>NC_136470.1:76064652-77376918 GCF_902686455.1 Sciurus vulgaris | reverse complement strand
CAGAATTAGGTGAAAGTTTTGGGGCATATTTGCTTATTTTCTTGAAGCTTTAGTGTATTATCATCAAGATATTCATGGATAGGCATATATAGCATTAACATATGCATCCCTCATTTCTAAAAAATTGAATTCTTATGACTGGTATTACAGCATTCCCAATTGCAAACACTGAACACAGACTTAAGTTTTCCTACATGTTTTCATGTACATATGATTATTCACGTTTCCTCTTATACATATTCTTCTACTAACTCTTTCCCTAAATCTGCACAAAATTACCACCAGTCCTAATCTTAAACATTACCTAAATTTATGTGGAACCTTATATAATTAGAAGAAACTATTTGGGTATTGTGGCTTTCATTCTTGAGTTATCACTGTAAAATCATTTAAAAATTCAGGGATACGTACACATATATTCATTAACATATGCATCCCTCCAATTTAAAAATACAAATTTGAAAAACTAACATGATAACTTTCCTATTTCAAAGTGACAACATTTATTTATATATTCCTACAGGTTTTCACAATACATTCTTATTAATATTCATGTTTCACCATATACATATTCATTAGCTAACACTAACCTAGCCCCAACCAAAATTGCCTTCAGCACTAATCCTACCCTACACTGTTAGCTAATTTTGACTGAAGTCATATAGGATTAGATAAAAGCTTGGGTGTTTTGGTTTATATTCTTGAAGTTTCATGTGTATAATCATTAAGATATTCATAGATAGGCATATATATCATTAACATATGCATCCATAATATCTAAAACATTGTATTCATATGACTGGTGTTATAATATTCCCCATTGCTGAAGAAAACAGAATTGACTTTCCCAATATGTTTTCATGCATGTATACTTATGATTATTCATATTTCCTATTTTATATATTTTTTCTCTAACCCTAACCCTAGCCCCACCCAAAATTATCATCAGCTCAAATGGTAACCTAGTCCATTAACTAAATTGATGTGAAGCCATACATAATTAGTTGAAAGTATTTGAAAATTGTGACTTTCATTGTTAACGCTGTAAAATCATTAAGAATTTACAAACATGGACATAATATAGTCATTAACATATGCACTCCTCCAATTTAAAAATTTATTTTCAAAGACTGATACAATAACTTTCCCCATTGCCAAATGGGAATATTTATTTATATTTTCCTACATGTTTTCACTAATACATTCTTATGAATATTCATGATTCTTCATATACTTACTCATTCCCTAAAACTAACTCTAACAACACCCAAAATTAAATACCAATCCTAATCCAACTCTACAGCCTTAGCTAATATATGTCAAGACATACATAATTAAGTGAAAGTTTTAAGGAGTTTTGGCTCATTTTCTTTAAATTTCAGTGTGTAATCATTAAAATATTCATGTATAGGCATATATATCATTAACATATACATCCCTCATGTCAAAAAAATGGATTCACATGATGACTGGTATTATAACATTCTCCATTGCATAAAGTGAACACTGATTTAAGTTTTCCTCCATGTTTCAACCCATATATTCTTATGAATATTATGTTTTCCTGCTATACATATTCATTCTCTAAACTTAACCCTAACTGCACCCAGAAATTAATACCAGGACTAATCTTACCTTACACCTTTAGCTAACTGTAGCAAAGCCATACATAATTAGATGAAAGTTCTGAGACTTTCACTTACATTCTTGAATTTTTACTAGATAATCATTAAGATATTCATGGATATGCATATGTCATTAATATATGCATCCCTCATTCTTAAATGTTTGATGTGTATGATTGATACTATAGCATTTCCCAATGCAAAATGGGAACATTTATTTATATTTTCCTACATGTTTTTAGACATATAATCTTATGAATATTCATGTTTCTTCATATACATATTCATTGCCTACGTCTAACCCTGGCCCCATCCAAAATCACCACCAACCTTTATTCTACCCTACATCTTTAGCTAATATTACATGACACCATTAAATTAAAGTATTTTGAGATTTTGGCTTACATTCATGTTTTTTCACCTTAAATTCATTGATATTCTTGGATATGCATATATTTTCATTAATATATGTATCCCTCATATTTAAAAATTTGAATTTGTACAACTGATACTCTAATATTCCCCATTGCAACAGGTGAATATCTATTTATGTTTTCATGTTTTCACACATACATTCTTATGAATATTCATGTTTTCTGATATACATATGAATTCCCTAACCCTAATTCTAGCCCCACCCAAAATTACCACTATCCCTAGTCCTTCCCTGTATACTGAGTTGATTTTACATGAAGCCACACACAATTAGATGAAAGCATTTGGGATTTGGCTTACATTCTTGAGTTATCACTGTAAAATCATTGATATTCTTGAATATACATATGTATCATTAACATATGCATGCCTCTTATTTTAAAAAATTTGGTCATATGACTGATAGTATACCATTTCCCACTGCAAAATGGGAATATTTATTTATATTTTCCTACATGTTTTAATGCATACTTTTTTATATGATTATTCATGTTTGTTTATATTCATTCCCTAACCCTAACCCAAGTACCACCCAAAATTTAATACAAGCACTAATCCCACCCCACACCATTAACCTATTTTAATTGAAGCTCTACATAGTTGAAAGTTTTGGGGTGATTTCACTTACATTCTTGAAATTTCACTGTATAATCTCTAAGATATTCATGAATATGCTTATATATTATTAACATATGCAAGTCTCTTATTTTAAAAATTTGTTCGAAAGACTGATAGTACAATATTCCCCATTGCAAAATGAGATGACTTATTTATTTTTAACTGCACTTTTTCTCAAATACATTCTTATCCTCATATAACATATTCATTCTCTTATCATAACCCTAACCCAACCCAAAATTACCACCTCCCTTAATCCTACCCTACACCTTTAGATAATATTACGTAATGCCATACACAATTAGATGAAAGTAGTTTTGATTTGGGAATACATTCTTGAGTTTTCACTATAAAATCATTAAAATATTCTTGGATATGTATGTATTTTTATTAACCAATGCATTACTCATTTAAAAATTAGATTCTTATGACTGATACTTGAATTTTCCCCTTTGCATAAAATGAATATTTATTCATGTTTTCCTACATGTTTTCATGTATACTATCTTATGATGATTCATGTTTCCTGATATACATATTCAATTCATAAGCCTAACCCTACCCCTCCCAAAATTTAAACCAACCATAATCCTACCCTACCTAGTTAACTAATTTTACTTAAAGCCATACATAATTCCATGAAAATTTTGGGGACTTCCGGCTTATATTCTTGAATAATCACTGTATAATCATTAAGATATTTTATGGATATGCTTATATATCATTACCATATGATCCCTAATATCTAAAAGATTGGATTCATACAACTGTAAATATAAAATACCCCATTGCAAAATGGGAACATTAATTTATAATTTCTACATGTTATCATGCATACATTCTAATGAATATTCATGTTTCCTCATATGCATATACATTTTCTAATCCTAACCCTATGCCCACCCAAAATTACCACCAGCCCTAATCCTTTCTACTCCATTATATAATTGTGAAGCCATACATAATTAGATGGAAGTATTTGGGAATTTTGATTTTCATTCTTGAGTTTGAATTGTAAAATCATTTAAATATCTTGGATATACATATATTTTCATTGAAATATAAATCCCTCATATTTAAAAATATGGATTGAATAGAACTGATACTCTAACATTCCCCATTGCAAAAAGTGAATATTTATGTTTTCCTAGTGTTTTCTTGCATACAATTTTTTGAACACTCATGTTTCCTGATACACATATTCATTCCCTGAACCTAACCATAGCCCCACCCAAAATATAATACCAGACCTTATCCTACCCTACACCATTAGCCAATTTTACTTTGAATCCATATATAACTAGATGAAAATTTGGGGTGTTTTGACTGACATTCTTGGATATTCACTTTATGATAAGACATTCAGGATAGGCATATATATTATTAATATGCATCCACAATATCTAGGAAATTGGATTCATTCACTGATACTATATTATCCCCATTGCAAAATGAGAATTTTGATTTATGTGTTCCTACATGTTTTCACATATGCATTCTTATAAATATTCATGCTTCCTCATATACATACTCATTCCTAACCATTTCCCTACCTCACCCAAAATTATCACCATCCCTAATTCTACCCTACACCCTAATATAATTTTACATGAAGCCATAAGTAATTAGATGAAAGTATTTGGGGGTTTTGGCTTACTTTTTTGAGTTTTCCCTGTAAAATTATTAAGATTATCATGAGGGGATTCAAGATGGCAGACAAGAGGGTGACTGCATTCCATGTCACTCCAGTACTCAGGATTCAAGAAGAGGAGGTATTGAGAGACTAGGGACCAACTCAGAGCTACTGGGTTAGGCTTTGCCACGAGGGCACCAGACAGCCAGGGACTTTGCAGAACTGAGCTACCTGGTGAGGCTTCCCCACCAGACAGGTAGTACAAGAGACCCAGACCAAGACAAGCTGGGCCCCAGTTTGCAGTCTAGTGCCTCTTCAGCTAACCATCATTCAACACATGGAGGCACCTCTCCCCGCTGGCAGGGAATATACCCCACCTGGAGGCCACCACCCCTAGAGGGGAAGCTTCCTTTGTGGATCACTGCATTATCAACTTCCTCCAAGAATTCAAGCTACTGAAGGCCAGGAGGTGACTTATTAGAAACCTACAGGGACACTATAAGTCAATAGGAGGTAAACAGCAATAGCTCAGATTTTCCTACTAGAGGGGAAGATTCCTAAGCAATGTGAGAAAACAAGGGAAGAAAATGTCCCAAACAAACCCATATTGATAAAATTCAATGACAATATGGCAGAAGAAATGTCAAAAAGGGAGTTCAGAATGTACATAATTAAAATGATCAGAGAAGCAAACAATGAGATGAGACAGCAAATGGAGGCATTGAGAGATCACACCAATCAACAGTTAAAAGAGCAAATGCAGGAAGCAAAAGATCATTTCAAAAAAGAGATAGATATTCTGAAAAAAAAAAAAAACAGAAATCCTTGAAATGAAGGAAACAATAAACCAAATTAAAAACTCCACAGAAAACCAAACCAATAAGATAGAACACCTGGAAGACAGAACGTCAGATATCGAAGACAAAATATTTAATATTGAAAACAAAGTTGACCAAACAGAGAAGATGATAAGAAATCATGAACAGAATCTACAAGAATTATGGGATATCATGAAAAGGCCAAATTTAAGAATTATTGGGATTGAGGAAGGCACAGAGAGAACAAATTAAAGGAACGAACAATCTATTCAATGAAATAATATCAGAAAATTTCCCAAATCTGAAGAATGAAATGGGAAACCAAGTACAAGAGGCTTATAGGACTTCAAATACACAAAATTACAATAGACCCACACCAAGGCACATTATAATGAAAATACCTAACATACAAAATAAAGACAGAATTTTAAAAGCCGCGAGAGAAAAGAATCAAATTACATTCAGGGGAAAACTAATATGGCTATCAGCAGATTTTTCAACCCAGACTCTAAAATCTAGATGGGCCTGGAGCAACATTTTTCAAGCCCTGAAAGAAAACGGATGCCAACCAAGAATCTTATCCCCAGCAAAACGTACCTTCAGACTTGACGACGAAATAAAATCCTTCCATGATAAACAAAAGCTAAAAGAATTTACAAATAGAAAGGCAGCACTACAGAACATTCTCAGCAAAATATTCCATGAGGAAGAGATGAAAAAAAAAATGATGTAAATCAGTAAAGGGAGGAACTACCCTAAAGGAACAACCAAATAAAGAAGAACTCAAGTCGTGTCAAAAAAAAAAAAAAAATGAGCCAAATGACTGGGAATACAAAACATATCTCAATAATAACCCTGAATGTTAATGGCCTGAACTCATCAATCAAAAGACAAAGACTGGCAGATTGGATTAAAAAGAAAGACCCAACAATATGCTGCCTGCAAGAGACTCATCTCAGAAAAACAAACCCACAGACCAAAGGTGAAAGGATGGGAAAAAACATACCACGCACATGGACTCAGCAGAAAAAGTCTGAGTATCCATCCTTATATCAGATAATGTGGACTTCAAGCCAAAACTAGTCAGAAGGGATAAAGAAGGACATTTCATACTGCTTAAGGGAAGCATAAATCAGTTAGACATAACAATAAAAAATATTTATTCCCCAAACAGGGGCTAATCCATGTACGTCAAACAAATCTTTCTCAATTCCAGGAACCAAATAGACCACAACACAATAATACTAGGTGACTTTAACACACCTCTATCTCCACTGGACAGATCCTCCAAACAAAAATTGAATAAAGAAACCATAGATCTCAATATCACAATAATTTAGACTTAACAGATACATACAGAATATTTCATCCAACAATGAGCAAATACACTTTCTTCTCAGCAGCACATGGATCCTTCTCTAAAATAGACCATATATTATGCCACAATGCTAATGTTAGCAAATACAAAAATTTATATTTTCTCATATACTTATTCATTCCCTAAACCCACATTATTCTCATGCAAAATTACAATCTGCCTTAATCCTACCCTACATCATTAGCTAATTTTTTGTGAAGCTATAGATAATTAGATCAAAGTATTTGAAATTTTAGCTTACATTCTTGAGTTTTCACTCTAAAATCTTTAAGATATTCATAGATACCATATATATTCTTTAACATACGCATCCCTCTCATTTATAAATTTGGAATCATTCAACTGATACTGTACCCTTCACCATTGCATAAAGGGAAATTTTATTTTTTATTTTCTTGCATGCTTCCATGAATACATTCTTATGAATATTCATGTTTTCTTACATATATACTCATTCCCTAACCCTAACCCTAGCCACACCCAAAATTTATTACCAGTTCTAATCCTACCCTACAATTTTGTGGGACACCATACAAAATTAGGTGAATGTTTTGGTGTGTTTTGGCTTGTATTCTTGAAGTTTCATTTTACAGTCTTTAAGATATTCATGGATATGTATATATATTATTAATATAGGCATCCCTCAACGTAAAAAAAATTAGATTTGTATGACTGATACTCTCCCGTTTCCCATTGTAAAAGGGGAACATTTGTTTTTATTATCCTACCATGTTTTCATGCATAAATTTTATGAATATTCTTATTTCTTGTTATTCATATTCCTTCCCTAACCTTAACCTTAGCCCCACCAAAACTTAGGACAAAACTTAGCCAAGTCATACACCTGAAACTGATTTTATGTAAAACTGTACATACTTAGATGAATGTTTGGTTTACATACTTGAATTTTCCCTTTGTAATCATTAATATATTCACAGATATGCATATATATTATTAACATATGCATCCCTCATAATTAAAAATTTGGATATGTACCATTCATACTACAACATTCCCCTTTGCATAAAGTGAACATTTATATGTGTTAATTTATATGTGTTACTGCATATTTTCACACATATATTATGACTATTTTTTTCCTGATATACATATATATTCATTCCATAACCCTAACTCTACCCCCACCTAAATCTTAGTACTAGCCTTAATATTACCCCTACATCTAAATGTGATTTTATGTAAAACCATATATATGCAACGGAGAAAAGATAGTCTCTTCAACAAATGGTGTTGGGAAAATTGGAAATCCATATGCAACAGAATGAAACTAAATCCCTATCTCTCACCATACACGAAACTAAACTCAAAATGGATTAAGGACCTCGGAATCAGACCAGAGACCGTGCGGATTATAGAAGAAAAACTAGGTCCAGATCTTCGATATGTTGGCTTAGGACCAGACTTCCTCAACAGGACTCCCATATCACAAGAAATAAAAGCAAGAATCAATAACTGGGATGGATTCAAACTAAAAAGCTTTCTCTCAGCAAAGGAAACTATCACAATGTGAAGAAAGAGTCTACAGAGTGGGAGAAAATATTTGCCAATCATATTTCAGATAGAGCACTAATCTCCAGAATCTATAAAGAACTCAAAAAACTCTACACCAAGAATGCAAATAACCCAATTGACAAATGGGCTAAGGAAATGAACAGACACTTCACAGAAGAAGATCTACAAGCAATCAACAAACATATGAAAAAATGTTCCATATCTCTAGTAATAAGAGAAATGCAAATCAAAACTACACTAAGATTCCATCTCACCCCAATTAGAATGGCAATTATCAAGAACACAAGCAACAATAGGTGTTGGTGAGGATGTGGGGAAAAAGGTACACTCATACATTGCTGGTGGGACTGCAAATTAGTGCAGCCACTCTGGAAAGCAGTGCGGAGATTCCTTAGAAAATTTGGAATGGACCTACCATTTGACCCAGCTATTCCACTCCTTGGCCTATACCCAAAGGACTTAAAATCAGCATACTACAGAGATACAGCCACATCAATGTTCATAGTTGCTCAATTCACAATAGCCAGACTATGGAACCAACCTAGATGCCCTTCAATCGATGAATGGATGAAGAAACTGTGGTATATATATACAATGGAATATTACTCAGCCATAAAGAATGATAAAACTATGGCATTTGCAGGCAAATGGATGAAATTGGAGAATATCATGCTAAGTGAGATAAGCCAATCTCGAAAAACCAAAGGACGAATGATCTCGCTGATAAGTGGATGATGACACATAATGGGAGGGAGGAGTTAGTGTTAGGGTTAGAGTTAGGGTTAGGGTTAGGGTTACGGAGGGGGGAAATAATGGAGGAAGGAAGGACCATATAGAGGGAAAAGAGGGGTGGGAGGGGTGGGGGGAAGGGAAAAATTAACAGAATGAATCAAACAACATTTCCCTATGCAAATTTATGATTACACAAATGGTACGCCTTTACTCCATGTACAAACAGAGAAACAACATGTATCCCATTTGTTTACAATTTAAAAAAAACCAAAGCAGCCTAAAGAACCCTGGTTTTCAATGTTTAAGAAAGTGGCTTATGAAAAAGCTAAAACTTACACCTCTTTATTGCTAGTTACTTGTAAGAAGCATTTTCAGACAGTATGTAATTCTTACTTTGGTTTGAATATGTTCCTTGAAATTGGAAAAATTTTACCATTTGGGGTTTCTTCTGGGCAAACCTTACTAGATTCAGGAACTCCCATAAAATCATAGTTCCTACCTAATTCAGGGTAATTATTTCTTCTATCTAACACACAATTTCTGAAATCATTGGTTTAACTAACAGTTTCGTTTCTTTCTCATATCACAGTCTACTGTGGATTGGGTGGTTCTGCTCCAAAGAGTAATTTTGGAATTCCAGTTGCCTTATATAATTTGGCTCAATCATATAAAATAGCTCTACTTATAAATCTTTAAAACAGCTGTACCAATTTAAGGGTTTGTCACCTCCAGCTTCTTGGATGGAGGGAGAGGGAAGGCCAAAGTTCTTTTTTTTTTTTTGTAATTTTTTTTTTTACACAATGATTCTTTGTACACAGTTGGGGTACAATTTTTCATTTATATGGTTGTACGTACTGTAGATTCACACCACTTGTGTAATCATACATGTACTTGGGGTAATGATATTTTTCTCAAACTACTATCTTTACTTCCCTGTCCTCCCTTCCCCTCATTTCCCTCTACACTCTGCAAAGCTCCTTCATTCTTCCCTAATCTCTTCCTTTATGTATCAGCTTCACTTATCAGAGAAAACATTCAGCCTTTGGCTTTCTGGGATTGGCTTATTTCACTCAGCATGATATTCTCCACTTCCATCCATTTTCCTGCAAATGCCATAATTTTATTCTTTTTTATGGCTGAATAATATTCCATTGTGTATATATACCATACTTTCTTTATCCATTCATCTGTTGAAGGGCATCTAGTCTGGTTCCCCAATCTAGCTATTGTGAATTGAGCTGCTATAAACATTGATGTGGCTGCATTACTGTATTAGGCTGATTTTAAGTCCTTTGGGTATAAACTGAGGTGTGAGATAACTGGGTCAAAATGTGGGTCCACTCCAAGTTTTTGGAGGAATCTCCATACTGCTTTCCAGAGTGGCTACACCAATTTGCCGCTCCACCAGTAGTGTGTGAGTATGCCTTTTTCCCCACATCCTCACCAATACCTATTATTACTTATATTCTTGATAATACCCATTCTAATTGGAGTAAGATAAAATCTTGGAGTAGTTTTGATTTGCATTTCTCTAATTACTAGAGATGTTGAACATTTTTTCATGTATTCATTAATCACTTGAATATCCTCTTCTGTGAAGTGTCTGCCTAGTTCCTTGGCCCATTTATTGATTGGGTCCTTTATATTTTTGGCATAAATTTTGTTCTTTATGAATTTTGGAGATTTGTGCTCTATCTGAAGTGCATGTGGAAAATATTTTCTCCCACTCTGTAGGCTCTCTTTTCACATTATTGATTGTATTGTTTGCTGAGAAAAAGCTTTTTAGTTTGAATCCATCCCATTTATTGATTCTTGTTTTCATTTCTTGTGCTCTTAGAGTCTTGTTAAGGAAGTCTTGTCCTAAGCCAACATGATGAATATTTGGACCTACTTTTTCTTCTGTTTGGTGCAGGGTCTCAGGTCTAATTCCTGGGTCCTTTATTCATTTTGAGTTGAGTTTTATGCAGGGTGAGAGATAGGGATTTAATTTCATTTTACTGCATATGGATTTCCTGTTTTCCCAGCACCATTTGTTGAACAGGCTATATTTTTTCCATTATATGTTTTTGGCAATTTGTCTAGTATAAGATAACTGTATTTATGTGGGGTTGTCTCTGTGTTCTGTACCATTGATTTACCTGTCTATTTTTGTGCCAATACTATGACATTTTTCTTACTATTGCTCTGTAGTATAGTTTAAGTTCTGGTATTATAATACCTTCTGCATCACTCTTCCTGCTAATAATTGCTTTGGCTATTCTGGGTCTCTTATTCTTCAAAATGAATTTCATGATTGCTTTCTCTATTTCTATGAGGTACATCATTGGGATTTTATTTGTAATTGCATTGAATCTGTATAGTGCTTCTGGTAGTACGACCATTTTGACAATATTAATTCTGCCTACCCAAGAACATGGGAGATCTTTCCATCTTCTAAAATTTTCTTTAATTTCTTTCTTCAATGTTTTGTAGTTTTCATTGTAGAGATCTTTCACTTTTGTTAGATTGATTCCCAAGTATTTTATTTTATTATTTTATTTTATTTTTGAGGCTATTGTGAATGCAGTTATTTTCCTAATTGCTCTTTCAGAGAATTCATCAATTATGAATAGAAATGCATTAGATTTATTCATATTGATTTTATATCCTGCTACTTTGCTGAGTCCATTTATTTATTCTAGAAGTTTCCAGGTGGAGTTTTTTGGATCCTAAATATAGAATATATATATACATATTTGTATATAGATCCTAAATATATAATAAATATAGAATAATGTCATTGGCAAATAGTGATAGTTTCAGTTCTCCTTTTCCTATTTGTATCCCTTTAATATCTTCAGTTTGATTGCTCTGGCTACAGTTTCAAGGACTATGTGGAGTAGAAGTAGTGAGAGAAAGCATCCCTGCTTTGTTCCAGTTTTTAGAGGGAATGTTTTCAGTTTTTCTTTATTTAGAATGATGATGGCCTTGGGTTTAGCATAGATATCCTTTACAATTATTCTACTATCCCCATTTTTCTAGTGTCTAGTGTTTTGAGCATGAAGGGGAGCTGCATTTTATCAAATAGATACATTCTCAGCATCTATTGAAATAATCATATGATTCTTAACTTTAAGTCTATTGATGTGATGAATCATGTTTATTGATTTCTGGATGTTGAACCAACCTTGCAACCTTGGGATGAAACCCGCTTGATCATGGTGCACTATCTTTTTAATATGTTTTTGTGTGTGAGTTGCCAGAATTTTGTTAAGGATTTTTGTGTCTATGTTCATAAGGGATATTGGTTTAAAGTTTTCTTTCCTTGATGTGTCTTATCTGGTTTTGGTATTAGAGTGATACTAACTTCATAGAATGAGTTTGGAAGGATTCCCTCATGTTCTATTTCATTGAATACTTTGAAGAGTATTGATATTAGTTCCTCTTTGAAGGTCTTGTAGAACTCAACTGAGAATCTCGCTGGTCCTGGACTTTTCTTGGTTGGTAGGCTTTTGATGACTTCTTCTATTTCAGTGCTTGAAATTGATGTTTAAATTGTGTAAGTCTTCCTGATTCAGTTTGGTAGGATCATATGTCTCTAAAAATTTGTCAATGTCTTTGATATTTTCTATTTTTTTGGAGTATGGATTTTCAAAGTAGTTTCTAATTATGTTATGTATTTCGATGGTGTCTGTCTTGATCTTTCCTTTTTCATCACAAATTCTAGTAATTTGAGTTTTCTCTCTCCTTCTCTTAGTATGGCTAAGGGTTTATCAACATACATTCATTTTGTCTCTCATTTGAAATCTGAGTTCTAACTTGATTACAATTTGCCGAGCATATTGGGGAGGGTATTTAAACTCTCTTGGCTTAAACAACCCCTTTTTACAATTGGGGTCATTGCAAAGATTCTTTTAAGTTTTATTTCAGCTTTAACATTTGGTGATTCTATTGTTTAAAATTAAGGATTATCTTTTTTGAAATTTCTGAAAACTCCAACCCATCTGATCCAGTCCTCAGTCAGTAGAGACTAGATACAAATACATAAAAATTTTTAGGCTTACAAAATCTCAGAGTTCCAAGGGAATGTCAATACCACAGAGCCTAACCCCCTAGGGATATACCTGAATACTTCTATAGCATCTCCACCATGTGGCCAAACATCTGCAGGTGAGCACCTTTCAGACCTTCATACCTCCAGAGACAGCTGGCTCTTTTCTTAGATAATGTGCTTTTCCCTAATCATTTCAAATGCTGCTTCCTTGTATTTTTCACTCATGTACTTAAATTCCACATGTTATGATGTATAATCCATTTACCTAACAATCCTTTAGAAACTTGAAAATGCTTCTGCAAATTTCCTCATCTCCAGGACAAATAAGCCCATTCTCAAAACTTTCCTGCTGAAGGTTCAGAGCATGTTCCAGCAACAATAATATGAACATAACAGTTTTTGCCAAATTGGGGAATGTGTGTTACATTCATCTGCCACAGTTGATTTGGTTGTAAACCAAGGGGATTAGCCTGAGTGGGCTAAGTTGTAGTATGCATTACACACTGTGGACATTGATGAACAATTTGGCATGCCTAGTCTCTAGTAATATGAATTTTTTTACATTAGCAGGTAGCATTCTGATGATGTAAAGAATGTGAGGCTTGTGCTCAATCATATGAAGACATTCATTGGCAAACAGCAACAAGTATATCAACCTTAGTATTACCTGATGCTAGACCTGGAAGATTTGAATGAGCTCTGATATGACCAATGAAACAAAGATATTGATGAATTTTGACTGTTTTTTTGTAAAGTACGGAACAAATAAAATAACTCTTCTGACAGTGTATTTCCAATAGTAGCTGTTTCCGTGTGTTTACTCCTACAATAGAAGCATTATCACTCTAAATATTAAGTGGATCATTAGCAAAATTAAGTAAGGCACAAATGAGGGCTTGAACTCTGCTCACTATGCAGAACTATAGGAAGTTTGCACCACCTCAGCATGAGCATAACTATAAAAACCTGCTTTTCCTGTGTTTGAGCCATCAGTAAACACTGCCACTGCCCAGATACTGGCTGAGCACAGACGATTTTTGGAAAAATAAATGAAGTTATATCAGCAAATTGAACAATCTTATCATGAGGATAATGACTTTTCACTTGGCCAGGAAAATTAGCAAAAGCTATTTGCCAAATTTTGGAAGTTTGCCAGAGTCAACTTTTGTTGTTGAATGGAGAAGGGGATTACAATAATGGTAGACTCAATCCAATTAACTGTATAATTCATAGCCTACATTTAATCACTAATTGAGCAACAAAATCATGAAATGGAGTTAAAGGCTTTTGAATGAGTAAGGTGAAGTCATTCAATAACTCCTAATGACTGCCATATTGCTCCTATAGAAGTATGAATAGTGTGAAATATCAACACATATATAGTTTCTTGTAGATTAATTCTAATATGTTGTGCCATCTTAATGGCAACTTCAACATTTGTCAGTGCAGCCCTTGCTTCTGCCATAAAATGATGAGGAGAAGTTGAAGGATTCCCCTATAAAATTTGAAATAAAGGGTTCAAATCTTCAGTGGACAATTTTAAACTTGACCACAGCCAATTAATATCATCCATTAAAATTAAAAGTCATTAGTGAGAGCCTTCCTGCACAGAACCAAGCTTCAAGTCCCTGAACCAGGGCGGCGAGTTCCTGCCTGCAAGTTTCTTCAGGGACCAGGACAGGGCAGCCAGGGACTTCCCCAAGCAGCCCACAGCCCGGCCCCCTCCAGCGGGAAGAGCCTTTCCAGGCTAGCTTCTCAGAGCAGACCACACAGTGAGAGCCTGTCCACACAGAGCCAGCCACAAGTCCCCAAGCCAGTGGTGACCTCCGACCCACAAGCAGCCTCTGGGACCAGGGCAAGGCAGCCAGAGACCTCTCCAGGAGAACCTGTCCCCCGCTCCCCCTGGCCGCAGGCTTTTTCCACGGGGCAATCCAAGATGGCAGACTAGAGAGTGACTGCATCTCAAGTCGTTCCAGAACCAAGGATTCAAGAAGGGGAGGCATTGAGAGACTCAGACTAAAATAGAGCCCCAGGGTGAGTCTTTCCCACCCGGTGAAGCGCTGCCAGGCGGCAGGCCCGGATTCAGGTGGCTTATTAGAGTAGGGTAGGGCAGCTAGAGTCCTCCCCAGGCAGCCCAGCGCACTCCAGGGGTGGGCTCCTCCCACAGGGCCAGATTCTCCAGCATCTCAGAGCAGGCCCCCCAGGGAGAGCCTTCCTGCACAGAACCAAGCTTCAAGTCCCTGAACCAGGGAGGCAAGTTCCTACCCACAGGTTGCTTCAAGGATCAGGACAGGGCAGCCAGGGAGTTCCCCAAGCAGCCCACAAAATGGGCCCCTCTGGCAGGAAGTGCCTTTCCAGGCTAGCTTCTCTGAGCAGACCCCCCAGTGAGAGCCTTTCCACACAGAGCCAGCTCCAAGTCCTGGAAACAGTAGAGGACTGGGGGCAGCATTCCTTGGAAGCACTGCTTATGAAGTTACTCCAAGACTTCAGGCTACTGAAGGCAGGAAGGTGATACACTGGAAATCTACAGGGAACATATAAGCCAATGGAAGAATTCTGCAATATCACAAAGTCCCACTGACATCTGACCAATATGAGAAAACAAGGGAAGAAAATGTCCCAAACAAACCTAGATCAATAAAACCCAATGAGAGCACAGCAGAAGAAATGTCAGAAAGGGAGTTCAGAATGTACATAATTAAAACAATCAAGGAAGCAAACCAGGAGATGAAAGAGCAAATGCAGGCATTGAAGGATGAGATGAAAGAGCAAATGCAGGCATTAAATGACCGCACCAATCAACAGTTAAAGGAGCAAATACGGTAAGCAATAGATCATTTCAGAAAAGAGTTAGAATATTGAAAAAAAAAAACAGAAATCCTTGAAATGAAGGAAAAAATAAACCAAGTTAAAATCTCCATAGAAAGCATAACCAATAGGATAGATCACCGGGAAGACAGAACCTCAGATATCAAAGACAAAGTATTCAATCTTGAAAACAAAGTTGACCAAACAGAAAAGATGGTAAGAAATCATAAACAGAATCTACAAGAATTATGGGATATCAAGAAAAGGCCAAATTTAAGAATTATTGGGATTGAGGAAGGCCTAGAGAAACAAACCAAAGGAATGAACAATCTATTCAATGAAATAATATCAGAAAATTTCCCAAATCTGAAGAATGAAATGGAAAACCAAGTACAAGAGGCTTATAGGACTCCAAATATACAAAATTACAATAGACCCACACTGAAGCACAATATTATGAAAATACCTAACACACAAAACAAAGACAAAATTTTAAAGGCAGTGAGAGAAAAGATTCAAATTATACTCAGGGAGAAACCAATAAGAATTTCAGAAGATTTTTCAATCCAGACCCTAAAAGCTAGAATGGCCTGGAACAACATTTAACAAGCCCTGAAAAGAAAACAGATGCCAACCAAGAATCTTATACCCAGCAAAACTTACTTTCAGATTTGACGATGAAGTAAGATCCTTCCATGATAAACAAAAGCTAAAGGAATTTACAAAAAGAAAGCCAGCATTGCAGAACATTCTCAGCAAAATATTCCATGAGGAAGAGATGAAAAACAACGATGCAAATCTGCAACAGGAGGAACTAGCCTAAAGGAATAGCCAAATAAAGGGGAAACCAAATCATGTCAAAATACAAAAATGAGTCAAATGACTGGGAATACAAATCATATCACAATAATAACCCTGAATGTTAATGACCTCAACTCATCAATCAAAAGACATAGACTGGCAGATTGGATTAAAAAGAAAATCCAACAATATGCTGACTGCAAGAGACCCATCTCATAGAAACAGATACCAACAGACTAAAGGTAAAAAGATGGGAAAAAACATACCATGCACACAGACACAGCAAAAAAGCTGGAGTATCCATCCTCATTTCAGATAATGTGGACTTCAAGCCAAAACTAGTCAGAAGGGATAAAGAAAGACATTACATACTGCTTAAGAGAAGCATAAATCAGCAAGACATAAGAATCATAAACATCTATGCCCCAAACAGTGGCTCATCCATGTACATCAAACAAATCCTTCTCAATTCCAGAAATCAAATAGACCACAACACAATAATATTAGGCGATTTTAACACACCTCTCTCACCGCTGGATAGATCGTCCAAACAAAAATTGAATAAAGAAACCATAGATCTCAATAACACAATCAACAATTTAGACTTAACTGACTTATATAGAATATACCATCCAACAAAGAACGAATACACTTTCTTCTCAGCAGCACATGGATCCTTCTCTAAAATAGACCGTACTTTATGCCACAAAGCTACTGTTAGCAAACACAAGAAGACAGAGATACTACCTTGTACTCTATCAGATCATAATGGATTGAAATTAGAAATAAATGACAGAATAAAAAACAGAAACTTCTTCAATACCTGGAGATTAAATAATACACTATTATATGATGAATGGATAACAGAAGACATCAGGAAGGAAATAAAAAAATTTTTAGAAGTAAACGAGAACAAAGACACATCAAATCAAAATCTCTGGGACACAATGAAAGCAGTACTTAGACGAAGATTTATTTCATGGGGTGCATTCAACAAAAGAAGTAGAAATCAACAAATAAACGACTTAACACTACAGCTGAAAGCCCTACAAAAAGAAGAGCAGACCAACACCAAAAGTAGTAGAAGACAGGAAATAGTTAAAATCAGAGCCGAAATCAATGAAATTGAAACAAAAGAAACAATCGGAAAAAATAAATAGTTAACAAAATAAATAGTTGGTTCGTTGAAAAAATAAACAAAATTTGTAAACCCTTAGCCACACTAACAAAGAGAAAGAGGGAGAAAACTCAAATTACTAAAATTCGGAATGAACAAGGAATATCACAACAGACACGATTGAAATACAAAACATAATTAGAAGCTATTTGAAAATCTATACTCCAACAAACAGAAAACCTCAAAGACATCAACAAGTTTCTAGAGACATATGAATTACCTAAACTGAATGAGGAGGACATACACAACTTAAATAAATCAATTTCAAGCAATGAAATAGAAGAGGTCATCAAAAGCCTACCAACAAAGAAAAGTCCGGGACCACGTGGGTTCTCAGCCGAGTTCTACAAAACCTTTAAAGAAGAGCTCATTCCAATACTTCTCAAAGTATTCCATAATATAGAAGAGGAGGGAACCCTCCCAAACTCATTCTATGAAGCCAATATCACCCTGATATCTAAACCAGACAGAGACACATCAAGGAAAGAAAATTTCAGACCAATATCTTTAATGAACATTGACGGAAAAATTCTCAACAAAATTTTAGCAAATCGCATACAAAAATATATTAAAAAGATAGTGCACCACGATCAAGTGGGTTTTATCCCAGGGATGCCAGGTTGGTTCAACATCCGGAAATCAATAAATGTCATTCACCATATCAACAGACTAAAAGTTAAGAATCACATGATTATTTCAATAGATGGAGAAAAAGCATTTGATAAAATACAGCATCCCTTCATGCTCAAAACACTAGAGAAAATTGGGGTAGTGGGAACATTCCTTAACATTGTAAAGGCCATCTAGGCTAAGCCCATGGCCAATATCATTCTAAATGGTGAAAAACTGAAAGCATTCCCCCCTAAAAACTGGAACAAGGCAGGGATGCCCTCTTTCACCACTTCTATTCAACATTGTTCTTGAGACTCTAGCCAGAGCAGTTAGACAAACCAAAGAAATTAAAGGGATATTTATTGGAAAAGAAGAACTCAAACTATCCCTGTTCACTGATGACATGATTATATATTTAGAGGAACCTGGAAATTCCACCAGAAAACTCTTAGAACTCATAAGTGAATTCAGTAAAGTAGCAGGTTACAAGATCAGTGCTCATAAATCCAATGCATTTCTATACATAAGTGATGAATCTTCAGAAAGAGGAATTAGGAAAACTACCCCATTCACAATAGCATCGAAAAAAATAAAATACTTGGGAATCAATCTCACAAAAGAGGTGAAAGACCTCTACAATGAGAACTACAGAACACTAAAGAAAGAAATTAAAGAACACCTTAGAAGATGGAAAGATCTTCCATGTTCTTGGATAGGCAGAATTAATATCGTCAAAGTGGCCATACTACCAAAAGTGCTATACAGATTCAATGCAATTCCAATTAAAATCCCAATGATGTACCTTACAGAAATAGAACAAGCAATTATGAAATTCATCTGGAAGAATATGAAACCCAGAATAGCTAAAGTAATCCTCAGTAGAAAGGGTGAAGCAGGGGGTATCGCAATACCAGATCTTTATTACAAAGCAATAGTAACAAAAACAGCATGGTATTGGTACCAAAATAGACAGGTAGATCAATGGTGCAGAATAGAGGACATGGACATAAACCCAAATAAATACAATTTTCTTATACTAGAGAACGGTGCCAAAAATATGCAATGGAGAAAAGATAGCCTCTTCAACAAATGGTGCTGGGAAAACTGGAAATCCAGTTTCATGCAACATAATGAAACTAAATCCCTATCTATCACCCTGCACAAAACTCAACTCAAAATGGATCAAGGACCTCGGAGTCAGACCAGAGACCCTGCATCTTATAGAAGAAAAAGTAGGTCCAAACCTTCAACTTGTTGGCTTAGGAGCAGACTTCCTTAACAGGACTCCCATAGCACAAGAAATAAAAGCTAGAATCAACCACTGGGATAGATTCAAACTAAAAAGCTTTCTCTCAGCAAAGGAAACTATCAGTAATGTGAAGAGAGAGCCTACAGAGTGGGAGAATATCTTTTCCACTCATACTTCAGATAGAGTGCTAATTTCCAGCATGTATAAAGAACTCAAAAAACTCTACACCAAGAATACAAATAATCCAATCAACAAATGGGCTAAGGATATGAACAGACACTTCACAGAAGAAGATGCACAAGCAATCAACAGATATATGAAAAAATGTTCAACATCTCTAGTATTAAGAGAAATGCAAATCAAAACTACCCTAAGATTTCATCTCACCCCAATTAGAATGGTGATTATCAAGAACACAAGCAACAATAGGTGTTGGCGAGCATGTGGGGAAAAAGGTACACTCATACATTGCTGGTGGGTCTGCAAATTAGTGCAGCCACTCTGGAAATCAGTGTGGAGATTCCTCAGAAAGCTTGGAATGGAACCACCATTTGACCCAGCTATCCCACTCCTTGGTCTATACCCAAAGGACTTAAAATCAGCATACTACAGAGATACAGCCACATCAATGTTCATAGCTGCTCAATTCACTATAGCCAGATTGTGGAACCAACCTTGATGCCCTTTAGTTGATGAATGGATAAAGAAACTGTGGCATATATATACAATGGAATATTAGTCTGCCATGAAGAATGAGAAAATTATGGCTTTTGCAGGCAAATGGATGAAACTGGAAGATATCATGCTACGTGAGATAAGCCAATCTCAAAAAACTAAAGGACGAATGATCTCGCTGATAAGCGGATATGGACATATAATGGCGGGTAGGAGGGGTTAGCATTAGGGTTAGGGTTAGGTTTAGGGTTAGAAATAAGGAGGGTGGTAAGAATGGAGGAAGGAAGGACTGTATAGAGGGAAAAGAGTGGTGCAACGGGTGGGGGGGAGGAAGAAAAAATAGCAGAATGAAGCAAACAACATTGCCCTATGTAAATTTATGATTTTTAATAAAAAAATTACTAAAAGAAAAAAAAAAACTCTTTCTTCTCCTTCTGTTTTCTATATCTCATTTTTGACTCTGCAGAATGATTCCCTGTTCCTGAAGCAGCAGAGACAAGAAGTAACTGGTGAATTCATGGAGAGTCTCATTCCTATAAATAATGTCAAAGACTCAAGCCTGGAGAGCACACTCTGTTATGGGAACACATTGACAGAGTGACAGTTGGGAAACAAGAAAAATAGATCAACTTACTATTCCTCTTAACAGGTGTATCATGCTGGGTCTTGTAATATGCATGACTACAGACATGGCTAGTGGCACAGAGACTTATTTGGCTCATATTCCACAACCTACTATTGCTCACCGAGTAACATGGTTTGATATTCCCCCTTCAGTCTATCTTAATTCCACCACTTTTTTGCCTGGTTCTTTGTTAGCTACTGGATCCACCCCACAATTTTTAAAAATAACTCAGGTTGTTCTCCTGACCTCCATTTTGTATTTCTGTCACTAATTCATATTGTTACCACACTAAGCCTCAAACCTGAGTTTTTCACTTCTGGTTCCACAATCTGGCTATAGTGAATTGAGCAGCTATGAACATTGATGTGGCTGTATCTCTGTAGTATGCTGATTTTAAGTCCTTTGGGTATAGACCAAGGAGTGGGATAGCTGGGTCAAATGGTGGTTCCATTCCAAGCTTTCTGAGGAATCTCCACACTGATTTCCAGAGTGGCTGCACTAATTTGCAGACCCACCAGCAATGTATGAGTGTACCTTTTTCCCCACATGCTCGCCAACACCTATTGTTGCTTGTGTTCTTGATAATCACCATTCTAATTGGGGTGAGATGAAATCTTAGGGTAGTTTTGATTTGCATTTCTCTTAATACTAGAGATGTTGAACATTTTTTCATATATCTGTTGATTGCTTGTGCATCTTCTTCTGTGAGGTGTCTGTTCATATCCTTAGCCCATTTGTTGATTGGATTATTTGTATTCTTGGTGTAGAGTTTTTTGAGTTCTTTATACATGCTGGAAATTAGCACTCTATCTGAAGTATGAGTGGAAAAGATATTCTCCCACTCTGTAGGCTCTCTCTTCACATTACTGATAGTTTCTTTTGCTGAGAGAAAGCTTTTTAGTTTGAATCTATCCCAGTGGTTGATTCTAGCTTTTATTTCTTGTGCTATGGGAGTCCTGTTAAGGAAGTCTGCTCCTAAGCCAACAAGTTGAAGGTTTGGACCTACTTTTTCTTCTATAAGATGCAGGGTCTCTGGTCTGACTCCGAGGTCCTTGATCCATTTTGAGTTGAGTTTTGTGCAGGGTGATAGATAGGGATTTAGTTTCATTATGTTGCATGAAACTGGATTTCCAGTTTTCCCAGCACCATTTGTTGAAGAGGCTATCTTTTCTCCATTGCATATTTTTGGCACCGTTCTCTAGTATAAGAAAATTGTATTTATTTGGGTTTATGTCCATGTCCTCTATTCTGCACCATTGATCTACCTGTCTATTTTGGTACCAATACCATGCTGTTTTTGTTACTATTGCTTTGTAATAAAGATCTGGTATTGCGATACCCCCTGCTTCACCCTTTCTACTGAGGATTACTTTAGCTATTCTGGGTTTCATATTCTTCCAGATGAATTTCATAATTGCTTGTTCTATTTCTGTAAGGTACATCATTGGGATTTTAATTGGAATTGCATTGAATCTGTATAGCACTTTTGGTAGTATGGCCACTTTGACGATATTAATTCTGCCTATCCAAGAACATGGAAGATCTTTCCATCTTCTAAGGTGTTCTTTAATTTCTTTCTTTAGTGTTCTGTAGTTCTCATTGTAGAGGTCTTTCACCTCTTTTGTGAGATTGATTCCCAAGTATTTTATTTTTTTCGATGCTATTGTGAATGGGGTAGTTTTCCTAATTCCTCTTTCTGAAGATTCATCACTTATGTATAGAAATGCATTGGATTTATGAGCACTGATCTTGTAACCTGCTACTTTACTGAATTCACTTATGAGTTCTAAGAGTTTTCTGGTGGAATTTCCAGGTTCCTCTAAATATATAATCATGTCATCAGTGAACAGGGATAGTTTGAGTTCTTCTTTTCCAATAAATATCCCTTTAATTTCTTTGGTTTGTCTAACTGCTCTGGCTAGAGTCTCAAGAACAATGTTGAATAGAAGTGGTGAAAGAGGGCATCCCTGCCTTGTTCCAGTTTTTAGGGGGGAATGCTTTCAGTTTTTCACCATTTAGAATGATATTGGCCATGGGCTTAGCCTAGATGGCCTTTACAATGTTAAGGAATGTTCCCACTACCCCAATTTTCTCTAGTGTTTTGAGCATGAAGGGATGCTGTATTTTATCAAATGCTTTTTCTCCATCTATTGAAATAATCATGTGATTCTTAACTTTTAGTCTGTTGATATGGTGAATGACATTTATTGATTTCCGGATGTTGAACCAACCTGGCATCCCTGGGATAAAACCCACTTGATCGTGGTGCACTATCTTTTTAATATATTTTTGTATGCGATTTGCTAAAATTTTGTTGAGAATTTTTCCGTCAATGTTCATTAAAGATATTGGTCTGAAATTTTCTTTCCTTGATGTGTCTCTGTCTGGTTTAGATATCAGGGTGATATTGGCTTCATAGAATGAGTTTGGGAGGGTTCCCTCCTCTTCTATATTATGGAATACTTTGAGAAGTATTGGAATGAGCTCTTCTTTAAAGGTTTTGTAGAACTCGGCTGAGAACCCACGTGGTCCCGGACTTTTCTTTGTTGGTAGGCTTTTGATGACCTCTTCTATTTCATTGCTTGAAATTGATTTATTTAAGTTGTGTATGTCCTCCTCATTCAGTTTAGGTAATTCATATGTCTCTAGAAACTTGTTGATGTCTTTGAGGTTTTCTGTTTGTTGGAGTATAGATTTTCAAATAGCTTCTAATTATGTTTTGTATTTCAATCGTGTCTGTTGTGATATTCCTTGTTCATTCCGAATTTTAGTAATTTGAGTTTTCTCCCTCTTTCTCTTTGTTAGTGTGGCTAAGGGTTTACAAATTTTGTTTATTTTTTCAACGAACCAACTATTTATTTTGTTAACTATTTATTTTTTCCGATTGTTTCTTTTGTTTCAATTTCATTGATTTCGGCTCTGATTTTAACTATTTCCTGTCTTCTACTACTTTTGGTGTTGGTCTGCTCTTCTTTTTGTAGGGCTTTCAGCTGTAGTGTTAAGTCGTTTATTTGTTGATTTCTACTTCTTTTGTTGAATGCACCCCATGAAATAAATCTTCGTCTAAGTACTGCTTTCATTGTGTCCCAGAGATTTTGATTTGATGTGTCTTTGTTCTCGTTTACTTCTAAAAATTTTTTTATTTCCTTCCTGATGTCTTCTGTTATCCATTCATCATATAATAGTGTATTATTTAATCTCCAGGTATTGAAGAAGTTTCTGTTTTTTATTCTGTCATTTATTTCTAATTTCAATCCATTATGATCTGATAGAGTACAAGGTAGTATCTCTGTCTTCTTGTGTTTGCTAACAGTAGCTTTGTGGCATAAAGTACGGTCTATTTTAGAGAAGGATCCATGTGCTGCTGAGAAGAAAGTGTATTCGTTCTTTGTTGGATGGTATATTCTATATAAGTCAGTTAAGTCTAAATTGTTGATTGTGTTATTGAGATCTATGGTTTCTTTATTCAATTTTTGTTTGGACGATCTATCCAGCGGTGAGAGAGGTGTGTTAAAGTCACCTAGTATTATTGTGTTGTGGTCTGTTTGATTTCTGGAATTGAGAAGGATTTGTTTGATGTACATGGATGAGCCACTGTTTGGGGCATAGATATTTATGATTGTTATGTCTTGCTGATTTATGCTTCCCTTAAGCAGTATGTAATGTCCTTCTTTATCCCTTCTGACTAGTTTTGGCTTGATGTCCACATTATCTGAAATGAGGATGGATACTCCAGCTTTATTGCTGTGTCTGTGTGCATGGTATGTTTTTTCCCATCCTTTCCCCTTTAGTCAATGGGTATCTCTTTCTATGAGATGAGTCTCTTGCAGGCAGCATATTGTTGGATTTTTCTTTTTAATCCAATCTGCCAGTCTATGTCTTTTGATTGATGAGTTCAGGCCATTAACATTCAGGGTTATTATTGTGATATGATTTGTATTCCCATTCATTTGACTCATTTTTGTTTTTTGACATGATTTGGTTTCTCCTTTATTTGGCTATTCCTTTAGGCTAGTTCCTCCCATTGCTGATTTGCATCATTGTTTTTTATCTCTTCCTCATGGAATATTTTGCTGAGAATGATCTGCAATGCTTGCTTTTTTTTGTAAATTCCTTTAGCTTTTGTTTATTATGGAAGGATCTTATTTCATTGTCAAATCTGAAAGTAAGTTTTGCTGGGTATAAGATTCTTGGTTGGCATCCGTTTTCTTTCAGGGCTTGGTAAATGTTATTCCAGGCCTTTCTAGCTTTTAGGGTCTGGATTGAAAAATCTGCTGATATTGTTATTGGTTTCCCCCTGAATGTAATTTGATTCTTTTCTCTCACGGCCTTTAAAATTCTGTCTTTATTTTGTATGTTAGGTATTTTCATAACTATGTGCCTTGGTGTGGGTCTGTTGTAATTTTGTATATTTGGAGTCCTATAAGCCTCTTGTACTTGGTTTTCCATTTCATTCTTCAGATTTGGGAAATTTTCTGATATTATTTCATTTAATAGATTGTTCATTCCTTTGGTTTGTTTCTCTAAGCCTTCCTCAATCCCAATAATTCTTAAATTTGGCCTTTTCATGATATCCCATAATTCTTGCAATTCTATTCATGATTTCTTACCATCTTCTCTGGTCAACTTTGTTTTCAAGATTAAATATTTTGTCTTCAATATCTGAGGTTCTGTGTTCCAGGTGTTCTTATCCTATTGGTTATGCTTTCTATGGAGTTTTTAATTTGGTTATTGTTTCCTTCATTTCAAGGATTTCTGTGTGTTTTTTTTTCAATATCTCTACCTCTTTATTGAAATGATGTCTTGCTTCCCATATTTGCTCTTTTAACTGTTCACTGGTGCGATCATTTAATGCCTGCATTTGCTCTTTCATGTCCTCATTTGCTTCCCTTATTGTTTTTATTATGTACATTCTGAACTCCCTTTCTGACATATCTTCTGCTGTGCTGTCATTGAGTTTTATTGATATAGTATCTAGGTTTGTTTGGGACATTTTCTTCCCTTGTTTTCTCATATTGGTCAGATGTCAGTGGGACTCTGTGATATTGCAGATTTCTTCTATTTGCTTATAGTGTCCCTGTAGATTTCTAGTGTATCACCTCCCAGTCTTCAGTAGCCTGAAGTCTTGGAGTAGCTTGATAATGTAGTACTTCCAAAGAAAGCTGTCCCTAGCCCGCTACTGGTTCCAGGGCTTGGATCTTGCTCTGTGTGGAAAGGCTCTCACTGGGGGGCCTGCTCCAAGAAGCTGGCCATGTGGGAGGAGTCCATGGCTCGAGTGCCCAGGACTGCCTGGAGAAGACTCTAGCTGCCCTGCCCTACTCTAATAAGCTGCCCAATCTGGGCCTGCCACCTGGGCCGAGCTTCACCAGATGGGGAAATTCACCCAGTGGTTCTATTTTAGTCCAAGTTTCTCAATGCCTCCCCTTCTTGAATCCTGGGTTCTGGGGTGACTGGAGGTGCAGTCACCCTCTAGTCCACCATCTTGAATCGTCCCATTGAAAAAGCCTGCGGCCGGAAGCGGGCAGGGCCGCCTGGAGCGGTCTCTGACTGCCCTGCCCTGGTCCCAGAGGCTGCTTGCAGGTCGAAGGTCTCTGCTGGCTTGGGGATTTGTGCCTGGGTCTGTGAAGAAAGGCTCTCACTGGGCGGTCTGTTCCAAGAAGCTAGCCTAAAAAGGCACTTCCCACCGGAGGGAGCTGGGCTGCTTGGGGAAGTCCCTGGCTGCCCTGTACTGGTCTCTGAAGCAGCGTGTGGGCAGGCCAGAGCTTGCAGCATGCTGGCTGAGGGACTTGGAGCTGGTTGTGTGCAGAAAGGCTCTCGCTGGGGGGCCTGCTCCGAAGCTGGAGTATCTGGCCCTGTGGGAGGAGCCCACCACCGGAGTGCTCACGGCTGCCTAGGGGAGACTCTAGCTGCCCTGCCCTACTCTCATAAGCAGCCCGAATCCAGGCCTGCCACCTGAGCCAAGCTTCACCAGGTGGGGGAGACACCCTGTGGTTCTATTTTAGTCCGAGTCTCTCAATGTCTCCCCTTCTTGAATCCTGGGTTCTGGAGCAACTGGAGATGCAGTCACCCTCTAGTCCACCATCTTGGATTGCCAAGAAAGAATTTTGAGTAGGAGTTACATCAATGAAGTTTTCTTGAAGCCAGAAGTTCCAAATAAAGGCTAGTGCTTGAGAAGGAGAAAGGCAAAGGGGAAGTAAATAGGTTAAGTTTAATTTATCTCTGAGTAATGTTAAGAAAAGGTGAGAGGAAGTCTGAGAGAGGGACATCAGAAGTTTTGGGCGTGAGGTTATGCAGCTTCCTCCAGAATGTCTGGGAGACAACAAATGCAGAGTCAGGTGGGACCTATTATGAACAGAGTGGTAAGAAGTATTAATAGGGGCAAGTTTTAAGTTGCTGAAGTAAATCCAGGAGGGGTGTCTTCTAGTTTAGCTGTGGTGATAGTGGTGAATGGACCATTCCACTTTCTTTGCAAGAGGGCTATGTGTTGAGGAGAGGGAATGTAGACTGAGTCCCCTACAGAAATAGGTGAACGGACCTCTGAAGATTGGGCCTGGGGAAGGTGTGTGTGGGCATATTTCCAGAGGGCAGCCATAAGGTGAGCTAGAAGGAGTTTTAAGATATCAGAAGGAATGTTAGGAAATGAAGGTTGAACAGTAGGGGGAAGGAGGGGTCACCCATACATAAGTTCAAAAAGACTGATCATGAGAGGGTTTTTTTGGCAATGCACAGACTTGGAGCAGGGCTAAAGGGAGAAGCTTGGTCCAATCCAAATGAGTGTCTGGATAATTTAGCTAAAATTGCCTTTAATGTTCTATTTGTCCTTTCAAGTTTTCCTGAGGACTGGGGATGATAGGGAAGGTAGAAGTTCCATTTTAAATCTAAAATTTTAGCTAGTTCTTGGGTCATGTAGGAAGTAAACTTAGGATAATTATCAGATTGGAGGGAGGCAGGCAAACCAAAGCATGGAATTATTTCCTGGAAAATTAGCGTTGCTACCCTGGAAACCCTCTTGTTGTTAGAAAAGCCTCAACCCATCCAGTAAATGTGTCTACCAAAACCAGGAGATATTTGGTCTTTTTTACAGAGGGTATGTGAGTGAAGTCAAGCTGCCAATCCATAGCAGGAATGGACCATTGAATGGTCCATTCTAGCTTGGTGCATGGGAAATGGGGGTAGTCTCACATTAGAGCTGGGGTTAACCTTGAGACAGGTTGTGCATGATCAGGAAATTTAATGGAGATGTTGTGAATCTGAAGGAGATAAGTATAATGAATTCGCTAAGAATATTTGGAAAGAATGTATGTCCGAGTGGAATAAATTATGGAGATAGGATAAAAGGGCCTTGGTTTTTCAGAGCGAAGTTGGAATTTTGAAGGTGTAGAATATAAGACTATTTGGGAGTGGTGACCTGAATGTTCAATTTCCTTAGCAAGCATGTGTGCTTCCTGGTTCCCCAAGGAAATGTAACCTTTTGGGTCTGATGTCCTCTACACTGTAAGACTGCCACCTGGTGGGGTAAAGGGCAGCCTCAAGCGAATCTTTTCTGTAACTAGCATTGAGAATGGGGGTTCTGGCCTGAGTTAGGAAGCCTCTCTCCCTCCAAATTAAGATGTAAAAATGAATAATATTGAATGTGTATTTGGAATCTGTAAAAATATTAACTGATTTGTCCCTGGTTAATAACAGAACTCAGGTGAGGGTGACTAACTCAGATTGCTTTGATGTCATCCCTGAGGATAAGGGAGATAATTCTAATATTTGGGTAAGGTTAAAAGGAGAATCTGTGGTAGTTTTTTCTTGAATTATAGCATAACCAGATAGGTAAGGGGACTGTTTCTGGAATCTTACATCTATGAACCAATCAGAGGAGTCAGGTTATGGATGATCTGTTATGTGAGAAAATGGGCTTGTCAAAAAGTCCAGAATGTCAGAGCAAGAGTGAGAAATTACGGAGACAGAGGGATTTTTGTTGGGATCAGAGTGGTTGGGTTTAGTGAGGAGTCTTGCAAGGAAGGTAGTTTGTGGATCTAGGAGGTGTGCAAGCAGTAATTGAACTCTAATTTAGGAAAGGGATAAAAATGAGTGATGATTAAGGAGATCTGAGGAGTGTGTAGTAAGAACAGTAATTGGTTGATAAAATGTGAATTTTCTTGCCTCGAGTATCAGGAGAGCTGCTGTTGCTAAAATCTCGAGCAATTGGGACCAGCCTTGGTACAGTAAATCTAATTGTTTGGATAGGAATGCAATGGGGTAGGGGATATCTCCTTCTGGTAAAGAACTCCCAAAGCTTGTCCATGTTCTGAGTGAAGGCCCAGGAAAAAGGGCTTATTAGGGTTTGGTAAATAAAGAGTTGGAAGTTTTTAGAAGGGAATTCTAAAGGGTAGAATTAGTAGAGGAAAAGGAACAGGGAGATGGAAAGAAATCCCCCTTGGAGGCCTCATAAAGAGATTTAGCTATGAGAGAAAATTGTGGTACCAGATACAAAAATAATTAAAAAGGCCTAAGAGGAACAGCATATCCCTTTTGGTGGGTGGTAGGATAATATCCTTTAGAACTTGGAGATTTTCTGGGGGAATGGTATGGGAGGTGGGATTAATAGGATGCCTAAATATTGTACATGGGGGTAACAGACTTGGGCTTTAGATTGAGAAACCCCAGGAAGCCAGGGAGTTAAGCAGGATGCTGGTGCAATGTGTAGAATATTTTAGTGAAGGGCTACAAAGCCCTTCATCTACATACTGTATTAGATAACTAGGAAATAAATTTAGGGTGGCCAGGTCAAGTTGGGGAGCCTAGCCAAAGTGATAGGGGCTATCTCAAAGACCTTGAGGGAGAACCATCCAAGTGAGCTGCTGCAAGAAGGTAGTGTCTGGGTCTGTCCAAGTAAAGGTGAAAAGTGGGTGTGAGCCTGGATGGAGGGGAATAGTAAAGAAGGTGCCTTTGAGGTATAGTACTAAGAAATGTATGGTGGAGGCTGGGATATGAGATAAAATGATATACGTGTTGGGCACCACAGGGTAGGTGGAAACAATTGCCTCATTGATTTTTCTGAGGTCCTGGACTAGCCAGAACTGGCCATTGGATTTCTTTACTCTAAGAATGGGAGAATTATGAGGCAAATGTGTGGGTATGAGGAGTTTAGCCTGTAATAAATAGGAGATGATGGAATTTAGACCTTTGAGGGTTGAGGGGATTTAGAGGATATTGGGGAAAAGTTACATAAATGGGTAGGGTCTCTTAACTGGATATGAATTAGGGAAGGATATCTTGCTATTTTAGGTTGAGAAGTATCCCAGACTATGGGGTTAATCCCAGCAAGTAAAAGACAATCAGGGGGCTTATAGGGTGTAGGAATCTGGTCCAGACTAGAATGAATTTAAGAGATGGTAATGGATTTTAAAGGGGGAATGGTGATGGAAGCTTTTAACTTGTGAAGATCTCCACCCAGCAAAGGGACTGGGCAACTTGGTACAACTATAAATGAATGGGATAGTAAAAGGGATCCAAATGTGCAAAAGTCGGGGAGGGAGTGCTTGCAAGGGATAGGTCAGGGTCCCTGAAACTCCCATAATTGGGGTATTTGATTTAAAAGTATATCCATGCCATTCTGTCAATAATGAAAGAACTGCCCCACTATTGAGCACGAATAAAACTGCATGGTCATCCACCATCCCTGTAACCCTGGGCTCCTCAGTTGTGCCACCCAAGGTGGCAGGGGCAATGGGGTCCAGCCCCCCTCATTTCAATAACTCCAGAATTGTGACTTGGAGATCAAGTAGCTGTTCTCAGAAGAGGGGTGTCCTTCCCTGGGGACATTCCATCTTCCAGTGTCCCCATTGTGCACAATTAAGACAAGGTTGGAAGGAAGACCTAGGGTTAGGACAAACTTTTGTCCAATGTCTATTTTGCCCATATCAGGAGCAGGGTCTTGGGGTAGTTTGGAGGGTCCCATGGATTCATAAGCCATGGTGGTATTAAAAGGTCAGTTTGGAGTATGAGCCATAGGGGCTTTCTTTGGACCCTGAATTGCGGAGGCCAGGAGCTGATATTTAACTTTAAGATGCCTCTCATTTTCCTTTTTTGGTCTTATCCTCCTGGTTGTTAAAAACTTTGAAAGCTGTATGTAAAAGTAACTGTTGAGGAGATGCAGGACCCTTCTCCAACTGCCTGAGTTTCTTATAGATGTCAGGAGCAGTCACACTAGTAAAGTTAAAATATAGAAAGAGATTGCCACCAGGGCTGTTGACATCCAAATTTGTATATTTGGTGCCTGCCTAAGTCAGGCCAAAAATAGGACATGATTTTCATTAGGCCCCTGGGTAACTGCCTTTATCTTTTCCCAATTTACTTGGATATGAGAATATTTAGACATTCCCTCAAGGAGTCAAGTGACCTGGGCTGTAACTTGATAACCCTGGGGTCTTGATATTGGTTTGTCTGATAATGTTCAACTGAGGGAACAGCAACATCTGCTGCTGGATGGATATCAAGATTCTGACCATGCAGGAGATCCACATGATCTCCAACAGCCTGCCAAATGCAGGCACACTCATCATTGGTCAGGGTGGAAGTTAATATAAAATACACATCTGCCAAGTGAGATGATATGCCTGAGTCATCTGACTCAGGATACATTTCGTCCTATATTTGGTAGGATTTTCAAAAAATAAGCCTCATTTGTCTTCTATCTGGAACATATCAGTCATGGGAAAGGAGATATAAACTTGGATCAGTCCCTTCAGCCCCTGCTACCTCCTGGACTGGAAACATGTTTGGGGGGAACATTTTTGACCATGTTCAAGGAAGAGATGGCTGAAGGAAAGGAGAATGTGGGGCTTGTGAAGGAAAGTCTGATGAGGAAGCTGTGGGATTTTGAGGAGGAAGATCTGGTGGGGAAGTGGTGGGGCTTTGGGAAGGGTAACCAGAAGGGGAGGCAATGGGACCCTGGGATCTGTAGGGAGGGGGTTCATCAGCTATCTACAGGGCTGTGAATGAAGAAGAGGATTTAAGTTTGTAGCTTATAACTGCAAAGCAGTATGAGGTTGATATAGGAAGGAGTTGGAGTGGAGGAGGAAAAAGGTCTGGAGATATGGGGGTTTCAAGTACTTGCCATTTTGGGTTAAATATTTTTTTTTAAAGCCTGTAGAATCTCTTTATCAGGAGTTCCATATTTAGGCCATGTGTGCTGGCTATCTAATTTGTACTGTGGCCAAATTTGCATGCTGAGCCTAATGAGGTGTTTAATTTTAAGGTCAGTGCAGGAAAAGAGGGTTTTTAAATTGGTACAGAGAAGCCAAAGGGAGAGTCTCTGGGAACAGACTGGGTAGTTCCCATGTTTGGAAGGTAACAACAGAGAGCAAAGCATCCTCTGCTCTCTTTATGCCACTAATGTGTCGGTCTTAGACTGGACTTGTCCCATAAGGGACTGGGGAAACATCTTTTCCTCAATCCCAGTGGTGAAGAACAGGATTCCGATTAGGCTAAGGTGAAGTCTCTGTCCAGTAGAGATGAAAAACATGAGGGACAGGGTCCTGATTAACAAATGGGGTCTTACCTCTCCAAAGAAATGAGATGACATGTGGTGGATATTTTAACACAAAAAGGAGGGATCTTGATGAGTGCAAGCTCCACAACCAGTTCTTTTATTAATGAATGAAGGCTCACACAGGAACGGGGGTGCAGGGATAAAATGGTTTTGTAGTACTCAGTTTCCTAGTGGAAAATGAGCGCTTGAAAAAAGAAAGGGACTGGATGTATATAAGTCATGTTGAGGGGTGGTCTAGTGAACATATACCAGTTTGCTTGGACACTCAGGAATGTGGACATTTGGGTTAAGGTCTGAGGACTGTGTCTGAAGAGGATTTACTATGGAGATTAATGCCTCCCAGAGACTGTTTCTTTTAAGGGTGGTAAAACACCTCCTTCCTCTCTGCAGCTGGCTGGCACCTGGAAAGCGTTTATCCTGGGAGACGAAGGCTCTCAGTGCATGGCCTCCATTTTCACTCCCTTTTCTCAGGCCTCATTATCTTGGGGATTTCTCATTCTCCATATTCATTATTCCAGACTCTAAATGGAAAGAGGAAATTGGGGCAATGGCATTTCTAGCTTCTTCAAACTTGGAGGGGACAAAGTGGGAGAAAGGGCTTTCTTTCAGAGTTCTGGAAGTGAATATGGGAGCGTGCAAAGGGGGATGTGTGAGGGACATCCTGAGGTCATCCCAGCAATGTTCAATCCTTTGATGCTGATCCAGGAGTTCAGGTGGTAAACAATGGGAGGAGGGATGTTCCAGGATGTTTTCTGGCAGTTGCAGCCAAGCTGAACACTTTATTTAAAAAAAATGTAAGACTAAAAATATGGAGAAGAAAAACATTATAGTAATATGTGAAGATTAACTAGTTTGTTAGGTTGGGGGAAACAATTGTATCATATAGAATGAAGAGTAATTAGCTTACTAATGTTAAGAGATAATTCTAGTGTTGAAGGCTAAATAATCTGCCAGTGTTAAGAAAAATGATTTTAGCATGTAACATGATTGAGGGCTTTGTTAATTTTAGTTGAGACCCAAGCAGATTTGGGGTGCCCTTCCCATAAGTTAATGGGCACCATTCCTTTGGAGCATAGGAAGAATGATTAATCTTGGGACAATATTTTCCTGATGGTTTAGTCATTTCCATCCTGCTCAACAAATTACATAAAATCAGACCAGAGACACAATTAACAGTATTGTTAAGGCTGGTAACCCAGCTATATGTGTGGGAAAGTACTTAAAAGGGTTAAGGGAAGATATTCCTTCAGCTAAACTGCTCCAAATTTCATTATCAAAAGTAGGTTATTTCTGTTTTTTATTTTGTCATTGATTTCTATTCTCAGTCCATTATGATCTGATAGAACACAAGGCAGTATTTCTATTTTTTTTGCATTTCCTAAGGGCTACTTTGTGGCATAACATGTGGTCTATTTTTGAGAAGGTTCCATGTGCTACTGAGAAGAAAGTGAATCCACTCGTTGATGGATGGAATATTCTATATATGTCTATTAATTCTAGGTTATTGATTGTGTTATTAAGTTCTATGCTTTCTTTGGTTGGATTTTGTTTGGAAGATCTATCTAGTGGTGACAGCAGTGCATTAAAGTCACCCAGAATTATTGTGTTGTGGTCTATGTGATTCCTGAAATTGAGAAAGATTTGTTTGATGTACAGGGATGCACCATTGTTTGGGGAATAAATATTTACTATCATTATGTCTTCCTGATTTATCGTTCCCTCAAGCAGTATGAAATGTCCTCCCTTCTGACTATCTTTGGCTTGAAGTCCACTTTATCTGATATAAGGATGGAAACCCCCGCTTTTTTACTGAGTCCATGCGCATGGTAGGTTTTTTCCCATCCTTTCACCTTTAGTCTGTGGATGTCTTTTTCTATGAGATAAGTCTCTTGCAGGCAGCATATTGTTGGGTCTTTCTTTTTAACCCATTCTGCCAGTCTATGCCTTTTGATTGATGAGTTTAGGCCACTAACGTTCAGGGTATTATTGAGATATGATTTGTATTCCCAGTCATTCGGCTTATTTTTGGTTTTTAAGTTGGCTTGGTTTCTCCTTTGAGTGGTTTTTCTCTAAGGTAGTTCCTCCCTTTGCTGACCTATATTGTTGTTTTTCATTTCCTCCTCATGGAACACCTGGAACTCCAACACCTGGAGACTAAATAATATGCTATTGAATGAAACATGGATAACAAAAAACATCAGGGAGGAGATAAAAAAATTCTTAGAGGTCAATGAGAATGATGATACAACATCAAAATCTCTGGGACACTATGAAAGCGGTACTAAGAGGAAAATTCATAGCATGGAGCGCATTCCAGAAAAGAATGAAAAGTCAACAACTGAATGACATAACATTACAGCTCAAAGCCCTAGAAAAAAAAGAACAGAATAACACCAAAAGTAGTAGAAGACAGGAAATAATTAAAATCAGAGCTGAAATCAATGAAATTGAAACAAAACAAACAATTCAAAAAATTGACAACACAAAAAGTTGATTCTTTGAGAAAGTAAACAAAATAGACAAACCCTTAGCCACACTAACAAAGAGAAGAGAGAAAACTCGAATTACTAAAATTCCTGATGAAAAAGGAAATATCACGACAAACACCATTGAGATACAGAACATAATGAGAAGCTACTTTGAAAATCTGTATTCCAACAAAACAGAAACTACCGAAGACATTGACAAATTTCTAGAGACATATGCTCCTCCCTAACTGAACCAGGAGGATATACACGATTTAAATAGATCAATATCAAGCAATGAAATAGAAGAAGCCATTAAAAACCTACCATCCAAGAAAAGCCCAGGACCAGACGGATTCTCAGCTGAGTTCTACAAGACCTTCAAAGAAGAACTCATTCCAATACTTCTCAAAGTATTCCAGGAAATAGAAAAGGAGGGGTTCCCTACCGAACTCATTCTATGAAGCTAATAGCACCCTCATACCCAAACCAGGAAAAGACACATCAAGGAAAGAAAATTTTAGACCAATATCCTTGATGAATATAGATGCAAAGATCCTTAACAAAATATTGGCAAACCGTATCCAAAAACATATTAAGAAAATTGTGCACCACGATCAAGTGGGATTCATCCCTGGAATGCAAGGATAGTTTAACATCCAGAAATCAATAAACATAACCCATCATGTCAATAGACTTAAGGATAAGAATCATATGGTTATTTTAATTGACGCAGAAAAAGAATTCGACAAAATACAACACCCCTTCATGCTCAAAACACTAGAAAAAATAGGGATAGTAGGAACATACCTGAACATTGTAAAGGCTATTTATGCTAAGCCCATGGCCAACATCATTCTTAATGGAGAAAAACTGAAACCATTCCCTTTAAAAATGGGAGCAAGACAGGGATGTCCTCTTTCACCACTTCTATTCAACATTGTCCTCAAAACTCTAGCCAGAGCAATTAGGCAGACCAAAGAAATTAAAGAGATATGAATAGAAAAAGAGGAACTTGAACTGTCACTATTTGCTGATGATATGATTCTATATTTAGAGGATCCAAAAAACTCCTCCAGAAAACTTCTAGACCTTATCAATGAATTCAGCAAAATAGCAGGCTATAAAATCAACACGCATAAATCTAAAGCATTTTTATATGCAAGCGATGAAATAGCTGAAAGGGAAATGAGGAAAACAACTCCATTTGCAATAGCCTCAAAAAAAAAAAAAAACAAACTTGGGAATCAATCTAACCAAAGAGGTAAAAGATCTCTACAATGAAAACTACAAAACATTGAAGAAACTGAGGAAGACGTTAGAAGATGGAAAGATCCCCCATGTTCTTGGATAGGCAGAATTAATATTGTCAAAATGGCCATACTACCAAAAGTGCTATACAGATTCAATGCAATTCCAATTGAAATCCCAATGATGTATCTTACAGAAATAGAGGAAGCAGTCATAAAATTCATCTGGAAGAATAAGAAACCCAGAATAGCTAAAGCTATCCTTAGCAGGAAGAATGAAACAGGGGGTATCACACAACCAGAACTTCAACTATACTACAGAGCAATAGTATCAAAAATGGCATGGTATTGGCACCAAAATAGACAGGTAGATCAATGATACAGAATAGAGGACACGGACACAAACCCAAATAAATACAATTTTCTCATACTAGACAAAGGGGCCAAAAATATGCAATGAAGAAAAGATAGCCTTTTCAACAAATGGTCCTGGGAAAACTGGAAATCCGTATGCAACAGAATGAAACTGGAGGATACAGTGTAAGATTCCTATTTTGCATTGAATCACTGAATACTTCCATTGGAAATACTTTTGCCTCATTTTCAATTGAATGTTGGGGTGGAGACAATGAGGAAACCAGCATTCCTTTTTAGAATAAAGACAATAAAAAAAGTGACATGACCTTTTTTACTTCCACAAATTGCCTCTGAGAGCATATCTACCTAACAGTGTGCCTACCCACCTTCTTATGTCACCAACCCTCACTGCTCAATCATTGAAGAAGGTGTAAAACAAATACCCATATATATCCATTTTGTTAAATAAAATAATCTCTTTGTCAAAGTATGTTTTGCCTTAGGAGAATATATGGGAGATGTTCTTTCTGCAGGCTTACATTGAAAGGTTGAGTACCTTCTTTCCTATTTTGCAAAACCTCATCTATCACATTTAGTGGCTTCTATGGCCAAATTTACCCGATGGTATGGCAAGTGTGACTGTGCTATGGCCTGGCCATCTTCCTCTCAGATCCTTTTCCTTGGAATTTTCTTTTTCAAGTACTGAATGAAATTGGAACTTCTCATGTAAATTATAAAAAGATTTATATAATTTAAATGTCGATTTATTATCATGGTTCTAATGTGCCCTAAAGTTCACAGTGATTTATATTTGTTATTTGTGATTGACAGATAAAATTCTGTTTTAAGATTACTATGGTCCTTGACTACAGATTAAAGAAATAACTTTACCTGGAAATAAAATTTTATTTGGATTAAAATTATATTTAACTCAAATATAAGTACATATGAGAAATTATCTTGTTCAATGATAGATAAAAATATGTAAATAAATAATAATAAGCTGGTTAATCTCTCACACACACACACACACACACACACACACACACACTCGCACACACATACACACACGTGAATGCATGAATCTTAATCTTAGTTGTTAGTTCCAAACAAATTAATAATTTACACTTGGGATTTTTATGGGATCTGGCTTTAAGAATGATTTGATCTATTTGCTAATCCAAATAATTAAAGGGAAAGAAGAGAGCACTTTATACTCTTAAGGACAGTGAAACTGAACTCTACAGTGGTTACTTGACTTGCATTAAAAAAAAATGTTAGTTTGTGGTAAATTGAGTGCTTCAATCCCCTGGTATCTCTCTTTATAAAGTCAATAAACCACCTAGGGGATGAAATGAGCTCTCCTTGCTCTGAGTATTTGTTAAATAACCAAATAGTTTGTTTGTTCATTTGTTTGTTTGTTTTTGTGGTGCTGGGGATTGAACTCATGTCCTTGTGCATGCAAGTTAAGCACTGTACCAACTGAGCTATAGCCCCAGCCCCCAAATAGTTTTAATAAATATGTTTACCTTAATTTCTTCCAATTAAAATAATTTATCTTGATATGTAACCAAAAAATTTGGTTGTAACCATGACATGAATATTGTTTCCCCCTAATGTTTACATGCTGAACCCATAAACTTTAAAGTGATGGTGTTTGGATGCAAGCTTTTGGGAGCTAATAAGGTTTACAGGAATTCCTGAGAATGGAACTGGAGTGATGGAATCAGTGTCGTAAGAAAAGGAAAAGACACTAGAACTCTCTCCCTCTCCAAGGCACAGACTACAGAGAGAAAGCCTCTGCAAGCTAGAAAGATGCCTTCCCCAAGAATCAAACCTGCTGGCATTTTGATTGTGGATTTCCAGGCTTCAGAATGAGAGCCATAAATATCTACTGTTTCAGCCCCTTAACCTGACCCTAGTCTAAGGCATTTTGTTAGAGCAGCCTAATCAATCTAACACATCTACCAATTTTACCACATCTACCTATTTCAAAGAATGTAACCAGACTAGCATGTGGCTTAATTTTTTTTTTTCAGTTTTAAATTTTATTACTTAGTTAAAATCTTCTATTTTCTTTTTCCTCTCCTCTCCCTCCCTCCCTCTCCCTCTCCCTCTTCTCCTCTCTTCTCTTTTCTTCTTTCTTCCCTGTTCCTTTCCTCCATTTGACATCAGTAAAAGTTTTAAACATCATGAAAAGTAATTTGGCTGTAAATGGAGAAATGGTACCAAAACAAAGTGAAAAGATAAACCCCAAGGACACACAGAAAACCCTAAATAAACCCTCAAGTTTGGCCTGGCAGGGGGTTCACATATCACAAAAACTTCAACTCAACCCTCTTGCATTGACTCCTCCGACAAGCGCTGAATGAACACCAACAATGCCTTTCGTTAACATAGCAAGTGGGACACTAGATAACTTTTTAAATTTAATTTTTTTTTAAATACAGTACATGATACACAGGGTCTCTAAGATGGCCCTGCATAAATCCCCATGAACACCTGAGCCAACTACTGGCTGTTTATAAAAATTTTTGCTACAAAAGTATAAATTAATATTACAGATATTAAGAAATATGAAACAAAATTTATAAGGATCAAGAAAAATATTTATTGATAACTGTAGAAAACTCCGGCCTAAAAAAAAAAAAATTTTTTTTTTAAGATGACCTGAGTTTCTTGCACTCGGAGAGTCAGACACAGAGGTGTCTGTGGTGTTGCGCAGAACGCTGTCACTACTGAGAAGGTGCCAGGGTACATGCACCATGGTTACCAAGGAAGGCAGGAAGGCGCTAGGGCTTTCTCAAGACTACCTGATGTGAGCGAATTGCCAATGTGGAGTTGCAGGTAAAGTAAAAGGTAGGATCAGAAAATAACTGAAAATAATTTATGCTTCTTACAAAATATCTCCGCCTTGGGTGGTCGTACAAAACGGCCTCCTGAGGCTTGGGATCTGGACGGCCTGGCTGCGGGGCTCCTGGTCTCTCCAGGTGGCGAGGCCTCAGAAAATATCTTAAAGAAGAACTTCAACAAAACTTATTAAATACGTGGATGCTTGGGATCATTAAAGACAAATTTATTTGGGCCATTTAAAAATAGTGTATAAAAGGCATAGTTTCAAAACTATTATGAAATTAAGTACACAGAATCGATTTTTCATTTGTTACTCCTTATTAGATTATGAACAATACTTTTCGACATTTATAAAACATTGAACCCTATCATTATGTAAATATTATTCTAATTTAGATGTTATAGAGAAACAGATGTATAAGACAGGCAAAACATATTATGACATAGAAAATTCTGTGGGAAAAAATGTACAGTGGAATGCAGCACATAGAGAAATATCAGTTACTACATGCAATAGAAATATTTAATGTTGATTTGTAATTATAATTTTTATCTGAATTTGAAAATATTTTCTAGCATTTTTGAGGAAGAATCTTTCTCAATTTAAAAATTTTTAGACGTATGCTTATTCATATATCTAATTGTGCAACTATTATTTTTTATAAAAAAGGACTTTTTTCAGTCATATACAAGAAAATCTCTTCATAAAAAAATTATATCTCATTTTTATTATCTTATAATCTCCTAAACAAATAATCATATGGCTAATAGACATATATATTCAATTTAGTTTTATATTTTCTCTAGTAATTCTTATGTGACATTAGGGATTTATTCCTGTGAAAATAATTATTTTAGAGGAAATCTATCTAACATTTATTAAAGCAATAAACCAGTGAAAACCATTTCATTTATTTTATAAGAAAAATATTTTAATAAATCAGTTTTTCTTTGAACTTTAAATAATTCCATAGTGAGTAGTAATCGTAGAATTGTTAAAGAAATAATGGGCAAATAATTAAATGTCAAAATCTGGGACTTAAAAATTAAATGCTATTTTCTCCCCTGTTGCTCCCTGTCGGGCAACAAGGTCCGATGTACCTTCTCAGGGCCCGCCTGAGGAAAATATGGGGCCGAGGAGGATGATGAGTGTCCGCAGCAAAGGAAACACACCAGAGCCGGGAGGTCTATCAGCGCACGAGACACAGCAGGAATCTCGTTTATTGAGGAAATCACACAGCTTTTATGTAGGGTGGAGGCTAGGCGGGAACCAATCAGCTTAAAAGGTCAGCAAGGCATGTGGGGGTTCACACAGGTGAGAGTCCCATAGGACTATATGGCAAACACGAGCTGATCAAGTTCGCAGAACTGTTGTTAACCAATCCCTGACGGTGGTCAGATTCATCGTCAGTAACTATTGAAACCACCTTTGAGGTCTTGATCTAGCTCACTCACCAGGAACAAGGAGTCAGCCTGAGTTAGTTAACGTGTCATTAGTCCCAACACATCCCCCTTTTTTGTTTTATATTAAGGGTGTGTCTGTCTTAGGTTGCCCCTGGGAGGGTCTTACCCATCATGGAACATCACCCTAGCAGTTTGGGGGTCCGCCTTACTCAAAGGTGTGCCTGCCTTAGGTTGTCCTCCTCTGAGGATCTTACCCGTCATTGACTACCACCTTAGCACTTCGGGCAGGCCCCTCAGGAGGAGCAGGGCTTAAGGGAGAGACACTTAGACCCCAGTGTTCTGATACGAGTGATTCATGATCCTACAGGGCTCCCAATCATCATTATCGAGGGCGGTATAATACTGTCGGACCACCATGAGCTGCGCAGACTTAGCCTGGTTTTTAAGGAAATGGATAAGCTTATTGATTATACAAGGCCCAAAGGTGAACACAAGGACAATGGTGATTAGCAGTCCCCAAAGCAGGAGGCGGTAGGGAAGCCACCCATGTAACCCAGTCCAGAGGAAATTAGAGAGCTGCAAAGTGCAATGTTAGGAGCTCTGTGTGGCTCTCAAGGAAGTCCACTGTCCAGAGTCACGAGGTCAGAGACCCTAATCTTAATCACTGTTGTCCCATTTTTGCTACTGCGCTTTACACTCTTTCTTAAATGTCATTTTAAGCAGTTTACAAATATTGACTCCTGAGTCAATAGTTAACACAATTTAACATTATATCTAAAACATGAATTAAAGCAAGGCTGAGAAAGCTTTTAAGTTTCCTTTTGTGTGGCAAAGTGGCAAAATGTTTTTATGCTTAACCTTTAAACAAATCATGCTCTCAATAACTTTTAGAAATACACTTAACAAATTTTACATATACCCTATTGATGACAGGTCCTATATAGAACATTAAATAATAAGTTTACCATTACAGACAAGTTTAATTTGAAGAATAGCAGTTTGATAAATTTCCTGCTTTTAAAGGCTTGTATACCTGGAAAATATGAACACATTTAATATACAAAGAATAATGTTTAAGTTTGTGACTACATGAAATAACGTTGTAAATTAATCAGATGTCTCTAACAAACACGTTTGAGTAATCCCATACATGTCAACTCTAATTCACATCTTATTGTAAAAAAACAAGATATCAGATAAATGTAAAAAAAAAAACCAAAATGTCAGACAAGTGTAAACAGTATTTGCCATCGCTTTACTGTTGAAGAAAAATCCTAGAAAAATTGATGTTAGACATTTTATAAACATCAGCATTTTATTAGTTTGATCACCTAGAGACTTGTGAGTTAATTTTAAAGACATTTTATTTCTATTAGTTTACACAATTTAAATTGAACCTTTTTAAATCGTGAATTAAAAATATTTGGATCCATATTTTTTTTCAAGGTAGGTGATTTATTAGGCCCAATGAAACAAACAAACAGACCACATTTCAGAAGATGCTGACAAGAGGAAAATAGCCTTGCAAAGCTGGCACGTCCTTATTTCATTTTTTTTAAAATGTTGCACTGTACTTTAATTAAAATGAATAAGCTAATTAAACTAGAATGAAAGTTCAAATAAACCCATGGGAGTGTAACATTAAAGAATATAACCTTTGTTAACACTCTGTGATGTGAGAAAAGATTATAGCACATTAGAGATAAATATTAGTTGCCTTTTGTTACATTAAAGGTTCCTGGATCATATATCATACTATTTTTTAAAGTTTTTTTTAAATTATTTATTTAATTATTTATTTATTTTTAATTAAAAATCATAAATTTACATAGGGCAATGTTTGATTCATTCTGTTATTTTTTTCCCTTCCCCCCACCCCTACCACCCCTCTTTTCCCTCTACACAGTCCTTCCTTCCTCCATTCTTACCACCCTCCTTATTCCTAACCCTAAACCTAACCCTTACCCTAACACTAACCCCTCCTGCGCCCCCCCTTATATGTCCTCATCCGTTTGTACATGGCGTAAAGGCATACCATTTGTGTAATCATAAATTTACATAGAGTAATGTTGTTTGATTCATTCTGTTATTTTTCCCTTCCCCCACCCCACCCACCCCTCTTTTCCCTCTATACAGTGCTTCCTTCCTCCATACTTCCCCCCTCCCTAACCCTAACTCTATCCCTAACACGAACCCTTCCCTCTCCCCATTATGTGTCATCTTCCACTTATTAGTGATATCATTCATCCTTTGGTTTTTTGAGATTGGCTTATCTCACTTAGCATGATATTCTCCAATTTCATCCATTTGCCTGCAAATGCCATAATTTTATCATTCTTTATGGCTGAGTAATATTCCATTGTATATATATACCACGGTTTCTTTATCCACTCATCAATTGAAGGGCATCTAGGTTGGTTCCACAGTCTGGCTATTGTGAATTGAGCAGCTATGAACATTGATGTGGCTGTATCTCTGTAGTATGCTGATTTTAAGTCCTTTGGGTACAGGCCAAGGAGTGGGATAGCTGGGTCAAATGGAGGGTCCATTCCAAGTTTTCTAAGGAATCTCCACATTGCTTTCCAGAGTGGCTGCACTAATTTGCAGTCCCACCAGCAATGTATGAGTGTACCGTTTTCCCCACATCCTCACCAACACCTGTTGCTGCTCGTATTCTTGATAATCGCTATTCTAATTGGGGTGAGATGGAATCTTAGGGTGGTTTTGATTTGCATTTCTCTTATTACTAGAGATGTTGAACATTTTTCCATATGTTTGTTGATTGCTTCTAGATCTTCTTCTGTGAAGTGTCTATTCATTTCCTTAGCCCATTTTTCGACTGGATTATTTGACTTCTTGGAGTAGAGTTTTTTGAGTTCTTTATAGATTCTGGAGATTAGTGCTCTATCTGAAGTATGATTGGCAAAGATATTCTCCCACTCTGTAGGCTCTTTCTTCGCATTGCTGATAGTTTCCTTTGCTGAGAGAAAGCTTTTTAGTTTGAATCTATCCCAGTTATTGATTCTTGCTTTTATTTCTTGTGCTATGGGAGTCCTGTTAAGGAAGTCTGGTCCTAAGCCGACATGTTGAAGATCTGGACCTACTTTTTCTTCTATAATCTGCAGGGTCTCTGGTCTGATTCCGAGGTCCTTAATCCATTTTGAGTTTAGTTTCATGCATGGTGAGAGATATGGGTTTAGTTTCATTCTGTTGCATATGGATTTCCAATTCTCCCAGCACCATTTGTTGAAGAGGCTATCTTTTCTCCATTGCATATTTTTGGCCCCTTTGTCTAGTATGAGAAAATTGTATTTATTTGGGTTTGTGTCCATGTCCTCTATTCTGTACCATTGTTCTACCTTTCTATTTTGGTACCAATACCATGCCATTTTTGTTACTATTGCTTTGTAGTAGAGTTGAAGATCTGGTATTGCAATACCCCCTGTTTCACTCTTCCTGCTAAGGATTGCTTTAGCTATTCTGGGTTTCTTATCCTTCCAGATGAATTTCATAATTGCTTGGTCTATTTCTGTAAGGTACATCATTGGGATTTTCATTGGAAATGCATTGAATTTGTATAGCATTTAGGTAGTATGGCCATTTTGACAATATTGTTTCTTCCTATCCAAGAACATGGAAGATCTTTCCATCTTCTAAGGTGTTCTTTAATTTCTTTCTTTAGTGTTGTGTAGTTCTCATTGTAGAGGTCTTTCACCTCTTTTGTGAGATTGATTCCCAAGTATTTTATTTTTTTCGAGGCTATTGTGAATGGGGTAGTTTTCCTAATTTCTCTTTCTGATGATTCATCACTTATGTATAATAATTCCTTTAGCTTTTGTTTATCATGGAAGGATCTTTTCTCATGGTCAAATGTGAAAGTAAGTTTTGCTGGGTATAAAATTCTTGGTTGGCATTCATTTTCTTTGAGGGCTTAGTAAGTGTTGTTCCACGCCCTTCTAGCTTTTAGGGTCTGGATTGAAAAATCTGCTCATATTCTTATTGGTTTCCCCCTGAATGTAATCTGATTCTTTTCTCTCGCAGCCTTTAAAATTCTGTCTTTATTTTGTATGTTAGGTATTTTCATAATAATGTGCCTTGATGTAGGTCTGTTGTAATTTTGTATATTTGGAGTCCTATAAGCCTCTTGTACTTGAATTTCCATTTCATTCTTCAGATTTGGGAAATTTTCTGATATTATTTCATTGAATAGATTGTTCATTCCTTTGGTTTGTTTCTCTTAGCCTTCCTCAATCCCAATAATTCTTAAATTTGGCCTCTTCATGATATCCCATAATTCTTGTAGATTCTGTTCATTATTTCTTACCATCTTTTCTGTTTGGTCAACCTTGTTTTCAAGATTAAATATTTTGTCTTCAATATCTAGGTCTGTTTTCCAGGTGATCTATCCTATTGGTTTTGCTTTCTATGGAGTTTTTAACTTGGTTTATTGTTTCCTCCATTTCAAGGATTTCTGTTTGTTTGTTTGTTTGTTTGTTTTTTTCAGTATCTCTAACTCTTTATTGAAATGTGCTTTTGCTTCTCTTATTTGCTCTTTTAACTGTTGATTGGTGCGTTCATTTAATGCCTGCATTTGTTCTTTCATCTCCTCATTTGCTTCCCTGATTGTTTTAAATATGTACATTCTGAACTCCCTTTCTGACATTTCTTCTGCTGTGCTGTGATTGGGTTTTATTGATATAGTATCTAGGTTTGTTTGGAACATTTTCTTCCCTTGTTTTCTCATATTGGTCAAATGACAGTGGGACTCTGTGATATTGTAGATTTCCTCTATTGGCTTATAGTGTCCCTGTAGATTTCCAGTGTATCACCTACCAGCCTTCAGTAGCCTGAAGTCTTGGATTAACTTGATAATGTAGTGCTTCCGAAGAACGCTGCCCCTAGCCCACTACTGGTTCCAGGGAGAGAGACCTGGAGAGGTCTCTTGCTGCCCAGCCCTGGTCCCAGAGGCTGCTTGCAGGTCGGAGGTCTCCACTGGCTTGGGGACTTGTGGCTGGCTCTGTGTAGACAGGCTCTCACTGGGCGGTCTGCCCTGAGAAGCTAGCCTAGAGAGGCGCTTCCCGCCGGAGGGGGCTGGGCTGCTTGGAGTAGTGCCTGGCGCCCTGTGCTGGTCTCTGAAGCAACCTGCAGGTGGGCCGGAGCTGGCCGGGCTGCTTCTGTGCAGAAAGGCTCTCACTGGGGGGTCTGCTCTGCGAGGCTGGAGAATCTGTCCCTGTGGGAGGAGTCCACTGTCAGAGTGCACAGAGCTGCCTGGGGGAGACTCTATCTGCCCTGTCCTACTCTAATAAGCCACTCGAATCTGGGCCTGCCGCCCAGCTGAGCTTCACTGGGTGGGGGAGACTCACCCCGTGGTTCTATTTTAGTCTGAGTCTCTCAATGTCTCCCCTTCCTGAATCCTGGGTTCTGGAGCGATGGAGATGCAGTCACCCTCTAGTCCGCCATCTTGGATCGCCCCATATGGATCCATTTTTAAATTTTAATTTTAGGAGTGCTCAATTTTGATACAGACAAAACATGACATCAGACAGCACAACAAAGGCCTTGTAACTTTATAGGTGAATCTCCATTGCAATGTAACAGATGTTCTGGAAAAATGATACGGTCGTTAATTACTTTGAAACGGCCGTTAATTTAGTAAAGCACCATAAAATTTACTTTTTCTGGAGTTCAGGTAAGACCCTTTTTTTTTTTTTTCCCTTTGGTTTGAGACCGGTCTCCTACTGAGTCTTCTGGCTTCCTCCATTTACATTTCAATGTAAGCTTTGACTGAGATCTGGATCTGAAAGGGGCTAAAATGTTCTAGCAGAAACTTGATGCCTAGGGCATTTTAGCCCTTTTTCCTGGTTCAATTCAGGTTTGGACACAGAAAATTGTGAAACAATTATCTCCCACTACTTGTGGGGACTGGGGCTACTATATCATACTCCTTAGTAGGATATGCCACTGATGATTGGGCTGGTTACTCCCTCCACACCGGCGTATGTGGGACCTTGTGGCAGGAGGAGTAGGTGGGCTGGGCTGGGAAATGGAAGCAGAAACAACTGAGTCAAAGTTGGAGGAGGAGGAGGGATTAAGAGGGGGGAGAAGAAGGAGGAATTCGAGTTTGCAGGAAGAGCATTGAAGCGCAAGAAAGAAGAGACTTGAAGATAAGGAATTCCTTTCCATCTGCTTGCTCGCTTGCGGAAGCTGTGTGCCAATATCTTTGGTAGCCACAATCCACCTTCCCATGGAGTGCTCATTCATCCCTGCACAGGCCAATTTGTGATCGGTAGTCATTCCTTCCTAAACTAACATTTTAACATTTACCGGGAAGGCCATACAGGGAGGTGGGATGTTAGAGTCAGTGAGTTCTTGCCCAGTATCATAAAATGGCCACCAGGAAGATATCCCACCATCCGGAGGCAGCAGCTCTTTAGGGGGAAGCTTGGAGCCCCCTTTGGGAGGTCCTGGAGAGAAGCAGGCCTTAAGGGCAGATAATGTAGGGCAGATTTCCAGTGGGGGACACTCCCCTAAACTGATTTCCCTCTTCCTAACAAGTTGTTCCACAAGATCCCATGTGGACCAGTCAAACAAGTTTGCTTCAGGCAGCCAAGGGCTGCCTTAGTGAGGGCCTTCCAGGTCTGAAACGCCTGGCTATCTGAGAGTTCCAATCCTCCACTTCTAAGGAAAATCCTAAGGGAGTCAAGGGAGGGGTCAGACTTGGAATTGGACTGTCCCATATTTTATGGGAGTACACTCACCCGGAGTCTGATTGGCTTGTCAGTGACTTCGTGTTCCTCACACAGGGCCCCAGTTGTTGCTCCCTGTCAGGCAACAAGGTCCGATGTACCTTCTCAGGGCCTGCCTGAGGAGAATACAGGGCCAAGCAGGATGAAGAGTGTCAGCGGCAAAGGAAACACACCAGAGCCGGGAGGTGTGTCAGCACATGAGGCACAGCAGGAATCTTGTTTATTGAGGAAATCACACAGCTTTTATGTAGGGTGGAGGCTAGGTGGGAACCAATCAGCTTAAAAGGTCAGCAAGGCATGGGGGGTTCACGCAGGTGAGAGTCCCATAGGACTATATGGCAAGCACGAGCTGATCACGTTCGCGGAACTGTTGTTAACCAGTCCCTGATGGTGGTCTGATTTATCGTCAATTACTATTGAAACCACCTTTGAGGCCTTGATCTAGCTCACTCACCAGGAATAAGGAGTCAGCCTGAGTTAGTTAACGTGTCATTAGTCCCAACACTCCCCAAATGTTAAGAAGGCTCTTTGCATGGAATTTTACAAAAACAATTAATCTAGGTTGTTGTTTTTTTAACATAAAAGAATAAATGAAGTCCATTTCAATTTTGTATTTTTTTAAAACACAAATTCTATATTGATTCAGATATTAATTCATGGAAATAATCAGAAGGATCTTTTTTCCATCTGGGAGCACTATTACCACATTCTTAAAACACTGAAGAAACTGTAGCAATGAACCCTTAGCTTTTGTTCTTATTATACTTCTATTGTGTGATTTCCAACACTGTTATAGACTTTGATTTCTTTATGAAAAATTTTAAGGGAAAAAGCAGTGACCACCAACATTGCTTTTCATGTCTTGAAATTTATGTCACCCATATATTTTAAGATTACTCCTGTTGGCTATATTGAAGGATTCTTTTTGCTTTACTACATAGTAATGACAGAATTACAGCAAACTCATGAGAGGAAGGACAAGTTATATGGGGCATAATAAAAATGACTTGGGAGTGGCCATTACAAAACAATACAGCAAAAATGGTAAACATGGTCATGCAAAGAATAATAAAACAACTTCATGTATTTCAAAATTGTTTATATCTTCTTTTCATTAGCAATTTTCAGTTTTATAATCCTTGAAATAATAACAATATTTAGATAATGTCTATTAATATTGAAAGTGGAACACTAATTCTGGAAATGGATTTTAGAAATATGGCAATAGTGTAATGCCTATATTAGATATTTATATCCTACAAAAAGAACAAGAGCTGTTGATTTAGATTAGAATATTCTGAGACTTATGAACTAATATAAACCATATGCCATGTGTTACTACTACTTTAACAACTGTGGTCAGATCCCATGGAAATGGGAATTATCACAAGTGATCATAAATGGAATGAAGAAATTCCTGAACTAGACACTTGACCTCTAACAATTTTTAATCCATTAACAATTTTAACATTCAACAGATACAAATATACACCCAAAGCCATGCCCCATTCCCACTTCCTCCAACCACACCCTACCACTTCAGTTACCACTCAGTTGATCCCTATCTGGGAATTAAATCATTGATTGCGTTGACTCTTGCAAGCAGTCATTGCTCCTCTGAACCTTCTTGCATTGTTTCAAATGTGAGCTAAACAATAATAGGCTGGTACAAACTCAAAATATCAGAAATGTTAGCAGTAATTGAATTCCTAAAGCGTATTCTGCTATAGCATTTCTTAAGTAGAAAATCAATTCTTTAATATGTAATAAGATATTTTTTTGGACATTCAAATGCATCCTATGACAGATGGAAAAAGAGAAATGATTTTCATTCCTTTTGACTCAGCAACTCCTCTTAAAGGAGCTAGCATGTGAGACTCCATTTCTACTGCAGTCTTCTTCACCAACAATTTTTTTTCAGGCAACATTTCTAACAAGTTAGCTCCTTTCAATGCATGCAGTTATTCAAAAGCTAGCCATTCTCAGTGACCAGAACTACATGAAAGATGAGTCATTAGCATTTTTTATAATGAGCACATATTTGTTTTATTTTTAAATCAGTTTAAAATGTATTTTTATTTAAGGAAATGTTACTTAAAATGTTTGAGAATTACATGACATTGAAACTTAGATTTGAAAAGATAGTAACCATCTTGTAATTGTTTGAGAGGCCAAATGACTTTTCTTCAAAGGCACAACACAAAGAAAAATTTCAGCCTTTTTTTGATCTTGAAGAAGTTAGGGGTAAATGTCAAATATCTAACAATTGTCAGTGTGGAAAAACCTGAAATGAGGTGATGGGGTAGTGGCACAGGATTTAACTGTACTTGGAAAGTAATCCTTGTTTCAAGTGGTACATTCTCCAAGCGGTACAACTCTCCATCTTGACAGAGGATAAGGAAGGACTTCAGAAGTCAGTCAGAGGAGTATGAAGTAAAAAGCCCACTCCCAAAGGAGGGACACTGTGTTCACTCCTGGTAGCAAGCACGGAAAAATACTCTCTGAAAAACAATCTTACTAAGGGATCAGCATTTTTACCTCAAACCAATTTAGGTTAGCTGCCTAGAAAGGTGAATCTTACTTATAAATCAGAAGTTTCTATGGAGGAAAGAAGAAGGAAACTATGTTTAAGAAAGCAAGCCAGACAGGAAGCAGCTCCATCTTGAATTATCTTAGACTCATCAGTCATCAATAAATAACTTTGTTCTTTTTTTTTTAATTTATTTTTATTGCAAACAAATGGGATACATGTTGTTTCTGTTTGTACATGGAGTAACAGCATACCATTTGCATATTCACATATTTACATAGAGTAATGATGTTTGATTCATTCCGTTATTTTTTTTCCTCCCCCCACCCCTCCCACCTCTCTTTTCCCTCTACACAGTCCCTCCTTCCTCCATTCTTGTCCCCCTCCCACCCCCCATTAAGTGTCATCATCCGCTTACCAGTGAGATCATTCCTCTTTTGGATTTTTGAGATTGGCTTATCTCACTTAACATGATATTCTCCAATTTCATCCATTTGCTTGCAAATGCCATAATTTTATTATTCTTTATAGCTGAGTAATATTCCATTGTATATATATACCACGGTTTCTTTATCCATTCATCAATTGAAGGGCATGTAGGTTGGTTCCATAGTCTGGCTATTGTGAATTGAGCCGCTATGAACATTGATGTGGCTGTATCTCTGCAGTATGCTGATTTTAAGTCCTTTGGGTATAGGCCAAGGAGTGGGATAGCTGGGTCAAATGGTAGGTCCATTACAAGTTTTCTAAGGAATCTCCACACTGCTTTCCAGAGTGGCTGCACTAATTTGCAGTCCCACCAGCAATGTATGAGTGTACCTTTTTCCCCACATCCTCTCCAACAACTATTGTTGCTTGTATTCTTGATAATCACCATTCTAATTGGGGTGAGATGGAATCTTAGTGTAGTTTTGATTTGCATTTCTCTTATTACTAAAGATGTTGAACATTTTTTCATATATCTGTTGATTGCTTGTACATCTTCTTCTGTGAAGTGTCTGTTCATTTCCTTAGCCCATTTGTTGATTGGGTTAGACCAATCTAGACCTCATCAATGAATTCAGCAAAATAGTAGGCTATAAAATCAACACGCATAAATCTACAGCATTTTTATACGCAAGCGATGAAACAGCTGAAAGGGAAATGAGGAAAACAACTCCAATTGCAATAGCCTCAAAAAAAATAAAATACTTGGGTATCAATCTAAAAAAAGAGGTAAAAGATCTCTACAATGAAAACTACAAAACACTGAACAAACAAATTAAGGAAGACCTTAGAAGATGGAAAGATCTCCCATGTTCTTGGATAGGCAGAATTAATATTGTCAAAATGGCCATACTACCAAAAGTGCTATACAGATTCAATGCAATTCCAATTAAAATCCCAATGATGTACCTCACAGAAATAGAGCAAGCAATCATGAAATTCATCTGGAAGAATAAGAAACCCGGAATAGCTAAAGCAATCCTTAGCAGGAAGAATGAAACAGGGGGTATCGCAATACCAGGACTTCAACTATACTAAAAAGCAATAGTATCAAAAACAGCATGGTATTGGCACCAAAATAGACAGGTAGATCAATGGTACAGAATAGAGGACACGGACACAAACCCAAATAAATACAATTTTCTCATACTAGACAAAGAGGCCAAAAATATGCAATGGAGAAAAGATAGCCTCTTCAACAAATGCTGCTGGGAAAACTGGAAATCCATATGCAACAGAATGAAAATAAACCCCTATCTCTCACCCTGCACAAAAATCAACTCACAATGGATCAAGGACCTTGAAATCAGACCAGAGACCCTTCATCTGATAGAAGAAAAAGTAGGTCTAAATCTTCACCTTGTTGGCTTAGGATCAGACTTCTTTAACAGGATTCCCATAGCACAAGAAATAAAAGCAAGAATCAATAACTGGTATAGATTCAAACTAAATAGCTTTCTCTCAGCAAAGGAAACTATCAGCAATGCGAAGAGAGAGCCTACAGAGTGGGAGAAAATCTTTGCCACTCATACTTCAGATAGAGCACTAATTTCCAGAATATATAAAGAACTCAAAAAACTGTACTCGAAGAATACAAATAATCCAATCAACAAATGGGCCAAGGATATGAACAGATGCTTCACAGAAGAAGATCTACAAGTAATCACCAAACATATGCAAAAATGTTCACCATCTTCAGTAATAAGAGAAATGCAAATCAAAACTACACTAAGATTCCATCTCACCCCAATTAAAATGGCCATTATCAAGAATACAAGCAACAATAGGTGTTGGCAAGGATGTGGGGAAAAAGGTACACTCATACATTGCTGGTGGGGCTGCAAATTAGTGCAGCCACTCTGGAAAGCAGTGTGGAGATTCCTTAGAAAACTTGTAATGGACCCACCACTTGACTCAGCTATCTCACTACTTGGCCTATTCCCAAAGGACTTAAAATCAGCATACTACAGAGATACAGCCACATCAATGTTCATAGCTGCTCAATTCACAATAGCCAGACTGTGGAACCAACCTAGATGCCCTTCAATTGATGAATGGATAAAGAAACTGTGGTATATATATCAACGGAATATTACTCAGCTATAAAGAAGAATAAAATTATGGCATTTGCAGGCAAATTGATGAAATGGAGAATATCATACTAAGTGAGATAAGTCAATCTCAAAAAACCAAAGGACAAATGATCTCGGTGATAAGCGGGTGATGACACATAATGGGGGCGAGAGGGGGCAAGAATGGAGGAAGGAAGGACTGTATAGAGGGAAAAGAGGGGTGGGAGGGGTGGGGGGAGGAAAAAATAACAGAATGGAAAAAAAAAGTAGGTCATTGGGCAATAGCCATGGCCAGAACCTGAGACTATAATTTTAATACATCCAAAGAAGCACTGTGAAAAGGATCAAGTCCCATCAAATGATTATGTACACTCTGCCATTGAACCTCTGTGTCATTATATGGAACCCTAGTAATGCAAAAGTGAGTAATATTATAATGGCATTGGAATCTCTGAGTCCATAAATCTTGTACTCATTCTCCTAGCCATACAAGAGAATCTTTTCATTGCTGAGCCTCACTTAGAATTTCCTGGTCAATATGTACTTGAGTCTGCCAGGTGTCAGCATAATTCTATGAAATTGCTGAAGGTAATGTGTTGTTTGAACTTCATGGTGTAAGGCCACTGCTGCTGTGGAGGCAGAGGCAAAGAGGCCAGCCAAACCAACAATACCCACTATTAATAACCCAGTAAACCATTTAGTCCAGTGTTTTAAATGTCTTAAGAGCTCATGCATGAATATTATTGAAGGTGTTTCCTGCCATGACTCTCTTAGATTTAGAGGGAGCCAGGTAGCTACTGGTCTTTTAAGAATCATAACCATTTGTTTTAGGTCCCACCATATGGTCTTATTAATACAGTGTTGCAACATGCAATTTTTACATGTAACATGGTATATATTTTGTGAGGCATTATATCTTATTTGAATGGGCCCACATCATAAAATGTAGGGCTTTAGTGCACATTCTGTGAGGTAGAATTCCTTATAAAAGGAAGAGTTAATGTGATAACAGCTTTTGATTTCCCATATTGATACTCACCATTCCAGACTTTAAAAGCTTCATGAGATAAACCTAGTTTCCATTTGGAATCCTGAATCCGCCTAAAATCCATTCTCAGGGTGGGGTTGATAATTCCCCTTTATACGAATACTGGATGATGTAGGTTTCTGTGTCATTTTTATGTATTTGAGTTAAATCACTCCTGTGATCATATGCCATATCTTTAGATTGAGTGTCCATTAATACCCCATGTGATCCCCAATCTATAACTTGTTTTCCTGCAACAGAGAAATTTCATGGATGTGGTGTAACACATTTAGTTCATCTTAGCAATTTATGTAGAGAGTCCCTGTGACTATGGGGGTCTGTTTAATGAATAATTAACATCAGTTTCCTGCTCATCAGGGGAGGCTTTACCTGAGAGAACAGTAAGTTTGACCCCTATTTTGGTCCTTCTGAGATATGATGAACCCAGGTTTGAAACTTAGCATAGAAACAGTATGAATTACTGTTAGAAACACAAAGTGGAGGCTGGGAAGATAATCCTCAATAATTAAATGAAAATTGTTGGGTGGACCCAATAGTTAATAAAGGATCAGGCAAAAATGTGGTGGAATTAAGATAGACTGAAGGGAGAATATCAAACCATGTTACTTGGTGTACAATAGCAGGTTGTGGAATATGGGCCCAATAGGTCTTGGTGCTACTAGCCATGCCTGTAGTTGTGTATGAGAACCAGCATGATAAACCTGCTAACAGAAACGGTACTTTGAGCTACTTTTTCCCCAGTTACTTGTGTTATTTTATCCATGTCCCCATAACAGGGAGTGTGCTTTCCAGGCTTGAGTCATGGACATTGTTGTCTGCAGGGGTGGAACTCTCCGTGAATTCACCAGCTACTTCTTCTCACCGCTGTCTCAGGTTCAGCTAAGCTGTTTATGGAGTCAAAAATAAGATATAGAAAACAGAAGGTAAAGAAAGATATTCGGATGGGGGTCAGATCCGTGAAAGTTCCCTGGAGCCAGAGATCCCAAATAAGGTCTAGTGCCTGAGAAGGAGAAAGGTGAAGGAGGAGTAAATATGATGAATTTAATTCATCTCTGAGTAATGTTAAAAAAGGTGAAAGGAAGTCTGAGAGAGGGGCATCAGGAGTTTTCAGAGGGAGGCTTTGCATCTTCCTCAGGAATGTCTGGGAGACGACTAATGCGGAGTCGGGTGGGGCCTGTATGAATGGAGCGATAAGAGGCAATAGTGGGGAAAGTTTTAAATTGTTGAAGTGAACCCAGGAAGGGTGGTCTTCTAACTTGGCTGCAGTGGGGGTAGTTAGAATGACCTTGAACGGCCTTTCTACCTTCCTTGTAAGAGGCTATGGATTGAAGAAGGGAAAGGTAGACTAAGTCCCCTATGGAAATACAGGGGCCTATGAAGTTTAGGGCTGGGGAATATGTGTGTAAGCATACTTCCAGAGAACAGCTCTAAGGAGAGCTAGAAAGGGTCTTGATATTTCAGGAGGGATACTGGGTAACTGAGGCTGAATGGTAGGTGGAAGGAGGAGCCACCCATACATAAGTTCAAAAGGGGCGATCACGAGGGGCTTCTTCAGTAAATCTTGGATTCAGAAAATGACCAGGGGAAGAAGCTGAGAGCAATCTATAAATGAGTGTCTATGGATAACTTAACTCAGATTTCCTTTAAGGTCCTGTTTATCCTCTCAACTTTTCCTGAGGACTGGGGATGATGCGTAATGTGAAAGTTCCATTTTATGTTTGAAATTTTAGCTAGTTCCTGTGTGATGGAGGAAGTACTCTCAGGGTCATTATCAGATTGGAGAAAGGCAGGTAAGTCAAAGCCTGGAATTATCTACCGGGAAAGTAAGGTTGCTACTATGGAAACCCTTTTGTTGGTAATCAGGGAAGCATCAACCCATCCAGTAAAAGTGTCTACTGAGACCAGGAGGTATTTATTTTTCTTTACTAAAGGCATGCAGGTGAAATCGAGCTGCCAGTCCATGGCAGGGAGAGTATCTCTAGCTTGGTGTGTAGGGTATGGGGGTGTTCTCACATTAGAGTTAGGCTTAACCTTAAGAGGTTTTGCATAAGTGGAAAATTTATTGGAGATACTGTGAATCTGAAGGGGACATGTTTAAAGAATTCTTTAAGAATATTTGGAGGGAATGTGTGTCTGGGTGGAATAAATCATGGAAGTAGAACAAGAGGGCCCTAGTTTCCTCAGGGGGAAATTGAAGTTTTAATGGTGTATAGTATAAGACTGTTTGGGTCTGGTGGCTAAATTGAGCAATTTCCTTAGCAAGCCTGTCTGCCTCCTGATTCCCCAGAGAAATGTAATTCTTTTGAGTTTGATGCCCCCTACAATGTAGGACTGCCACCTGGTGGGGTAAAATGGAGCCTCAACAAATCTTTTATGTAATTAGCATTGAGGATAGGGGGATTCCTGCTTGAGGTAGGAAGTCTCTGTCTCTCCAAATTAAGATATTGGAATGAATAATATTGGAAGTGTATTTGGAATCTGTAAAAATATTAGCTGATTTATCCCTGGCTAATGATAGAGCTCAGGTGAGGGCCACTAATCCAGCTTGTTGTGATGTAAAGGAGATAATTCTAATATTTGGTTAAAGATGAAAGGAAAATTTGCAGTAAATGTTCCTTGAATTATAGCATAATATGCAAGATAAAGTGATTGTTTTGGGAGCTTCCATCTATAAATCAAGCAGGGGAGGCAGGTAATGACTGAGAAAATGGAGTTGTCAAAAAGTTCAGAATGTTAGGGCAGGAATGAGAAATTACAGGGGCAGAGGATGTTTTGTTGGGAGCAGAGTGGCTAGATTTAGTGAGAATTCTTGCTGGAAAGTAGTTAGGGGATCTAGGAGCTGTGCAAGTAATAGTTGAACTCTAGTTGGGAGAAGGGATAAAAATGAGCAATGACTAAGGACATCTGAGAGGGAGTGTGTGGTAAGAACAGTAATGGGTTGATATAATGCAAACTTTCTTGCCTTGGGGATCAAGAGAGTTGCAGTGGCTACTTGAGGCATTGAGGCCAACCTTGGTAAACTAAATCTAATTGCTTGGATAGAAATCCAATGGGGTGGGGGTATCTCCTGCCTTCTGATAAAGAACACTTAATGCCTGTCCTTGTTCTGAGTGAAGGGCCAAAAAGAAGGGCTTGTTAGGGTTGGGTAAGTAAAGAGTTGAAGATTTTAAGAGAGAATCCTGAAGGGCATAAATGGTAGATGAAAAGGAACAGGGAGATTGAAGGGCATCTGAAGGATCCCCTTTGGAGACCTCATAAAGAGGTTTGGCTTTAAGAGAAAATTTTGGAATCCAGATACAAAAGGAAATAAAATTTTACTGTATGAAATTTAGTATAAGATTAAAAAGAACATCTTACCAAGCTGATGCTCTTCAAACTAAAGTTTTCTGCAACAGTGGTCTCTTATAAACTTATTTAAAAATAAAAAATCAGTTAGAAATTTATTTGTCATTTAATATTTCATAATTAAATAAATGAAATCTATCATAAGTTATAAAATTTTGTGTTACTCTCTACACTGAGAGGTAAACTTAAATACATTTTTTGCAGAACAATAAAGAGAGCCTGGTTTATTTAAAGGTTAGCAATATGAGATAGGAAAGCATTTTGCCACTTTTTTCACAGAGAAATTTAAAAGCTCTTTCAACTTTTCTTTGATTCATGTTTTAGATGTAATGTTACATTATGTTAGCAACATTCATATAGACTCAGGAAACAATATATGTAAAGCTTTATAAAGTAATACTTTAGAAAGAGGCAAAGATCAGCTTCAGAAGTAGAACACCTTACCTAAGATTTGTCAAGAGGCCAGCTCACCAAGTTGAAACTCTACCTCCAAACTTATTCCATGTTAAAGACAACCATTCAAGTTTAAAGTTAAGTTTCAAAGATAAATTTTTGTTATAAAGATTACTGTAATCTTAATATAAACAAAAATACTATATATATATATTTCAGTAAAGGTTTCAAATTACAAAAATTATGTTCCTTTGTTCATAGCTATTTCACAAATTAAATGTTTTACTCTTGTTGATTTTATTTTGTATTTTCCTCACAAGATTTACAATTATTGTCTGTTAATACTTTATATAAGCACAATTCTAAATATAACAACCTAAATCAATTTAGGATAATAAGGCCATTACCCATAGGGCAAATAAGAGGTAAGGCTGACTGTCAATATTTATTTTGACCCCACTGCATAGTATTGTTACTCAAAACAAAAGTTAAGATATACAGTTGGTGAAAGCTAAGCCTTCTTTCACTGTGGCATCCTCTTCAGCTTAACAACAACATTAACTTCAACAATCCTAACATGCCTAACAGGTGACTTTTGCTCATTTTCTTGGCTTAATAAAAATACTTATTAAATTACATTTTATTATTTAAATACTTTTACAGTCCTGGGTCATTCTCTACAATTTAAAGCTAAAAATGCTCTACCTTATATTAACTCTTTGACAATTTTACAAAAGCAAAAATGGGGAGATAGTGAAGGATATGGACAATGGACTCAAGGAACTTGCATTCCTGTTCCCCTACCTGTCCTCCCACTCCACCCTTAATTACCTCACCACCAAAACTCCTCCCATGACCTAGCCCTGCCCCCTGCCCATCAAAAGGGCCTACCAAATTCACTAACTCCTCCCATGAACTGGTTGTACTATAAAACCCAGAATCTTGTGGTGGCCTGCCACCATTTTGTCCCAAAGATATGCCCCTCCAATGCTGAATAAAATATCACTGGCCCATAGGATCTGCCTCCATTTTTCTTTTTCATTTTATATTCCCTTCCATGTGCTTTAATTTGGCTCCCTGACTGTGAAATGGGATGTTTTGGGGAAATGGGATGTTTTTCCATCCCTCTGCATTCCATAGAACCTCCAGTTTTTCTGTCCATGAGACCTCCAAATCAGAGACCACTTACCACCATTTTTTCTCACATGCCACACTGGCCTTCTCATTTCTCAGACAGGTCACCAGCATCCATGATATGGTACATACTGGGAAAAGCACCAGTCCATCTGCCCCTGGTGGTGGTCTCTGTGGGCTGGTCCTGCTTCTCCATTCCCTACCTCCCCTTCCCAGAAGCCCCTGGCTGCCACCATCACTGCATGGCCCAGGCTGCAATGACAGTCATCACTGCCTGTGCCTGTGCCTGTGTCCATCCCACCAGGATGGGGCTCACACCATAGGAAGAAACACATGTGCAGGGCCACACCCCAAGGATGCAAGCTCTGAAGGCAACCCATAGGATGCCACAACATCTTCCAACATCTTGCATCAAAAGAAGTGAATTGGATTCCCCTTCACCTAGATGTTGGGAACATCTGCCTTTGCTTGATTCAGTTTCTTTTCTGTGGGAGAAATTTGGCGGGTGGGACAGAGGAAGCCTTGAGACAACTGAAGGCAGCAGGCCAGGGCCACCCCCAATACTGCATGAAGGTCTCATGTCCTGAATCTGACCCACATTTCTGATAAATCTGGCAATTGATTTTGTATTAATCTCATTCCAGTACTGATGTATTTTTGTTTCTCTCAGTAGCACCCATCCTCCACACGACTTTACAACCTGAGTGTTTTCTGAACAAAGATTTTGCTATGGACCCTTCAACTGACCCAAGACATTCTTAAAAGGGAAACCCAAACTGTTTTCCCCACATTGCCCACTCTCAGCTGGAAGCAGCCAGAGAAAATACCATCCAGTATAGGTAATAAATGATTGGACCAAGAAAGATGGGGTCTTATAATTAAGAAGAAATTAAAATATTAATACCTTCAGGACACTTCCCCCACCTCCATCTGTTATTAAGATAACCTGCCTCAAGGGAATTGTTCCTCTCTAGAATTGTTAATGAATGAATGCCTCTTGGCAGCTTTGTTCCTGCCCTTGGATCACTATACCTTTAATTCATTTTTTGTCACTTCTCACATAAGTATGGGAGGAAGAGAGAACATGCTAAATTCTGACCCCACACACTTTTCTTTTCCAAGAAGCAAATTTGCCTGCAGCCTGCCTGACCTCTGAGAACAGGATATATCCCCTAACAAATTACCTGCTCATTATAAGAGGAATGCAGGCCCAAATGATGTTGATAAAAGGAACCAAATTTCCCTGAAGAGGGAATCGTTTATGACCAGATCTGCATCTGACAGGAAAAATACCAAAAATCTCTCTCAGTTAAAACTACCCCTCATCTGTCCTAGTTCAGGAATCCAAATTACATTTTTTCCTCTAGTGGAGATGTCACCCAGAGCACTAATATGCTTGCCTCCCACTTCAAATTGAGGAGCATAATATGAAATCATGGTTCTGTGAGTAACATGACAGATAGTTTAAGGGTACAACTAGCTGGCAAATGTTCTCCCTTAAATTAAAATAGTTACCAAGAAGTTAGTTAATATCCTCTATTCTGAGTGAAGCCTCAGCCAGTGGTCATGGAAGAAAAGACAGAAACTGCTGGCCCCTAGAGGCTCTGGATTTAGGGAGCCGTCCCCTACGCAAAGAAACAAACAGTTTTCTCAGCCCAGGCACCCATATTTCTGCTCTTTTTATTTTTTCCAGAGGGAAGCCTCATCTTCAAAAGTAATAGTACTTCATTTTAATTATGGCCGTGTTATTTTTTCTTTCTTCTAGGACTCTTTTTTTTTTTTTTTTTTTTTTTTTTTTTGTAGTTCTATATTCTTGAGTTTATTTTATGGTGAATTCACATTTGATACTGTGTGCCTAAATTAAGATATTTTTCTGATAAGTCTTATTTTATAAAGGTTTTCACTTTGTTTTTGTTTAGAGGACAAATTTTTCAAGGGTTAATTCTCAATCTCATAGAGTCTTTAATAAGCATCTGTAGCATTACAGTGGAAATTTGTCTACAGTTACAAGATCTGTTTCTTATCTGTCTCACATAAGTTTGGACACTGATGTATTGTGCTATCAACATGTGTCTGTGTATCCAAATTGTCATACAGATAAATGAGTGTTCATAAATTAAAACTTAAATGAAAAATGGATCCAAATACCTTCAATTCACGTGATTTAAAAAGTTCAGTTTCAATTAGTTAAAAAAATGAGCAAATGAGTAAATGAGTAAAGATGTCTTTAAAATTACTAACTCACAAATTTTTCAAGGTGGCAAACTACTAATAAAACATAGACATCTACAGAATGTCTAAATGTAATATACCCATTGTTTCTAGGATTTTTCTTCCACAAGTAGGGGATGGCTAATACTGTTTGATGCACTTGCCTGACACAGAATTAATCAAAAATGTATTTGTTAGAGACATCTGATTAATTTACAAAGTTACCCTTCCCTAACACTCCCATGGTTTTCTGAGGTTAGGGGCACCCCCAGCCACTGCTCATGTAGCTATGGCTGAATCCCCAGTGTTTTACACACACACACACACACACACACACACACACACACACACACCCTTGCCATTCTCTCCTCAATCTCTCCCTCCATAACACCCTGCAGACCTCCAGTTCAGAGACCTCTTTGCCATTTTGTTACTGCTACTGCATCCAACACCAGCCTTCCCATTCTCCAGAGAGGTAAGACTTCTACTCAGTCTCCATCAAATAAGTACCCTGACCTGAAACCCCACATTTTGGTGCATTGGTACACCAGGGTTCCCCTCACCATTGAGATTGGGGTGAAGACATTCTCACATTCTCTGGTGAAACTGTTCAGTCCAGTGTCAGGAAGATTTTTGGAGGATGTTTGACATTCCAGTCAAACCTTTACAATATGAGAATTTCTCAGTCCATTCCAAGGAACTCCCCTTTGGTTTGTCTCATTAGCAATTCTAAGGCCCTTTACTCCTAAACTGACCTCAAAATTAAATGCCTCATTAAGCCCAGCACTCAAATTTGGCCACAATATAAATTAAATGATTTGCACCAATGGCCCAAGTGCACGACCTCTGATCAATAAATTCCCTAAAATATAAAAATAAACTACCTATTACAGAATACCAACTGGTTTGATATAGCTTATCTCCAGGCTTTCTTTTTCCTCAGCTCAAAGTCCTATTATGTCAGCCCTGCCCCTGATTTACAATTAATGCTCACAGACTTACAGCTCTCTTCCCCATTCACAGCCCCAGAAATAGCAGATGAACACCCCCTGCAGATCCTGGGGTCCCAAATCTCCCCCATCTGGCTCCCCTGCCCCCAAAGTTCCACTGCCTCTTCATCAGGCACCTCCCCTGAAAGCCCCACTACTCACCTATAAGAGCCTCCTCCACAAACCCCACACTCATGTTTCCCCTCTCCTTTACCATCCCCTTCCCATACATAGTCTAATACTCTCCTCTTTCCCCTATGGGAGGTGTCAGGGGCTGAAGGAACAGTCCAGGTACATATCCCTTTCTCTGTAGAAGGTATGTCCCAAATAGAGGACAGATAGGCTCATTTTCTGAAAATCCTACTAAGTATAGGAAGGAGTTCATCCATCTGACTCAGGCTTACCACCTTACTTGGGTAAACATACTATATATTAACTTCCACCCTGGCCCCTGATGAATGTGCCCATATTTGGCAGGCAGCTAAAGAACATTCTGACCTCCTCCATGCTCAAAATACCCATATCCATCCTGCAAGCAGAGGTTGCCATTCCCACAGATGAACCAAATTGGACATATCAGCCTAATAACTCCAGCACATGATTACTTGCCTCCTTGAAAACATGGCAAAAAATTCTCATACCCGGGTTAATTGGGACAAGGCAAAGAAAATTACCCAGGGGCCTGATGAAAATGCAGCCCTCTTTTTGGCCCAACTTACTGAGGCTGTTGCCAAATAAACCAACCTAGACCTGAAGATTTCTAGTGGCATTCTCTTTCTCCATTCTAATTTTATCAGTGGGTCTGCATCTGGTATTCACAAAAAACTTAGACAGTTAAAAAAGGGCCATGAGACTGCATCTGGTATTCACAAAAAACTTAGACAGTTAAAAAAGGGCCATGAGACTCCCCTATAGACACTACGTCCAAAGTTTTAATAACAGAGAAGATGAGGTCAAAAAGGAAGGAGACAAACAGCTTAAAGATAAATATTAGCTCCTCACCTGAGCTATCCAGAGCCCTAAGAAAGTCCCTACAATTCATGGCTCCACTGAATCCCCTAACCCACCTTCCAGTTTCTGCTTCTGATGTGGACTGACTGGACACTGGGCAAGAGTCTGTCCTAACCTGAGCCCCACCACCACCAAGTCCTGTCCCATCTGTGGGCAATGGAGACACTGGAAGGTGGATTGTCCCCAGGGAAGGACACCTCTCCCCTTATTGCAGCCGCCTGCTTCCCAAGTCCCATTCATGGAGTTGTTGGAAAGAGAGGGCCCAGGCTCCACTTCCCCCACCACCTCGTGCAGCACATCTAAGGAGCCCCAATTTACAGGGATGGTGAACAGTCATGCATTTCATTTGTGGTTGACACTGGGGCAAGCCTTTCCCTTTTGACTCAGTAGCACGGCCCACTTTCAAATCAAATACCCCAATTATGGGAGTGTCAGGGACTCCTACATATCCACTACAGATACCCCCCCAACATTTTTTGCACATTTGGATTCCTCTCATTATCCCATTCTTTTATAGTTGTGCCAAGTTTCCCCATACCCCTACTGGGGCAGGATCTCCACAAATTAAAAGCAACCATTATCATTACCCCTTTAAAGTCCACTACCATCTTTTTAATACATTTTGTCCTGGACCTGGTCCCTGCATGCCCTAAGTCTCCTGATTGTTCTTTGCTTGCTGGGATAAACCCAACAATCTGGGATACTTCTCAACCTAAAATAGTTAAACCCCATTCCCCTGTTCATATCCAACCAAGACCCCTCTCACTATGTTACCCTTCCCCAGTATCCTTTAATTCCCTTAACCCTCAAAGGCTTAAAGCCTATCTAATCCTCAATTTGTTACAGGCCCATCTCCTCATATTAGCCCACTCTCCTTACAACTTCTCCATCCTCAGTGTAAAGAAATCCAATGGCCAATTTCAGCTAGTACAGGACCTCAGGAAAGTCAATGAAGCAGTTGTCCCCATATAGCCTGTAGTACATCCCTACACCCTTTGATCTCATATCCCACCCTCCACCCCACATTTCTCAGTATTAGAACTGAAAGACACCTTTTGTCCATTCCCCTTCATCCTGGCTCAAGCCCACTTTTTGCCTTTACTGGACTGACCCGGACACTAATTACTCACAGCAGCTCATCTGGACCATTCTCCCACAGGTTTCTGAGATAGCCCCAACTACTTCAGCCAGGCTTTCCAATGCCACCTGGTCACCCTAAATTTCTCCCGTAGCCACCTAATACACTATGTAGATGATCTCCTGCTCTGTATCTCTTCCCTAGAACATTCCACACATCACACTGCACCCTCTTTAACCCCCTGGCTTCCTGGGAGTACTGGGTTTCTCAACCTAAGGCCCAGCTCTGCTCCCCTCAGGTACAATATTTAGGCATCTTATTAACCCCCATCTCCAGCACCATACCCCCACAGAGACTCCAAGCTTTAAATGACATTCCCCTACCATCCACCAAAAGGGAAATGCTGTCCCTCTTAGGCTTATTTTCACATCCAGAAACCATAATATCCCTTGTAGCCAAATCTCTTTATGAAGTTTCCAGATCCTCTTCCATCTCCGTATTCTTTTTCTTCTACCATTTCTACTCTCCAGAATTCTCTTCTCAAATCCTTAACTCTTTTTTTACCAAATTCTAGTAAGTCTTTTTTCCTGAGACTCCCTCAGAACATGGACAAACCTTGGGAGTTCTTTACTAGAAGTCAGGGCATAACCCCTACCCCATTGCATTCATATCCAATTAGACTTAATTTATTAAAACTGGCCCCAATCCTCAAGATTTTAATGACAGTGGCTCTCCTGATCCCTGGGGTCAGAAAATTTGCATTATATCAACCCATTACTGTTAGTACCACACACTCCCTCCCACAACTTCCTACTTATTATTCATTTTTATTCCTTCCCCTAATCAGAGTCCAATTACAGCACGCACAACTTCTGGATCCCCTAAGTACCTTCCAGCAAGATTCCTCATTAAATTCTGCCACTCTTCTCCCAAAAAAATTTCCTCTGCCCATCTCACTCTTATCCTGACACCCTTGATTTCTTAATGAACCCCTCTTCACATGTAACTGAAGTTGCTGATCCTCTTGCCCAAAATTCCTAATATCACTTTCTCAGATGTCCTTCCACCTTAAGAGAACAAATTAAATTTATCATACTTACCCCCCTTTACTTTTCTCCCCTCAAACACTAGACCTCACTTGGGATATCTGGCTTCAGGGGACATTCATTGGCCTGACCCCCATCCAAATTTATCTCTTGTCCATATGTTTTCTACATATCATCTTTAACAGCCACACTAGACCTGAAACAATGGAGGCAAGACCTAGTTGATTCCTGGATATCCTCCTGGCTACTCCCTTTAAGCCCCCCTTAATATTCATCCTTCTTATAATAGTTTTCTTCCCTGTATAATTTTTACAATATTATAAATGTTTTAATATATTTTAGTTGTAAATGGACCTCTATTTTATTTACTTATATGTAGTGCTGAGGATCAAACCCAGTACCTCACACATGCTAGGCAACCACTCTACCACTAAGCCACAACCCCAGCCCCCTGCACTCTTAATTTTATATGGAAATGGCTTTTTAGTAAGGTAACCCAGTTATCCCAAACAGGAACATCTCAAGAACATTCTCCTCCTGCATTCACAATCTGAGTTCTTGAAGGAAAAGATTGCCTGTGATACCCTGAAGCTCCCTCCATATGCACCCCTCTTCAGCTCCAACCACCAAAATCCCTGTGTCCTCACCCAGAATTCTGAAAATCAGCCCCCCTACTTCACCCCTTCACAGCAGGAAGCAGCCAGATGTGATATCAATGCCCCAATCATTATACTCCTTTTAGAGCCTAGAATGAAGGATATGGACAATAGGCCCAAAAGGAACTTACATTACTGTTCCCCTTCCTGCCCTCCCACCCCACCCTTAATTACCTCATCATCAAAACTCCTCCCATGACAGCCCTGCCCCTTGCCCATCAAAAAGACCCACCAAACTCACTAACTCCTCCCATGACCTGGTTCTACTATAAAACCCAGAACCTCGTGGTGGCCACCACCATTTTGTTCCTGAAGATATGCCCCCCTCATTCTGAATAAAACGTCACTGTTCCATGAGATCTGCCTCCATTTTTCCTTTTATTTTTGTATTCCTTCCATGTGCTTGCAGATAGTACCCTACAAATATGTCTTCATGCTCTCCTTATTTTATTTTTTTTAGTTGTGATGTTAAGTCTCACTGCTGCTGAGCAGCACATGTCTTCCAGTGCATTATGTCCATTAGACCTAGTTTGCTAGAAATATTACAAACAGGAAAATGGAAGGGACCAAATTCAGTCATAATATAGAGTAGAGAATATGCTTGTATCACTCCAGAAAATTCAACCTGCCATCTTGGAGACAGGTGAAGGACCTGATGCATCATACTGAGCAGATTGTTCAACAACAAAGACGTATTAAGATTTCAACCACAATGTTTGAGTCCTTCATGGCTCTATTGAGCTGTCAGGTAAGGGAGTCCATGTGGAAACTTATTTGACCTACTTCCCAGATCCGCTTTCAGTATACCCAACTGTGTGGACTAGAGAACCATCCAGTATGTACTAATAATACTCATATGACGGGAGATTATACAAACACATTACACATATTCATGTAACTGGTTTTAATTATACTAGCTACAGTGGGAAATAACCTATGTGTTGGTCCTATGATAAACATGCTGGCTGTTTAAAAATAACCTTTGAGCCAGGTACAGTGGCACATGCCTGTAATCCCAACAGCTTCTGAGGCTGAGGCAAGAGGATTGAAAGTTCAAAGCCAGCCTCAGCAAAAGTAAGGTGCTAAGCAACTCAGTGAGTCCCTGTCTCTAAATACAAAATAGGGCCAGGGCTCAGTGGCTCAGTGCCCCTGAGTTCAATCCCCAGTACCCAAAAATAATAATAATAACCTTTGAGGACATGATGACATGTGGGGAACCTAGACCAGTTAATCATACTGGCCCTTGGAACTTAAGACCTTATGTCCAGAGAGTTACTAAAATGGAAATTTCTTGCCCATACTTCGATGCCTGCTGGAGACTGGAAGCTCATTGTCAGGTACCTCTCATGTATCAGGCTACTGAAGACTGGGAGGCTTGAATAGTATATGACTGTTATAGTGTAGATTTTTATTTCTCCTTCTTGAAAATTTTTAGGTTTTTCTTTATTTTTCTCACTCTATTTTCCTTTTGTTTACCTGTTTCCTCAGAATTTCTTTCTCTCTTTTCTCATGCTAACAACCAATGTCTTTTGATTATACTTTCACTCTTCCTACAATCTAGTACTTCTATATACTCTTTTCTTATCCCCTTAACATTTACATCCTACACCCCTACCTGTCCTCTTTGTCCACCATTAGAAACTGTAGACCTCATTGCAAGTCTACTTGTTATACTGTAGATAATAAATAATTGAACTCAGTCTCTGTTTATTATGACAATATTGTTATCATCTTCATAGGGGCTATTTGGTTTAGGGTTGTATATTGTCTGTACTGGGTGCTGCTAAGATTGATCTCCCCTTCAAATAAGAGGGTTTGGAAACTTGCATGGTCACTAGAAGCCTAAAAGAGGGAAACTGCAATACCCCAGATCTGCACTACTAGAGGGAAAGATATGTGAACAACTTGAAAAAAATAAGGGAAGAAAATGTTTCAAACCAACCAAGATTCTATATTAATAGAATCCAATGACAGCACAGTAGAAGAAATGTCATAAAAGGAGTTCAGAACATACATAGTTAAAATGATTCACAAAGCAAAGGATGAGATAAGAGAGCAAATGCAGGCAATAAATGATCACGCCAATAAACAGTTGAAAGAGCAATTGCAGGAAGCAAAAGATCATTTCAACAAAGAGAAGTTCTGAGAAAAAAAACAAACAAACAAATACTTGAAATGAAGGAAACAATAAACCAAATTAAAAACTCAATGGAAAGCATCACCAACAGACTAGATCACTTGGGAGACAGAATCTCAGACAATGAGGACAAAACATTTAATCTTGAAAATAAAGTTGACCAAACAGAGAAAATGGTAAGAAATCATGGATGGAACCTCCAAGAATGATGGGATATCATGAAAAGACCAAATTTAAGAATTATCAGGATTGGGGAAGGCACGGAGATACAAACCAAAGGAATGAACCTGTTCAACAAAATGTTAGAAAATTTCCCCAGCCTGAAGAATGAAATGTAAAATCAAATACAAGAAACTTACAGAACACCAAATACACAAAATCACAATAAATCCACACAAAGGAACATTATAATGAAAATGCCTAACATAGAAAATAAAGATAGGATTTTGAAGTCTGTGAGAGAAAAAAATTAGATTATATATAGGGGAAAACCAATATGAATATCAGCAGATTTCTCAGCCCAAACCCTAAAAGCTAGAAGGGCCTGGAACAACATATTTGAAATTCTGAAAGAACATGGTTCCCAACCAAAAATTTCATACCCAGTAAAATTAACCTTCAGATTTGAAGACAAAATAAATTCCTTCCATGACAAACGAAAGTTAAAAGAACTTCCAAATAGAAAGCCTGTGCTACAGAACATTCTCACAAAATATTCCATGAGGAGGAAGTGAAAACAAACAATGTAAGTCAGCAAGGGAGAAACTACCTTAAAGGAAAAACCAATCAAATGAGAAACGAAGTAAAGTTAAAAACCAAAGATAAGCCATAATGACTGGGAATACAACTCATATCTCAACAATAATCCTGAATGTTAATGACCTAAACTCATCAATTAAAAGACACAGACTGGCAGATTGGATAAAAAAGCAAGACCCAGCAATAGCCTTCAAGAGACTCATCTCATAGAAAAAGATATTCACAGACTAAAGGTGAAAGGATGGGAAAAAACATACCACATACACAGACTCAGTAAAAATAAAGTGGGGGTGTCCATCCTTATCAGATGAAGTGGACTTCAAGCCAAAGTTAGTCAGAAGGGATAAAGAAGGACATTTCATACTGCTTAAGGGAACCATAAATCAGGAAGATATAACAATCATAAATATTTATGACCCAAACAATGGCACATCCATTCCTAAATGGATGAAATTTACAAATGTCTTGCTAGTACAGTCTCTAGAAGTGGTGGATATGTTTTGGATTGGTCTCCAAGAATTGATAAAAGACAGTTACACCAAGATTATATGACTCCTGGAGGATTTGTGGGTAATATCCTTACTTACAGTGAAGGTATCTTGCAAAAAGGTCTGTGGCATTTAATAGCTGCCTCAGACTTTCTCCATTTCACATATGGCCTCATGCCTGAATTTGTAGACAGGAACTGTAAGGAGGGTTCCTGCTATGGCCTGCAGGCCTATATTCAATCTCCTTATGCTTTAATTTCTGGTAATACAAAGAGAAAAGGAGAAAAATATTGTGTAACGTGTAAAAGATGTAATCTGACCAACTGTATCACCAGATATAATAGGGAGAAAGGAACACTTGTTCTTCATCAACCCTCCTTTGTCTTACTCTGCTAATATTTCAGGACCATGGTGTGATGATTCTGGAATTCAAGTTTTACAACAGATGCATGCCCAGCTAAGTAGACCCAGGCAAATTATTTGCCTTATAGTTCTTAGAGAAGTTGTTTTAATATCTTTTATAGCCCATACTGTGACAATTTCAGTAGACATATCTCAAAACATTCAACATGCTAATTTTCTTAATAGTTGGCTCAAAATACTTCCAAAGTCCTACGTAATCAGGTAAATATTGATGAAAAGATTGAGACTAAATTAAATGCTTTAGAAGTTACTATCATAAATATTGGAAATGAACTTTCCACTCTCAACTCTAAACAAAGGTTTAAATGCCATGCTGGCTATAAGTATGCCTGCATTACTGCAGCCAATATAATGCTTCTCAGTGGGATTGGGAAAAGGTCAAAAATCATCTAGTGGGCATTTGACATAGTGATAACAACACCTTGAACCTTTTGGAGTTACATCATCACATCCAGGATATTCAGAAAACCAGGATCAATCTCATGGATCATGTGTCTCTAGCTTAACAAATACTTCATGAATTAAATGGCTTTAATCTGAAAATATGTGGAAGCATATTGCATTGTGTATTATTGGAATGATGTGTTTGCTACTAATTCTCTTGTGTTGATAGGTTGTTGTACGCTCAGAACAGAGATTTGGGAACTTCAAGTAACCACACACCACTTGCATTTAAAAAATAAAGAAGGGGGAGATATCAGAGGCTGTGTATGAATTATAGGTTTTTTGACCCATCACAAGGCAGGGGGTTGTTTTTCTGGAAATTCTCAGTGAAATTTTACCAATCGAGACTGCTCAGATTATGCCAACACCCTGCCTTGGCTCAGACAGCCCTAGGTTCAAACACAGCCACCCAGAGGTAGAGTGGAGGTGGGCACAAGCTTCCAAGACCCAAACAACTTGTTTTTCCCATCATCATCCTGTTCTTCCCAAGAAGCCTATCATGCTAAAACACTTTAATGTTCCTACCTATGAAAATAAAATGCAGGTTCTTTTTTTTTTTTTTTTTAAAGAATGAATGTTTCATTAAGGGGCTAATCACTAGTCTGTTCAGTATACAAATTTTTGGAATGCTTCACAGATGTAAATCATGATTTCATTTGTGGCTTAAGTTGCAGGTTCTCTTTCTGGACATCTTTCACTTGACAGGATTCCAGCATGGTTCAATTTCCTGTAGAGTTTAACTTCTGCCAGTGTGTCCATCTATAAGGGTTTAGTGCTTGGATGTCAGAGTGAGTGTTGATGAAACTTGGAAGATCTGGGGGAGCATGTTACTAAGTTGATAAACATTTCTTCAGAAATACTCTGTGGTACAAGAAACTGCACAGTCCTAGAAATTCCTCCATCCCATGAAGCCATTTCCATCATGAAACCTTTGACACACTTAAACACAAGTTCTGCTCTCCTTAAGCACCAGGGTATAGCCATTTCCTCTGACATATTATGTACCAGCAACAGAGGAATGCATATTGTTGTGATGTCATGGGTACAGCAAACCTTGAGTATATTTCGAAGTCCCACAATGGCAGGATCACGAGCAGTGATATTTCCCGATTTCACATTGTCATCCACACAAAGATGGAAAGCAACATGGATTTCTGAGAGATTAGAATGTCGTGTTATGTAAAATTCCCCAGGTAATATATTTAAATAATTTCTCTCAGTATTATTCTTTTCATCATTTCCTCCATTTTGGTTTCCAGAATCATGTGCTTCTTTCAACTTGCTCCTGTGCTGGGTTCTAGCATAAAGTGCCACCTGCTGGACAACTTCCAGTTGCTCTTCAATTCGGGGAAAATGGAAATCGGTGCATTCTTGGCAAACCGTGGCAAAATCTCTCTTAATACCACTGTATGAATTAATTCAATTATCTACTAGTAAAACCAGACCACAGAGAGATGTAGAACAAAGTGACAGTGCTGTTTGGAGCCGATGGAGTTTCACACCACTTCGATAATTTCTTTTATGCTTACAGAAGTCCAGCATGTCTGCTCTCAACAATCTCAAATTATGCATGGTCTTCAACTGGGCTCCTAAGTGAATGGTAAAACTTTCTTCTAACTTTCTCTGTTCCTCATAAATTCTTCCAACTGCTTCCACAGATTCTCTGAACTGATTTGGCTGAACTTTAATTTCCTCACTGAGTGAGCTGTTGTTGGGGTTTTTTTAGATCTTGATGAAGTTTTATCACCCATTCCTGATATTTTTGCTTTTGGATGGCTGTTGATTGTTTTAATTCATTTGACCATTTATTCTCTAAGTCCTGCTAGGATTCAAAATGCTGAGCAGCCAGTGAATTTACATCCTGATCTGTCAGTGATTTTCCCAATTCCTGCATTACTTTTTCCATTTCAATACCTTATCTTTCTCTTAATTTTTTCAGCTCCACATCTCTTTCACCAATCAGTTCTGAGATACTAACAAAGTAATTATGTTCCAGATTTAGAAGAGTTTCAGAGGCAGGAGAATGTATTAGATCATGATAAACCGCTGCAAAATCTCCATCCCAGCTGGGTTTTTCAGGCCTTGCATGCTCTAATGTACTCTCAGCATAAGCTTTGGCCCATGTATTTGCCAGCTGATGTAAATCTATTTCGCCTGATTTCACAGCTTCCAAAGATGCTTCAGCATCTCTATCATAATCCCTGAGGGATTCTTCCTCTATAAACTGGCTCAGAGCTTCTTTTAAGTCATTTTCTATAAAGCATGGCAAGCTATGAAGCAGCATTAGATGTCCATGCAAACGACTGGCATTTTCCTGAACAGGAAATTTGAGGGGTACTCTCAAATCTAAGCATTCAGTTCCCATTTTGAATTTATACACAAATTCTCTTTCTTTGTGGCAGAATCTTTCTCGGTTTTTCTTTATATTCTTTGACAGGATTTCTCGGTTGGTCCAGAAGCAGTCAGCACACTGGGAGCTGTCAAGGAGTCGGGCGTGGGCAACGGCCACTGACTAACCGGCTTGTTTTCACAGCCAGCAGATTCCTCGCGGCAGATTCACTCATCTTTTCGTAGCTTCATAGAAAAATATTTGGTTCAAATGCCACGTCTTCCAGCATGTCTTCATCTTGTAATTTAAAAAAAGCAAGAAGGTGTGTTTCTAAACAGTTATTATGTATTTCGGAGGTGAAGTTACAGTCGCTTTCGTGACGAAAGTGGAACAAAATAGTACAAACCAGGTTCTTGTTTTTCGTCAGACTCAGTCTCCATCAGAGCTGGTCCCCATTGGAGCCTTATTTCCTTGTTTTGTCTTTATTCCTTATATTTCTCATGCCTTTAATATTTCTCATCTGATTCATCACCCTAGCTCAGGAGAACTGCATAAACTTCACACAGATCATGACCATTTTTCATTGGATTTTAGGGCCCACCCAGATAATCCACGAAGATCCCATATTGAGATCCTCTATTAAATAATATCTACAAAGACTTTTCCAGATAAGGTCACATTCACAAATCTCAGGTGTTAAGATATGGGAACTTTTTTTTTTTTTTTTTGGGGGGGGGGCACTATTCAACACCCAGTTCCTGTCTACTTGCAAATCTTACTGTGATTTCTTCCTGTGCTGTAGTGCTTTGTTCACATTGAACTTGCATCACAAGTAAACAGACTGCTCAGACTTCTTTCCTCCTTGGAGACTTGTCCATTCTTAGGGTCTTTTTTCATTGACTTTGGCCAAAGAACTAAAAAATTAAAAACAAACAAACAAAAAAAAAAGTACAATAAACTTAGCAGCATAATATAGTAAAGGTTATAATTATAGGTCTCACAAGGGTTGAGACCTCCAAAATGGTGACAGACATTTCAGGAAGATTCTCATGTTAAAATCTTGTTGACTGTAGTGACAAAGGAGAGAAAATAATTTTAAAATACATAATTGAGTTTCAAGTGCAATAAAAAGTAAAATTTCACATTTTAACAGAAATTGACTTCTAACCATATTGATGATAAATCTTCCTCCTCCTCCTCTTATTAATAGTTTTACTATTAGAAAAGTCAAATATTTATTTCTTAACAGCTTTTCAACTTCTCCCCCATTAACATGAAGTTGTAAGTGTAAAGAAAACCTAAAGCAATTGTGTCTGTGCATCAGAGTGAGGCAGTAAGCAAATGAGATGCTTGCTGAAGCATTGGGGCATATCGGCAAACCAAATGCTCTTGATTGAGGGGATTCTAAACAGGCAGCTATGTAAAGCTAGCTAGATCACCTTGACCCCCCTGTGAGCACTAATCTTTAAGACACTTGATCAGCTGGCCATTTGTGGCTTGTTCTGCATGGCTCCTCTCTCTCACACTGATGTGAGTGGTCTCTTCTGGGTGATGAATGGGATTAGAATTGTTATGGGGCACAACTTAAGAACACACCAATCACCACTGATAAGTCCAAATTTGAGAGTCTTTATTAGCTGGCCAGCTGACTCTCTCACACAATGCCCCAAAAACAGCCATTGGGAGAACAGCCCCGAACATAAGGTTGTAGGTTTTTTTATACCTAAGTCAGTACATCAATCCTAAGTGTCTGTTGCTATGATTAAAATTACAAACTAACATCATGAAATCTAAAATCATTATCAGAAGGTGGGGTAAGTGGGTCAAAATGACCTCACTTAAATACAAACTAAAGAATGGTTACTAACATCTAGACAATCACTGTTGACATCATTTTTGACATGGTATATTGTTTAGGAAAATAAGAATCAAAAAAGAACAATTTTTCATTATACAAGAATTGCCATTTTGTGTTGTCAAATATGTCGTACTAAGCGACTGATGATGGGTAAAGAGGCAGGGTGTCCCCATGGGAGAAGTACTTCCTATATAACATGGAGTCTCAAGGTAAAATTGGAGTCTGTTTAGTCATTGCCCATATAACCTGGCCTATAACATTTCCATTGACTCAAATATGTCAAACGTCACAAGAATCTCCAGGTAATGAAAAGTCATCCTCCTCCCTTCTAGGACAAGAACATGGCTGTCACCAACATGACTCTTATACAATGTTTCAAACAGGAAGAAAGGGACAAATCTAAGTACAGCTAATGCTAACCTAAACTCCTAACCTGAATGACCAACAAGCTCAGTGTTTAGGACTGGTGCTTGTGAATGCACACACATTATTATAAAATGCTTTAGAGAATATTTGGTAAATATAAAAAGACTATAAAAAATAATTCTTTGACCACACTGTTTGATTTTATAATACACTTTAAAAATTTCAACACTATTTTATAAGTATAATAAAATACTATTATAACCCTGAAGCACATCAATGAAATTATCATCTACAATTCTGCAGTGAAGTTTCACCAGTTTTATCTACCTGAGAATAACTATTGTGTATTTGAATTATATGTTCTTTACTCTTTTAAAATATAATCATCTTTGTCCCTAAAACTTAAAAGAATACATTCTGTCTGCCTATCTATCATCTATCTATCTATCTATCTATCTATCACCTATCAATCTATCATTTCCCTAGGGTAGATTCTTGTGTGGTCAGAAGACACAAGTTAACCCCAGTGGTCAACTATTTAGAACTGGAATTTTCTTCCCTTTCTTCTTTCTTGTTTTCTTATGGTCTTCCCTCTTTTCCTTCCTTCTTATATTTTTTCAATTTTGCAAATTTCTGAGATAATAATTTCCCCTCAGTAATCCTGGAATTTTGACTCTTAGGAATATTCTAAGGTGTGGATATTAAATATCATGAAAAGACTTATCAATATCCAAGAGCTACAACATCCAAGTGATTTGAGTTTTAGAGAAGGCCTTGTTCGGCACCCTCTTTTCCATCTCAGATGCAGAAGACAGAAAGGTCAAGATGTTTTCCCAAGACACATCTTGGCCTGGACTCCTGAACATAGTTCCCCACACCTGAGAGCTGCCTCTGTCCAAGGCAGTTCCTCTGCTGTGCTTTTGTGTGGAGCACACAGCATTTGTTTCTTTTAAAACCATGCTAATGGAGGTTCTGTTATTATATCCACTTTTCAGATAAAGAAACTGAGTTATAGGAGTTTAAGTGGAGTTTTTCACTGGGCAGACTACATGTCTCTTCTGAGGCCTGAAGGAAAAATGGCATTCAGGAGAGGAGAGGGGTCAAGCATTCCTGTGGAGGGGACAGTAGGAGAGGGGATGCTCTACTCTCCCAGGAGAAACAAACACACCCTCTGAGCAAGTTTGTGCAACTTTTTATGAAAACATAAAACAACTATTTTCCCCTGTGCTAGGGATCAACACAATAGGCAAATCCATTATCCGTTTCTGTGTCTAGATAGGAATGGTGACACTTGATTTCGTTTCCTCTTCAAGCAAACATACATCCAGGCAATTGAGAACCAGTACTGAACCGTCAGTTCTCCAAACAAGCCAAGATCCCTGCCACAGCAAGGCTCAGGGTGGCTTCTACCACATTTCTTCTCCTGAAGCCTCCCTCCTCTTTCTCTTAGCTGTCAGATCTCATGTGAGTTTCCAGGTCTGCTAATTTGTGTGCTTGTCTTCAGATCTTGCCTGCTCTTGCTCACAGATTCATAGTTCAGCCAATTACCTTGGGGTGCCTCAGCATGTCAACCACTGCCTGTGACCTGGGAGCTCAGTGGAGTCCTATTATTGCTGCCAAGTGCAGTCTGTGCCTGTGTCATCAGCCATGGGGGGTGGGATGTGGCTCAGTGGTAAAGCACTTGCCTAGCATGTGTGAGGCCCTGAGTTCAATCCCCAGCACTGCCAAAAATTCCATATGTATATATTGGAACTCAGAAATTGATACCCAAAATATGGCACCTTGGCAATTGAGAAAGCCACAGAAGGTGACTGTGACCTTCCATCACTTTTGTATAGAAAGCATGGTCACAAAGGAATCTTCTGACCACCCTCATTTGAAAAAAGATCATGATGCCCTCATCCCAGGGGGGTCTTCTCTCTGTCTAGAAAGAAGGAATGTTGCACAGAAAGGCCAAGAATAATCTGAACAGAAAGACCTTGCTGAGTTCCCTTCCATTGGATCATCTCCTTTTTTGTCCAATTGTACTTTTACACAACTGTTCATTTTTCATTGAAATTAAAAGCAGAAAAACATAGTATTCCCTGCGTCTTTGGGTCTTCATTTCTGAAGCTTCAAGAGTCATATAGAACTTCGGTGACTACATTTGTTATGCTTTTCTCTTACTAGTCTGCCTTTTGTTTAGGGGTGTCAGCCATGAACTTGCATGAGTGAAGAAGATATTACCTGTTCTCCCCTACAGAGGTAATTTGGCTTGGAAAAGGCCTTGGAAAGATACTGAAATCAAGTCAGTGCCAAAACAGGGACTGAGGGGAGAGTATTACATGCAGAAAGTTTGCTTTTATTTTCTCAGTTAATTTTCCCACTAGCATTTATGACTGTTGTGCAGAGAAGGACAGCATTAGAGCAGGTAGGCCTTCAAGGAGCTCTGTCTGGTTCTAAAGCCCAGGACTCTGCCACCATAGAATTTGCATTATTCGTTTGTTTTAAAGTTCTCTCTCTCTCTCTCTCTCTCTCTCTCTCTCTCTCTCTCTCTCTCTCTCTCTCTCTCTCTCTCAGATCTTGCCTGCTCTTGCTCACAGATTCATAGTTCAGCCAATTACCTTGGGGTGCCTCAGCATGTCAACCACTCTCTCCCTCCCTCCCTCCCTCTCCCTCCCCACCCACCCTTTCTTTTTCCAGGAAGGAATATATTAACATGTGTCAGGAGTTATGCTAACAGCTAAACATGCAGAGATGAATAAATTTGGAATTAACATTCTTCTTTTTTCTTTATTTTCTTCCTTTCTTTTTATTTTCAGTGCCAGAGTCACAAAAATGCTAGACAAATGCTCTAGCATTGAGCTACATACCATCCCTAGAATTCATTCTAAGAGAAAAGACAGACAATAGACAAATTAATAAGTGTATAATTTCACAGAGAATGTTCAGAGAAAATGAAGCCAAGTATGAAGAGCAAGGAGCAGGGGTGGGGATCCCTCTACTATAGAGACCCCATGGGATCACCTGGTATCACCTGGTAACACTGCTGGGGAAGGATGTGTACAAGGTATCCTTGGGTCCCCACTGGGCAGACATGGAGTCCACAATATTTTAATTTGGTAATTAAAAATGCATTTTTAAAAAGTCAAACAACTATTTTTCTTTAACACCAAAAATTCTTAGCAAGAAAAAAGTGTATATATTTATGTGTGTGTGTGTGTGTGTGTGTGTGTGTGTTCTGAGGAGAGGTTGAATTGCATCCTGGTAGGTTAGTAGCAGTACTACTAGTAGCAGCAGTAGTAGATACTATTTACTGAGTTCTTTTGATGTTCTAGGTGCTGTGTCAAAAACTCTTCATGCGTCATTGAATTGAATTCTATTGGCATCGCTATATGCTAGGCATAACAGAGCTAGAGTCTAGCCCTCTTGACTGATAGGGAAACTGACCTTAAAAGGTTTAGTAAAGTTCTCAAACATAGGTAATATATGGGAGAGCAAGGTTTAAGCCCAGATTCAGACCAAAACTTATCATCTTAAACAAGAAAGTGATGTGAGCCAGGGCTTGGCTGAGTAGAGGGGGTTAGGTAGAAATACATCTTTTGGCCCTGTGGTTTTCTGTAGACTGGCAGGTCATGCATTCTTTTTGCATCCTGCTGCAGTGAAAAATGTCTTTTGTTTGACCTTTTCAGTGTCTCTTTCCTTTATTTCTGATAACAGCCTTATTTTACTTTGGGGACAACCTCACTTCTCTGATTATGGTTTTATGGAATCACTCCTGGTACCTCATCTTCCCCCACGCAAAGAATGGGCAGGTACCTTGGGAGAGGGAAGTCAGAGAATGTTAGCTAGGTATTTCTTTCCAGCAGGTGACACACACAAGAGGCAGGAGGGTGAGAGGCTGTTCCAAAGCAGGAGCAGCAGCGCCACGCCCCCAAGCGGGTGCCTGCTTTCCCTGCCCTGCACCTGGCGCTGGCGGGGCTGCAGGCGGAAGGGAAATGAAAGAGGTGACCCGCCTAAGTAAGCTCCGTAGATGAGCAGCGTCTCCGGAGAAGCTGTACAGGAGTTGGCCGCAGCTAGCGGGCCGGGCACCTCCTCCTGGAGGTGGTTTCCCTAGGGTTGGGAAGGGGAGATGCAGTCTTGGATGCTAACAGCTTCTGGGCCCTTGGCAGGGCAGGTGAGGGGAGCAAGGGACGCAGGTAAGCGGGAACACGGGCGGCCCGCGGCTCGGTGACCGGCTGTTCCCCGCGCAGCTGCGCGCCAGCTCGGAGCCCTGGCGAGAGACCTTGAGCGTTAAACTGCCCCCAACAACCTCCTGCCTCGAGCTGCGGGCAGCAGTTTCTTCCCCTGCATCGTGTCTTCTAGGGACGGGGAAGGAGCTCGTCTCGAGGGACCTCTGCCTTCCCTTCTTTCTCTCCAACCCAAGTTGTGCGACGCACGCAGCGAGAAAGCTAGCGTTCCCGGCCGCTCTCCCTGAAGGTAGGGAAGACTTTGAGAGGAAGACTGCGGTCAGGAGCCCCCAGCTCCTGTCATCTTGGAAGTCAAGGGGTTTTCATTTGTTTGGGTAGTTCTGCCTCCCTCCTGCCTCGGTTTCTTCCCCCATGCCCACAGGACCCTTTTCTGGCGGAAGAATGTGGACATTAAGGCGGAGGGAACACTTGCTTTTCTGTTCCATCTGTGCAAGGCAGCATCAACCCTCGTTCCCCTGTATGGCCACTCTGAGGAGAAATGCTGTAGAGGTTGTGGGAGTTTGACACTCGGAGTCAGGAGAGCTGAGTTGAAATCCCAGCCTGCCATTTGGTAGTGGTTTTAATTCAATTTGCATGTAAAAAGTGGAGTTGCTTATACCATGTAAATTAGAAGAATTAAATGCATGTGTTTTGGGACTCCAGTTAAACTCCTTTAAGAGTACCCAGCTGTTTGTTTTGTTTTTTCTTTTGTCCAGAATAAGTAAGTAATAATTTTTTACTAAATGTTCACTTCGGTGCCAGAATTTTCTTGTGGTCAGAACATAACTGCAGTCAGTGCTTTGCATGGGCAGCATCAGGAACAAACCAGATCCCCTCCTTGTCACCCAGAAATTCTGTGCTTATTGATCAAACATTGGTATATGAAGAGGGTGACTTAAATCAGTTTTGCTCTTTACTCACGATAGCTTTTCCCAGGAGGCTGTTACTAGGAGAAAAGATGGGGAGGCCTTTGTTTACACCTTGGCCCCCTTTAGAAGGCATCCTCTGCAACTAGATTTGAAGACCCCCGACTCTGCCTCGTAAACATTCATTTCATGTTCATTGAAAATGTGGAGTCAATTCAGGAACTGGAATTCTTTAGTGACTGGAGTTGCCTTTCTCTGGAGTGGAGAGAGAACATTCACCACTGTAGGGTAGAGGACACAGGTTACAAAAATATTAGGGGAGAAGGGAAAGAGATGCAGTCAGTGCATCAAGTCAGACTTGAATCTCACCTACTCTTACAGCTACTTGGGAGGCTAATGTGGGAGGATTGCTTAAGCCCAGGATTTAGAGGCCAGCCTGAACAGCATAGACCCTGTTACGAAAAATAAAAACTCCCGATGCCTGTACCCTCCTTCAGTAGTTCTGAAGTGCTGTGTGGGCTTTTGTATTACTGATTTATTTATTTCACTAGTGGGGATGGAACTCAGGGCCTCATGAATGCCTAGGGAAGCACCCTGCTGCTGAGCTACATCCCCAACTCTCTATTTTTTAGAGAGATTCTCAAAAACCTGGGTTGTAGCTCAATGATAATCACTTGCCTAGCATGCAAGAGGCCCTTGGTTCCATCCCTAGCAACGCACGCGCGCACACACACACACACACACACACACACACGCACACACACACACACACACACACAGCTGCTAGGTGATGCTCATGACTTGAAAACAGATGGAGATTTCACATTTTGGTTTATAAACAGGCTCAGCAAGATGTCCAACAGTTTGCTGCCTTAATTTTTTTCTCTTTTTCTTTCTTTAACAAGTAACCGTAAAAATTCTACTTGAGTTTTTCTGGGTTTGTGTTTTGGTTTTTTGGTTTGTTTGTTTTTTGAGAGGGTCTCACTTTGTTGCCCACCCTGTCCTCAAACTAGGCCCTCCTGTCTCAGCCTCCCAGATCTCTAGGATTACATGCACACACCACAGTGCTTGGCTTTATTTTGGGTTTTATGGTGCCTTGAGCCCAGAGAGGAAAAAAGTTATTTTAAGTAGTAGCTCTGTGGAATTCTGTTTTTTGTAGTTTCTTAACCAGTTAAACTCCTTAATACTTTTTTTGATGAAAGTAGTAAAACTTACATTGAAAGTTTTTACTAAATGTCTCTTAGGTTCGTTGGTTGACAGAATTACATAAAATTAGATTATAAATCAGGTTTTTTTCTGGTAGACTTTTAAGCTAAGCCTTCAAACACAATGAAAAAATTCTGATATAAGAGTATTTTTCACTAAACTAGTACTGCACCCCTGCAATCCCAGCAATTCTGGAGGCTGAGACAGGAGCAGAGAGGCAGGAGGATCACAAGTTAGAGGCCAGCCTGGACAACTTAGACCCTGTCTCAAAAGTAAATAAATATATAGGGCTGGCATTGTAGCTCAGTGTTAGAACATCACCTCTGTTCAATCCCTAGCAAAAATTTACTTCTTATATTCTGGCTTGTTATAAAGGCTCTGTATATGGACTTTTCCCCCTCACCCTCCTCTCTCCTGATATGCATGACCATTTCCTGTGTAGTAGTAGCCTAGCATCCTGTGGAACTCAGTTTGAGAAAAACTCTCTCTCTGGGCTCTGTGCTGTCTGATGGACTTATGAACATTTGTTAACTACAGCTGAAACTGTATATTCAACCATATGTGTCCATTTGGATTTCTTAGAGTCACCTCACATTCAAAATGTCAAAAGCTGAGAGTCACACTCTCCCCAGTCTTTCTCCATTTATGTTCCGTATAAATCACACCACTGTCTACCCATGTCAGGACTCTTCCTCCCACCAGAGGATTTCCCAACGTCCTGCCATTTCTGGGTCCTGAAAAGATCTCAAGATCATTTTCTTTGCCACATTCTCCCAACTTTTCCCTTAATCCAAGCAGCTGTCACACCGTGCCTGCATTTACCTGTAACAGGCTCCTAACAGGTTACCTTGTGGCCTTCCCTTAAGCTATCCTGCTTTTAGAGTGATCTGCAGTTAGAGTGATCTTTTCAAGAATACAGACCAGATCTTGTACTCCTCCTTCAGTGGCTTCATACCACCCTCATGTTAAATAGCACCATTTTTCTTTTCTACCTCCTTAGCTCCTCTTTTAAGAGATACTGAATTTCATTCAGTTCCTTGGAATACTGTGTTCCCTCTCAGGGATATTTGTTGATCTATTCATTTTGCCTCTCTTTGTCTTAGCTGAAAAATAGTTTCTTTTGAGAGGTCTTCCCTGACCCTTTTATCAGATATTTCCATAACTCCCTGAATGTTACCCTTTTTTAATGCATACATTTTTTAATGTTTGTTGGCAATGGCTCTCATATTAGACCACAAATTCTTTGAATTTATTGAATTGAAATAAATGTAATAATAATAATCAATGTTCGTATATTTTTACAGTTTCAGCATTATTGGTGGTATAAACACCACAAGCATGTTTGATTAACTTTTAAAGGCATGGTATTGGTAATTTTTTCTAATTACATGAGGATTATTAAGAATTTAATTATGTGCTTTCCTCCCACTCAATCAGTTTTTGTGGACTCTAAGCAGCTTTTGTGCATTTGTGTGTGATACTCTTTTTTGTTGTATGTGGCAGGATTGAATCCAGGGCCTCGACAAGTACTGGGTGAGTCTCTTTTGCTGCACTCACAGTCATGTTACCTGTAAGTAGTAGTAGTAGTGGTGGCACAGGGGATTGAACCCCATTAGCTTTACCACTGAACTGTATCTCCAGGTCTTTTTAATTTTTATTAATTTTTAGAATTATTTATTTTTACTTTTGTGCCAGGGATTGCACTCAAGGGCACTTAACCACTGAGCCACATCCCCAGCTTTTTTATTTTTTATTTTGAGGCAGGCTCTCATTAAGTTCCTTAGTGCCTCACTCATATGCTGAGGCTGGCTTTGAACCTGCGCTCAACCTTTTGCCTCAGCCTCCTGAGTTGCTGGAATTGCCACCATGCCTGGCTTATTTTTTTATTTGAGAAAGTTTTTCACTAAAGTGCTAATGCTGTCTGTGAACTTGAAATCTTCCTACCTTAGCCTCCTGAGTCACGGGGATTAGAAACATGCACCACCATTGTCTACTTTTTAAACTGAACTATCTTGAACTACTGATTTACTGGATATTTCCCAAATGGAGAATCGCTTTTTCCTTGTACTTTACAGTTCCTTATGTCTTTGACGACCTAAATTGACATCTTTGAAGAGTTTTGCTCAGTCAGTGTCTGTTGTTTCTCATGAATGAATTCAGGTTACACATTTTTGACAAGAATACCACAAGAGTGATGATATAGGGCCACATCAGGAGGCACATGATGTCCATATGTCTTCTATTGGTCATATTAACTTTGATCACCTGGTTACAGGGATGTTTGGCAGATTTTTCAATTGAAAGCTATTTTTCTCTTTGTAATGTGTCACATGGGGGATATTTTGAGACTATGTATATCTTTTTTTCTCATTGTAGTTTCACTTTCTAATTTTAGTATTCATTGATCATTCTTGCCTGAGTCTCTTAATTCTTAGAGGTGTTGTAGATTTTAACTTCTATTTCCATCATTCCTTCTGTACTGATTAATTTGAAATTCTGTGTAAGGAAGAGCTGCCCCTTTTCCCTGTTTATGTATCAAGTCAAGTTCCTTGTATCACTGTAAACTTAAGAATATTCATTTTATTACTCAATTATAACCCATCACTGTCATTATGCATTTGGTTGCTGAAAGTTTTCTTGGTCATTGTGAGTCTCTTCAAGTTGATTTGTGTCTTTTTGGCATGTCATTGTTAACTCTTGAGTGCTTGTACCTTTCCAGCACCATAATGATATTCCAGGCTCATCTTGTGTTTTCTCTGCCCATTTCTTTCTCTCAAATATTCACACACACTTGCACACACATATGTATAAATAAGCACACTTTGATATCTGTATGTTTATTAACCACTCTGTGTTTTTTCTGCTACCTCCAGTTTCAGTTTAGCACCATAGGTTCATTCTCACTGTTTCTTTCATCGTCATTATTATTTCAGTAGTTTTCTTTCTCCAGCAGTGAAAACTCCAGTTCTAATTATGCACAACATGTGTACTTATTCATTCTATTTTAGAATAGTGATGGTTTTAGGGCTGGGTATGTAGTTCAGTAGTAGAGTGCTTGCCTAGTATGCATGAGACCCTGGGTTTGATCGCAAGTACTTTCTCCCACCCCTCCATAAAAAAATGTAAGTATATATACACATATATAAATATATGTATATATTGATATTTTCTGAATTAACATATTTCTGTGGAAAAGCAAGTTTGCCAACTAGTGTACACTATTTGTACAGTCTTTTTGTCTTTAGTTTTAGAGCATAAAGCCAAAATATTTATTTTCCAGAGTTTCTTTAGCTAATTCTTCTACTTCCAATATGGTTATACTCTTCACTTGAAATACAGTTAGGTCTGTTTAAGTATATGAAGCACTAACATGCTTTTAAAAAGTCAGAACTTTACAAAAAGGCATATATATTCAAATAAGTACATTTTCTCTCTTTGTCTTTTCTACTCTTTCCCAATTCCTCCATTATTTTCTCTTGGTGTCCACCTTCCATACAGTGGCACATTATTGCTACTCACTTGAACTTAAATTTATTCACTTAATGATATATTCTGGAAATCATTCATATAGTGAATCCCCACAACCCCCACACTGGGGCTTGAACCCCAGGATACTCTACCACTCATCTGAATTCCCAGCCTATTTTATTTTATATTTTATTATTTAATTTTTTATTGTTTGAAAGGGTCTCATCAAATTGCCCAGGCTGTCCTTGAACTTACCATCTTCCTGCCTCAGCCTCCCAAATTACGGGGATTACAGCCTGTGCCACCACAGGTGGCTAAATCCTTGGGAATTTTTTACAACTTCATTCATTGTGTGGATAAGCCTTAGTTTACTAAAACACTCTCCTGTGTAAGTACCTTTAGGTTGTTTCCAGTATTTTGCTATTAGAAAACAGTGTTGCAGTGAATAGTCTTGTACATGTGTATTTTCATTGTTGCAGGTATGTCTTCAGGGTAAATTCCTTAAAGTGGGGATGCTGCATGTAAAGGTAAATACTTTTGTAGTTTTATTAAATACTACCAAATTCTCCTCCAAAAGGATTGTATCAGTTTGTAATTCCACCAGCAAAGTATGAAAATGCTTTTTCTCCCCAGCATTAACTCCCCTTTACAGCCATTTCTGTTAGTTTTTAAATTTGATTAATCTATACAAATTTTTGTTTTATGTTTGTTTTAATCTGCTTTTCATCCCAAGAAGTCTGGTGATTAAGGTCACGAGACTTAAGGTCATTTTTAAGAGTAACCACTAAGGCTGGGTATGGTGGCACATACCTTTAATCCCAGCACTTGGGAAGCTGAGGCAGGAAGATCTCAAGTTTAAAGTCAGCCTCAACAATTTAGTGAGGCCCTAAGCAATTTAACGAGGCCATCTCAAAATAGAATATGTAAAAAAGGGGCTGGGATATGGCTCAGTGGTTAAGTGCCCTTGCCTTCCATTCCTGGTACCAAAAAAAAAAAAAAAAAAAAAAAAAAAAAAATATATATATATATATATATATATATATATAAAACTAAGGGCCTCAGGGTGCAGCTCATGGTGGCACATATGTAGCAGGCTTGAAACCCTGGTTAAACAAATCCCTAGCACCAAAAGAAAAAAACAAAGCAAACAAAAAGAATGGCCACTAAGAAGCCACTTGGAAATTTTGACTACATGGTGGGACATTCCCTTTGGGGTGTACTGTGAGTCATGCTGGACCATTTTGTGGGGAATAGCTGTATCTTTATGGGTTTTCCTGTGAAATGAGCAGATTGTCCAGAGAATAATCTTTCAATCTTGGATGGATGCTTGGATGGATAAGACAAGACTTCCAGGGTTCTGGGAAACAAGGGGAAAATGCTAGAAACTCATATTCATTGTATAGTTTCATTTTCAAACTGTGCCTGGAATTCCCATCTGCAGATCTTCTGTTTTACTCTTTCTGAATAATAAATCTTGGGTAGAAGAGGAACAGTAGAATTAGGAGAGATCTGGAGTCTGTTCCTTAACCTTTAGAGTATTCGGTAGAGTAATTGTTCAGGCCTTATTGTTGAGATATTATGTTCTGTCTGCCCCACCCCATGTACTGGTTTCCTTCATAGGGATATACACCTGGCTGCCAGTCTTCTGGAAACCACATAGGGAAGTGGGTGGACAAGGAGTTCACTGTGTAAACTTACTTATCCTATCTTAACCTAGCTTATCCTTGCTCTCAGCTGAACATAGTTTGCCTGACTATCCTTGTTATCCTCCCAGAAAATGAAACTGGTTATTTGCCAAGGTAGGGGAAAAGGCTATGGGGATCCAAGTGCTGTTGCTTTTTGGGGGGTTGGGGGGTTACTGAATCCAGGGTCACTCTATCACTGAGCTACAACTCCACCCCTTTTTATTATTACATTTTGAAGTATAGTCTTGTTAAACTGCTGAGGTTCACCTCAAACATGGGATCCTCCTGCCTTAACCTCCTGAGTCACAGGGATCATGTGTTTGTGCCACTGCACCCAGCTTCCCACCTGCTTTTTTAGATTTTTCAACCAGTTCTTTTTTCAGCTCCACCCATACTCCTGATTTTCATCATATTTGTCACTTCTGATTTTAAGCCTTTCTGAACTATAACTTGCTTCTTAGCCTCCCCTACCACTGACTTCAATTTCAGGCCTTTTGGCCTGCTGAGTCTGCTGTAACTCATTCATCTCCTTGCTTCCTTTAAAATATTATTGTTCTTGTCCCCTCTTTTATCGTCTTTGTCCTTGAGGGACTTTGCCTTTTAAAAAGATCCAATTTCCCTGCTGGGGATGTACCCCCATGTTATCTCTGTAGTAGAGCACTTGCCCAGTATGCATGAGGTCCTGGATAAAGCTCTGGGTTTGATGCTGAGCTCTAGCGGAGGAAAAAAAAGTAATTTCTGTCATCTCAATAGAATTTTGAGGGCTGGGGATATAGCTCAGTTGGTAGTGTGCTTGCCTCATAAACATGAGGCCTTGGGTTTAATCCCTAGCACCACAAAAAAAAAAAAAAATAGGATTTTGAAAAAGAACATATGTTCATCCTTCTATTTTTGTTCTGGTAAGAAAAGTAATACACACTGAGAAAATACTCCCCTACACACCCCCCAAAACTGGGGAAACTTTTAATACGTTGTTAGCAAGCTGAAATTAGAATATTGATTTCTATTCAGAGTCTAGTGTTTCTTTGATTCTACCTGTAGTAGCTGATGCCTAAAACCTTCAGTAATATTAGATCTTTTTAAATTGAGGGTAAATCATGTTTGCTTTCAATTGCTATGTATTCCCATCCCCCATCTCTTATCACATTTCTGAAGTTCATGTGTGTGTGCTTGTGTTGGTTCTTGTTTCTTATATTCACTTGAGAGCCAGAATAACTGAGTGAAAGCACCTGATGGAATCCTTTTCCTGTTTAGTCTCTCAGAGTCTTTGACTAGCAAGGAGGAGCCTTGTCTCTCTCTTAAGATACTGATATCATGTATTGATGGAGTATCTCTACCTGTGGAAGACTCTACAGATCAAAGGTACCTGTCTTTTTAAAACTTTGTTTATGAAACAAGTTGTTTTGCTGTGGGAAAGTTCTAAATAAATAGATATGGAGGCTGGGGGTGTAGCTCAGTGGTGGAGCACTTACCTGGCCTGTGCAAGACCCTGGGTTCAGTCCCCCGTGTGACAGAAAAACAAATAAGAAAGGATATGGAATTAGCCTTAAGTGGAATTTGGTTCCCTTTCCTTCTGTGTTCCTCATTTTGTGAAGGGGAACACAAAATTTGGATGACTTGCTTAATGTCACTTACTTAATGAGAAGCAGAGACAACACTTAGAAATTTTCTTCTAACTCCCTGCCCTGTGCACTCCATCAGAATCTGACTCTGCCCTAAGAAATGATCTTTGAAACTTATTTCTACCCGAAGCAAGTTTATGGCAAGCTGGGTCTGCTAGAGTGCTCATGTCTTCCCTCTTTCCTAATTGTCATGGTGTTTAAAACTTTGATCAAGTAGGATTTCATTATTCAGTTGTCCTAAATTGAAGTACATTTGCTGATTTTTCAATCTTTTTTTATTTCATTTCTGTAAATGCTTTCATAGCCTTACTTCTAGATTGATATGTAACATTTCTTTACATTTTGTTCTTTGTATCTACATCCAGATCTCATTATGCATGAGAAAGATGGAAAAAACAAGTGGAGGAAAATTCTATGGAGAAAAATAATCAATCCACTTAGCCTTTTCTGAGAAAGGAATGCTGGGTTTGGAGGCTTTGAGGAATTCACCCATACTTAAGCATTCTGAATACTAAGTTGAGAAGGCCATTTACTTGGAATAGACAATTGAGTCATTTCCAGTGTCGAAAGAATCGTTCTAAACTGAATCCTATTGTGAAGACCAAATCCAGTGTAGGTACTTAAAATGCTAGTGACTTTGACTTCTGAAGTGAAAAGAAAGGACACTAAACACTTCATTTCTTCTTCAAGGAGTGTCCTGAAACTCCAGCACAGAAGTTGCTATCATCAGCAAAGAACTGAGACCATCTGAGTTTCTGATGAAGTTAACTGGGGAAAGCCAAAGTCCAGGTGAGAGTGGCAAGATTGTGGTCACCTTGAGCAATCATAAGAGAAAATGCTTTTGTTTTGGCTGCTACCAAGGGCTATAGCACCACAGGAGTGAGGGACCCCTGATTCCAAAAGCATTCCAACTAGCCAACATTGAAGAATAAAAGTGTCCCCTCTGATGATGTATGAGAAATTATACATGATTAGATTTCAGTCTAGGATTCTCAGATCCCAGCACTTCAGAATGAAAAGCAAAGTTTGAGAGCCAAGAAAAGCCCAGCAAAGCTGGGTACAGAAGGTCACTGGGCACCACCAGAACACCCTTAGGGACAATACCAATGGTGGCATTTGCAGCTCATTTTCTTCCCCAAAATGTAAAGACCCTTCTTGTCAGCATCAACCATACTTCTCAAATGTAAACAACAAGGTGGTGGTGAAGGGAAAGAACTCACATATGCTTAATTTAGATGAAGCATTCCCTGACCAACAGAACAGCAGTGCCACATACCCTAAGACCAATAACCTTGTTCCTCTTCTAAGTTGGAGTATACAGAGCTGATTCATGTCATACCCTTATCAGAACATCATTCTAGTAAAATGTTCACTTCAAAAACTGAAAAACAGGGCTGGGGTTGTGGCTCAGTGGTAGAGCACTTTCCTAGCATGTGTGAGGCACTGGGTTCAATTCTCAGCACCACATATAAATAAATAAAATAAAGGCCCATTGACAACTGGAAAAATATGTTTTAAAAAACTGAAAAACAAATTATGACTCTGGATCAGGGACATCTGTCAGTGATGACAGAGTAAAGCAATCTGTGACCAGAGCACATAAATCTGTGAGTAATGTAGATGGGCCTGTGTCTGAAGGGACTATTCAAAATTAGAACTCTTGCCAGGTAAAGGAGGATGGATCTTTCAAGCAGAACATAATTAGTTCTTAAGTTACTGGATCACCCAGACTATATAAGTCCACTGGACGCTCCCCTGGTGTGCAGTGAACTCAAACTAGAAAATCAACTGGGAGGTGGGAAGAACAGTCCAAAAGCATCTCCAGTGGATGATGAACAGCTGTCAGTCTGCCTTTCTGGTATGCACTCTCCTTTATTCTCCCCCAACCTCTGGCCCACACTTGCTGTTCTTTAACTTATCTTAGAAGAGTCCTGTTTTTTCCCTCCCACACAGTGCTTTCCCTTTTACCACTTGGATACCTTTCTTGAGACCCTTTATATTGCTGTATTATATAGAACTGCACAAATTATTTTTTGAATCCTCGTTTCCTTGATGGACACTTAACATTGATTTCCAATTGTTTCTTCTATAACAGTGCAATGAAATTCTTAATACTTGCACATTTGTTTCTGTAAATTCCTGTATTAGAATTGCTGGTGAAAGAATATTCATACGTAAAATTTTAGGGAATTGTGATATTACCTTCCCAGAAGTTAAACCAGGAAGCTTTCTCAGTTTTATAGATTATATGAGAGTTTTAATTTGGCATTTTTAAGTTTGGACATCTTTTTATGTGTTGAAAGTTTTTGTTTGTGCATGGTTTTTCTGTGTTTTTCTATCAGAAGGTTCCTATTTCATTTATTTAATATCTAAGAAGGTCCTATGTACCAGCCACTATGCTGGTTCTTAAGAGTGTAACAACAAACAGGATACACTGATTTCACTCCCTGTTTCCCCACCCCCCAATACTGGAATTTGAACCCAGAGGTGCTCAACTATGGAGCTATATTCCCAGCCCTTTTTAGTTTATTTTGAAACAGAGTCTTGCTAAGTTACCACGGATGGCTACAAACTTGCAATTGCCTGCCTCAGCCTCCCAAGTAGTTGGGCATGCCACTGTATCCAGCAGAATATACTGATTTCTCCCTTCATGAACCACAGAATCATTTTAGTTGTAAAGATGTTAAGTTACTTAATAATTGTAAATGTCATCAGGATTATGCCTCCAAAGGGTAAAAGTCTTCAATATCCCAAATTATTGCGTCACAGAAATTTTCATTTTGCGTCATTTTGTGGTTTTGCGTCACAGAAATTTTCATTTTGTACATGGTAGAGAATATTTGTCTTTGACTCTATGGCTTCTAGTTTTGACATTGTGTCTTTAAAAGCCTTCTCTTATCAAAGTTTACATCAGGCAGTAAATTCTTACAAAACAGTGTGGCAGTTAGGTCTTTGATCCATTCCCCGCTTCAAATTAATCTTAGATATAAAATAATACTAATATTAAAAAACTGAAAACAACCAAAACAACATGTTTTTATTGAAATATAAATTTTTGCACATTCAGAAAATGATGTACATCATGTAGCTGTTTAGGAATATATTTTAGGGCCAGGGGGTGTACGTGAGTTGTAGAGGGAGTGCCTAGCATGGGTTCAGTCCACAGCACCACTAAATAAATAAACTTGATTTGTATTTTGCTATTGAAAGATATCTATATAAAATTAAAACAGCAAGCTGGAAAATGGTTTGATATAATTGTTAGTATGATAAACAAAAAGACACAAAAAGTAGAAGACTTACAATCATTTATGTATTTAGGTACTGGGGATAGAATCCAGGGGTGTTTTACTACTGAGCTGCATTCAAGCCCTTTTTACTTTTTATTTTGAAATAGGTTCTCACTAAGTTACTCACTAAGTTACTGAAAAATCCTCATGCCCCAGCCTCCTGAGTCACTGGGAACACAGGCTTGTGCCACCACACCTGGCAACAAATCTTTAAAAGAACTATTTCTGTTTATTGGACTAGAATAAAAATGAATCTTCATAATACTTAAACTGAAAAAAAAGTTTTTGCCCACAAATACCAAAGTTTTAAAAAGGTAATATTTCCAAACTAGAATATGGCATGCAGTAAAACCATAACATGACCTGAAGAAGTAGGAATTCTTACAGAAGACCCATTTAGTGACACACACTTTAATTTATTATTTTAGTAGACTAAATAAGAAACATGGCATCTAGTAAGTCTTGAGAAGCCTGTAAATAAGACTAAGCTTCCCTCTTGAGTTTAAATCTTTTTGAAAACTAGAAAGATTTAACCAGTTCTTCCATGGAACCTGTTCTTTCTACCCACTTCATAGATATTATGAAAATTATGAAAAATATTTTCAAAGCACATTTATCTCCATGCTCAAAAACAAGGAATGTGTTGGTGATTGAGAAACTCAGAAGTTCCACAAGGCAAAAATAAAAGGAATGTCCAGAGGGAAAATCAGTGCAGAGAAATGGTAGAATACTGAAGGTGTTCATTTCCTGGAGTGGATGTAAGGAGAGACCACAGTAAAAGACTGAATAGTTGGAAAATCTCTCTGTGTGCCACATATTGGCGAAGAGGACGGCTGCTGTCAAATCAAAATACTGAGAACAGAAGACAGGACATTTTCCCCCACCCCTGTAACACCTGGCAAGCATCACCACTCCCATTGAAAGTAGTTCAGGGAAGAGCACCAGCTACTGCCCGTCACAGTCCCTTACCCTAACAAGTCCCCAAATAGAGGTGAGCTCACAAGCTTATCAATATGAAAAAAGTCAACACAGCAAGAGAGACATATTTACCACATAGAAATGGTGAGTCTGAGTCATCAGGATGAGTACAGCCCTCCGAAGAGGAAACAGTATAGGACAGTAGGCACAGTAGATACTCCCTTAACTGACTTCTGTAGCATTAGCCAGAATTGAGTTCCATGGGATGCTAAGTGCTGGTTCTACCATAACTATCATACTCCTTTCTGTTGATTTATACATTTATTGAGTTGGTTATACTCATGGGAAACATTGCAGTTTCATAATTTTAGTCAATACTGCATAAATTGATGAAATGAACATAAAAAGAAAACTATTCCCTTGAAAAACCAGTTGAGTGCTCCTTGCCTCCCAGTGAGGGGATTGAACCCAGGACCTGGTTCATAGTAGGCAAGCACTCTACCACTGAGCTGCATTCCCCAGCCCTGTTTATTGTTTGGAGAGATAGTGTTGGTCTTGAACTGGTCTTGAACTTGGAATCCTCCTGTCTCAACCTCTTGAGTAACTGGGATTAGAGGTATGCACCACCACACCTGACTCAAGTAGAACCCTTTTAATGACCATCACTAGTTGCTATAGTAAGGATGAATACAGAGTTACACTTGTACAAGACAACCCTAAAGATTTTAGGTAGAATATTAAAATTTAGGGTTCTATAACTGAGATTACTTGTCAAGTGTCTTTTATTCTTTCACTTTATAGAGGAGCTTAAAGTTATATCTTCTATCACATGGGTGTATCAGGAGATGATGAGAGGGAAACTGAAGAAAACAACAAGGGAAATTGTCCAGAATTGAAAAGTGTGAGTCTTCAGATTGAAAGTCTTAGGGCTTGGGATGCAGTTCGGTGGTGAAGCACTTGCCTACATACCTAAGACCATCCACATAGGGTCCGTCCACAGAGCCAAAAAAGGAACCAAATTTTAAAAGCTCAGTAAATGCCAGTCAGGATTAAAACATCACTCTAAATTTTGTTCAGTGGAATTAGAGAACATGAAGTGTTAAGAGAAAAAAACGGAATAGTTCTCTTTTGGAAGGAAAAGCAATTAATCCTGTTTTACAGTATGTTCTATGTGGATTGGAATTTTAAATAAAACAAAATACAGAAAACATTTTGTTGTTTCTTAATGCATTTCTGGGAATGGAACCCAGGGCCTCTCCTATGCTAGGCAAGCTCTCTACCACTGAGCTACACCCCTTGACACACAGAAACTTTTTGTTGGTGCTGGAGATTGAACCCAGACCTCAGGCATGCTGAGCACTCTACCACTGAGCTTCACTCTCACCCCCCAGACACAGAAAACTTGTAGATGGATGTCCATAACACCATTTTCTATATTAGCCCTAAAGCAGAGCTCTAAATGTCCTAATCTATCTATATAATGGAATATTATTCTATCATAAAAAGAAATACTGATACATGTTTTGTTGCAGATGAATCTTGAAGATGTGTTGAATGAAAGAAACCAGATAAAAGTCCTTATAACCTTATTCCATAAACTTGAAAATACTCAGAATGAGCAAATACAGTAAAGTAATTATTGCCAAGAACTAGGAAATTTAGGGCTGGGCATCTTGAAGAGGTAGTTGAGTGGTACATCTCCTGCCTTTCATGTGCCAGGCCATGGGTTCCATCCCCAGCAATGCCAAAAAAAAAAAAAAAAATTCTAATATAGTGTGATATTCTTATGTGTACATGTGTTGATTTAAGCAAATTAACACACCCATTACTCACACTGTTTGTGTAGTGGGGATTAAGCCCAGGGACACTCTTACCACTGAGTGATATCTGCACCAATTTTTATTCTAAGAGTCTTGCTAAATTCCTGCAGCTGGACTAAAATTTGTGATCCTTCTGCCTCAGTTTACTGAGTTTCTGGAATTAGTCATCTGCCCCAAACCTGGTTTAAAATCTGTTTTCTAGCCAGTACAGTGGTGCACACCTGCCTTCCAGCACTCAGGACATTAATATTGGAGGATTGCTTGAGCTCAGGAGTTCAAGACTGGCCTGGTCAACATAGTGGTACTTCATCTTAAACAAAGGAAAAACCCACAAAACCTATTGTCAATTTTCCTTTTCTTTTCCACTGCTGAGGATTGAATCCAGGGCTGCTGTACCATTGACCTACATCCCCAGGACTTTGGGAGTTGTTTTCATTTTTTTTATTTTGAGACACAAAACAATTGTCTTTAAGTTGCTGATTCCCAACTTGTGATCCTCCTGCCTCAGCCTCCTGAGTAGCTGGGGTTATAGATGTGCACCCCTGACCCCAACTCTAAATAAACTGCAGTTACTACACTGCCAATTATATCTCTGGAACTTTCTCATGTCTTAATAAAACTTTATAATTTCTAACTACTATACTAATCTACTAGAACTAATAATAAATAAGTTCTTTTTCTATTTTATGAAATAGTTTGAGGTGATCTTCGAATTATCTGGGCTGGTGGGTTTTCTCTCCTCTCATCTCCAACCATTGCCAGGAAGCCAGCCAGGTCAGTAACTATGATTTGTACTGTTGCCACATTTTAAGGATGAGAGAAATGCCAAGTATCTTTCCCAAGGTCAAAGAGCAAGACAGGGTTGGTTCCTGAGATTGGGTCTCCAGAGAGCAACACTCTTCCTTACAGAAGGTATTTTTCCAAGCTCCTTAAAACCTCCCCACACCCCCAGGACACATGTTTCTCTGAACCTAGAATAGACATGCAGAGCAGTCAAAGGAAGCAGCAAAAAATATGAGTATATAATAGGCATTGGTTCTTGGTGCACTCAACAGGAGTGAATGAGGGCTCAGCCACAAGAGGCCTCTACATGAGGCTCAGGAAGTGAAGTTCAGGTGCACATCCTGGCATTGCTGGGTGTGAAGGGTGAATGGGAGACCTAGACTCCCTTGACAGCCTCCCACTACAACATTGGGTTGGTGGGAAGCTAAACAGTCAATACATGGAGCCTCTTTAACTTCCACCTTGCAGCTCACAGTCAAGTCCCTGGACCCCTGGAGGCAGGATAAAGGAGAGGGCTGCCAACACAAGTCACTGCAAAGGATTCTTGCAGTACTGTGGGTTACCCATCCCACTGCACTCTTATTGCTCCACTCTGTACATTTTACATGGGACTTCAAGTAAAAATTTTTATAAAACAAAAAGAATCTCCATTAAAACATTATACACTACTAGACTAGTATCAGTCATCATTAAAAGCTGAGGAAACTGGGGCCCAGAAATGTAAGGGACTGGCCCAAGGTCAACCAGAAAGTTAGCAGTGCAGTCTTTTCTCTTTGTCTATCCAGGGACACCTGGGTGTACTCTAAAGCCCTGTAACCTGGACCCTGCACCCTCCAGGTCCATAATCTAGCTCCTTAAGCTCCAAGTGCTTCAGCTTCAGGGCCAGCCTGATGTCAGGGGCTTTCCCCAACACATGTATAACCCACAGACACCCCTGTCCCAATGCATATCCCCTACTCTTCATCTCTAGAAAACTGCAGCCTTGTCACTCCCTGGGGGCCCTGCCCACATGTGTAGAAACCCATAGTTAGAGTTCTGGGCCCAGGGAGGTCTATGGGATGGTGTGTGGAGGAGTAAATCATTGAGTGCAGGACCCGCATGGGATCCCACTTCTAAAAATGTGCCTTCTTTGAATTTCCCTATCTGGTAGACAGTGGCAGTAGGGATGCCCTATCATATTTTCCCAGCCAAAACTCACGTGGCCCAGGAAAATCTTGGCTGAAGACCTTCAATACACAAAGCAGTAAAGCTCAAGTCCCCCTCTGGACACTGGCTTCTGCTCTCCCTGATGCCACTTTCCCCTTCCCCCCACTTCATTTATCAGTCTTGCCTCCTCCTCCCAGACCAGGTTGGGTCTTACCTCAACTTCAAGAGCTTTAGCTAGCAAATATTCTGTCACAATGGGAAGTGACCCAGCAGCACCTCTGTCCACCCCCAACTCTCCCATGGCCCATGCATGAAGACTTTGACCTTCCCCACTATTCTCCACTAGGAGGAACTAGGATTCCACATCAGGGCAGCTCTGGAATATCCCACCATGTCCAAAAGCAACAGGAGCCATTGTGCCCTATGAGGTTCCGCCTCCTTTAAGGTGTTCACTTAAGAAACTAGTGTCCTGTCAGGCGCAGTGGCACACGCCTGTAATCCCAGTGACTTGGGAGACTGAGGCAACAAGTTCAAGGCCATCCTCAGCACTTTATCAAGATCCTCAACAACTTAGTGAGACCCTATCTCAAAACAAAATATAACAAGGATTTGGGACATAGCTTCAGTGGTAAATCACCACTGGGTTCAATCCCTAGTACCAGAAAAAAAATTAATGGCAGTATTTTTTTTAATTGTAGAATTTTTAAGTTTTGAAAGAAAAATTTTATTAGCTGTATATAAAGTATAGAAAATGTTGGTTGTACATAAGGTAAAGAAAATGCTTAAACAAATGATGATAAATTTTTAAGAACTGAGAGTAAATTGAATACCATCCTCTCCCCACGTGGAACCCTGTCAGACATGAATCAAATCCAACAGCTCTGAAACACTCAGACCAGCCTCTCTCCCTGGCTTCACTTCTGGGGCTCCTACTCCAATTCTGTGTCCCAAATGCCTTCATACTGTACAGGACCAAAATCAAGTGGCATCTTTTTTTTGTTCTTTTTTCTTTAATTTTTTTAAATTCTAATTAGTTATATATGACAGTAGAGTGCATTTTGACACAATCTTACATAAATGGGGTATAACTTCCCATTCTATATGCATACAGAGTCATATCTGATTCATTCTTTTATCCTTCCTATCCCCATACACCCTACCCCTTCATCCCTTTCCTCTGCCTAATCCAATATTCCTCAATTCTTCCCTAGCCCTACCCCTTATTGTGAATTAGCATTCACATACCAGAGAAAACATTCACTTTCAGCTTATTGTAAATAGCATATTCTCCAGTTCCACCCATTTCCCAGCAACTGCCATAATTTTATTCTTCTTTAAGGCTGAATAATACTTCATTATGTATATATACCACATTTTCTTTATCCATTCATCTTGCCCCATCTTCTGCCCACCTTGCTGCTGGCTCTCCTTCCCTTGTCCTGGGGAAATCATGGCCTCAGTCTTCTCTCTGTTCCCTTCTTTTCTTCTAGCCCCAAATGTTGATTCTTTTGTCTGTGGGTTCACTCATTTATTCAGGGTTCTTTTCTTTGTGTGCTGGGGATTAAAGAACCAGAGCCTTGTACATGCTAAGCACACATTCTACCTGTCAGATACACACCCAGCCAGAAATATTTCAGGGCATCAAGAATGCCTCAGTCAAACCAGGCACGTTGGAGCATGCCTATAATCTCAGCAACTCAGGAAACTGAGGCAGGAAGATTCCAAGTTCAAGACCAGCCTCAGAAACTTAGTGTTTCAAAATAAAGAAAGAAGGGACTGGGGATGTAGCTCAGTGGAAAAGTGCCCCTGGGTTCAATATCCAGTAGCAAAAAAATAAAGTCCAGTCCCTGCACTGCAGGGGTTGAAAGCACACTGCAAACATCACGGTCTGCCTACTTTCAGGGTGGTGAGAACAGCTGCATCACAAGGCCCTGAGCATCATGGAGAGTGGCGAGGGTACTTCAGAGAGACGTATCATGGGAAAAGAGTAGGCAACTGAATCCTCTGCACCCAGGTACATGCAGAGAAGCCCAGAGAGTTAGGTGCTAAGAAGAACAAAAGGGCTATTTTCAGCTACTTCTGGTTTCAGAGGCTGTGTCCAGTCCAGAAAGAGTAGACTGAAGAATGTCTGCTTTGGCCATTGATGAGAGAATCATTGTGACAGCAAGGACAGGGTCTGGGCTGCCTGTGAACCAGGAAGTGAAGGGTGGGGCTAGTATGTACAGAATAAGGCACAGAGGGTATAACAGGATGGGGGGATGGAAGGTTGCTTGGCTTTTAAGATGAGATACAAATGTGTAAATGACCATGGGAAGGAATGGTAGTAAAAGAAACAACAGCATATAGGGCACATTCTGGCACCAGCCTCTGTTCTGTGTGTCTTACACAAATTAACTCATGTATCCTGTTTTACAGATAGGGAAACTGAATGAGCACGTGGCTCAGTAGCATAACCAAGATCTCCCTGCTGGTGTGTTGTTGAGCTGCAATTAGACTTATATGGTCTGGCTCCAGAGTTCTTGCTACTACCCACCAAGCAAGTGACTCCAGGAGGAGCTGCAGTCAGAACAGAGTAGGGAGGGAATGAAAGTCGGAGCTGGAATCAGTGCCTGACATGGGCGCTGCAAGCAATGGAAAGGAGCCCTGCCTGGTGAGTCCCAGAGTGCAGACCACATGTAGGTCCCTTGAGACTGGGGAAGCTGGATGTGGAGGGCCTCACTCTGAGCAGAGCAGGAAGGGCAATGGCCTGTGGCCTGACCTGGGGCTGGAAAAAGCATAGGAGAGAGGGAGGGAAAATGCTGCCAGGCAAACTAAGTGATGGGCTGAAGCTGGAGAGAGAAGACAGAGCACAGGGCTCATGAGTAAGGGCTAAGCAGAGGAGCCACAGATGGGAGGGGAGCCAAATATGGCAGTGGAGGAGAGAGAGGTGACTGAAAGGAGGAGGTGATGAGCAGATGACTACAGCAGGGAAGGAAAGAAGTGTGACATCACAGAGGTTCTAGAATGGGGGCTCTGGCTGCTTCCAGAGACTTCTGAGAGCAACCTTCCCCTGCTCCCACATACACACTTGTTGTAGACCAAGACATCTGCTGTACGGATTTCAGGTCAGTCAATGTCAGAGGAGTGAATGAAAATCCTTTGAGTTGAGCACACTCCTCAGGATAAAAGGTGCTCTGTTTGAATGGCTTAGAGATGCTCTGCAACTCCTCTGTCCTTGAGACCTGAAGACATTATCTTGTTTTAATAACCTTTGGTACTAGTGGACTCTGAGAAGCAAGTTATGTGATCTGCACATGCACAAAGCTAACTGTACTATGTAACCTAGGTAACTTGATATGACTCTGGAATAGATATTAAACTGGACTGTCTTTCTCACAGAAGCCACTTCTTGTTCTTTGCCATCCTGTGTGCTTGCCTCTTTATTAGTTCTCCCCTTAACCCTTATAGCTGGACCCCAATTAACCTTTACAGCTGGTGCCCAAACAGGAACACGTCTCGACATGTTGATGGGAGAAGGGGATAGCTTACTGCCTAGAACAGGCTTCGATGCATGTCACTCATCAGCTGGAACTGATCCCAGTGATAAGCTATGGGGAATTCCTTGTCTGACACTCAACGTCATCAGGCTGAACTTTCTTATTTACTTTGTAAGGCTGAACATACTGTAAGTAGTGCTAATTTTGCTGCTTTGCTGTCTGAAGTAGATTCTTGGTGTCCATTGTATCTGGTGAGTGAGTCCTTAAGACCCAAAGATTTGGAAGGCATAGGTAAAAAATTGCATGAGGATCCAAGGGCTCCTAAACCTGAGTTATATGCTTGGTATTTGTGTTGAGACGCTATCTCAAAAAAAGCCTTGACAGAGCCACAAACTTCTCCAGTAGTCCCTGGGACTGAAGCTTTTTCTCAACCCTCTCCCTGCATTCCTACTTCTCTTCCATGTCTCCCCCAGTCCAGTCTCATTTATCTGCATGTCTCAGGCAAGCAGCTGCAGAGGGAGAAACTCCGACCTTGGCTGTCTGCCCCATTAGATTAACCAATACAAATCAGTCAAAATATGAACAATTGCCTTTTGCTGTGTTTAAAGAATTAAGAAGGACAATGTTGGAGAGTGGAATTAATAGTAATTTTACTCTTACTATGACAGAGCAGCTGGGAATGGGTTATACCTTGGTTCCTAGTGAAGATTGGAAAGCATTGGTGAAAATGGTTACTTCTCCTTCCCAAAATACAGTGTTTTTACAAGAATACTCTGATTTAGCCTGTGTTCAAGCTGAGGATAATGCTCAAGGAAATGTTAATATTGATTATGATGACCTGTTGGTATAGGCCAAAGAGGGACATTACAACAACAAACTCAGTTTCCCACAGCCACCATTGCCCACATTAGAACTTTAGTTTGTAAAGCATGGAGGAGTATCTGGGATCCTTCCAAGTCCTTTGCTATAATTCGACAAGCCTCAGGGGAGACTTTTATTAATTTTGTTAACCAATTGACTAAAGCTATTGAAAGACAAGTAGACAGTTTGGAGGCAGCCAATATTCTGACCAAAAAACTGGCTTATGAAAATGCCAACCAAGATTGTAAGAAAGTAAGGAAATCTATTTACCGTAAAGTGGATACTATACTTTCTGATTTAATAGAGGCATATCAAAATGTTTGTACTGAAACTCATAAAACTGTTTTACTGGCTGCTTCTCTAAAGCCCCCTGATAAACTTTGTTCCTTTGTAAAAAAAGAAAAACCTGGCCATCTTCAAAAGAACCGTAAGAGATCTGTTTCTTGATTGCTCACTGTCAGGCGCCTATCATCCTCCATTTGCCTGCCTCTCGCCTGTCCATCACCTGCCTTACTCCTATCCATCACCCAATGAACGAGGTTCACCTCCCAATCATCTGACAGCAATCAGTTGCCTTGAAGTTCCCTGTCACAGTACCTGTGCAGGTTTGATTACACATGGCTGCCGCCATTTTGAGAAAACAGCCAGGCCCCTGTAGGACCCCTGGTCGGACTGACTGAGCCCCATCTCCAGGATCCCTCAGCCCAACCAATCACTCCCTGCATCTAGGGCCCTCACATCGACTGACTGCTCCCTGCCACCAGGACCCCCAGACAAACTGACTGCGCCCTATCACTGGGACCCCAGACCAACTGATTGCAACCAGCCTCCAGAATCCCACAACCACACCAAACACACCCAACCTCCAGGACCCCTGCCTGACCAACTGTATCCCACCTCCAGGACCTCCTGCTGACCACGGCCACACCCTGAGCTGCAGCTCCCCATTTGCCAACAGGTTTTGAAGCCAGAGCGGCCATCTTGGATAATCCTGGAAGCCATACCTCCGATCTTTAGGTGGGACAAAACCCATCCTTAGACAACTGCTGGAGGATTGAAGCTCATTGTCAGGTACCTCTCATGCATCAAGCTAATGAACTGTGGGAGGTTTCATTACTATATGACTGTTACACTGTAGATTTTCTTTTTTCTCCTTATTGGAAAAATTTAAGTTTTTATTTCTTTACTTTTCTTGCTCTCTTTTCCTTTTGTTTACCTGTTCCCTCAGACTCTTTTTCTCCATTTTTTTTGCATGCTAACATCCAATTTCTTTTGATTACACTCTCACCCTTTCTATTATATAGAACTTCTGTATATTCTTTTCTTATCCCATTAACAGCCACATTCTACATCCCCCTGCATCCTCTTTGTCCTCTATTTGAAACTGCAGATCTTATGGCAAATCTGTTTGTTTTACCGAAGATAATATTTTAACTCATTCTGTTTATTATGACAATCTTGTTATTGTCCTCATAGGGGCTATTTGGTCTAGGATTGCATACTGTCTCAATTGGGCACTGCTAATATTGATCTCCCCTTAAAGAAAGGGTTTTGGAAACCTATAGGGCCACGATAAGCCTATAGGGGGAAATCTACAATACCCCACATCTACACTGCTAGAGGGGAAGATACATGAACAACATGAAAAAACAAGGGAAGAAAATGATCCAAACAAATCTAGATTCTATAGTAATAGAACCTAATGACAGTATGTTAGAAGAAATGTTAGAAAAGGACTTCAGATTATCCATGATTAAGATGATTTACAAAGCAAAGGATGAAATAAGAGAGCAAATGCAGGCAATGAATAATAATACCAATAAGCTGAAAGAGGAACTGCAGGAAGCAAAAGATCATTTCAACAAAGAGATAGAGATTCTCAAAAAAACCAAATGGAAATCCTTGAAATGAAGGAAACAATAAACCAAATAAAAAACTCAATGGAAAGCATCACCAAAAGACTAGACCTCTTGGAAGACAGAACCTCAGACAAGGAAGACAAAATATTTAATCTTGAAAATAAAGTGGCCCAAACAGAGAAGATCATAAGAAATCATGAATAGAATCTCAAGAACTATGGGACATCATGAAAAGACCAAATTTAAGAATTATTGGAATTGAAGAAGGCACAGAGATACAAACCAAAGGAATGACAACCTATTCAATAAAATAATATCAGAAAATTTTCCAAACCTGAAGAATGAAATTTTCGTTCTTCAGGAATATCAAATACAAGAGCCTTATAGAAAACCAAATGCACAAAATCATAACAGATCCACACCAAGGCACATTATAATGAAAATGCCTAACATTCAAAATAAAGATAGGATTTTGAAGGCACAAGAGAAAAAGATCAGATTACATATAGGGGGAGACCAATATGGATAGCAGCCAACTTCTCAACCCAGACTCTAAAAGCTAGAAGGGCCTGGACCAACATATTTCAAGCTCTGAAAGAACATGGTTGCCAACCAAGAATCCGATACCCAGCAAAACTAACCTTCAGATTTGAAGATGAAATAAAATCCTTCCATCATAAACAAAAGTTAAAAGAATTTATAAATTTACAAATAGAAAGCCGGCACTACAGAATGTTCTCAACAAAATATTCCATGAGGAGGAAATAAAAAAAAAATGCAGGTCAGAAAAGTGTGGAACTACCTTAGAGAAAAACCACTCAAAGGAGAAACCAACCCAACTTAAAAACCAAAACTAAGCCAAATGACTGGGAATACAAATCATATCTCAATAATAACCCTGAACATTAATGGCCTAAACTCATCAATCAAAAGACATAGACTGGCAGAATGGATTAAAAAGAAAGACCCAATAATATGCTGCCTGCAAGAGACTCATCTCATAGAAAAAGACATCCACAGACTAAAGGTGAAAGGATGGGAAAAAACCTACCATGCACACGGACTCAGTAAAAAAGCGGGGGTTTCCATCCTTATATCAGAGAAAGTGGACTTCAAGCCAAAGTTAGTCAGAAGGGATAAAGAAGGACATTTCATACTGCTTAAGGGAACCATAAGTCAGGAAGACATAATGGTAGTAAATATTTATTCCCCAAACAATGGTGCATCCCTGTACATCAAACAAATCCTTCTCAATTTCAGGAATCACATAGACCACAACACAATAATTCTGGGTAAATTTACTGCACCACTATCACCACTAGATAGATCTTCCAAACAAAAACCAACCAAAGAAACCAAGGAACTCAATAACACAATCAATAACCTAGACTTAATAGACATATATAGAATATTCCATCCATCAATGAGTGGAATCACTTCCTTCTCAGCACCACATGGAACCTTCTCAAAAATAGACCATATGTTATGCCAAAACGCAGCCCTTAGGAAATGCAAAAAAAATAGAAATACTGCCTTGTGTTCTATCAGATCATAATGGACTGAGAATAAAAATCAATGACAAAATAAAAAACAGAAATTACTTCAACACCTGGAGACTAAATAATATGCTATTGAATGAAACATATATAACAAAAAACATCAGGGAGGAGATAAAAAAATCTTTGAGGTCAATGAGAACGACAATACAACATATCAAAAACTCTGGGACACTATGAAAGTGGTACTAAGAGGAAAATTCATTGCATGGAGCGCATTCAAAAAAGAAAGAAGAGTCAACAACTAAATTACCTAACATTACAGCTCAAAGCCCTAGAAAAGGAGAACAGAATAACACCAAAAGTAGTAGAAGATAGGAAATAATTAAAATCAGAGCTGAAATCAATGAAATTGAAATAAAAGAAACAATTTAAAAAATTGACGAAACAAAAAGTTGGTTCTTTGAGAAAGTAAACAAAATAGACAAACCCTTAGCCACTCTAACAAAGAGAAGGAGAGAGAAAACTCAAATTAATAAAATTCATGATGAAAAAGGAAATATCATGACAGACACCACTGAGATACATAATAATAATGAGAAGCTACTTTGAAAATCTGTATTCTAACAAAATAGAAACTACCGAAGACATTGACAAATTTCTAGAGACATATGCTCCTCCCAAACTGAACCAGGAGGACATACACAATTTAAATAGATCAATATCAAGCAATGAAATAGAAGAAGCCATTAAAAACTTACCATCCAAGAAAAGCCCAGGACCAGACAGATTCTCAGCCAAGTTCTACAAGACCTTCAACAAAGAACTCATTCCAATACTTCTCAAAGTATTCCAGGAAATAGAAAAGGAGGGTACCCTACCAAATTCATTCTATGAAGCTAATATCACCCTCATACCCAAACCAGGCAAAGATACATCAAGGAAAGAAAATTTTAGACCAATATCCTTGATGAATATAGATGCAAAGATCCTTAACAAAATATTGGCAAACTGTACCCAAAAACATATTAAGAAAATTGTGCACCACGATGAAGTGGGGTTAATCCCTGGAATGGAAGGATGGTTTAACATCCGTACATCAATAAACATAATCCATCATGTCAATAGACTTAAGGATAAGAGAATCATATGGTTATTTCAATTGATGCAGAAAAAGCGTTTGACAAAATACAACACCCCTTCATGCTCAAAGCACTAGAAAAAATAGGGATAGTAGGAACATACCTGAACATTGTAAAGGCTATTTATGCTAAGCCCATGACCAACATCATTCTTAATGGAGAAAAACTGAAACCATTCCAGTTAAAAATGAGAACAAGACAGTGATGTCCTCTTTCACATCTTCTATTCAACATCATTCTTGAAATACTAGCCAGATCAATTAGGCAGGCCAAAGAAATCAAAGGGAAACAAATAGGAAAAGAGGAAATTAAGCTGTCACTATTTGCTGATGACATGATTCTTTACTTAGAGGATCCAAAAACCTCCTCCAGAAGACTTCTAGACCTCATCAATGAATTCAGCAAAATAGCAGGCTATAAAATCAACATGCATGAATCTAAAGCATTTTTTTATTGTAAACAAATGGTATACATGTTGTTTCTCTGTTTGAACATGGAGTAAAGGCGTACCATTTCTGTAATCATAAATTTACATAGGGTAATGTTGTTTGATTCACTCTGTTATTTTTTCCCTTCTCCCCAACCGTTCCAACCCTCTTTTCCCTCATAGAGTCCATCCTTCCTCCATTCATACCCCCCTCCCTAACCCTAACTCTAACCCTAAAACTAACTAACCCCCATTATGTGTCATCATCCACTTATCAGCAAGATCATTTGTCCTTTGGTTTTTTGAGATTGGCTTATCTCACTTAGCATGATATTCTCCAATTTCATCCATTTGCCTGCAAATGCCATAATTTTATTATTCTTTATGGCTGAGTAATGTTCCATTGTATATATACCACAATTTCTTTTTTCTTTTTTAATTAAAAATCATAAATTTACATAGGGCAATGTTGTTTGATTCATTCTGTTATTTTTTTCCCTTCCCCCCACCCCTCCCACCCCTCTTTTCCCTCTACACAGTCCTTCCTTCCTCCATTCTTACCACCCTCCTTATCCCTAACCCTAAACCTAACCCTAACCCTAACCCTAACTCCTCCTACCCCCCATTATATGTCCTCATCCGCTTATCAGCGAGATCATTCATCCTTTAGTTTTTTGAGATTGGCTTATCTCACTTAGCATGATATTCTCCAATTTCATCCATTTGCCTGCAAATGCCATAATTTTATCATTCTTTATGGCTGAGTAATATTCCATTGTACGTATATACCATGGTTTCTTTATCCATTCCTCAATTGAAGGGCATCTAGGTTGGTTCCACAGTCTGGCTATTGTGAATTGAGCAGCTATGAACATTGATGTGGCTGTATCTCTGTAGTATGCTGATTTTAAGTCATTGGGGTATAGGCCAAGGAGTGGGATAGCTGAGTCAAATGGTGGTTCCATTCCAAGTTTTCTAAGGAATCTCCACACTGCTTTCCAGAGTGGCTGCACTAATTTGCAGCCCCACCAGCAATGTATGGGTGTACCTTTCTCCCCACATCCTTGCCACCACCTGTTGTTGCTTGTATTCTTGATAATTGCCATTCTAATTGAGGTGAGATGGAATCTTAGGGTAGTTTTGATTTGCATTTCTCTTATTACTAGAGATGTTGAACTTTTTTCATATGTTTGTTGATTGCTTGTAGATCTTCTGTGAAGTGTCTGTTCATTTCCTTAGCCCATTTGTCGATTAGATTATTTGCATTCTTGGTGTAGAGTTTGAGTTCTTTATACATTCTGGAGATAGTGCTCTATCTGAAGTATGAGTGGCAAAGATATTCTCCCACTCTGTATGCTCTTTCTTTGCATTGCTGATAGTTTCCTTTGCTGAGAGAAAGCTTTTTAGTTTGAATCTATCCCAGTTATTGATTCTTGCTTTTATTTCTTGTGCTATGGGAGTCCTGTTAAGGATCTCTGGTCCTAAGCCGACATGTTGAAGATTTGGACCTACTTTTTCTTCTATAAGATGAAGGGTCTCTGGTCTGATTCCAAGGTCCTTGTTCCATTTTGAGTTGAGTTTCGTGCATGGTGAGAGATATGGGTTTAGTTTTATTCTGTTGCATATGGATTTCCAATTCTCCCAGCACCATTTGTTGAAGAGGCTATCTTTTCTCCATTGCATATTTTTGGCACCTTTGTCTAGTATGAGAAAATTGTATTTATTTGGGTTTGTGTTCATGTCCGCTATTCTCTACCATTGATCTAACTGTCTATTTTGGTACCAATACCATGCCGTTTTTGTTACTATTCCTTTGTAATAGAGTTGAAGATCTGGTATTGCGATACCCCCTGCTTTGCTCTTTCTACTGAGGATTGCTTTAGCTATTCTGGGTTTCTTATTCTGCCAGATGAATTTCATAATTGCTTGCTCTATTTCTGTAAAGTATGCCATTGGGATTTTAATTGGAATTGCATTGAATCCGTATAGCACTTTGGTAGTATGGCCATTTTGACAATATTAGTTCTTCCTATCCAAGAACATGGGAGATCTTTCCATCTTCTAAAGTTTTCTTTAATTTCTTTCTTTAGTGTTCTGTAGTTCTCATCATAGAGGTCTTTCACCTCTTTTGTGAGATTGATTTCTAAGTATTTTATTTTTTTCGAGGCTATTGTGAATGGGGTAGTTTTCCTAATTATTCTTTCCAAAGATTCATCATTTATGTATAAAAATGCATTAGATTTATGTGCATTCATCTTATATCCTGCTACTTTACTGAATTCACTTATGAGTTCTAAAAGTTTTCTGGTGGAATTTCCTGGTTCCTCTAAATATATAATCATATCATCAGCAAATAGGGATAGTTTGAGTTCTTCTTTTCCTATTCATATCCCTTTAATTTATTTGGTCTGTCTAATTGCTCTGGCTAGAGTCTCAAGGATGATATTGAATAGAAGTGGTGAAAGAGGGCATCCCTGCCTTGTTCCAGTTTTTAGGGGGAATGCTTTCAGTTTTTCACCATTTAGAATGATATTGGCCATCGGCTTAGCATAGATGGCCTTTACAATGCTAAAGAATGTTCCCACTATCCCTATTTTTTCTAGTGTTTTGAGCATGAAGGGATGCTGTATTTTATCAAATGCTTTTTCTGCATCTATTGAAATAATCATGTGATTCTTAACTTTAAGTCTGTTGATATGGCGAATGACATTTATTGATTTCCTGATGTTGAATCAACCTTGCATTCCTGGGATGAAACCCACTTGATCATGGTGCACTATCTTTTTAATATGTTTTTGTATGTGTTTTGCTAAAATTTTGTTGAGAATTTTTTTATTTATTATTTTATTGTAAACAAATGAGATACATGTTGTTTCTTGTACATGACATAAAGGCATACCATTTGTGTAATCATAAATTTACATAGGGTAATGTTGTTTGATTCATTCTGTTGTTTTTCCCTCCCCCACCCCTCCCACCCCTCCTTTCCCTCTATAAGTCCTTCCTCCTCCATTCTGGCCCCTCCCTAACCCTAATTCTAACCCTAACACTAACCCCTCCCACCCTCCATTATGTGTCATCATCCACTTATTAGTGATATCATTCGTCCTTTGGTTTTTTGAGACTGGCTTATCTCACTTAGCATATTCTCCAATTTCATCCATTTGCCTGCAAATGCCACAATTTTATCATTCTTTATGGTTGAATAATATTCCATTAAATATATATATATATATATATATATATATATATATCACAGTTTCTTTATCCATTTATCAATTGAAGGACATCTAGGTTGGTTCCACAATCTGGTTATTGTGGATTGAGCAGCTATGAACATTGATGTGGCTGTATCTCTGTAATATGCTGATTTTAAGTCCTTTGGGTATAGGCCAAGGAGTGGCATAGCTGGGTCAAATGGTGGTTCCATTCCATTATTTCTAAGGAATCTCCACACTGTGAATTTCTGAGTCGATGTTCATTAAGTATATTGGTAATCTAAAGTATTTGTATATGAAAGCAATGAAACAGTTGAAAGGGAAATGAGGAAAACAACTCCATTTGCAATAGCCTCAAAAAAAGAAAAATACTTGGGAATCAATCTAACCAAAGAGGTAAAAGATCTCTACAATTAAAACTACAAAACATTGAAGAAAGAAATTGAGGAAGACCATAGAAGATGGAAAAATCTTCCATGTTCTTGGATAGGAAGAACTAATATTGTCAAAATGGCCATACTACCAAAAGTGCTATACAGATTCAATGCAATTCCAATTAAAATGATGGCGGCCTAGAGGGTGGCTGCATTTCATGTTGCTCCAGGACTCAGGATTCAAAAGAGGAGATATTGAGACGCTTGGGACCAACTCAAAGCAGCCGGGTGACTCTCACCCCCTGGGGGGGGCGTCCCAGATGGGACGGGGGTCCCGGAACGCAGGAAACTTTGTGAAGTAGAACTGCCGGCGAAACGCCCCTCCCCCCGCTGGAGCAGTGAACTCGGACAGCTGGGAGCGCCGTAAAGGAGGCCGCTCGGCACAGCGCTGGGACTCGGAGCAGCCACTGGGGCTCCGGCGGCTGCCCAGGGGAAGAGTGGCGAGGAGAACTGTGTGGACTCAGGACACCGGGGCCTGCCCTGAGGAGGAGGAGAGGAGCGTGGCCACTTGGATTCGGAGAGACTGCACCAGAGCTACAGGCGGTTGCCAGAGGAGAAGCTGCGCGGCGAGCTGTTTGGAATCAGAACGACGCTTCTGAACCCCGGGGCCTGCCCTGAGGACGAGGAGGAAGAGGAGTGGCCGCTTGGATTCGGGTGACTACTCCAGAGCTACAGGCGGTTGCCAGAGAAGGGGCTGCGTGGCGAGCTGTTTGGACTCTGACCACTTCTGAACCCCAGGGCCTGCCCGGAGGAGTAGGAGAAGGAGGAGAAGGAGAGCGGCGGGTCCTTTGGACTCGCAGTGACTGCATTAGCGCTCCAGGCGGCTGCTCAGAGGAGAAGGCGAGTGGTGAGTTGTTTGGTCTTAAAGTGACAGCTCCTGAACACAGGGGGGCTGCCTGGAGGAGAAGCGTGGTGGGACGCTTGGTCTTGAGTGGCCGCACCTGAGCTCCGGGCGGTGCCCAGAGGACCCGTGCAGCGGGTCACGTGGATTCAGAGCCACTCAGAGGGACTGCTCCTGAACACCCGGGGGGTTATCTGGAGAAGGAGGAGGAACGGGGAGGGTCACTTCGACTCGGAGTGATTGATTGCCCCGGGCTACGGGTGGTTGGTGGGAGGAGGAGGCACGAAGTGAGTTTCTTGGACTCCTAGTGACCGCACCGGCATACTGGGCGGCTGTCTGGAGGAAGAGGCCTGTGGCGGGTCTCTGGGACTCAGAGCAATTGTTCGGGGCCACAGGTGGCTGCTCAGAGGAGGGGCCACGCAGCCAGGCGATTAGGTGCAGAACAGGGTCCCAGGATCTAGGAGGCTTCTGGGTGGAAGAGTCGCACAGAGACAGGCTTAGGGTGGAGCGAAGGTTCCAGGCCTGTGGGCAAATTCTCTGAGGAGGGGCAGCCTAAGGAGATTCATCTGCGAAGGGTGAGGCTCCCAGGCCCAGGAGGTAGGGCCGGGCCCCTGGAAACTTTGCAGAGGAAGGCAGCCCAGCCCAGGCAGTAGCTGTAAATTGAGGGGAACCTCTAGGAGGAAACTGACCAGCGAGACCTCCCCACTGGGTGAGTCTTCCCTGCTGGGTGAGGCTTCCCCACAAGGACGGTAAAACCAGAGACACAGGCCCAAACAGGCCTTGCCTCAGCCCACAGCCTAGGTCCCCTTTGGATGACCATTGGTCAACAAGTGGAGGCACCTCTGCCCACTAGCAGGGAATATACCCCACCTGAAGGCCACCACTCCTAGAGAGGCAGCTTCCTTGTGGAGCACCGCATTATCAACTTCCTCCAAGACTTCAGCCTACTGAAGGCTAAGAGGGGATATATATAGAAATCTTCAGGGACATTGTAAATCAACAGAGGAAATCTGCAATATCTCAGCGGTCCACTGATATCTGAACAATATGAGAAAACAAGGAAAGAAAATGCTGCAAACAAATCTAGATGTTACATCAATAAAATCCAATGACAGCATGGCAGAAGAAATGACAGAAAAGGAGTTCAGAATGTACATAATTAAAATGATCAGAGAAGCAAACGATGAGATGAAAGAGCAAATGCAAGCATTGAATGATCGCACCAATCGACAGTTAAAAGAGCAAATACAGGAAGCAAAAGATCATTTCAATAAAGAGTTAGAGATATTGAAAAAAAACCAAACAGAAATCCTTGACATGAAGGAAACAATAAACCAAATTAAGAACTCCATAGAAAGCATATCCAATAGGATAGAACACCTGGAAGACAGAACCTCAGACATTGAAGACAAAATATTTAACCTTGAAAACAAAGTTGAACAAACAGAGAAGATGGTAAGAAATCATGAACAGAATCTACAAGAACTATGGGATATCATGAAAAGGCCAAATTTAAGAATTATTGAGATTGAGGAAGGTCTAGAGAAACAAGCCAAAGGAATGAACAACCTATTCAATGAAATACTATCAGAAAAGTTCCCAAATCTGAAGAATGAAATGGAAAATCAAGTTCAAGAGGCTTACAGGACTCCAAATACACAAAATTACAACAGACCCACACAAAGGCACATTATAATGAAAATACCTAACATACAAAATAAAGACAGAATTTTAAAGGCTGTGAGAGAAAAGAACCAAATTACATTCAGGGGGAAACCAATACGCATATCAGCAGATTTTTCAATCCAGACCCTAAAAGCTAGAAGGTCCTGGAACAACATTTTTCAAGCCCTGAAAGAAAATGGATGCCAACCAAGAATCTTATACCCAGCAAAACTTACCTTCAAATTTGACGATGAAATAAAATCCTTCCATGATAAACAAAAGCTAAAAGAATTTACAAAAAGAAAGCCAGCATTACAGAACATTCTCAACAAAATATTCCATGAGGAAGAGATGAAAAACAAAGAAGCAAATCAGCAAAGGGAGGAATTATCCTAAAGGAATTGTCAAATAAAGGAGGAAACAAGTTGTGTCAAACAAATAAATAAACAAAATTTTAAAAATGAACCAAATGACCGGGAAACCAAATCATTTCTCTATAATAACCCTGAATGTTAATGGCCTGAATTCATCAATCAAAAGACATAGACTGGCAGACTGGATTAAAAAGAAAGATCCAACAATATGTTGCCTGCAAGAGACTCACCTCATAGAAAAAGATACCCATAGATTAAAGGTGAAAGGATGGGGGAAAACATACCATGCACATGGACTCAGCAAAAAAGCTGGAGTATCCATCCTCATTTCCGATAATGTGGACTTCAAGCCCAAGTTAGTCAGAAGGGATAAAGAAGGTCATTTCATACTGCTTAAGGGAAGCATAAATCAGCAAGATATAACAATCATAAACATCTATGCCCCAAACAGTGGCTCATCTATGTATGTCAAACAAATCCTTCTCAATTTCAGAAACCAAATAGACCACAACACAATAATACTAGGTGATTTTAACACGCCTCTCTCACCACTGGACAGATCTTCCAGACAAAAATTGAACAAAGAAACCATAGATCTCAACAACACAATCAATAATTTAGACTTAACGGACATTTATAGAATATACCATCCAACCAAGAGTGAATACACTTTCTTCTCAGCAGCACATGGATCCTTCTCTAAAATAGACCATATATTATGCCACAAAGCTAATGTTAGCAAATACAAGAAGATAGAGACACTAGCATGTATTCTATCAGATCATAATGGATTGAAGTTAGAAATAAATGAAAGAGTAAAACACAGAAACTATTCCAACATCTGGAGATTAAACAATATGCTATTATATGATGAATGGATAACAGAAGAGATTAGGAAGGAAATTAAAAATTTCTTAGAGGTAAATGAGAACAAAGAAACATCATACCAAAATCTCTGGGACACTATGAAAGCAGTACTCAGAGGGAAATTTATTTCAAGGAGCGCATTTAATAAAAGAAGTAAAACTCAACAAATAAACAACCTAACACTACAGCTCAAAGCCCTAGAAAAAGAAGAACAGAACAGCACCAAAAGTAGTAGAAGACAGGAAATAGTTAAACTCAGAGCTGAAATCAATGAAATTGAAACAAAAGAAACAATACAAAAAATTGACAAAATAAATAGTTGGTTCTTCAAAAAAATAAACAAAATTGATAAACCTTTAGCCACACTAACAAAGAGAAGACGAGAGAAAACCCAAATCACTAAAATTCGTAATGAACAAGGAAATATCACAACAGACAGGATGGAAATACAAAACATAATTAGAAGCTATTTTGAAAATCTATACTCCAACAAAATAGAAAATTTCGAAGACATCAACAGGTTTCTAGAGACATATGAATTGCCTAAACTGAATGAGGAGGACATAAACAATTTAAATAGACCAATTTCAAGTACTGAAATAGAAGAAGTCATCAAAAGCCTACCAAGAAAGAAAAGTCCAGGACCAGATGGGTTCTCAGCCGAGTTCTACAAAACCTTTAAGGGAGAGCTCATTCCAATACTTCTCAAAGTATTCCATAAAATAGAAGAGGAGGGAACCCTCCCAAACTCATTCTATGAAGCCAATATCACACTGATACCTAAACCAGACAGAGACTCATCAAGGAAAGAAAATTTCAGACCAATATCCTTAATGAACATCGACGCAAAAATTCTCAACAAAATTTTAGCAAATCGCATACAAAAACATATTAAAAAGATAGTGCACCATGATCGAGTGGGTTTCATCCCAGGGATGCAAGGTTGGTTCAACATAAGGAAATCAATAAACGTAATTCACCATATTAATAGACTTAAAGTCAAGAATCACATGATTATTTCAATAGATGCAGAAAAAGCATTTGATAAAATACAGCACCCCTTCATGCTCAAAACACTAGAAAAAATAGGGATAGTGGGAACATTCCTTAACATTGTAAAGGCCATTTATGCTAAGCCCATGGCTAATATCATTCTAAATGGTGAAAAACTGAAAGCATTCCCCCTAAAAACTGGAACAAGGCAGGGATGCCCTCTTTCACCACTTCTATTCAACATCGTTCTTGAGACTCTGGCCAGAGCAATTAGACAAACCAAAGAAATTAAAGGGATACGAATTGGAAAAGAAGAACTCAAACTATCCCTGTTCGCTGATGACATGATTATATATTTAGAGGAACCAGGAAATTCCACCAGAAAACTCTTAGAACTCATAAGTGATTTCAGTAAAGTAGCAGGTTACAAGATCAATGCCCATAAATCCAACGCATTTTTATACATAAGTGATGAATCTTCGGAAAGAGAAATTAGGAAAACTACCCCATTCACAATAGCCTCGAAAAAAATAAAATACTTGGGAATCAATCTCACAAAAGAGGTGAAAGACCTCTACAATGAGAACTATACAACACTAAAGAAAGAAATTAAAGAACACCTTAGAAGATGGAAAGATCTTCCATGTTCTTGGATAGGAAGAATTAATATTGTCAAAATGGCCATACTACCTAAAGTGCTATACAAATTCAATGCAATTCCAATTAAAATCCCAATGGTGTACCTTACAGAAATAGAGCAAGCAATTATGAAATTCATCTGGAAGAATAAGAAACCCAGAATAGCTAAAGCAATCCTTAGCAGGAAGAGTGAAACAGGGGGTATTGCAATACCAGATCTTCAACTCTACTACAAAGCAATAGTAACAAAAACGGCATGGTATTGGTACCAAAATAGAAAGTTAGATCAATGGTACAGAATAGAGGACACGGACACAAACCCAAATAAATACAATTTTCTCATACTATACAAAGGGGCCAAAAATATGCAATGGAGAAAAGATAGCCTCTTCAACAAATGGTGCTGGGAGAATTGGAAATCCATATGCAACAGAATGAAACTAAACCCATATCTCTCACCATGCACGAAACTAAACTCAAAATGGATTAAGGACCTCGGAATCAGACCAGAGACCCTGCAGATTATAGAAGAAAAAGTAGGTCCAAATCTTCACCTTGTTGGTCTAGGACCAGACTTCCTTAACAGGACTCCCATAGCACAAGAAATAAAAGCTAGAATCAACCACTGGGATAGATTCAAACTAAAAAGCTTTCTCTCAGCAAAGGAAACTATCAGCAATGCGAAGAAAGAGCCTACAGAGTGGGAGAATATCTTTGCCAATCATACTTCAGATAGAGCACTAATCTCCAGAATCTATAAAGAACTCAAAAAACTCTACACCAAGAATTCAAATAGTCCAGTCAACAAATGGGCTAAGGAAATGAATAGACACTTCACAGAAGAAGATCTACAAGCAATCAACAAACATATGGAAAAATGTTCAACATCTCTAGTAATAAGAGAAATGCAAATCAAAACCACCCTAAGATTCCATCTCACCCCAATTAGAATGGCGATTATCAAGAATACGAGCAACAACAGGTGTTGGCGAGGATGTGGGGAGAAAGGTACACTCATACATTGCTGGTGGGGCTGCAAATTAGTGCAGCCACTATGGAAAGCAGTGTGGAGATTCCTTAGAAAACTTGGAATGGAACCACCATTTGACCCAGCTATCCCACTCCTTGGCCTATACCCAAAGGACTTAAAATCTGCATACTACAGAAATACAGCCACATCAATGTTCATAGCTGCTCAATTCACAATAGCCAGACTGTGGAACCAACCTAGATGCCCTTCAATTGATGAGTGGATAAAGAAACTGTGGTATATATATACAATGGAATATTACTCAGTCATAAAGAATGATAAAATTATGACATTTGCAGGCAAATGGATGAAATTGGAGAATATCATGCTAAGTGAGATAGGCTGATCTCAAAAAGCCAAAGGACGAATGATATCGCTGATAAGTGGAGGACACATAATGGGGGGGAGGGAAGGGTTAGAGTTAGGGTTAGGGAGGGGGGCAAGTATGGAGGAAGGAACTACTGTATAGAGGGTAAAGAGGGGTGGGAGGGGTGGGGGGAAGGGAAAAAATAACAGAATGAATCAAACAACATTGCTCTATGTAAATTTATGATTACAGAAATGGTATGCCTTTACGCCATGTACAAACAGAGAAACAACATGTATCCCATTTGTTTACAATAAAAAAAAATTAAATTAAATTAAAAAAAAATTCCAATTAAAATCCCAAGGACATACCTTACAGAAATAGAGCAAGCAATCATGAAATTCATCTGGAAGAATAAGAAACCCAGAATACCTAAAGCAATCCTTAGCAGAAAGAGTGAAGCAGGGGGTATCGAAATACGAGAACTTCAACTATACTACAAAGCAATAGTAACAGAAACAGCATGGTATTGGCACCAAAATAGACAGGTAGATCAATGGTACAGAATAGAGGACACAGACACAAACCCAAATAAATGCATTTTCTCATACTAGACAAAGGGGCCAAAAATATGCAAAGGAGAAAAGAGCCTCTTCAACAAATGGTTCGGGGAAAACTGGAAATCCATATGCAACAGAATGAAATTAAACCCCTATCTCTCACCTTGCACAAAAATCAATTCAAAATGGATCAAGGACCTTGAAATCAGACCAGAGACCCTTCATTTTATAGAAGAAAAAGTAGGTCCAAATCTTCAACTTGTTGGCTTAGGATCAGACTTCCTTAACAGGACTCCCATAGCACAAGAAATAAAAGGAAGAGTCAACAACTGGGATAGATTCAAACTAAATAGCTTTCTCTCAGCAAAAGAAATGATCAGCAATGCGAAGAGAGAGCCTACAGAGTGGGAGAATATCTTTGCCACTCATACTTCAGATACAGCGCTAATTTCCAGAATACATAAAGAACTCAAAAAACACTACTCGAAGAATACAAATAACTCAATCAACAAATGGGCTAAGGATATGAACAGACACTTCACAGAACAAGATCTACAAACAATCAACAAACATATGAAAAAATGTTCACCATCTTTAGTAATAAGAGAAATGCAAATCAAAACTACACTAAGATTCCATCTCACCCCAATTAGAATGGCAATTATCAAGAATACAAGCAACAATAGTTGTTGGAGAGGATGTGGGGAGAAAGGTACACTCATACATTTCTGGTGGGGCTGCAAATTAGTGCAGCCACTCTGGAAAAGCAGTGTGGAGATTCCTTAGAAAACTTGGAATGGAACCACCATTTGACCAAGCTATCCCACTCCTCAGCCTATACCCAAAGGACTTAAAATCAGCATACTACAGAGATACAGCCACATCAATGTTCATAGCTGCTCAATTCACAATAGCCAGACTGTGGAACCAACCTAGATGCCCTTCAATTGATGAATGGATAAAGAAACTGTGGTATATATATATACAATAAAGTATATATATACCTTACAGAAATAGAGCCATAAAGAATAAATAAAGAATAAAGTCTGATCCTACGCTGACATGTTAAAGATTTGGACCTAATTTTTCTTCTAGAAGATGTAGGGTCTCTGGTCTGATTCCTAGATCCTTAACCATTTTGAGTTGAGTTTTGAGCAGGGTGAGAGATAGGTCTTTATCTTCATTCTGCTGCATATGGATTTCCAGTTTTCCCAGCACCATTTGTTGAAGAGGCTATCTTTTCTCCATTGCGTATTTTGGCACCTTTGTCTAGTATGAGAAAATTGTATTTATTTGGGTTTGTGTCTGTTTCTTCTATTCTGTACCTTTGATCTACCTGTCTATTTTGGTGCCAATACCATGCCGTTTTTGTTACTATTGCTTTGTAGTATAGTTTCTGTTTTCAATCATCATAAGCCTGCTGATAGATATCAGTAGAAAGTTCTTCCTCAAGATATGTTAAATAATCCCACATTATGTCAATATTGTGTAAATAAGCCTCTTTAGCCTTTCCAACAATTATTCCCACATAGTCTTGTTTATCATTATATGGATGGTATTTTGATTACTGGGCCAATCCTTACAGAAGATACTTTAACTAAATTACAACACATTACAATCTGGCCTCCATGTAGCCTCAGGAAAAAAAAATAACAATTCCCTATTAACTATTTTGGACATAAGATACTCCAACATTATTCCATTTCTCATATTCCAAAATGGACTCTTCCTTCCAAATTTTCCTTAGTTCACTTGCAGCAACTTTCAGGACATTTAAATTGGGTTCGACCGTATCTTTACTGATATGTTGTCACCTCTTTTTCAGCTGTTAAAAAAACAACATAATCCCACCATTTTTTTCCAGTTAACTCCTGTACTGACTACAGCTCTTCAGTGTGTTAATTAGAAGTTATCTATATTTCTTATAGACAGACTCCCAAAACTCAATGTTCCTTTATCTCTAATAATGTTTACAGGAAAGCCTCATGTCTTTGCTGCAGTTGTTGTCATTCATAATCAAAACATATATAATAGAGTGGTTATATTCTCCTCACTTTTCAGGAAGAAATGTTCTCCCTTATGCTGATATGTATGCTAAACTGATTTCAGATGGTCACAATTGTACTTATCTCTTACAGAAATGGACATTCATGTACTTTATCTTACTTATGGAAAGACTTTACATTTGCAGTATTTACAATTTTCTTCATATTATCAAGTTGTTCTGATTTTTTAGCTCCTATTTCTTTCCATGCACCTCTGGATAAATGCCTTTTCTTGTTGTGTAAAGTCTCTCATGCTCCTTGTTCTATAATCTTCATTCCACCTTCCAGTGGGCTTACTGTTTATACTGATGGAGGAAAACAAAGGGGCATGGTATCTATATTCACTGATAAAAACTGGACTGATTATTAGACATTGCCTCAAGCTTCTCCTCAGCCAGCTGAATTAGCTGCAATTATTTTGGCTCTTTGTATGTTTCCCACTGCCTTAACCATCATTACAGATTCTCAGTATATAGCCAAACCGATACTTCATATTTCCTCTGCAATTTTGTCACCTCATTTGGACTCTTCTGTTATCTCTGTTTATCACTCTTCAATCTCTTTTACAGGATTATACAGCTCTAGTATTTCTTGCTCACATACACAGTCACACTAAGCTTTGTGGACCACTTTGTGGACCACTGAAGGAAATGCTCATGCTGATGCTGCTATAAAATCATTTTATCCTCTCTTTCAGATGCCATGAAATCACACAATTTTTTTCATCAAAATGCTCATTCCTTAATGAAAACCTTTTATATTTCCTCTCAACAGGCCTGTTTCATCATTAATAATTGCTCCCATTGCACATCCTTTTGTTCCCCTACTTGGGAAACTGTAAATCCTCGAGGTTTACACTCTAATGCCCTTTGACAGATGAATGTAACTCATTTCCCTCCTTTTCATCCCTATTCCTTTTTACATTTTATCATAGATATGCCCTCAGGCCTTATATGGGCCAGTGCGCATCGTTCAGAGAAGGTCTCAGCCTGTACCTCTCATATACTCCTTTGCATTGCCACCATGGGTAAAACTCATTGTTTAAAAACTGACAATGCCCATGTTTATACCTCTAGTGACTTTGCTCAGTTTTGTAATCAATTAGATATAATTCTAACCCATGACTTTCCTCACAATCCTACTGAACAGGACTTAGTTGAACGTTCACATCACAAGATTAAGACATGTCTTTTAAATCAAAAACAAAAAAAGGGGACCTAGCCTTGCTCATGTTGATAATGCCCTCAATATTGCCCTGTTCACAATAAATGCTCTTAATGTACAGTAAGAAGATAATACACATCACTGCTCCTCTGCCTTAGACAGGCAATTTATCCCTAAGGAACCACTACCAAAGATTTATGCAAAATATCAAGTTCCACCAGATCCAATTTGGCAGGACCCTGTACCTTTGATTATTTGGGGGAGAGGGGATATGCTGCTGTTCTTACTCCTACAGGTCCTGTCTGGATTCCTGCCAGGTGTGTGAGACCCATCAATCATCATGAGTTGGCATGAAGGACTTCACAATCTGATTCCCAAATTCCATTTGACCCTGGATGAAGAGGACCCTGATTCGAAGAAGGAACCTCCAACAAGTACAAGAGGTCCAAGAGACCCTCTCTGTCTTCTAATCATCTAGTGACTCAGGAGGATATAAAGATTTTAACAACATCTGCTCAACAATTGCTAGCCCAGATGCATTTAAAATGTACCCCAAAAAAACTTGGTTATGACTCTGTTTGCCAAACATACCCAAAATCCTATAACAAGGCTGACTATTATTGTGTTATTTCTCTCTTATTGTATCCCTGTGGTGGTGCCTCCATACTTAACAGAAACTGTTAACTCCTTTGAAATTTGTATCTTCAAGCTATTTTTGATAATAGTACTGTTGATTGATTATTTGCTGTTGTTACATCATAAGAGATGCCAAAATTTTAACAATTTGTGTTGTTTCAATTTTACTGATAATAGTAACCCCATTCAAAGGGAATTGGATTATCTTAAAGACATTGTAAAGAAGGTTAACAAGATGGTGGAAGTTGGGATTTATTAGATTGGTTAACCTCATAGCTACCAAATTTCACATGGATCAAATAGCTTTTCATTGAAGGATGTTTATTGATACTTGCCTTATTATGCTGTTCTTGTTTTTGCCAATGTTTGCCTTGCTTTCTCCCTCCACCTTCCTTGAACAGAATACAGGTCACATCTATTCAAAAGGCTACACAAAACAGAAAAGGGGAGTTGTAGGGATTTCAGGTCAGTCAATGTACAGAGGAGTGAAAATCCTTTAGTTGAGCACACTCCTCAGGATAAAAGGCACTCTGTTTGAATGGCTTAGAGTTGTTCTGCAACTCCTCTGTCCTTGAGACCTGGAGACATTATCTTGCCATAATAACCTTTGGTACTAGTGGACTCTGAGAAGCAAGCAAGTTGTGTGATCTGCACATGCACAAAGCTAACTGTACTATGTAACCTAGGTAACCTGATATGACCTGTAATAGATATTAAACTGAACTGTCTTTCCCATGGAAGCCACTTCTTGCTCTTTGCCATTCTGTGTGCTTGCCTCTTTATTAGCTATCCCCTTAACTCTTATAGTTGGACCCCAATTAACCTTTACATCCTGCTCTTATAATTTTGACTGTTGGAGCTTGTGAAGATTTGGATGTGGTTTGTCCCCCAAAGGTTCATGGGCTGGAGTCCTGGTCCTCAGTGAGGCAGAGTTGATGTGGTAGATCCTGTAAGAAGTGGGGACTAGTATGAGGTAATTTAGCCACTGGGGATGATGCCCTTGAAAGGAAGTAACATACTTGTCATGGGCCCCCATTAGTTCCTGTGAGAGTGGGTTGTTATAAAAAGAGCAAGACTGTTACCTCCCCAGTTTTCTGGCCATGCAATCTCTACCCCTTCATTTTCTCCCCCCATGATGCCATTCACCATGATGATGATCCTCACCAAAGATTATTCACAGGGGCTGCCAAATTTTGGACTCCAAGCTAAACAAACCTCATCTCAGATATTTTGTTAAAGCAATAGAAAGCAGGCCACTATGGACCATATAACCTGGGTACAGTCTCTGGGAAGATGGCATGGGGAGAAGTTTGGTGATTCTTATCATACTTTTAGACCCAGTACTTATTGAATCAAACAGTGCTCAGTGCTTATCCTATCTCCAATTCTTCCTTTTTGTTGTGACAGAGTTCCAGTTTGGGGAAGGAGGTAGCAATCTACCCAACTAAATAATTTCACAGTTTCCCTCATTTCCAGGTTGGGTTTCATGACACAATTCTGATTGAAGATACATGTGCAAATGTCTATTGAGGATTTCTGGAAAAGCTTTTGCCCTTTCAGTCAAAGGGAAGATGGTGTAGTTGGCAGAGCTCTGCTCCACTTCTTTCTGTCTTGAAGCTAAACCTGCTGGCTGGGGTGCCACTGGAATTCTTTAGGCATCCGATCTTGCTACCCAGATACATCTTGTGACATTGTTGAGTCCCTGCCTATCCCTCAACTGCTCCCCCTTAACTGCATATTATGAGAAAACAACTGGGTTTCTATTACACTGACATATGTCATTGTACTGGTATTGAGCACCTGAAACTCTATGTTTGGTGGATGTTTCCCAGCATAAGTTTTGGGGAAGGGCAGAATCCACTTTCCCATCCCATTTGGAACTGAAAATGGTGAAATACCTGTGGCTTCTCTTGCAGTGGATACACAGATGTCCAATGCCCATATGCAGTAACCGCCCTTGTTATATATCATCATCCACTTATCAAAGAGATCATTTGGCCTTTGTTTTTTTGAGATTGGCTTATCTCACTTAGCATGATATTCTCCAATTTCATCCATATGCCTGCAAATGCCATAATTTTATTCTTCTTCGTGGCTGAATAATATTTCATTGTGCATACATACCACAGTTTCTTTATCCATTCCTCAATTGAAGGGCATCTAGGTTTCTTCCACAATCTAGCTATTGTGAATTGAGCAGCTATGAACATTGATGTGGCTGCATCACTGTAGTATGCTGATTTTAAGTCCTTTGGGTACAGGCTAAGGAGTGGAGATAGCTGGGTCAAATGGTGGTTCCATTCCAAGATTTGTAAGGAATCTCTATACTGCTTTCCAGAGTGGCTGCACTAATTTGCAACCCCACCAGCAGTGTATGAGTGTACCTTTTTTCCCACATCCTTGCCAACACCTATTGTTACTTGTATTCTTGATAATCGCCATTCTAATTGGGGTGAGATGGAATCTTAGGGTAGTCTTGATTTGCATTTCTCTTGTTGCTACAGATCTTGAACATTTTTTCACATATCTATAGGTCTGTGAAATGTCTGCTCATTTCCTTAGCCCATTTACTGATTGGGTTATTTGTCTTCTTGGTGTAAAGTTTTTTGAGCTCTTTATAGATTCTGGAAATTAGTGCTCTATCTGAAGTATGTGTGGCAAAGGTTTTCTCCCAATTTGTAGGCTTTCTGTTCACATTGCGATAGTTTCCTTTGCTGAGAAAAAGCTTTTTAGTTTGAATCTATCCCAATTATTGATTCCTGCTTTCATTTCTTGTGCTTTGGGAGTCATGGTAAGAAAGTCTAGTCCTAAGCCAACATGATGAAGATTTGGACTTACTTTTTCTTCTGTAAGGTGCAGGGTTTCTGTTCTGATTCCAAGGTCCTTGATTCATTTTGAGTTGAGTTTTGTGCAGGGTGAGAGATAGGGGTTTACTTTCATTCTGCTGTGTATGAATTTCCAGTTTTCCCAGCACCATTTACATGTAATTAAATTGGCTATATATAATCAACACAATCAGCTAAGGTTACTTAAAGATTTTTATTCTTTAAATTCTACTAAGTTTCTATCATAAAGGCTATTTACAAATATAAATAAGATCTTTTCACAGTACCCTATTAATTGGTCCTTCCAAATAAATGATAGATTAAAAAGGAAATACAACATTAATCTCTCATTCCAATAAAATAAATTCTTATGCCTGTTGAACTTCTAATATTTTTTAAAAACTGGTGACTTAAAATTATCCTGTGACCAGATGCTGAATTCCATGTCCACCTACCCTGCCCCTGCAGCTGGACTTTGGCACTCGTTCACCCAATGCAGTCTCGATGGCCACACTACAGCTCCACAGTTCCTTTGGAGGCTAGTGTAGACATTTTGAATTATCCCTGAGGGCATGGCCACCATTATTGGAGGGGTGACTCCCTTCCTGAGACACCTACAGGAGACCGGAGGCCCTTTGATAGGTACTGCACTTGCATTGAGATACTGAAGACTCAGAGGTTTGAGTGGTGGATGATTGTGAACCATAGATTTGGGTGGTTTTTTTATTTTTAATTTTTTATTTCTTTTCTTCTCACTCTTTTATTTCCCTATTTCCTTGAGGTCTCTTTCTCCCTATTCTCATGCTAAAGATGAACTTCTTTTGATCCCACTCTCATTCTTCCCTTAATCAAGCACATCTACTTACTCACTTCATTTCCCATTAACAGTTACACGCTACATCCCTCCCGATCTGCTTTGTCCACCACTATAAGTTGTATAGCTCATTGCAAACCTATTGGCTATACTGTAGATAATAATTGAACTCATCCTGTTCATTAAAATACTGTTAAATTCCAGGGGCTATCTGGTTTAAGACTGCATATTTGTATTGGGTGCTGCTAATATTGATCCACCCTCAAAGGAGAGGTACTGGAAACCTGTAGGGTCACAATAAGCCTACAGGGGGAAGCTTCAGTTCCTCAGATCTTTGCTTCTAGTGGGGAATATACAGAAACAATAAGAAAAAACAGGGGAAGAAACTGTTCCTAACAAGCCAAGATGCTATTTTGATAGAATCCAATGACAGCATGGCAGTAGAAATGAAAGAAAAAGACTTTATATCTACATAATTAAAATGATCCATGAAGCAAAACATGAGATAAGAGAGCAAATGCAGGCAATGCATGATCATTCCAATAAATAGTTAAAAGAGCAAATGCAGGAAGCGATAGAGCACTTCAAAAAAGAGATAGAGATTCTGGGTGGGGGGGGAGGGAAATACTTGAAATGAAAGAAACAATAAACCAAATTAAAAGCTCAATAGAAAGCATCACCAACAGAATAGATCTCATGGAAGACAGAATCTCAGACAATGAAGACAAAATATTTAATTTTTGAAAATAAAGTAGACCAAACCGAGAAGATTGTAAGATATCATGACTGGAACCAAGAATTATGGTATATCATGAAAGGACCAAACTTAAGAATTATTGGGATTGAGGAAGGCACAGAGATGCAAACCAAAGGAATAAACAACCTGTTCAACAAAATAATATCAGAAAATTTCCCAAACCTGAAAAAGAAAATGAAAAATCAAATACAAGAGGCTTAGGCACAAAATTACAACAGATCCATACCAAGGCACATTATAATGAAAATACCTCACATACAAAATAAAGATAGGATTTTAAAGGCTGCAAGAGAAAAGCATCAGATTACATATAAGGAGAAACCATTAGATATCAGCAGATTTCTCAGTCCAGACCCTAAAAGCAAAAAGGGGCTAGAAAATATATTTCAAGCTTTGAAAGAATATAAATTCCAACCAAGAATCCTATACCCAGCAAAACTAACCTTCAGATTTGATGATGAAATAAAATCTTTCCACTATAAACATAAGTTAAAAGAATTTACAAGTAGAAAGTCTGCCCTACAGGACATTCTCAGCAAAATATTTCCTGAGGAGGAAGTGAAAAACAACAATACAAGTCAGCAAAGGTAGGAACTACCCTAAAGGAAAAGCCAATCCAAGGAGAAACCAAATAAAATTAAAAACCAAAAATAAGTCAAAGGGACCAGGAGGGGCTGGGGATATATCTCAGTTGGTACAGTGCTGGCCTCACAAATGCAAGGCCCTGGGTTCAATCCCCAGGACCACAAAAAAAAAAAAAAAAAAAAAAAAAAAAAAAGGAACCAGGAATACAAATCATATCACAGTAATAACCCTGAATGTTAATGGCTGAAACTCATTACCCAAAAGACATAGACTGGCAGATTGGATTAAAAAGAAAGATCCAACAATATGCTACCTTCAATGGACTCATCTCATAGAAAAGACATCCACAGACTAAACGTGAAAGGATGGGGAAAAACCTACCATGCACATGGACTCAGTAAAAAGGCAGGGGTCTCCATCCTCATGTCAGATAAAGTGGACTTCAAACCTAACTTAGTCAGAAGGGATAAAGAATGACATTTTATACTACTCCAGGAGACCAAAAAACACCAAGACATGATTTTAAATATTTATACCCCAAACAATGGAGCATCTATGTACATCAAGCAAACCCTTCTCAATTTTAAGAATCAAATAGACCAAAGCACAATAAAAGTGGGTGACTTTAACCCACCACTCTCACCACTGGGTAGATCTTCAAAACAAAAGCTGAACAAAGAAACTATAGAACTAAATTATATAATCAATGATATAGACTTAATGGATATGTATAGAGTATTTCATCCATCATTGAGAAAATACACTTTCTTCTCAGCACCTCATGGATCCTTCTCCAAAATAGACCATATGTTATGCCACAAAGACTTCATTAGTAAATACAAAAAAATAGAAATACTGTTTTGTATTCTATCAGACCATAATGGAATGCAATTAGAAATCAGTGATAAATTTTTTTTAAAAACTACTCCTAGACCTGGAGACTAAATTATAAGATATTGAATGATTCAATAAGATATTGAATGATGAAACAGAAGTCATCAGGGAGGAAATAAAAAATTCTTAGAGATAAATACAAACAATGACACAACATATCAAAATCTCTGGGACACTCTGAAAGCAGTACTTAGGCCAATATCCCTGATGAATATAGATACAAAAATTCTTAACAAAATTCTGGCAAATCACATCCATTGCATTAAGCTCATACATGAAAAAAATTAAATGTCAACAACTAAATGACCTAACATTACATCTCAAAGTTCTAGAAAAAGGACATATCAAAACAAAAATTGTAGAAGACAGAAAATAATGAAAATCAGAGCTGAAATCAATGAAATTGAAGAGAAACAATTCAAAAAATTGACAAAACAAAAAGTTGGTTCTTGGCAAAGGTAAACAAAATTGATAAACCCTTAGCCACACTAATGTAGATAAGGGGAGAGAAAACTCAAATTACAAGAATTTGTGATGAAAAAAGAAAGATCACAACAGACACCATTGAAATACATAACATAATTAGAAGCTTAATACATGAAAATTTATACTCCAACAAAATAGAAAATATCAAAGACATTGACAAATTTTTAGAGACATATGATCCTCCCAAACTGAATCAGGAAGACATACACAATTTAAACAGATCAATTTCAAGCACCAACATAGAAGAAGCCATCAAAAGCCTACCAACCAAGAAAAGTCCAGGACCAGACGGATTCTCAGTCAAATTCTACAAGACCTTTAAAGAAGAGTTCATTCCAATACTCCTCAAAGTATTACAGGAAATAGAAAAGGAGGGAGTCCTTTCAAACTTATTCTATGAAGCTAGTATCACTCTGATGCCAAAACCAGACAAAGATGCATCAAGGAAAGAAAACTTTAGACCAATATCACTGATGAACATAGATGCAAAAATTCTTAACAAAGTTCTGGCAAATCACATACAAAAACATATTAAAGAGATAGTGCACCATAATCAAGTGGGTTTCATCCCAAGGATGCAAGTTTGGTTCAACATCTGGAAATCAATAAATGTAATTCACAATATCAGCAGATTTAAAGTTAATAATCATATGATTATTTTAATAGATGCTGAGAAAGCATTTGATAAAATACAGCACCCTTCATGATTAAAACACCAGAAAAAATAGAGATAGTAGGAACATACCTCAACATTGTAAAGGCTATCTATGGTAAGCCCATGGTTAATATCATTCTAAACAGAGAAAAACTGAAAGCATTCCCTCTAAAAACTGTAACAAGACAGGAATGCCTTCTTTCACCACTTCTATTCAAAATTGTCCTTGAAACACTAGTCAGAGCAGACAGACCAAAGAAATTAAAGGGATACAAATAGGAAAGAAGAACTCAAGCTGTCACTATTTGCCAATGACATGATTCTATATTTAGAGGATCAAAAATCTCCACCTGAAAATGTCTAGAATTAATAAACGTATTCAGCAAAGTAGCAGGATATAAAATCAGTATGCATAAATCTAATGCATTTCTATTCATAAGTGATGAATCCTCTGAAAGAGAAATCAGGAAAACCACTCCATTCACAAAAGCCTCAAAAAATAAAATAAAATAAAATACTTGGGAATTAATCTAACAAGAGAAGTAAAAGACCTCTACAGTGAAAACTACAGAACACTACAGAAAGAAAATGAAGAAAACCTTAGAAGATAAAAAGATTTCCCATGTTCTTGGATAGACAGAATTAATAGAGTCAAAATGGCCATACTATCAAAGGCACTATACAGATTCAATGCAATTCCAAATAAAATCCCAATGACATTCCTCATATAAATAGAGAAAGCAATCATGAACTTCATCTGGAAGAATAAGACCTCAAAGAGCCAAAACAATTCTGAGCAGAAAAAGTGAAGCAAGAGTTATCACAATACCAGAACTTAAACTATATTACATAGCAATAGTAACAAAAAATGGCATGGTATTGGCACCGAAATAGACAGGCAGACCAATGGTACAGAATAGAAGATACAGAGACAAACGCACAAAAATACAGTTACCTCATACTAGACAAAGGAGCCAAAAACTTACAATGGAGAAAAGATAGCCTATTCAACAAATGGTGCTGCAAAAACTGGAAAGTCATATGCAGTAAAAAGAAATTAAACCTCTATTTCTCATCCTGCATAAAACTCAACTCAAAGAGGATCAAGGACTTAGGAATTAGACAAGAGACTCTGCACCAAATAGAAGACAAAGTAGGCCTGAATCTTCATCATGTTAGTTTAGGATCAGACTTCCTTAACAAGACTGCCAAAGCACAAGAAATCAAAGCAAGAATCAATACATGGGATGGATTCAAACTAAAAATATTTCTCTCAGCATAGAATACAATCAATAATGTGAAAAGAGAGTCTACAAATTGGGAGAGATGTTGAACATGTTTTCATATATCTGTTGATTGCTTGTACATCTTCTTCTGTGAAGTGTCTATTCATTTCCTTAGCCCATTTTTTGATTGGATTATTTGTATTCTTGGTGTAGTGTTTTTTGAGTTCTTTATGTATTCTGGAAATTAGTGCTCTATCTGAAGTATGAGTGGCAAAGATATTCTCCCACTCTGTAGGCGCTCTCTTCGCATTGCTGATAGTTTCCTTTGCTGAGAGAAATCTCTTTAGTATGAATCTATTCCAGTTGTTGATTCTTGCTTTTATTTCTTGGGCTATGGGAGTCTTGTTAAGGAAGTTTGATCCTAAGCAAACAAGTTGAAGATTTGAACCTACTTTTTCTTCTATAAGATGAAGGGTCTCTGGTCTGATTCCAAGGTCCGTGATCCATTTTGAGTTGAGTTTTGTGCAGGGTGAAAGACTGGGGTTTAATTTCATTCTGTTGCATATGGATTTCCAATTTTCCCAGCACCATTTGTTGAAGAGGCTATCTTTTCTCCATTGCATATTTTTGGCCCTTTTGTCTAGTATGAGAAAGTTGTATTTATTTGGGTTTGTGTCCATGTCCTCTATTCTGTACCATTTGATCTACCTGTCTATTTTGGTACCAAAACCATTCCATTTTTGTTACTATTGCTTTGTAGTAGAGTTGAGTATTGCTTCGCTCTTTCTGCTAAGGATTGCTTTAGCTATTCTGGGCTTCTTATTCTTCCAGATGAATTTCATGATTGCTTGTTCTATTTCTGTAAGGTACATCATTGGGATTTTAATTGGAATTGCATTGAATCTGTATAGCACTTTTGGTAGTATGGCCATTTTGACAATTAATTCTGCCTATCCAAGAAAATGGGAAATCTTTCTATCTTCTAAGGTTTTCTTTAATTTCTTTCTTTAGTGTTCTATAGTTCTCATTGTAGAGATCTTTTACCTCTTTGGTTAGATTGATTCCCAAGTATTTTGTTTTTTTCGAGACTATTGTGAATGGGGTAGTTTTCCTAATTTCTCTTTCTGAAGATTCATCACTTATGTATAAAAATGCATTGGATTTATGAGCACTGATCTTTGTAACCTGCTACTTTACTGAATTCATTCATGAATTCTAAAAGTTTTCTGGTGGAATTTCCGTGTTCCTCTAAATATATAATCATGTCATCAGCGAACATGGATAGTTTGAGTTCTTTTTTTCCTATTCATGTCCATTTACTTTCTTTGGTTTGTCTAATTGCTCTGGCTAGAGTCTCAAGGACAATATTGAATAGAAATGGTGAAAGAGGGCATTCCTGCCTTGTTTCAGTTTTTAGGGGGAATGCTTTCAGTTTTCACCATTTAGAATGATATTAGCCATGGGCTTAGCATAGATGGCCATTACAATGCTAAGGAATGTTCCCACTATCACTATTTTTTCTAGTGTTTTGAGCATGAAGGGATGCTGTGTTTTATCAAATGCTTCTTCTGCATCTATCAAAATAATCATGTGATTCTTAACTTTAAGTCTATTGATATGGTGAATGACATTTATTGACTTCCGGATGTTGAACCAACCTTGCATCCCTGGGATAAAACCCACTTGATCATGGTGCACTATCTTTTTTAATATGTTTTTGTATGCGATTTGCTAAAATCTTGTTGAGAATTTTTCCGTCAATGTTCATTAAGGATATTGGTCTGAAATTTTCTTTCTCAATGTGTCTCTGTCTGGTTTAGGTATCAAGGTGATATTGGCTTCATAGAATGAGTTTGGGAGGGTTCCCTCCTCTTCTGTTTCTTGGAATACTTTGAGGAGTATTGGAATGAGCTCTTCTTTAAAGGTTTTGTAGAACTCGGCTGAGAACCCATCTGGTCCCAGACTTTTCTTTGTTGGTAGGCTTTGATGACCTCTTCTATTTCATTGCTTGAAATTGATTTATTTAAGTTGTGTATGTCTTCCTCGTTCAGTTTAGGTAATTCATATGTCTCTAGAAACTTGTTGATGTCTTTGAGGTTTTCTGTTTTGTTGGAGTTTAGATTTTCAAAATAGCTTCTAATTATGTTTTGTATTTCACTCGTGTCTGTTTTGATATTTCCTTGTTCATTCTGAATTTTAGTAATTTGAGTTTTCTCTCTCTTTCTGTTTGTTAGTGTGGCTAAGGGTTTATCAATTATGTTTATTTTTTCAAAGAAACAACTTTTTATTTTGTTAATTTTTTGATAGTTTCTTTTGTTTCAATTTCATTGATTTCAGCTCTGATTTTAACTATTTCCTGTCTTCTACTACTTTTGGTGTTGGTCTGCTCTTCTTTTTCTAGGGCTTTGAGCTGTAGTGTTAAGTCATTTATTTGTTGATTTTTTCTTCTTTTGTTGAATGTGCTCCATGAAATAAATCTTCCTTAAGTACTGCTTTCTTAGTGTCCCAGAGATTTTGATATGTTGTGTCTTTGTTCTCATTTACTTCTAAGAATATTTTTATTTCCTTCCTGATGTCTTCTGTTATCCATTCATCAAGTAATAGTGCATTATTTAATCTCCAGGTATTGGACAAGTTTCTGTTTTTTATTCTGTCATTTATTTCTAATTTCAATCCATTATTATCTGATAGAATACAAGGTAGTATCTCTATCTTCTTGTATTTGCTAACTTTAGCTTTGTGGCATAAGATAGGGTCTATTTTAGAGAAGGATCCAAGTGCTGCTAAGAAGAAATTGTATTCACTGTTTGTTGGATGGTATATTCTATATATGTCGCTTAAGTCTAAATTGTTGATAGTGTTATTGAGATCTATGGTTTCTTTGTTCAATTTTTGTTTGGAAGATCTATCCAGTGGTGAGAGAGGTGTGTTAAAATTGCCTAGTATTATGTGTTGTGGTCTATTTGATTTCTGGAATTGAGAAGGATTTGTTTGACGTACATGGATGAGCCACTGTTTGGGGCATAGATATTTATGATTGTTTTGTCTTGCTGAATTATGCTTCCCTTAAGCAGTATACAATGTCCTTCTTTATCCTTTCTGACTAGTTTTGGCTTGAAGTCCACATTATCTGAAATGAGGATGGATACTCCAGCTTTTTTGCTGTGTCCATATGCATGGTATGTTTTTTCCCATCCTTTCACCTTTAGTCTGTGGCTATCTCTTTCTATGAGATGAGTTTCTTACAGGCAGCATATTGTTGGATTTTTCTTTTTAATCCAATCTGCCAGTCTATGTCTTTTGATTGATGAGTTCAGGCCATTAACATTCAGGGTTATTATTGTGATATGATTTGTATTCCCAGTCATTTGACTCGTTTTTGTTTTTTGACATGATTTGGTTTCTCCTTTATTTGGCTATTCCTTTAGGCTAGTTCCTCCCGTTGCTGATTTGCATCATTGTTTTTCATCTCTTCCTCATGGAATATTTTGCTGAGACTGTTCTATAATGCCAGCTTTCTCTTCGTAAATTCCTTTAGCTTTTGTTTATCATGGAAGGATTTTATTTCATTGCCAAATCTGAAAGTAAGTTTTGCTGGGTATAAGATTCTTGGTTGGCATCATTTTCTTTCAGGGCTTGGTAAATGTTGTTCCGGGCCCTTCTAGCTTTTAGGATCTGGATTGAAAAATCTGCTGATATCCATAATGGTTTCCCCCTGAATGTAATTTGATTCTTTTCTCTTGCAACCTTTAAAATTCTGTCTTTATTTTATGTTAGGTGTTTTCATAATAATGTGCCTTGGTGTGGGTCTTGTAATTTTTTATATTTGGAATCCTATAAGCCTCTTGTACCTGGTTTTCCATTTCATTCTTCTGATATGGGAAATTTTCTGACATTATTTCATTGAAAAGATTGTTCATTCCTTTGGTTTGTTTCTCTAAGCCTTCCTCAATCCCAATAATTCTTAAATTTGGCCTTTTCATGATATCCCATAATTCTTGTAGATTCTGTTCATCATTTCTTACCATCCTATCTGTTTGGTCAATTTTATTTTCAAGATTAAATATTTTGTCTTCAATGTCTGAGGTTCTGTCTTCCAGGTGTTCTATCCTATCCTATTGTTTATGCTTTCTATGGAGTTTTTAACTTGGCTTATTGTTTCCTTCATTTCAAGGATTTCTGTTTGGTTTTTTTTCAGTATCTCTAACTCTTTATTGAAATGATCTCTTGCTTCCTGTATTTGCTCTTTTAACTGTTGATTGGTGCGGTCATTTAATGCCTGCATTTGCTCTTTCATCTCATCCTTCAATGGCTGCATTTGCTCTTTCATCTCCTCGTTTGCTTCCCTGATTGTTTTAATTATGTACATTCTGAACTCCCTTTCTGACATTTCTGACATTTCTGCTGTGCTGCCTTTGGGTTTTATTGATACAGTATCTAGGTTTGTTTGGGACATTTTCTTCCCTTGTTTTCTCATATTGGTCAGATACCAGTGGGATTTGAGATATTGCAGATTTTCTCTATTAACTTATAGTGTCCCTATATATTTCCAGTATATCACGTCCCTGCCTTCGGTAGCCTGAATCTTGGAGGAACTTGATAACACAGTACTTCTGAATAAAGCTGCCGCTAACCCTCTACTGGGTTCAGTGCTGGGGGCTAGTTTTGCGTGGAAACCCTCTCACTCGGTGGGCCTGCTCCGAGAAGCTGGCTGTAGACAGGGCCTGCCGCCAACAGAGGGAGCTGAGCTGCTCGGGAAAGCCTCTCGCTGTCCTGCCCTGGTCCCAGAAGCCGGCTGCGAGTCAGGGCCCACCACTGGGTCCAGGGCTTGAGGTTGGCTCTATGCAGAAAAGCTCTCACTGGGCAGGCCTGCTCCTGGAAGCTGGCTGTGGATCGCACCTGTCGTCGGAGGGAGCAGGGCTGCTTGGGAAGATTCTCACTGACCTGCCCTGCTCCGAGAAGTTGCCCACTGTCCGGGCCTGCCACCCGGGCCAAGCTTCACCCGGTGGGACAGACTTAGCCCGCGGCTCTATGTTGGTCCGAGTCTCTCAATACCTCCCATTCTTGAATCCTGAGTTCTAGAGCAACGGGAGATGCAGTCACCCTCTAGTCTGCCATCTTGGATCCCCCCCGATCCACCTTTAATACACTCAATGATGTGGACTAGAGAATCAATTCCAGTATTTACTGATGGTATTCATAGAATTGGAGGTTTTACAGATATATTATACCCATCCTGGTGACTGGATTTAATTACACTAGCCATAATGGAAGATCTAAGAAGAATGTATTCTCTTAGGTCTCCATCTATTTCCACATTCATTACATCTAGGGGCATAATTCCTTCTGTTAAGATGCTATGGCCCCTAAAAGTTAAATAATAATAAAATGATTGAGATCAAATTAGATGCTTCAATAGTTACTATTACAAATATCAATAATGAGCTTTTTGCTCTCCAATTTAAATACAGGCTTAAACACTATAATGACTGTAATGATGTCTGTGTTGCTACAACTAAATATCAATATCTAGTCCCAATGGGACTAAGAGATAATTAAAAATCATCTAATGATTTTTTCCCAGAGGGAGGGACATGAGTGTCCCTGGGCCACCACCCTCTGACAGGGTACTGACCGGGCCCCCTGACATCTTGGAGTCCAACGAGCTGATGCCGGGTTTAAGTGACATTTCTCCAGGTGAAGGATTAATAGAGGACTTGACTATGGAAGACAAAGCAGTGGAACAACTGGCAGAAGGATTGCTTTTTCACTACTTGCCAGATCTGCAGAGATCAAAACAAGCTCTCCAGGAACTCACACAGAACCAAGTTGTGTTATTAGATACACTGGAACAAGAGAATTCAAAATTTAGAGAATGTCATTCTATGTTGGATATTAATGCTTTGTTCACTGAAGCTAAACACTATCATGCCAAGTTGGTGCATAAGGAAAGAGATGCTGATGCTTCATGAATAGACATCAAAGTTAAAGAAAAGGGCACTTAAACTGCAGCAGAAGAGGCAGAAAGAAGAGTTGGAAAGGGAGCAGCAATGAGAAAAAGAATTTGGAAGAGAAAAGCAGTTAACAGCCAAACCAGTTAAAAGGGCATGAAAAGTTGTGTTTTTGTGTGTTTTCTTCATGTATCCTATACTCTTTGGATTTAAGATGACCTAAGTGTGGAGTGAGGTTCAGATAGTGCCTTATACTTTTGTGTTATGTTTTGAAATCTTCATCCCAGGATTGCCCTGTTTTCATATCTTACTTAAGCCATTTAAGAAGCCTTTCTTTCTTAGTAGTAGACATAATGTCACTTGGTTTTGATATTTATGTGTAACTTTTTCAACTTTTGTTTCACTAATTTTGATTCACTACTTTTGACTTCCTGTCATTTGTAAACTGAAAAATGCTTTGATTATTATGAGAGTCTAGACTCTTAAGTAGTTCAAAATTAGTATGAATTTTTAAGTTTCTTGATTACAGATTTAAAAGTTACAGTTGCTTATTTTATGAGATGACTTGCCTTTCTGGCATTGAAATACTGATTTTGATAATTGCCTTTTCATTACTTAGTTAAGAAAAATTGCCAGTTTTTTAATTACATATGTCCCTGGAAAAGAGATAGCATAAGCCTTTGTGAAGAATATAATGGGAAAGTATATACACAGGAAATAACAGCACATTAGGCATAGATTAGGTGAGCAAGATGCCAGATAGATTCTTCTAACCATATATTCTTGCTTCTTATTTTTGTTGCTTATGTACCTTTGGGGTTCAAAGTAGATGACATCATTCCTAAAGTTTGACAGGGGTGATGGAGCTATCATATACTCAAATGCCCCTATGGATTTATACTTAGTCATTAGGCAGTGAGATATAGTTTCTGTGCTTTCAAATCTCAAAGTGTAATGAAAAGTACCAACTACCTACTTTATAGATAATGATAAGATTGGCAGAAAAATTAGTAAATAGCTTCAAAAAAGAGGCAGCATGATGCCTTTAGTGTTTTCTAGAATTTTTTTTTTTCTGATATTATATGTAGGAACTTATGTGCGGGAAATAATATGAAGTTTCATTGTTCGAAATTGAAATTGTATTATACCTTTATTTTAGTATTATTTAACATTCAACTGGTCTCCAATCAAAGAATGTGTATCTTTTATAATCCACATTACATTTTTGGTAAGCTGGAACTACTACCTCTGATCACACATTAGGCTAATGATATAGAAAGCAATAGATTTAATTTGGGTGCTAAGAACTGGTGTTTAGAGGTTTAAGTAATTTGTTTGAAGGAGCCTTCTTTAATGAATGACTTATAGTCTCACAATTCACTTGACTTTAACTTAAGAATATAAATATATTTGAAAAGGCTAAGTGTTGCCATCCATCACTTGCAAAATTGCCTATGGAATTATTCACTAGGACTTACAGGACAATGTCACCTAAATTGCTGAATGTACTCTTTTATAATACAATATCTGATAAAGACTGTGCATTGTTTGTCAGAGTGGTTTTGACCAGTTGTAATGGTGGTTTAAAATGCTGGCTCCTGGTCACCACTCTCAATCTACTGAAGCAAATCTATTTGTTTGGTTTGTTTGTTTTACTTTATTTTTAAAGTTTTCCCCAGTGATTCTCCTGCATCTTGAAAGATAAGAACCACAGTTGTAGTGGCTAAGGTCATGGTTTTCCATACTAAACTGCATATTGTTTTTGCCTGGGAACTTAAAAAATACATTTTGAGATCTTACAGATTAGTTTTGATAAGAGCCAATGTATTTTTAGAGCACTCCTCAGATAATTATGATGCAAGGAACCACTGGTATAGACTATCTAGTGATTTATGTTTATAAGCAGTGAAATAGTTTAAAAGCTCTCTAGTAAATTTTGGGGTTAACTTATAATAAATTCTGAATTTTTTTTTCTTTTTCTTTTTTTTGTGGTGCTGGGGATTGAACCCAGGGCCTTGTGCTTGCAGGGCAAGGTCTCTACCAACTGAGCTATATCTCCAGCCCTGAATTATTGTTTTTAATATCCAGTCAGATTTAAAACTGAACCATAGAAGACAGGAAATAAATATAGAATTCTGGTTAATTAATTGAATTTCTGTATTAAATCATGTTTATTGAATGAATGTTAAGGCACATAAGCTTCTTTTAGAATTGTACTATTAAGGTTTGAAGACTTTTAAACATAGCAAAACAAATATATATCAGCATCCTTTATTTGAGGTAAATGGTAAATCAAAAGTACTGTTATCTTGGTAATTAAAATCTAAAATAACTGTACTTCAATAACAAATATATCTTGCTAACTAAACATATAAACCTTATAATTAATCTCACTGTATTTCTCACAAAATGGGATTGGTTGAAAAAATTTACCTTTGTTTTGAACTATCAAATATGTACTGAACTGAAAGATGCAAATTCATTGTGTTTACTCTGCGATAAGTATCATGTAAATATGCAGATGCTGAATGCAATATAGATGTGTCCACAGTGAGTGTTTGGGTGGCTACAGTTATAAGCATACTAATTATATGCCCTCATATATTTGTCTGATTTTGAACTTATAAACTTGTAAAGTGAGGATTTTTATGCATTTAATTAAAAAAAACTCTAAATTAAAAAAAAAACATCTAATGAACATTTGACATAGCAATAATAATAGCCAGGATCTGATAAAATCGCATTGTCACATCCAAGATATTCAAAACACAAAATTGATCTCATGGACTCTGCATTTCTGCTTGATCAAATACTTCCTAAGTTGAATGATATATTATTGGATTGATATGTTTCCTACTAATTCTTTTTTTGTATCATGATAATACGTTGTCATACTCTCAGAACCAAGTGCCGGGACCTCAAAGCAGCTCTCAAAACCAAGAGCCGGAACCTCAGAATAACTGCCCATCATTTGCATTTTACAAAATAAATAAGGAGGAGATGTAGGAAGTCATCCTTATCTAGCAGAATCAGACAAGGTTGAGCCACAGCACACAGAGGCTTCTTGGAACTGGCAGACATGGAGCTCTGTCCCGGATTGCCAGGGAATATGTGGCACTGTGGGCGTGTCTCCCTGTCTGATTCTATGACAGTTTCCGTAAGCAAATGGCTCCTCTAGCTGCACCCCATCCTGTTCCTCACAGAAGAAGCCCCTCCCATTCCAGACCCCTTTACCTGTGTGACTATAAATAAAGGAGAACTGGGCTACTCCATGTTGTTAGAGGCCAGATCTGGTATGACCCGACACATCACGCCCCCTCTCTTTTAAAAAGAGTATTGGTTTATATGTGTTTATTGATTAGATAAGTTTATGGGTAATTGATTGATTTATAGCCAACATCATCCTCCAGCAGTTAACCCTTTTCTCATCCATGCAGGATATGGCAGAAACCCCCAACAAGCAAAGACTACAGGGAGTAAGAAAATGCAGTTTCTCAATTTAAAAAGGGAGGAGGAAGAGACACTAATGGAAATAGATGGTAGACTTAGGCAATGAGAAACTGTAAATCCATGGAATGATTATCTGCTCTCTTGGGAGTCAGTTTCCATGGACACCTGCAGCACTTATATGTCTTGATTAATTTCCTCTGCTTCCTGTCAGGATAGCTTATTCTAGAATATTCCTTCACAATGTACAGGATACTTTTGCATGATTTTCAGACATGATTTTCAGTCTCATGAATTTGGCCTTATTCCCTACTCCTGCTTACACATGGGACAGCAGAGATTCTGAACAAGCAACATGCCTTGCCATGCGACTGGTACCAGGCACAGTCAGAATCAGTATCAGAACCCAACTCAAGACTCTGTAGGCATCTTACTATGTCAGGATGATTCTGGTATCAATTCTTCCCCTCCGATTCAGGTCACATGTTCTGTGATTGGTGAAGAAACCACATCTTGTATTTCTTTTGTTTCCTGGAGAATTTTTTTAACTTCTGGGGTCACAGTACAAAAAAAAGAATTAGTAGTACACATTGTTGAATGGAAAGTTTTATTGCCCTCAAAGTTAAAGGACAGCGCTTTCTTGCTTTCTTACTTCTAGTTCCACAGGTTTTTGATACCCTAATCTTGATCTTAGAAAATGTCTTCTTAAAAGCCATTGCAGTGTCCCTGCACATCCAAGCAGATCTCTCTGCAGAGTCCCCAATTTGACTGCTTTATCACTCTATGTCTCTATTTAGTCCTTGAACCTCTTTGAGCCTCAGAGCTTTCCACTTCTGACTCGGATACATTTTGTTTTGTTTTGTTTTGTTTCAATAGGTAAGGATGGCATCTGGTTATAATCTAGGCCCTAGCAAAGTGCTTGAAACTTAGTGGGCATTAGTTACATGGGAGCCACTGGTAATATTGTTGGGTTGTTTGTGACTGGCTTAGAGCTTCTGCAGAAATTGTCTTGACTGGGAGTTTCATTAAACAATGCCTCCAACAGCTTTTTCCCTAAACTCCCTCTTTCTGCCATTTCTACTTATCTGTCCTGTTTGTGGGCCCTCAGTTATGTCAGACTGTGACTGTGTCAGCTGAGCCTCTACTGCATCACTCAAGGCCCAGATCCAGGACTCTCTTTTCTCTCATCCATTTTTCCAGTGACCAGACAATTCTTGGAGTTGGTTTGACCATGTAATTTATCATCCAAACCATAAAACTCTTGAAAATGAAAAGCAAATTCAGATATTGAGAGCATCCAGGGCAAGCCATAGCATGTGATCCCCCAACCATGATCCTTGCAGGACTTAGACCTCATAGATTTTTCTCCTCTAGGTTTTCTAATTCATTCCTTGTGGGAAGCCCTGTCTTGTCAATCCAAAAGGTGTTTTCTAATAAACAACCCCATAGAACAGGATTTCTAGGTGTTTCCTCTGAAAAAATCTTACAACACTGAGTCCTTTGAACTCTTTTACTTAAAATTTTGTTGTTCTTTATAACTAGAGCTTGATGCTCTGCTACAATCTTACTGGTTATTCCAATACTGAAATGAGTTCATGCAGCTTGGTAAAGGGCTTCTAGCCTGAGATTCCCACTGTCCACCACTGCCAGCCCAGATGCTCTATGTCTCTGAGAGCCATGAAGCTTGATATTGGCCCAACCACTGTCTTGATGACTTGGCCCTCACCAGGACTCCTCCCAAGATCTAGGGACCCCAAGTGGGCAACAACAGGAGGAAACTTTGCTGCCTACTTCCCTCTAACATGCCAACCACTGAGCAGCAACTCTCATAAATCGTCCTTAATCCCAACATCCCCTTCTTCAGAGGATATGGATATATTAGTAGGGAAAATGGTCCCCATTACATGACTGTCACCCTGGCAGGAAAATCCTCATTCATAACATATTAAACATCAACCTTCACTTCAAAATTGTCATCAACCTTCCATGATATCTTCTGCCAGTACTTTAACCTCCTTTAGATTTCAGTTTCCCCAATATCTGACTTACACAGAACTGATTTGCAAGTGATTGCTTCATATGTATGAGATATTACTGTTACTACTGTTGTTATTGCTAAAAACAAAAGCAAAGGGTGGCTGGACCATGGAAGGCATAGGTATTTATTAATCTCAAAAGGCCATCTGTAGTAGACCCAAACTCCCCACAATCCCAAATGGAAATAGTCAATATATTTTGCTGCCTGTCCTGTTCTTTTTTCCACTTAGGAAAGCTATTGAGAAGTCACTATTTTCCTGCCTGTGTGTACAAGTATAATTTAGCAAGACTCTAGGAGACATTATCCTCACTTTAATTGTAACCACTAAAGTACTTAAGCAAATCATATGTTTATCAAGTCCCAGGACTTTTAAAGTGTTGATTCAATCTGTGCTGCAGATGCTTTATAAGATGTGCTGTACACTGAATAGGCTGATTTTGGGAGACCTGAGACCATGATTGTGTTAACAGTGTGAGCAAATAAGCCACAGTGGGAACTGCAAAGCTGCAGGATTTCTGAGTTCATAGTGAATCCTCTCCTTGCTAAAAATTGGCACCTGCTCCTCTTTGAACAGCACTGGAGCAGAATAATTTCCCTTCTCCTGTGCATCATTAAGCCTGGAGTTTCTTGCTCTAAGAAAGTAACTTTTTTTTTTTTTTTTTTGGTCTAACATTATGAAGATAAGAATGGAAAGAATGTTTAGGCATGGAGAAGAACAGAAGGAAGAGTGAAGTGAATGGAAGGAAATGCTTAGGATTATCAAATAGCCTTGTTTGGCTGGAAGTCCACAGCAGGGAAAGGAAACAGGGGGAGCGAGGGGAGAGGTTGGAGAGGGTACAGGGCTTGATGGTGAAAGGCCTGGCTGCCTCCTTTGGGATCATGGACACTGCTCTTTTAAAATGGAGCAACAATGAATGCTTTTAATCATAGAAGTAATATGTCAAGTTTATATCCTGGAAGATTCATTCCAGCTGCATTTTCAAGAATGGATTTAAGGGAGGCAAGATCAGACCTAGGATTAATTCTGGAACTTTTTGGTGGATGAAGATGACATGAACAATGATGATAGGATGTTAATCATGGTCCATTCATTGTGTGATTCAGTTCTCATCACAATGCTGAGATAGAAAATATGATTTCCTTGTTATATGAATGGAGATGTAGAGATCCCAAAAGTGGTAGGAAGTGAAATTGGGATGACTCCACCCCACTAGGTCAACTGTAGACAAAGGGGAATCTCTTCTTGTGGAATCTATTCTGAAGTCCAAACATCACCTGAAATAAGCCAGTGTGGTAGATCACAGAAGACCAGATCAGAAAAGTGCTTCTTCATTGGATTATTTTATCTATTTACTCTTCCCAACTTTAACTAACTTGAAAGAGCACATCTTTATGACAATATTGTAGCAATGAGTGAGACAATTTTCTTGACACTGATTTTTCTTATTCATTGCTGGGAGGTTTCCTGTGGAGTTGTAAAAGGGATGAAAATTGAATCCAGCACTTAAAAAGATTTTCAAATGAAGAGAGTTCTTCCTCATATTTATAGACTTAAAGTGTTGCCCTGATATGCTCATAAATCCTTGAAGGTAAGGCAAGTAAATCATGTTTAATAGTAGGGCCAATATTCTTTAATTACATGAAATTTAATGTGTTTTTTATTTCCATAAATAAAAATTTGTGCCCAGGACTGGATCTATTAGCAAAAAATGTCTTCTGCATGTTGAGTTCAGAAAGACTCACATGTTTTAGATTATAATATGAATATCATTTAGGCATCCACTTTTCACAGAAAATGAATTATTTTATCCTTTTTAATAACTCTAATGTTTTGTTGTTTATGATGAAATCAAGGAATAGAAAAATCTTTCAGGCACCTTATGATAACCTAGGATGCTCTTTTTCTCCTTCTTCTCCTTTCCCCTCTCCCTTCTTTTCTTTCTCCTTTTTCTTAACTTCTCTTCCCTCTTCATCTTTTCTCTTTCTTCCTTCTTCCCTTCCTCTTCCTCCATATGTAACCCTTGCCTTTTATGTAAGCAGTAACTAAAAGCCAGGCAAATCTACTGGATGGAGAAACCAGCCCTTCTCTCTTCCTCCTTACCCTATAAAATCTACACATTGTTGACAGAATGTTGATTTAAAATTACACTAATTGACAGTGAAAGACTTCATATAATCCTGTTTATATGACCTCCAATAATATTGAAAGATCAGATAAAAATCCTACCCTGGCAATTTTCAGAAGCCATCATAGACTATAACAAAAATGATTTAGATGAATGAACTTAACACATTCCACAAAATGCAAATTTGCATTTTATGCCAAACCCATCAGTCACCAACCCTGCTCCAAAAGGATGACTTCTGTGGGGACCAAGTACCTGCCTATAACCAGGAATCATTGTATTTACACCATTGCCAAACTGTTGGGTTGCTCAATAGGCTGTGCCTAACACCAAGTTACAATTACATTGGAACCCCAAATACTTTATTCCAGACATCCCCAGTGCTGCTAACTGACTTCTCAGTGAGGAACTTAATCCACTCTTGAAAACCCTCATCATTTGGGGAATTTTCAACATGATGTGTCCTATGTGTCATCAAACCAATCTCAATGATAACTTCCAGACTGGATCCACATGGTCACCTTCCCTGATCCTGGATCCCTTATTTCCTTGCAAGAAAACAAGAAGCTTTATGGTCTTCTTTCACTGTCATGTGCTCAGGGCCTTCTCAGGTATTTGTCCCACATCACTGGTCTGAATGGAGAACAAACAGAAAGACATTGCTTTGCAAGTTTATTTAATCTAGAATCTGATTTTCTTGTTGAATTTGAGTTGATGGGGAAAGGTAGGGAATTGACTGTAAGAAAGAGGCAGGTTGAAGCAGAAAGAATCAAGAATCAGAATAAGAAAAGACATGTGAAAACAAAAACTACTTTGCATTCCTTGATCAGGATGTGGGAATAGATTCAGAGAGAAACTGATGGAAGGTGGTGGTGGGGACAACCCATGGACCCTGTGCACATGAGACTGAAGGTGAGAAGACTGGATGGATGGGTGCTACAGAGGCTTTTGAGGCTCACTAATTTCTTGGGCTCTGAAGGTCTGCCACTGAATGTGCTTCATCCTGGAGGCCAGGAGAACCCAATGGCATCAGGTAAGGAGCACTTTTTCTACCAAGGATGAGGCTCTGGTGTGTCAGGGATAAATGTGATAGGAATGAAAAGCAGCATCTAAACCAATGAAGTAAGAAAGAATGGAAGTCAGTGACATAGATAGCAGAGGGATTGCCCAAAGCTAGGGTATGCATCACTGCTGACATATGCAGAAAAAGAAGGCGGGAAATGGGAGTCCATGGCAAGAGGAACAGTGACCTCACAGTGTTATGGGGCTATCATGGGAATAGCATGTGGCAACCAGAGTGATGATACTAGAACAAGTCTGGAGCTTAGTTAGCACTACAGAAATGAATGCTTTTATAAAATGAGAATTTCCCTCACTTGCTGTTTTTTTAAGAATTAAAAGACAATAGATATATTTATGAAGCCAGATCATGTGCAAGACAGTTGAATTCTTGCCAAACACTTCAGAATCTGAAGGTACCTCTCATCAGGGTTGATGCTGCTGTCAGTGTAGAAGTTTTGATTATAAAATCCATAGCTGGCATAGATCCAGAGTAAGTAAAAAATATGCCATTTATGATTTTTATTTCTGAATGCTTTCTATATTAATCAGAGTAAAATATGAACTGCTGCTATGACAAACAAATTCTCTAAAAATATTTTAACACAAAAAGTTTTCTCTTACAGAATTTGGTTTGGTTGCTATAGATCAGTCAACTTTTCTCAAATAGCGAATCAAGGACATAACCTCCTGCTCTGCTGTGACACTACCATCTACAAAGTGCAGCCATTGTCCAGAAGGAACAGAAATGCAGCGCTTCACAGGAGACTCCAGGGATTGAGCACTATGTAGTCAGCTTTTTGTTTCTCTGACCAAAATACATGACACTAACTAATACTCAACACTAAAGGAAGAAAAGTATATTTTGGCTCACAGTTTCAGAGGTCTCAAGGCACATGCCCAGTGACCTACTTTGTCCAATCTTGCCCCGCTGCCCACAGTTTCCACCACCTTCCAGGAGTCCATCCAGCTACCCATGGGTTAATTCACTGATGAGGTCAGAGCCCTCATGATCCAATCAGTTCTGAAAAGCTCCAGCTCTGAACATTGCTGCATTGGGGACCCTTCAACCCCTGAGTCTTAGGGGGCATTCCAGGTTCCAACTATAATAAGCACATTCTTCTGCCTGTATTCCATTGGCCAGATTAGTCATATGGCCCCACCCAGGCACAAAAGGGCTTGAAAACATAGTTATCCTCCATTCCACAAGGAAGTAAAATATTTGGTGAACACACAGGAACATAATTAATGTGTACAGATGTTATATTGTCATTATCTCATTTAAATCTATGAGGTAGGGACCATTGCTATGTCCATGTATTTCCATGGAGGAGAAACATCAAAGGAACGTGGTGGTGGGCACAGCCCACAGATCCCATTCACATGGGACTGAAGGTGAGTGTCACATAGAGATCCCATTGGAATTTTGTAGATCCTAAGTCTTTTTGACGTACTAATGATCTAAATAGTCATTAATAACCTCCTTATACTGCTCCTGAGCAACAAGTTATACATTGAAAAGAGGCTAGACAGAGTAGGTTCTGGTCACCTGGAGCATCTGTGACTTCTTCCACAGCAAGTACATTTGGGAAGTCATTTCCCATCCTGACATGTCAGTTTTCTCTTGAGAAATGGATGTTTGAACATTAAATTCCCTTTTAGCTTGAAAGTCCATTTAATTTTTTGCTTTTACATTTTTAAAAGAATATTTGTCAAAGAATTACTTCTGTGTTCTTTTTAATGATCCTTACAGGATGTACAGGATATTGGGAAAACTCTCTGCTGGAATCCTATCATACAGAGTGCTTAGCACCTTCTTGGTTCCCTCAACTTCTTTTCCCACCGAAGACTTTTCCATCTGTTAGCACACCCCACTGTCAAAGCAGCTGATTCCTGCTGGTTTAGGAAAGCATTCAGCATGGCTTATGTTCAACAGCCTCTTGTCTCTTTTCTGGAGCACGCTGGGAATGTAACGTGCCAAATCATTTTCACCTTAAACTCAGCATGAAATGTGCCCATCTGGGCTTCAGAGAAACTTAGCTAATAAAGCACGAGATTGCTGAGGAAAAGCAGATATTTGTGCTGTTCCGCAATTGCATGTGCCAAGAGCCCATTCCTGCTGGCTCCTCTGGGGAAGCTGAGGTTTTCAGGTCTAAAGTCAAACCTCCAATCATGGCCCTCTCAGGTATCTCCCTGATACCAGGAGACAAAAGTCCTCATCTGATTCCCCACTTCTCTTTCCCTTTTCTTTCTCTGATTGAAGCAGAACCTGCCTTTTTTTCCCTACCAGAAACAGGAGGCTGTTTTCTGTTCACAGGAATGAAGAACAGTGGCAAAAAATGATGTTAAACGTGGTGAAATATTTCCAGGACAAGATGGTGATTTTTCCAAGTATGTGATAATGGAAATCTGGACCTGAGATGGGTGACAATTTTCCAGGATGTGCTTTTTACCAGTTTTTCAGAATACATCATATGTTGCTGGCACTAAGGGTGGATGGGAGATAAAGTAGAACCAGTCAGGAGGAATAAAGGCTGACTGGTTCTACTTTTCGTTAAAGCCCAGGGTGGTCTAACCCATTCATTCTTCGCTCATTCACTCATTCATCCATGCATCCATTCCGAACATTTTTATTGAGCACCTCTGCTGTATCAGACATTGTGGTTATCAAAGGGACAAAAGTCCACAGTGCTCTCTATTTCTATTCTTATCCCTCTTTACCCTCAATCCAGCTTCCCCCACATATTGGTCAGAATAACCCTTCAAAATATAAAGTCATTTCCCCCACAAAGAGGTTTTCAATGACTATGTCTTTATTTCGTTGCCTGAGACTGAGGAACTCATATAGAAAAGGAGCATATTAGCTCACAGCTCTGGAGGCTGGAAGTCAATGAGAATGGCACCAGCATCTTCCTGGCTTTGGGGGAGGACTGCATGCTGCACTGCAGCAAGGCAGAACAGCCAAAGGTCCAGTAGATGTGGGCAGAAGGGACAGAACACTAGGGACCCCTTTGCTTTATTTCAACTCACTTTGGAGGAAACTAATCCAGTCCCAGAAGAGGGAGGCTTTACTTCCTTTCCCAGAATTAACTCAGCCCTGTGAGAGTGGCATGAAACCTTTATCAGGGCAAAGCCCTCAGGACCCAAAAACCTTCTGGAGGTTCCACTACCTCTCACCACCATTTCACTGGGGAATAAATTTCAAGTTTTGAAAGGGGAAAACAACACCTAATTCATAACAGACTTCTTATTGCTTTTAGAATAATCAAAACTCTGTACTACCTGTACCTGCAAGGTCCTGCCAGTCTGGCCTGGCCTCACATGTCTGCACTCCTCTAACTTCTTCTCACTCTTTCTTACCATTTTCCATCATACTGGCCTCCTCTTTTTCTTGTAGACATCAAGCTCTTTCAATAGAGGAATTCTGTGCTTCCTTCTCTAGGCCTAGTCTACTGTGGGACTGCATCATTCACTTTGTTTAGGTTTCAGCTTAAATTCTGCCTCCTCCAAGAGCCCTTCGTTCACTACTCTGTCATCAATATACTTTCCTTCCCAGAGGTTATGATGATCTGTAATATTTTGTATACTTGTTTTCTTTCTGGGTCATTGACAATGTCCTTAGTATGCCTTGGATCTGGTTGTGCCCCCAAAAGATTATGTGTTAATAACATGGTCCCCAGTGCAGTAAGGTTCAGAGGTAGGGATTTTAAGCAATGATTGAATCATGAGGGCTCTATCCTCACCAGTAGATTAATCCATTGATGGATTAATAATTTGAATGGACTTACCAGGAGGTGGTGAAGAATATAGACAAGTGGTACATGACTGGAGGAAATAGTACACTGTGACAAAGTAGATCTAGATAAAGGCTGTTCATACTGCTACCTGTCTATTGGGAAGACAGAGGTGCTAGTTCTTGACCCAGAGGGAGGCAGGATACTAAGGCAGAAGTAATTGGGTTGTCAGAAGTCTTCAAAAATAAGGTGAATTCTGACCTGGGCCCTGAACAGAGTTCCCAGATGGGGGACATGGAATCAATGATTAAGGTATTATTTTGTGTGGTTGAAGAGGGTATGCATGACATGAAGAAGGGAGAGGTGGATTGGCAAGCATCCCTGGGCAGGTCCAACCGTGTTTGTATCACAGAGGTGGAGAGGTTGTCAGTTACCTTAAAGTCTTTGAGTATAGTGAGAAAGAATACTAGTCCCACTGCTGACTCTCAGCAAGAGAGTGGTGCTTCTGCTAAGTTGTTGCCTCTGTGTGCCTTTGACGAGGAAGCATCCATTTACCTGCAGTTAATTCCTGTCCTCAACATTGTTCCCAATTCTGTTCTTCATGTGACCTCAAACCTACCTGTGTTTGGATCAGTTATCTTCCAACAACTTGGAAGAAAAAGACAAAAGAGAAACAATCTTGTTATTTTATCCCTTGATAATGGCATTCAGATATACCTTTTGAAGAAGAAGGAAACTATCATCAATATTTAAGGGCAGCTTACAGTGGCAGGCTGGTGGCCTGCACCTGAAGAAAGCCAGGAGTTAGTCTGCTGCCACAGATGAAAGGCTGGTGTGAACCACAGTGTGAGTGGGGTCGCCACTGCCCTGGGACCTGCATTTCTTCCTGGAGGAAGACCAGAGGTGGTAGAATAAAATAGTAAACTGGAAGGTCAAAAGGAGTTCCCAAGATTTTATTTGGTATCATTGTCTGTTATCACTGATTGGTGGGATTCTGCTCTTTATTAAAGCCATTCAGTAAAACCAGTTTGTTTCACAGTTGTAAGTAGACAGGGTGGTGAGGGAGGGTGAGGAAGAGCCACACAATGGCTATGAGGGTTTCTTTGGGTCAGATAGACCTGGGCTGGCTTCTTGGTTCTGTCCCACTTCTATGTTACATAATTTTAGCCAAATTATGTGACTTTGCTGAACTCGGCTCTATTCTGTGTAGAACTGGAGTAATTTTTGTAACAGAGGATTATTCTAAATGCTCATAGAAAGTGTATATAGAGAGGCTGGGGAGATAGCTCAGTCAGTAGAGTACTTGTTTGCAAGCACAAGGCCCTGGGTTTGATCCCCAGCACCCCAAAAAAAAAAAAAAAAAAAAAAGAAGAAAGTATATATAGATGCTGAGGATTGTGTCTGAAATATAGCATACACCAGTACAGATCAGTGTACTATGATTATTATTTACTACTCCCACTACCACTAAAGTGATTTCTGCATGTATTTATTAGACTATAAACTGTGGGCAGGAAGAATTCATTGCAAATTCTATTTTTTAATGTCCCATTGAAATGAAATAACTAACATATAAATAGCCCTTGATAAATATTTATAGAAAAATTTTAAAATGAACACATTATTTTAATTTAATACTTTCTTAAAAACTAATTATTATTAAATTATTTGTTCAAGAATCATTGGACTAAATTCTTTTTTTCCTTTTGAACTCATTTTCTATGGATTTCACCAACATTGGGGAAAGAGGAGAGAGATAAGGAAGCAATTTTTTTATGTGATTCAGGACAGGGCCCTTAAAACTAGGTAGAGCTGGAGTAGGGTCCCTGCTCTGAGGCTTCCCAGACTCAGGGTTTTAATCTGTAGAATGGGAATAGCACTTAGTGATAATAATTATAACAATAATAGGCAGTGTAACGAAGCACTCATCTATATTGTTTCATAATTCTCACAAACATGTGAGGGGGTGTATGATCACATGTGAGACAAGATCGGCCTACCTGTCTCCCACGTGGTAGAGAGGTACAGCCAGATGAGAACAGTCAAGTACCTGGTCCAATGTCAGTTAGCTCCATCTCCTTGTTCCCTCCTCCACTTAACCAGAGGCTGAGATGCAGACAGATTCTGGTCACATGGCTGTGAGGGGCTGGAGAAAGCTTCCAAGCTTATCAGGTGGCTCCCACACCTGTGTCCTTTCCACTGGGTCCTACAGCCTCCATCAGAAGTCAGTGGGGAAGACATCTTCACATCTGTACAAACCTCCTCCTCTCTCCTCAGCTCAGATCATTGTCACCTAGCTGTTTGGGGATCATGTGGCATGAGTTAACCAGTCATATGCTTGCTCTCAGGGTCACTGTCCAGGTGACAGAGCAGGGCCACACATGGCCAGGATATAAAACCTGCCCAGGTCAACAGGTCTTGTGCTTATGTCCTGTGCAGTGCTGTACCACTGCACTCATGACAGAGCTGGCACTGTCTGGCCTGCAGCCTCTCTGCAGGCAGTGGCTTGCTGGGGGCACTGTTTGGGTCATGTTGCTGCCTCACTTGTGGTTGCCAATGGTGGAGCACTGCTGAGTTGAATCACCTCTCACACAGACTTCTTTTGTGTCCTTGCCACAGAGGCTGTCTCTGCCTTTTTGATGCAAGGAGCAGTGAAGCTCCATCCCTGCCACAATGTCACCTTGCTTGTTGGCTCTATCCACAAAGGGAGATGGATTGAAAGAGAGTAGAGAGAGAGAGAGAAAGAGAGAGAGAGAGAGAGAGAGAACAAGATGTGCAGGGTAGGCATTGATCCTCCAGATAATGGCCAAATACAAATAAGCAGCATGAACAATGAGAATAAAGGTGTCTCCTCGGGACTCCACCTCCCTGCCTTCTCATCCTTCTGTCTCTACTCACTTACAAGCCTGGGGAACCTTGTTTCAAGGAGGAGTTTTGACTCTACCCTAAACTCTTCTTTCTGCACTTGTAACAGGATCCCTGATCCTACCTAACTTGCTATCCTGTTGGGGTCCTGAGATGGCTAACAGAAGAGGGGAGCTGCCCCCATCCCTGTCCGCTTTCCACCTCCAGCTTGTGTTGGCCTGCTCCATTGTACATTTTCACTCCAGTAGCCCCTCCTTCCTTCTTTTTAATTATGTCATTAATGATGCCTATTGTTTAATATCTGTCATGCCTACCAGAACAGGAGATCTACATGTGTTCAGAAAATATCAGGTTTATTTGCCACTCTATTTAGGCTGTCCAGTGGAGACTCAGGGAAGATGTTAGATACTCAATTAATACTTGTTGAAGGATTAAACTCTATACTGTTTGAACAAATTTCCAATTGGTTTCCATTGGTCCCTTGTGGTCAGTTTTGCACCTCTACAAACCACAAAGCTCAAAAATGGAAAATTAATCTTTGTGACGTTCAAATCCAACGTTTTATTCTTTTTCTTTAAGCTCTGCTCTCCTCCTTAGTCAAAGACTGACAGAGCTCCTCCTCCTCAGCCCTAGTCATTTCTCTCTGAGATTCACCATCTTATCTTCTGAGTGCATTTAGGTGGCCTCAAGACATCCTGCCACTTAGAGCTTCTTTGTCCTCTCACATGAGATTCTTCTTGCATGAAATGTCCTCTTCCCTCTTTCTCTACTTGGAGAATTCTACATGTTTACTTCTAGAAAGACTCCCTGGAACATCCACTTTATCCACTCTTCCAAGTAGAGTTGACCACTCCTCTCTTTGTGTCCCCTGCTGAATGCTCCATCCCCTAATTGTCAATTACATGTTTGTCTTCCCCAAAAGGCATGGTAAAATCAGAACAAGACTGGGGCCGGTGAGCATGGTGGGCAGTTGTAGGGATGAGGAAAGAAGGCAGAATGGGTATTCAATTGCAATTGCAGTGGCTGAATGAAACCATGAAGGAAGCCAGTGGGGGCACTGAGAAGAAGGGGCCAAGGACACATCTACACCAGTAAGAATGGCATCTTTAATCCAGAGCAAATGCAGGGCATGTTGCATCTTTCAGGGCACCTGCAGGAGAAGTAACTGAGTCTGTGTCCTGAAATAGAGTGCACACCAGGTGAGCTCGGGTGCCCAGCATCCATGCACTGAGGTCTGACATGCAGCCCAGAATTAGGTACAGATACAAATTAGAAATGAATTCCCTCTGTAAGCAAAAAGCAGAACAGAGAACAGAAACACCTGCTAATTTTGTGTGAATCAATGCTTTCTGTCCTGGAGATAACCTAAATCAGATGAGGAATCCAACCAGATCCCCTTGTTGCATCAGTCAGGGACAAACTGCAGAGCTGGACCTATGTTACTGGGGTTTTGCCTCTGACTTTGGAAAGCTGGTTAATCAGTCCATTGTATCCCTTGGATTCTGGACATTTTGAAGTGGAAAATATAAATCAAGGGTATTTTTAAAAGATCTCAAATATTGTATTTAAACAGATATGGAATTTTCCTTCAGAGTGAACCAGGTGACCAGGAATAAGTCATTTAACCCCTCAGGGTTTCTGTTTACTTGTCTATAAAATGGGAATAATTATAGTATCTGTCTTATACCCTACTGAGACATATGGTATACTAGAACAAATCCCTGTGTTTAGTACTTAACGAAGAGCCGAAACCCTCGAGTGGGGGCAATATTTCCTCTATGAGACATTTGGCAAGGACCAAGTAATTTTTTTTTTCACATAAGGGAATTTATTAAGCAAACAGTCTCTTCCTGCATGGTAAGAGAGAAAATGAGAGGAAACGAGAAAGGAAAAGAAAAGGGCGCGTGCTAGAGAGAGAGTGGAAAGCCAGGAGGATAGAGAAAAGTGTGTAGGACAGACAGAAGAAGAATGGGAAAAGATGGCAGGGAAGCTACAGTAAAACAGTTGAATTCTGCCGGGCTAACAGGGGACCAATATCGGAGAAGGATACTTGCAAGCTGACTGATGAACCAATAGCTAGCTAGGATGTTCACAGATTGACAAGTCGTTGGGAGACGGGCAAAATGGCTGTACCTGGTGGGCGGGGGAGCAGCTTTATACACTACATTTCTTTTTTTATAAGAAAATCTTTTACTCTCCAGTTCTTTTTGAAGCCTTCTCTCTCCATCCTGCCTAAGAGACTGGGGTTGGTTTTGCAGGTGAGATGTAAAAAGTCCATTCTCCTTCCAGACTTCCAAAGGCAGATGATTTTCATGGACTTCATTTCCTCAATTTGACTGAAATAGGTTCTACACTAACTGCCTGTCCCCAATTCTGACTTCATTTACCCCTCTAATTCTAGGAACTCCTTCACTGCTGTAGGGAAAAGGGGTGATGACTGATCTGGCTTCTTCAAGCTGGAAGGGGGCAGCATGGGGCAAGCAGTTTGGAGTTCCCTTTTTAGAAATCGGGTCAATTGAGGGGTTCATGGTAGAAGGCCGGTTGGGAAGAGCAGGTTGTAGAGGCATATGGGGATGGGTGCTTCTATGAGAGAAGAACAAAAGACATGAGTACTGAAAGGAGATTGATACAATATAAATGTTGCAGAATCTGGAACATGCCAATGACTATCATGAAAGTGACAGAAGTCAATAATCCCTCACCAGGGGGTGGAAGAACTGAGAAGGCCTAGCAAAGGCTGGAGAGGACAAGGTCTTTATTTGGGAACTTTAACATTGTCTAGGTTATCAGGAATGTAAACACAACATTTAGTAGACATACTAGCAAACATAGTTTAAGCCTACCTGTGTCTGTAGGCCTTAAACTGACTAAAAACTTCTGACTCTGGTAGTTTCTCTTGATAGTTATCAGGCGCATTTGCCTAAAAATCTCTCTTTTGTAGCTTTCAGTTTTTATTCTAGTGGGCTAACACAAGTGTACATCTTAAGTTACATTTAAGTATTATGTCTTTTAAATGCCCAAGAATGGCTATATTTGGGTTTTAACTGTTTTGCTAGGTGTTTAAGATCAAGCTGGTCAAAGTGACCTGTTCCTGTCTGTTAAAGAGTCAGCTGAGTTCCCACAGGGGTCACTCACAGAGAACTTAAGAGCAGCTTCTTAGCTCCATTAGTGCCATTGGTTAGGCAATGTCTTCTCGATGAGGTGGCTCCCCTTGGAAGCATTAGGGGTGTCTCCCTTTTTCCATGACTCTCCTCTGCAGCAGGTGCACTGAGTGGCTTTTCCTCTAGTGGTCTCATCACTCTTCTTGGTCAGGAGGTTGTGTGATCCAGAGTTGCAAATCTCCTTGGAGAAGTCCTCTTGTTCCCTGGGTTCAGGCTGACTTTGAGGGCAAGACCCAAATATGGACTTTTCTTGACCTCTGTATTTAATCTCAATCTCTAAGTTTGATCTTAACCATCAAGCAAGTCAGTCTCACCAGTCATAAAGCAAGAGTACTGGGCTTTAACTTCAATGTCTATGACTTTACAGTTATTTACCCCCTTTTATATAATTGGGGTTTACATTATCTGTCCTATAGGTGATGGCTTACTATTCCAAGTTAATTTACGGTGTTCGCTCTTGAAGCACTACTTCTGCAAAATATCTCTCCCCTTGAAATCAGACAGGCTCTGCAAACTGCTTTGATTAACTAAATATGACACAGATGATATTATGCCAGTTTATGAAATGAGTAGCATCTACTTCCTGCCTCTTGGAAACCCTGAGTTACCATGTGTGAAACTTGATAAATGGAGATTCCAATTGTCAGTGACCTGAGTGACAATCTAACCAGCCACCCCTGTCAAGGCACCAGTGAAACTCTTGGATTCTCCAGAGCAGCCCATCCTCCAGGAAAACACCACTGCATCTATGTTGTAATTAACATCATATGGAGAAGAATTGTCTGGTTGAGCTGTGCCTGAATTCCTGCTCCACAAAATTGGGAGATAAAAAATGGTTATAGTTTTAAGTTGTGACGTGCTGGGGTGATCTGTTTTGTATCAACACACAACTACACAGAAGAATCAGATGTCCTGATAGGAAAAGATCTTGTATTTTCAAGTCTTTTCTTTCTTGCTTCTTAGCTCTTCCTGTAGGCTCAAGCACCTCCAAACCTAAATTAAGCATAGCCCCTTTCAGATTCAGATCTCAGCTTACATTGAAATGTAAATGGAGAAGGCACTGTGGGAAACCAATCTGAAGCCCAAGGGGAAAAAGTGTCCACTTTAAATTTCTCCTGGGCTACGAGTCAGAATACTTTTCTCCCTTTCAACTTTTCTTTCCTTCTCATTTTTTCATGCTTTAATTAATAACCGTTATCATTTTTCTTCTAGGACTTTTGTTTTCTTAAATGCTATATTTTTGAGCTCACAATTTTGATCCTACATACCTAGGTTAATGATTTTTGATCAGTTCTTTTTATCCAACTCTCAAGTTATTCTTGAACATCTGTTACATTGCAATGGAGATAAATATCACAAGGCCTTTGCTTTTGTGTTAAATATAAGTGTGCATAAAAATTAAAATTTTAAAAAATGGATCCAAATATTTTTAATTCACGTGATTTAAAGAGGTTCAATTTAAAGTGGGTAAACTGAACGGGCGGTGGGGCGGCGGAGGACGTGGAGGAGGAAGAGGAGGCCGACCTACAAGATGGCCCCTGCTGCAGGAGCGGCCTCGGCAGCAGCAGGTGGGGGGCTGGAGGTGGCGCTGGCGGCAGCGGCCGAGGCCCAGCGGCCTGGGACAGAGTCAGCGTCGATGGTGGCAGCGGCGGTGGCAACGGCAGCGGCAACGGCAGCGGGGATGTGGAGCTGAGAGGAGCTGCTGCTCGGACCAGCGCGGTTATATTTCACACTATGTGCTGACTGTATCTACAGAAGATATTTAACGAAAAAAAAAAAAAAAAAGATAAACTTTTTTCAAAGATTTTGATTCCAGTGGAATCTTTGCTTTAGATTTGTGTGTGTGTGTGTGTGTGTGTTAGTGAATTGTAACTCCAGAAGCAATGCCTGTAGAAGCTCCACAATGGACGGATTTCCTCTCCTGCCCAATTTGCACTCAGACTTTCGACGAAACAATTCGAAAGCCCATCAGTTTGGGCTGTGGCCATACTGTCTGTAAGATGTGCCTGAACAAACTCCACCGCAAGGCTTGCCCATTTGACCAGACCACTATCAATACCGACATTGAGCTCCTCCCCGTGAACTCAGCATTGCTGCAGCTAGTGGGTGCTCAGGTCCCTGAACAGCAGCCCATTACTTTGTGTAGTGGGGTTTGGGGTTGAAGACACAAAGCATTATGAAGAAGCCAAGAAATGTGTAGAAGAGTTAGCATTGTACCTGAAACCACTCAGCAGTGCTAGAGGAGTGGGTCTGAATAGCACTACCCAGAGTGTTCTGAGTCGCCCAATGCAGAGGAAGCTTGTGACTCTGGTTCACTGCCAGCTGGTGGAAGAAGAAGGCAGGATTCATGCCATGAGAGCTGCTCGCTCTTTGGGTGAACGAACAGTTACAGAGTTCATTCTCCAGCACCAGAATCCTCAGCAACTTTCTTCCAATCTTTGGGCAGCAGTCAGGGCTAGGGGTTGCCAGTTCCTTGGACCAGCAATGCAGGAGGAAGCTCTAAAGCTGGTTCTGCTGGCCTTAGAAGATGGCTCTGCTTTGTCAAGAAAAGTACTGGTTCTTTTTGTGGTGCAAAGGTTGGAGCCACGGTTTCCTCAAGCCTCTAAAACTAGCATTGGGCATGTTGTTCAGCTCCTTTATAGAGCTTCCTGCTTCAAGGTCACCAAACGTGATGAAGACTCTTCTCTGATGCAGCTGAAAGAAGAATTTAGGACCTATGAAGCTCTGCGGCGAGAACATGACTCCCAGATAGTGCAGATTGTTATGGAAGCAGGCTTAAGAATTGCACCAGACCAGTGGTCCTCTTTGCTTTATGGAGACCAGTCTCACAAATCTCATATGCAGTCCATTATTGACAAGTTGCAGACCCCAGCCTCTTTTGCTCAGAGTGTTCAGGAACTAACTATTGCTCTCCAGCGGACTGGAGACCCGGCAAACTTGAACCGACTAAGACCCCATTTGGAACTATTAGCAAACATTGACCCAAGTCCAGATGCTCCTTCTCCTACTTGGGAACAGCTAGAAAATGGACTGGTTGCTGTGCGTACAGTTGTGCATGGGCTGGTTGATTATATCCAGAACCATAGCAAAAAAGGAGCAGATCAACAGCAGCCTCCACAGCATAGCAAATATAAAACATACATGTGTCGAGATATGAAGCAAAGAGGAGGATGCCCTCGTGGCGCCAGCTGTACATTTGCACACTCACAAGAGAAACTGGAAAAATTTCGTAAGATGAACAAACGTCTGGTTCCCAGAAGACCTCTGAGTGCCTCTTTGGGTCAGCTGAATGAGGTGGGCCTGCCTTCTGCCGCCATCCTTCCAGAAGAAGGTGCAGTGGATCTGCCTAGCAAAAAACCCCCTGCTCTACCAAATGGAATTGTGTCAGCAGGAAATACAGTAACACAGCTGATTCCACGGGGAACAGATCCCAGCTATGATTCTAGTCTGAAACCAGGGAAGAATGATCATCTGAGCAGTAGTGCTCCAGGATCCCCTCCTGACCTGCTAGAATCTGTCCCTAAGAGCATTTCTGCTTTACCTGTGAATCCACATCCTGTACCTCCAAGGGGGCCAGCAGATCTGCCTCCAATGCCTGTCACCAAACCACTTCAGATGGTACCACGAGGTTCTCAGTTATACCCAGCACAGCAAACAGATCTTTACTATCAGGATCCTCGAGGAGCTGCCCCACCATTTGAACCAGCATCTTATCAGCAGGGTATGTACTATACTCCACCACCATGTGTGTCCCTCTTTGTCTGACCTCCACCATCTGCTCCTGAACCTGGTCCTCCCTATTTGGATCCTTATCCACCTTACCTCCAAGATCGTGTTGTGAACTCTCAGTATGGCACACAGCCACAACAGTACCCACCTATGTACCCACCTCACTATGATGGCCGTCGAGTGTCCCCTGCTCAGTCTTACACAAGAGAGGAGATTTTCCGAGAAAGCCCGATACCCATTGAGATTCCACCTCCTGCAGTACCATCCTATGTACCAGAGTCCAGAGAAAGATATCAACAGGTGGAGGGTTACTATCCAGTAACCCCTCATCCTACTCAAATCAGACCTTCGTATCCCAGAGAACCTCCATATAGCCGGCTTCCTCCTCCTCCTCCTCCTCCCCAGCCCCTTCCTAGTCTAGATGAGCTACATCGCCGAAGAAAGGACATAATGGCCCAGCTGGAGGAAAGAAAGGTTATCTCTCCACCTCCTTTTGCACCTTCACCAACATTGCCTCCCACATTCCATCAAGAGGAATTTTTGGATGAAGAATTGAAGGTAGCTGGGAAATACAAAGGAAATGATTATAGCCAATACTCTCCTTGGTCATGTGACACCATCGGCTCCTACATTGGAACCAAAGATGCAAAACCCAAAGATGTTGTGGCAGCAGGGAGTGTGGAAATGATGAATGTGGAGAGTAAAGGAATGAGAGACCAGCGATTGGAACTTCAGAGAAGAGCAGTAGAAACCAGTGATGATGACCTCATCCCATTTGGAGACCGACCAACAATATCTCGGTTTGGTGCCATTTCTCGAACTTCCAAAATGCTATATCAGGGTGCTGACCCAATGCAGGCTATGGCACCTCAGGGAGCTCCCACAAAATCTATTAACATTTCAGATTATAGTCCATATGGAACGCACAGTAGCTGGGGAGGTTCTCCATATTCACCTCATCAAAACATAACTTCTCAGGGACACTTCAGTGAGAGGGAGCATGTATCTATGCCAGAAGTAGCCAGTCATGGAAAACCCCTTCCATCTGCTGAGAGAGAACAGCTCCGGCTAGAACTGCAGCAACTGAACCATCAGATTAGCCAGCAGACTCAGCTACGTGGATTAGAGGCTGTTAGTAACAGGCTGGTGTTGCAGAGGGAGGCAAACACCCTTGCAGGCCAGCCACAGCCGCCGCCACCTCCTCCAAAGTGGCCTGGAATGATCTCAAGTGAGCGGTTGAGTTTGGAACTGCATCAAGTGGAAAGGGAAATTGGGAAGAGAACCCGGGAACTAAGTATGGAGAACCAGTGTTCTCTGGACATGAAAAGCAAATTGAATACAAGTAAGCAAGCAGAAAATGGACAACCAGAACCACAGAACAAGGTTCCAGCTGGGGACCTTACCTTGACATTCAGTGACATATCGAATGGATCAGCCTTGACACAAGAGAATATCAGCCTCCTGTCAAACAAGACCAGCTCTCTGACCCTATCAGAGGACCCAGAGGGAGGAGGGGATAACAATGACTCCCAGAAATCAGTAGTTACTTCCAGTTCTGCTCCCTAAAACATGAGGAATCCTACTATTCTCTTCTGCCCCTAATCAATTTGTGGGGCATAGGGGTAGAAGAATGGATGACTTCTAAACGTGTTCTCTAAGAATGGTGAGAGAAATCCAGGAAAAGCACCAGAGGCAATGTGCACAAACACCACTACTAAAAACAAACCCTGCACATAGTTCACATTAATTTTTTTTTTAATTTAAAGAAAAAGAAAATTAGCAGTATCTGCAAGCAATTCAGATTAAATTTGTTTTTGTTCTGTGAAAAAAAAATAAATAAAAAAATAAAGTGGGTAAACTAATAGAAGTAAAATGTCCTTAAAATTAACTCACAAGTCTCTAAGTGGTCAAACTAATAAAATGTTGATGTTTATAAAATGTCTAACATCAATTTTTCTAGGACTTTTCTTCAACAGGAAAGAGATGGCAAATACTGTTGGTACAGTTGTCTGATATCTTGGTTTTTCTACAATAAGATGAATGAATTAAAGTCAACATGTATGGGATTACTCAAATGTGTTTGTTAGAGACATCTAATTAATTTATAAAATTATTCCATGAAGTAACATACTTAAAAACATTATTCTTTGTATATTAAATGTGTTCATATTTTCCAGGTATATAAACCTTTAAAGCAGAAAATTAATCAAGCTGCTGTTCTCCAAATTAAACTTGTCTATAATGGTCAACCTATCATTTAATGTTCTATTATAGGACCTGTCATCAATAGGGTATATGTAAAATGACATTTAAGAAAAAGTGTAATGCACAGTAGCAAAAATGGAACAACAGTGACTGAAATTGGGGTCTCTGATGACCTCATGGCTGTGGCATGCCTGGTGCCTGGGAGTGCTCCTGTGCAGGGGCACAAGATGCCTAACTGCTGTGGCAGTACATTGATCTCAGGCACACAGCTCTTGGGCAGGAAGGAATTCTTTTGCTAGATAACCAGTGTTTCATCAGCTCCCTTCTCTGGTTCCTGCCCACCTTACAGTAACTTTGGAACCTAACATTGCACATATATAAAGATTGTTGACATAACTCTTTAGATCCGCATTTCCATCAGAGAACAGAGCTCCATCTGATCTCAGCTTAATCTTTAAAATCTGTGTTTATAACCCTTTATTTTCTAATACTCCTTTGTCCCTCACTAAAGAGCCCCACATTACCTGAGATAAGGCTCTGCCTCACAACCCTGCTACACATTACAATGGCTCCAAAGTAAGCCTGACTTTAACTCATTTAAAATTGTGTTCAAAAGTCTGATGTTTGTTGTAAAGATTACTGTGATCCCAAATGGGAACTCAGCCAAAATTCAAGATAGTTATTGCACAAACTGAATGTTTTACTGTTGATGATTCCATTTTGTATTTTCCTTGTAAACTCTAATTGTTGCCTGATCAATAAATTAAAAAAATGCAAACCCAAATAATTGTATTTATAAATTATTTATAAAGTTTTACTTCATTAAATGAAAACCAATATAGTGGCTTTGAATATTATTAGATTTGAGTTGCGGAAATAAAAGTTCTTACTACTTGAATAACTTTTGGTAAGTTTCTTAACCTCTTGAGCATTTGGGTCTTTACCCATATATGTGAATAATAATATTTACTGTAGGGAATTATTCTGAATGTTCAATGGGGAAATATAGATGAAAGTTTCTACTATAAGTTTTGGCACCCAAATGTCATTTGATAAACTTTTGTTGAATTTTAATACTTTTAGAGGTTAGGAAGGAAAAAATTAGCAAGAACTTTGGGGAACAAAGTTTGCAAGACATGAAACACAGTAAAGCAAAAATCACTGTAATTTCAAACTGTTTTTGGCATGAACACAGGCAGCACTTGGATTCTCCATTGTTTTAGAGTGGAATGGAGTGGGCCATGGTTCTGACTGGTGAGTGGTCTCAGGTGATTGTCCTGTATGTGTGCTGGGGGATTTCTGACAAAGACTTCACCAACGAACATTGGTGTAAATGGAGGTAAAAGGGGGTAAGTGCACATGGCGATAGATCCAGATTTCTATGATCAATGGTTGGTGAGTGGGGAAGCCCCTCTGATGCAAACTCTACTGAAATGGATTTAGCAGCTGAACTCATGCCTGGGAAGGGAGGGAGAGCTGGGTGCCAGCTTCAGGCCAGTGAATGTACTATTTAAGCAACAGAGGTAAGGGGTTGCTTCCACCTGGGGAGAAAATGGTTGCAAGTTGCCCTTGGAGTTGAGTTATCCTGTTGTGGGATCCCCTCTGAAAAGAGGAGGCGCATGTCCTTTCCTGAAGAAAAGTGAGCCAGTGGCTTAGAGCCAAGGACACACAGAGCTTGTCTGAGCAGTAAGCCTGTGAAAGGTGGAGGGTAGGAAAGAAGCTCAGGATGTGGTGGCCTCCCCAGATGTGTTGTAGAGGGCCCAAGGCCACAGGAAAGTTGATATTGGCAACTCACAGGTAGTTAAATGGCTAGCAGGAGGGACCCTTGTTATAAATTAACGAAAATAGAGTACCTGAATTAACAAAAGTTAGATCTCAGCTTTTTCCCCAGATTGAGCCCAGAGTACTCCACCACTGAGCTACATCCCCAGCCTTCTATATTTGTATTTTGAGGCAGGGTCTCACTAAGAGGGCCAAGCAGGCCTCAAACTTGTGATCCTCTTACCTCAGTCTCTGGAGTTGCTGGGATCACAGGCTTGTGCCATTGTACCTGGCCAATTTATATCTAAATTTGAGTCCACAGGATGATGAAAGCTGGATTCTTGATGTATAAAGAAATAAGAAAGTATATGAAGTAGAACAACCAGACAATTCTTCTCCATATGATGTTAATTACAACATGGATGCAGTGGTGTTTTCCTGGAGGATGGGCTGCTCTGGAGAATCCAAGAGTTTCACTGGTGCCTTGGCAGGGGTGGCTGGTTAGATTGTCACTCAGGTCACTGACAATTGGAAGCTCCATTTATCAAGTTTCACACATGGTAACTCAGGGTTTCCAAGAGGCAGGAAGTGGATGCTTCTTAGGTTGAATCTCTCATCCTCGAAGGACTTTTATATGCATGAGCATAATTTGCCCACAGGAGTACTTTGAGAACACTCCTTCAGAATGCTCACTTTCTTTCCTATTCTGGGTGCATTTTGTTTCTTGTTGCTCCAAAGCTGATAGATGGGCTGTGAATCTGGCAGGTGATGGATCCATGGGGCCCTGCAGTAGGGGAGTAGCTCATGAAATTATCTGTTGGGAACTTAATATTTGCATTCCCTACCTCAATGTGATGACAAGGTGGGCTTTGGGGAGGTAATTACTTCATGAAGGTAGAACTTTCATGAATGGGAGGCTTTGTAAGAAGAGGCCAGAGATCTAGTTAGCTCTGCATCTGCCCTTTGAAGACACAAGAAGTTGGTGGCCTTCTACCTGGAAAAAAACCTTCAGCAGATCCCAACCATGCTGGCACCCAGATTTTAGACTTCCAGACTCCAGAACTGTGAGAAATAAATTTCTCTTGTTTATAAGTCACCAACCTGTGGTACTTTGTTATAACAGCATGAATTGACTAAGACATAGTAACAGAGCAAGGCATGGCCATTTTAGGAAGAAAAATGAAAGAGAACACATATCCATTGAACCATTGGTAGATGAAAGGGACCCTCTAGTTAGTGACAAATTCTGACTCACATGGTCTTCCAGAAGAGGTTGAACCCAACTGCATGCCTTCCCCTGGCTATGTTTACACTTCAGGTTGAGCTTTCAACCCTTCCTCTGGCAGATGGTGCTCACCTTATGTTACTCCTAAATGCTCTGCCCATTTTTATTCTTCTGTTTGAATAAGGAGTGGTTTGCATTAGTAATAGAACCTAGTATTTTTAATAAACAAATAAACAAAAGCATTGGATCTTACTTCTGTGATTTACCAAGTTTATTACCTTGGAGGTTCAATAAAATCTCCTGAGACTTGCTTGATTCATCCATGAAATGTTTCCCACAGGTGTGTGGAGGAGATAGATGTCAAATACTCTGCAGGTTCATCTGGATGTTCTTTAGATGGATGCTTCATTCTCTACTCCCCAATTCAACCTAGAAAGTTCTCATTGGGTATCCAACATTTCCACAGAAGTCAGAATTGTGAATTACTCTTGGACTTATACTCTTCCAAAGAGTTGTGGTGAGTTACATTGGGGCTAAAAAAAACTCCAGTGTATTAAGGAACATAAACAAAGAAGATGAATATGAGCCATGGCAGTTTTGACCCATGTGGGCTTTCTCAATACCTACCATAGACTACCAAAATAAGAGAGAAAGTAAGAGCTGTTTACCTCATTTCAGAATCTTCATAATCATTATCCTCTTCGCCTTAAAATAGTATATGAAGTAGAAACAACAGAGAGCATCACTGTTACCCAGTTTACAGGCATTAAGCCTATAAGAGTTACCATGTATAAGATCTGCTTAATACATGAGCTTGTGGTTGTGAGAATACCTGCCAGGAAGTGACCCATCTCTCTTTAGTCTCCCAAATTTCATAGTACCATCACAGGTACATGGTTAGAGGAAGGGGCAAATATTTTCTAAAATGATAGATATATTTAAGGGGAAAATGGTTTTTATTTATGCAACCCTTTCAAAAGCAATCACCATTTTTATGCATTGATGGTGAAAACCAAGGTTCAGCAAGTTTAACAAACTCTACCAAGATTGCATAGCAAGCCAGGAGAATAGTCAGAATTGGAATCCAGCCTTTCCATCTCCCTCCATAGGCCTCCTCTAGATCCAATATTTCTTGCCAGCAAATTGCTACTGCATATCTAAAATAACGCCTCCTCAAACTCTAATAAAATGACAAAATTTCTCAGCAGAAATAGATTTCACAAATTTTAAGCCTCACACCCCCCGGCATTTCTCTTTGCTCTGTTAACTTAGTTCTTGAGGGGAGAAAGAAAAGTTACCGTCAGTGATTTTGCTACAAGAGTAGAAATGACACCCTTAAGTAGCTGAGACCAAATCATTATTCATGTAGCACGTGGGCTCTGTCATTCCTCACAGCCTCCCCTGCCTGTGACTGGCTCTCATGTCCACCCATCCTGTTAGAATGTGTTAAGATCGTTACACACAGACCAAGCCTGTGAGTCTATTCTACCTAACAACCATCCCCTGTATGACTCCATTTAGATTTAGGGGGAAAAAAAATGTTTATTTCAATGTCACATGAAAGATCATGTTCTGGTGGTAGTTGTTAAGTGAAGACATTTTCTACTCTAATCTGAAATTGGAGAATCCTACAGAACAATTTGAAGCCACAGGGAAGCAGGAAACACTAAAAGGAGAAACCATAGCAAGGAAACAAGTGGGCGATTTTAAATTCTCACAGTTCTGGCTGAGATGACTTTTCACTGTGGCAAACATAGAAGGACCTTAGGGGAAAGAATTTTTGTGTAAAAGAGGAATATTCCAAGTAACACTAAACATGGAAGTTGTTTCTTTTCTGCCTAAATCTGTGGAGATCTGTAACATCTCCTTTCAACGAAGGGGAAGATTTTTGGTAGGTTCAAGAAAAATGAGAGGGGCTGGGAGTGTGGCTCAATGGTAGAGCACTTGCCCAACATGTAGACAATGGATTCAATCCTTAGCACCACATAAAAATAAATAAATTTTAAAACTAAGATGTAAAAATTACTGTAACATTAGTTAAAAAAAAAAAAAGAAAGAAAGAAAGAAAAATGAGAGCACTTACATAGTGTTTACAAGGTTCTGGTTTGGGGTCTACCAAAAGGGCTATCCTCTTTAATCACTAATAATCATTTTCTAAGAAAGCATTTACCTTAGATAAGGGGAGTAATTTGATGACAGTTGCATAGCTAATAAATGACGAGCTTCAAGTCTATACCCAAACTTTCAACTCTAACCTTACACTACAACTATGGCCCTCACAGGTACTCACAGACACTTAGCAGTGGGTGTTATACAGAAAAGTGAAGGCAGAGTCTGCTGTTGTTGGAAGTACTTAACATCCTGGACATGCATAGGAGCTGTTTGGGTGAATGTTATTAGTCATTGAAAACAATAAAAATGGAAATAGTCAAAATGAAGTAGGTTTGGTCCAAGGCAGATGACCTTTGGCCTCAGGGACTGAATGCCCAATCATTGCAGAGGCGGCTGAGAACTCTGTGACAAACTGTCATTGAAGGAAGTGGTCCTAGGTATGTGGGATGGGCTGACTGGTGTTGATGGTGTTGACTGCTGCCATCAGAGAAGGAGGCAGGACCAGGCAATGGCAGCAGGGAATGCATAGTGGGAACAAAAAGAGAAACTGCCTCAAAAGTGCTGGCTGAAGATTTGAGCAATGCCAAGGGAGGAGGAAGTGAGAAAAGCTAATACTGTATTTGAACTTTACTTATTGATTTAACACCATTCCTTCAGCACTGAATTTACACCACACTACACAGATACCAATCAAGCCATGCCAAAGTCCTTTCCATTATTGAATACAAAATGTAGGTGTGTAATTGATTGCATGTAGTATTTGAGTTTCATTTTGTATATAACAAATATAAACATATATTTATGTAGATATGTATGCTCACATAGATATAAAATGTGTTTGTGTGTGTGTGTGCACTTCAGCAGTGGAAATGGTGGTGGTGATGGTGTAAAGATTTTTCTCAACATACTCTTTGTTATAATTTTAAGCCCTGAGTTGGCAAATTCATTAAAACATTACTGCAGAGTAAAACCTGAATCAAGTAGATTCAGTCATCTCTTTAATTCATATTTTGGGGGACTTGATTTGGATCAGGAGTAGTCTGTATCCAAGGATCATTCTTGTTTGGAATGTCGTCCCTTAGCATGCCCATTCAAGATAGCAGAGTCTTGAGAGGCTGCTTGGTCCAGCTGATTAGAGATTAATAGTGAAGTCAGATTGGAGCTTCCAGGACATGGGCAGGTATGCCGTCCTGTCACTTATTTGATAAGAACAGCAGAGTTTAGGGTAAGGCAATGTGAATGTGAATGGATTCCAGTAAGAATTGATTTATTTTTCTTGAAAGACAACATAGCAATACAACACAGGAAGTTCCAAAGTTCTGGTGTCAGATATTTGTGAGTTCAAGCATAATTCAACTACCTGCTTGCTTAGCCATCCTTAGTGAATAAATCAATTTTAAGAATATTAATTAATTAATCTTAGTATTCTGATTGATGATGTGAGTTATAATATTCTCTTGTGGCCTGGTGGAGAAGAATACATTGATATGTGTATAACACATAAGTATCTCACCCACAGGAGGCAGTTAACTAATTGTGCCTATGTCTGCCTCTCTGTCATCTATCTATCTACCTACCTACCTATCTATTATCTATCACTATCTAAGCTAAGTGTGGGTAGTGAGGATTCCACCTGCAGAGTTTTCCAGATTATCTTGAGGCAATGAATAGGTAGGTCTGTCCTTAACACATCAATTCCATGATTCTTGTCTCATAAAGCTTGAGAATGATAAGTGTGCATTGATGGTGACTAGACAACATCATATTATTTTGAGGATTTGTTTATTTAACATTTGAAAATTGAAAATAAAATTTTCATAAAAATGCATTATTAAAAACATTATATATTTTTAACTTAATGCAATCCATAAAATAATAAGAATTGTATATTGTCTAGTTATTTTTTTAAATCTTAGTTTCCAAATATTAACATAACTATTGCTCACAAGAATTTGATCATTAAACTCAGCAATGTTGCCTTAGAAAAAAATAATGATGTTAATTGTGATCACAATGAAATATATCAAAAACATACAAAATGGATTAAATTATTAACAATTAAAGCCATTTGGAATACCGTGTATAGCCGGTTGGCAATTTTTCATCTACCAGTCCTATTTCTGGACTCTGTTGCTCTTGTAACCTCTATCCAATGGCAGAGCTATCACTCATATCCACACTACCACATTGTGGTCTCTGTTCATATTTTCTAATTTTGTATATCTATAATTCAGTTTATACAGAGATATGCTATATTCCTACTTTATTCTTCAATTGTTTGTTCATTCATTCAATCTCTGTTGTGAGTTCAGTATTTTACAGGTATTATACTAGGTTCTAGGAATACAATGTAAACCAAGAAATCATCCTCATGTTTAAAGTTTATGATCCAGCCTTGCATGGTGGAGCATGCCTGTAATCCCAGTGGCTCAGGAGTCTGAGGCAGGAGGATTGCAAATTTAAGCCAGCCTCAGCACCTTAGTGAGACCCTGTCTCAAAATAGAAAACAGAAAGAGCTGAGGATGTGGCTCAGTGGTTGTCTGCCTTTGAGTTCAATCCCTGGTACCAAAAATAAATAAATACTATTTATGGTCCAACTTATATAGATGTGGAGGCTGTATGAATACACAGGGAATTATTATATAGTTGGTCACAGGCAAAATCTCTGAGCCACAGATGATTTTGGAGTTAACCCAGACCTGGAGTCTGGAAGTCTTCCTGGAGGAAATGACATCTAAGCTGAACATTTTAAGATAAGCAGGCCATTGCCAAATGGAATGGGGTATTAGCACTTAAGACAGAGTGACTAGCATAGGCACACATCCCCTGAAACAGAAAAATGAAGAACATTTTGAAGAACAAAGGTGGTCCAGCATGGACATATTAGACAATGCAGTGTAAGGATGAGCAGTGTAAGTGATTCTCTTTAAGGATTGTTCCATCTGATGATGAGGAAAACTTGCCACAGGAGTGGCAAGAGGGAAAGGTGTGGCCAATCCTGTACTGATGCCTGCAAAGTCTTAAAGGAGTAAGGAGAGAGTATGTGGTCTTCCTGGCTCTCAGGAAAGGCACAACAGAGGAGGTAACTTCTTTCCTCTACAAAATGATTTCTGCTCCATTATTATTTTTTTAATTTATTAATTTTGATTCATTGTACACAAATTGTGTACAACTGCTGTTTCTCTGGTTGTACATGAAGTAGAATTGCACCATTTGGGTAATCATACATGTACATAGGGTAATGATGTTTGTCTCATTCTGTTATTTTTTCCTTCCCCCATACCTCCCCACCCCTCTTTTTCCTCTATACAATCCATCCTTCCTCCATTCTTGCCTCCCTCCCACCCCCTGTTATGTATCATCATCCACTTATCAGAGAGATCATTCGGCCTTTGGTTTTTGGGGATTGGCTTATCTCACTTAGCATGATATTCTCCAGCTCCATCCATTTACCTGCAAATGCCATAATTCTATTCTTCTTTATGACTGAGTAATATTCCATTGTGTATATGTACCACAGTTTCCTTATCCATTCATCAATTGAAGGGCATCTAGGTTGGTTCCACAATCTGGCTATTGTGAATTGAGCAGCTATGAACATTGATGTGACTGCATCACTGTAGTATGCTGATTTTAAGACCTTTGGTTATAGACCAAGGAGTGGGATAACTGGGTCAAATGGTGGTTCCATTCCAAGTTTTCTAAGGAATCTCCACACTGCTTTCCAGAGTGGCTGCACTAGTTTGCAATCCCACCAGCAACATATGAGTGTACCTTTTTCCCAACATCCTTGCCAACATCTATTGTTGCTTGTATTCTTGATAATTGCCATTCTAATTGGGGTGAGATGGAATCTTAGGGTAGTCTTGATTTGCATTTCTCTTATTACTAGAGATGTTGAACATTTTTTCATATATCTGTTGATTACTTGTAGATTTTCTTCTGTGAACTGCTCATTTCCTAGCCCATTTATTGATTGGGTTATTTGTATTCTTGATGTAAAGTTTTTTAAGTTCTTTATAGATTTTGGAGATTAGTGCTCTATCTGAAGTGTGTGTGGCAAAGATTTTCTCCCACTCTGTAGGCTCTCTATTCACATTGTTGATTGTTTCCTTTGCTGGGAAAAAGCTTTTTAGTTTGAATCTATCCCAATTATTGATTCCTGCTTATATTTCTTGTACTTTGGGAATCATGTTAAGGAAGTCTGGTCCTAAGTCAACATGAGGAAGATTTGGACCTACTTTTTCTTCCATTAGATGCAGGGTCTCTGGTCTGATTCCAAGGTCCTTGATCCATTTTGAGTTAAGTTTTGTGTAGGGTGAGAGATAGGGGTTTAGTTTCATTCTGCTGTGTATAAATTTCCAGTTTTCCCAGCACCATTTGTTGAAGAGGCTATCTTTTCTCCATTGTATGTTTTTGGCACCTTTGTCTAGTATGAGAAAACTGTATTTATGTGGGTTTATCTCTGTGTCCTCTATTCTGTACCATTGATCTACCTGTCTATTTTGGTGCCAATACCATGCCATTTTTGTTATTATTGCTCTGTAGTATAGTTGAAGGTCAGGTATTGTGATACCTCCTGCTTCTCTTTTTCTGCTCAGAATTGTTTTGGATACTTGAGGTCTCTTTTTCTTCTAGATGCAGTTCACAATTGCTTTCTCTATTTCTTTTCTTTTCTTTTTTTTTTTTTTGTTGTATTTGGCAATAATTTATTGGACATAAAACAGGCATAGGCAATAAAAATAAAAATAGACAAATTGAACTTCACCAAAATAAAACTAATTTGTGTGGACAGGAGACAAAGAACTTGCCAGACAGGCATGAGACCTGGGTTTGATTTCCAGCACCATAAAGTAAATAAATTGATAAAACACTTTTGTGCTTCAAAGAATACCAGCAATGAAGTGAAAACATAACCCTTATAATGGGAGAAAATATTTGTAAATCATATATCTGATAAGGTGCTTGTATCTAGAAAATATAAATAATTCTGACAACTCAATAACCCAAATTAAAAATGGGCAAAGGCTCTGAATAAACTTTTCTCCAAAAAGATATACAAATGGCCAACAATCACATTTTAAAAATTCAATGTCATTAGTCCTTTGTAAAATGCCATTCAAAGGCACAATTAGATAATACTTCACACCCACTAGGATGACCATAATAAATTTTTTAAATCTATTTTTATTGTAAACGAATGGGATACATGTTGTTTCTGTTTGTGCACAGAGTAACAGCATACCATTTGTGCAATCATACATTTACATAGGGTAATGATGTTTGATTCATTCTGTTATTTTTTCCTTCCCTCCCACCCCTCTCACCCCTCTTTTCCCTCCATATAGTCCCTCCTTCCTCCATTCTTGTGCTTTCTCTATTTCTATGAGGAATGTCATGGGGATTTTATTTGGAATTGCATTGAATCTGCATAGTGCCTTTGGTAGTATGGCCATTTTGACAATATTAATTCTGCCTATCCAAGAACATGGGAGATACTTCCATTTTCTAAGGTTTTCCTTAATTCCTTTCTTTAGTGTTCTGTAGTTCTCATTGTAGAGGTCTTTCACCTCTTTTGTTAGATTGATTCCCAAGTAGTTTATTTTTTTGAGGCTATTGTGAATGGGGTAGTTTTCCTAATTTCTATTTCAGAGGATTCATCGCTTATGAATAAAAATGCATTAGATTTATGAGCATCGATTTTATATCCTGCTACTTAATTGAATTCATTTATGAGTTCTAGAAGTTTTCTGGTGGAATTTTTCAGTTCCTCTAAATAGAGAATCATATCATCTGCAAATAGGGATAGTTTGAGTTCTTTTCCTATTCATATCCCTTTAATTTCTTTGGTCTGTCTAATTTCTCTGGCTAGAGTTTCAAGGACGATTTTGAATTAAAGTGGTGAAAGAGGGCATCCCTGCCTTGTTCTAGTTTTTAGGGGGAATGCTTTCAGTTTTTCACCATTTAGAATGATATTGGCCATGGGCTTAGCATAGATAGCCTTTACAATGTTGAGGAATGTTCCTACTATCCCTATTTTTTCTAGTGTTTTGAGCATGAAGGGGTGCTGTATTTTATCAAATACTTTCTCAGCATCTATTGAAATAATCATTTGATTCTTAACTGTAAGTCTGTTGATGTGGTGAATACATTTATTGATTTCTGAATGTTCAGCCAACCTTGCATCCCTGTGATGAACCCCACTTGATCATAGTGCACTATCTTTTAAATATGTTTTTGTACATGATTTGCTAAAATTTTATTAAGAATTTTTGTATCTATGTTCATTAGGGATATTGGTCTGAAATGTTCTTTCCTCAATGTGTCTTTTTTGATTTTGGTATCAGGGTTATATTAGCTTCATAGAATGAGTTTGGAAGGGCTCCCTCCTCCTCTATTTCATGGATTCTTTGAGGAGTATTGGAATGAACTCTTCTTTGAAGGTCTTCTAGAACTCGGCTGAGAACCCATCTGGTCCCAGACTTTTCTTTGTTGGTAGGCTTTTGATGACATCTTCTATTTCATTCCTGAAATTGATCTATATAAATTGTGTATGTCCTCCAGATTCTGTTTGGGCAGATGATATATCTCTAAAAAACTGATGTCTTTGAGATTTTCTATTTTGTTGAAGTATAGATTTCCAGTATAGCTTCTAATTATGTTTTGTATTTTAATAGTGTCTGTCGTGATATTTCCTTTTTCATCACAAATTTTAGTAATTTGAGTTTTCTCTCTCCTCTTTGTTAGTGGCTAAGGGTTTATCAATTTTGTTTATTTTTTCAAAGAACCAACTTTTTGTTTTGTCAATTTTTTGATTGTTTCTTTTGTTTCAATTTTATTGATTTCAGCTCTGATTTTAATTATTTCCTGATTTCTACTACTTTTGGTGTTGATCTGTTCTTTTTCTAGGGCTTTGTGCTGTAATGTTAGGTCATTTATATGTTGACTTTTCCTTCTTTTATTGAATGCACTCCGTGCAATAAATTTTCCTCTTAGTACTGCTTTCATAGTGTCCCAGAGATTTTGATATGTTGTATCTTTGTTCTCCTTTACCTCTAAGAATTTTTTTATTTCCTCCATGATGTCTTCTCTTGTCCATGCATCATTCAATAGCATATTATTTAATCTCCAGGTTTTGGAGTAGTTTCTGTTTTTTATTTTATCATTGATTTCTAATTTCATTTCATTATAATACAAGGTAGTATTTTTATATTTTTGTATTTGCTAAATGTTGCTTTGTGGCATAACATATGGTCTATTTTAGAGAAGGATCCATGTACTTCTCAGAAGAAAGTGTATTCACTCATTGATGGATGAAATACTCTATATATGTCCGTTAAGTCTAAATTATTGATTGTGTTATTGAGATCTATGGTATCTTTGTTCAATTATTGTTTGAAGATCTGTCAAATGATGAGAGAGGTGTGTTAAAGTCACCTAGTATTATTATGTTGTGGTCTATTTGGTTCCTGGAATTGAGAAGAATTTGTTTGATGTACATGGATGTGCCATTGTTTGGGGTGTAAATATTTATGATTGTCATGTCTTGCTTATTTATGCTTCCCTTAAGCAGTATGTAATGTCCTTCTTTATCCCTTCTAACTAATTTTGACTTGAAGTCTGCTTTATCTGATATGAGGATGGATACCCCCACTTTTTTACTGAGTTCGTGTGCATGGTATATTTTTTCCTATTCTTTCACCTTTAGTCTGTGGATATCTTTTTCTATGAGATGAGTCTCTCAAAGGCAGCATATTATTGGGTCTTTCTTTTTAATCCAATCTGTCAGTCTATGTCTTTTGATTGATGAGTTCAGACCATTAACTTTCAGGGTTATTATTGAGATATGATTTGTATTCCCCATCATTTTTGCTTATTTTTGGTTTTTAACTTGACTTGGTTTCTCCTTTATTTGGCTATTTCTTTAGGGTAGTTCCTCCCTATGCTGACTTACATGGTTGTTTTTCCTTTTTTCTCTTGGAATATTTTGCTGAGAATGTTCTGTAGTGCCAACTATCTATTTGTAAATTCTTTTAGCTTTTGTTTATCATGGAAGGATTTTATTTCATCTTCAAATCTGAAGGTAAGTTTGTTGGGTATAAGATTGTTGGTTGGCATCCATTTTCTGTCAGAGCTTGAAATATGTTGTTCCAGGTCCTTATAGGTTTTAGGGTCTGAGTTGAGAAATCTGCTGATATCTGTATTGGTTTCTCCCTCAATATAATCTGATTTTTTTCTCTCACAGCCTTTAAAATTCTGTCTTTATTTTGTATGTTAGGTATTTTCATAATAATGTGCCTTATGGTATGGATCTGTTGTAATTTTGTACATTTAGTGTCCTATATGCCTCTTGTATTTGATTTTCCATTTCATTCTTCAGATTTGGGAAATTTTCTGATATTATTTCATTGAATAGATTCTTCATTCCTTTGGTTTGTATCTCTGTGCCTTCCTCAATCCCAATAATTCTTAAATTTATTCTTTTCATGATATCCCATAATTCTTGTATGTGCTTTCTTACCATCTTCTCTCTTTGGTCAACTTCATTTTCAAGATTAAATATTTTTGTGTGAGGGAGATAGCTCAGTTGGTAGAGTGCTTGCCTTGCAAGCACAAGGCCATGAGTTCAATCCCCGCACCACAAAAAATAAAAATAAAAAATAAATAAAAAAGATTAAATATTTTGTCTTCATTGTCTGAGGTTTGGTCTTCCAAGTGATTATCCTATTGGTTATGCTTTCTATTGAGTTTTTAATTTGGTTCATTGTTTTCTTCATTTCAAGGATTTCTGTTTGTTTGTTTTTTCCAGAATCTCTATCTCTTTATTGAAATGATTTTGCTTCCTGCATTTGCTCTTTTAACTGTTGATCATTCATTGCCTGTGTTTGCTCTCTTATCTCATCATTTGCTTCTCTGATCATTTTAATTATGTACATTCTGAACTCCTTTTCTGACATTTCTTCTGTCATGCTATCATTGAATTTTATTGATGTAGCATCTAGGTTTGTTTGGAACAATTTCTTCCCTTGTTTTCTCATGTTGTTCATGTATCTTTCCCTCTAGGAGTGCGAATCTGAAGTATTGCTCTTTCCTCCCTACAGACTTATAGTGTTTCTGCAGGTTTCCAGTACCACACCTTGAAATGAGAGATCAATATTAGCAGCACACCATACAAATAATATGCATCCTTAACTCAAATAGTCCCTTTTAAGATATTAACCATATTTTCTTAATAAATAGAGATTATGAGTTCAATTATTATCTACATCTTAGCCAATAGGTTTGCATAAGGACCATGATTTCTAATGGTGGGCAAAGAGGATGAGGAGGGGTGTAGGATATAATGTTAATGAGATAAGAAGTGCATCTATAGAAGTACTATGTCATAGGAGTACTGAAAGTGGAATTAAAAGAAATTGGTTGTTAGCGTGTGAAAAGGGAGAAAGAGTCTCCAAAAAGACAGATAGATAAGAGGAAAATAGACAGGATGAGAAAAGTATTAATAAAAGAAAAGAAAATTAGGAATAATAGTAGATATAATAGGAATAATTGAAATATTACCTACTACCAATAAAAAAACTACAAACTATACAGTACTGTTCAAACCTCCTAGTCTTCAGAAGCCTGATGCCTGGGAGGAACTTGATAATGCAATATCCCAAGAAGAGTGCTGCCCATCTAGGGATGGTGTCCTCCAGGTGGGGTATAATTTCTGCTAGTGGGCAGAGGCACCCACATGTGTTGACAGATGGTCAACTGCAGCACAGGTGCTAGACTGCAGGCTGGGGCCAGGTTCAGCTGGGCCTGGGACTCCCTGGCTTGGAAATCTCATGTGCTGGGCTGGGCCTGGTGTCTCCCTCTGGTTCTGATCCATTATGAAAGCACAAATAACTGGAATGAAAGCAGACCACAAAAGGATCAGCAAGCTTTCCTTTATTCCACAGCGAGCAGGTTCACTGGAAGGGCTCATTTTGGGTAGAAAATGGACACAAGTTACAAAGGAGCTCTGAGTTTTATAGGTTACATTGAGAGTGAATTACTAATTGGAGACTGAAGCAGAATGTGTTGGTTTGGGCAGTCAGAAAAAAGTTTAAAAGTCTGAAACTTATTGTTACTGGAAAGGAATGAAAGCTCAGAACTTGGTTGGGATTCACTGTTTATCCTCTTTCTTTGGGATCCATTGTTACCCAGCTTCACTATTTGCCTTTCTCTTTCCAGGACTCATTGGTGACATAAAGGGTAAAAGACCAGGGCCCAGCATATCAGTATCTGCCTCCTCCCTTCAGGACCCATTGTTTTTGGGAAGAGATGAATGTTTGCTTTTGGTGGAGATGCTGGGGATGAACACAGGAAGGGATGACAGTTTACTTTTTCCCTCAGGGCCCATTGTTACTGAGAAAGGATTTACTGGGAGAGGATTAATGATTGCCTTCTTCCTCCCTCTTCCTCCAGGTCAGACAATTTCGGGGGTTGTCATTTCCCTGTACTGGATGTTGTCATTTTCCATATTCTTTATTCCAGACAATGAAAAGGAAGAATGAATTGGGGCAACGATATCAGATTTGGCTGCTTCCTGCTCAGAAGGGGCAAAATAGGGGGGGTCCCACCTTTCAGATTTCTGGAAGAAGATATGAAAAATACCAGTGGTTGAGTCTGAAGAGTGATGTATGTGAGAGGAGTCTAAAGGTTATCATAGGTGAAATCTTTATTTTTTTTTTTTTTTGGTTTCAGAAATCAGGCTATGAATGCAGGAGAAGTGTGTGCCGGGAGATGGTTTGAGCTGTCAGGTTACCTCATTAAGAAATTGTTTCTGTACAAAATTAAGAATAGGCAGAGGAAAAGCTATTATAAGAGTGGTGAAACTAGGCTATTATAAGAAAGGTGATGATTAATTGCTTTGCTAATGTTAAGAAAACAATGTCAGCATAAAAAAAGTGAAAATTAACTAATGTTCAGAAAACAATTTCAGCAGGTAATATAGTTGGGACTCTTTTGTCCTCTGTCAAGGACATTGTGCCCTACTCAAATCCAGGGTATACTCTCCATTATTTCAAGATTATGGGTCCTTAGGAGCATAGCAAGCATGATTAACTTTGGAACCATAGATTCCTGATGTTTTTAATGTTTCCATTCTGCTTGACAAACTATGAACAACCAGAAGAGAGAGAAAATTAACAGTATAGTTATAGCTAGTAGCCCAGCTACATGTGTAGAAAAGTACTTAAAAGGGTTAAGGGAAGAAACTTCTTCAGCAAAACTGCCTTAAACTTCTTCATTATTAAAAGTAGGTGTTTTTGCATTGACCATGGCCAGAACTTGAGATCATAATTTTAATATATCCAAAGAAGCATTATGGAAAGGATCAAGCCCCATTAGGTGATTATGTACTTTTTGCCATTGAATCCTGGTATCATTATATGGAACTCTAGTAACACAAAATTGGGTAATGTTATTATGATATTGAAGCCTGTGAGCCCATCATAAATCTTTTACTTGTTCTCCTAGCCATATAACAGAATCTTTTAGTTGTTCAATTTCAGTCAAAATTTCCTGATCAAGGAACTGGGGATACAGCTCAGTTGATAGAGTGCTTGCCTTGCATGCACAAGGCCCTGGTTCAATCCCCAGCACTGCAAAAAAAAAAAATCCTGATCAATATGTACTTGAATTTGCCATGTGTCTTTTAAAATTATTTTGAAATTGTTGAAGGTAATGAGTTGTTTGTTTCTGCTAATGTAATGTGACTGCTGTTGTAATGCCACTTCCCTTGGAAGTATCAATGCCAGAGGCAATGATCCCATCAAGATAACAATGTCAGCTAATAGACACCAGATAAAACATTTAGCACCTTTACAGGGAGCCAGGTGGCTACTGGGATTTGGGAATCATAACGGTTTGTCCTGGACTCTGCCATATTGTCCGATTGACACATTATTATAACACACAGTCCTCACATTTAACATAATATATATTTTGTGAGGCATTATATTGTACTTGAATAAGTCCAGACAATAAAACATACACATGCTGTGAAATAAAATTTCTTATGAAAGGAAATATTAAGATGGGTAACATTTTAAAACTTATATTGAAATTCACCATTCCAGATTTGAAAAGACTCCGTATTCCAGGTGACCCTGGAGCCATTTTACCTTATCTCTTACCACTCCTAATTGTTTTATGTAGAAACAGCATTCTTTCCTGACCAGTTTTGCAGGACAACAGGTGTCAGGGAGTCCAATTTTGTAACGTCAGTACTGAATTAGCAAACCGTTGGAATTTTTAATAACCTGTTCTGATAACATTTTATAGTAATGAATTGAGGTTTTTAATCTTGCTGTTCCTGTACCAATCCTGGTGGATATTTTTAGCCCTATGAGTAAGGGAATAATTTGGGGGGCTCTCCTATGTCTGTTGTGTGCTGTTATTGGAATGGGCAGACTTTTGTTGTGGGGTAAAATGTCAGTTTGAGGAGTAAGGAAAACCAAGGAACAGAGGCCAGTCTAATTTTTGGTAGGCAGGGGTAAATATGAGCCTTGCAAAGGAAAAAAAAATGCCTCAGAATTTGGGAGGCATCAGGGCTATGAGACCTATGAAAATGTACATCTTAAATTATATTAAAAGAACTATTGTCTTTTCTTTTTAAATGTTCTGTTATGTCTGTAATTTGTTTATAACTGTTTTTGCTAGGTATTTATCAAGCCAGTCAAATTGATCTTGTTCCTATCTGTTGTTAAGAGTCAGTTGAGTTCCCACAGGGGTCACTCTTGGGGATCTTGTGAGCAGCTTCTTAGTTCTTTTAGTGTCATCTGCTAGGATGGGTTAGGGTCTCCTTGGTGAGGTGGCTTCCCTTGGAAGCATCAGGGATGTCTCCCTTCTCCAAAGACCCTTCTCTTTGCAGCAGGTGCACTGACTGGATTTTTGTTTTTCAGGGTCCAAGTAACTCCCCTGATTAGAAGGTCATTTGGTCCAGAGCTGCAAAGCTCCTGGAGAAGTTCCCTCATTCCCCAGGTTCAAGTTGACTCAGAGGGCAAAAGCCAAATATTGGTTTGCTTGATCTTTTTATTGACCCTTAACCTTAATCTTTAAGCCTTGGTCTTAAACACCCAGAAAGCCAGTTTCATCAGACTTAAAGTAAGAGCAACAGGTTTTAACTTTAACTTCTATGATTTTACAGTCATTTATCCTTTATTTAATTGGAATCTCTATTAATTCTGGAAGTTAACCTTATATTCTAACTGTCCTATAGGTGATGGCTTATTATCTCAAATTAACCCAGGTAGTTTGTTTTTAGAAGCTGTACTTCTGCAAAAGATTAATAGGCAACAGTTATAAAGTTTACAAGGAAATTACAAAATGAAATTAACAAGAGTAAAAACATATCTAGTTTGTATATAATCTTGAACCTTGGTTGAGTTTGGGATCATAGTAATCTTTGCAACAAAAATCAATCTTTTGAAAACAACTTTAAATGAGCTGAAGTCTATCCTATTTTGGAGCCATTATAACATGGAGTAAGGTGGGAGGCAAAGTCTTATCTCAGGTAAGACAGGACTCTTGACAAATAACACAATACAACATTACATCTGAAACATGAAAAAAAGAAAGGCTAAGAGAGCATTTAATTTTCTTTTTGTGGAAAAGTGGCAAATGTTATGTTTTACATCATTAACATTTAAACAGATCAGGCACTCATTATCTTTTTTTCACTCGTCTTTAATGATATTAATCTTTTGTTGTTCAGAAAAAATGCTCACCTGGTCATATAGTAGACCTACCTGGTTATGAAAAGCTCTCTGTTTCCTCCTTTCTCTAGTTGCCAATAAACTAATATAGTGCTCACTCTTTCCATGGACACGAACCTATGTCATTCCGTACCATCCTCTGTTAGTTCAGTATATGGGATTCATATCCCCAATCACAATAAGAGCACAAAAATTAACAACTGTTTCTTGCTTGTTTTTGCCACAAAATCTATCAACAGGTCAATACAACAAGGACTCAAGAAATAGATATTTTTCTATTGAATCAATTTTTTCTGAAGTAATTAAAATGAAGCTCTATGAATCTCTTTGCCTGTGCTTTTCAAACTGCTGAATATAGATAAGTGTTTAGCCTAGAAGAATTCCATTGAGAAGTGACTAAAAATATTTGGAAAGATGACACTATATGTCTTGTGATACATATGTACTTAAAATTATACATAATTAAAATATTTAGCTACACTTTTCTTGATAAATATACATGTACAGTTATGTAGAAATTTGACATGTTATGCGTATCTATTAGGAGCTAAGCTACTGGGAACTGTGACACAGCAGCAATCAGATAAAGTGTCATCTTTATGAAACGTTTTCTCTAAGAGGACATAGACCAAACAGATAATTGTATATCTGTGTATATCTTTAGATTTTACGCATGAAAAGCCAGCTGTGGTGGCACATGCTTGTTTGTAATCCGAATGACTGGGGGAGGTTTAAGTAGGAGGATTGCAAATCAGAGATCAGTCTAAGCAACTTAGTGAGACCTTGTCTCAAAATTAAAAATAAAAAGGGGAGGTCCCACACGCCTACTACACCCTTGAGGCTTACTCCAGGCGGTGGCTAGGCACCGCCATTTTGGCCGGTGGCCGTAGGAAAACGCTGTCTGACTGAAACGTGAAGGCAAACGCTGTCTTGGCCTCAGCACTCCCCACCGCAAGGGGATCACTTTCTCCAGAAGAGCTGGATATTCTTACTTTGTTGCTATTATGGCAGACAAATTAGAATTGCTATTGTCAACCATGACAAGTGTAAACCTAAGAAATGTCGACAGGAGTGCAAAAAAAGTTGTCCTGTGGTTCAAATGGGAAAATTATGCACAGAGGTTACTCCCCAGAGCAAAATAGCATGGATTTCTGAAACTCTTTGTATTGGTTGTGGTATTTGTATTAAGAAATGCTCCTTTGGCACCTTATCAATTGTCAATTTATCAAGCAACTTGGGAAAAGAAACAACACATCAATATTGTGCCAATGCCTTCAAACTTCACAGGTTGCCTATCCCTCATCCAGGTGAAGTTTTTGGATTAGTTGGAACTAATGGCATTGGAAAGTCGACAGCTTTAAAAATTTTAGCAGGAAAGCAAAAGCCAAACCTTGGAAAATATGATGATCCTCCTGACTGGCAGGAGATACTGACATATTTCTATGGATCTGAATTACAAAATTACTTTACCAAAATTCTGGAAGATGACCTAAAGGCCATTATCAAACCTCAGTATGTGGACCAGATTCCCAAGGCTGCAAAAGGAACAGTGGGTCTATTTTGGGCCGAAAGCATGAAACAAAAACACAGGCAATTGTATGTCAGCAACTTGATTTAACCCACCTAAAAGAACGAAATGTTGAATATCTTTCAGGAGGAGAGTTGCAGAGATTTGCTTGTGCTGTCGTTTGCATACAGAAAGCTGATATTTTCATGTTGGATGAACCTTCTAGTTACCTAGATGTCAAGCAGTGTTTAAAGTCTGCTATTACTATACGATCTCTAATAAATCCAGATAGATATACCATTATGGTGGATTATGATCTAAGTGTATTAGACTATCTCTCTGACTTCATCTGCTGTTTATATGGTGTACCGAGTGCTTATGGTGTTGTCACTATGCCTTTTAGTGTAAGAGAAGGCATAAACATTTTTTTGGATGGCTATGTGCCAACAGAAAACCCGAGATTCTGAGATGCATCGCTTGTTTTGAAAGTGGCTGAGACAGCAAATGAAGAAGTTAAAAAGATGTGCATGTATAAATATCCAGGGATGAAGAAAAAGATGGGAGAGTTTGAACTAGCCATTGTAGCTGGAGAGTTCACAGATTCAGAAATCATGGTGATGCTGGGGTAAAATGGTACAGGTAAAACCACTTTTATCAGAATGCTTGCTGGAAGACTTAAACCTGATGAAGGAGGAGAAGTACCAATTCTAAATGTCAGTTATAAGCCACAGAAAATAAGTCCCAAATCAACTGGAAGTGTTCGCCAATTGTTACATGAAAAGATAAGAGATGCTTACACTCATCCACAATTTGTGACTGATGTGATGAAGCCTCTGCAGATTGAAAACATCATTGATCAAGAGGTGCAGACATTATCTGGTGGTGAACTGCAGCGAGTGGCTTTAGCTCTTTGTTTGGGCAAACCTGCTGATGTTTATTTAATTGATGAACCATCTGCATACTTGGATTCTGAGCAGAGACTGATGGCAGCTCGTGTCGTCAAACGTTTCATACTCCATGCAAAGAAGACAGCCTTTGTTGTGGAACATGACTTCATCATGGCCACCTATCTAGCAGATCGGGTCATTGTTTTTGATGGGATTCCATCTAAGAACACAGTTGCAAACAGTCCTCAAACACTTTTGGCTGGCATGAACAAATTTTTGTCTCAGCTGGAAATTACATTCAGAAGAGATCCAAACGACTATAGACCACGAATAAATAAACTCAATTCAATTAAGGATGTAGAACAAAAGAAGAGTGGAAACTACTTTTTCTTGGATGATTAGACTGAATCTGAGAATATTGATAAGCCATTTATTAAAAGAAACATTTACTGGGATTTTTGTCATATAAGACTTAAATCAGGTTTTATGGCCCCACATACTCTGGAACTTGAAGAATGATTTTTTTAATGTAACATCAAAAGCCAAGTATATTGTAAATTATAGTCTGAACACAGAAAATGGCACTTTTCTGTTCTGAATGATAAGGCCCTTTTTGTGCTTAATATTCTAAAATGAAGACATTTCAAACTATACAAATTACCTCCAAGTTTTCATGATGTATGGGAAGATTTTCAATCGGTGTATTATATTTATGTACCAAATGCTGACCAGTGTTGCCCCATTTTCAAAATCTTGACAAAGCTTTCTGTACTTACCTGGTTTGCCAAGTATGCCAGTATAATGAAACTGCCCTATTTTAAAAGCCGGTCAAAGACTACACTGATGATATTTGATAAATAAATTTCAGGACTATATTTGTTATTTGTTTTCAGTCTTTGCACTGTATTTTCAGTGTATGATTCCTAAGGAAGATTGCTGCAAAACACCACTGTTAGAAAATGAATATTTGCTACCAGCTTACACATTATTTTTAATGTTTTTTTGTGCTTTTTAACATCATTATCCAAAAATTACTTCAGTGTCCCCTCAAGGAAAAAGGAAAAAAAAAACTTCAGATTTTTCAGTTTTTGCATTCTGTAAGATTCTGTAATTACTCTCACTGTCATTTTTTTAAACATGCATTTATATAATCACTGATCAAAATTTAGAATGAAGTATTTCTAAAGAATATATGCTACCCTTATAAATACAGACTCGGAATTTTTAAGAGTGGTGCCTGAGAATCTATGTATTTTTTAAACCACAGATTTTTCTGCTGAACAGTCAAGGATTGTAAAGCACTTCCCCCGTGGCAGCATCAATGCAAGAGACAGCAATACAAAGCATCCCTTGGTACCAAACATACTCGTTTCTAAATTGGGACACAGTAGACATTATCAAAATCTTACCAATGCACTGAACTGGAATTAACTGATATGTGAGAAAGAAGGTTTACTATAAATAAATATTGGGGCAAGCAAAAGATAAAAATTAGAGAGTATTTGACAAGACTTTTTGAAGCTCATTATAATAGAAGCCTTAATTAACATGTAAACAAATAGAACGTTTGGTTTAATTGGACTTTATTAGGCCTTCTGAAAATAAATTTATGTAATTCATAAATACATGTCTGTTGTGAAAAATTCAAATATTCAGAAGTATATGATCTCCCTACATTACCCTCAAAAAAAAAAAAGGTGGGAGAGATCCAATATGGTGGAATAGAGGCAGTCCCATTCCTGGCTGCTCCGTGGAGTGAAACCAAGAAAGCAGACAGGCAGCTTCTCCACAGGGTGAGTGAACAAAAAAAAAAAAGGTGGGAGTACTATACTGGAACCCTAAAACTGGGAATTCAAAACAGATTAGGGGCAGAGGAGGTTGGATATGATAAAATAAGGGAAAAAATCCCCAGGAGCAGAGCAGCTGCCACAACTGGGCCAGAAGCTCAAGCCAGAGAGGTCCCTCTGTGAGCATAGTAGATGGGTAAGGGAATTAAAGGACCCACATTTTTGGGAGGCCCAAGGTGTGTCTGGGTATGGTGCATTTAGAGACCAAGGACATTGCCCAACAAACCTGAAGGACGTGATGCATGACATCCAGAATGTTGGGAAAGAAGCCACTATCTCTCCAGATGGCACTGGGGGAACAAATGAAGGAACCATTCTGCAGCTACAGCGTCGGGGCCGGCAACTGAAGAAACCACCTGGCAAACCTGAGTTTGGCCTGAAATACAGGTCCAGTAAACACACACTGCACGACATAGAGTGTACTAAGAGACTAGAAGAAAAGCAAACATGGAGAGAGGTTTATATAAGGGAAAACTGGTCTCAGAAACCCCCCTGGCTCTATCCCTCCCCCTTCAATCTGATTGCTTGCAGGACCAACTGGGAGAGACGCAACTGGGAAGTGGAAAGGTGGGGGTGGGAGAAATTTTTTGAGACTGAACCTGAGACCAGGAAATTTGGGGTCTGCAGGTGACCTAGGAGACTAAGAATTGGCTCCCTCACCATAAGTGAAACCCAGGGAAGCCCTGGGATAAAGTCTCCAGTGTGGACCAGCAAGTACTGGGCACTAAATGTGTGCTGATTGAAAATCTCCAGACTAATTGGCATTCAGTGAAGGAGCCTGGAACCTGCCTAAGCCTAAACCCTGCCTCCAGGAGCTCTGCCTATGGGATGACCTCTCTCGCTCCAGCAATCCAGAGGGTGGAGCATCACACTCCAGAAGACCCACCTAAAACTGCTGAGGAGAGAAATCGAGAATCTTTTGAAATCCAACAGAAAGAATTCTTTAACTTCTCATCAAAAGATTTTTTTAAAAACTAGTTTTCACTGTTTAATTGTGACCTTAATGGTACACGAACATTTGTACAGTTTCTATTTTTTTCTTCTCATCTCTAGCATTTTTGAAGCTAATTATTTTAATGGATTGATTTTTGTGTGCATTAGGATATTTGATTAGTATATTTTAGTTTTCTTTTGTATTCTTTTATTTTTATTTTTAATTTTTTAATTTAAATTTTTGCTTTATGTATATTATTTTTCTGTTTCCCTTGATCTCTCTTTTCTTCTGCTAACAGCCAATCTCTATTCTTTCACTCTTCCTTTAATCTCTTACTTCTGTCCTCTCTCTTCCTCCCTCAGAATCATCACATACTATATCACTTCTGTTCTCTCCCTGTCCACCATTTGAAAATGTAAACCCTTTTGCATACTTGCTATTTTTATTATAGGCATGATTAATCATATCATTTGTTTATTGTGATAAATAACATTGTAGATGTCATAGTAGGAACTATTTGGTTTAATGCTGTAAATTGTTTGCACTGGGTGTTGTTATTGTATCCCCCTAAATAGTGAGGTACTTGAAACCTTCAGGGATGCTGTAAGTCCACAAAATAGACTGTTTGATGAGTAGACACACAAGCTACATGAAAAAACAAGGGAACAAATTGGCCCAACCAAACAAATATACTCCAATAACTGAATCCATTGATGCTACAGTGGAAGAAATGTAAAAGAAGGAGTTTAGGATGTACATAGTTAAACTGATCTGCAAAGTAAAGGATGAAATAAGAGAGCAAATTCAGGTAGCTAAAGATCACTTCAATAAACAGATATTCTGAAAAACACCAAACAGAAATCCTTGAAATAAAGGAAACAATAAACCAAATTAAAAATTCAATAGAAAGCATCACCAACAGACTAGATCACTTGGAAGACAGAACCTCAGGCAATGAAGACAAAATATATAGTCTTGAAAATAGAGTTGACCATGGAGATGTTAGGAAACCATAAACAGAACTTCCAAGGATTATAGAGTAACATGAGAACACCAAATTTAAGACTTATTGGGATAGAAGAAGGCACAGAGAACAAACCAAAGGAATGCACAATCTTTTCAATAAAATATCAGAAAATTTCCCAAAACTAAAGAATGAAATGGAAAATCAAATACAGGAGGCTTACAGGACCACATATATGCAAAATTACACAGACACACATCAAGGCACATTATAATGAAAATACCTTGCATACAGAATAAGGATAAAAATTTTAAATGTTGTGAGAGAAAAATATCAGATTACATATAGGGGGAAATCAATAAGAATCTCAGCTGATTTCTTTAAGCCAGAGCATCAAAGGTAGGAGGTACTGAAATAACATATACCAAGCTCTGAAAGAAAATGGATTCCAGCCAAGAATCCGATATCCAGCAAAATTGTTTCAGATTTGAAGATGAGATAAAAACCTTCCATGATAAACAAAAATTAAAAGAATTCATGACCAAAAAGCCTGTTCTTCAGAATATTCAACAAATTATTTCATGAAGATGAAATGAAAAAAAAAGTGAAAAATCAGTGAAGGGAGGAACTACACTAAAGGAATAGTCAATCAAAGGAGAGACTAATTCAAATTAAAAACTAGAAATAAACCAAAAGGACTGGGAACACAAATCATATCTTTCTTTTTATGTCATTTAGTTTTTATTCATAATCCATAAACTTAACTCTGCGATCCAGCTAGACTTGGGAGGGAAATAAGGAAAATGTAGCTTGCCATCAATGGCAATGTCAAAGAACATGGTAGAGTTGACCATGGCTGACAGAACGACCACAGGCAACAGCAATGTCTTGAAAGCCAACAAATCATATCTTAATAATAATCGTGAGCATTAATGGCCTGAGCTCATCAATCAAAAGACAAAGACTTGCAGATTGGATTAAAAAACAAGACCCAACAATATGCTGCCTGCAAGAGACTCACTTCATAGGAAAACACTTATACAGACTGAAGGTGAAAGAATAGGAAGAAATGTATCACTCATATGGAACTCATGAACAAACAGGATTCTGTCCTCTAAAAGGGACCAAGTTATGTAAGCTATATAATTGTAATTATATAATTGTAATATTACCTTATACATTTTTAACATCTGTAGGGTTGTTTTGATAGCTCTCTTTCCATTGATATTTTTTCTTACTTTTTTCTTGATTAGACTTGTTAGATTTTTATCAAATTTTAGCTGTATTTTTTTCTATTTCACATTTTTCCACTGACTCTTATTGTAAGGTTCCATATGCAGTCCGATCCACACCAAAGATGGCCCCTGAGCGGCTTCTTCTTCCCATAAGTCTCGGCTTCCCGCCACCTATTTTCCCGCCGGCGGCAAGCCGGACCAATCAGAAACCCACACGTCACTTTCTCCCTTAACCCGGAAGCCCCAAGAGTATATATGTAAGCCTCATCTTGTAATAAAGCGGACTTCTCCGGTGACTTGCCAACCGTCTCCATCTTTTATTGGTGCCGAAACCCGGGACGGAGTTAGCCTTCAACGGCACTCCGTTCCTCTGTTGGCAGGCCACCCTCATCCTCTTGCTCCGGCGCTAGCTCTCGACACTCAACACCGGCTTTGAAAATTCGTAAGTTTCCTCCTGGAAGAGCACACCTTACCTCAGCTATACGCGGGAGTACTAGCCGTGACCGTCCGGTAGCCTCCCGACGCTGAGTTAAGGGGGGACAACCTCCCACCACGACCTTCATGGTCACAGTGGACCCCTGTGCCCTTCCGTCAGAACACAAAAGAGGCCAATAGAAGACACTTTATGAGGAGTGAGGAGCTTAATCTACCCCCGGGGAACCCCAGTCACCTTTCCTCTCCAACTGCCTAAATCCAGTACTGGTAACCTCGTGGCCATCCGGGTTCCTTACCCCTTTGGGAATAGCGATCGAGGTGACAATCTCCATCGCGCTTTCCCTTCCGTTCCGTCTCCGGAACCTCCGGATCCTTCTCAAGGCATTGGGGACGCCCTTTACCTCGCAGACTGCTCCCTCCTCGCCCGAGGTCTTCCACTCCCTACACCCTTCTTCCCTCTAACCATGGGGACCTCCCCATCTTCCCCGGTGGCAGACACGCCCCTCCAGTGTCTCCTCAAAAATTTAGGACCTCTTTCCCTTAAGCCTGACATCAAACCCAAATTATTGACAAAATTCTGCACTCAGGATTGGCCCCATTACCCTCTAGATAACCAGAATAAATGGCCCCCTGAAGGCTCTTTAGATCCAAATCTTTTAAGGGACCTTTTCAACTATTGCCAGTGCCTGAACAAGTGGAAGGAGATCCCTTATGTCGAAGCTTTTAGGTTACTATCCCAAAACCCCTCACTTTGCACTACTTGCTCTCCCTCCCAGGCTCTTCTGGCATGTAAGATTGCTTCCCCATTGTCCTCCCCTCCCCCATCCTCCTCTCTTGATTCTTTTGACCCAGCCGATGAGCCTCCCCCTTATAGGGCCCCTCCTCTCAACCCTATACTCCCGGAGCCACCTTCCTCCCCTCTCCCCCCCCCCCCCGCCGCCTTGGCTCCCGCGCCCATAGCTCCTACACCCACCGCTCCGCCTATTTCCTTCAGCCCGCCGCTCACGCGCTCCCATGGACCCCCTCCGGCCCCTTCCACTTTTATGGCCCCATTAAGGGAGGTAGCTGGAGCTGAAGGTATTGTCCGTGTCCACGCCCCCTTCTCCCTGGCTGATTTATCTCAGATGGAGCGCAAACTGGGCTCCTATTGAAGCCAGAATTGGGAACAGGTAGTTAGTGTAGAAATAGGGGATCGGGTCAAATCGAGGAAATGGAGGCCATAAAATCATCTGCCTCTGGAAGTTGGAGATGCCCCTGGAAGAATGGAATGTCAAGGATCTCCGGAGCCCATTGATTACCAAATTTACCTGCCTTTATCAAGAACTGCAAGCAAGAAGCTGCTAATTAATGCCCCCTGGGCCCTTGCCTGCCTGAATCACCTTGTCCCTCCCCCTGCCCATGGCTTTTCACTTAATGCAAAACCAGGCCTAGTCACGTAGGCAGGAAGGAGAGATAAGGGGGGGAGAGAACTGGAGAACAAAAGAGAATTTAACCTATAAAAGATGTAGGGTGCCCGCACTTCTGGGGACTTTTGAACATCAGCCATGGCCCCCTTCTCCCTGCCAGGAGAAGTCTGTATTATTAGCTTTAAATAAAACCTGCTTAACATGCTTGCCTTGGCGTGCTTCTCTAGTGTTCAATCTTCAACATTAGAAGGAGCAGAATTCGGCACCGGTAAACGGCGGTATCACTATTCCTCCGATCTTACCACTTACATAAAGGAACCTGACTTATCCTGACCAATCTAGTTAAAACCCTTTCAGCTGCAGGAAAAAGAAAAACCCACCAGGAAGTGACTTATCCTGACCAATCTAGTTAAAACCCTTTCAGCTGCAGGAAAAAGAAAAACCCACCAGGAAGTGACTCAACAATAAGAATTCCAATGGATTTTACAAGCCTACAGCTTAACTTTTAAAGATATATTTATGCTCCTCGCCAACACCCTCCTGACCGAGGAACGGCGACGAGTTTGGGATGCAGCTCAAACTCATGTGAATGAAACACATCGCACAGACCCTACTTTCCCTCTAGGGCCTGAAGCGGTCCCAGAAATCGATCCACAATGGGACTACAATACAAATCAAGGCATACAAGCCCGAGATCGGTTTGCCTCGTGTCTCATTGTGGGTTTAAAAAAGACGGCCCGCAAAGTAGTTAATTTTCAGAAGGTCCAGGAAATTATTCAAAAAAAGGATGAAACCCCCACTGAGTTTCTACAGAGGCTTACTCAGGCCCTCAGGCAATATACCACACTGGACCCGGACACAGATGAGGGCTGTCATATCTTTATGACCAGTTTCCTAGCTCAGTCCTACCCCGACATTAAGGCCAAATTAAAAAAATTGGAACATGGACCGGCAACTCCTCAAAGTGAGATTCTGTCGCTGGCCTTTAAGGTTTTCCATGGACGAGATGATGAAAAAGAATGCCTAAGGCATAAGGCCAGGCAAACTGATTTACTAATGGTTGCTCAAATGATCAGGGGGACTCTTCATCCTGTTCCCCATTCACAGAAATTCCCGATCCCTACAAGGGCCCCTCCTGGAGCTTGCTTTAAATGTGGAAAAGAGGGTCATTGGTCACGCTCCTGTCCTCAGCCACGGCCCCCCAATAAACCCTGTCCCAAATGTAAACAAACAGGACATTGGGGCTCCGATTGCCCCTTCTCCCGAAGGGGTGAAGGGCCAATCGCTAGAATGCCCCCCTCTTGTCCTCCGATAGTGGGATTGGCTGAAGAGGCCTGACGGAGCCCTGGGCCACACCCGACCCTCAATATCACCACTCGCGAGCCTAGGGTAACCCTTGTAGTGGATGGCCGGTCTGTCACCTTTTTATTAGATACAGGAGCAACCTTCTCACTTTTGACAGAGTTCCATGGTGCCACCACTCCTAGTTCCACTCCTATTGTCGGGGTAGGAGGAAAACGCATATATCCACTCAGAACTCCCCCACTTCTGTGTCGCCTTAAGAATTCCTCTTCACATTTTATCCACTCCTTTTTAGTCATGCCTCAATGCCCAATCCCCTTGTTGGGACGGGACATTCTTTCCCAATTCAAGGCGTCTATTTCCTTCCCACTTTTCGATGCCTCTACTTCCTTTTTTATGGCCCTATTGCAGGATCCTACCTCCTCACATCCACGTATCTCCCACCCTGTTAACTCCTCAGTTTGGGACACGGACAATCCCTCCATAGCTCAGTGCCCCCCAGTCTCCATCCAATTACGGGACCCTACCAAATTTATTCATCAGCCTCAGTATCCCTTAACCACCTCTACCCTTCTCGGACTTTCTCCCATTATTTCTGACCTTCTTCACAAAGGATATCTACGTCCCACTCAGTCCCCCTATAACACCCCCATTCTGGGTATAAAAAAACCCAATGGTTCCTACCGTTTGGTACAGGACCTCCGCTCCACAAATGCCGCTGTCATACCCATCCACCCTCTTGTTCCCAATCCCTACACTCTACTCTCTCTCATCCCAGCTTCTTCCACTCACTTCTCAGTTCTGGACTTGAAGGATGCCTTCTTTTCCATACCTCTAGACCCTTCCTCACAGGACCTTTTTGCCTTCACATGGACCGACCCCCACACACGACACTCCGAACAGCTCACTTGGACGGTTCTTCCTCAGGGTTTTAGGGACAGCCCACATCTATTTGGACAGACCCTCTCCCATGACCTCAAAAATTTCCACCCCACTTGTCCTCTTTCCACACTTTTGCAGTATGTTGATGATCTCCTTCTCTGTAGCCCTTCTTGGGATATCTCTCAACGGGACACGGCTGCCTTGCTTAACTTTTTGGCCCAACATGGATACAAAGTGACACCTTCTAAAGCTCAAATCTCAGCCTCCCAAGTCACTTACCTAGGGTTCTTACTCACACCACAACATAAATCCATTACAACTGACAGGAAATAAGCCCTTTCGTCCTGGCCCGTACCTAAAACCAAGGCTGAAATTCTCTCTTTTTTGGGCTTAGCAGGGTATTTCCGTGCTTGGATCCCTAACTTTTCTCTTTTAGCCAAACCCCTTTACGATCTCTCTAAAGGAGACCCAAATGAACCACTCCCCTCCTCCCCTAAAACGCCTTTTAATAACCTACGTCTCAAACTCCTATCCGCCCCTGCATTACACTTACCAGATTTAACAAGGTCCTTTCTTCTCTATGTTCATGAAAATCAGGGACAGGCCCTAGGGGTACTGGGACAAATGCAGGGCCCCACATTTGCCCCAGTAGCCTATTTATCAAAACAACTTGACCCCACAGTAAGGGGATGGTCCCCTTGTCTCAGGGTCCTTGCAGCTGCCCAAAAACTACAGCAGGAAACTTTTAAACTTACTTTTGGAGCCCCCTTAACTATATGCTCTCCACACCATCTAAAGGATCTCCTAGCTGACAAGTCCCTGCATACTTTACCCCCCTCACGAGTTTTAGCCCTAATTACTTCCTTTTTAGAAAACCCTTCTATATCCTTTCAATCCTGTTCTCCTCTCAACCCAGCCACTCTTCTTCCTGTTCACCCTACCCCAGAGCCTCCACTTCACAACTGTCTAGAAACATTACAATCCTTAACTCATTCTCCCTCTACCATTGTCGAGGGCCCCTTACCCCATGCGGATCACAATTGGTTCACGGATGGATCCTCATATAGAAGTCCAACAGCCCCCAAAGCTGGTTATGCCATAGTCTCCCTAACAGCCACTATAGAAGCCCAACCTCTCCCTCCGGGTACCACCAATCAGCAAGCTGAACTTATCGCGGCAACCCGAGCATGCATTCTGGCCGAAGGGAACACACACATGCCTCCTGTTCGCCGACACCGGTACCTCCTAGTTTTCCTAGATACCTTTAGTGGCTGGATTGAGGCATTTCCTACTACCAACAAAAGGGCCTCCACTGTCGCCAATCACCTCCTTACCTCCATCATCCCACGCTTTGGGATGCCTACCTCCCTTCAATCGGACAACGGACCGAAATTCACAGCTCAAGTAATCCAATCTCTCTCTCAATCTCTAGCCTTACCCTGGCATCTACACTGCCCATATCGTCCCCAGGCCTCAGGTAAGGTTGAAAGAGCAAATCGGTCCATAAAGGAGACTCTCACCAAACTTTCCCTAGAACTCCACTTAGACTGGATTCGCCTCCTCCCTCTGGCACTCTTTAAACTACGCTTACTTCCAAAGAAACCTACCAATTTGTCCCCTTTTGAGGTGATGTATGGAAGATCTCCTGTACCCCCCGGAATCATTCCTACCTCCCTAAACATCCCAAATACCCTCAGCCTTCCTCTCCTTTCTCACCTTAGAGCTGAACTTTGGAAACATCAAGACTGGTTACTTCCCCGTCCTCTTGCAACCTCCCCTCCTCCCTCCTTGAACCCAGGGGATCTTGCCTATTATACTCCACCAACCACACCTGAACCCTTATCTCCTAAATGGCTGGGACCATACCCAGTAATCCTTAGTACCCCCACCGCAGCTAAACTCATCCTACCTAATAACGAGACCACTCCTTGGATCCATATTTCCAGGTTAAAACCCTGCCCGGCTGACCAAGGAGACTCACCCCCTACTCCTCTGGATCCTGACCCTATAAATACGGGCAAGCCGAACATCTACACCAGTTCCGTGGATCCCTCTAATCCTTTGAAACTCCGTCTCTTGCACCTCTCACCCATTCAGGAGGAATGATAACTTCCTACCTTTCTGCTTTTTTCCCCTTCTTTTCCCTGACCTTAGCTGGATTTGGTCCACCTGTCAACAAACTGGAACTCATTAAAACCCTATATGGACAACCCTGTGCAACTTGCAAAGGGGCCTCAACCCCGGGAGCAGTGACCACCACAGGGAAAAATTATGTAGTTGCCTCCCTCTATTAGGTCCACTTATTGGAGTTCTTTGCATCATTTTCTTCCTCCCCTGTCTCATAAGGTTCGTTAGAGACCAAGTACAAAAAATTTCTAACCAAGCCTTTAACCAGCTTCTCCTCAGGAACTATCAACTGCTACCTACTGGGAACAAAGCCTGGTGACGTCCTGCTATGATGGACTTCCCCCAACTTCTTCCAAGGCTAATATCCTTTCTACGGACCTTGGACACTGATGCATGGCTCCTCCACCCGACTAATGACTACAATGAATTCCTAGACCAAATTGAGGACTTATGGCTCCAAGGGAGTTTTATGGGCTTTACGGGGGACGAAGTACTCTGATCTGACATGGCTTATTATGCAATATAATAGCCAACGCTTTGTTCTCCCCTCACAACCAACCCCCCTGCCCCGGGCCCCTTGACGATGCCCCTGATCAGCAGGAAGCAGCCAGATTGAAAATCAACGTCCCGAATTCCCATAAACCAAAGAGGGGGGAATGTAAAGTTCCATATGCAGTCCGATCCACACCAAAGATGGCCCCTGAGCGGCTTCTTCTTCCCATAAGTCTCGGCTTCCCACCACCTATTTTCCCGCCGGCGGCAAGCTGGACCAATCAGAAACCCACACGTCACTTTCTCCCTTAACCCGGAAACCCCAAGAGTATATATGTAAGCCTCATCTTGTAATAAAGCGGACTTCTCCGGTGACTTGCCAACGTCTCCATCCTTTACTTATTTTTTCCTTCCTACTACCTAATTTAAAAATAATTTGATTATTAATATGATGTTTTTCTGATACAAATTCTATAACAAATGCTTTGTTATAAGTGTGCATCTGAGTCCCATTTTGTCCCAGAGATTCTGATGTTTTAAGCTTTTATTATCACTTAGTGCTTAGTTCAAAGCACCTTTTATTTATTTTTATTGTATTTTCTTCTTTGATCTGTGAGATATTAATAAGTTTACTTATTTAATTTTGAAGTAGTTGAGACGTGGGGATGGGGTTCTATATATCTTAAGGTGATTGATTTCCAATGTAATAAGTCATGCAGGAAACACAGTCTGCATGATTTCAAAGTTTTGAAATTTCTCCAAGTTTATTTTATGACAGAATTTAGTCTATCTTTATAAATTTTGTACTTGTCATTTCTGTGTATGGTTCTCTATAAATATCAAATAGGTCCAGGTGGTTGATGTTAGTAAGCCTTCTATATCATTACTCCTTCCAGCAACATGAGTGGGCTTAAAATCTCCAAATATTATTGTGGATTTGTCTTTCCAGTTTATTAATTTTTTACTTCATGTATTTTTGAATTTTATTATTAGGTACATACACATTTAGAATTGTTATACTTTCTTGAACAAGTTACCCTATTATGGTTATGACATGTTCCCCTTTATCTCTGAAAATACATTTCTTGCATTTTACTTTATATTAATAGCTCTACTTCAGATTTCTCATGCTTATTCCCTTTCTTTTGCTTTTAACCTGTTGGTGTATTGATATTTAAAGTGTGACACATGTATAGAGCAGATAGTTATTCTTTGCTTTTTACACATGTTGAACATTTATATCTTTTAATTACAATTTCTAGATCATTTATATTTAAATTAATTATTGATATTGTGGAGAAAAATAACAAATCACATGAAAGTTGGTGGAAAATTGGGTAATTGATAGGTTTGATGATGTAATATTTTGAAAAATAGGTTGAAGAGTCCTGCTTTTAGGCTCAGAGGGAAGATTGTTGGAATGCTTTTGTTGCAATTGTTAATTCTCTCATTTATCATATGGTACACAGAAACAGATTTATTTTATGTTTTTTAACACTTTTTATTTTGCAAATAAAAATATATATATGCACATATGTGTGTGTGTATGTGTGTGTGTGTGTACATACATATATATATATACATATATATATATAACATAGGCAATCTCTTAGGTATCCCTTTATGGTTTTAATGTGAAATTCTCTAACAACAAATAGTGCTGGATATTTTTTCTTACACTTATATACCATTTAATTATCCTCTTCAATGAAATACATGTTTATGTGTTTTGTTAATTTTTAATTGCATTATTTGCTGATTGTTGAGTTTTCCAGTCTTTGTATATTCTGTAAACAAGTATGTGTATTGTGAGAAATAAATAAATAAATAAAATTTTAAAAATAAGGACTGGGAATGTAGCTCAATGGCAAAACATCCCTGGATTCATTCCCCAGTACTAACCCCTGAAGAAAACAATTTACACATGACAGATTAGTGTGTTGATACACATATTTTGTTAGACAAATATAAGCCTTTCTAGATATATGAAATATATAATACAAATTAATCTATTCATTTGCAAACACTGAAGTATTTGCTACAATACAAGATCACCCTTAGTGGTACGATATTTTGGTTTGGAGAAAAGAAACATTATGGAGTAAATTCAGAGAGATGTGCACCACTTCCCAAAATTGAACTTTCACACATATTCATTTGCATTTTAGCACCAACAATTGCTAGGTAAGCAACTCTAAGCACATCATTTAACCTTCACTTAGTATTATTTGTAAAATAGATAATGATGCCCACCTCTTTGAGTTCTGTAAGGATTATCAAAAACAATGTGCTAAAATCTTGGTTCAGGCACACACTGGAAGTCCTTAATCCCTGTCCACCATTATTTTTGAGGAGCGGGTGTGGGGAATAGCAGCCTAGCAGTAATCTCTCTCTAATGACTTTCTTCTGGAGAAAACCTCCAAGCTCTTCATGTTGTTCTCTCTCCAAACTCCAATGAATGGGTAAGAAGGTACAGTCTGCCTGGTTGCTTCATGTGTCACTCATTTATTAGCATAATGCCTGGATTTCAGGTGGATGAGAAATGTCTTTGCTTCATGGCAGCTAGAGATTTTCTTTTCCTAAGCACCTTCCATAACTCAGAAGATGACCAGATACAACAGAATCCTGGGGCCAGAACAACTCACAGCAAAAGGTAAATCAGTTCTTTTACCTGACTGATTGGCTTGACATGACATGAAGAACAAAGAACTAGAGTTTTCTAGTTAAGTCTAGAAATCAATGACTACTTGGGATGACCAGAGAAGTGCACTGAATTCACTCCAGAGAAAGCTTCAAAACATGGTGCCCACTGATATGTATTGTTTCCAGTGGCCCAGGAGATCTAGCCTCAGAATGGCCATTTACACCTCTTGTAAGGCAATTCCCACTTTTTAAACAGCTGTTGCTTTGTTGATATGAAGTAACCTCTAAAGGCTCATGTGTCAAAGGCTTGTTCCTCAATGCAACAATGTGCAGAGTGGGGCTTTTGGGAAGTGATTGGATAATGAAGACTATGATCTCATTAGTGGATTAATCCATTGATAGCTGAATGCACTACAGGGAAATAGAGGAGACTGTAGACAGGTGGGGTTGGGTTGGAGGAAGTAGTCACTATGAGCATGTCCTTGGGTACAATATCTTGTCCCTGACATCATTCTCTCTCTCATTCTCTCTCTCTCTCTCTCTCTCTCTCTCTCTCTCTCTCTCTCTCTCTCTCTCTCTCTCTCTCTCTCTCTCTCTCTTTCTCTCTCTCTCTCTCTCTCTCTCTCTTTCTGCCTATTGCTGCCATGAGCAGAGCAATTTTCCTCCTCCATGATCTTCTGCCATGATGTGCCTGAGCTTACACCCAAAGTAATGAATGGCCAACCATGGATGGAAAATTCCGTGATCCAAAATACCTTTTCCAAGTTGTTTTTCTCAGGTATTTTGATCACAGGGATGGAAATCTGGCTAGCACAATACAAAGGGGTGTGTGTGTGTGTGTGTGTGTGTGTGTGTGTGTGTGTGTGTGTGTCTTCACTCCCAACAGTTCTGAGGAGGAGGTCTGCACTCTAGAAATCTGTGTTTTTGTTGCTTAGGCACAAAACTGTCACACAGTAGGGATTCAACAAAATGTCATTACCATTTTTCAAGTGAACCAAAGTTACTCCTTTGTACTGTGTAGAAGAGCAAGTTTAATGAACTGAATTTGGCTGTCACATCTCGTTGCAGATGGAGACACCTCTTAAATGCAAAACTCTTTCTGCCTCCTCAAGCCCAAGTCAATCTCCTCTCATAAACTTCCACTCTCAAATGCAGCTGACTATCACCTCTAAGCTATTTCCTTCCTTCTGTCAACTAATGCATCCCCTAGTGTCCTCTCACCTACAGTCAGTCATCTTTCAAACTTTGGGGGAAATGTTGCAGTTTGTAAAATGTCCATCAGGACTTTTAGCTATTATTGATCACCTCTCTTGTAAAGATCACTACTGAACATCTGGCTGCAATTCCACGTTCAGCATTTACTAATCTAGAGCATTTTCTCTCCTGCTTTATACTTGGCAACTGCATTTATCCAGTCAGACCTTAGACTCCTTAAAGAGCCAAAAATTATTTTACCTAGAACTTCCATGCAACTTTCCTACAGCAGCTAGCAAAATACTAGCATGGAGGAAAAAATTGATTATAGATTTATTTATATTTTTATTTTAGCATTTTTTATTTAAAATTTTTTTCATACATGTCTATAGGGTAATAATATCTGTCTCATTTTACCATCTTTCCATTCCCACCACCCCACCCCTCCCCACATTCCCCTCTGCATAAGCCAAAGTTCCTTCATTCTTCTCTGCCCACTCCCCACTATGGATTAGCATCTGCCTAACAGAAAACATTCATCAGTCAGTTTTCTGGGATTGGCTTATTTTGCCTAGCATGATATTCTCCAACTCCATCCTTTTACCTGCAAATGCCATAATTTCATTCTTTAAGGCTGAGTAATATTTCATTGTGTATATGTACCACATTTTCTTTATCCATTCATCTGTTGAAGGGCATCTAAGTTGGTTCCGTAGTTTAGCTATTGTGAATTGACCTGCTATAAACATTGATGTGGCTGCATCACTGTAGAATGCTGATTTTAAGTCCTTTGGGTATAAACCTAGAAGTGGGATAGCTGGGTCAAATGGTAGTTCCATTTCGTGTTTTCTAAGGAATCTCCATACTGCTTTCCAAAGTAGTTGCACCAGTGATTATAGATTAGAGATTATTTCCCTGCATAGAAATAAAATGGAGACATAACAAACAGAAAAAGCAGAGAATGATAGCACATGCATGAGAGAAGAGAGAGAGAGAGAGAGAGAGAGAGAGAGAGAGAGACAGAAGTTTTCCTGAAAAAGAAGATACCCCAATTCTTTTGCCAACTAGTGTTCTTGCTAATAGTATTTTACTCTTGAATCTTGAATCTCCTTATTCAAGTGCCGCCTGCAGCAATGAGACTGCGGGAAAGAATTGGAGGCGGACTGGGAATGAACTACTTCTTTATCTTTTTTGTGCTGCTTGCTTGCTCTCTAGTTTATAGAGGAAGAGAGGCTTGCTTGCTTTCAGAGAGGCTAAGCTTTCAGAGGTGCTACTTCTTAGATGTCTGCTGCTTCTTAGAGGTGCGTCCTTCTCCCAGGTGAAGAGAATGTCTTATATACACTAAGGCAGCCAATCAGCTTAGGATTAAGTAGCACAATTGGAGCACACACCACAGTACCAATCAAGAAAGAATGAGGAACATCTGTTGACCACGAGCGCATAAGAGACATCAACCAATCAGGCAAAAGGTCATGAGAGATCATGCCATGTTAACACTAATTATGAGCCACCTCTTGGCCCAATGCCAGCCGCCATCTTAGAGCTACTTCCTCAAACGGCTGTAAGTATGTCTCTACATTCAAGCATGGAGTGTCTATCACAACCATCTACATAATAATATATGCTATAATATTTTTGGGGGTGACAAACATTGACCTTGTTTGATAACCAATGATGGACTCCAATACCCTGGAGTCATGAAAATGCAGATTTGTGCCCTTTCCACTTGTCTACATTTATAGAGATTTCTGGTTTTTTGGTTTTTTAAGCCTGAAATTTACCTGAATTTATCAATGAAAAATATATTCCCCTTGGGGCTCTAATACTATGCTAGAAGTTGAATTCAGTATGGCAGGTACAGTAGAGATTAAAAGAGGATTCTCACTCCACCATTGTAAAGAAAATTCAATTTACTGCCTTTAAATGTTGTTGCTGACATAGCCCTCTTTTCTCTAGAATTTTTCAAAAACTTAATGTTGCCAAAGGATAATACAAAATAGCTAAGATTTAGTGAACACTTACTATGTGCCTGGTTTTATTCTAAGGACTTTACTTTTATTACTGCATGTAATCCTCAAAAGCATTACTTGAGGAAAGAGCAGTAATTATTTCCATATTACAGATGAGAAAACTTAGGTTTGGAAAGGATAAGTAGGGTGTTTAACCTATCTACTAAGCAGCAGTGTTGTGATTCCAACATCAGGAGCCAGAATTAGAAACTTGTGTTCTAAATCACTATAATAAACTGACTCCCTGCTTGTAAGTCCATGGAGTGAAACATTTCTGATTTTCCTTCCTTGTCAGTCCTTCCTAAGGAAACAGCATACCACATTTCCCTTAGAAACCACTACTCCTAAGCTTTCTGTCCACAATTCATTTATAGTGACTCATTTAAAGATGGGCATTTGACCCAAGTTCAGTGTGAGATTGATTGCCAATATGATCCTGGTTTTTCACCTACCTGCATCCATGTCCATTGTGATGTCTATGCAGCTTTTCCCATGATGTTCCCTGAATCCTTTCAATATGGATGGATCCTTGTGATTTAGTTTGGTGCTGTGCTACTTCTACGTCTAGGCCTCAAGATTTCTTGAGAATTTCTACCTTCTCTCTTAGAACTATACCATTGCTAAGTATCTGGGCTAAGCTGATAGAGAAATGAAGAAAATCTCCTTTTTTTACTTCGAACAGCCAATCTGTAATTTCCTAAACATGCAGAGGACCTGGGCAAGATCAGCAGAGCCTCCAACTCTCTCAGTTGATTGCAGATGCCTAAATAAGCCTGAGACCAAGAGAACCATCCACATCATCTGTAGTTTTATAAGCAATGATTTATTATTTTTTTATTAAAATATTTTTTATTTTTACAGACATTTTGATTCATTGTACACAAATGGGGTACAACTTTTCATTTCTATGGTTGTACACAATGTATATTCATGCCATTCATGTAATCGTACATATATATAGGGTAATACTGTCTGTTTCATTCTATTGTTTTTCTATTCCCACCCCCTCCCATCGCTTTTTCCTCTACACCATCCAAACTTCATTCTTCTCTTCCTCCTGCCACCCCCCATCATTATATACTGTCATGCACGTATCAGAGAAAACATTTGGCCCTTGGTTTTTTGTGCTTGGCCTATTTCACTTAGCATATTTTCCAACTTCATTCATTTACCAGTAAATGCCATAATTTTACTCTTCTTTATGGCTGAGTAATATTCCATTGTGTATATATACCACAGTTTCTTTATCCATTCATCAACTGAAGGGCATCTAGGTTGGTTCCACAATCTAGCTATTGTGAATTGAGCTGCTATGAACATTGATGTGACTGCATCACTGTAGTATGCTGATTTTAAGTCCTTTGGGTATAAACCGAGGAGTGAGATAGCTGGGTCAAATGGTGGGTCCATTCCAAGCTTTCTGAGGAATCTCCATACTGCTTTCCAGAGTGGCTGCACCAATTTGCAACTTCACTAGCAATGTACGAGTGTGCCTTTTTCCCCACATCCACGCCAACACTTATTATTGCTTGTGTTCCCAATAGTAGCCATTTTAATTAAAGTTAGATGAAACCTTAGGGTGGTTTTAATTTGCATTTCTCTAATTACTAGGGATGATGAGCACTTTTTTATATATTTGTTGATCACTTGTATATCTTCTTCTGTGAAGTGTCTGCCCATTTCCTTAGCCCATTTATTGATTGGGTTCTTCGTATTTTGGGTGTAAAGTTTTTTTTAAGTTCTTTATAAACTTTGGAGGTGAGTACTCTGTCTGAAATGTGTATGGAAAAGATTTTCTCCCACTCTGTAGGCTCTCTTTTCACATTATTGATTGTTTCCTGTGCTGAGAAAAAACTTTTTAGTTTGAATCTATCCCATTTATGGATTCTTCTTTTTATTTCTTGCGCTGTGGGGGTCTTGTTAAGGTAGTATGGTCCTAAGCCAACATGATGGAGTTTCAGGCCTACTTTTTCTTCTATTTGGTGAAGGGTCTCAGGTCTAATTTCTAGATCCTTAATCCATTTTGAGTTAAGTTTTGTACAGGGTGAGAGGGGTTTAGTTTCATGCATATGTATTTCCAGTTTTCCCAGCACCATTTGTTGAAGAGGCTATCTTTTCTCCATTGTAAGTTTTTGGCACCCTTGTCTAGTATGAGGTTTCTGTACTTATGTGGGTATGTCTCTGTGTCTTCTATCATGTACTATTGACCTATCTGTCTATTTTGGTGCCAGTACCATGTCGTTTTTGTTCCTATTGCCCTATAGTAGAGTTTAAGGTCTGGTATAGTGATACCTCCTGCATCACTCTTCCTACCCAGGATTGCTTTGGCTATTCTGGGTCTTTTGTTCTTCCAGATGAATTTCATGATTGCTTTTTTTGTTTCTATGAGACACGTCATAAGGATTTTAATTGGAATTGCGTTACATCTGTATAGCGCCTTTGGAAGTATGGCCATTTTGATAATATTAATTCTGTCTATCCAAGAACATGGGAGATCTTTCCATCTTCTAAGGTCTTCCTTTATTTCTTTCTTCAATGTTTTGCAGTTTTCATTGTAGAGATCTTTTACCTCTTTGGTTAGATTGATTCCCAAGTTTTTTTTTTTTTTTTTTTTTTTTTTTGGCTATTGCAAATGGAGTATCTAATTTGCAGTCTGATATTCCTTTTACTCCTTAATTCAATCATTTTTGCTAAATGGACAGACTTCAAAGTGTCCAAGGAAATTTCTTGTACATGCAGAAAGATTTTTTCCAGAATTCCTGTGGTAATTATTTTTTAAAAATACATTTTAAATTTTCTTTGTTCTAATTACTTTTACATGACAGTAGAATGCATTTGTACATTTTGATAGATCATACATAGAGTATAATCTCTATTTCTGATTATACATATTTCAGGATCACATAGGTCATGCAGTCATACACGTACATGACATAATAATGTGTTTCACTCTATTATCATTTCTTCCCACATGCCCCTTCCCTTCCCTTCTCTCCCCTCTACCTAATACAAAGTAACTCTATTCTTCCTATCCCTCCACCCCTTATTTTGAATTAGCTTCTGTATATCACAGAAAACATTTGGCCTTTGATTTTTTTGTTTGTTTGACTTATTTTACTTAGTATGAAATTTTCTAACTCCATCCATTTATCAGCAAATGCCAGAATTTCATTCTTCTTTAAAACTGAGTAACACTCCAACATATAGATAGATAGATAGATAGATAGATAGATCGATAGATAGATAGATAGATAGATGATAGATGGATAGATACACACACCACATTTTATTTGTCCATTCATCTGTTGAAGGGCATCTAAGTTGGTTCCATAGTTTAGCTATTGTAAATTGAGCTGCTATAAACATTGATGAAGCTGTGTCACTGTAGTGTGTTGATTTTAAGTCCTTTGGGTATAAACTGAGGAGTGGGATAGCTGGGTCAAATGGTGGTTCCATTCCAAGTTTTCTGAGGATCTTCACACTACTTTCCATAATGGTGGCACCAATTTGCATTCCCACCAGCAAGGTATGAGTGTACATCCTCAGCAACATTTATTGTTACTTGTATTCTTGATAATTGCCATTCTGATTGGGGTGAGATGAAATCTTAGAGTAGTTTTGATTTGCATTTCTCTAATTGTTAGAGATGTTGAACATTTTTTCACCTATTTGTTGATCCATTGTATATCTTCTGTGAAGAATTTGTTCAGTTCCTTAGCCCATTTATTGATTGTGTTATTTGGTGTTAAGTTTTTTGAGTTTCTTCTATATATATCCTAGAGAATAATGTTTTATCTGAGGTGCATGTGGTTAAGATTTTCTCCCAAACTGTAGGCTCTCTCTTCACATTATTGATTGTTTCTCTTGCTGAGAAGCTTTTTAGTTTGAGTCCACCTCATTTATTGATTCTTCATTTTACTTCTTGTGCTTCAGGGGTCTTGTTAAGGCAGTCAGGTCCTAGGGTGACATGGTGAAGATTTGGGCCTACTTTTACTTCTAGTAGTCACAGGGTCTCTGTTCTAGTGCCACAGTGAGTTGAGTTTCATGCAGGGTGAGAGATAAGGTTGTAATTTTATTTTGTTACATGTGGCTTTCCATTTTTCCCAGCACCATTTGTTAAGTAAGCTATCTTTTCTCCAGTGAATGTTTTGGCACCTTCGTCTAATATGAGATACCTGTTTTTATGTGGGTTTGTCTCTGTGTCTTCTATTCTGTATCATTGGTCTACGTGTCTGTTTTGGTGACAATACCGTGCTGATATTATTACTATAGCTCTGTAGTATAGTTTGAATTCTGGTATTATGATGCCTTCTGCTTCACTTTTCTTGCTAAAGATTGCTTTGGCTATTCTGGGTCTTTTACTTTTCCAAATGAATTTCATAATTGCTTTTCCTAGTTCTGTGAAGAATGTCATTGGGATTTTAATATGAATTGCATTAAATTTGTGTAATGCTTTTGGTAGTATGGCCATTTTGACAATATTAATTCTGCCTATCCAGGAGCATGGGAGGTCTTTCCATCTTCTAAGGTCTTCTTCAATTTCATTTTTTACTGCTCTATAGTTTTCATTGTAGAGGTCTTTCACCTCTTTTGTTAGATTGATTCCCAGGTATTTTTATTTTTTTCGAGGTGATTGTGAATGGGGTAGTGTTCTTTATTTCTCTTTCAGTAGATTCAATACTGGTGTATAGGAATGCGTTTGATTTTTGAGTACTGATTTTATATCCTGCTACTTTGCTGAATTAATTTATTAGTTCTAAAAGATTTTTGGCGAAATTTTTTGGATCATCCAAATATAGAATCATATCATTGGCAATAGTGGTACTTTGAGTTCTTCTTTACCTGTTTGTATATTTTAATTTGTTTTTCCCACATGGGCAGTGTAGGTGGAAAGTGTCTCTAGAATCCTGACTTTGGATTTCAGATCCCTTGATTATACTGTGAACCTTCTCCTGCTGGTACCCACTATGCCACGTCCTGCCCCCTTGCAGAGTATGGCTGTGAGATCTGCCAAATCTAAACACAATCATCTCCATCTCTTTGATATTTGGTCCTTTTCTTGTCTACTCTCCGTCTACTGCCTTGAGATATTCCCAACAAGATTTTATAATTCCAATAAAGAATTTGTACAATTCAGTCACATACACACACACACACACAAAATTGTTTTTCCTGTCTAATTGCTCTGGCTAGAGTTTCAAGGAAAATGTTGAATAAAAGTAGTGAAAGAGGGCATCCTTGTCTTATTCCAGTTTTTAGAGGGAATGCTTTCAATTTTTCTCCATTTAGAATTATGTTGGCCTTGGGGTTAGAATAAAGGTCTTTTATGATGTTGAGGTATTTTTCTACCACCTGTAGTTTTTCTAGTGTTTTGAACATGAAGAGGTGCTGTATTTTGTCAAATGCTTTTTCTGCATCTAATGAGATCCTCATATGATTCTTGTTTTAAAGTCTATTGATATGATGAATTATGTTTATTGATTTCTATATGTTGAACCAACTCTGCATTCCTAGGATGAATCCCACTTGATCATGGTACACAATCTTTTTAATTTTTTGTATATGAGTAGATAGAATTTGAGAATTTTTTGTATTTATGCTCATCAGGGATATTGGTCTGAAGTTTCCTTTCCTTGATGTGTCTTTGTCTGGTTTTGATATCAGGGTGATATTAACCTCATAGAATGAGTTTGGAAAGGTTTCCTCCTTTTCTATTTAAAGCAATAATTTGAGGGATATTGGTGTTAATCCTTATTTGAAGGTCTTGTAGAACTTGACTGAGAATCTGTCTGGTGCTGGGTTTTTCTTAATTAGTAGAATTTTAATGGCATTTTCTATTTCATGACTTGAAATTGTTCTGTTTAAATCATGTATGACCTCCTGATTCAGTTTACGTAGGTCATATATCTCTAGAAATTTTTCAATGTCTTGAACATTTTCTATTTTATTGGAGTATAAATTTTCATAATAGTTTCAAATTATCTTCTGTATTTCTGTTGTGCCCATTGTAATTTTTCCTTTTTCAAGTATTTTAGTAATTTGGGTTTTCTCTCTTTTTCTCTTCATTAATGTGTTTAGGAGTTTATCAATTTTAATGATTTTATCAAAGAACCAACTTTTTGTTTTGTCCATTTTTTCCAATTGTTTCTTTTGTTTCAATTTCATTGATTTCAACTCTGATTTTAATTATTTCCTATCTTCTACTGTTTTTGGTGTTGATTTGTTGTTGTTGTTGTTTTTTTTTCTAGGGTTTTGAGATGTAATGTTAGGTCATTTATTTGTTGACTTTTTATTCTTTTAATAAATGAGCTCAGTGCAATGAACTTTCTTCTTAGGACTGTCTTCATAGTGTCCCAGAGATTTTGGTATGCTGTATCAGTGTTCTCATTTACCTCTGAGTATGTTTTCATTTCATCCTTGATTTCTTCTACTGTTCATTCATTATTCAATAATGTATTATTTAGTCTCCATGTGTTAAAGTAGCTTCTATTTTTTATTTTATCATTGACTTGTAATTTCAGTCCATTATGATGTGATAGAATGCAGGGTATTATCTCCATTTTTTTGTATCTACTAAGCATTGCTTTGTGACATAAGATATGGTCTATTTTAGAGAAGGATCCATGTGCTGATGAGAAAAATGTGTATTCACTTGTTGATGGATGAAATATTCTATATATGTCTGTGCAGTCTAAATTACTGTTTGTATTATTTAGTTCTATAGTTTCTTCATTTAGTTTTTGTTTAGAAGATCAGAATGGTAATAAAAGAGGTGTGTTAAAGTCACCAGTATTATTGTGTTGTGGTCTATTTGATTCTTGAATTTGAGAAGGGTTTGTTTAACATACATAGATGTTCCATTGTTTGGAGCATAAATATTTACAATTGTTATGTCTTGCTGCTGTTTAATCCCCTTCATTAAAATGAAATGACCTTCTTTGTCCCTTATGGTTAACTTTGGCTTGAAGTTCACTTTATTTGATATGAGGATGGAAACCCATACTTCTTTAACTAATTCATATGAGTGATATGTTTTTTCTCATCTTTTCATATTTAGTCTGTGGATGTCATTGCCTATGATGTGAGACTCGTAGAGACAGCATATTGTTGGGTCTTGTTTTTTTTTTTTTTAATAATGTATTTTTTTTATTGTAAACAAATGGGATACATATTGTTTCGCTGTTTGTACATGGCGTAAAGGCATACCATTTGTGTAATCATAAATTCACATACAGTAATGTTGTTTGTTTCATTCTGTTATTTTTTCCATTGCCCCCACCTCCCACCCCTCTTTTCCCTCTATACAGTCCTTCCTTCCTCCATACTTGCCACCCTCCCTAACCCTAACTCTAACCCTAACACTAACCCTACCCTCCCCCCATTATATGTCATCATCCACTTATTAGTGATATCATTCGTCCTTTGGCTTTTTGAGATTGGCTTATCTCACTTAGCATGATATTCTCCAATTTCATCCATTTGCCTGCAAATGCCATAGTTTTATCATTCTTTATGGCTGAGTAATATTCCATTGTATATATATACCACAGTTTCTTTATCCATTCATCAATTGAAGGACATCTAGGTTGGTTCCACAATCTGGCTATTGTGAATTGAGCAGCTATGAACATTGATGTGGCCGTATCTCTGTAGTATGCTGATTTTAAGTCCTTTGGGTATAGGCCAAGGAGTGGGATAGCTGGGTCAAATGGTGGTTCCATTCCAAGTTTTTGAAGGAATCTCCACACTGCTTTCTAGAGTGGCTGCACTAATTTGCAGCCCCACCAGCAATGTATGAGTGTACCTTTCTCCCCACATCCTCGCCAACACCTGTTGTTGCTCGTATTCTTGATAATCGCCATTCTAATTGGGGTGAGATGGAATCTTAGGGTGGTTTTGATTTGCATTTCGCTTATTACTAGAGATGTTGAACATTTTTCCATATGTTTGTTGATTGCTTGTAGATCTTCTTCTGTGAAGTGTCTATTCATTTCCTTAGCCCATTTGTCGACTGGATTATTTGTATTCTTAGAGTAGAGTTTTTTGAGTTCTTTATAGATTCTAGAGATTAGAGCTCTATCTGAAGTATGATTGGCAAAGATATTCTCCCACTCTGTAGGCTCTTTCTTCACATTGCTGATAGTTTCCTTTGCTGAGAGAAAGCTTTTTAGTTTGAATCTATCCCAGTTATTGATTCTTGCTTTTATTTCTTGTGCTATGGGAGTCCTGTTAAGGAAGTCTGGTCCTAAGGCAACATGTTGAAGATCTGGACCTACTTTTTCTTCTATAATCTGCAGGGTCTCTGGTCTGATTCCAAGGTCCTTAATCCATTTTGAGTTTAGTTTCGTGCATGGTGAGAGATATGGGTTTAGTTTCATTCTGTTGCATATGGATTTCCAATTCTCCCAGCACCATTTGTTGAAGAGGCTATCTTTTCTCCATTGCATATTTTTGGCACCTTTGTCTAGTATGAGAAAATTGTATTTATTTGGGTTTGTGTCCGTGTCCTCTATTCTGTACCATTGATCTACTTTTCTATTTTGGTACCAATACCATGCCGATTTTGTTACTATTGCTTTGTAGTAGAGTTGAAGATCTGGTATTGCGATACCCCCTGTTTCACTCTTCCTGCTAAGGATTGCTTTAGCTATTCTGGGTTTCTTATTCTTCCAGATGAATTTCATAATTGCTTGCACTATTTCTGTAAGGTACGTCATTGGGATTTTAATTGGAATTGCATTGAATTTGTATAGCACTTTAGGTAGTATGGCCATTTTGACAATATTAATTCTTCCTATCCAAGAACATGGAAGATCTTTCCATCTTCTAAGGTGTTCTTTAATTTCTTTCTTTAGTGTTCTGTAGTTCTCATTGTAGAGGTCTTTCACCTCTTTTGTGAGATTGATTCCCAAGTATTTTATTTTTTTCGAGGCTATTGTGAATAGGGTAGATTTCCTAAATTCTCTTTCTGAAGATTCATCACTTATGTATAAAAATGCATTGGATTTATGAGCATTGATCTTGTACCCTGCTACTTTACTGAATTCACTTATGAGTTCTAAGAGTTTTCTGGTGGAATTTCCAGGTTCCTCTAAATATATAATCATATCATCAGCGAACAGGGATAGTTTGAGTTCTTCTTTTCCAATTTGTATCCCTTTAATTTCTTTGGTTTGTCTAATTGCTCTGGCCAGAGTCTCAAGAACAATGTTGAATAGAAGTAGTGAAAGAGGGCATCCCTGCCTTGTTCCAGTTTTTAGGGAGAATGCTTTCAGTTTTTCTCCATTTAGAATGATATTAGCCATGGACTTAGCATAAATGGCCTGTACAATGTTAAGGAATGTTCCCACTATCCCTATTTTTTCTAGTGTGCTGAGCATGAAGGGGTGCTGTATTTTATCAAATGCTTCTTCTGCATCTATTGAAATAATCATGTGATTCTTGACTTTAAGTATATTGATATGGTGAATGACATTTATTGATTTCCGGATGTTGAACCAACCTTGCATCCCTGGGATGAAACCCACTTGATCATGGTGCACTATGTTTTTTAATATGTTTTTGTATGCGATTTGCTAAAATTTTGTTGAGAATATTTGCGTCGATGTTCATTAAGGATATTGGTCTGAAATTTTCTTTCCTCGATGTGTCTGTGTCTGGTTTAGGTATCAGGGTGATATTGGCCTCATAGAATGAGTTTGGGAGGGTTCCCTCCTCTTCTATTTTATGGAATACTTTGAGAAGTAGTGGAATGAGCTCTTCTTTAAAGGTTTTGTAGAACTCGACTGAGAACCCATCTGGTCCTGGACTTTTCTTTGTTGGTAGGCTTTTGATGACTTCTTCTATTTCAGTACTTGAAATTGGTCTATTTAAATTTTGTATGTCCTCCTCATTCAGTTTAGGCAATTCGTATGTCTCTAGAAACCTGTGGATGTCTTCGAAATTTTCTATTTTGTTGGAGTATAGATTTTCAAAATAGCTTCTAATTATGTTTTGTATTTCAATCCTGTCTGTTGTGATATTTCCTTGTTCATTCCGAATTTTAGTGATTTGGGTTTTCTCTCGTCTTCTCTTTGTTAGTGTGGCTAAAGGTTTATCAATTTTGTTTATTTTTTCAAAGAACCAACTATTTATTTTGTCAATTTTTTTGTATTGTTTCTTTTGTTTCAATTTCATTGATTTCAGCTCTGAGTTCAACTATTTCCTGTCTTCTACTACTTTTGATGCTGGTCTGTTCTTCTTTTTCTAGGGCTTTGAGCTGTAGTGTTAGGTTGTTTATTTGTTGAGTTTTACTTCTTTTATTAAATGCGCTCCATGAAATAAATTTCCCTCTAAGTACTGCTTTCATAGTGTCCCAGAGATTTTGATATGATGTTTCTTTGTTCTCATTTACCTCTAAGAATTTTTTAATTTCCTTCCTAATAGCTTCTGTTATCCATTCATCATATAATAGCATATTGTTTAATCCTCAGATGTTGGAATAGTTTCTGTGTTTTACTCTTTCATTTATTTCTAACTTCAATCCATTATGATCTGATAGAATACAAGGCAGTGTCTCTATCTTCTTGTATTTGCTAACATTAGCTTTGTGGCATAATATATGGTCTATTTTAGAGAAGGATCCATGTGCTGCTGAGAAGAAAGTGTATTCACTCTTGGTTGGATGGTATATTCTATAAATGTCCGTTAAGTCTAAATTATTGATTGTGTTATTGAGATCTATGGTTTCTTTGTTCAATTTTTGTCTGGAAGATCTGTCCAGTGGTGAGAGAGGCGTGTTAAAATCACCTAGTATTATTGTGTTATGGTCTATTTGGTTTCTGAAATTGAGAAGGATTTGTTTGACATACATGGATGAGCCACTGTTTGGGGCATAGATGTTTATGATTGTTATATCTTGCTGATTTATACTTCCCTTATGCAGTATGAAATGACCTTCTTTATCCCTTCTGACTAACTTTGGCTTGAAGTCCACATTATCTGAAATGAGGATGAATACTCCAGCTTTTTTGCTTTGTCCATGTGCATGGTATGTTTTTCCCCATCCTTTCACCTTTAGTCTATGGGTATCTTTTTCTATGAGGTGAGTCTCTTTTAGGCAACATATTGTTGGATCCTTCTTTTTAATCCAATCTGCCAGTCTATGTCTTTTGATTGATGAGTTCAGGCCATTAACATTCAGGGTTATTATTGAGATATGATTTGGTTTCCCGGTGATATGATTCATTTTTAAATTTTATTTATTTATTTATTTGACACAACTTGGTTCCTCCTTTATTTGACAATTCCTTTAGGACAATTCCTCCCTTTGCTGATTTGCTTCTTTGTTTTTCATCTCTTCCTCATGGAATATTTTGCTGAGAATGTTCTGTAATGCTGGCTTTCTTTTTGTAAATTCCTTTAGCTTTTGTTTATCATGGAAGGATCTTATTTTGTCATCAAATTTGAAGGTAAGTTTTGCTGGGTATAAGATTCTTGGTTGGCATCCATTTTCTTTCAGGGCTTGAAAAATGTTGTTCCAGGCCCTTCTAGCTTTTAGGGTCTAGATTGAAAAATCTGCTGATATTCGTATTGGTTTCCCCCTGAATGTAATTTGGTTCTTTTCTCTCACAGCCTTTAAAATTCTGTCTTTATCTTGTATGTTAGGTATTTTCATTTTAATGTGCCTTGGTGTGGGTCTGTTGTAATTTTGTGTCCTATAAGCCTCTTGAACTTGGTTTTCCATTTCATTCTTCAGATTTGGGAAATTTTCTGATATTATTTCATTGAATAGATTGTTCATTCCTTTGGTTTGTTTCTCTAGGCCTTCCTCAATCCCAATAATTCTTAAATTTGGCCTTTTCATGATATCCCATAGTTCTTGTAGATTCTGTTCATGATTTCTTACCATCTTCTCTGTTTGTTCAACTTTGTTTTCAAGGTTAAATATTTTGTCTTCAATGTCTGAGGTTCTGTCTTCCAGGTGTTCTATCCTATTGGATATGCTTTCTATGGAGTTCTTAATTTGGTTTATTGTTTCCTTCATTTCAAGGATTTCTGTTTGGTTTTTTTTTCAATATCTCTAACTCTTTATTGAAATGATCTTTTACTTCCTGTATTTGCTCTTTTAACTGTCGATTGGTGCGATCATTCAATGCCTGCATTTGCTCTTTCATCTCATCATTCAGTGCGTGCATTTGCTCTTTCATCTCATCGTTTGCTTCCCTGATCATTTTAATGATGTACATTCTGAACTCCTTTTCTGTCATTTCTTCTGCCATGCTGTCATTGGGTTTTATTGATGTAACATCTAGATTTGTTTGGGGCATTTTCTTTCCTTGTTTTCTCATATTATTCAGGTATCAGTGGACCGCTGAGATATTGCAGATTTCCTCTATTGACTTACAATGTCCTTGAAGATTTCTATATATGTATCCCCTCTTAGCCTTCAGTAGGCTGAAGTCTTGGAGGAAGTTGATAATGTGGTGCGCCACAAAGAAGCTGCCTCTCTAGGAATGGTGGCCTTCAGGTGGGGTATATTCCCTGCTAGTGGGCAGAGATGCCTCCCCTTGTTGACCAATGGTCGTCTAAAGGGGAACTAGGCTGTGGGCTGAGGCAAGGCCTGTTTGGGCCTGTGTGTCTGGTTTTACCGTCCTTGTGGGGAAACCTCACCCGGCAGGGAAGACTCACCCGGTGGGGAGGTCTCGCTGGTCAGTTCCCCTCCTAGAGGTTCCCCTCAATTTACAGCTACCGCCTGGGCTGGGCTGCCTTCCTCTGCAAAGTTCCCAGGGGCCCGGCCCTACCTCCTGGGCCTGGGAGCCTCACCCTTCGCAGATGAATCTCCTCAGGCTGCCCCTCCTCAGAGAATCTGCCCGCAGGCCTGGAACCTTCGCTCCGCCCTAAGCGTGTCTCTGTGTGGCTCTTCCACCAAGAAGCCTCCTAGATCCTGGGACCCTGCTCTGCACCTAATCGCCTGGCTATGCGACCCCTCCTCTGAGCAGCCACATAGGGGGCCCAAACAATCACTCTGCGTCCCAGAGACCCGCCGCACGCCTCTTCCTCCAGACAGCCACCCAGTATTCCAGTGCGGTCACTAGGAGTCTGAGCAACTCACTGTGTGCCTTCTCCTCCCACCAACTGCCCGTAGCCCTGGGCAATCACTCCGAGTCGAAGTGACCCTCCCTGTTCCTCCTCCTCCTCCAGGTAACCCCCCGGGCGTTCAGGAGCGGTCGCTCTGAGTGGCTCTGAATCCACGTGACCCTCTGCATGCCTCCTCTGGGCAGCCGCCTGGACCTCTGGTGTGGCCACTCAAGACCAAGTGACCCACCACGCTCCTCCTCCAGGCAGCCCCCCTGTGTTCAGGAGCGGTCGCTTTAAGTCCAAACAACTCACCACTCGCCTTCTCCTCTGAGCAGCTGCCTGGAGCTCTAATGCAGTCACTGCGAGTCCAAATGACCTGCCGCGCTCCTTCTCCTCCTCCTCCTACTCCTCCGGGCAGGCCACCAGAGCCCCAGTGGTTGCTCCGAGTCCCAGCGCTGTGCTGAGCGGCCTCCTCTAGGATGCTCCCAGTTGTCTGAGTTCACTGCTCCAGCGGGGGGAGGGGCGTCTCACCGGCAGCTCTACTTCACAAAGTTCCCTGCGTTCCGGGACTACCACCCCATCCAGGACGCCTCCCCAATGGGAGAGACTCACCCAGCTGCTTTGAGTTGGTCCCAAGTCTCTCAATATCTCCTCTTTTGACTCCTGAGTCCTGGAGCAACATGAAATGCAGCCACCCTCTAGGCCACCATCTTGAAACCCTCGGGTCTTGTTTTTTAAACCAATCTGCAAGTCTATGTCTTTTTGATTGATGAGTTTAGTCCATTAATATTCAAGATTATTACTGAGATATGACGTGTATTCCCTACCATTTTGTTTTATTTCTGGCTTTTGATTTGATTTAACTTCTCCTTTGATTGACCATTCCTTTAGTGTAGTTCCTCTCTTTGCTGATTTTCACTTTTTTTTTTCACTTCTTCTCATGGAATATTTTGTTGAGAATGTTCTGTAGTGCAGACTTTCTATTTGTGGATTCTTTTAACTTTTGTTTATCATAGAAGGTTTTAATTTCATCTTTAAATAACTTAATTTCCTGGATATAAAATTCTTGGTTGACATCCATTTTCTTTCAGACCTTGATATATGTTGTTCCATGGCTTCCTAGGTTTGAGGGTCTGGGTTGAGAAATCAGTTGAGATCTGAATTGGTTTTCCCAAATGCTTTTTTCTCTCACATCTTTAAGATTTTATCCTTATTCTGTATTTTAGTCATTTTCATTATAATGCATCTTGGTGTGGGTTGGCTGTAGTTTTGTACATTTGGGGTCCTTTAGTCTCCTGTATTTGATTTTCCATTTCATTCTTTAGGTTTGGGATATTTTCTGATATTGTGTCATTGAAAAGATTGTGCATTCCTTTGGTTTGTATCTCTGTGCCTTCTTCTATCCCAATAACTCTTAAATTTTTTTTCATATTATCCCATAATTCTTGGAAGTTCTGTTCATGGGTTTTTATCATCTCCTCTGCATGGTTGACTTTATTTTCAATATTAAATATTTTGTCTTCATTTTCAATATTAAATATTTTGTCTTCATTGTCTCAGGTTCTGTATTCCAAATGGTCTAGTCTGTTGGTGATGCTTTCCATTGAATTTATAAGTTGGTTTATTGATTCCTTTTTTTTGAGGATTTCGGTTTTTTTTTTTTTTTTTTTTTTTTTTTTTTTTTTTTTTGTCCCACAATCTCTAACTCTTTATTGAAATGATCTTTCACTTCCTGTATTTCCTCTTTGATTTCACTCTTTATATCATCCTTTACTTTGAAGATCAAATTAACTATATACATTCTAATCTCCTTCTTGGACATTTCTTTCTGTTGTATTGTCAGTGGCTTCTCTTATTGGGATATCTTTGTTTGTGGCACTTTGTTCCCTTGTTTTTTGTTTTTTTTTTTTTTTTCATATTGCCTGTGTGTTTTCCCCTCTAGTTTATAAATCTGAGGCAATACAGATTGTACCCTGTAGACCTATATTGTCACTGAAGATTTCCAGTATCCCATCTTTAAGAGGGAGAACAATATCAACATCACCCAGTTCAAACAATCTACAGCCTCAAATCTAATAGCTCCCTGCAAGGTGTCCACTGCCCTCTCGTTATAAACAGCAACAATGAGTTCAATCACTGTTCACAATAAAAACAGAAAATTTGCCAAACAGATTTACAATCTCAAATAGTGGACAAAGAAAGAACAGAAACAGTGAAGGACATGGTGTTAATGTGGGAGAAAGTGAGAAGCTAGAAGCAAAAATCCACAGGAAGAATGGAAGAGGAACCAACAGAGATTGGCTGGTATGTGGAGAAAAATGTAGAAAGGGAATCTAGGGAGACAGACAAGCAAGAGGAAGAATACATAAATTTAGAGAAGAAAAAATTAAAAAGAATATACAGACTATATAGCAGAACTGTAAAACACCATGCATATATAGTCCTGGTCACTTAGAATAACAGCATAGGCCTAAACTCAGAAACTTTTAGCTATTTGACCATCTCAGGGTAGTTCATGGAATTGCGTTTTATCTAACTAAGTGCATATGAATAGAAAGGTCATGTGCCATTTTCAGCTCTGGGGGCTAAAAACCTGGTATGGGCATTCCTCTAAGTTCATTTTCACTAGGATAGTAACACTCATAGCAAACTTGGAAGTCACATGTTGTAATGGAAAGGGCTGTTACAAACCTAGTCTTTAGATGGCTGAGAGAAGATTTATTGCTAACCTAGTTATCATAAGAAAAAAATAAACATCTTTGTGTGTGTGTGTGTGTGTGTGTGTGTGTGGTGTGAAAGCCATTGAATTTTTGAATTCTACTTGCTACAGTCATTTACAATAGTTACATTAATCACCTTTTTGTTGCTGTAATAAAAATACCTGACACAAGCATCTTAAATGAGGAAAGATTTATTTTGGCTGACAGTTTCAGAGGATTCAGTTCACAGTCAATTGGCTCCCAGGCAGAACATCATGACAAAAGGGCACAGAGTAGGAAAGCTGCTGAACTTGTGGCAGCCAGGAAGCAGAGGGAGAGCAAGGGGCCAGAGAGAAGATAAACCCTTGAAGGGCATGCCCCAGTGACCTATTTCCTCCAACGAGGCCTATTTCCTCCACCTCCTAGTAATCCATTCCACTGTCACTGAATTCATCTGCTGATGAAGACAAGAGCCCTCACAATTCAATCACTTCCCAAAGCCCACCCCTGAACACCTGAGGCTTGGGGGACATTCCAAGCCATAACAGCAGTTTACCTCCATCTCACTATGGTTCTTTCTTTTATGAACATAGAAGTTTTTTGCATTCATTGGAAACCCTCCCAACAGCTGATAGTCTCAATGGAGTCTATTTCTCAAATTCCCCCTCCAAACTTAAACATCCTTAGTTTCTTGCAAATGTATATGAGCTCTTACTACATAGTAATCATTTAACTTCGCATCTTTGACTTTTCACACTTACATACCCCTCATCTCAACAATCTTAAAATTTCTTATCTTTTACTTCTTTCTTCTGTCAGAAGAGATACTCTCATAGGTGTATTCTCCATTCCAGCTTCTCTCACCTTCCAAAATAACTTTGTGGAATAATTACCAGTTGTATTTCTTATAACACCAATCTCTCCTTCTATGTCGGGTTCAACCTTTCTGCCTATGACAGTGTTTTTCTAGATCTTATCAGCCAATGAATCCCCTTTCCCTGTTTTTGCTTCACTCTTTTTTGACTGCTATCTTTACCTCTATTCTTCCTTCACTTATCACCAAAGTATGAGGAATTTGAACCCCCTCACACACACACACACACACACTGCATTAACTCTCGCTTCAGGATCTCTTTCCTCTTGAGATTGGTTTGTCCCATGCTTACCTAAGAATTGCTCTTGCAGAAGCCACAGTTACACTGTCAGTGGTGTTCTCTGTTTTACTTTTGACTTCTCTCCCTTTTGACCTATTTATCATTTTTTTCCAAATGAAATATCTCCTTCCTCTCTCACTAGTTGGACCCTCCAGTTTCTCTACATTTCTATTTCTTCCTGGTTGATGCCTCTCTCTCTGGCTCTATGCTGAAAGCATGTGTTCCCTAAGGATTTGACTCCAGCAACTTGACTGTAGGTCTGTGCCATTGCTCTTGACTTCATTTCTCAAATATTCAGTATGGTCATTCACCTTGTTACCAACCAAATGCTACAACCTCTATGAAGCTTTCTCTGAGTCCCTCAGACAGCAAAAACCTTATCTCTGTTTGATTTCTTTTATGTATTTTTATTCCTAAGTCAGGGAATATTTGTATAATGTGGTTATTTGAGTACTTCCCAACATGTAGCCAGCCCTTCTCAACTTTCTCCTTCAGGAAAAGAAGATGAGAATGTTCTCCTGTGTAATCACAAACAACCATCAAGAGATAACATTGATACATTACTACCATTTTGTCCTCAGACCCCATTTCAGTTCCTCCAAATGTTCAAAGAATGTTCTTTACAGCAAGTAATGCATTTAGTTTTGTATTTAGACATCCTCTTTAGCTTCTTTCAGTCTGGAGTAATTCCTCAGCTCCATTTGACTTTCGTGACCCTGGCATTAGTAAAGGATTACAGGAAAGTTATTTTGTAGAATACCTGTTTTTTACTTTTAATTATTAATCTCATGGTATATACCTTTGTCAGGGATATCATTGAAGTGACATTGGGTCCTCCTAATTGTATCCTGTTGGGTCATAAATGATTTCTACTAGTCCCATACTTGTGATCACTGGATTAAGTGGGTTCTTCCAGGCTTCACCACTGTAGAATTTTTCTTTTTCTATTGTGGTTAAAAAATGGGTTGAAGGAGGTACTATGTATAAAACTATGTAAATACATCACTACACATCAATCTTTCAATTTATTCATTGATATATTTATATCAGCACAAACATTAGGATTCTTATTTTACTCATTAATTTTTGGTATATTGCTCTATTTTTGAAACTTTGTCTATCACCAGGGAAGCCCCTGTAAGCTGGCTTAAGTGCCCCTTTGTGTATCCCCATCATTCTTTGATGACTTCTTTATGCCCTGGCCAAGAAATATATTCCAGGCTATCTTGTACTTTCCCTGTCTCAGGCTTGGGATCAGTCATTTCTCCACAGAACCTAAGTCCTTTTAGTGGGAAACAATATTTAGAAGCCAAGATGTGGTTGCAATGTGTGCTCATCATGATCAGAATGGTACTGACCCTCCACTGTGGGTGAAGCTAGGGAACAGAGTCATTTTTACATACATAAATGTGTGTATATGCACATTTACATCTTACTTGCTATGTGTATTCACTAATCTAATGAAAAAAATCACAAGATTAAATCAATACTTCCAATTCCACATCAGGGTCCAAGGTTTCATTCTGGTTTTCTTTTTCTATTTTTATCTTCCATTTCCAATTGTGAGAATATAGGCCCCCATTATCCTTAATATTTCCGCTTACTTAATCAATCTCCTGAAAACAATCTTCTTTCATAGCTCTGCCACTCACTTGGGCAAAGTCCACCCACTATTCTGCATGGGTTCTCATGTCCTCCACTGGGTCACTGCCCAGTTGGTGACACTTTAGGAACACCTTCTCAGCCTGCCAGGCTCTGACATACCTTCTTGCCAATACTGCTGCTCCTCCCCAGTGTAAGGATACCATCTTCTCACTTGGGGTCCAGTACTGCAGGTTCAGCTGCTGTGGTCTCTGGATCTGCCATTCTCTGCATGAGTGACTCTGATACTCTGAACTGGTGCAACACTTTCCCTTCACGTAGAAGCTATCCTCATCATCTGGAGCTCTGATACTGGGTCCTCTACATAAGCATTTTCTCATCCTTCTTGGGTTCCAGTGCCCCATGGCAGGTTGACATCACATCATTCCTCTAGTGCAGGCTCACTTACCCTTCTCAGAATGCAATAACCCTACAGAATACTATCACCACATAAGGGTCCTACAGAGGCTCTATGCCCCAAGCTGCTTTCTCACTCTAAGGAGTTAGCAACACCCAGTTTAGGCTCAAACCCTTTGTGTTGGGCTACCCTGTCTAGTAGATACCCTTTTAATCCTGTGGTAGGCTCCTTTGCTCTGCCCCTTCCACTCACACATTTTGCCCTGCCCAGCCTCATCTAGTCATTTTTGCATGGCACTCTTTGGGAAGGAAACAGGAAGAGAAGTTTTATTTAAAGGATAGAATAGAGAGAATTCTCCACAAAGAAGGGGCCCCAGAGCTGGGTATATAAGGAAGTGGGTGTGTCCTGATGATTTTATTTTATTTAAGAATTTCTCTCTCTCTCTTTTTTATAAGCTTTCAACTGTTTTTTCTTTCCTTTTTTTTTTTTTTTTTTTTTTTTTTTTTTTTTTTTTTGCTAAAAGATTTGTCAGAAACTGGACTTGAAGAACCTGTAAACTGACATTCATTTCTATTTGCCCAAAGAATCCCAATCTCCTTGTTATCTAATGATCTAGTAAAGCAGTTAGTTTCTATAGTCTTCCTAGGTAGAAATTATTTTCTGATACTATGATATTAACATCTATAGAATCAGTGTTCCTAGCAGAAAACAGATGGCACATGGAATTAGGATAATTTAAGTACGATGAAAAAAGGGACTGTTAAGAAAGATGTGGGCAAAGTGAAGAATCCACAGGGATCATGCTGAACCTAAGAGGTCTTATGTTTTGGGCTACCTGGTCAAAATCCTGTGGGTCTCATCTTTTCAGTCCTAGCCCCAGCATGAGTGGGCTGTGCTAACCACACAGGGCTTATGATCCAACCATTCACAATCTTTCCAAGCAACTTTCTGTGATAATTCACAAATGTGTAACAAGTTATGATACTGTGGTGATGAGAATCAATCAGAGTTGAGTTCCGTTAACCCAGATGCGAAGATTGAACACCTGAAAAATGACAAGGCCAGCTTACCAAGCAAGTTTTATTTAAAGGACAGAATAGAGAGAATTCTCCACAGAGAAGGGGCCCCAGAGCTAGGTATATAAGGAAGTGAGTGGGACCTGTTCCTTTTATGCATTTTAGATTTTTTTGTTGTTCTTATGCCCTTCTTCTTCTTTATCTTGCCTACATGACCAGGGACCAAAAGATGAGCCAAAAGGTGAGAAGGAAGGCTTCCAAGGGTGTCTCTCCATGTCTGCCCAAATGGACAGGAAAAAAAGTTGTCCAGGAGTTGCTTAATTAATAATGTTTTGGGAGGAACCATTCCCTATAGGCAGGTAATGTTGGTAATGGGTGGAGGAGGAGGGGGAAGGGCTCTGATGTTATTAGCATTTCAATTCCCAGAGGCAACCTCCATCATCCAAAACCCAAACCAGCTTCCATCTTCCAGAACTAACTCAAATACTTATTATTTACACTGCCTTCGGTCCCTGGGCATCAGTTCAGTCCCTGCTCTGAGAATGCAACTCTAATTGCTATGAGAGGAAAATGGGCTATGACCACTCTGGTGGCTTCAAGTTGAGAGGGGGTGATAAGGAGCAACCAGTTTGGGCTTCAATTTTAGGAATGTTTTGGGTCAGTCAAGGGGTCCATGGCAAAAGTCTGGTTCAGAAAAAAACAGATTGTAAAGTCATCTGGGGTGAGTGCTTCTATGAGAGAAACAAAAGACGTGTACTGGAATGTGATTAATACAAAATAAATGTTGTAGCATTTGGAATATGTCAATAAATATTATGACAAAAACCATTAATCTTTCACCAGGAGGTGCAAGAGCTAAAAAGTTATTCCCATGAAAAGGCCAGTGAGGACAAGGTCTTTATTTGGGAAAGTAAAACTTAAACACTGCCAGACTTATGTAAATACAACACTTAGTTTTTATAATGTCACAGATGCTCCCAGAAGATGTAGTTATCTAATGTCATCTGATTTGGTAAAATATCTTTCTATTGGCATGACCTGTTTCTATCTCTGTTACTTACAGCTAGATAATCAAACTAGCAAACACAGATTAGGAAGATGTGTAGGCCTTAGATTGATTATTGACTCAAAAGCTTTCTGATTCTGATGGTCTCTTTTGATAGTTATCAAGCACTCCTGTTTAAGAATCTGTTTTATAGCCTCCAGTCTTATTCTTGGTGGGTCTAACACAAGTGTACATCGTAAGTTACATTAAAAGAGCTAGTCTCTTTTCTTTTAAATGCCAGGTATGGCTGTACTTTGGTTATAACTTCTTTTGCTAGGTGTTTAAGACAAAACTGGTCAAATTGACCTTGTTCCTATCTGTTGTTAAGAGTCAGCTGAGGGCTGGGTCTGTAGCTCAGTGGTAAGCATTTGCCTAGCATATGTGAGGCACTGGGTTTGATCCTCAGCACCACACAAAAATAAATAAATAAATAAATAAATAAATAAATAAATAAATAAATAAATAAATAAATAAATAAATAAATAAATGTATTTTGTCCGTCTATAGCTTCAAAAAATTAAAAATAAAAAGACTCAGTTGAGTTCCCTCAGGGGGTTACTCTTGGGAACTTGAGAGCAGACTCTTAGCTCCTTTAGTGCCATCTGCCAGGATGGGTCAGGATCTTTTGACCATGTAGTTTACCTTCAAAGCATCAGGGATGTCTTCTTCTCCAATGATCCTTTTCTTTGCAGCATGTGCACTTGTTGGTTTTCTGTCCTCCAGAGTCTTATTGATATCCCTGATTGGGAGCTCATATGACCCAGAGTTGTAAAGTCCTTAGAGAAGTCCTGTTGTTCCACTGGTTTGAGTTAACCTCATAGGACAAGAGCCAAATATTGGCTCTTCTCTTTTTCTTGGCCCTTTTACTTCCTAACTTTAGTCTCCAAGTTTGGGTCTTAAATATCCAGCAAGCCAGTTTCACCAGTCTTAAAGAAAGAGTACAGAGATTTAACTTTAATGTTTATAACTTTATAGTTATTTATCTTTTTATTTAGTTGTGGATCAGTATTAGTACTGGAAGTCAGCCTTACATCTTGACTGTCCTACAGGTGACGGCCTATTACCTCAAATCAACTCAGTTGTTATATTAGAAGTTGTATTTTTGTAAAGCATTAATAGACAATAGTTATAAAGTTTATAAGAACAATATAAAACAAAAACATATTCAGTTTATAATAGCCATGTACCAAGAAACACAATTTTTATAATCCCAAACCTTTACTTTAAACTTTAGTCCAAGGAACACCAGCTTGGAAAAATGTTCTCCTAAACCTTATATTTTAAAAATTTGTATATGTAGAAGATATGAATACATCTATTATACCAACAGTCCAGTAACAGCACCAAAATTACACTGATATTCTTATATTAACCATGTTTAGTTTTTAAGGAAAAATTTAGACTCTGTAATGTAGTGTAATACTCTAAAATAACAGTTGTTCAACCAGAGTTATACAAACCATATTTCCTTTAAGATTAGTTTCTCAAAATAACAAGACTTAAGAGACACAGATCATCATCTTGATGGATAAGAACAGATTAATATTTTAAGAAATCCTTTTCACTTCAACACATAAATTAAACTTTGGTTTATATAGTAAATTAATATTTGACTTAAGAAAAGACTTGAATGGCTTTAACTGATCATGCTACTTATATATAACCAATTTAGTTACAAACTTTTTGAAATTTACCCTTCATAAACCTCCTACAACTTACTTAGACATTCTATCACTTTTTATTTCACCATACGAAGACATTCTCATCCTGAAACATTTTTTTCCTTCTACTTTCCATACTAAAAGAGATTTCTATATCTAGAACCTTTCCTGGCTGTTGATCCCTTTTTAAAATTCATAATCTGAAACAATCCTTATGAAATTTCTGAATTTAGAGAAATTACTTCACATTAATAAGGTGAAATATCTTTTTGTGGTACTTTAATTGAAACCAAACTGAAATCTTTTGTATTCTTTGTATCTAAAATTATACCTAATATATTTTTAATTCCTAGTAAGCTTTTATCAGTGAAGACACAGAAACAAAGCAATCTCAAACCTTTTTTCATTTATCCATTTATGAAAACACACATAATGTTTAAATATATTACCTTATAGAATTTAAGAAGTCAAGAGCACTTGATTCTTGTTGATGTTTTAGCATCTTGCTCTTTTTATAACAACTCACTCTCACAGGAACAAATGGTGCCCCACATGAAGTTCATTACTCCCTTCCAAGCACATCATCCCATGACAAAATTACTCACATTAGGCCCCACCTCTTAAAAGTTCTACCACCTCACCACCACCACACTGAGGACCAGACCTCCAGCCTATGAACCTTTGGGGAACACACAACATCCACATCATCACAAGCTCCAACAAAGCCAACAATGTAAAAGCAGTCTGCAACAAGTGTGTATGAGGCGGTGGGGGAAGGTTGCTCTCAGAAGTCACTGGAAGCAGCCAAGCCCCCATTCCTGAACCTCTGTGATGTCACACTTGATAGTTCTTCCCTTCCATCCTGTAGTCATAGCACTCTGGATGCCAACCCAGAAGAGGTAACTGATGATTTCATTTCTCTGAAAACAGGAGGCCTAGCCATGTCATTCTCAAAGGGTGTCATGCCCCTACTCCAACCTCTGGTCAGATATTCCTGGTTTCTGCCAAGCCTGTTTGCTGCTTTTAATGTAGTAGCACTGGTCACTCTCACTGGCCTCTTCTTCACTTTCCTGTGAGTCTCCCATTCAAGCTGTCAGGTTTCTTTAAAGAGTAGGAAAAATAGACAATTGATAGTGCAGAGAAAGGGAAGTGAAGAGAGAGAGGGTCAGGAGGGGAAAGAAGTGTATATAATTAGAAGCACAGAGGTCTAGAGTACCTGATACATTTGGGGAACTGTAAGTGGCTGGTAATGCTGGTGACATTGGGTGGCGTCTCTATGGTCTGTCTCTAGCCTGGATATTTAGATCTGTCCTTAAGTTGTGTGAATCCTACCTCAGGTGAGCCAGGCCTTGTAGGAAGCTCTGGGCTGCCTCAGACCAGAACTGAGTCTGGCTCTGGTTTCAGATGCAGAATGGGAAGAGGACCTTTCCAGTGGTTACAGGCCTTCTCTTGTCCAAACTTTCTGCAGTTGTCTTGTGCTTAATTTCTCAGATCCTGGTATCTTGCATTGAGGTAAATCCTTAGATTCCTGGGAGAAGGAGGTGGCACCCCAAGAGTTGATGCCTACAGGGGTGATTTCTAAAGTGCTAACCCCACCTATGGTCTCAGGATCCCTTCCCTCTGTGTCATCATTATTTAAAACCTGGCACTTCATATCCCAAGTCACTGAGGTGTGAAAAAACAGAATCCTGGAGGTTTTCCAGTTGCTTTAGAAGGGGAATTGGGCAGGCTGGCAAGAGAGGCCAGCAAGCTCTTCCAAACCACGCAGTTCACTCTTCATCCTTCTCATTTCACAACTTCAAGCACTGTTCACTGTTCCAAAGGGTGGAGCTACATGTAGAGCTCTTCTGACTGGAAACTCATTGTCTTTGACTGCCAGCCCATCAGAGTGGTCACCTTGCTCAATAGGGAACAGGATTCCTCTGCCCACCTCCTCCCCACTCTTCTTGTTGTCCAGTGATGTTATGGGGGTGCCTGAGCCAGCAGAGTGATGTAAGAGCCTCCTGCCACTGCCCAAACCTCTTCCCAAGCCAGGCTCCTTTGAACAAGACCCCAACACACCGTATGTGGCATGGATATACTGGAGGACCTTCCTAATGCCATGATGCCTAAAGTGCTGCTTCCACCACAAGCCCAGAACCTCCCACTGATCCTCATGAAACATCTGTGTGGAGGCGAGTACTCCTCCTCCCTATCCACTCAACAACCCATCCCCAAGTACCTGGCCAGGATCAGGCACCCCACATCATATGTGGGCCAGGAGTAGGTATGAGACCATCTTCCTAGACTACTAAAAGTGACCCTCAGCCACTCTTTGTCACTTACATATGTCACCACCTCTGTGTCTGCACCTGTCCCGAGAGGCTGGCCTTGCTTGCACAGATGCTGACCTGCAAAGGGCATCACATCTGTGCTGAGCCTGGTGGAGTCAGGGGAAGGAAAGGCAGCACCTGTCCCATGCCCTGGCTTGCTGATACCCAGAACTTTAGGCTGGCTGCTGCCCTGTTCTGGGATCTTTGCCTGTCCACCTCTGGATGTCCCAGTTGGAAGATTTCCTGGGTTCTGAAAGCTCTTCTCTCACGTGCACACCCTGCATAGGTTTACAAGTACAGAAGGCTGTCTGGGAAAGGGGTTTCTTTTTATCCTTATCCAGTGTCTGAGAAAATAGAGGTCCAGAGTTATTCTATATTCTGCTTGAAGTGACACCAGGCAAGTCTTTTCTCTAAAGACCTCACTCATGATAGGTGATGAGCCATGGAGTACTAAATGTGCTCTAACAATGAAAATGCCAGTTTTCCCATGGAGATGGGAAACTATGTGTAGGGCCAAGAGCAGAGGTCCTGGGGGGCTGAGTTGGGGGTGGGCTCAGCTTTCAGGGTGAAGGATCCCAGGTCAGATATAGATCTGCTTTCTCCCCTCTAGGAGTTTGACCACCATTGCAAGTGGGTCAACCAACTGCATCTGTCATTGGAACTCTCCCATCTTCCTGCTGCTGCTCATGTCCCTGTGCTTCTGCCTGGTGCTCTGCTGGCTACCTGTAGTGATATTCCTCCTGTGCAGGAGACACATGCCCTTCTCCCTGGACAAAGTCATGGCATATCCACATAGTTCCAAGGGCCCACACTGGGAAGGGCACAGGCAATGGGGAGGCAGGGGTGAACAGCCAAGGGGAGGGGTAACCAAGGGCAGTGCTGAGTAGGTGGACTACAGGGAGAAACCACTTGAGAGGACCTGTGAAGGATACGTTGAAGGCAAGTGGGGTCAAAAAAAAAAAAAAAGGATCTAGCCAGGCCACTGAGTCAGGTAATGAAGGTGAAAAGGGAGAGGCAGGATGACAGTGCAGTGCAGTGAGGCTTCACTTGGGTGTACTGCACTAACTATTCAGTCCACATGGGAAGAGTGGGTGGGCAGGGCTACCTGAGGTGGAACCAGGGAGGGATGAAATGGGAGGAGGGGCAGGGCCAGCAAGGAACTATCCCTCCCCTTGGCCTCTGAGCCCACACACAGCTTCATAGTGTCTGTACCTGTCATGCCTCCTGCTGCCGAACATCCTGCAGCTGCTGATCCAGGCCAAGGAGGTGGGCGCAGGCCAGCACCCCTATGAGAGCCAGGTAAGAGGGGCTATGTGTGTGTGCCATGAGACCCAGCTGTGCGCAGAGGTGTGCTGCACCTCTGCTCCTTGGCACTTTCTGTGCTTTCTCCACTGCCTTTAGTCTGATGGTGCCTCATGAGTCCTTCCAGATCCACCTCTTAGGATGCAGCTCAGATCTCTCCTCCCTCTATAGCTCAGTGGTCATTCTCCCTCCTGGGTGCATTGAATGAACAGCCTACTGTGCTAGGCTGCGTGTTATTTGGGGGATGGGAATACAGGTGAGTAAGTACATTCTGCACTTGTGCTGGTAAGCAACTTGCAATCACAATAACATCAGTAGACACCCAGGAATACTGAGAAGGGGTCAGTCCTAAGTGTTGGAGCAGACTGGAAGAAACTGAGAGTTTGTCAAGGCCTGCATTATAGAGTAGGACAAGACACTCTGAGTGTCCTAGGTATGATTTTGGAGAGGCAGAGGACAGGAGGGTATTTTATGTGAGAGGCATGCCTTTGCAAAAAGACACAGAAACCCCAAAGTAGGTGTTACTAGAATGATGAAATGGCTCTAATCCAAGCACAAGGTGGCATGGGCAACGAGGTTGAACCCGATGAGGGTCAAGATTAGAAAAGTCCAAAAAGTCAAGTATGGAATTTAGTTTTTTGAAGTGGAAACCTGGGAGCCATGGCAAAAAATTTTTTAAAACATTGTTTATTGAGAAATAATTTACAAACAGTAAAATTGACCCTTTTTTGTCTACAGTTAGGCATTTTGACAAATGGATACCATCCTGTATTCTCCACCATGATCAAGATTAGACCAGTTTCATTAACCCAGAAAATCCTTTCATCATCTTTTGTTGTGAATTTCTCTCCCTACATCCTGTGGTTTTTCTTTTTCCAGAATCACGTATAAATGGAGTCACTGCCTTTTTCGTCTGGTTTCATTCATTCAGCACAATGAATTTGAGATTCATCCATGTTGTTGCTCATATTAGTTTATTTCCTTTTTTTATATTTGTTCTAATTAGTTGTACATGACAGTAGGATGCATTTATACATTTTGAAAGATCATACATAGAGTGTAATCTCTTGGTGGATGGTAGAAAGGACTCCGGAGCCAGACCACATAAGTATAAATCACAGCAGGGAGATCTTGGGTAAGCTACTGAGCCACCTGCTCATTCAGTTTCCCTATCTGTAAAACAGGGAAGTGTGGGTTAATTCAAATAAGACACACAGAACAGTGGCTGGTACCAGAAACTGTCCTACATGCTGCTGTTACCATTACTACCATTCCTTCCTGTGGTCATTTACACATGTTAGTGGCTAATTTTAAAATCAGGTAACCCCCCACCTTTAACATCCCAGGCCTCCCCTCCACCTGTTGTACCCTCTGTGCCTCATTCCCTCAAAGAGCTGACCTTGCTCACTAGCCTCACCCTTCACTTCCTGGCCCACAGCAACGCAGCCCCTGCCCTTGCTGTCATGATGATGCTCTCCTCAATGGCCAAAGCCAGCAGGCCTTCCTCAGACCACTCTTTCTGGACTGGACACAGTCACTGAAACTGGAAGAAGCTGAAATATCCCTCTTACATTTCTTAGCACTTAACGCTCTGGGCTTCTCCTCTGCATGTACCTGGTGCTGTGGGCTGGGTTGCCTACTCTTTCCCATGATACCCTCTCTCTGCACTCCCCTGGCCACTCCCCATGGTGCTCAGGGCCTCCTGTGGCAGCTGCCCTCACCATCCTGAAAGTAGGCTGGCCGTGCTGTTAGCAGTGTGCTGTCAACCCCCAGTGCAGGGACAGGACTTTATTTTTTTGCTACTGGGTATTGAACAAAGGGGCACTTTACCACTGAGCTACATTCCCAGTCCTCCTATATTTTATTTTGAAAGAGGGTCTCACTGTTGGTGAGGCTGGTCTCAAACTTGGAATCCTCCATCCTCAATCTCCCAAGTCACTAGGATTTCAGACTTTTGTCACCGTGCTCAACTTGACTATGGCATTTTTGATGCCCTGAAATATTTTTGGCTGGAAGTGTATCTGAATGGTATAGCATGTTCTTAGCATGTGCAAAACCCTGGGTTATTCAATCCCCAGCTCACAAAGAAAAGAAACCCTAATAAATGAGTGAACCAAGATACAAAAGAATCAAGATCTGGGGATAGAAGAAAAGAAAGGAATACAGAAAAGCCTGATGCTCTGATCCCCCTGGGTTAAGGGGAAAAGGAGAAGCAGGAAGTCAGACAGAAGATGGGGCAAAAAGAAGATGCCACTTGATTTTGGTCCTGTGGAGTGTGTGGGCATTTTAAACACAGAATTGGAGCAGAAGTTCGAGGAGTAAAGCCAGTGAGAGGCTAGTCTGGGTGCTTCAGAGCTGTTGGATTCTATCTGTGTCTGATAGGGTTCCATGTGGAAAAGGAAGTTATTCAAATTATTGGTCAGTTCTTAAAAATTTATAATCATTCCTTTAAACATTTTTCTATAACCTATAAACATTTTCTATACTTTATATACATCTAATAAAATTTTTCTCTAAATTTAAAAATTCTGTAAAAATTTTTAATACTGTGCCATAAATTAATTTTTTCCTGCACTAGGGATTGAACCCAATGGTTCACCACTTCACCACTGAAGCTACATCCCCAATCTTTGTTATATTTTATTTTGAGATAAGATTTCACTAAGTTGCTGAGGGCCTTGTTGAGTCTCTGAGGCTGGCTTTGAACTTGTGATCCTTCTGCCTCTGCCTCCCACATCACTGGGATACAGGTGTGTGCCCACTGCACCTGGTAGGATACTAGTTTCTTAAGTGCTGTGAACACCTTAAAGGAGGCAGAACCTCATAGAACCCAATGGTTCATGTTGTTTTGGGACATGGTTGGATATTCCAGAGCTGTCCTCAAGATCAAAGTCTTCATGCATGGACCATGGGAGAGTTGGAGGTGGACAGAGGTGCTTCTGGGCCACTTCCCATTGTGACAGAATATTTGCTAGCTAATGCTCTTGAAGTTGGGGTGAGACTCAACCTGGTCTGGGAGGAGGAGGGGATGAGACTGATGAATGGAGTGGGGGGAAGAGCAAAATGGCATAAAGGATAGCAGAAGCCAGTCAAAGGGGGGGCCTTGACTTTTGAGCTTTTGATTTATGGCTTTGTGTACTGAAAACCTTCACCCCAGATTTTCCTGAACTATGTGATTTTTTACTAGGAAAATATGATGGGGCATTCCCACAGCCACTGCCCTCCCAGATAGGGAAATTCAATGAAGGCACATTTTTAGAAAAAAAAGGATATTTGGGAAAGTGAAATGAGAGTGGGTGGTGACACTGTCTTTGAAGAAGTTGAGAAGCACAAGGAGGATTTTAAAATGTATCTGGAAGCATGTGGCGGAAGGACATGTGTGTCCAATGGAGACAGAGCAAGGATGCTGCAAAGGGAGGTGCAAGGCGATAAGAGCGCCCTGGGAAGGCAGGAGAGGTCAGTGCACTCATCTGGGGAGAGCTGCTCATAATTGTGTCGAGGGAGGTCACTGTTTCTAAGAGCCCAGGAAGGCAGGAGGCTCTGGCTCACTCTTGGGTTTCCCTACCCTTGGGAGTCTTGCTACTGGCCTGGGTTGATCCCTGGCTTAGCTAGCTGGCCAACTTAGCCAGGGTCACTGTGAGATGGCCTTGCCCAGTCCTGCTGGTTCTGAGCTCCTATTCCCATCCCCATCTCCCTCCAGGGTAACAACCCCTTTGACCAGGGTTGTGCCAGAAACTATTTAACACTTTGTGCACCACTAGGACCCAAGTGAGTTGATAAACCAGAGGCTCAAGTGGTGAACCCTGAGGCTGGTGGAGTAGGGTGAAGTTGGGTCTTCTCCCTGCCCTTACCCCAGCTCCCAGGCCCTGACACTTATGGTTCCTTTCCTTTGGGGTTTTCTCCAGGGCACTCGAGGAGCCTCTGGGAACTTCCCTCTCCCTTGCCCTCTGGAAGGTGCAGGGTCCAGGTCAAAGGGCTTCAGAACATAAACCTTGCCTTTGTATGTTCTTGCCCCAATAAATGAGGTACAGGGAACTGCAGCCTGAATGAGTCTCCTGGATGAGAGCCCTGGGCTCTGTGCTCTCCAAGCTGAGGGGTGAGGGTGGTCAGGGAGAACAGGCCAAGGTGGGTAGTACCCTTTTCATTTGGCCTGTTACTTCCCAGCATATGTTGAAAGCTATCTGGCTGCAGAGAGAGGAAGGAACTGAGTGGAATCCCATGGAAGCCTTGTGCTCACCAAGATACTCCTCCCCATACCATACCACAGACCTCCCTGGGCCCAGGTCTCTAACTATGGGTTTCTACACAGGTGGACAGCCCCCCCCTCCCCCCGGTAGTGGTTAGACTGCAGCTTTCCAGGAGGTGAGGAGTAGTGGGTGTGCATTGGGAAAGGGGTGTCTGTGGGTTGCACATGTGTTGGGGGAAGGCCCTGAAGTTGGGCTGGCCCTAAAGTTGAAGTGCTTAGAGCTTAGGGGGTGAGATTATGGACCTGGAGGGTTCAGGGTCCAGGACACAGGGCTTCAGAGCACACAGGTGTCCCTGGATAGACAAAGAAAAAAAATTGTAATGTGAACTTGCTCCTTGGCCTTGGGTCAGTCCCTTACCTTTCGGGGCCTGTGTTTTCAGCTATTAATGAGGACTGAGACTAGTCCAGTAGTTTATCATGTTTTAAAGAATATTTCTTTTCTTTAATGGAAATTTTTACTTGGATTCCCATGTGAAACATATGGAAGGAAGCATCAGGAGTGCAGTGGGGTGGGTAATCCACAGTGCCACCCACCAAGGGCCCTGCAGTGACTTGTGGTGCTAGCCTTCTCCTCTGTCCTACTCCAGGGCCCAGGGACTTGACTGTGAGTTGCAGGGTGGAGGTTAGGGAGAGCCCCCATGTACTGACTCTGTGTTTAGCTTCCCATCAGCCCAATCCTGCAGCAGGAAGCCCCCAGGGGAGGCTCAGCCTTCCATTCATCCTTTCACATCTAGTGTTACCAGGACATGCACCTCAAGTTTATCTCCTGAGCCCCATATGGAGGTATCTCATGCCTGAGCCCTTAATCACTCCCATGATAGAAGTACCATGACCTCCATGCCTGTTAAATTCTCATAAAAATTTTTTGTTTCCTATGTCTGCTCTGCAAGTCTCTTCTAGGTTCAGAGAAGCATGCTTCCTGGGGGTGTGAGGGAGGCTCTGAAGGGCTGGGACAGAACCCTCCTAGAAGGGAAGAACATTGCTCTCTGGAGACCCAAGCTCAGGAACCAACACCGTCTGGCTCTTTAATCTTGGGCAACACAGTGAGCATTTCTCTCATCCTTAAAATGTGGCAACAGTAATAATCACAGTTACCAACTTGGCTGGCTTTCTGGCAAGGTCTGGAGATGAGAGGAGAGAAAACCCACCAACTTAGACAATACCAAATGCACCTCAAACTATTCCATAAAACAGAAAGGAAACTTATTTATTATTAATTCTAATAGGCTAGTATATTAGTCAGAAATTACAAAGTTTCAGTTAGACATGAGTAAGTTCCTGTGATATAATGGATAGTACAGTGAATTTACTGCACACTTGAAACTGGTAATAGAGTTGGGTGCAGGGGTGCACAGCAACTCAGGAGGTTGAGGCAGGAGGATTACAAGTCAAGAATCAGCAACTTAAAGACAATTGCTTTGTGTCTCAAAATAAAAAATAAAAACAACCCCAAAAGTCCTGGGGATATAAACAGCCCTGGATTCACTCCTCAGCAGTGGGAAAGAAAAACTGACAAAAGGTTTTGTGGGTTTTTCCTTTGTTTAAGATGAAGTACCACTATATTGGCCAGGCCAGTCTTGAACTCCTGAGCTCAAGCAATCCCCCTAAATCAATGTCCTAAGTGCTGGAAGGCAGGGGTACACCACTGTACTGGTTAGAAAACAGATTTTAAACCAGGTTTGGGTATATGACTAATTCCAGCAACTCAGGAAAAGGAAACTGAGGCAAGAGGATAAAACATTTTAGGTCAGCCTCGGCAATTTAGCAAGACTCTATCTCAGAATAAAAAGGGCTACGAATAAAGCTCAGTGGTAGAATGTCCCTGGATTCAACCCCCAGGACTGGAAAAAAAAAAAAAAAGGAAATAATGTAACTGTTCTCACTATAGGAAAAGTGAGAATTAGTATGTTAATTTGCTTGAATAAACACAATGTATACATATAAATATCACCGTGTACTCCATAAATAGATTTTTGTCAATTCAAAATTTTTTTCTTTCGGCATTGCTGAGAATGGAACCCATGACCTCGCACATGCAAGGTAAGAAATGTCCTATAGAGCTACCTCCCCAAGATGCCCAGCCCTAAATTTCTTAAAAAACGACCTCCTCTCTTCACAGTTTTATAGAAATGATTCACACATCACAAAAATCATCCTCTTAAAGAGTACAATTCAGTTAGACTATGTGCATGTACAACTATGTAACAAATCCCACTATTATATATAATTATAATGCATCAATAAAAAGTGGGGGGAAAAGTATGATTCAGAGTCAGAACAACATCACTACTACCTCATTCCAGAACACCTTGCATTACGCCATTAGCAGTCACTTCCCATTCTCCCCTCCTCCCAGGTTCTGGCAACCATTACACTTTATTACATTTGTCCATTCTGGACATTTTCAAGTTTATGGAATAAGGTTATGATTTAGAGTGGTGTTAATCCTGACTGACATTTCGCTTTTCTAATTTGGTTACTTTTGTGATGCTGGCGATGGACCCCAGGGCCTTAGGCAAGTGCTTTACCATTGAACTACATCCCCAGCCCTAAGACTTTGAATCTGAAGACTTAAAAACTTTTCTCTATAGTTCTGGAAAATTTGCTGTGCTATTTTTTTTTTTCAGTTTCCCTCCCATCATCTCCTGATAACCCCATGAGATAGAAGATAGAACTTTAAGCTCCTCTTTAAAGTGAAAGAAGAAAAGACAATTGACAAGTAATCTGTTACAGAACCCTGAATTTTCATATTCTACCTCAAATCTTTTAAGGTTGTCTTGTACAAGTGTAACTCAGTATTCATCCTTACTGTAGCAACTAGTGATGGTCATTAAAAGTGTTTTACTTGAGTCAGGTGTAGTGATGCATACCTCTAATCCAAGCTACTCAAGAGGTTGAGGCAGGAGGATTCCAAGTTCAAGACCAGACTGGGAAAGACTGTCTCCAAAAAATAAACAGGGCTGGGGAACGCAGCTCAGTGGTAGAGTGCTTATCTACCATGAACCAGGTCTTGGATTCAATCCCAAGACCACTGGGGTGGGGGAAGCACTCAACTTGGTTTTTCAAGAGAATAATTTTCTTTTTATGCTCATTTCAATTCAAGCAGTATTGACTAAAATTATGAAATTGCAATAAGTTTCCCATGAGTACAACCAACTCAATAAATGTATAAATCAACAGAAAGGAGTATGATAGTTATGGAAGAGCCAGCATTTAGCATCCCATGGAACTGAATTCTGGCTAATGCTACAGAAGTCAGTTAAGGGAGTATCTACTGTGCCCACTGCCCTACACTGTTTCCTCTTCTGATGACTGTACTCATCCTGATGACTTAGGTTCATTTCTTCTATGTGGTAATTTTGTCTCTTTGATTGCATTGACTCTTTTCAGATAGATAAGATCATAAGCTCACCTCTTTTGGGGGACTTGTTAGGGTAAGGAACTGTGATGGGCAGTAGCTGATGCTCTGCTCTGAACTACTTTCAGTGGGAGTGGTGATGCTTGCCAGGTGTTACAGGGGTGGGAGAAAATGTCCTGTCTCCTGTCAAATTTTGATTTGACAGTTATCCTCTTTGTCAATATGTAGCACAGGTAGAGAGAAATTTTCCAACTATTCAGTCTTTTACTATGGGTCTCTCCTTTCACCTACTCCAGGAAATGAGCACCTTCAATATTTCACCATTTCCCTGCATTGATTTTCCTTTTCTCCCTCTGGATCTTCCCTTTATTTTCTGCCTTGTGGAATCTTCTGAGTTTCTCAACCACCAACACATTCCTTGTTTTTGAGCATGTAGATAAATGTGCTTCGGAGATATTTTTCATAATTTCTATGAAGTGGGTAGGAAGAACAGGGTCCATGTATTTAACTTTATCCTCTTAAACCTGGAACTCTTATGGGTTTCTGACAAATATTCTTTACTAGGTAAGATAAGTGAAGGACATTTCCTTTGATCCTAGTTGTTGTTGGTACTATCCTGAGGACCCAGGGGACTTTACCACTGAGCTACATCCCCAGCCATTTTAATTGGTTATATTAAACAGGCTCTTGCTAAGTTGCTGAGGCTGGCCTCAAACTTTTGATCCTCCTGTTTCACCCTCCGAAGTTTCTGGGATTGCAGGTGTGCTTCACAGTGCCTCGCTATTTTTGGTTTTCAGAAAGACTTAGCCTCAAGAAGGAAGCTTAGTCTTATTTACAGGCTTTTTAAGACTTACTAAAATGCCGTGTTTCTCCTTTAGCCTACTAAAATAATAAATTACAGTGTGTGTCACTAAATGGGTATTCTGTAAGAATTCCTACTTCTTCAGGTCATGTTATAGTTTTACTATATGCCATATTCTAGTTTGGAAATATTACATTTTTTAAAATTTGATTAGTATTTGTGGGTAAAAGCTTTTTCAGTTTAAGTATTATAATCCTGCTAACCTTTTATTAAGAAAATTCATTTTTATTCTAGAACAATAAATAGAAATAATTCTTTTAAAGATTTACTGCTAGGTGTGGCACCAGCCTCTGATCCCAGTGACTCAGGAGGCTGAGGCAGGAGGATTTTTCACCATTGGGGGGCAAACTCAGTAACTTAATGAGAACCTTTTATTTTATAAAAAATAAGAAGGGCTGGGATGCAGCTCAGTGGTAAAGCACCCCTGGATTCAATCCCCAGTATCTAAATATATGATTTGTTAGCCCTATATTTTTTGTCTCCTTTTTTTTATTATACAAATAATTATATCAAATCATGTTTCAGCTTGCTATCTTAATTTTACATAGATATCTTTCAATATCAAAATACAAATTTGCTTGCTTATTTAGTGGTGCTAGGGACTTAACCCAGGGTCTAAAATATGCTAGGCACTCCTCCTACCACTTAGATACAACCCAAGCCCTAAAACATATTCTTAAACAGTTGCATGATACATATCATTTCCTGAATGTGCCAAAATTTATGCTTCAATAGAATATTACTACTCTTTTATATCTAGGATAAATTTCAAGCAGGGGGATGGATCAAAGAGTGCTAACTGCCATACTGTCTTCTAAAAATGTTTACGCCAATTTACTGTCCAATGTAAACTTTGACTAGATAAGGTTTTTTAAGACTTGACATAAAAACTAGAAGCCATAAAGCCAAAGATCAATTACTACTGAAAATTTCTGTGAAGCAAAAACACAAATAATTTGGGCTATTAAAGAATTTTACCCTTTGGAGGCACAATTTTTATGACCTTTACAATTAATAATTAATTTAACATCTTTACAACAAAAATGATGCTGTGGTTCATGAAAGAAGAAATCAGTATATCTCGCTGGATGTAGTGGTGCTCCCAACTGTTCAGGAGGCGAGGCTAGGGGATTACAGGTTTGAGACCAGCCTTGGCAACTTAGCAAGACTGTTTCAAAAAATAAAAAATAAAAAGGTGTGGGATATAGGTCATTAGTTTAGCACCCCTGGGTTCAATCCCCAGTATTAGGGAGAGTGAAATCAGTGTATCCTGTTTGTTGCCACACTCTTGAGAACCAGCATAGTGGCTGGTATACAGGACCTTCTTATCTTTTAAAAAAATAAAATAGGAGCATTGCAATAGAAAAACAGATACAGGAAAACCATGCACAAACAAAACCTGTTTAACACATAAAAAGATGTCAAAAATTAAAAATGCCAAATTAAAACCCTCATATCATCCATAAGACTGGCAAAGCTGACTGGTTTAACTTCTTGGAAGGTAATTTAACAATTTTCTTAAAATTTCAAGTGTGAATGTTCTTTCACCAGTAATTCTAATACCAGGAATTTAACTTACAGAAACAAATGTGTAAGTATCAAGAATTTCATTTCACTGTTATAGAAGAAACAATTGGAAATCAGTGTTAAGTGTCCATCAAGCAATTAAGGATTCATGAAACCATTTGTGGAGCTCTACGTAATACAGCAATATAAAAGGTCTCAAGAAAAATATCCAAGTGGCTAAAGGGAAAGTCATGTATGGGAGGGAAAAACCAGACTCTTCTAAGAAAAACTAATGGACAGCAAGTGTGGGTCAGAGGTTGAGGGAGAAGAAAGGAAGAGTGCATACCAGAAAGGCAGACTGAAAGTTGTTCATCATCCACTGAAGATGCTTTTGGATTGTTCTTCCCACCTCCCAGTTGATTTCAGTTCATTGTACACCAGGAGAGCTTCCAGTGGACTTTTACAGTCAGGGTGGTTCCAGCAACTGAGAACTAATTATGTTCTGCTTGAAAGATCCATCCTCCTCCCTCTGGCAGGAATAACGATTTTGAAGTTTCTTCAGACAGGCCCATCTACACTTCTCACAGATTTATCTTCTCTGGTCACTGACAGCTTTACTCTATCATCACTGGCAATGCCAAGTTTCCTGATCCAGAGTCATAATTTGTTTTTCAGTTTCTGAAGTGAACCTCTTACTGGAACAATGTTCTGATAAGGGTATATCATGAATCAGCTCTGTACACTCCCACTTAGGAGAGGAACAAGGTGATTGGTTCCAAGTGTATGTGGCACTGCCGTTCTGTTGGTCAAGGAATGTTCCATCTAAATTAAGGTCCTTATCCAAGAAAGAGCTTCCTTTAGGGTGGCCATTGGGCATATGAGAGTTCTTTCCATTCACAACATTGCTACTATATCTGGGAAGTATGGCTGATGCTGACAAGAGGGTCTTTAGGTTCTGGGGAAGGAAATGAGCTGCAAATGCCACCCTTGGTGTTGTCCCTAAGGATGTCCTGGTGGTACCCAGTGACTTTCTGTACCCAGCTTTGCTGGGCTTTTCTTGACTTGCAAACTTTGCTTTTGTTCTGAAGTGCTGGGATCTGAGAATCCTATACTGAAATCTAATCATGGATAATTTCTCATATCTCATCAGAGGAGACACTTTTATTCTTTGATGTTGGTTAAACTGGAACTTTTTGGAATCGGGTTCCTCACTCCTGTGGTGCAGTAGCCCTTGGTAGCAGTCAAAACAAAAGCACTTTCTCTTATGATTGCTCAAGGTGATTATAATCTTGCCACTCTCACCTGGACTTTGGCTTTCCCCAGTGAACTTCATGGGAAACTCGGAAACCTGTGGCTCTGTCCTAGATCTATGACCATTGGTCTGACCTAACGTACTACTTGCTGGCAAGGCAGAGACTGCCTTCAAGGGACTCTTCTCTCCACACTATTCATGATCTGAGTTTTTTGTTGATGATAGCAACTTCTTTGCTTGGAGCTTCAGGAAACTCCTCAAGGAAGAAATTAAGTGACCTTTTTTTTCACTTTAGAGGACAAAGTACTAGCATTTTGAGTAGCCACACTGGATTTGGTCTTAGCACAAAAGGATTCACCTGACTCCATGATTTTGGATTTGAAGAGCCCTCCTTCTACAGTGGAAAACTGACTCAACTATCTATTCTAAGTAAATGGCCTTCCCAACTTAGCATTCAGAATGCATAAGTATTGATGAAAGTAGAATTTCTTAAAGCCTCCAAACCCAGTATTCCATTTCTCAGAAAAGACTAAGTGGATTCCTCTCCTCCACAGAATTTTCTTCTGTTTTTTCATTTATCTGATACGTAATGAGATCTGGATGTAACTACAAAGAAGAAAACATTAAGAAATGTTACATACCAATCTAAAAATAAGGTCATAAAGGCATTCACAGAAATGAAAGCAAAAAATTTGAAAAAGGAGCATATAGACTTCAATGTAGGACAAATGAAAAATGAAATCCTACCTGATGAATGTTTTGATCACAATGAAAATTGGGGAAGAGGGAAGACATGAGCACTCTAACAAGATCCTGTTTACCATACACCTGCCTTGTGTAGAAATCAATTTCAAAAATCATTTCTCAGGATGGAGTCACAGGAAAGGGAGTCAGAAGAGAACTTTTTAAGTGTTGGCTCTGCTTTTCATTAACTAAGCGACATTAAGGAAGTCATCCAAATTTTGTGTTCTCATTTATAAAATAAAGAACAGAGAAGGGAAAGGGAACCAAATACCACTTAAGACTAATTCCATATCTTTATGTTTTTTTTTTTTCTGTTTCACTGGGGACTGAACCCAGGATCTTGCATAGGCCAGGTAACTGCTCCACCACTAAGCTACATCTATTTATTTAGAACTTGCCCATAGCAAAATAACTTGTTTCATATAGCAAATTTTTAAAAGTGAAGGTACATTTGCTCTGTAGAGTCATCCACAGATAAAAACTCCATCAATACATGAAATCAGTATCTCAACAGAGATCACATTCCTTTTTGGGGTGGGGGTAACTTGGGATTGAACTCAGGGGCACTTGACCACTGAGTCACATCCCCAGCCCTGTTTGTATTTTATTTAGAGACAGGGTATCACTGAGTTGCTTAGTGTGTTGCTTGTGCTGAGGCTGGCTATGAACTTGTGATCCTCCTGCCTCAGCCTCCCAAGCCACTGGGATTACAGGTATGTACCACCATGCCTGAAAGACCAGGCTCCTCTTTGCCAGCCAGTCCAAGACTCTGAGTGACTATGCAGGAAAATGATACCATCAGGTGTTCTCACCCAGGTATTCTGGCTCTCAAGTGAATATAAGGAACAAGAACCAATACAAGCACACACACACACATGAAACTTCAGAAACACAAAGTGGCAAGTGCTCTACCACAAAGTTGCTATAGAACTACATCCCCAGCATGCAAATTGAATTTTTTTGAAAGGGAAAGCCCCTGAAGGATGAAGACAAGAAAGAGGGGATTAACTTTTTGAAAGAAGCAAGCAGATGAATGGGTAATAGCAGACCCAGCAGGCCAAAAGGACTGAAATCAAAACCAAAGGTAGGGAAAGCCAAGAAATAATCTATAGTTCAGAAAGGTTTAAAATTAGGAGTGACAAGTATGATGAAAATCAGGAGCATGGGTAAAGCTGAAAAAGGAAGAACTGGTTGAAAATCTAAATAAGCAAGTGGCCAGCTGGGTGCAGAAGCACAAGCACGTGATCCCCATGACTCAGGAGGTTAAGGCAGGAGGATCTCATGTTTGAGGTGAACCTCAGTAGTTTAACAAGACCCTACTTCAAAAAATTTAAAATAAAAAGGACTGAGGCTGTAGCTCAGTGATGGAGTGAGCCTGGATTCAGTACCCCACAACAGCCAAAAAAGCAACAGTACTTGGACCCCCACAGCCCTTTCCCCTACAACAAAATAACCAAATTGGCCAATAACCAAATAACCAAATTTAATTTTCTGGGAGAATAACAAGGATAGTCAGGAAAACTATGTTCAGCTGAGAGCAAGGATAAGCTAGGTTAAGATAGAATAAGTAAGTTTACACAGTGAACTCCTTGTCCACATACTTCCCTATTTGGCTTCCAGAAGACTGGCAGCCAGGTGTATATTACTATAAAGGAAACCAGTACATGGGGTGGGGCAGACAGAACATAATACCTCAATAAGGCCTGAACAATTACTCTACCAGATGCTCTAAAGGTTAAGAAACAAACTCCAGATCCCTCCTAATTCTATTGCTCCTCCTCTACCCAAGACTTAAATTATTCAGAAAGAGTAAAACAGATGATCTACAGGCAGGGATTCCAGGCAGTTTGAAAATGAAACTACACAATGAATATGAGATTGCCAACATTTCTTCCCCTTGTTTCCCAGAACCCTGGCAGTCTTGTCTTATCCACCCAAGCAGAAGATTGAAAGATGATTCTCTGGACAATCTTTTTAGTTCACAAGAAAACCCATAAAGATACAGATATTCCCCACAAAATGGCCCAGCATGGCTCACAGTACACCCCAAAGTGAATGTCCCACCATGTAGTCAAAATTTCCAAGTGGCTTCTTAGTGGCCATTCTTTTTGTTTGTTTTGCTTTTTTTTCTTTTGGTGCTAGGGATTTGTTCAACCAGGGTTTCAAGCCTCCTACATATGTGCCACCATGAGCTGCACCCTGAGGCCCTTAGTTATATATATATATATATATATATATATCAGGGATGGTGGAAACCAATGGCACTTAACCACTGAGCCACATCCCCAGCCATTTTTTTTATATTTTGTTTTGAGACAGGATCTTGCTAAATTGCTTAGGGCTTCTTAATTGCTGAGTCTGACTTTGAACTTGGGATCCTCCTTCTTAGAGGTGTGCACCACTGTGCATAGGCTTAGTGGTTATTATTAAAAATGATGTAAAAAATCAAGAATCACCAGACTTCTAGGAATGTAAACCAGACTAAAACAAGCAAAAAAAAAAAACAAAAACTATATATAGATTAATCAAAAATTTTAAAACTAACAGAAAAAAAAGTTGGAGATATTATCTGTGGTTACTGGTTTCAATCCCCAGTATCACACAACAAGGAAAGAAAGCCAAACAGAATCAAAAGATAATTGATAAACCTAAAGAAAATACTTGTGATATACATCATAGATTTAGAGCTATAATATTCCTAATGAATAAAGAGCTCTTAAATTGAGGAATAAAGCACAAAAAGGTTGATGGCCTGGTGGAAAGATGAAAGAAAGACGTAAGAAGAAAATTCACAAGTAAAATTTTCTAAATGGCTCTTAAACATAAGAAAAGATGTTCAACTTCACTCATAAGGTCGGGCATGGTGGCACACACATATAATGCCAGTGATTTGGAGACAGGAGGACTGCAAGTTCAAAGCTAGCCTCAGCAACTTAGTGTGGCCCTAAGCAACTTAGTGAGGACTTGTCTCAAAATAAAAAATAAGGGGCTGGGGAGATAGTTCAGTGGGTAGAGTGCTTGCCTTTTAAGTACAAGGCCCTGGGTTCAATCCCCAGCACCCAAAAAAATAAATAAATAAATAAGGGCTGGGGATGAGCTTAGTGGTCAAGTGCCCCTGGGTTCAATTCCTGGTAACCAAATAAAAAAGGCAAAAAAAGAGTACACTCGTAAAATAATTGGCAAAGTTCTGGCCATGTAGCTCAGTGGTAGAATGCTTGTCTATATGCATGAAACCCCAGTTTCTATACCAGGATTAAAAAAAAAAAAAAATCAAGTCAGAGAGAGAGAGAGAGAGAGAGAGAGAGAGAGAGAGAGAGACATTCTGCAACTGGGAGAAAACACTTTTCTTCACACTTTGCTGGTAGGATTACAAACTGATACAATACTTTTAGAGGAGAATTTGGTAATACTTAATAAAACTACTAAAGTATTTACCTTTACATGCAGCATCCTAACTTTAGGGAATTTACCCTGAAGACACACCTGTAACAATGCAAATACATATGTACAGAACTATTCACTGCAACATTGTTTCTAATAGCAAAATACTGGAAACATAAATATATGTACACAGGAAAGTGCTTGAATAAACTATGACTCATGCACATGATGAGTGAAGCTGTAAAAGAACAAAGATTTAGCCCAGCATGATGGCACAGGCTATAATCCCAGCAATGTGGTAGGCTGAGGCAAGAGGATGGCAAGTTCAAGGCCAGCCTAGGCAATTCAATGAGACCCTCTTTCAAACTAAAATAAAAAGAGAGGAAGACAGAAGACAGAAGTAAAAAAATTAAAGGAAGAGTGAAAATATATATTTTGTTCCATGTATATTTTTTCCTCTGTTTGCCTTGATTCTCTCTTTTCTTCTGCTAACAGGATAGGCAAAACACATACCATTCACATGGATCTCATAAACAAGTAGGGGTTTCTATGCTCACATCAGATAAAGTGGATCTCAAGCCAAAGTTAATCAGAAGGGACAGAAGGACATTTCATACTGCTTAAGGGAATTATACATCAATAAGACATAATTGTAAATATTAGGCTCCAAACAATGGGGCATCTACATACATCGTACAAACCCTTCTAACTTTAAAAATCTAATAGACCACGACACAATAATACTGGGTGACTTTAATATGCCTCTGTCACCACTGGATAAATTCTCTAAACAAAAACTAAATAAAGAAACTTATAGAACTAAAAAATACAATTGATAATTTAGACTTTGCAGACATATATAGAATATTTCATCCATCAATGACTGAAAACACTTTCTTCTCAGCAGTACATGTATCCTTTGCTAATATAGACCATATTATGTAAACTATAGTATATATTGGCATGCAACTGTAATATTACCTTAGTATATTTTTAGCATCTGTAGGGTTATTTTGATAGTTACTTTTCCATTGATATTAATTTTTGTGTTCTTGCTTTTTTCTTGATTAGACTTGTTTGATTTTAATCAACTTTTAGCTGTATTATTTCTTCTCCATTTGATATATTTATGCTATTCTTATTTTGTCCTTCCTACTACCTACTATGAAAATAATGTTAATCTAGCTTCTTTCCGATACAAGTACTTTATAAATGTTCATCCAAGTACTGTTTCATCCCAGAGATTCTGTTATTTTAAGCATTTATTATCACTTAGTTTAAAGCACTTTTTATCTACTTTTCTTGTGCTTTCTTCCTTGACCTGTGAGACATTTATAAGTGTGCCATTTAATTTTGAAGTAGTTTACATGTGGAAGTGAGGTTTTATATATCTCAAGGTGATTGATTTTAATGTAATAAATCACACAGGAAACAGTTCACATAATTTCAAATTTAAAAAAGTAATGGAAATGCTTTTTATATTGATTGTATTGGTTACATACATGTCAAAACTGATCAAATTGTACACCCGAAATATGTGCATTTTATTGTACTTCAATTTTAACACAATAAAGTTATGAAAAAAAGACTAAGGTTACATGGCAATAAAATATGTAATCCTAGATTGAATCCTAATCTAGAAATGGAAAATAATGGGACAACAGACAAAATTTGAACAAGACTTGCAGACCAATTAACAGTATTATTCTAAAGACAATTTCATAGTTTTGATTATGTGTCAATTACATAATACTATAGAAAACAGGTGAGGTACATTTGAAAATTTTATATTGTTTTGTAAATTTTATACACACATATTTGAGGAATTAAGGACCGAATCCAGGGGTGCTCTATCACCAAACTACATCCCCAGTCTTCCTTTTTTTTTTTTGGAAATGCTGGGACTGAACCCAGGGCCTATACATGCTAGGCAAGCACTCTACCACTGAGCTACATCCCCAGTCCCCTAGTCCTTTTTGTTTCTTTTGTTGAGATAAGGTCTCAATAAATTACCAAGGCTGGTCTCAGACTTGAGGCTCTCCTACCTCAACATCCTGAGTTGCTGGAATTACAGACATGTGCCAAAATTACCTGCTTTGCAACTGTTTTTGAAAGTCTGAAGTTATTTCAAAGTCCCATTTTTTTTTAAACAAACATTTACAATAGAGGAAATCTCCCAGAAAGTACCAAAAGACAACAAACCAAAGTAACAATAAAATACTGGATCAAACCAGTAGATCAAATATCCAAATGAGGCTGGGCATGAAGGTGCACACCTGTAATCCCAGAAGCTCAGGAGGCTGAGGCGGGAGGATCACAAGTTCAAAGCCAACCTCAGCAACTTAGTGAGGCACTAAGCAACTCAGCGAAACCCTTTCTCTACATAAAATATTAAAAAAGGTGACATAGCTTAGTGGTTGAGTGTCCCTGGGTTCAATACCTGGCACCAATAAATAAATAAAAAGTACAGAAGGAGCCAGGTATGATAATGTACACCAATACTGCCAGCGACTCAGTTGGCTGAGGCAGGAGGATCCCAAGTCTGAGGTGAGCCTGGATAACTTAGCAAGGTCCTAAAGCATTTTAGTGAGCTCCTGTCTCCAAAATAAAAAAAGGAAAAAAAAAAAAAAAGATGGAGGATGAAGCTCAAAGGTAAAGCACCCCTGAGTTCAATCCCCACTATCAAAACATTTTGAAATTTAAAACATAAAAAGGGCAAGAGTCTAGGAATTAACTCCAGAAAGAAGGCTAGAGTTTCCCACCTTTAGCTTATAAATTTGCACTTTGTTCCTTTATAAAGCACTGTGCCTCACAACTATGCATGGTATCTGTCACTCCAAATAATAATCATCCACTTCAGATAATTCATGTGTTAGTCCTATTAACATGTACTGGGAGAGGAAAAAAGATCAGATCTGGAAATATTTTTCTATAAAGATCTTCATGTAACTCCTTATATTTTTTTGTTCTACTTCCACCTCCACAGTACATGAGGACCGGGGGTATAGAGAGATGGTCTGCATACAGAAGGCTCTGGGTTCAACCCCCAGTAACACCTTGGATAGGGGTACTGGGTGTGGTGGCACATACCTGTAGTTCAGCATTTGGGAGACAGGGGAGGATGGCTTGAGCCCAGAAGCTTGAGACCAGCCTGGGTAGCATAGTGAGACCCTATCTCAAAAATTAAAAAAAATAAAAATAAAAAAAAACATGATGTGCTTTGTTAGCACATCATATGACTAATCCTAAAATTTAAAAGGCTTTCTGGCAGGGGGCAGTGACAGACACCTGTAATCCCACTAGTTGGGGAGGCTGAGGCTGTCAGCAACTTGGCAAAACCCCGTCTCAAAATAAAATAGGCCCTGGGGATGTGGCTCAGTGGTTAAGCACCTCTGGATTCAATCCCAGGTATGGGGGGAGGAGGAGAAAGATTTTCTGACTCTCCAATGTCTGCTTAGGATTCAACTTTCTCAAGGCTACTAAGAAGTTACTACTAGACTGTATAGAGGGAAAAGAGGGGTGGGAGGGGTGGGGGAAAGGGAAAAAATAAGAATGAATCAAACAACATTACCCTATGTAAATTTATGATTACACAAATGGTATGCCTTTACACCATGTGCAAACAAAGAAACATGTATCCCATTTGTTTACAATTAAAAAAAAAAAAAAGTTGTTACTACTAGTTTTTTCTGCTTTCCAGCTTCTAGAATTTTGTTATCCTTTCTTCTCTTGTTATTTCTCATTCTGAGGCAAAAAAACAAAAAACAAACAAACAAAAAAAAAACTCCTCTACTCTTTTAATGGCATTTTCAGGCTGGCACAGAATTACATATATATGTCCAACCACTCCACCATCTTTAACATGACATATTGTCAAAAAAAAAAAAAACAGTCTTGGACAATTAAGCAAGACCTTGTCTCAAAAAAATACAAAGGGCAGTCAGGTGTGGTGGCACCCTCCTGCAATTCTAGGTGCTCAGGAAACTAAGACAGGACAATCCCAAGGTCAAGGCCAGCCTCAGCAATTTAATGAGACCCTTAGTAATTTAGCAAGATCCTGTTTAAAAAAAAAAAAAAATAAGAGCTGAAGATGTAGTTCAGTTGATAGAGTACCCAAGGGTGCTCTTCCCATTATTGTGGGAGAAAAAAGTCAAGTTGCTAAGTAATATATATGAACCATTTTGTTAAAAGGGGAAATTATTAACTTAAGGTTTGAATAGAGGTAAATGTCTAAAAGAATATACACCAAAATGCACCAAATTATTAAAAGCTTAAGGCCACAGTTCCCCAACTGCAACCTAGGGTTTTGTAGTGAATTCACAAGGGTACCACAAGATATTCTAAACTAGAGGGGATAATAAATAATAAACTGAAGGTAAAAAGCAATTCTGCATCTGTCAAACATCCAGTAAACACTAGTTCAAGACAGTTCAGTTTAAAAAGTAGATCATAATAGTGCATGGCTCTAATTCCAGTGACTAAGGAGGTTGCAGTAGGAAGATTGCAAGTACATGCCAACCTCAGCAATTTAGTGAGAACCTGTCTCAAAGTACAAAATAAGCTAGGAGTGGTGGCTCATGCCTGTAATTCCAGTGGCTAAGGAGGGTGAGGCAGCAGGTTCAAAGCCAGCCTCAGCAACTCAGAAAGGCTGTAAGCAACCTAGAAAGACCCTGTCTCAAAATAAAAAATAAAAAGGACTGGGGATGTGGCGCAGTCGTTAAGTACTCTTGGGTTCATGACAATAAAAATAAAATAAAATAATCTAAAAAATAAATAAATAAAAAGACCTGGTGCTACAGCTCAGTGGTAAATCTACTGGGGTTCAATCCCCAGAGCCACTACTAATACTAATACTTACAGGTAATATGATTGGGAATACAGTGAAAAAGACTTGCCTAGTATTTGCCAAGACTCTGGATTCAATCCCCGCTAAACAACAACAAAAGACTATCACGCACAAACAAAAAAGCTGCATAATTTTGATTCGACAACGAACTCTGAATGAGTAGGAGGAAAGCATATAATTAAGTTCTTAAATATTCTCATGAAATCATAAAAAATTACCTCACTCTGCCTTTAAAAGTTAAACTAATCAAACATGCTTTGGGTGGTTGTTTTTACCAATAATGCTAAAACTGTAAAGAATACAAACATCAATTAACATTTTAATTCAATAAATTTCAGCTAACACGAAGGCACTGAGCTTTCAAAGAATTTGTAGGCTAGTAGGAGAGTCATTGCCAACAAATATTAACAAATGTGATGCACACAAAAAAAGATAAAATTTAGGGAGTTATGTGTTAGGGCATTCCAAGGTGGCTGGATGGGGGCAGGGCATCAGGCAATCTGTGTATTAAAGCACAATCAGTCGGACCTTGGCAGATAGACCCAATGGCGCCTTGCACTCGCCTGTCAGTCAGCGGGACCACCCAGCCAATCCCAGAGGGACAGGGGTCTCAGCAGGGTCTCCAGCGAATCCCAGGAGGACTCTAAACCCTTAAGCCTTCCCCTGCCTATCCCGAACTACAAAAGCGCCACCCAGGCAACCATGCTGGCTTCTGCAACCTTCACACTAGCAGAATCGTGAACCTCTCCCAGGAGCCCATCCCAATTAAGCTTTGTTCAGTCGCTTTTGATCTGACTCCTTTTTGTCTAACTGCAATCGATATCACATTATGGAAATGTCTAGTAAATGGGTCAGGGACGACTTCTCCAAATAAATTATTTTTCAGTTAAGACAAAAAGTGAGAGGCAAAAAGAATCAACAAACAATTATCCCAGAGAGGGAATACAGTATTCCAAGGAACTGAACAAACTTCAGTATGTCTTAAAAGAGGAGCTAAAAAGGTAGAAAATAAAAATGATGGTATTTAACATGAGGGTGGTATGAAGTCACTGAAAAGGGAGTACAAGATCTGGTCTGTATTCTTGAAAAGATCACTCTAACTGCAGTATGCAGGACGGCTTAAGAGAAGGCCACAAGGCAACCTGTTAGGAGGCTGTTACAGGTAAATGTAGGCACGGTGTGACAGTTGCTTGGATTAAGGGAGACAGCTGCTTGGAAAAGTTGGGAGAATGTGGCAAAGTAAATGATTTTGAGATCTTTTCAGGACACATTTCCTGAACGAAACATCTTCAGGAAAGCCTCTGGTTGCGGGTTAAGAGCCCTGACAATGGGTAGATAGTGATATGATTTATATGGAACATAAATGGAGAAAGACTAAGGCAAGGTTACACCGGCTATGCCCTCAGCTTTTGTGACAATTTGAATGTGAGGTGTCTCTTAAGAAATCCAAGTGGACACATATTGTTGAACATACAGTTTCAGCTGTAGTTAACAAATATTCATAAGTCCATCAGATAGCAGAGCCAGAGAGTTTTTCTCAAACTGAGTTCCACAGGATGCTAGGCTAATACTACACAGAAGGTGATCATGCATACTAGGAGAGGGGAGAGAGAGGGGAAAAAGTCCATATACAGAGTCTTTATGATAAGCCAGAATATGAAAAATAAATTGGTACTAGAGATTGAACCAAGGGTTGCTCTAACACTGAGCTACAATGCCAGCCCTATTTATTTATTTACTTTTGAGACAGAGTCTAAGTTGTCCAGGCTGTCCTCTAACTTCTCTCTCTGTCCTCCTGCCTCTCTGTTCCTGTCTCAGCCTCCAGAATTGTTGGGATTGCAGAGGTGCACCACCATGTTTAATGCAAAATACTCTTTATCAGAATTTTTCCATGGTTTTTGAAAGCTCTGCATAAAAGTATAATTTTATGTAATTCTGTCAACCAAGAAACCTAAGCAACATTTGGTAAAAAATTTCAATGTAATTTTTACTACTTTCATCAAAAAAAGTATTAAGGAGTTTAACTGGTTAAGAAACTACAAAAACAGAATTCCACAGAGAACTTTTTTCCCTTCTGGGCTCAAGGCACAATAAAACCCAAATACTGGAGATTTGGGAGGCTGAGGCAGGAGGACCTAGTTTGAGGCCAGGGTGGAAAAATAGTGAGACTGTCTAAAAAAACAAAAACAAACAAGCAAAAATACCAAAAACTGAAGTAGAATTTTTGATTCAAGTATTGTTATTTGTTATAGAAAGAAAAAGAGAAAAAAAATTAAGGTAGCAAACCACTGGATATCTTGCTGAGCCTGTTTATAAACTAAAATGTGAAACTTCATCTATATCTGTTTTCAAGCCATGAGCATCACCGGAGAAGCTGTGTGTGTGTGTGTGTGTGTGTGTGTGTGTGTGTGTGTTGCTAGGGATGGAACCCAGGGCCTTTTGCATGCCAGGCAAATATCCTATCACTGAGCTACAACCCCAGCCTTTGTGAACTTTTTAAAAAAATTCAGAGTTGGGGATACAGCTTAGTTGCAGGGTGCTTGCCAAGGCATTGATGAAGCCCTGAGTTCCATCCCCACAAGTGAAATAAGTAAATCAATAATATAAATGCCCACATAGCACTTGAGCCTTCTGAAGTAGGGTATAGGCATCTGGAGCTTTTATTATTATTATTATTACTCTTATTATTATTACTACTACTACTACTATTATTATTATTATTTTGTGACAGGGTCTATGCTGTCGAGGCTGACTCCTGGGCACAAGCAATCCTCCCACAATAGCTATAAGAGTAGGCAAGACTCAAGTCTGACTTAAAGCACTGACTGCATCTCTTTCCCTTCTCTCCTAATTCTTGTAATTTGCAGTTGGTTTGCAAGAACAACCAGCTGAGTGACTAAGTAACTCACTAGAGAATACAGGCAAGCCAGAAGTGGTCCACAGTGACCACCTGCTACAGTGCCAAGTTGTTCTCTGGAGAGTGCTAATGAGCTTGAATGGAACACAATAAGTAGTCTCTGGGTGGTAGAAATTTCATTTAGAGCCAGGTGCAGAGGCACATACCTGTAATCCTTGCTACCCAGAAGACTGAGGCAGGGGGACTGAAAGTTTGAGAACAGCCTCAGAACTTAGTGAGACATTGCCTAAGAATTTAAAAAGATAAATAAAAAGATCTGGTGATGTAACCCAATGGAATAGTGCCATTGGATTTAATCCCCAATACTAAGAAAAAAAGAAAGGAAGTTAGAAAATTGTTGTTTGGTGAGAACTTTATAAACTTGCCATGCAAAAAAAAAAAAAAAAAAACAAAAAAAAGTAGTTTGAAAATAAGATAATTGAACTTTTTTTTTTTTTTTAGTTCTGAGGATAAAACTGTAGGCCTCACACATGCTAGGCAAGTGCTCTACCATGAAACTACTTCCCAATGCCTGAATTTAACTTTTTAGTTTTTTAATAGTTTTTTTTTGTTTGTTTGTTTTTGCAGTGCTAGGGACCGAACCCATGCCTTGTGCATGTTAGGTGAACTGAAATTTTTATGTGCAACCTGTCTTTTGTTTTTGCTGCACAAATATTGTATACAATTCTGCATTAAACTTAAGTATACACTAATTAATCGCCACTGAAATGAGGTGATTCCCATCCCTTCTTCTGGTCTGTGTTAAATAACAGAAACCTTGCTTGTTGTTTATTTCTTTTATAGAATGGTAGAATATTCTTCTTTCACACACATCAGAACTTAAGGCTAAGAGCAGACCAACAGACCTCATAGTGAATATATAATCAGGTGTCACTCTCAAAGTCCTTCACATCTCAGAGTCACAACTCAGGCTATGAAGATCATCTAGTCCTCCTCTGGTGTGCTCCTTTCTAGCCCATCTATCACCTTTGGCCCCAGGAATTAACTTATAAGCTTTTATTACCTACTATCTGGTTCCTGAATTGTGTGAAGCACTTTTCCTCATCACCTTGGAAGTCATTTTGCTCTAAACTTTTTACTGGTTTGTTTTTTTGAGACAGGGTCTCAATTAATTGCCCAGACTGGCTTTGAACTTTCAGTCTTCCTGCCTTGGCCTCCTACATAGCTGGGATTACAGTACTCACCACCATGCTGGGCTCCAAACGTTTTTGAACAATTTTTCCTTCCTCTGTACTTGAATATCCTCTCTTTGCTTTATCCATTTAGGGCTGGTGACCCAATCTTGCATTTTCTAGTTGGTTCCAACATCCCAACATCCCACTTCCCTGAGATGTTGCCTCCCAAGTTGTCTCTTGGTTGCAGGCACCACAAACCCAAAAGCAAACAACTGCTTGCCCAAACCCTGCCCAGTCTCTGCCCAGCACTCAGCTCTCAGCCCTGGAGCCCATCTCCCCAAGAGTTCTCATGCATGGACATGATGGCACTACTTCTCAGATCTACCTAGCCAGTGTGACTAGGAGAGGCACATTATGTGGAAACCCCAGAAAATTAATGCGAATATCTTGAACACCTCTCAGAGACCTGATGGTATCACAATGCCAAATGTTTGGGATTCAGAAGGAAGAGACTATCAGTTTCTCTTTCTTAAAGATTCAATAATATTAAATACAATGTGGCATCTGGATTGGATCCTGAAACAGAGACAGGACATTAATGGACAATCTGGGGAAATTTGAACAAAGTCTATAGTTACTTCTTGTACCATTTTTTTGTTTTAATAAATTCAATGATTAGGAAGATGCTAACACTGGTTGAAGTTATCTGAAGGGTAGATGAGCTCTGTCTACACTATTTTTTTGTACAGGTTCTTGAATTCAGGGGCACTTCGCCACTGAACCTGGCCCTATTTTTATATTTTATTTAGAGACAGACAGGTTCTCAGTGAGTTCCTTAGGGCCCACTAAATTGCTGAGGCTGGTTTTGAACTCAAGATCCTTCTGCCTCCGTCTCCTGAACCCTGGGATTACAGCCATGTGCCACTGCACTCAGCTGTTGCACGTTATCTGGATTGGTTAATGTAATTTGAGAGATGCTGCAGACTTTTGTGTGAACAGGGTGTCAGAATCTAGTGTGGCCTGCAACTTGAACCCTTAAGAATGCACTTCAGGGCTAGGGAGATAGCTCAGTCGATAGAGTGCTTGCCTTGCAAGCACAAGGCCCAGGGTTTGATCCCTAGCATCACAAAAAAAAAAAAAAAAAGAATGCACTTCATCAATCCCTCAATCCCTTCATGATCCAGTGTACTGGATCTAGTCACTAGTCAGGAAGATGTCTGGTTACATGATAGCATCTTGAAGGGTAACAGAATCTTGGCCTCTGAAATGTATCCTTCTCTGCAAGTGAACTTTTCAGGTAAGGTTGCAGGCAGAGCACTTCACAGGACCAAGAGCCCCAGATTGTAGTGAGCTACAGAACAGGCTGGAGGAAAACTTTCACTTCAGTGTTTGTGAAACTCTCTTTTAGGTGTGTGATAGAATTTGGTCAGACACTTGCTCTCCTTACATTTAGTAATGAGGTTGTAAGTTATATACTAAAGTTCATCTGCATGGGAAATACTCAAATTTGCAAAAGAATTATCCTAAACAAGATGGAGAGGAGGTATAGTGTCCACTCATGTCTTTGATTCTTTTTTTTTTTTTTTTAATCTTCCTCTAAGAAGCACAATGATGGGTCTTGAATTGGGGATTTAACCCAGGGGTGCTTAACCACTAAGCTACATCCAGTCCTTTGTTATTTTTATTTTCAGACAGGGTCTTGCTAAGTTGCTCAGGGTCTGACTAAATTGCTGAGGCTGGCTTTGAAACTGCCAATTCTCCTGCCTCAGGCTCAAGTCCCTGGGATTACAGGTGTGCACCATGATGCCCAGCTTAAATGCAAAGGTTTTTATTTATTTAAATAATTAATTTATTTTGTCATTCTGGGGATTGAACTCAGGGTATCACACATGCTAGGCAACTACTCTAACACTAGTAAGTCACACCACCAGGCCCCACCATTTTTTTAACACTAATGGACTCCAAAATCCTACCTAAGATATCTTAGGAAGCAGGCAATATCTGTCAAGACTATCGCTTCTTCCAAAATCATTGCCCAGTAGCTGGGCATTGTGGTGCACTCCTGTAATCCCAGCAGCTTGGAAGCCTGTGGCAGGAAGATTCTGAGTTCAAAGCCAGCCTCAGCAACTTAGCTGAGGCCCTAAGCAACTTAGTGAGACCCTGACTTAAAAGGAAAAAAAAAAAGGCCGGGATGTGCCTCAGTGGTTAGCTGCCCCTGTGCAATCCTCAGAATCCACTACTACTAGTACTAGTACTACTACTAATAATTAATTGCCCAATTTTCTGCTGGTTTAGAGCCAGTGCTGTTAAGGTCCTCCTTACCTTAATTACTTTTCATACTCCAAAATTCAACTTCCAGTACCACACAAAATATCCATTCTCTGAAGGATAAACAAAGCTGCACTGGAATCTAGATTAACAGGTTAATGAAATTGGCAACAAAAGAGGAGTGGTGGTGGTGTCTAAGTCCCCAAGGGATGTTCACAAGAAGAGACTCCTAGTTCAAATAGGTCTCCTGCTTGTAGAACTGGGACACAATTTCAACACCCATATGCTAGAGGAAAAGGCCTGGGACTGTTTTTCTGTCCTAACTATTCTCTCACATCTCTTTAGCAAAAGGAGATCTCAGGGGCTCCATAAACAAGTGAGAAGAGGCTTCTAGAATTTAATCAAGGTTTTTGATTGGTGGTCTGATTAGAAGCTAATAAGAAATGTGTCTCAGTAGCAAGCAGATCTCCACAAACAACTGAGAGCAGCAAATGGGTGGGTACATTCCACACTGACAGAATGAGATACACAAACCAATACTGCTATCAAAAGGGGCTCGATTAGTACACGAATCACTTTATGGCTTCTAGGAAGTTCTGCTACAGCTTCTAGGGACACTACATTCTGACTTCAGTATTTTGTAAATCTGAGTTAAATAAAAATCCTTGGCAGCACATGCTGGGCAAGTACTCTACTACTGAGCTACACCCCCAACCCAAATTGCTTCACTTAAAATTTTCTTTTCAACAAGTACAACAATTTAAACTAGCCCATCCATTAAGTTTCCAATTTAAAATCAAAATCTTTCAATAAAATCTTCAATGTTCTCCATAAAGCATCATACTTTTTTGTCACTTGTGTATAGGTAATTTATATTTTTGCTCAAGTGTAGATTTTTAAGATTATATTTTTTTGTTGTCAGCATTTAATGATGTAATTGACTTGGCACATTGTTTTGTATCCAGTAAACTTGCTAAATTTCTTAATAATTCTAATAATATATCATATGTCCCTGTGTTCTCATCTTACCTGAGAATAATGAGTGTTTTCTTGTTTTCCAATTCTTATGTCTTTGATTTTCAATTTCAAATTTAAGTGGTGATAGTAAGCACACTCGCTTTGTCTTGATTCTGAAAGGATTCAAGATTTTGATTTTGAATTGGAAACTTAATGGATGTGCTAGTTTAAATTGTTGCACTTGTTGAAAAGAAAATTTTAAATGAAGCAATTTGGGATTGTGTGTAGCTCAATAGTAGAGTATTTGCCATACAAAATGAATAGAACAAAGGGAAACAAAATTTTCAGTGCTGGGGTTGTGGCTCAGTGGTGGAGCACTTGCCTGGCACATGTTAGGCAGTGGGTTTGCTCCTCAGCAACATGTAAAAATAAATAATTAAAATAAAGGTATCGTGTCCATTTATGACTAAAAATATTTTAAAAATAGATTTTCTTAGTATGCTCAGTCTGGGTGTGGTGGTACACACCTGTACACCCAGTGACTCAAGAGGTTGGCCAAAGAGGATTGTAAGTTTGAAGTCAGCCGTGGAGACTTAATAAGACATTGTCTCAAAATAAAAAAATAAATAAAAATAAAAATAAAAAGGTCTGAAGATGAAGCTCAATGATAAGAGCAACCGGGGTTCAATGCCCAGTACAAACAAACAAACAAAAAGCTGCTTGGCCTATATAATACACAAGGGATCAATATCCAGAAGGGAATGGTCGAAAAAATAGGAACCAGTATTGGTTCCCCTCCTGGATAGACTTTGGGTTGGGAAAAACAACTTTATCTGAGTTGTTGAAATTTAAAATATGAGAATGTATTTCTGTATTACTTAAGTACTTAGACATTTATTTGTTTTTCATGATGGTGAATACAGGACCTTGTGTACCCTAGCCAAATGTTATACCACTGAGATTTACACCCCAGGCTCCCATTAAAAAAAAAATTAAATAGTATAAATGATTACATCAGCCAGGCACAGTGGCCCACACCTGTAATCCCAGCAGCATGGGAGGTTGAGGCAGGAGAATCACAAATTCAAAGCTAGCCTCAGCAACTTGACAAAGCCCTAAGTAACTTAGCAAGACAATGTCGCAAAATAAAAAATAAAAAAGGGCCTGGGATGTGGCTCAGTGGTTAAGCACCCCTGGTTTTCAATACCCAGTACCAAAAAAAATTAAAAATAAAAATAGAAGATTACAACAGTATAAGCTTTCTGGAACACTGGGAAGTTAGTGTACTAGACCTGTTTGCTACCCATGAAAAAATGTGGCCTGCTGATTCTGAATTTGACTCAAGATGCAAAGGGGCCCCAGGCTTCTGGACAGTCAGAAGGTACATTTAAGTTCTTGCAGAATGGTGGTGTAAATCTGAGTGTAGTGGGGGCAATGCAAGCTCTGGGTTTTTCACCTCTGATAGGCTCCCTCTGCCAAAAGAGTATCAATGGTACCAGCGCCCCCTAGAGGGATCTCAGGGGCCAGAAGCTGCAATGATGGACTTGCTCAAGGTCTCCTGTGTCCTGTTTCGGTCTCCTCCCACTAAATGTGCGACCCTTTAACTCTATTCAAGTTGCATGTACGGCTTCAGAGGCTAAGAAAACAATTACATTCCTTCAAAATCAGCTATACAACCGAGATGAGTCCTAGAGAGTTGAAAAGTTCTTTCCAGTTAACTCAGAGAGGCTGAGGATAGTGGATAAGTCAAAATGCTGTCTTAGAAATACTGAGCAAGTTGTTTAACCTCTCCTTCCCTTTTCCTCATACCAAAGAGTGAGCATAACAATCCCTATCAACCATGTGTAAGTATCAGGGGAGAAAAAAGATGTGGAAGAAGGTGTGCTATGAAATGTTAGAGAAGAACTATAAAAAATTGAAATTAAACATCTTTCACAAGCAAGCAATGATGGGCACTGCTATTCATTATTTCCATTTCCTTTCCTTACTAACAACTTCTTTTTAAAAAGTAATTCTATGTTTAGTTTTTAATTTTTTTTTTTTTTTGAGAGTCTTTTCATGTTGCCCAAGATGGCCTTGAACTTGCAATCCTCCTGCCTGTCTCCTGGGTAGCTGGGATACATATGTACACCAGAGCACCCAGCTGTACCCAGTTTTTATATGTGTGTGCATATAAATATATTTACTTAGTTACTGACAGACCTTTATTTATGAGGTGCTGAGAATCGAGCCCAGTGCCTCAGACATGCTAGGCAAGCATGAGCTAGAAAACCACTGAGCTAGCAAACCAGCCCTACTCAGCTTTTTTTGTTGTTGTTAATTTTCTTAGATGTTGATATACCTTTACTTTATTCATTTGTTTATATGTGGTGCTAAAAATCGAACCCAGTGCCTCACACATGCTAGGCAAGCACTCTACCACTGAGCCACAACCCCAGCCCTCTACTCAGCTTTTAAAAACACTTTTCCTCAGAATGTCTTATAGCAGTGAGGTGCTAGGTGAAAATTCTGTCTAGTGGGATAGAATTAACTGTTTCTGGAAAAGTTTCTACCTTTTTGACATAAGTACTACTCCTTCTTGCTTTTCTTTTGTCTCTTGCACATCCTTGATTTCTCCTGCCTGACATCTGAACTTGAGACTGGAGGTATGGCAACAGGCAGAAGGATATAAGACTACATGCTAAGTATCAACAGAGCCCATGTTGCTGGTGGCACTGCTGGACTACAGGACAACCCTACACTACCACATTTTTTTTCAATTTTTTTTTTTTTTAGTTGTAGACAGACACAGTACCTTTATTTTATTTACTTATTTTTTATATGGTACTGAGGATGGAACCCAATGCCTCACACATACTAGGCAAGCACTATACCACTGAGCTACAACCCAAGCCACACTGGACTTTCCTATATGTGAATTACGTTTTATTTTGTGTGTGTGCATGTGTGTTGCTGGGGTTTGAACCCAGGCCCTTGCACATGCTATGTACACTTTAACACTGAGTTACATTCCCAGTCAAGTCCCATTGGTTAAGGTAACTCTTCTATACCTGTTACTTAGTCATATCTCCTCTCTCTCTCTCTCTCTCTCTCTCTCTCTGGGGGGGGGGGCGGGGTACCAGGGATTGAATACTTGGGTTACCCCTGAAATTCATCCCCAGGTCTTTTTATTTTTGAAACAGAATATTCCTAAGTTGCTGAAGCTGGCTTTGAACTTGAGATTCTCCTGACTCAGCCTCCTAGCCACTGGGTGTGTGCCACTGCACCCAGTGCAACATCATTTCATAAGACAGAGTATGAATACCTTTTTTTATTTTAAACAGATGAGAGGTGGGGAAAGGACAAACAGCTCCGTGCAGCAACCTCAGTTGTTTATTCTCCATTAGCTCCTGCATTTATCATAAAGTGTTGTCCAAGGACACAGTGTTTAAAAAATGGCAGGGGTGTAGCTCAGTGGCAGAACTCTTAACTAGAATATACAAGGCTGCAGGACTCTGGGATTTGATATTCCAGCATTGAGGGTGGGTGGGGGAGGAAGGAGAGAAATAGAAAATCACATTTCTCAAATCCCTACTATGTGCTAGGTACTGTACTAAATATGGGAAATTACCTCATTTAACATTAAAAAAAGGTCCCTATAATGTAGGCCTTTGTATTATCACCCAAAACAAATAAAACAAAGAAATAAAACCCCACCAATTTATGGTAACACTTTTCAATGTACACACTATGAGACTAGTGCTGTTACTAAAAGTATCACTGCTTTTCCCATTGGCAGCAAAATTTTAATTACATACCTCATTTTTATTTAGCATTCTTAACTGCAAACGTGGTTATATGATGAAACCAAGCAAAATTAAGCTTTAATAAAGTTCCATATCTTGCAGTGCTTGTTGATGGAAAAATGTGCAGCCAGAATAATCGAACACCTCTACTCATGGGGCCCAGTGTGCACTGGCTACAAATAACAGCCTCCTAGAAGTGTACAGAGTGGTTGCTTTTTTGATTTACCCTAAGAGACCCTGGAGATGGCCCTTTCCAGAGCTCTGATCCATGTCGCTGATCTACTGCTATTCCCAATCTAGGCTCCAAACAGGAGTATAGGTGCCTTTGGAAAGCCCCAGGGCAAAGTGGCCAGTATTCACATTGGCCAAGTCATTATGTCCATCTGCACCAAGCTGCTGAACAAGCATACAAGGAGGCCGTACGTGGGTCAGGTTGAAGTTACCTGAGAGCGAGAAAATCTACATCTCAAGTAGAGCTTTACTAAGCATAATGAGGATAAATTTAAAGACATGGTGGCAGGGAAGCAGTTCACACCAGATGGCTGTGGGATCAATATATCCCTAATCATGAGGTTCCCTGGACAAGTGTTGGGCCCTGCACTCCTGAGGGTTTTTATTGCCCCCTCCTTAATCACACACTTACCAATAAACTCTACTCCCTTTCTAAAAAAGAGTCCTCAAATATTCAGATGAGTAATATCTTGAAGAACTGAGATGTCATAAAAAAATCCAGAAACAGGTCAGAGAAGGATACATGGAATATATCAGTAGCAAAACATGCATGGGTGAAAGAAAATAGAAAAGTATTTGCTATACTAACAATGCAAATTATATAAAAGTGATTATACATACACACACACACACACACACACACACACACACTTTCCTCCTGTGGTGTTGGGGATGGAACTTAGTGCTCCCTAAGCACTAAGGTCATGCAAGGTCAGCATCAACCACTGAACCCTACCCAAAACCCACCGCCCCCATGGCCCAGCCTTAGTTTTCAATGACACAATCATTGTCTTGGGACATGCCCCAATAGATCTACAGAGGAAAAAAAAGGTCAAACATTTAAACAATTCTCATGTCACAAGAGTGTGAACAAAATAGTGACAATGTCTCTAGTAAGAACTCAAATGCTTAAGGTTGTTTTTAGTTTATTGAAAAACAAAAGTGTCCAACAAAGTTACTAGCAGCCAATAGTAAAGGATCCTAACATTTAAGGAATATTGAATGTAAGATGTCTTCTAGTTTCAAAAGAACTCAAAGATTTAATGACGATATAGCAAAGCAATCAGATCAGATTTGTTGTTATTTATTCCTTCATGTTATAGCCCAAATCAAGTAGAATTTGAAAGCAGTTAACTTCTATTTTTAAATATAGGAAAAGACGAAATGAAGTAATTAAGAAAGACATTTTTTTGCAATACATTTGATACTGTATATAATTACAGAGTTAAGAATGAAGGACAGGCATGCAAGGCATTCTCAACTCTATTTTGACTATTAAATAAAAAAGGCAGCACAACTAGGAAATGTTTCACATGCTACAGAGCACAAACTAGGATAGACAGAGATAAGGTAATATGACAAAGGCTGAGGAAGGAGAATAACAAGTTCAAAGCCAGCTTCAGTAACTTAGTGAGGCGCTAAGCAATGTAATGAGACCCTGTCTCAAAATAAAAAATACGAAAAGGGCTGGGGATGTGGCTCAGTGGTAAAGTGCCCCTGAGTTCAAGTCCCAGTATCCGCGCCCCCCCAAAAAAGGGGAAAAAAGAGAAGACAGAAATACAGGTTAAGCAACCCTAATTTGAAGTCCCAAATGCTCTAAAATATGTGACATGACGCTACCAGGGGAATTCCACACTTGCTCTCATGTGATATTTCACAGTCAATGCAGATGCATTAGAAATATTGTATGAACCAGGCAGGGTGGCACATGTCTATAATCCCAGGAACTCAGTAGGCAGAAACAGGAGGTTTACAAGTTGGAAGCCAGCCTCAGTAATTCAGCAAGACCTTGTCTGGAAATAAAATATTTTAAAAGGACTGGGTATGTAGCTCAATTGGTAAAACCCCTGAGTTCAATTCCCAGTATAAATACACACACACACACACACACACACACACACACCACACACACACACACACACACACACACATAGTGTATAGACATGCAAAAAATTGCCTTCGGGTTATATGTGTAAGGTGTACATGAAACATAAACTTTTAGACATGGATCTCATTCCCAAGATATTATAGGTAATGCAAGTATCCTGAAATCTGAAAATAACAGAAATCTGTAATATTTTAGTTCCCAGTATTTTGGACAAGGGATACTCAACTTCTATACCAGAAATTATATACCTGAGTATTGTTCCTTTCCAAATAATCAACATTTTGAGTTATAATATAAATGATATCATTAATTACTAAACAATTTTTTTTTCTAGAAAGAAACATTTTTCATCTTTTTCCCTAACCTTGAACTAGCATATACAGGTAAAATGGCTATACTCATTACTAAAACTAAAAACCTCCTACAAAGTATATAGGCACTTATCAACTTTTATTTTCTTACTAGGAATGCAAGCTGAGCCAGCCTTCTCTCCACTTACCATACACCTAGGTAAGCTTAGGTAAGCCTTCAGCATTCCTCTGGGTGCTCACATTGCTGTTCTCAGGAATGTAAACACTTTTTTGCGGGGGAAGGGGTGGGGATTGAACCTAGGGGTACTTAACCACGGAGCCACATCCCCAGACCTTTTTATTTTTTGAGACAGGGTCTCACTAAGACAGTTGAAGCTGGTCTTGAACTTGTGATCCTCCTGCCTTGGACCCCTGAGATGCGAACTTAAAAGATAGGAATTCCCATGCACAGTGGTGACTCTAGAGGCTGAAGGAGGAGTGCAAATTCAGGCCTGCCTCAACAACATAGTGAGATCTGTCTCAAAATAATGAATAAAAAGGGCTGGGGTTATAGCTTAGTGGTACAGTGCCCCTGGGGTACTATTTCCAGTATGGGATTAGGGGTTTAGCTAGGAATAAAGTCCTTTATTTCACAAGGAAATCTGAAGAAAAGCTTTAAAAAATTTCAAAATCCCTATCAGTGATCACATAGTAAGCTAACAGGTGGAGGGAGCCATCATATATTTTTTTTGAGGGGGTGCAGGGGGAACTGGGGATTGAACCCAGGGGCACTGAAACACTAAGCGACATCCCCAGTCTTTTTATTTTGAGACAAGCTCTCAATAAATTACCCACACTAGCCTCAAACTTGTGATCCTCCTCCTTCAGCCTCTTAGTTGCTAGGATTACAGGCATGTGCCACCATGCCCAGTGAGCCAACTCTTAATGTAAGAATCCTCTGGAAATTCAGTGACGGTTTAATAACCTGAATCTCTTGAGAGGAAGAAGAATAAATTGGAGCTGTTTGCACTTCAGAATTGCCAACATTACCCTCTTTTGAACTCTTTCATAGTCTCCTCTCAGAGTCAATCATTTATACCAAAGCTCAGAGATATGCAAATCTGTGCATACTACAAATCTATTTTAAGTAATAAAATAAATAAAAATGAAAAGCAAATGTTACTCCTTTCCTGAAAAGGGGGGAGGGGGGAAGCTGCTTCACAATGCCTTAGGTCTGACTGCGGTGATCACAAGCCAAGGGTAAGCCAGTCAACTTTTACTGAATGTTTGGTGCAAGTTACATTCAACAATGGAAGTATTTCCTTTGCTGGTGTGAAAACAGCAGCCTCCCAGAATACCATGAATCCATGACAACTTGTACTTCAAGCTGCTTCATGGTCACATGGGATCTCAGAGGCCATCATCCTAAGCTCTTAGCCTCTGCACCAGTCCCCTCCAAGGTAGGAAATTGTCTTGCTTATAACAGAATCAGATGTCTGTGTGAGATTTTTTTTTTTTTTCCAGAAGAGGAGTGGAGCTTGTTGTATCATAGGTTGTACTGTTTCATTCTGTAATAACAGTAACTTTTAAAAATTTTTTACCGGGACCAGAGATGGCCCAGGCAGTGAAGATTTTTAGCCACGCTGAAGCAGGAGAGTGTTTTGTAACTTAGAAAGGTCACTCGACAGCAGTGTTGCCAGAATGAAGTGTGGTGAAGACAAAGTAGTTATAAAGCTGATGCAAAAATAATTCAGCCTACAATGCCCAAGTGACAGAGAGGAACAGCTCCAAGAGTATTAAGGAGGTGGAATCCATAGGACTTGCAGTTTCCAGACATGGGAGCCCAGAGAAGGAGCAGAGCCCCAGATGAGTCCAGGGGCTGATGGCGTGCCAGCCACTTGGTCTTCCTATGTAGGCGATATTGAGACCAGTTGTGCACTGAGGTGTCAACGGTCTGTGTGATGTCCAGCACTTACCTGAAGTACAAAGAGGTATTTGAAAAGGTATTTTTGGAAGTTAAGTGCAATTGCCTGGGTACAGCAAATTGGGGGAATACAGAGTCAGGGGAAGAATGGCCAGAAGTACAAGGGAAAAGTCCAGAGAATGGTGCCTCAGAAACAGAGGGACTCATTTGAGGGAGGCAGATTAACAGTGTACAGCATCCCAGAAGTCATTCAGCAGGACTAAAAGGGCCCAGTTGGAAAGGGTAGTTAACAACATGTTGAAAAGGCAGACACACTGACAATGAAGCACAAAGAGTAGGTATGGTCTCTTCTTTCCAAAACTTCAGATGAGAAAAGTCCAAGTGAGTTTGTTTTAAATGCCAAGATTTGTGAACATGCCTTTGTTTTGCTGAGGATGAGACAGCACAGGGAGAGATGGCAGGTGCAGCAGAGCCAGGATAAGACTGTGTGGCCCAAGCACCTAGGAGGTTATAGGATGGAGGGCAGGTCCTTGGTGGCTTAGCTACTGAGAGGAAAAACATCTTCACTGAGACTGAAAGATGGCAAAAGTAGGTAGACAGACATAATTATTGTTACTGCTTATTTAGTAGGAGGTTACATTCTTTAAAATATTATCTTTAAAAGATTTTTTTAATATATACATGCTAAAATTATTTTTATATTTTATTATATTTCTATTCTTTGTCTACAAATTAAATCTCAAAGGTCAAAACAAATAGAAGTTATGTAATTATTATGTTAAAATAGTTCATTGCAGTAGCAAATAAGAAAATTAACTCTTTTTATATGGTTTCCATTTGTCATACCTTCTGTACTAATAAAGAATGCTGCCAGCATTAGGTTCAAATAGTTTTCTTTCCTGTACTCTGCTAAAAATCATGCCCTACTAAATGTGGACCATGTCCACATTTTATGTCGTTTTCCAAAAAGTAGCCATAACTGTTAACAGTTTAATCTCAAAACCTGATAATTAAGAGTATTACAACTCACATTTGGGGAGTGTAACAGACAGAAACAGATTTTTGCATACAGGGAAAAACGATTACGGTGAAGGAAAAATGTTCTATTGTTTTCAAAGTTTTATGAATTTATATAAAGGTCTACTAGATTTTCTTCTATTCATATAAAAGCAGTTAAATGGGGGGGAGAAGAAAAAACTGTTTTATTAAAATAAAATAATAGGCAATGAAAAATAAATATGCTAATTTACCTGGTAAAACTATTACATCAATGACATATGAAAACTGAAAACTGTTTGAGGGAAAAGAATGAAAATAAAATAGAATTTATTTTGGACTTAATTTCATTCTGGGTCTCATTTAATTTCTTTCAGACAGGGGCACATGGTAAATGGAGTAGCTGGTGTTCTGTGAATTTTAAAATGACATCTTGAAAAACAAACTGAAACTTACTGACAAGTTCTCTTTGCTACTGCATCATCTAGCAGTTGTTCTGTGTTCAACTGGTCCTGAACCTAAACAGAAAAAAAAAAGAGCAGTAGAACCCAAAGAATTTGGATCCAAGCAGCTACCATGCACTATAAAACTTTATAACCCAGTGTGGCATATGTGTGAGTACAGGAGAGGGGTCTGTGCTATACAGGCAATATCTGTCTGTTGGGGGTTATTATATTAGAAAAGTGGCAAATACAAATTTATTACTAAATAACAAATCATAAGAAATTGCTACTAAGGGCAAGGAAAGAAGAAATGTAATAAAGAAGTTGCTACTAAGGGCAAGGAAAGAAGAAATGTAATAAAGAACTAACCTAAAGCTGTTCCCCAAATCCCAAATGTAATCCCTGCCTCAACCAAGAGCCATGCCTATGATTAAGAGTAGAGAATTCTCTTTGGGTAAAAGAAAACACCATCAAGGCTTTTTAATACCTTCTTCTGAAAAGAAAAGTTGCCTGATGAGTGTCTTTTTGATGGCTTAATATATTTCCACTTCTGGTAAAATTAGCTGGGATATTATTTCTGCAACAAAAACAAATCTATCATGAGTAATCTCAGACACTTTACTTTTAAACATCTTGAGAAAAAAATAAGCACAAATAGTTAAATCCATAGGCTGAAAACTTGATGAACATTTAACAGACTTCAAATTGTTTATTTACATGAGGGTATTGAGATATGATTTACAAATATTTCCTACAGCATATCACATAGCAAACTAATTTTGAACTCATGATCTTCCAAATATTTAATTCTCCAATATTCCACCTTTCTTCTGAAGACATTTACAAGATTACATTTTAATGCTATTTCTTGTTTATAAATTTGGTGAAAACAAAAATATATAGATTTGTGTGTAGGATTAGTAAAAGATAATTACCTAGGCACATTCATGCCAAACTGAAAACAAACATAGAACTTGAAAACAACCTTTCCTCCTCTTAGCTTTCTCCTCCTTATTAACACAGAAACTTTTATATATTAATATGAACCCACGGAGATACACTTTTCCACTTTCCTATTGTTTCAGGCACAGAATACACTTCATAAATTATATTTGACTTGACTTTCACCACTTCCCTTCTATTTTCTACAGAAAGTTGGTGAAGTATGAGAAAACAAAAATTCTTATCTACTACAGAAACAGGAGCTTAACAGGCTACCTAATCCTACTTCCAAATGCAAAATATCTCTAATTAACATATAAATCTAACATTCTTATTTGAGAAGGTTCCCTTTCAAAAAAGGTACTACTAGATGATTCTCCAAAATGAAAGTTATGTAAAACTGTAATTGTACCCATTCCATTTATACAAAGACCTCATTCCCAATTTTTTTTATGCATTATCTTCTATTAGATAAATAAATGGTATTGGACACTGAAATAATAGGGCAATTTCACAGTTTGTCAGCTTCCTTTCTGCCTACTTTGTCCTTAAAGAGAACAGATGCCACAAGTATAACTTTTAGTTTTGTGCTATTTCTTTTAATTTGGTATAAAAATAATTTCAGCCTAAGAAACATTCACACAGAATTTTTTCTTTCTAGTTTGCTTTTTCCTCAAATAATCTACATTATGATTCAGTGTTTTAGTAAGAGACACAAGACTGAATAATCAATTCAACTTTCAGAACTCCCAGTTCTAGGGCTGGGAATATAGCAAGCACAAGGCCCTGGGTTCAATCCTCAGCACTGCAAAAAAAAAAAAAAAATTCCCAGTTCTGAATAATTCTAATTTTTACCAAAATGATCCGTTTTACAATTTTATTCTCTTTGTCAAGGGAGGTAAAGAAGGGTGATGCTTTTAAAAATTTTTATATAAGTTTAAGTCATCAATAAAACTGTCTAAGAAATAAAGAAACTACTATTAAATGCTTCCATGTAGGATTTCAGATAAGACATCTAAAGTATTTGTCTTGAAAATAACAAGAATCACTGTAAATGTGTTCTTCTGAACACCTACTAAAAGAAATATTTATTAATGCAGGACAATGCATTATTGACTTACATCTGAGTACTTACTTTCTGTTTATCTGGTACGTCTCTTGAGAACTGCAACGGGTTTCCTTTGCATTTAATTTTGTCAAGAAGTTTTGCCTTCTTTTTAATATTTTTTTAGTTGTTGATGGACCTTTATTTTTATTTATTTATTTATATGTGGTGCTGAGAATAAAACCCAGTGCCTCACATATGCCAGACAAGTGCTCCACCACTGAGTCACAACCCCAGACCCACTGCCTTCCTTTTTAAACTGGAAAATATCGTTCTATATTCTTTCAGAAGGCAAAAAACTATACTAATCAGATTGCTTTTTGTTAATAAACCCTACTACAATAAATATTTCTAATGAAGAATGGACAGAGACTAACAACTGCTTTAATCAATAAATAAGGGTGATGGACAAATTAAAATGATTTAAAAATTCCCAAAGTGATTGAATAAACAACAGCCACATTATACTTAAAATTCTTGTGGTACTCTGGGGGATGATGGAAAAATTGTGATAATGGAACTCAAGAATCAAAAACAGATAAAAACTATGGAATAATTTATATATTCTAAGTGCTATGGTTTGAATAAGTGTCCTTCCCAAGATTCATGTTACAGGTAATTCCCAGGGTATTGCTACTGAGAGGTCGTGGAAGTTTCAGGAGGTAGAGCTTATTGAGAAGGCCTTACATCACTGGAGGTGTCCCTTGAAGGGGACTATGGGACCTTGGCCTCTTCCTCTTCAGTCATTTGTTCTGCTACATGCTCCTGCTATTATGTGCTGACCTGCCAAAGGCCCAAAGCTCTGAGTTCTGCCCCTCCCAGTCTTGGACTGGAACCTCCAAACTATAAGCCAAAATATACCTTCTTTATTTGAAAGTTAATTATCTCAAGATAGTTTGCTATAATAACAAAACACTAACACGAAGTGAAGGGGTAAGAGGGTCAAATTCCAAAACAAATATGTGAAAAAGAACGAACAGAGGTTATAATAGCAAAGAATTCAATCTGAAATGGTTAGAGGGGAAAAGAAGAAAATTTAATATCATAAAAAACACAAGTGAATGAAATGTCCACTTTTCTTTCCTTCATATTAAATTAAGCCCACCATTAAAGCCTAATTCATATTTCCATATCTTGCATGAGGATGTCTCTAAAATGCTTGAGCATGTGGATGGTATCTTATACTTTACTGAATTCCCGTTATTCTAAGCATATGAGAAATGTTTATAAACATCTACTGACTACATAGGTAAACCACAAAGTCTTCATTTTCATAAACATTTAAAAGAAGTAAATGTAAAATCAAAGATAAAGACTATCAAGAACATAGTGGAAAAGACACAGATCAGACTGATGGCCTATTCCAGGCTTTCTATTTTGTCTTAATAACACCAAGGACATATTCTATGATGCTGCTGTTCATGTAATTTTCCTTCAAGTACCTGGCACATTATAATCATTTAATTGTGATAACTTTATATCTTGAGTTTATTAAACATAAATAGACTTATTTTTCTTGTCCTGTTTTCCTAAATAATATAGTAAAACAATTATTTACATACCATTTATACTGTATTTGGTATTATAAGAAATTTAGAGATTATTTAAAGTATATAGGAGGATGTACATAAGTTACATGCAAGCACTACACCATTTGATATAAGGGACTTAAGCAACTACAGATTTTGGGGTTTGAGGGGTGTCCTAGAACCAGTTCTCCACACATCTGGAGGGATGACTGAGAATATGGAAGTTTAGATATTCTTCATGACTAGAAATTATTTTTATTTAGTTATTAAAATTTTTATATAAGCCCCAAAATACTGAATAAAACATTAAAATTAGCTGATCATGGTAGTACATGCCTGTAATTCCATGATTTGGGAGGATTGCAGGTTCAAGGTCAGCATCAGTAATTCAGCAAGGACCTGAGCAACTTAGTGAGACCCTGTCTCAAAATTTAAAAAGTAAAAAAAAAGGGCTGTGGATTAGTGGTTAAGTGCTCCTGGGTTCAATCCCACGTACCAAAAAGAAAAAAAAAGTTTTCTCAAGTTTATTTATAAAAATATAAGTACAAATAAAGGAAAAGCATTTCTATCTTAGGATTAAGTCATCATCCTACCTTGCCACTTAGAGGTCGACTTAGAATTCTAGTCAGTTAGAGGTCTACTTAAAATTCCAGTTGCCTTCCTACCCACAAAACCAGTGATAACTACATAAGGACATCTCTTTCCAGGTGTTACTCTTCCTTTATGGTTCAAATTAGTTTTACTAAAACCTGTAAAAGGAAAAGAATAAGACACAATTGCTGGATGTGGTAGCATGCCTTTAATACCAGCTACTTGGGAGGCTAAGGCAGAAGGATCACAAGTTTGCAGCCAGCCTGGGCAATTTAGTAAAACCCTGTCTCAAAATAAAAAAATAAAAAGGGATGGGGATGTAGCTCAGTGAAGAAAGTACCTAGATTCAATTTCCAATACCTCAAAAAAAGAGAAGGAAAAGGAGAAGAAACTATCAAGTTAGGAATGCAATTGTGAGGGTCACAGGATACTCAATTGCTCAAAAGAGTAGATGAGTACTTTATAACTTATTATTTCCATATTTTTTGAACTACACAAAATATTTCATTTTTAAATGGAATAGAAGTCCATTGGGAAGGTTTCTGTGGTTATACTCAACTGCAAAGGAACAGGTGATTCTCACACTTTCCCTTTAGCCTTCTCTTGTGTCACTACTTCCTCAACAGGACAATCTAGACTGTATCTGTGCATTGTGGTAGACACTAAACACAAAACTACTAAGCTGTGTGTGTGTGTGTGTGTGTGTGTGTGTGTGTGTCTGTGGGGCAGGGGTGCTGGGGATCTAACCCAGGACCTGGTGCATTCTAGGCAAGGGCTGTATCACTAAGCCAAATCCCTAGCCCTATATGAGGCTACTGAAGGTTTGAACTATTATTAGGCTGAATTGAGATGTTACAATAAGTGCAAAACACTTCACTAATGATTTTATATTAATTATATGCTTAAATGACAATATTTTGAATATACTGAGATAAATAAAATTTATTACCATGTGATTCACATTTTGTTTCTATTTGATAGAATAGAAACTCATCTAGAGTAGAATCACTCTCTCATATTCCATTTACTTATTACTGCATTGCAATCTTACTTCTTTACTTTCAGCTCTACTCTATTCAAATTGCTTTTTATCAGTTCTCCAATAAGTGTTAGTGGACATTATTTTAATTTCTGTGGCACGTAATATTACTGTGCTTTTCCATCATGATTTAAACAACTTTTCCCTATCTACTGAAGACACATGTTCACTGCAGAAATTCTACAAATACATAACATTAGTTTCAACTATATTTAAGCAACTCAAAATTGACTAATACATGGTCAATACTACCATGATTACTGCACTATAATACTACCATTTTGTATTAGTAAATAAATAGGTGAACATTATAGCAATCTTGTAGCAGCTATCATTTTAAATTCTATGTACTGTCTTACAGCCTACATTAATACTACTCTATGAATATTATCCCATGTTTTTATAGTCTTTTCTTGCATTACTTTTTAATGTACATTTGATCTAACACATTTCTTACTAATTGATTCTTGTTTTGAACATTTTTACACACATCCATATTTTCTCAAGACATAAATTTCAAGAAGATGAAATATCAGATGAAAGATAAAACAAACTCTTAATGATTTTTACTTACATTGCAAAAATCTCTTCCAGAATGAGTGCATTCATTTATATTCTGAAGAACATAAAGAAGGGTGCTACTTTTTCTCTTATCACTGACAAGTAAGAACATTATCATTCTTAATAACTTTATTGCTTAGTATTTGAAAAAAAAATCTGCCTTATTTGGTAGTTAGATTATAGTGAGAATAAACATTTTCCATGTGTTTTTATGGCCACCTGTATTCTTTCATTCATGAACTGTCATGTTCATGAGTCAGTTTTCTGTGGTTAAGTTCTAATTTCCTATAAAAAAAAAAAAAGGAAAAAAGTTCTAATTTCCTTCAATGATTCGACAGAGGAATTATATTAATTTTTTTAAGAACTGATATCTTGACCAGCTCCGAGTCCAGGAGCCAACGGCGAGCTCTGACCCACAGGCAGATTCAGGGAACAGGAAAGGGCAGCCAGGGACTTCCCCAAGCAGCCCTGCTCCCTCCGCTGGCAGGCATCTTTCAAGGCTAGCTTCTCGGAGCAGGCCGTCCTGTGAGAGCCTTTCTACACAGAGCCAGCCACAAGTCCCGGAGCCAGCGGAGAGCTCCAGCCCGCAGGCAGCCTCTGGGACCAGGGCAGGGCAGTCAGAGACTTCTCCAGGTGGCCCTGCTCCCTCCGGCAGCAGGCTCTTTCCACGGAGCGATCCAAGATGGTGGACTAGAGGATGACTGCATCTCCTGTTGCTCCAGAACCCAGCATTCAAGAAGGGGAGGCATTGAGAGACTTAAACTAAAATAGGTCCATGGGGTGAGTCTTCCCCACGGTGTGAAGGTCGGCCCGGGCGGCAGCCCCGGATAGGGGCAGCTTCTAAAAGCAGGGCAGGGCAGCTAGAGGCTTCCCCAGGTAGCCCTGCTCCCTCCAGTGGTGGGCTCCTCCCACACAGCCAGCTTCTCAGAGCAGGACCCCCAGTGAGAGCCTTTCTGCACAAAACCAGCTCCGAGTCCCAGAGCCAGTGGAGAGATCCGGCCCGCAGGCAGCTTCAGGGACCAGGACAGGGCAGCCAGGGACTTCCCCAAGCAGCCCTGCTCCCTCTGGCGGCAGGCTCCTTTCACTGGCCAGCTTCTTGGAGCAGACCGCCCAGTGAAAGCATTTCCGCACACAGCCAGCTCCAAGCCCTGGAACCAGTAGTGGGCTAGGGGCAGCTTTCTTCAGAAGCACTGCATTATCAAGTTCTTCCAAGACTTTAGGCTACTGAAGGCTGGGAGGTGATATACTGGAAATCTACAGGGACACTATAAGCCAAAAGAGGAAATCTGCAATATCTCAGAGTCCCATTGACATCTGACCAATATGAGAAAACAAGGGAAGAAAATGTCCCAAGCAAACCTAAGATACTATATCAATAAAACTCAATCACAGCACAGCAGAAGAAATGTCAGAAAGGAAGTTCAGAACGTACAAAACTGAAACAATCAGGGAAGCAAACGAGGAGATGAAAGAGCAAATGCAGCCATTGAAGGAGGAGATGAAAGAGCAAATGCAGGCATTAAATGATCGCACCAATCAACAGTTAAAAGAGCAAATACGGGAAGCAAGAGATCATTTCAATAAAGAGTTAGAGATACTGAAAAAAAACGAACAGACAGAAATCCTTCAAATGAAGGAAACAATAAACCAAGTTAAAAACTCCATTGAAAGCATAAACAATAGGATAGGATAGAACACCTGGAAGACAGAACCTCAGACATTGAAGACAAAATATTTAACCTTGAAAACAAAGTTGAACAAACAGAGAAGATGGTAAGAAATCATGAACAGAATCTACAAGAATTATGGGATATCATGAAAAGGCCAAATTTAAGAATTACTGGGATTGAGGAAGGCTTAGAGAAACAAACCAAAGGAATGAACAATCTATTCAATGAAATAATATCAGAAAATTTCCCAAATTGAAGAATGAAATGGAAAACCAAGTACAAGAGGCTTATAGGACTCCAAATATACAAAATTACAACAGACCCACACCAAGGCACATTATAATGAAAATACCTAACATACAAAATAAAGACAGAATTTTAAAGGCCGTGAGAGAAAAGATTCAAATTACATTCAGGGGGAAACCAATAAGAGTATCAGCAGATTTTTCAGTCCAGACCCTAAAAGCTAGAAGGGCCTGGAACAACATTTAACAAGCCCTGAAATGGATGCCAACCAAGAATATTATACCCAGCAAAACTTACTTTCTGAATGATGACAAAATAAGATCCTTCCATGATGAACAAAAGCTAAAGGAATTTACAAAAAGAAAGCCAGCATTACACAACATTCTCAGCAAAATATTCCATGAGGGAGATGAAAAACAACGATGCAAATCAGCAAAGGGAGGAACTAGCCAAAAGGAATAGCCAAATAAAGGAGAAACCAAATCATGTCAAAAAACAAAAATGAGTCAAATGACTGGGAATACAAATCATATCACAATAATAACCCTGAATGTTTATGGCCTGAACTCATCAATCAAAAGACATAGACTGGCAGAATGGATTAAAAAGAAAAATCCAAAAATATGAAACTCATCTCATAGAAAAAGATACCCATAGACTAAAGGTGAAAGGATGGGGAAAAACATACCATGCACATGGACTCAGCAAAAAAGCTGGAGTATCCATCCTCATTTCAGATAATGTGGACTTCAAGCCAAAACTAGTCAGAAGGGATAAAGAGGGACATTACATACTGCTTAAGAGAAGCATAAATCAGAAAGACATAACAATCATAAACATCTATGCCCCAAACAGTGGCTCATCCATGTACATCAAACAAATCCTTCTCAATTCCAGAAATCAAATAGACCACAACGCAATAATACTAGGCGATTTTAACACACCTCTCTCACCACTGGACAGATCTTCCAAACAAAAATTGAATAAAGAAACCATAGATCTCAATAACACAATCAACAATTTAGACTTAACCGACTTATATAGAATATACCATCCAACAAAGAACGAATACATTTTCTTCTCAGCAGCACATGGATCCTTCTCTAAAATAGACCATATTTTATGCCACAAAGCTACTGTTAGCAAATACAAGAAGATAGAGATACTACCTTGTACTCTGTCAGATCATAATGGATTGAAATTAGAAATAAATGACAGAATAAAAAACAGAAACTTCTCCAATACCTGGAGATTAAACAATATGCTATTATATGATGAATGGATAACAGAAGACATCAGGAGGGAAATAAAAAAATTCTTAGAAGTAAACAAGAACAAAGACACATCATATCAAAATCTCTGGGACACTATGAAAGCAGTACATAGAGGAAGATTTATTTCATGGGGCGCATTCAGAAAAAAAGTAGAAATCAACAAATAAACGACTTAACACTACCGCTCAAAGCCCTAGAAAAAGAAGAACAGACCAACACCAAAAGTAGTAGAAGACAGGAAATAGTTAAAATCAGAGCCGAAATCAACAAACATATGAAAAAATGTTCACCATCTTTAGTAATAAGAGAAATGCAAATCAAAACTACACTAAGATTCCATCTCACTCCTATTGGAATGGCGATTATCAAGAATACAAGCAACAATAGGTGTTGGAGAGGATGTGGGGAGAAAGGTACACTCATACATTGCTGGTGGGGCTGCAAATTAGTGCAGCCACTCTGGAAAGCAGTGTGGACATTCCTTAGAAAACTTGGAATGGACCTACCATTTGACCCAACTATTCCACTCCCTGGCCTATACCCAAAGGACTTAAAATCAGCATACTACAGAGATACAGCCACATCAATATTCACAGCTGCTCCATTCACAATAGCCAGATTGTGGAACCAACCTAGATGCCCTTCAATTGATGAATGGATAAAGAAGCTGTGGTGTATATATATACAATGGAATATAACTCAGCCATAAAAATGATAAAATTATGGCATTTGCAGGCAAATGGATGAAATTGGAGAATATCATGCTAAGTGAGATAAGCCAATCTAAAAAATCCAAAAGACGAATGATCTCACTGAATAGCGGATGATGACACGTAATGCGGGGTAAGGGGGGGCAAGAACGGAGGAAGGAGGGATTGTATAGAGGGAAAAGAGGGGTGGGAGGGGTGGGGGGTAAGGAAAAAATAACGGAATGAATCAAACATCATTACTCTATGTAAATGTATGAATATGCAAATGGTATGTTGTTACTCCACGTACTAACAGAAACAACATGTATCCCAATTGTCAACAATAAAAAATAAATAAATAAATTTAAAAAATAATGGATTGAAATTAAAAATAAATGACATAATAAAAAACAGAAACTTCTCCAATACCTGGAGATTAAATAATCCACTATTACATGATGAATGGATAACAGAAGACATCAGGAAGGAAATAAAAAAATTCATAGAAGTAAACGAGAACAAAGACACAACATATCAAAATCTCTGGGACACTAAGAAAGCAGTACTTAGAGGAAGATTTATTTCATGGAGCGCATTCAACAAAAGAAAAAAAATAAACAAATAAATGACTTAACACTACAGCTCAAAGCCCTAGAAAAAGAAGAGCAGACCAACACCAAATGTAGCAGAAGACAGGAAATAGTTCAAATCAGAGCTGAAATCAATGAAATTGAAACAAAAGAAACAATCAAAAAATTAACAAAATAAAGAGTTGGTTCTTTGAAAAAATAAACATAATTGATAAACCCTTAGCCCCACTAACAAACAGAGAAAACTCAAATTACTAAAATTCAGAATGAACAAGGAAATATCACTACAGACACAAATGAAATACAAAACATAATTAGAAGCTATTTTGAAAATCTATACTCCAACAAAACAGAAAACCTCGAAGACATCAACAAGTTTCTAGAGACATATGAATTACCTAATCTGAACCAGCAGGACATACACAACTTAAATAAATCAATTTCAAGCAATGAAACAGAAGAAGTCATCAAAGCCTACCAACAAAGAAAAGTCCGAGACCAGATGGGTTCTCAGCCGAGTTCTACAAAACCTTTAAAGAAGAGCTCATTCCAATACTTCTCAAAGTATTCCAAGAAATAGAAGAGGAGGGAACCCTCCCAAACTCATTCTATGAGGCCAATATCACCCTGATACCTAAACCAGACAGAGACACATCGAGGAAAGAAAATTTCAGACCAATATCCTTAATGAACATCGACGTAAAAATTCTCAACAAAATTTTAGCAAATCGCATACAAAAACATATTAAAAAGATAGTGCACCATGATCAAGTGGGTTTTATCCCAGGGATGCAAGGTTGGTTCAACATCCGGAAATCAATAAATGTCATTCACCATATCAACAGACTTAAAGTCAAGAATCACATGATTATTTCGATAGATGCAGAAAAAGCATTCGATAAAATACAGCACCCCTTCATGCTCAAAACACTAGAAGAAATTGCGGTAGTGGGAACATTCCTTAACATTGTAAAGGCCATCTACGCTAAGCCCATGGCCAATATCATTCTAAATGGTGAAAAATTGAAAGCATTCCCCCTAAAAACTGGAACAAGGCAGGGATGCCCTCTTTCACCACTTCTATTCAACATCGTTCTTGAGACTCTAGCCAGAGCAATTAGACAGACCAAAGAAATTAAAGGGATACAAATTGGAAAAGAAGAACTCAAACTATCCCTGTTCGCTGATGACATGATTATATATTTAGAGGAACCTGGAAATTCCACCAGAAAACTCTTAGAACTCATAAGTGATTCAGTAAAATAGCAGGTTACAAGATCAATGCTCATAAATCCAATGCATTTTTATACATAAGTGATGAATCTTCAGAAAGAGAAATTAGGAAAACTACCCCATTCACAACAGCCTCGAAAAAAATAAAATACTTGGGAATCAATCTCACAAAAGAGGTGAAAGACCTCTACAATGAAAACTACAGAACACTAAAGAAAGAAATTAAAGAAAACCTTAGAAGATGGAAAGATCTCCCATGTTCTTGGATAGGCAGAATTAATATTGTCAAAATGGCCATACTACCTTAAAGTGCTATACAGATTCAATGCAATTCCAATTAAAATCCCAATGACGTACCTTACAGAAATAGAGCAAGCAGTCATGAAATTCATCTGGAAGAATAATAAACCCAGAATAGCTAAAGGAATCCTCAGTAGAAAGAGCGAAGCAGGGGGGTATCGCAAAACCAGATCTTCAACTCTACTACAAAGCAATAGTAACAAAAATGGCATGGTATTGGTACCAAAATAGACAGGTAGATCAATGGTACAGAATAGAGGACATGGACACAAACCCAAATAAATACAATTTTCTCATACTAGACAAAGGGGCCAAAATATGCAATGGAGAAAAGATAGCCTCTTCAACAAATGGTGCTGGGAAAACTGGAAAACCATATGCAACAGAATGAAATTAAACCCTTATCTCTCACCCTGCACAAAAATCAACTCAAAATGGATCAAGGACCTCGGAATCAGACCAGAGACCCTGCAGATTATAGAAGAAAAAGTAAGTCCAAATCTTCAACTTGTTGGCTTAGGATCAGACTTCCTTAACAGGACTCCCATAGCACAAGAAATAAAAGCAAGAATCAACAACTGGGATAGATTCAAACTAAAAAGCTTTCTCTCAGAAAAGGAAACATCAGTAATATGAAGAGAGAGCCTACAGAGTGGGAGAATATCTTTGCCATTCATACGTCAGATAGAGCACTAATTTCCAGAATCTATAAAGAACTCAAAAAACTCTACACCAAGAATACAAATAATCCAATCAACAAATGGGTTAAGGAAATGAACAGACACTTCACAGAAGATCTACAAGCAATCAACAGATATATGAAAAAATGTTCAACATCTCTATCTAGTAATAAGAGAAATGCAAATCAAAATTACCCTAAGATTCCATCTCACCCCAATTAGAATGGCAATTATCAAAAACACAAGCAACAACAGGTGTTGGCGAGGATGTGGGGAGAAAGGTACACTCATACAATGCTGGTGGGGCTGCAAATTAGTGCAGTCACTCTGGAAAGCAGTATGGATTCAAAGCGGTATGGAGATTCCTCAGAAAGCTTGGAATGGAACCACCATTTGACTCAGCTATCCCACTCCTTGGCCTATACCCAAAGGACTTAAAATCAGCATACTACAGAGATACAGCCACATCAATGTTCACTGCTGCTCAATTCACCATAGTCAGATTGTGGAACCAACCTAGATGTCCTTCAATTGATGAATGGATAAAGAAACTGTGGCATATATATACAATGGAATATTACTCCACCATAAAGAATGATAAAATTATGGCATCTGCAGGCAAATGGATGAAATTGGAGAATATCACGCTAAGTGAGATAAGCCAATCTCAAAAAACTAAAGGATGAATGATCTCGCTGATAAGCGGATGAGGACATTTAATGGGGGGTGGGAGGGGTTAGCGTTAAGGTTAGGGTTAGGTTTAGGGTTAGGGTTAAAGAGGGTGGTAAGAATGGAGGAAGGAAGCACTGTATAGAGGGAAAAGAGGGGTGGGAGGGAAGGGAAAAAAAATAACAGAATGAATCAATCAACACTACCCTATGTAAATTTTATGATTACACAAATGGTATGCCTTGACTCCATGTACAAACAGAGAAACAACATGTATCCCATTTGTTTACAATAAAAAAAAACTGACATCTTTACAACACTGTTATCATTCAGGAACATGGCATACCCTTCTACCTATAGAAATCTTTATTTTATCACAAATTGTTTCAGTATAGCTCCCTTTTCTTTACATAAATCTTCATGTTTCCTGTTAAACTTGTTACTATTTTATACATCTTGTTGTCAGTTATAAAAGATTATTTTTTAAAAATAATTTTCACACTGTCATTCCTTGCATTACTGAAAGCTATTGAGGTTTTAAATACCATTTTATAATTAGCTGTTTCACTGAAGTCACTTATTAATTTTTATAGTCCTTTTCAAACTATTTTCCTGGGATTTTTTTCTCCCCACCTCCCACCCCCACTGGTGCTGGGGATTGAAACCAAAGTGTCACAAATACTAAACACATACTCTACCACTGAGCTACACCCTCCAACCTGACATTCTTTTTTCCTTTCATTTTTTTGGGATAGTGGGATGATAATTATGTCACTCTCAATGATATGGTCTTCCCTCTTCCAAGACTTACACCTCAGTTTTGAAAAAATTTCTTAATGCAACATCCAGAAATTTCAGATGATCATGCCAAGTAACAATTTTGATAGAGGGCATTCTCATCTTATTTTGGGGGGTAATGTGTTTAGAATCTTATCTGATACTTTACATCTGCACCATGGTGATAAGTCTTGCAACAAGAAAGTTTCACAGCTAAAAATAAAGTTAAAAGATTTTCTTTAGTATAGAATTTCTTAGGGCTAATGTGTACTACGATTCTCTAAGAGAGAGCTGATTGCATACATCAACTCTTAAAACTTTTTGTGTGATGTCTCTATTATTAATTTTGAGACTAGAGTCCAATAAGACAGTTATAAAAGCCTATGTTAAGATGACTGAACCACTTACCAATTTATTGCCTTTTCACTTCCAATTTACCCATTACTGCCCTGCTTCTGATATTGGAAAAGTATTTTCTTATCAACTATGTTAAGTTTTATCAGTAGAGGGCGCTGAAGAGATTTGAGGGTAAAGGGGCTTTTCTTTTTCCAGTATGCTTCTCAAGGTGTATTACTGTGTCACAGGATGTCAAGTGATACCAATCCTTGGAATGCATCAGGCTAATACTAGGTGAGGCCAGAGAGAAAAATGTTAGTTAAATTTTGTCCCTTAGGCATCTGCCTAGTTCTTGGCTCTGCTGACTCCTTCAGTGAATTTAAGCTAGCCATCCCCATAGGCAGCCTTCCACTAAGTTCCATCAACATGGACATTCAATGAACTTCTTTCTATCCAGAGGCCCCATGGCCCCACCCTCTCCAACAAGGTCAGGAGCTCAGAAGGAGGAAGGTGGGGGGCAGCGGTCTTCAAGATCTATTCTTTTCTCAGGGGCTGGGGTTGTAGAGTGCTTGCCTACCATGTGTAAGGAAGGCACTGGGTTTGATTGTTGGCACCACATATAAATAAATAAAATAAAAGTTGTCCATCAACAACATATCATATATATTCCTTTCCAGGTGTTATGCCTCTGTACTAAAGATATTAATTTTATAATCAGAAAAAAGGCAATAAAGACATAAATTCTTTAAAAGTTTTTAATCAAATAACTGCTGTTTTGTTAATGATTATGTTGGGGGAATCTATACATTAATTCAAATCTATAACTTGCTATTTTTATTTTTATTAAACAATGAAACAGCTATCCCTTACAATGCTAGACACTGTGTTAAATACTTTATATTGAGTAAGAACCTGAGGTTGATGCTAAAATCTTAATCTTGCAAATGAGCAAAGTGAGGCAAAGAACAATGATTACCAAGAGGTCACAGTTTGAAAGAGTAGAGCTATGATCTAGGTGCAGGTGGGTATGTCTCCAAAAACTGAATGTATGTCCAAACTGGGATATAAATCTTAAAGGGCAATAAAAAGCACAATATAATCAATAATACACTTCCAAAGGAAAAAAAACTATTACAGAAAAAGTAATACAAAATTACTTACAAAATGGGTATTACAAAATTGGCAAGATATGAATAGAGAGATAGACATGATTAAGTCTGCATGATTAAGTACAAAGATATGGGCAACCACGGCATACTGAGAGACAGTCTGGGGAAAGGATAAAAGGTGAATGGACATGTTGAGCTCAAATCACACAGGGCTTGGAATAGGGATAAAGACTACCATGACGAGGAGGAGGGGGTCACTGTATTCACACTCAGACTACAATAACCTACAAGGAGAACTTTGGAATGATTGAAAGATGGAAACAAGGTAGGTAAGACCATTTCAAATGCTACTGTACCACTCAAACATGACATGATAAAGAACTATGAGAGAAATGGAGTGTGGGGGTCCTCCTTGCCACGACCCATGTGGAGAAAAGGCTTAACTGCCAGAGAATGATGTTGGTGGTTTTTCTATCTATTATCCAAAAAACTCATCTACTCAATAAACACACAAGAACCAATACTCTTTTTAAATGAGAGGGGGCATGACGGGTCTGGCCATACCAGCTCTGGCCTCTTACAACAACAACTTGCCCAACTCTCTTTTGATTATAATATACAGGTAAAGGGGGCAAGGGCAGGGAGGAACTGCTTCTGTGATGGACAGGACAGGGTGGAGTTAAGGGAGCCATTCTCTTAAGGGGGAATATTCCAGAAGGAGACAGGGAATTCCCTCCCAGCAGCACCACACGCTTTCCAGCAGTTCCTAGAAGCCAGGCATCTGCATCCTATGGTTCAACCTAGTCTGATTCTGCTAAATAAGGATGGCTTCCATAATGGAGAAATTTGATAATATTCCAAAAGAATGAATTGGTAGGGCAAAAAGAAGTATTAAAGGGAGAAGAAATCTGTTATAATACCATGGTTTCAGGAACAGATGAGACTGATGAGAAAGTCACTTAACAGGAATAAAATTGATTAAAACAATAAAAATAAGTGGTAGAATACTATCCCTTGGTGCCTTCTATTTCTATTTGTTTATAGTACATGGTTCCCATACATATCATCCTTTTTCACTGTCTTCTATTTCTCTCTTTGAAAACAACTAAAACTAGAGAGAGCAAATTTCCTCTTTTAAATTCCTAGGCTAACCCCTTCCATGAATTAATTTCACACATACATCATTTGCCTCAATTGTTTGAGGAGCCTTTAAGAGGTAATTAAAGACATAGGGTGGAGCCCTAATGAACAGGAACAGTACTCTTATAAAAGGGACCCCAAAGAGTTCTGTATCCCTCTTTCTGGCATGTAAGGCTCTTATAAGACATCCATAATCTGCAACCCAAAGGAAAGTTCTCACCAGAACCCAATATGGCTGGCATCCTAATTCAGGTCCAACCTACAGAACTGAAAAATAAAACTTTTGAGATTTACAAGCCACCTAGTTTTAGCAGCTTGAACTAAGTCACTGCTTCCACTTCAATCTATTTTAATTATCACATCATATAGATTCAAGAAAAATCTACTGTATATTCATGAGAGAATAAAAACACAATTAAGGTCCTAATATAAAAATGGTTTTGACCTTGTGGACCCTTGAGTTTTGGGGATTCCCTTGAGGTGCCCAGACACCATTTTGAGAATCACTGCTGTATGACTCTACCACTGAAGGACAGTTAGGTTGTTTTAAGTACTTAATGAGTGTCTAAATCATATTTCAGGCATGGAGTTAGAAAGACTTCATTTACTTACTTGTGCAACAATCAAAAATGAATATCTGATTTTTCAAGATGGCGGACTAGAGGGTGGCTGCATTTCATGTTGCTCCAGGACTCAGAATTCAAAAGAGGAGATATTGAGAGACTTGGGACCAATTCAAAGCAGCCGGGTGAGTCTCTCCCGTTGGGGAGGCGTCCCGGATGGGGCGGTCGTCCCTGAACGCAGGGAACTTTGTGAAGTAGAGCTGCCCAGCGAGACACCCCTTCCCCTGCTGGAGCAGCGAACTCACACAACTGGGAGCATCGTAGAGGAGGCCGCTCAGCACAGCGCTTGGACTCGCAGTAACCACTGGGGCTCCAGGTGGTGGCCCAGAGGAGTAGCTGCGCGGAGAGCAGTTTGGACTCAGAGCAACTGCTTCTGAACGCCAGGGCCTGCCCTGAGGAGGAGGAGGAGGAGCAGTAGCGTGGCCGCTTGGATTCGGAGTGACTATACCAGAGCTACGGGCGGTTGCCAGAGGAGCTGCGTGGTGAGCTGTTTGGACTCAAAGTGACCGCTCCTGAACACCAGGGGCTGCCTGGAGGAGGAGGAGGAGGAGCGCGGCGGACTGCTTGGACTCACAGTGACTGCGTTGAAGCTCCAGGCGGCTGCTCAGAGGAGGAGGCGAGTGGTGAGTTGTTTGGACTCAAAGCGCTCCTGAACACCGGGGGGCTGCCTGGAGGAGGAGTGCGGTGAGTCGCTAGGTCTCGAGTGGCCCCAACAGAGCTCCAGGTGACTGCCCGGAGGAGGCGTGCAGCGGGTCACGTGGACTCAGAGTGACCGCTCCTGAACACCTGGGGGGCTACCTGGAAGAGGAGGAGGAACGGGGCGGGTCACTTGGACTCGGAGTGACTGCCCAGGGCTACGGGCGGTTGGCGGGAGGAGGAGGCACGCAGTGAGTTGCTTGGACTCCTACTGACCACACCGGAACAACAGGCGGCTGTCTGGAGGAAGAGGCGTGCGGCGGGTCTCTGGGACTCAGAGCGATTGTATGGGGCTCCAGGTGGCTGCTCACAGGAGGGGCCGCATAGCCAGGCGATTAGGTACAGAGCAGGGTCCCAAGACCTAGGAGTCTTCTTGGTGGAAGAGCCGCACAGAGACACGCTTAGGGGCGGAGCAAAGGTTCCAGGACTGCGGGCAGATTCTCTGAGGAGAGGCAGCCTAAGGAGACTCGTCTGCAAAGGGTGAGGCTCCCAGGCCCAGGAGGAAGGGCCGGACCTCTGGGAACGTTGCAGAGGAAGGCAGCCCAGCCCAGGTGGTCGCTGTAGATTGAGGGGAACCTCTAGGAGGGGAACTGACCAGCAAGACCTCCCCACCAGGTGAGTCTTCCCTGCTGGGTGAGGTTTTCCCACAAGGACAGTAAAACCAGACACACAGGCCCAAACAGGCCTTGCCTCAGCCCGTAGCCTAGTTCCCCGTTGGATGACCACTGGTCAACAACTGGAGGCACCTCTGCCCACTAGCAGGGAATATACCCCACCTGAAGGCCACCACACCTAGAGAGGCAGTTCCTTCTGGAGCACCGCATTATCAACTTCCTCCAAGACTTCAGCCTACTGAAGGCTAAGAGGGGATATATATAGAAATCTTCAGGGACATTGTAAATCAACAGAGGAAATCTGCAATATCTCAGCGGTCCACTGATATCTGAACAATATGAGAAAACAAGGAAAGAAAATGCTGCAAACAAATGTAGATGTTACATCAATAAAATCCAATGACAGCATGGCAGAAGAAATGACAGAAAAGGAGTTCAGAATGTACATCATTAAAATGATCAGGGAAGCAAACGATGAGATGAAAGAGCAAATGCACGCACTGAATGATGAGATGAAAGAGCAAATGCAGGCATTGAATGATCGCACCAATCGACAGTTAAAAGAGCAAATACAGGAAGTAAAAGATCATTTCAATAAAGAGTTAGAGATATTGAAAAAAAAACCAAACAGAAATCCTTGAAATGAAGGAAACAATAAACCAAATTAAGAACTCCATAGAAAGCATATCCAATAGGATAGAACACCTGGAAGACAGAACCTCAGACATTGAAGACAAAATATTTAACCTTGAAAACAAAGTTGAACAAACAGAGAAGATGGTAAGAAATCATGAACAGAATCTACAAGAACTATGGGATATCATGAAAAGGCCAAATTTAAGAATTATTGGGATTGAGGAAGGCCTAGAGAAACAAACCAAAGGAATGAACAATCTATTCAATGAAATAATATCAGAAAATTTCCCAAATCTGAAGAATGAAATGGAAAACCAAGTTCAAGAGGCTTATAGGACACAAAATTACAACAGACCCACACCAAGGCACATTAAAATGAAAATACCTAACATACAAGATAAAGACAGAATTTTAAAGGCTGTGAGAGAAAAGAACCAAATTACATTCAGGGGGAAACCAATACGAATATCAGCAGATTTTTCAATCTAGACCCTAAAAGCTAGAAGGGCCTGGAACAACATTTTTCAAGCCCTGAAAGAAAATGGATGCCAACCAAGAATCTTATACCCAGCAAAACTTACCTTCAAATTTGATGACAAAATAAGATCCTTCCATGATAAACAAAAGCTAAAGGAATTTACAAAAAGAAAGCCAGCATTACAGAACATTCTCAGCAAAATATTCCATGAGGAAGAGATGAAAAACAAAGAAGCAAATCAGCAAAGGGAGGAATTGTCCTAAAGGAATTGTCAAATAAAGGAGGAACCAAGTTGTGTCAAATAAATAAATAAATAAAATTTAAAAATGAATCATATCACCGGGAAACCAAATCATATCTCAATAATAACCCTGAATGTTAATGGCCTGAACTCATCAATCAAAAGACATAGACTGGCAGATTGGATTAAAAAGAAGGATCCAACAATATGTTGCCTAAAAGAGACTCACCTCATAGAAAAAGATACCCATAGACTAAAGGTGAAAGGATGGGGAAAAATATACCATGCACATGGACAAAGCAAAAAAGCTGGAGTATTCATCCTCATTTCAGATAATGTGGACTTCAAGCCAAAGTTAGTCAGAAGGGATAAAGAAGGTCATTTCATACTGCATAAGGGAAGTATAAATCAGCAAGATATAACAATCATAAACATCTATGCCCCAAACAGTGGCTCATCCATGTATGTCAAACAAATCCTTCTCAATTTCAGAAACCAAATAGACCATAACACAATAATACTAGGTGATTTTAACACGCCTCTCTCACCACTGGACAGATCTTCCAGACAAAAATTGAACAAAGAAACCATAGATCTCAATAACACAATCAATAATTTAGACTTAACGGACATTTATAGAATATACCATCCAACCAAGAGCAAATACACTTTCTTCTCAGCAGCACATGGATCCTTCTCTAAAATAGACCATATATTATGCCACAAAGCTAATGTTAGCAAATACAAGAAGATAGAGACACTGCCTTGTATTCTATCAGATCATAATGGATTGAAGTTAGAAATAAATGAAAGAGTAAAACACAGAAACTATTCCAACATCTGAGGATTAAACAATATGCTATTATATGATGAATGGATAACAGAAGCTATTAGGAAGGAAATTAAAAAATTCTTAGAGGTAAATGAGAACAAAGAAACATCATATCAAAATCTCTGGGACACTATGAAAGCAGTACTTAGAGGGAAATTTATTTCATGGAGCGCATTTAATAAAAGAAGTAAAACTCAACAAATAAACAACCTAACACTACAGCTCAAAGCCCTAGAAAAAGAAGAACAGACCAGCATCAAAAGTAGTAGAAGACAGGAAATAGTTGAACTCAGAGCTGAAATCAATGAAATTGAAACAAAAGAAACAATACAAAAAAATTGACAAAATAAATAGTTGGTTCTTTGAAAAAATAAACAAAATTGATAAACCTTTAGCCACACTAACAAAGAGAAGACGAGAGAAAACCCAAATCACTAAAATTCGGAATGAACAAGGAAATATCACAACAGACAGGATTGAAATACAAAACATAATTAGAAGCTATTTTGAAAATCTATACTCCAACAAAATAGAAAATTTCGAAGACATCCACAGGTTTCTAGAGACATACGAATTGCCTAAACTGAATGAGGAGGACATACAAAATTTAAATAGACCAATTTCAAGTACTGAAATAGAAGAAGTCATCAAAAGCCTACCAACAAAGAAAAGTCCAGGACCAGATGGGTTCTCAGTCGAGTTCTACAAAACCTTTAAAGAAGAGCTCATTCCACTACTTCTCAAAGTATTCCATAAAATAGAAGAGGAGGGAACCCTCCCAAACTCATTCTATGAGGCCAATATCACCCTGATACCTAAACCAGACACAGACACATCGAGGAAAGAAAATTTCAGACCAATATCCTTAATGAACATCGACGCAAATATTCTCAACAAAATTTTAGCAAATCGCATACAAAAACATATTAAAAAACATAGTGCACCATGATCAAGTGGGTTTCATCCCAGGGATGCAAGGTTGGTTCAACATCCGGAAATCAATAAATGTCATTCACCATATCAATATACTTAAAGTCAAGAATCACATGATTATTTCAATAGATGCAGAAGAAGCATTTGATAAAATACAGCACCCCTTCATGCTCAGCACACTAGAAAAAATAGGGATAGTGGGAACATTCCTTAACATTGTACAGGCCATTTATGCTAAGTCCATGGCTAATATCATTCTAAATGGAGAAAAACTGAAAGCATTCTCCCTAAAAACTGGAACAAGGCAGGGATGCCCTCTTTCACCACTTCTATTCAACATTGTTCTTGAGACTCTGGCCAGAGCAATTAGACAAACCAAAGAAATTAAAGGGATACAAATTGGAAAAGAAGAACTCAAACTATCCCTGTTCGCTGATGATATGATTATATATTTAGAGGAACCTGGAAATTCCACCAGAAAACTCTTAGAACTCATAAGTGAATTCAGTAAAGTAGCAGGGTACAAGATCAATGCTCATAAATCCAATGCATTTTTATACATAAGTGATGAATCTTCAGAAAGAGAATTTAGGAAAACTACCCTATTCACAATAGCCTCGAAAAAAATAAAATACTTGGGAATCAATCTCACAAAAGAGGTGAAAGACCTCTACAATGAGAACTACAGAACACTAAAGAAAGAAATTAAAGAACACCTTAGAAGATGGAAAGATCTTCCATGTTCTTGGATAGGAAGAATTAATATTGTCAAAATGGCCATACTACCTAAAGTGCTATACAAATTCAATGCAATTCCAATTAAAATCCCAATGACGTACCTTACAGAAATAGTGCAAGCAATTATGAAATTCATCTGGAAGAATAAGAAACCCAGAATAGCTAAAGCAATCCTTAGCAGGAAGAGTGAAACAGGGGGTATCGCAATACCAGATCTTCAACTCTACTACAAAGCAATAGTAACAAAATCGGCATGGTATTGGTACCAAAATAGAAAAGTAGATCAATGGTACAGAATAGAGGACACGGACACAAACCCAAATAAATACAATTTTCTCATACTAGACAAAGGTGCCAAAAATATGCAATGGAGAAAAGATAGCCTCTTCAACAAATGGTGCTGGGAGAATTGGAAATCCATATGCAACAGAATGAAACTAAACCCATATCTCTCACCATGCACGAAACTAAACTCAAAATGGATTAAGGACCTTGGAATCAGACCAGAGACCCTGCAGATTATAGAAGAAAAAGTAGGTCCAGATCTTCAACATGTTGCCTTAGGACCAGACTTCCTTAACAGGACTCCCATAGCACAAGAAATAAAAGCAAGAATCAATAACTGGGATAGATTCAAACTAAAAAGCTTTCTCTCAGCAAAGGAAACTATCAGCAATGTGAAGAAAGAGCCTACAGAGTGGGAGAATATCTTTGCCAATCATACTTCAGATAGAGCTCTAATCTCTAGAATCTATAAAGAACTCAAAAAACTCTACTCTAAGAATACAAATAATCCAGTCGACAAATGGGCTAAGGAAATGAATAGACACTTCACAGAAGAAGATCTACAAGCAATCAACAAACATATGGAAAAATGTTCAACATCTCTAGTAATAAGCGAAATGCAAATCAAAACCACCCTAAGATTCCATCTCACCCCAATTAGAATGGCGATTATCAAGAATACGAGCAACAACAGGTGTTGGCGAGGATGTGGGGAGAAAGGTACACTCATACATTGCTGGTGGGGCTGCAAATTAGTGCAGCCACTCTAGAAAGCAGTGTGGAGATTCCTTCAAAAACTTGGAATGGAACCACCATTTGACCCAGCTATCCCACTCCTTGGCCTATACCCAAAGGACTTAAAATCAGCATACTACAGAGATACGGCCACATCAATGTTCATAGCTGCTCAATTCACAATAGCCAGATTGTGGAACCAACCTAGATGTCCTTCAATTGATGAATGGATAAAGAAACTGTGGTATATATATACAATGGAATATTACTCAGCCATAAAGAATGATAAAACTATGGCATTTGCAGGCAAATGGATGAAATTGGAGAATATCATGCTAAGTGAGATAAGCCAATCTCAAAAAGCCAAAGGACGAATGATATCACTAATAAGTGGATGATGACATATAATGGGGGGAGGGTAGGGTTAGTGTTAGGGTTAGAGTTAGGGTTAGGGAGGGTGGCAAGTATGGAGGAAGGAAGGACTGTATAGAGGGAAAAGAGGGGTGGGAGGTGGGGGCAATGGAAAAAATAACAGAATGAAACAAACAACATTACTGTATGTGAATTTATGATTACACAAATGGTATGCCTTTACGCCATGTACAAACAGCGAAACAATATGTATCCCATTTGTTTACAATAAAAAAAATACATTATTAAAAAAAAAAAAACAAGACCCAACAATATGCTGTCTCTACGAGTCTCACATCATAGGCAATGACATCCACAGACTAAATATGAAAAGATGAGAAAAAACATATCACTCATATGAATTAGTTAAAGAAGTATGGGTTTCCATCCTCATATCAAATAAAGTGAACTTCAAGCCAAAGTTAACCATAAGGGACAAAGAAGGTCATTTCATTTTAATGAAGGGGATTAAACAGCAGCAAGACATAACAATTGTAAATATTTATGCTCCAAACAATGGAACATCTATGTATGTTAAACAAACCCTTCTCAAATTCAAGAATCAAATAGACCACAACACAATAATACTGGTGACTTTAACACACCTCTTTTATTACCATTCTGATCTTCTAAACAAAAACTAAATGAAGAAACTATAGAACTAAATAATACAAACAGTAATTTAGACTGCACAGACATATATAGAATATTTCATCCATCAACAAGTGAATACACATTTTTCTCATCAGCACATGGATCCTTCTCTAAAATAGACCATATCTTATGTCACAAAGCAATGCTTAGTAGATACAAAAAAATGGAGATAATACCCTGCATTCTATCACATCATAATGGACTGAAATTACAAGTCAATGATAAAATAAAAAATAGAAGCTACTTTAACACATGGAGACTAAATAATACATTATTGAATAATGAATGAACAGTAGAAGAAATCAAGGATGAAATGAAAACATACTCAGAGGTAAATGAGAACACTGATACAGCATACCAAAATCTCTGGGACACTATGAAGACAGTCCTAAGAAGAAAGTTCATTGCACTGAGCTCATTTATTAAAAGAATAAAAAGTCAACAAATAAATGACCTAACATTACATCTCAAAACCCTAGAAAAAAAAAAAACAACAACAACAAATCAACACCAAAAACAGTAGAAGATAGGAAATAATTAAAATCAGAGTTGAAATCAATGAAATTGAAACAAAAGAAACAATTGGAAAAAATGGACAAAACAAAAAGTTGGTTCTTTGATAAAATCATTAAAATTGATAAACTCCTAAACACATTAATGAAGAGAAAAAGAGAGAAAACCCAAATTACTAAAATACTTGAAAAAGGAAAAATTACAATGGGCACAACAGAAATACAGAAGATAATTTGAAACTATTATGAAAATTTATACTCCAATAAAATAGAAAATGTTCAAGACATTGAAAAATTTCTAGAGATATATGACCTACGTAAACTGAATCAGGAGGTCATACATGATTTAAACAGAACAATTTCAAGTCATGAAATAGAAAATGCCATTAAAATTCTACTAATTAAGAAAAACCCAGCACCAGACAGATTCTCAGTCAAGTTCTACAAGACCTTCAAATAAGGATTAACACCAATATCCCTCAAATTATTGCTTTAAATAGAAAAGGAGGAAACCTTTCCAAACTCATTCTATGAGGTTAATATCACCCTGATATCAAAACCAGACAAAGACACATCAAGGAAAGGAAACTTCAGACCAATATCCCTGATGAGCATAAATACAAAAAATTCTCAAATTCTATCTACTCATATACAAAAAATTAAAAAGATTGTGTACCATGATCAAGTGGGATTCATCCTAGGAATGCAGAGTTGGTTCAACATATAGAAATCAATAAACATAATTCATCATATCAATAGACTTTAAAACAAGAATCATATGAGGATCTCATTAGATGCAGAAAAAGCATTTGACAAAATACAGCACCTCTTCATGTTCAAAACACTAGAAAAACTACAGGTGGTAGAAAAATACCTCAACATCATAAAAGACCTTTATTCTAACCCCAAGGCCAACATAATTCTAAATGGAGAAAAATTGAAAGCATTCCCTCTAAAAACTGGAATAAGACAAGGATGCCCTCTTTCACTACTTTTATTCAACATTTTCCTTGAAACTCTAGCCAGAGCAATTAGACAGGAAAAACAATTTTGTGTGTGTGTGTGTGTGTGTGACTGAATTGTACAAATTCTTTATTGGAATTATAAAATCTTGTTGGGAATATCTCAAGGCAGTAGACGGAGAGTAGACAAGAAAAGGACCAAATATCAAAGAGATGGAGATGATTGTGTTTAGATTTGGCAGATCTCACAGCCATACTCTGCAAGGGGGCAGGACGTGGCATAGTGGGTACCAGCAGGAGAAGGTTCACAGTATAATCAAGGGATCTGAAATCCAAAGTCAGGATTCTAGAGACACTTTCCACCTACACTGCCCATGTGGGAAAAACAAATTAAAATATACAAACAGGTAAAGAAGAACTCAAAGTACCACTATTGCCAATGATATGATTCTATATTTGGATGATCCAAAAAATTTCGCCAAAAATCTTTTAGAACTAATAAATTAATTCAGCAAAGTAGCAGGATATAAAATCAGTACTCAAAAATCAAACACATTCCTATACACCAGTATTGAATCTACTGAAAGAGAAATAAAGAACACTACCCCATTCACAATCACCTCGAAAAAAATAAAAATACCTGGGAATCAATCTAACAAAAGAGGTGAAAGACCTCTACAATGAAAACTATAGAGCAGTAAAAAATGAAATTGAAGAAGACCTTAGAAGATGGAAAGACCTCCCATGCTCCTGGATAGGCAGAATTAATATTGTCAAAATGGCCATACTACCAAAAGCATTACACAAATTTAATGCAATTCATATTAAAATCCCAATGACATTCTTCACAGAACTAGGAAAAGCAATTATGAAATTCATTTGGAAAAGTAAAAGACCCAGAATAGCCAAAGCAATCTTTAGCAAGAAAAGTGAAGCAGAAGGCATCATAATACCAGAATTCAAACTATACTACAGAGCTATAGTAATAATATCAGCACGGTATTGTCACCAAAACAGACACGTAGACCAATGATACAGAATAGAAGACACAGAGACAAACCCACATAAAAACAGGTATCTCATATTAGACGAAGGTGCCAAAACATTCACTGGAGAAAAGATAGCTTACTTAACAAATGGTGCTGGGAAAAATGGAAAGCCACATGTAACAAAATAAAATTACAACCTTATCTCTCACCCTGCATGAAACTCAACTCACTGTGGCACTAGAACAGAGACCCTGTGACTACTAGAAGTAAAAGTAGGCCCAAATCTTCACCATGTCACCCTAGGACCTGACTGCCTTAACAAGACCCCTGAAGCACAAGAAGTAAAATGAAGAATCAATAAATGAGGTGGACTCAAACTAAAAAGCTTCTCAGCAAGAGAAACAATCAATAATGTGAAGAGAGAGCCTACAGTTTGGGAGAAAATCTTAACCACATGCACCTCAGATAAAACATTATTCTCTAGGATATATATAGAAGAAACTCAAAAAACTTAACACCAAATAACACAATCAATAAATGGGCTAAGGAACTGAACAAATTCTTCACAGAAGATATACAATGGATCAACAAATAGGTGAAAAAATGTTCAACATCTCTAACAATTAGAGAAATGCAAATCAAAACTACTCTAAGATTTCATCTCACCCCAATCAGAATGGCAATTATCAAGAATACAAGTAACAATAAATGTTGCTGAGGATGTACACTCATACCTTGCTGGTGGGAATGCAAATTGGTGCCACCATTATGGAAAGTAGTGTGAAGATCCTCAGAAAACTTGGAATGGAACCACCATTTGACCCAGCTATCCCACTCCTCAGTTTATACCCAAAGGACTTAAAATCAACACACTACAGTGACACAGCTTCATCAATGTTTATAGCAGCTCAATTTACAATAGCTAAACTATGGAACCAACTTAGATGCCCTTCAACAGATGAATGGACAAATAAAATGTGGTGTGTGTATCTATCCATCTATCATCTATCTATCTATCTATCTATCGATCTATCTATCTATCTATCTATATGTTGGAGTGTTACTCAGTTTTAAAGAAGAATGAAATTCTGGCATTTGCTGATAAATGGATGGAGTTAGAAAATTTCATACTAAGTAAAATAAGTCAAACAAACAAAAAAATCAAAGGCCAAATGTTTTCTGTGATATACAGAAGCTAATTCAAAATAAGGGGTGGAGGGATAGGAAGAATAGAGTTACTTTGTATTAGGTAGAGGGGAGAGAAGGGAAGGGAAGGGGCATGTGGGAAGAAATGATAATAGAGTGAAACACATTATTATGTCATGTACGTGTATGACTGCATGACCTATGTGATCCTGAAATATGTATAATCAGAAATAGAGATTATACTCTATGTATGATCTATCAAAATGTACAAATGCATTCTACTGTCATGTAAAAGTAATTAGAACAAAGAAAATTTAAAATGTATTTTTAAAAAATAATTACCACAGGAATTCTGGAAAAAATCTTTCTGCATGTACAAGAAATTTCCTTGGACACTTTGAAGTCTGTCCATTTAGCAAAAATGATTGAATTAAGGAGTAAAAGGAATATCAGACTGCAAATTAGATACTCCATTTGCAATAGCCTCAAAAAAAAAAAAAAAAAAAAAAAAAACTTGGGAATCAATCTAACCAAAGAGGTAAAAGATCTCTACAATGAAAACTGCAAAACATTGAAGAAAGAAATAAAGGAAGACCTTAGAAGATGGAAAGATCTCCCATGTTCTTGGATAGACAGAATTAATATTATCAAAATGGCCATACTTCCAAAGGCGCTATACAGATGTAACGCAATTCCAATTAAAATCCTTATGACGTGTCTCATAGAAACAAAAAAAGCAATCATGAAATTCATCTGGAAGAACAAAAGACCCAGAATAGCCAAAGCAATCCTGGGTAGGAAGAGTGATGCAGGAGGTATCACTATACCAGACCTTAAACTCTACTATAGGGCAATAGGAACAAAAACGACATGGTACTGGCACCAAAATAGACAGATAGGTCAATAGTACATGATAGAAGACACAGAGACATACCCACATAAGTACAGAAACCTCATACTAGACAAGGGTGCCAAAAACTTACAATGGAGAAAAGATAGCCTCTTCAACAAATGGTGCTGGGAAAACTGGAAATCCATATGCATGAAACTAAACCCCTATCTCTCACCCTGTACAAAACTTAACTCAAAATGGATTAAGGATCTAGAAATTAGACCTGAGACCCTTCACCAAATAGAAGAAAAAGTAGGCCTGAAACTCCATCATGTTGGCTTAGGACCATACTACCTTAACAAGACCCCCACAGCGCAAGAAATAAAAAGAAGAATCCATAAATGGGATAGATTCAAACTAAAAAGTTTTTTCTCAGCACAGGAAACAATCAATAATGTGAAAAGAGAGCCTACAGAGTGGGAGAAAATCTTTTCCATACACATTTCAGACAGAGTACTCACCTCCAAAGTTTATAAAGAACTTAAAAAAAACTTTACACCCAAAATACGAAGAACCCAATCAATAAATGGGCTAAGGAAATGGGCAGACACTTCACAGAAGAAGATATACAAGTGATCAACAAATATATAAAAAAGTGCTCATCATCCCTAGTAATTAGAGAAATGCAAATTAAAACCACCCTAAGGTTTCATCTAACTTTAATTAAAATGGCTACTATTGGGAACACAAGCAATAATAAGTGTTGGCGTGGATGTGGGGAAAAAGGCACACTCGTACATTGCTAGTGAAGTTGCAAATTGGTGCAGCCACTCTGGAAAGCAGTATGGAGATTCCTCAGAAAGCTTGGAATGGACCCACCATTTGACCCAGCTATCTCACTCCTCGGTTTATACCCAAAGGACTTAAAATCAGCATACTACAGTGATGCAGTCACATCAATGTTCATAGCAGCTCAATTCACAATAGCTAGATTGTGGAACCAACCTAGATGCCCTTCAGTTGATGAATGGATAAAGAAACTGTGGTATATATACACAATGGAATATTACTCAGCCATAAAGAAGAGTAAAATTATGGCATTTACTGGTAAATGAATGAAGTTGGAAAATATGCTAAGTGAAATAGGCCAAGCACAAAAAACCAAGGGCCAAATGTTTTCTCTGATACGTGCATGACAGTATATAATGATGGGGGGTGGCAGGAGGAAGAGAAGAATGAAGTTTGGATGGTGTAGAGGAAAAAGCGATGGGAGGGGGTGGGAATAGAAAAACAATAGAATGAAACAGACAGTATTACCCTATATATATGTACGATTACATGAATGGCATGAATATACATTGTGTACAACCATAGAAATGAAAAGTTGTACCCCATTTGTGTACAATGAATCAAAATGTCTGTAAAAATAAAAAATATTTTAATAAAAAAATAATAAATCATTGCTTATAAAACTACAGATGATGTGGATGGTTCTCTTGGTCTCAGGCTTATTTAGGCATCTGCAATCAACTGAGAGAGTTGGAGGCTCTGCTGATCTTGCCCAGGTCCTCTGCATGTTTAGGAAATTACAGATTGGCTGTTCGAAGTAAAAAAAGGAGATTTTCTTCATTTCTCTATCAGCTTAGCCCAGATACTTAGCAATGGTATAGTTCTAAGAGAGAAGGTAGAAATTCTCAAGAAATCTTGAGGCCTAGACGTAGAAGTAGCACAGCACCAAACTAAATCACAAGGATCCATCCATATTGAAAGGATTCAGGGAACATCATGGGAAAAGCTGCATAGACATCACAATGGACATGGATGCAGGTAGGTGAAAAACCAGGATCATATTGGCAATCAATCTCACACTGAACTTGGGTCAAATGCCCATCTTTAAATGAGTCACTATAAATGAATTGTGGACAGAAAGCTTAGGAGTAGTGGTTTCTAAGGGAAATGTGGTATGCTGTTTCCTTAGGAAGGACTGACAAGGAAGGAAAATCAGAAATGTTTCACTCCATGGACTTACAAGCAGGGAGTCAGTTTATTATAGTGATTTAGAACACAAGTTTCTAATTCTGGCTCCTGATGTTGGAATCACAACACTGCTGCTTAGTAGATAGGTTAAACACCCTACTTATCCTTTCCAAACCTAAGTTTTCTCATCTGTAATATGGAAATAATTACTGCTCTTTCCTCAAGTAATGCTTTTGAGGATTACATGCAGTAATAAAAGTAAAGTCCTTAGAATAAAACCAGGCACATAGTAAGTGTTCACTAAATCTTAGCTATTTTGTATTATCCTTTGGCAACATTAAGTTTTTGAAAAATTCTAGAGAAAAGAGGGCTATGTCAGCAACAACATTTAAAGGCAGTAAATTGAATTTTCTTTACAATGGTGGAGTGAGAATCCTCTTTTAATCTCTACTGTACCTGCCATACTGAATTCAACTTCTAGCATAGTATTAGAGCCCCAAGGGGAATATATTTTTCATTGATAAATTCAGGTAAATTTCAGGCTTAAAAAACCAAAAAACCAGAAATCTCTATAAATGTAGACAAGTGGAAAGGGCACAAATCTGCATTTTCATGACTCCAGGGTATTGGAGTCCATCATTGGTTATCAAACAAGGTCAATGTTTGTCACCCCCAAAAATATTATAGCATATATTATTATGTAGATGGTTGTGATAGACACTCCATGCTTGAATGTAGAGACATACTTACAGCCGTTTGAGGAAGTAGCTCTAAGATGGCGGCTGGCATTGGGCCAAGAGGTGGCGCATAATTAGTGTTAACATGGCAAAGGGAGGAATTATCCTAAAGGAATTGTCAAATAAAGGAGGAGCCAAGTTGTGTCAAAAAAATAAGCAAAATTTAAAAAATGAACCAAATGACCGGGAAACCAAATCATATCTCTATAATAACCCTGAATGTTAATGGCCTGAACTCATCAATCAAAAGACATAGACTGGCAGATTGGATTAAAAAGAAAGATCCAACAATATGTTGCCTGCAAGAGACTCACCTCATAGAAAAAGATACCCATAGACTAAAGGTGAAAGGATGGGGAAAAACATACCATGCACATGGACTCAGCAAAAAAGCTGGAGTATCCATCCTCATTTCAGATAATGTGGACTTCAAGCCAAAACTAGTCAGAAGGGATAAAGAGGGACATTACATACTGCTTAAGAGAAGCAAATTGGAAAAGAAGTGATGAATCTTTGGAAAGAATAATCAGGAAAACTACCCCATTTACAATAGCCTCGAAAAAAATAAAATACTTGGGAATCAATCTCACAAAAGAGGTGAAAGATCTCTACAATGAGAACTACATTACACTAAAGAAAGAAATTAAAGAAAACCTTAGAAGATGGAAAGATCTCCCATGTTCTTGGATAGGCAGAATTAATATTGTCAAAATGGCCATACTACCTTAAAGTGCTATACAGATTCAATGCAATTCCAATTAAAATCCCAATGACATACCTTACAGAAACAGAGTATGCAATTATGAAATTCATCTGGAAGAATAAGAAACCCAGAATAGCTAAAGCAATCCTTAGCAGGAAGAGTGAAACAGGGGGTATCACAATACCAGATCTTCAATTCTACTACAAAGCAATAGTAACAAAAACGGTATGGTATTGGTACCAAAATAGAAAGGTAGAACAATGGTACAGAATAGAGGACATGGACACAAACCCAAATAAATACAATTTTCTCATACTAGACAAAGGGGCCAAAAATATGCAATGGAGAAAAGATAGCCTCTTCAACAAATGGTGCTGGGAGAATTGGAAATCCATATGCAACAGAATGAAACTAAACCCATATCTCTCACCATGCACGAAACTAAACTCAAAGTGGATCAAGGACCTTGGAATCAGACCAGAGACCCTGCATCTTATAGAAGAAAAAGTAGGTCCAGATCTTCAACATGTTGGCTTAGGGCCAGAGTTCCTCAACAGGACTCCCACAGCACAAGAAATAAAAGCAAGAATCAATAACTGGGATAGATTCAAACTAAAAAGCTTTCTCTCAGAAAAGGAAACTATCAACAATGTGAAGAAAGAGCCTACAGAGTGGGAGAAAATCTTTGCCAATCATACTTCAGATAGAGCACTAATCTCCAGAATCTATAAAGAACTCAAAAAACTCTACACCAAGAATGCAAATAATCCAATCGACAAATGGGCTAAGGAAATGAACAGACACTTCACAGAAGAAGATCTACAAGCAATCAACAAACATATGGAAAAATGTTCAACATCTCTAGTAATAAGAGAAATGCAAATCAAAACCACCCTAAGATTCCATCTCACCCCAATTAGAATGGCGATTATCAAGAATACGAGCAACAACAGGTGTTGGCGAGGATGTGGGGAGAAAGGTACACTCGTACATTGCTGATGGGGCTGCAAATTAGTGCAGCCACTCTGGAAAGCAGTGTGGAGATTCCTTAGAAAACTTGGAATGGAACCACCATTTGACCCAGCTATCCCACTCCTTGGCCTATACCCAAAGGACTTGAAATCAGCATACTACAGAGATACAGCCACATCAATGTTCACAGCTGCTCAATTCACAATAGCCAGATTGTGGAACCAACCTAGATGTCCTTCAATTGATGAATGGATAAAGAAACTGTGGTATGTATATATACAATGGAATATTACTCAGCCATAAAGAATGATAAAATTATGGCATTTGCAGGCAAATGGATGAAATTGGAGAATATCATGCTAAGTGAGATAAGCCAATCTCAAAAAGCCAAAGGACGAATGATATCGGTAATAAGTGGATGATGACACATTATGGGGGGAGGGAGTGGTTAGTGTTAGGGTTAGAGTTAGGGTTAGGGAGGGGGGCAAGAATGGAGGAAGGAAGGACTGTATAGAGGGAAAAGGGGTGGGAGGGGTGGGGGGAAGGGAAAAAATAACAGAATGAATCAAACAACATTACCCTATGTAAATTTATGATTACACAAATGGTATGCCTTTACGCCATGTACAGAGAAACAACATGTATCCCATTTGTTTACAATTTAATAAAAAATGAATATCTACCAATGCATCTCTGGTCTCTTACCTCAAACTAATATTCTCACTGACATTACATGTGGAAATCTAAACTGCTCCCAATTAGAACATAAGACAATCCCACATCTTTCTTTACATTCAGTAACAGTGGCAGTTGTTCTTTTTTAACCTGTCACATGTAAGCAGAGAATGAAACCAAGTACAGGCTCAATTTTGTGATATCTAAGCTGTTGCTAGATACCACTTATCTTGAGGCTCAGATCACAAGTCCCATAAAAGGAAAGTTTCTGATCTTTTATGGACCACAGTATATTTCACCTTATCTATTAAATCACCCCTGATCTTTACAGCACAAAATCCCTATTTGAAGTCCTATAAAACTATCCAAAATTCTCTTATGACATTTTTCACACTCTACTTTTCTATCTTACTTCTGTTACTAGAAAGTAATTTCTTAGAGCAACAGACCACAACTTTACATATACCCAAACCCAGTCAGCTCAAAGCATTTAAAAATATTAGTTACTTTTGGTTTCAATGAACTCTAGTTACTTTAAAATACATAGTATACATATAACATATGTAAAATCACATACAAAAATGGTATATTTAACATTTATTAAAAATCTTTAAATATAAATCAATGAAATTACATATTCATTTGCTACAACTAAATGCCCCATCATAAAATTTACTAGCTTAGGTTCAGCTATTTAAAAAATTATTGAGAATAAATTATTTTATATAGAGTCTAATCTCTGTTACACATATTTTGAGGATATCCTGGCATATTAGCTGTTAAACATAGAACAAATTATTTTCAACTTACTGGGGATTACATTTTGTTTTTCAACATATAGAAAAAAATTAATTGAAAAGTTAGTTTGTCAAAGAATTTTTTATATGTGAAAAAAATTTACTTTTTATTTGAACAAAGGTTTATTCTAAAATGCTGATGTGACTGCCAAAAAAGTTAATGAATCATATATAATATGTTCAGTTACTGCCTTCAATTCATTTTAGAACAAAACAAATAAGCTTCCAGATTACCAAAAGTAATCATATATATAATTTCAGATTATATATAAAGCATTCAATTTGACGTGTCACCTCTGTAGGATTTAATAAATCCTAAAGGTTTGAGACGATAAAAAAAGAAACTGGAGTTAGGGGCTGAGAGATTAGCTCAGTGATAGAGCATTTGCCTAGCATGTATAAGGCCCTAGGCTCAGTCCCCAGCAGTGCAAAAGGAGAAAAAAGAAAAAAAAAAAAGGTTTGGATGTAATTTTCTATGCAAAATATATAGCAGTCTCCATATACTAAAAGGATTCTCACTTAGAAAAGGAAGTTTGCTTCCTGTAACATTGTAGAAGTAACAGACAGGCATGTTTTAATTCAAATTAAGAGAATTTTCTAGTAAGTAGAATCATCTCCAACAACAGAATAATTTGTCTTGTGAGGTGGTGTGCTTTCACTAAACATTTAAACTGGAGTTAGTTATTCTATCAAACAGACTGTTAAATGAACATGTCACTGGGAAGAAGCTAGGACCTCATGATATATAAAATCTATCCCAATTTTAAACCCTAAGTATGATTGACTATTTATGTATTAAGGTGTCCTTAAAATGACTTAGTATTTTTAAAAAACAGTATCATCACCTATTTAAGGAAACTTAAATTTTTTTAAAACAAGGTTTTAAGTATATGATATAGGGCAGATCCGTGGGATCCTGAGGGGAAAAAAAGAGGAAGGAAAAAGGGGAGGAAATACAAGAATGTATTTAACAAAATCATACTATGAGCATATATAAATATACCACAGGAAATTCCATCTTTAAGTATATGTAAAAAGCACCAATCAAAATAAATGAATAAGGGCTTAGGTTGTAGCTCAGTGGTAGAACACTTGCCTTGCACAGGTGAGGCACTGGATTCAACTCTCAGCATCACATAAAAAATAAATAAATAAAGGTTAAATTATCTTAAAAAATGAATGAGCAAAAGGAAGATCAGTAGAATAGAGAAAGGAGAATATGGAGAGGGTGAGGGGAGGGAAACTGGGACTGCAATGGAATAAATCAAATTCCACGCATGTATGACTTTGTCAAAATGAATCCACTGCCATGTATAATTATAATGCTCTAATAAAAAAAATAGTATACTAAGAATACACAAATAACAGCATTCCATTAAAGTTTACTTTCAAAACTTACCAGAATTCTGTTGGATCCTCCACCATACTCTCATCTTGAATTGCTGGATACTAGTTTGCTGGAGTTCTCTATTTAGTCTTAGAAAATTCTGATTCTTTCCTTCCTTTTGATTCAACTTGATAATATCATCTACAACAAAGGAAATGCCATAATTATTTTTTAGTTAAGAGATTTCCTATGTCCCTAACTTCTACTTTGAAAGCATTGCCAATAAGATGTTAAATAAGATAAAGCCCAAATCAGCCATTTTGCTTGGTGTTCTGAAGAAAATTTTTAGGAAAAATTCAAATCAATATCCTAAACAGAGCTACTAACAAATGAAGTGTTCTACTGTCCATAGCACTTCTTTCCCTAATGAATATAAATAAGCAAAAAGTCATTCACAAAAATTATTCATATTGTGCTTACTTTCCATATCACAGAAGTCTCCATTTTTAAGATGACCACCTTATTAAAACCACTGGCAGTCAAAAAATAAGTAAATCATTCAATCGCAGACCAAAATTTCTAAATTCATCTCAACAAATATTTATTATGTACTTTGCACAATGATTGTATATGTAAGGCTGTGCTGTAATAGAAACAACAAAAGTATAATATAGTTCCTGTCCTCAGTAAAAGAATTGATGAAATAGATGGCAAATAACAAATATGAAATTAAACACAAGTGCCATGATAAAGATACAATATTTTAAAAAATGGTACTGGTTCACCTCCTTTAGCAAAGTCACTCGGGGTTACTTTATTTTTCTTTTTATATTGATTTCTGTAATTCTGTAAACCTCATTATTTCCAAAAACCATGTTCAAGGATAATTCATAAACATCACATTGTGCTAATACCACAACAGAACAATGTGAAGATCAGAACACTAAATGTACTCTGGATTCCTATTTATATGTGTTAAAGGTTACTAGAAGCCAACAATACTTATTTGAGAAATCCAATTTCTCCACAGTTCAAACTCCAATATTAATTTTAATGACTGATACATCAAATGAACCAAAGAAACTGTACATAATCAACTTCATAATAAAACTTAACAATGATTAACTTCAATTATCTTTTCCAAACTGCTTTAAGTACAAATAATCTATGTGACTAGAATAAGACTTTTCTAAGTCAGAAGGAAATAGGTTATAGGGATCAATGCTAATATATTATGGTTCTACCTCACCCATTTGTAATCTTTAAGACTCTTAATCACATTCAAAAAACTATTCATATAAAATACTTCAAATCTCTCCAAAGTATGTCTTCCTGAGATCAATCTTCAAGCACAAAAGGTCTGCCAGCCAGGGATGGTGGTGCATGCCTGTAATCCCAGCGGTTGGGAATCCCAGTGGCTCAGGAGGCTGAGGCAGGAGGAGGATCACAAGTTCAAAGCCAGCCTCAGCAACTTAAGGAGGCCCTAAGCAACTAAGCAAGACCCTGTCTCTAAATAAAATACCAAAAAAGGACTGGGGTTGTGGTTCAGGGTTTAAATGCCCGTGGGTCAATCCTTGGTACAAAAAAAAAAAAAAGAGAGAGAGAGAGAAAGAGACAGACAGACTGACTCTGAGCTGTATTTTAACTCTTCACAAATGAAGAGAATTACCCTTCGGTTCACTTGAATATCATAATTACCAAACAAAATACAAAAATTACAAGCTTAAGAAATGTATTAGTTTTGAGAATACATATTTTACATTTCACTACACCACCTATAACTTGAATCTAGAGGCAAACAAATCCTGGTTCCACCACTTATGAGCTTGGCTATATGACTTTTTGCAAGTTACCTAATTTCTCTATGCCTCAGGTTTCTGTAAAATGTGAATAACAACCATAACTTACATATAGTGTGTATAAAAATAAAGTACAGTGCTTACTGTGTACTAGTAACTGTTCTAAGCAGTTTGTGCATATTCACTCAATACTTAAAACAAACCTATGAGGTAGATAAACTGTTACTATCACCTTTTAACAAAAGAGACACTGCCAAGTAATTTGCCCACAGTCACATGGCTGGTAAGTGGCACAAGAAGCAGGGTCCCCACTTGAGACAGTGTGTCTCTGGATTCCATGCTGTTTATCACTAGGAGTATAATCCTCATGAAGTTATTGTGAAGACAAACCAAAGCAGCTCATAAAAATGTCTAGTCCAGGGCCTAGCAGATAGTAAACAATAAATATTGCTATACACTTTCTTAGCTTTGGGTCAAGATTCTTCTTATCTTTCGAGCTTTCTACTGACCAACAGTAAGACAAGACTTGAAGGCAAGCATACTATTTCTGATAATTTAGTTAATTCCCACGCTGGGTTATGACCTGTGGCAATCCTAGAAAACAATAGTTCTTGACGTTTGACCAAGAACTTCCCAGATAAGCCACAACAAAAGAGAAAGAAAATAAATGGAAAGAAATGTCGACTTAAAAAGAATGTTTCCAGGCCCAACACTATCCTAAATACCGTCCTTAGAAAGTTTACACCTCTAAATCCACTTAGGCATTTACTTTTCAAATCTCTGAAAAACTTCAGGAAAGAGAAAGAACAGGCAGGCCTGACTACATACATCCAAAACCATAACTTGAATTCCGACAAAAGCGTAATTACTTTGGTACCAGCTAATCCAAACACACAAAGAATGGTGCCTCGACAGTGAGAGACCTAATATTTTAACGGAACACCGATCCTGCTTTTCATGTCATCAGCACCAAGCCATGCCACCCTTCTCACTCGAGCGGGACCCCCCCGCTTTACCTTGCTTCTCAGCGATCCACCGAAATCGCTCGGTTTTGCTTCCTTTTCCTAATTAGCTAATAACTTCGGGGCCAGGATAGGGAGAGTGCGCTTTCCCAGACACACGAACAGCAAGCATCTGACGCGGTCCTCGCCTCACCGTACTCTGACAGCCGCTCCAGGCGCCGGCAGAGCCAGCCGAGGCCTGGGCGGTTATGCCCAACAAGCCTCCTCGGGAACCACTCGCGCCGAGCGGTCACGGACCCGGCTGCGCTCTCCGAGCTCTCCCGAGAAAGCACAGCTCCCCGAGTCCCCACGCCCGATAACGCCCCCAGCGAACACGCTCCAGGGAAGCCCTCGGAGTTTCCCCGACAAAGAGCGGGGTAACCGGCGAGTGGTGGCGCCGCTCTGGGGAACACGAGGGCACGAGCGCCCCAGGACCCTCCAAACCTGCGGCCCGCAGCGCCCCCGCCCCACGGCCCCTCGTCAGACACCGCCTCCGCCGAGGGGGCGCCCGGATCCCTACGGCTGGACGCCGGCACCTGGCGTCTAGCCTGCGCTCCGTGTTCCTCTGGGGACCCCAGCTCGGTTCCGCCCACCCCCACGAAAACTCGATCCGCAAACGCGGCCAACGGCCCCCTTCCCCCACAGACCGCGCCACTTGGTTCCACCCACACCTCCCCCCACTCCAACTCGGTCCAACTCGGCCCCTCACCCAAAGACATATCGATTTTGTCGAGGTTTTCGTTACTGCAGGCTTTCGGCGGCGGCGACGAGGTCGCGGTGGCTCCCACCAACCGGGTACCAAACCGGTTCATGGCTGGAGACGTCGCGCTGGAACAGTCAGCCGGGAAGGCCAGAGTCAGAGGCCTGCCACCTCCCACTCACGCACGCAGACTAGCTGCACCGAAGGAGCGCGCACGCGCGCTGGCGGCGTCCTCGCTCTCCCACCCGCGGCCGCGGGCGGGGGAAGGGGCTACCGAGACTAGCTGTCGGCCAGAGCGGCCCACGCCGGCCTCGCTCCTTGCGGCCCTTGGCGTCCGGGCGAGGCATTCGAGCCGCTGCCCTGGGCGCTGCGGGGACGGCGGCTTTAACAGTTCGTCATTGGGCCCCAGTTGGGGCATGCTAGACCCTGAGCACCTCAAAATGTCATGTTCTAAATGGTACCATGATGCTCCGTGTCCATCGGTCCCTCCTGCTGCGGAAAGACCCCTTGTGCTTCGGCACACACGAACCTTGCACACCCTACTGCACTGCAGCCTGGGGAGGCAAAGCAGACCTGTGCGAGCGTAGGTTGCAGTACTGCGTCCCGGCTCTTCTCTCCCTGGCACGCGGCTGCACCTGCAGCATGCGGAGTTGCCACGTCCGGTCCAAACGCAAAAACTGCAGTGACTGCTCTTGCGTCACCTTAACAATAAAAGTGAATGCTAACGTTTCCCTGTCTGCACCACTTCTCAATCAGCACTCTCAAAGTATTTGGCACAGTACCACCTTAATAACACCTCATCTTCCCTTGGGAGGGTAAGTACCTCTGCTTATTTAGCTGCGTTTTTCTCTAATTCTTTTGCGCTAGGAATTGGTAGGATTCGGGATTTTTTCTAGTTATTCCTATAGGAAAGCTTCTTAATATTTGATGAATTTCTTTTTTACTGTTCATTCATTCTGTTTACAAAATGTGATATCCCCTTTCTTCTTACCTCATTCTTCTCCCTCAGAACGCTCATATGGAAGCATTATTTTATCCTTATAATAGACATTGGCATCTAAAGAAAAAACAACAATAGCAACAACAAAAAACGGGCAGCTCTTCTGTCCACCAGAAATATCCGCAGTCTTTCCAATTCCTAAAATTTCCTTAGCATAGAAACAAGCCAGAACTTTATGATGACCTAAAGTATCTCAAAACCACAGTAGCCTATGCTTAATTTAGTAATGTCACAATGTCATGTGGTTTCCAACTTCAACAGCAATGACACAATTGGCTGTTTTTTGCTTGGGGATCCCATGTCTTTAAATATTTCTTATTTTGCACATTGTGTTTGTTAGTAACTTATTTCCCAATGTTTATTAACAACAACAATGACAACAACAAAAAAAAATTTATGGCTCATCATCCCTTTCTGTATCTGAATTCAAAGCAGAAGATTGCAGTGATAATTTGGGGGTTACCTTAACAATAAACTGCGTGTGAGTGTTCTTTGTATCTGTAGCATGAATAAAACCAAGCGCCATTCCAGAGAGTTACGTCTCTTAATTATAAGCAAAGAACCATGACATTGTGTGTGTGTGTGTAAATCTGGATAGTCTTGAAGAAATGTATGGTTTTTATTAAGCTTTTGGAGAATTTATAAGTTAACTGCTTATTCTCAAAGGCCAAGTTGGCTTTCTTCCCAGTGCCAAAAATATAACTCTTCAAAAAGAGTGAATCAGCCTGGGACACACCTGTCAAGATTACAAGAAATTTTAATGGCAAAGGAAGGTTTTAACTAAGAAAGACCCGAGAAGGACTGGAGATGTATCTCAGTGGTAGAGCACCTACTTAACATGTATGAGGCCCTAGGTTCTATCCCTAGTCCTGCAATAAAATTAAAAAATAAATAAATAAAATAAAATAAAAATTCAGCTTGTCAAGGAGAATAGCATGGATTCTCTTGGCACAAGGTTTTTTGTTTGTTTTGTTTTGTTTTGTTTTGTTTTGTTTGGCATACGGGTCTTGATTTTACTATTCCACCCTATAACCTCCACCCTTCTCTGGACTGCTGACAACTAGGGAAAGTGGGTTGTAGGAGTAAAAGTCAGTGGAACACCTAGGTTTTATTGAGTGATAACTTTTTCACTCATTTCAGTCATTGACCGTGTGATCTTGGGAGTACTTCTTCCTTATACTACTCTTCAAAACAAGAAAGTAGTGATACTAATTATATAAGTTATACTAAGTTATTTGTAGAATTCCTTACAGTTCTAAAATCCTCTTCTCACAAGACACTTTTCCCCACATTAGCCTTCTCTCAATAGAAATAACTTCTGCAAACTCTGTTCATTTGTAGGAGTAAACTACAGAGAGGAACCTTAGGTTATATTTCTAATTTTATGTAAGAAAATTAATGTACTTAGCATTTGGAAGCATTTTATATTTAGGTATTTATAGGACACATAACAAAAATCCCAAATACGTAAAGTCCTATCACTAATGTAATATAGATTTCCTTTTATTTTAGTCTTCTGTTCAAACTTAAGCCCTAATCCAAATCTTAACTCTAAAAAGACATGCCCCAATATTTTCATTAAGTAATTCTTGCTGTTGTGTTTTGGACTTTAAAGTTTCCCCCTGGACTGAGGGTCTCAGAGTCCCAGTCTCCTCAGATTCCAAAGGGAAAAGCAAGAAAACAAGAGTGAAAGGCATTGTGGGTAATAGTAGGTCTGGTTACACAGGAAACAAAACAAAATATCTACCTGAAAAACACACAGCAAAGTGAAGAAGGAGACAAGCCAGGAAATCAGAACTGAGCCTTGTCCAAGAAGTCTATCAGCCAGCTACAAGGGCTGGGGTTAAAGGGTCAACCCTGCAATTTTTCGGGGCATGAGAGTCAGCTATTCATTTAATCATGTATTCATTGAGCACCAGGTATTGTAATAGGCCCCTGGGATAAAATGGTAAGCAAGATGGATGCAGTGCCTATCTTCTCACAGCTTGCAGAGCAAAAGGTATTTTCTGAGCAGCTACTATGAAAAATGCAATATGCCGGACACAGGAATACAGCAGTTCAGTAACTTCATCTAAATCAAAACAATTCAAGCAGTCACCCTGTTTAGAGATTTGATTTCATAATGTAGATAAGACAACATCTAGGAGAGCAGGGAAAATAAATGACCCATTAAATTTGGATTTCACCTATAAATAATGAACAATTTTAGTGTATGTTCCAGGTTTTTAGATAAACCACCTTTTCTAACTACACTGTTTTATCAATGTTTGGGATGTATTTATACTAAAGAATTATTTGTTTATATGAAATTCTAGTTTAACCAGGAGTCATTTTTATTTGCTACATCTGACAACCTTAACAATATACTATACTTTCCTAGTAACACTTTCTGCCTCTCATTTTACAATTATATAGAAATCTACATTCTCAAAGATAAGCACAACTTATATAACCCCCCCCCTTAACTTTTTCCTTTTCTTTCTCTTTTTCTTTTTCCTTTTCCAGGGCTTCATACTTGCTAGGCAAGCACTCTCGCTGAGCTACATTCTCAGCCCCTTAACTTTTTAAAATTAGTTTGATATGCCTTTTAAATTTTCTTTTTCTCAGTTTTATTGAGATGTTAATAGGCAATAAAAGACATTTATTTAAGCATGTAGGAATTTCAGGCCAGTCAATGCACAGGGGAGCAAAAGTCCTTTGAGTTGAGCAAACTCCTCAGGACAGTAATAGGCACACTGTTTGAATGGCTTAGAGATGCTCTGCAACTCCTCTGTCCTTAAGGCCTGAAGACATTATCTTGTTATAATACCATTTGGTACTAGTGTACTCTGAGAAGCAAGCAAGTTATATGACCTGCCCATGCACAAAACTAACTGCACTACGTAACCTAATGTAACTTGATATGACCCTGGAATAGATAATAAACTGAACTGGCTTTCCCTTGGCAGCCACTTCTTGCTGTTCACCATCCTGTGTTCTTGCCTCTTTATTAGCTCTGCCCTTAACCCTTATAGTTGGACCCCAATTAACCTTTACCAAAATGTTCAATATATACAGTATGCAGTGCATATACCTATGAAAAATACCACAATAATCAGAATATGTGTCCACCATTCCCAAAAGTTTTCCTGTGCTCCTTTGTAATCCTTTCCCTCACCTACTGCCTAGGCAACCACTGATCTGTTTTCTGTCACTATAGGTTAATTTTCACTTTCTAGAGTTTTAGAAGAATGTAATCATATAGTATGTACTTTCTAAAAACTGGATTATTTCACTTAATGTAATTGTTTTTAATTTGTATGTTTCAAAATTTCTTTTTCTTAGTGGATTGAATAGAGACTCTAATACCATGTCTAATGAAAGTGAGTGTTTTTGCCTTGTTTCCAACCTCAGAGGGGAAGCATTCATTCACCCTTAAATATGATGGAATTATTTTTTTAGATGTCCTTTGTTAGGTTAAAGAAATTCCCTTTTGTTGCTGGTTTGCTGAGAGTTTTAATAAAAGAATATTGAATTTAATACCTTTGCTGAACCTTTTACAAAAATCAAATGTTACTAACATGGTGAATTACATAGCTTTTCCATTGTTACATTTCTGAGATAAATCTTCTTGGTCATGATGTATTATATATTGTTGCATTTAATTTGTTAGTATTTTGTCCAGGAGTTTTGTCTTTTCATGAGTGATACTAGTATGTAAGTTCTTTTTCTTGTCTTTTGCATTAATTCTTTTGCTTTTCACAAGAGGTTTTCTACAATTCTTTTTTTGATGTAATGTGTATAAGGGAGTGGTAAAATTTGTATTTTACATGTGAAAAACAAAATACTAGTTAATACACTAATCAGTAAGCTTATATATAAAATAGTTTTTTTTTCTCTTATCTGCTCAGTTCTTCCCATTGTCTTGCCTTTGCCAGTGCTTTCTGCTATCTTAGTTTTGATTTTGTTTTTGTTTTTGTTTTTCTACCTTGTTAAAACTTTATTGTTCCTCTCCTGTTTTGCTCATTCTTTGGTTCTAACTTTTGCCATTCTAGTCTTTTGCCTTTTAATCTCAGGATTCATTTGTTTATTCATTCATTCAGCAAACAGGTTGAGTTCCTGCTGTGTACAAGATAGTGCTAGATGTTGGGGATACAGTAGACCATGACAGCCAGGGGTTCAGGCAAAACTGCTGCCTTTAAAAAAACTCAGGAGTTATTGAAGAGCCTGCCCACCCCAGCTAGCTCATTTAAAGGACTAGTACTGATCCCCATGTCCCTGACTTTATCACTTTTTCTGTAACTCTGGGAAGCTGCTTTGGGTAGACAGGAGAACTTGAAGGGGAATTCTTGAAGGGGACTCAGGGTTGGAACCTCTCAGCTCTCTCCTATTTAGGTCTTGCCTTCTCTGGACAGGATGGGGGTCTTGACTACCAGGGGTTCTAGATCCATTCACTAAATGGCCAACTTAGAATTTTCTAAAGCTAAAATTTTCATAAATCACACAGTTTCCCCCTACTTAGATAAAATTTATTTCTTTAAAAAGATAACCTCAGTTCATACTGGACTGATTAGTAGTCTTGGAAAGTTCAGTGGAACCAGAATTCTAGGGTCATGGGGCCTTTAGGCATTCCTGTTTGTCCTTATGCTTCTTCTCTTTGCTCCTCAATTCCCTGCTCTGGAATGAGGAACACAATCTGGTCTGAGGACTAACTGTTCTCTCTCACAGAGGGTCTTTCCTCTGGGTCCAGGATCCAGCCAAAACTTTAAGAAGTTGGAGCAAGGACAAATTGAACATTCCTCAACTGTTAAGGTTTGGCTCAGTACATAAATAAGTTTTTATTCATTTTCATTTTAAAATTAAAAATTCCAAATTTGTATGCATGGTTCAAGGCTGGCAATAAACTTTGCTGTGTAAGTGAAAAAATGCTTATAAGGGATGGAAATTTTTTGTAAAGACAAAATAAAAACCAGGTAATTAAAACTTGGCAAAATCCTTTTTTCTCTTTCTTTTTTTTATTTTTTTTTTTATTTTTTTATTTTTAGCAGACTGAGTGTGAAATCCAGGGCCTTGCTCAGACTAGGAACTGCTCTGCCACTGAGCCACACCCTAGCCCTCAAAAGTTTCTGAAATCATAAAGTATATGACTAAAATAAAAAGAATTTTGGTAAATCAGTATATTTGGTAAATTAAGTAAATTGATCTTTTGGTAAAATTGGCTAAGAACACTTATAAAAGTGACAAGCTACTTGGAAAACAAATTAATTTTAAAATATATTCAAAATTAATCATAAGCTAAGCTAAGAAATTTCTATATGTGAAACACTAACATTTTGATTGTATTGATCAGGATACAATCATATGAAAATAAAACCATACCAAGATCCTTGCTTACTTTTTAAACATTTGAATCTAGATAAAAGTTGCAAAACATAGTACAATGAATATTCTTCACTTAGAGTTACATATTATTAAAGTTTTGCCACATTTGCTTTGTCTACATGTAGGTAGGTAGACATAATTATTGTTAGTTTATTTGGGAGGATGTTGCAGAAATCATTATTCTTTAAAATATATGTTTAAGGATTTTTTTAATGTAAACATGCTAAAATTACCAACTTCAGGAAATTTAACATTAATGTACAGTCCAATTGTAGTCCATAACCATACTATATATATATATATATATATATAGTCCATAACCAAGTTTTACTAATACTGAAAAAGCCTTTATAGAATTTTTTTTCCAGTCCAGGATCTAATCCAGTTTCACATGGTACATTTCTTTGACCTGTCTCTCCTTTAATCTGAAAAAGTTTATCAGCCTTTATTAGTCCTTTATGTTATTTATTTATCTACTTTAACCATGCTGGGGATTGAAAGTGCACTACCACTGAGCTATATCTCCAGCCCTCTTTTAAAACAAAAATTATTTTGAGACAGGGACCCCCTAAGAATTGCCTGGCCTGGAACTTACCATCCTCCTGCCTCAGCCTCCAGAGTAGCTTGGATTACAGGCCTGCATCACTGCACTCAGCTGATATTTACATTTCTGAGGCTTGAAGGCAGTTGTTGCATGGATTATCACTTCATTTGGTTTTGTCTTATTATTACTTTGAATTAGTTGGAGGTTATTAATTTTGGCAGGAATACTATGCAAGTCACATCATGCCCTTTTCAGTGTCTAACATAGGGAGACGTGATGTCATTTTGTTATTGGTGGTCTTAATTTTGATCATTTGGTTAGGGTGATGCTACCAGGTTTCTCCACTGTAAAGGTATTTAACCCCATTTGTAATGAAGTCATCTGTGGGGAGATATTTTGAGACTGTGTAATTATACTGTTCAGAACAAATTCTTTGTGTGTGTGTGTGTGTGTGTTAGTTACTGGGGATTAAAACCAGGGCCTGTGCCTGTTAGGCAAGCACTTTTCTACTGAGCTATATCCCATCATAGTTGATTCTTGACTGAATCAATTATTACTATGATGGTTGTAAAATAGTGATTTTTCTATCAATTCCTCTATTTTCATTAGTTGACATTCTACTATGAAGAGGTTTCCCTTCCCTCTTTCTTCCTTCCTATTTTTATTATGTATTTATTTGTTTCATAGAAACTGAAGGACTCATTTTGTGTTAAAAAATTCTACTCTGAAAATTAAAGGGGTTAAGAATGTAGGGTTGTGTTTACCTTCGAAGATAAGTTAGATATGTATATACATCATGAGTTTTGAGAATAATTTTCAAACTCAATTTGATTCTAAAGTTCTTTCTGATTTGGCCACTGATTTGGAAGACATTGCTAAACTTTTAAAATTTGAATACTACAAAAAAGTTGCTAAAAATAATTTTAGTGAATATATTTAAAGAGAACATATTCATGACTATATTACTAGTTGTTTAATATATTCAAGAATACTAATCCTTACAAGCATTTGGCAAGTAGATAAATGTTATTTGATTAACTAATCCTTGAGTGAAATTGGCTTTCTGCCAGTGGTTCTGTAAGACCTACTGTTTGTATAAAAATAGCATTCTGGTAAACTTGAAAACAAACAGACTGATCAGGATCATATAAACTTCAGGTTTTGTGACTTTTAAAATACGAATTCAGTAGTGGAGGTGTAGTTTAGTAGTAGAGTGGTTGCTTAGCATGTGAGAGGCCCCAGGCTCTGTCTCTAGCCCTGCAAGAAACTAAAAGTTTTTTATTAAAAAATCAGTAATTTCTAAGTAAGGCCACTGCATTTCTGTGACATTGTTGAACCATGATGCTACATATTTTTGTATATTTGGCAAAAATGCACAAAATTGGGTTAATCATAATTCTTGGTTCATGATATACTCTCATCAGTTTCCAAGCATGGTATTTTCATTTAGTTAGTTAATTAGTTATTTTAAATAACTGACTATGATTTTTCATAACTTAATAACTAGTTATTTTAAAAATCATGCACCTACCCATGATGCAAACATGAACTAAAACAAGCAATTCTACTCTTCATATGCACTTAAGAGAAACTCTTGCTTATATTCAGAAGGAGACCTGTATGACTGTTCACAGAAGGAGTTTACAAGTGCAAAACTCTGGAAATTCAAATGCCTATCAATGGGAGAGAGAATGAATAAACTGTGATACAGTGGACTAATGTATGAACTAACTGTTCATACAGTGGACTAATATGCAGCAGTCAAAATCAACGAACTGTAGTGACATAACAACACAAATGAATCTTATCAATGTTAAGCAAAAAAAGTGAGACCCCTATAAATACCACTTAATACCCTTTTTATAGTGTTACAACACAAAAATATCTAAATAACATTCTTTGGGAATATAGATAGATGCAAAGAAACCAAATAATAAGGGAAGCAAAGGAATAAACACAAGGGATTTAGGTTTATGACAGTCTGAGATGATGGAAAAGCACAGAGTGTGAATACACAGCTAGTGTAGATTATTGCCATGTTTATTAACTGCTTTAAAGAAATACATGTAAACCCAGACTTGGATATAAAAATAAAATCCTGTTTTTCAGAACTTTTACTATAATCATAGTTTTAGGATTCCCTAATAAAACTGATTGTAAGTATATGTTGAGATCACATTGCATTGCTTTGGGATTATACTGTATGTCAAAAAGTGAATTTCATACATTTGTAGAAGCAGAAAGTAGTGAAATTCCAGTGACTAATGCTGCCCTTTATTTAAAAAGCATAAATTCTTTAGTAGGAAAATATGAGAAAGTTTGAACAAAGAGAATTTTTATATAAATGAAATCATAATTTTCTTTAAAAGCTTCTCTCATTTCGCTTTTAATTCTCTCTCTCACACACACACACACATTTTCCCAAGTCTGAAATTCCTAAGTTGTGTTAATAGTCATTAGTTTTTCATGGAATTATCCTTGATCCCTTCCCATCCCTCCCTTGCCATATCCACTCCTTCATAGATTAAGCACTGATTCTATTGTCCTAGTATTGCCACTGCTTTAGGTTGTTGCAAACTAACAACCCAAGGACCAAAGGCCACCTGCAGCCTACAGACAAATTTTGTTTGATCTGTGCGATGTTGAAATTTTAAAAAATTTGTTGCCCCCCTCAAATGCTGACAACATTTAAAACGTTGGAAATTGTACCTAGACAAGATTTCAGCTGCTTTTTCTTTGTTTTGTTTTGTTTTTGTGTTTGGTTTTGTTTTTGCAGAGCCTTATACATACTATGTAAGCACTCTGCCACTGAGCAACATCCCAGCTTAGGTTCCAGCTTCTTTTGAAAAAAATCAGAAGATGTGGCAACCTGAGGCTCATATGCTGATTTGACAATACTCAGTTACAGCAAAGGTGAGACTTCCCTTTTTGGGTGAGGTCTGAGCTTTCCAGTTAGGAATTCCTGCTATTTTCTATTGTTTCTGGAACAGGTTCACTTCACTCATTGGCATTACCTGCTTGGTTTCTGTAAAGATTCCAAGTCTCCTCAGTCTTTTCTTCCACCCTTACCTTTAACATAGGGCATACCTGTCCTGTCTCCACGTTTTTAAAGTTAGCTTTCAAAGGTTTGATCAAATCCCATGATATTGCATGTCCTTGATATACTAATTGCTTCAGTATAAAATCAAAGTTCCTTAAAATGGCATCTCACAATCTGCCTACCTGCTCCGGAATGCCACATCATTGTCACCCTTTCCCAACTTGGATTACTACTCAGAATCAGCAGTTCCCAAACTTCCTTATGTCTGCCTGTGCTGTTCTCTTCACCTCGCTTCCCCTTTTCTCCTGGTTAACTCGTGCTCATCCTTAAAAACTTTGCGCTGACATCAGTCTTCCAGGAAACCTTTCCCCGAAACCTTTTCCTTCTGCTTTAATTTTGTGATCCCAAAGCGTCTTGTGCCCTTCAGAACAAGTGCACCCTCTACTTCAATGCTTGAGGTCTCCCAACACTATCAACAGGTGTTAAACTAGGGTGGGCTGAAGTGGAGTTAATCGAACTTGGATTCGACCGGCGTTATTTCCTAGTTTACACCTGAGTCCAAATCCCAGGGTAAAGGGGACAGAAGTGCCTAAGCATCCGCAACCTCATGACTTCCTGAAACCAGGCGTCTACCAGATCTAGATCCCACTTCCCAGCCAAGCGTAAACCCCGCACACCCGCCGGTGAGGTCTGCAGTCCATTGCGAGCGACATAATTCCTTCATTTTTCCCAAGTGAGAATGGCTATAAAATTATATAGATTAATTCTTACAACATATCCAACTTGTGTGGGAGGTTACTCAGCTCAACAGTGCTCTATCATTGGCAACCAAAAGTGAGGCAGTGCCCCCAGCAAGCCACTTTCTGCTGGGAGGCTGCAGGCCAGACAGTGCCAGCTCTGTCATGAGTGCAGTGGTACAGCACTGCACAGGACATAACACAAGACCTGTTGACCTGGGCAGGTTTTATATCCTGGCCATGTGTGGCCCTGCTCTGTCACCTGGACAGTGACCCTGAGAGCAAGCATATGACTGGTTAACTCATGCCACATGGCCCCCAAACAGCTAGGTGACAATGATCTGAGCTGAGGAGAGAGGAGGAGGTTTGTACAGATGTGAAGATGTCTTCCCCACTGACTTCTGATGGAGGCTCTAGGACCCAGTGGAAAGGACACAGGTGTGGGAGCCACCTGATAAGCTTGGAAGCTTTCTCCAGCCCCTCACAGCCATGTGACCAGAATCTGTCTGCACCTCAACATCCAGTTAAGTGGAGGAGGGAACAAGGAGATGGAGCTAACTGACATTGGACTAGGTACTTGACTGATCTCATCTGGCTCTCTACCACCTCTCTACCACATGGGAGACAGGTGTGCCAATCTTACCTCACATGTGATCATACGCCCACCTCACGTGTTTGTGAAAATTATGAAACAATATAAGTGAGTGCTTCGTTACACTGTCTATTATTGTTGTAATTATTATCACTAAGTGCTATTCCCATTCTACAGATGAAAACCCTGAGTCTGGGAAGCCTGAGAGCAGGAACCCTACTCCAGCTCTACCTAGTTTTAAGGGCCCTGTCCTGAATCACATAAAACAATTGCTTCCTTATCTCTCTCCTCTTTCCCCAATGTTGGTGAAATCCATAGAAAATGAGTTCAAAAGGAAAAAAGAATTTAGTCCAATGATTCCTGAACAAATAATTTAATAATAATTAGTTTTTAAGAAAGTATTACTGTATTTATTTTTAAATTTTTCTATAAATATTTATAAGTGACTATAGTTGGTCATTTAATGTCTATGGAACATTAAAAAATACAATTAGCCATGAATTCTGCCTGCCCACAGTTTATAGTCGAATAAATACATGCAGAAATCACTTTAGTGGTAGTAGGAGTAGTAAATAATAATAATAATGCACTGATTTGTACTGATGTATGCCATATTTCAGACATAATCCTCAGCATCTATATATACTTTCTATGAGCATTTAGAATAATCCTCTGTTATAAAAATTACTCCAGTTCTACACAGAATAGAGCCGAGCTCAGCAAAGTCACATAATTTGGCTAAAATTATGTAACATAGAAGTGGGACAGAACCAAGAAGCCAGCCTAGGTCTATCTGACCCAAAGAAACCCTCATAGCCATTGTGTGGCTCTTCCTCACCCTCCCTCACCACCCTGTCTACTTACAACTGTGAAACAAACTGGTTTTACTGAATGGCTTTAATAAAGAGCAGAATCCCACCAATCAGCAATAACAGACAATGATACCAAATAAAATCTTGGGAGCTCCTTTTGACCTTCCAGTTTACTATTTTATTCTACCACCTCTGGTCTTCCTCCACATACAAATGCAGGTCCCAGGGCAGCAGCGACCCCACTCACACTGTGGTTCACACCAGCCTTTCATCTGTGGCAGCAGACTAACTCCTGGCTTTCTTCAGGTGCAGGCCACCAGCCTGCCACTGTAAACTGCCCTTAAATAATGATGACAGTTTTCATCTTTTTCATCTTCTTCAAAAGGTATATCTGAATGCCATTATCAAGGGATAAAATAACAAGGTCACTTATTTTTGTCTTTTTCTTCCAAGTTGTTGGAAGATAACTGATCCAAACACAGGTAGGTTTGAGGTCACATGAAGAACAGAATTGGGAACAATGTTGAGGACAGGAATTAACTGCAGGTAAATGGATGCTTCCTCGTCAAAGGCACACAGAGGCAACAACTTAGCAGAAGCACCACTCTCTTGCTGAGAGTCAGCAGTGGGAGAAGTATTCTTTCTCACTAGACTCAAAGACTTTGGGGTAACTGACAACCTCTCCACCTTCTGTCAGGCAAACATGGTTGGACCTGCCCAGGGATGCTTGCCAATTCACCTCTCCCTTCATCATGTCATGCGTGCCCTCTTCCACCACACAAAATCATCCCTTAATTGTTAATTCCATGTCCCCCATCTGGGAACTCTGTTCAGGGCCCAGGTCAGAATTCATCTTATTTGTGAAGACTTCTGACCACCCAATTACTTCTGCCTTAGTATCCTGCCTCCCTCTGGGTCATGAACTAGCACCTCTGTCTTCCCAGTAGACAAGTAGCAGTATGGACAGCCTTTATCTAGATCTACTTTGTCACCCTATTCATCATGAAAAACTAAACAGCATATGCTCTAATATGTTAGGCAGCTTTGCATCAAGGTGACCAAAATACCTGACAGAACAACTCAGAGAGGGACAGGTTTATTTTGGCTCACTGTTTTAGAGGCCCAGTCCATGGTCGGCAGGTTCCAAGAAAGAAACATCAGGTAGAAATCTGCTCAGTTCTCAATAGCCAGGAGGGACAGAGAGAAAGAGAGAAGGGAAGACATAATCCCTAAGTCTACCTACCCAGTGTCCTATTTCTTTGAGCCATGTACCACTTGCCCATAGTTTTTACCACCTCCTGGTAAATCTATTCAAATTATTAATCCATCAGTGGATTAATCCACTGGAGAGGTTAGAGCCCTCATGATCCAATCATTGCTTAAAATCCCTACCTCTGAACCTTACTGCACTGGGGACCATGTTTTCAACATATAGTCTTTTGGGGGCACATTCCAGATCCAAGGCATACTAAGGACATTGTCAATGACCCAGAAAGAAAACAAGTATACAAAATATTACAGATCATCATAACCTCTGGGAAGAAAAGTATATTGATGACAGAGTAGTGAACGAAGGGCAACGACAGCCAACTTAGATGAGTGATCGAAAAGGGCTCTTGGAGGAGGCAGAATTTAAGCTGAAACCTAAACAAAGTGAATGATGCAGTCCCACAGTAGACTTGGCCTAGAGAAGGAAGCACAGACTTCCTCTATGGAAAGAGCTTGATGTCTACAAGAAAAAGAGGAGGCTAGTATGATGGAAAATGGTAAGAAAGAGTGAAAAGAGGTTAGAGGAGTACAGAGGAGACGTGAGGCCAGGCCAGACTGGCAGGACCTTGCAGGTACAGGTAGTACAGAGTTTTGATTATTCTAAAAGCAATAAGAAGTTTGTTATGAATTAGGTGTTGTTTTCCCTTTTCAAAACTTGAAGTTTATTCCCCAGTGAAATGGTGGTGAGAGGTAGTGGAACCTCCAGAAGGTTTTTGGGTCCTGAGGGCTTTGCCCTGATGAAGGTTTCATGCTACTCTCACAGGGCTGAGTTAATTCTGGGAAAGCAAGTAAAGCCTCCCTCTTCTGGGACTGGATTAGTTTCCTCCAAAGTGAGTTGAAATAAAGCAAAGGGGTCCCTAGTGTTCTGTCCCTTCTGCCCACATCCACTGGACCTTTGGCTGTTCTGCCTTGCTGCAGTGCAGCATGCAGTCCTCCCCCAAAGCCAGGAAGATGCTGGTGCCATTCTCATTGACTTCCAGCCTCCAGAGCTGTGAGCTAATATGCTCCTTTTCTATATGAGTTCCTCAGTCTCAGGCAACGAAATAAAGACATAGTCATTGAAAACCTCTTTGTGGGGGAAATGACTTTATGTTTTGAAGGGTTATTCTGACCAATATGTGGGGGAAGCTGGATTGAGGGTAAAGAGGGACAAGGGTAGAAATAGAGAGCACTGTGGACTTTTGTCCCTTTGATAACCCCAATGTCTGATACAGCAGAGGTGCTTGATAAAAATGTTCAGAGTGATGAATGGATGAACGAGTGAATGAGCGAAGAATGAATGAGTTAGACCACCCTGGGCTTTAACGAAAAGTGTGACCAGCCTTTATTCTTCCTGACTAGTTCTACTTTATCTCCCATCCACCCTTAGTGCCAGCAACATATGATGTATTCTGAAAAACTGGTAAAAAGCACATCCTGGAAAATTGTCACCCATCTCAGGTCCAGATTTCCATTGTCATGCACTTGGAAAAATCACCATCTTGTCCTGGCAAAATTTTACCATGTTTAACATCATTTTTTGCCACTGTTCTTCATTCCTGTGAACAGAAAACAGCCTCCTGTTTCTGGTAGGGAAAAAAAGGCAGGTTCTGCTTCAATCAGAGAAAGAAAAGGGAAAGAGAAGTGGGGAATCAGATGAGGACTTTCGTCTCCTGGTATCAGGAAGATACCTGACAGGGCGATGCTTGGAGGCTTGACTTTAGACCTGAAAACCTCAGCTTCGCCAGAGGAGCCAGCAGGAACAGGCACATGCAATTGCAGAACAGCACAAATATCTGCTTTTCCTCAGCAATCTCCTGCTTTATTAGCTATGTTTCTCTGAAGCCCAGATGGGTACATTTCTTGCCAAGTTTAGGGTGAAAGCAATTTGGCAGGTTACATTCCCAGTGTGCTCCAGAAAAGTGACAAGAGGCTGTTGAACAGAAGCCATGCTGGGTACAGCAAGAATCAGCTGCTTTGACAGTGGGGTGTGCTAACAGATGGAAATGTCTTCAGTGGGAATAGAAGTTGAGGGAACCAAGAAGGTGCTAAACACTCTGTATGAATAGGATTCCAGCAGAGAGTTTTCCCAATATTCTGTACATCCTGTAAGGATCATTAAAAAGAACACAGAAGTAATTCTCTGACAGATATAATTTTAAAAATGTAAAAACAAAAAGTTAAATGGACTTTCAAGCTAAAAGGGAATTTAATGTTCAAACATCCATTTCTCAAGAGAAAACTGACATGTCAGGATGGGAAATGACTTCCCAAATGTACTTGCTGTGGAAGAAGTCACAGATGCTCCAGGTGACCAGAACCTACTCTGTCTAGCCTCTTTCCAATGCTATAGTTTGTTGCTCAGGAGCAGTATAAGGAGGTTATTAATGACCATTTGGATCATTAGTAAGTCAAAAAGACTTATGATCCTACAAAATTCCAATGGGATCTCTATATGACACTCACAAATCTATGACCTATGATGTGTCTCCTCCATGGAAATACATGGACATAGTGACGGTCCCTACCTCATAGATTTAAATGAGATAATGACAATATAACATCTGTACACATTAATTATGTTCCTGTGTGTTCACCAAATATCTTACTTCCTTGTGGAATCGAGGATAACTATGTTTTCAAGCCCTTTTGTGCCTGGGTGGGGCCATATGACTAATCTGGCCAATGGAATACAGGCAGAAGAATGTGCTTATTATAGTTGGAACCTGGAATGCCCCCTAAGACTCAGGAGTTGAAGGGTCCCCAATGCAGCAATGTTCAGAGCTGGAGCTTTTCAGAAGTGATTGGATCATGAGGGCTCTGACCTCATCAGTGGATTAACCCATGGGTAGCTGGATGGACTCCTGGGAGGTGGTGGAAACTGTGGGCAGCGGGGCAAGATTGGACAAAGTAGGTCACTGGGCACTGGTACTGAGACCTGAAACTGTGAACAAAAATATACTTTTCTTCCTTTAGTGTTGAGTATTAGTTAGGGTCAAGTATTTTGGTCAGAAAAACAAAAAGCTGACTACATAGTGCTCAATCTCGAGTCTCCTGTGAAGCACTGCATTTCTGTTCCTTCTGGACAATGGCTGCACTTTGTAGATGGTAGTGTCACAGCAGAGCAGGAGGTGATGTCCTTGATTCACTATTTGAGAAAAGTTGACTGATCTATAGCAACCACACCAAATTCTGTAAGAGAAAACTTTTTGTGTTAAAACATATTTTAGAGGATTGTTTGTTATAGCAGCAGTTCATATTTACTCTGATTAATTTAGAAAGCACTCATGAAATAACAATCCTAAACGACACATTTTTTACTTACTCTGAATCTATGCCAGCTATGGATTTTTATAATCAAAACTTCTTTCTACACTGACAGCCAGCATCAACCCTGATGAGAGGTACCTTCAGATTCTGAAGTGTTTGGCAAGAATTCAACTGTCTTGCACATGATCTGGCTTCATAAATATATCTACTATCTTTTAATTCTTAAAAAAACAACCAGCAAGTGAGGGAAATTCTCATTTTATAAAAGCATTTATTTTGTTAGTACTTACTAAGTTCCAGACATTGTCTAGTATTATCACTCAATTTACATGCTTTTCCTGTGATAGCCCCATAACACTGTGAGGTCACTGTTCCTCTTGCCATGGACTCCCATTTCCCGCCTTCTTTTTCTGCAAATGTCAGCAGTGATGCATACCCTAGCTTTGGGCAATCCCTCTGCTATCTATGTCACTGACTTCCATTCTTTCTTACTTCATTGATTTAGATGCTGCTTTTCATTCCTATCACATTTATCCCTGACACACCAGAGCCTCATCCTTGGTAGAAAAAGTGCTCCTTACCTGATGCCATTGGGTTCTCCTGGCCTCCAGGATGAAGCACATTCAGTGGCAGACCTTCAGAGCCCAAGAAATTAGTGAGCCTCAAAAGCCTCTGTAGCACCCATCCATCCAGTCTTCTCACCTTCAGTCTCATGTGCACAGGGTCCATGGGTTGTCCCCACCACCACCTTCCATCAGTTTCTCTCTGAATCTATTCCCACATCCTGATCAAGGAATGCAAAGTAGTTTTTGTTTTCGCATGTCTTTTCTTATTCTGATTCTTGATTCTTTCTGCTTCAACCTGCCTCTTTCTTACAGTCAATTCCCTACCTTTCCCCATCAACTCAAATTCAACAAGAAAATCAGATTCTAGATTAAATAAACTTTCTAAGCAATGTCTTTCTTTTTGTTCTCCATTCAGACCAGTGATGTGGGACAAACACCTGAGAAGGTCCTGAGTACATGGCAGTGAAAGAAAATCATACAGCTTCTTGTTTCCTTGCAAGTAAACAAGGGAGCCAGGATCAAGCTAGGTGACCATGGTGGATCCAGCCTGGAAGTTACCACTGAGATTGGTTTGATGACACATAGGACACACTGTGTTGAAAATTCCCCAAATGTTTAGCAATTTTAAGAGTGGATTAAGTTCCTCACTGAGAAGTCAGTTAGCAGCACTGCAGATGTCTGGAATAAAGTATTTGGGGTTCCAATGTAATTGTAGCTGGGTGTTAGGCACAGCCTATTGAACAATCCAACATTTAGGCAATGGTGTAAATATACTGAATCCTGGTAATACGCAGGTACTTGGTCCCCACAGAAGTCATCCTTTTGGATCAGGGCTGGTGACTGATGGGTTTGGTATAAAATGCAAATTCACATTTTGTGGAAAGCGTTAAGTTCATTCATCTAAATCATTTCTGATGGCTTCTGAAAATTTCCAGGGTAGGATTTTTATTTGATCTTTCAGTATTATTGGAGTTCATATAAACAGGATTATATGAAGTCTTTCACTGTCAATTAGTGTAATTTTAAATCAACGTTCTGTCAACAATGTGTAGATTTTATAGGGTAAGGAGGAAGAGGGAAGAGCTGGTTTCTCCCTCCAGTGGATTTGCCTGGCTTTTAGTTACTGCTTACATAAAAGGCAAGGGAGGAAGAGGAGGAGGAGGGAGGGAGGAAAGAGGAAAGGAGAAGGAAGGAATAGGGAAGGGAAGGAAAGAAAAGGAAGAAGGGAAAGAAAGGGAAGAATGAGAGAAAGAGCACCCTAGGTTATCATAAGATGCCTGAAAGATTTGTCTATTCCTTGATTTCATCAAAGAAACAAAAACTTAGAGTTATTAAAAGGTTAAAAACAATTCATTTTCCATGAAAATTGGATGCCTAAATGATATTCCCATGTTATAATCTAAAATATGACTCTTTCTGATCCTAATATGCAGCAGAAATTTTTCACTAATAGATCCAGTTCTTGGCACTAATTTTTTTATGGAAATAAAAAATATCAAATATCATGTATTTGAGGAATATTAGTCCTACTATTAAGTATAATTTGCTTGTCTTCCATTGACCTTTAAGGATTAATGAGTATATCTGGGGCAATACTTTCCATTAGTATAAATATGAGGAAGAACTCTCTTCATTTGAAAATCTTCATAAATGCTGGATTAAATTTTTATCCCTTCTACAACTTCATATGAAACATCCCAGCAATGGATAAGAAAAGTCTTAGTGTCAAGCAAGTGATCTTACTCTGCTACAACATCCTCATAAAGCTGTGCTATGTTTCAAATTAATTAAAGTTGGGAAGAGTTAATAATGAAATAAAATAATCCAATGAAGAAGCACTTTTCTGATCTGATCTTTTATGATCTACCAGACCAGTTTATTTCAGGCACTGATGTTTGAACTCCAGAGTAGATTCCACCAGATTAGATTCTCCTCTATTTGACCTACTGGGGTAGAATCTGGTTCTGCTTCCTACCATTTGTGTGATCTCTAAGTTTCCATACATACAGCAGGGAAATCATATTTTCTACCTCAGCATTGTGATAAGAAGTAAATCATATAATAAATGGACCATGATTAACATGGTGCCTAACATCCTATCATGACTTATTGATGTTGTCTTCATCCACCACAAAAGTTTCAGAATTAATCCTAGGTCTGATCTTGCCTCCCTTAAATCCATTCTTAAAAATGCAGCCAGAAAAAAATCTTCCAGAATATAAACGTGACATATTACTTCTATGCTAAAAAGCATTCACTGTTGCTCCATTTTCAAAAGAGCAGTGTCCATGATCCCAAAGGAGGCAGCCAGGCCTTTCTCCATCAAGCCCTGTACCCTCTCCAGCCTCTCCCCTCACTCCCCCTGTTTCCTCTCCCTGCTCTGGATTTCCAGCCAAACATGGTCATTTGATAATCCTTAGTGTGGGAAGCCACCCATGGCCCATATGAGAACTAAACTTAGCTGGGCCATTAACCAGGAAAATATGGTCAATAGGAACTCTCAGTTCCTAAAAACTGATCAAGATTGCCTGAGTCAAATGGTTACCCTGCATCAACTCACCGCTGAAGTTCAAATGTGGGCCCTGGATGTGGGAATGACCCTCCAGAGCCAAAATGCTTGCTTAACTCCACCCCTTATCCTGGTTTTCATGGAAGGTGCTCCTACCAGCCCCCTTTTGATATGTACCACTATAAATAAACCAAGCAGGGGCTCCTTCAGTTTTTAAAGCCAGACCCTTATGGATGGCTCAATCTGTCATGCCCTTCTCCTTCAAAGATAATTGTCTTCTGTCATTATCCCTGATAAGTAAATTTCATTAGCCTTTTATTTTGCAGCCAGCCCATCCCTTCCACAGGAACCCTTTCCCTTACCCGCTTGGGTTGTGCGGTGATACCTAAGCATTTCCTTCCATTCACTTCACTCTTCTGCCTATACTTCTCCATGCCTAAACATTCTTTCCATTCCTATTTCCATAAGGTTAGATTCCCCCCCCCCCAAAAAGTTCCCTTATTAGAGCAAGAAACTCCAGGCTCAATCATGCACAGAAGAGGGGAGATTAATCTGCTCCAGGGCTATTCAAAGAGGAGCAGGTCCAATTTCCTTAGCAAGGAGATGATCCATTATGAACTCAGAAATCCTGCTGCTTTGCAGTTCCCATTGTGGCCTATTTGCTCACACTATTAACACAGTCATGATCTCAGCTCTCCCAAAGTCAGATGTAAGCACATCTTAAAAAGCATCTGCAGCACAGATTGAACCAACACTTTAAAAATCCTGGGAAGCAATGAACACATGATTTTGCTTAAGTACTTACATGGCTGCAAGTAAAGTTGAGGTTAGTGTCTCCTAGAGTCTTGCTAAACCATACTTGTTCACACAAGCATGAAAATAGTGACTTCTCAATAGCTTTCCTAAGTAGAAAAAAGAACAGGACAGGTGGCGAAATATATTGAGTATTTCCATTTGGGATTGTGGGAGTTTGGGTCTACTACAGATGGCCTTTTGAGATCCATAAATACCTATGCCCTCCATGGTCTAGTCACCCTTTGTCTTTTTGTTTGTTTTGGTTTTGCTTTTTAATTAATTCATTGTAGTTATATATAATATTGAGGTTCCTTTGAACATAATTATGCAGCATGAAACATAATTTGCTCCAATTGAGTACCCGTACTTCCCTTTTCCCTCCTCTTCTCCCTCCTGCTATTTGCTATTCCATTCCTCTATTCTGGTCTTTCTTTTTTTTTTTTTTTTTTTTTTTAGTTGTCATTGGACCTTTATTTTATTAATTTATATGTGGTGCTGTGAATTGAACACAGTGCCTCACACATGCTAGGCAAGCACTCCACCCCTGAGCCACAACCCCAGCCCTGGTCTTTCTTTGTATTGATACTTTTTTAAAAAAGTATCTAGTGCATTATACATATACATAAAGGTGAAATTTACTGTGACATAGTCATATATGTACTTGAGACAATTTGGTCATTTTCATTCTACCATTCTTCCCTTTTCCTATCCCTTCTCCCTCAATCCCTTTCCTCTGCTCCATTGCTCTCCCTTCTGTTTTCATAGGTCCCCACCCTTTTCCCCCTTATTTTGGTCTGCCTTCCCAGACGCCCTTTCTTATGATTCCCTTAGAGAGTGATAATATACAAAAGAAAATGTCAGATGAGAAATCAAGTGGCACTTTATTTGGTTAGGTCAGTTCCTTGGTTATTTGGCTGGAGATGTGGTTTGAAGGACATAGTTCACCAAGGCCTGAGGAGTGCTGTCTACATTTGAAGCCCTGACACAGAGCCATGCTTGTCTGCCTGACCCCATGAAGATACTTAAGAAATGAATATACTGGAGCTGTGTTTGAGTAGTGCAGAATGACGAGTGGAGCTCCTCCTACACACAAGTATTTCCTTGCCTAGATTACCACTTTAACCTCTAGCAAAGGTAAGACAGAGAGAGCCACAGCTGTGCAGGCAACACCACCACCCTGCCCACTAGTGCACCTGGAACCTGACTCCCCTACACCTCCAGTCCACCTGCACATTGACCTCCTTGAGGTCAGTGCTCTGAACTTAAAGTCATGAGTGAGTCAGTTTCAAACTTGTGACTCAGTTTCTTTTCTTTCAAGCAACATATTAGGCAACAGATACCCACTGTGATGTAATACTATATGACTATAAATAAGCTTCACCTTTTAGAAAGCAAGAGTGCTCACAAGATCTGGTATTTCTCCCAACAGCAAAACAAATTCTTTTTGGACACAGTAATATTTCAGTAATCTTCACGCTTCTACTCCTAGGCACCTCTTGTACAGGAACTTGGATGAAAGAGGGTGTTTGACTCAGCAAACTTCTATCCCCAGTCCTGAGATGAAAGCCCCACATATTTGTACTTCAGAAAGTCAGAACATGAAAACTTAAGAACTTGCCCAATCTGTTCTCTAGAGAATTTTAAAGAGAATCGAAATAGTCAAAAACAAGGAGCAACTATTTCTCATGTGAACATAATGGAATAGTCAGCATTTTTCACTTCTCTTCAAAGATAGCAGAAAGAATAAAAACTATTTTAAGACCTTCAACTTCTATTTTGAGTAAAACCAGGATACAGAGGTACAGTCCATAGCATCCAAAGTCAGAATACCTGTAATGACACACTTCCTAAGCAGGAAGGTTCTCAACCTACTGTGCAAAATCTTCCATTCTCCTTTCAAGGAGCAAAAGAACTGAGTAGGGGACAGGCAGAGACCCTCAACTTCCAAAGAACTGCACAGATGAGCCACGTCTGCAGGCACGTGCCAAGTCACAGATATACTCTAGATGTGAGGCTTCTATACCCTTCTCCCTCCCATAGGAATCTCCTGAACACAGCTGACCTGATAAAAAGTCATCTTATTAAGAGATACATAATAAAATAGTGACAAGAACATAATATGAAGTTACTGTTAATCAATAAAGAAAACAAAAGTGAAATTTGCCATGAGATGAAGATTATCTATCAGAAGAAAATTATAACCATGCCATGAATCAACATGCAGTAATGAAGGAATTGTTGCTATTAAAGAAAATTACAAATAAAAAAATGTAGCAGCTTGGGAAAGATAATCAGACAACAGGAAAAGGTTAAAGATAAGCTAACATATAAGAGAGAAGCTGTAGAATAAAAAAGCAAAGCCATCTTACAGAGAGAGGGAGAGAGAGAAACAGAGAAAGGGTTGCAAAGAGTTGATTTTCCATTCTGATGCTAACAATTATCAGACATCCCAGGACAATGAATGTCCTGGGTATAGCAAGGTTATAGCAAAATGTTCTCATCAGTAGCAACATTAGGATAAGTGCTGCAAAATGTTTCTAGCTCTGTAACTTTTTAATGCACATAAAAGCCTCTGACAACTTAGAAGCCTTGAACAACTTACAACGCCCCAATAGTTTAACTTCCTGATTATAAGACCCTGTGTAATAAACTAGCTAGTTTCTGGGAGTAATGGTTATTATGAATTGTCAACTTGATTGGATTAAGAAATGCCAATGATTAAGAGGCTTCTGGGTGTGTCAAGGGTGTGTCTAGAAATGATTGGCACATGGGATAGTGAATTGAAGTGGAGACCCTCCCTAAGCATGGGCAGCACTGTCCAGTAGGATGGTGACTTGAATGAATAAAAGTTGGAAGAACAAGGAAGCAGCAGCAGATGCAAACACTACTTTTCTTGAATGGGTTCTTGATTACTGCTGGGATCACCTGAGAATATCAGACTCTTGCTTCTTCACTCTTCCAAAGTGGACTTCTGATCACATAAGCCAATCTAATAAATCCCTTTTTTATAATCATACTTCCTGTTGACTGTGTTCCTCTAGAGAACACTGACTAGTACACTGGGTCGCTGCTACTCCGCCAGACTTCAGTTTTCCCACCTGGCCCCAGCTTTTTGTGAAATTATCTCTTGTTTTGTTTTTGTCTTGATGTTTTTCTTCATCTCCCTTCACCCCTATGTAAGAATCCTTTGTTGATGCTGTGTGGGTAGCTGCCTGTGGGTGTCCAAGTTGGTGCCTGAGGGCGTGGGTCTGTCCTGCATCTTTTATACTTTTTTCTCATGCCCCCTCCTCCCCTTATTGCCTACGTGACAAATGGTAGGAAAGGAGACTTCCAGGAGTGCCTCTCCATATTGACCCAATCATTCAGTACCTACATTGACTGGCCTTTTGCTCTCACCCCCACCTCAATCTCCCCTCTGAGAAGGGCACCCTTATTGCCATAAGGAGAGATGGACGTTGACTGTTCTGGCAGCTTTGAACTGAGCGGGGGTGATGTGGGGCAAGCAGTTTGAGTTTCCCTTTTAGGAATGTTTTAGGTCAGTCAAGGGGTCCATGGCAAAGTCTGGTTTGAAAGCAACAGGTTCTAGGGTCATCTGAGAGGTGGGTGCTATTATGAGAGAAACAAGAAGATATGAGTACTGGAATAAGATTAATACAACAATCAATGCTGCAGCATGTGAACATGCCATGAATATGATGATGATGAGAGAAAAAGTAATCTTTCACCATGAGGTACAAGGACTGAGAAGTTGTTCCCTTAACAAGGCCAGTGAGGACATGGACTCTACTGCGGAATGTAAATCTTTAGTGATATTAGTACATTGTCAGAGTTTTCAGGAATGTAAACATAATTTAGTTTTTATATCACAGATGCCCCAGAAGATACATCTTAAGATATCTAATGTCATCTCATTTTGTAAAATATATTTTTATTGGCATAACTTCTGTGTTTAGTAGAGATCCCTTTATCTCTCCTACTTAGGGCTAGGTAATCAGACTAGCAAACATAGATCAAGCATACCTGTGTAGGAGGTTGAGAAGATCTGTAGGCCTTAAATTGACTATTGACTAAAAAAACCTACTGATTCTGATAGTCTCTTTTGACACATATCACGCACTCCTGCCTAAGAATTCCTTTTTTGGTTTTTTTGTTTTGTTTTGTTTTGTTTTAATTTTTTTTAATTGTTGATGAACCTTTATTTTACTTATTTATATGTGGTGCTGAGAATTGAACCCAGTGCCTAGGCAAGTGCTTTACCACGGAGCTACAACCCCAGCCCCAGAATCCCTCTTTTGTAGCCTCCAGTCTTACACCTGGTGGGGTTAACACAAGTGTTCATCTTAAGTTACACTAAAAGAACTATTCTCTTTTCTTTTAATTGCCCAAGTATGGTTGTACTTTTTTTATAACTTGTTTTGCTAGGTGTTTAAGACCAAGCTGGTCAAACTGACCTTGTTCTTATCTATTGTTAAGAATCAGCTGAGAGAATATCCACCCCCCTCCCCTATGGGCTGCCCAGGGCTGGTGCTGGGGCCAGCTGTGTGCCTGCAGTGGGCAGAGGCAAGTCCTTGTGTGGACAACTCAGCATCTCTGCCCTCACCCTTGTTCTGTTGCTAGGGTGATGGGCTGACCAGTGGGTGGCCAAGAAAGGTGGCCATCATTCCCATGTCTCTGTGCATGCAGGGGATGCCCCAGCTGGCCACCGTGCAGTGGACCTAAAGCCCACCTGCAGGGTCTACAAGACCACATTATCCCCCATGTGGAAGAAGGACCTTCAGGGGGATATCCTCTGCCACGGCTGCACTGGCTGGGGCAGCACAGGTGGTTGGGTCACGGTGGCCACTGGGACAAGGGGCAGCAGTGGGAGGGGCCTTGCCAGCACATAAACTGTGACTCTGCTGAGCAACAAGGGCTGAGGCAGCTAGCAGAATAAGCAGAAAATTCACAGGAGGTCTGCCCAACTCAGAAACACTAAATACAAATCTGCTCTAGCTGCTGAAAAGAAAGTTTCTACTAAAGGAAAAGCGAGAAGACATATTTTTAAATTAAAAAATCCCATCAAAGCTCCTGAGTCTCTTTCCACCATAATCACTGCAGAATCAATCTTCCACAAGGGAATATATTACCAAATTGGTGACGTCATTTCTGTAATTGATGAATAAGATGGAATCCCTACTATGCTCAGATCAGGGGTTTTATCCAGGACCAGTATTGTGAAAAGAGCGCAGCACTGACGTGGCTCATTCCCACTCCCTCCAGCCCTAGAGACCAGTTTGATCCTGCATCCTATGTGTTGGGCCAGAGGGAGATCTTCCAAGGAAGATGGAATACTTGGAATTTGTTTGGCATGCACCTTCTGAGTATTTCAAGTCATGGTCATCATCATTTCCCACAGTCCCCACCAGACCAGAGAAGGGCTACATGTGGACTCATGTTCGACCTACTCCAGCACTAACTATTACAGAAAGAGTTCTCAACCATTCGTAGTTGCAGAATTTAAACTGGAGCTGAGGATATAGCTCAGTGGTTGGGCACTTGCTGAGCATGCTTGAAGCCCTGGGTTTGATACCCAGCATTCAAAAAAAAAAAAAAATTAAAACTGGATTTCTAGTTTTCTAGTTTTCATCTGTCATACTTACTATGAGATATACCATATGTTCCTTTCATGAAATACTTACAGGGAAAAATGACAAGAAAGTTTTTTCTCCTAAACACCCAGTAATCGATATCTTATTATATGTTACTTAGAAAATTACAAGGGATAAAAAAATAGTTAAATATATTTGAAGGTAAATATTACATTTTGTATATATATCTTCCCAGGCAAAGGGTACAGTTTCCCAGGAGACCATTAAGAGCAGACACAGTGACTATTTTTCTTCATAATTTATTGTTAGAAACTCATAAAATGAATTCTATTTTTATATAAGTACAAAATATTAGTTAAGTTTTGAATTTCTGACCAAAAGCTTAAATACAATAAAATGTATCTGTGATCTATTGTATCTGTTATAAAGCCAAATAAAACATATTTCCTCATCAAGAAAATGCTGTGACAAACTTCTGGCTGCATTAACCATAAGGAGTGATTGCTAGATGATTTTATTAGCCCAGACTTTTTTAAACTTTCATGTGATTCTTTTGTAGCAAATAGACTCTCAGAACTATTCAGTTGCTCTCAATAGAGCTGCTTTTCACTCTTCTCACCTATCTTCTCTGTCAAATGGGGGTTTTGGGTCAAACCATAGACCTGCAGTGTAGATGTCACCTCCACTAGAGCACCCAGGAAACCCGTGTGGCTTATGCACCCAGCTTGGGTTTCTTGACTACTGTGAGAACAGCTGGCAGTCATAAAAGTGATAGGTCATTAGCTTTGATAGCTAAAAATGTCTACCCCCAGGTTAAGCCATCTGGCATGGACTCCTAATAACATGCTTTGGAAGGCCTGCTGTGTATGTCTCAAGTGCAAATCAGTTAATTAAAGGAGCAACAAATGTAAAAGGAGTGAAGGGAACACACTTCCCTCCTCTATCCTGACTCAATCATAATGATTATAACTGTACCACCTTTCACCTTAACCCTCTTTCTATACAATTACAGTTGTAAGTTGAAAACAGGCAACTGTAGATGGTTCTATGTACATAGTCATCTCTCTGCTCACAAAAGTTACAGTAAAATAGATTGTAAATACCATTGAAAATAGTTTTCTAAATGCTTATAAGCAAAACTTTTGTATTAAAATGTATTTTTCACAATGTTAAAAAAAGAATCAGCTGAGAACTGGGGCTATAGTTCAGTGATAAAGCACTTGCATAGCAAGCATAAGGCGTTGAGTTTGATCCTCAGCACCACAAAAATATAAATTAATTAATTAAGTTAAGGTATTTTGTCCATCTACAACATAAAAAAATTTTTTTTCAAAGAGTTCCCTTAGGGGGTCACTCTTGGGAACTTGAGAGCAGCCTCTAAGCTCCTTTAGTGCTATCTGCCAGGATGGGTCAGGGTCTCATTGACTATGTGGCTTCCCTTGGAATCATCAGGGATGTCTCCTTTTCCAATGACATTTCTCTTTTCAGCATGTGCACTGATTGGCTTTCTGGTCTGCAGGGTATCATTGATCCCCCTGATTGGGAGGTCATGTGACCCAAAGTTGCAAAGTCCTTAGAGAAGCCTCCTTGTTCATGGGTTCAAGCTGACCTCAGAGGGCAAGAGCTGAATATTGGCTATTTTCTTTCTTGGCCCTTTTACTTCTTAACTTTAGTCTCCAAGTTTGGGTCTTAAACATCCAGCAAGCCATTTTCACCTGTCTTAAAGTAAGAGAACTGGGTTTTAACTTTAAAGTGTTATTTATCCTTTTACTTAATTGGGAATTAGCATTAGTACTGGAAGTCAGTCTTACATCATGACTGTCTTATAATTGTGATGGCCAATTGCCTCAAAATTAACTCAGGTAATTGTATTAGAAGTTGTACTTCTGTAAAGCACTAACAAACAATAGTTATAAAGTTTATGCTGGGCATAGTGGTACATACCTGTAATCCCAGTGATTCAGGAGGCTGACAGGAGGATCGAGAGTTCAAAGTCAGCCTCAGCAACAGTGAGGCACTAAGCAACTCAGTGAGACCCTGTCTCCAAATAAAATACAAAATAGGGCTGGAGAGGTAGCACAGTGGTTAAGAGCCCTTGAGTTTAATCCTTGGTACCAAGGGGGGGAAAAATTATAAAGTTTACAAGAAAAATATAAAATGAAAGTAAAAAGAGTAAAAATATATTTGGTTTGTATAATAGCTATGAACCAAGAAACATAATTTTTTAATGGAAATTTTTTTTATTTTTATATTCAAGATATTTTATTAATAGCTACTACAAACAGTAAGATAACTCAATTAGATTACCAAGTACAAAATCAACATACAAAAGTCAGTAGTTTACATATATTCAAACAATGTTGGAGGATTAAATGGAAGAAAAGATTTCATATATAACAGTAACAAAAATTATATTAATATTTTTGTCAATAAAAATGTGAGAACAATTAAAATAAAAATTAAAATACCACTGAAGTCAAAGAAAATAGCCTTTTTCCAAATAGAAGGTCCATATTATTGTGTAATTAATTTGTAAATTTAACAAAATCTCAATGAAAACTTAACAGTTTTAAGATATATCACCTGATAAATTTAGTGAAAAAATATACATAGAAGTGGGACCAGCCCTAAAACACATTCATTAAGACATTTTTAAAAGCCTAAATAATTTAAGAGTATCATACTGGTCCATCAGCAAAACAGAATGCCCAGATGTAAGCACACTCAGATACATATAGAAATTGAATGTATAAAGAGGACATCATCTCAAATCACTGGGGAAAAGAAGTAGTCAATAAATGCTATAGGGATAAGTAAAGCAATATCCCTGCCTTATTGCATATACCATGATAAATTCCATATGTACCAAAGATTTTTTTAAAATAACGCAACTATTAAATAATAAAGTTTTCTTCTTATCTCAAGAAGAAAACTTGAAAATTTTTCTTTACAAATCTGGAGTTAGCAAGAACTGTCTAACCTTTCATGACTCAAAATCCCCAAGTCATAAATTATTTCACTGGTACTTTTTGTTACATTAAAATCAATTTTTTATGAAAAGAAGCATCATAAACAAACTTTTTTAAAAAAGACAACTAAGGGAGATATTTACAGCTTATATCACAAAGAGCTATCCTTCCTAACATGTAAATTGACAAAATCATAACTCTTTTGAAACATAGAAAAAAGGAAATAAAATTTGCAATTAATAAACAAGATAGTTAACTTCATTAATTAAAAAAGAGAAATGTAAATTAAAACTGCATATGAAAGACCATTTTCTCTCTATTGGCAAAAATCCAAAGTTAGCTAACATACTTTATTGATAGAACTCTGAAAGGGAAAGCATTTTCTCATGCATTCTGACAGTAGTATGTTAAAACCACCCAGAATTATTATGTTGTGGTCTATTTGATTCCTGGAATTGAGAAGAATTTGTTTGATGTATATGGATGTGCCATTGTTTGGGCCATAAATATTTATTATTAAGCTTTTATTACCTACTATCTGGTTCCTGAATTGTGCGAAGCACTTTTCCTCATCACCTTGGAAGTCATTTTGCTCTAAACTTTTTATTGGTTTGTTTTTTTGAGACAGGGTCTCAATTAATTGTCCAGACTGGCTTTGAACTTTCAGTCTTCCTGCCTTGGCCTCCTAAGTAGCTGGGATTACAGTACTCGCCACCATGCCGGGCTCCAAACGTTTTTGAACAATTTTTCCTTCCTCTGTACTTGAATATCCTCTCTTTGCTTTATCCATTTAGGGCTGGTGACCCAATCTTGCATTTTCTAGTTGATTCCAACATCCCAACATCCCACTTCCCTGAGATGTTGCCTCCCAAGTTGTCCCTTGGTTGCAGGCACCACAAACCCAAAAGCAAACAACTGCTTGCCCAAACCCTGCCCAGTCTCTGCCTAGCACTCAGCTTTCAGCCCTGGAGCCCATCTCCCCAAGAGTTCTCATGCATGGACATGATGGCACTACTTCTCAGATCTACCTAGCCAGTGTGACTAGGAGAGGCACATTATGTGGAAACCCCAGAAAATTAATGCCAACCAATCCTGAAACAGAGACAGGACATTAGTGGACAATCTCAGGAAATCTGAACAAAGTCAGTTATTATACCAGTTTTTTTGGCATTCATAAATTCAATGATTAAGAAGATGCTAACATTGAGTGAAGCTATCTGAAGGGTAGATGAGCTCTATCTACACATTTTTTTGTACAGGGTATTAAGCCAGGGGCACTTATCCACTGAGCCACATCCCTGACCCTATTTTTATATTTTGTTTAGAGACAGGGTCTCAGTGAGTTGTTTACGGCCTCACTAAATTGCTGAGGCTGGTTTTGAACTCAAGATCCTTCTGCCTCAGTCTCCTGAGCCCCGGGATTACAGGCATGTGCCACTGCACTCAGCTGTTGCATGCTATCTGGATTGGTTAATGTAATTTGAGAGATGCTGCAGACTTTTGTGTGAACAGGGTGTCAGAATCTAGTGTAGCCTGCAACTTGAATCCTTAAGAATGCACTTCATCAATCCCTTCATGATCCAGTGTACTGGATCCAGCCACTGGTCAGGAAGATGTCTGGTTACATGATAGCATCTTGAAGGGTAACAGAATCCTGGCCTCTGAAATATTTCCTTCTCTGCCTCAAGTGAACTTTTCAGGTAAGGTTGTAGGCAGAGCACTTCACAGGACCAAGAGCCCCAGATTGTAGTGAGCTACAGAACAGGCTGGAGGAAAACTTTCACTTCAGTGTTTGTGAAACTCTCTTTTAGATGTGTGATAGAATTTGGTCAGACACTTGCTCTCCTTACATTTAGTAATGAGGTTGTAAGTTATATACTAAAGTTCATCTGCATGGGAAATACTCAAATTTGCAAAAGAATTATCCTGAACAAGATGGAGAGGAGGTATAGTGTCCACTCATGTCTTTGATTCTTTTTTTTTTTTTTAATCTTCCTCTAAGAAGCACAATGATGGGTCTTGAATTGGGGATTTAACCCAGGGGTGCTTAACCACTAAGCTACATCCAGTCCTTTGTTATTTTTATTTTCAGACAGGGTATTGCTAAGTTGCTCAGGGCCTGACTAAATTGCTGAGGCTGGCTTTGAAACTGCCAATTCTCCTGCCTCAGGCTCAAGTCCTTGGGATTACAGGTGTGCACCATGATGCCCAGCTTAAATGCAAAGGTTTTTATTTATTTAAATAATTAATTTATTTTGTCATTCTGGGGATTGAACTCAGGGTATCACACATGCTAGGCAACTACTCTAACACTAGTAAGTCACACCACCAGGCCCCACCATTTTTTTAACACTAATGGACTCCAAAATTCTACTTAAGATATCTTAGGAAGCAGGCAATATCTGTCAAGACTATCACTTCTTCCAAAATCATTGCCCAGTAGCTGGGCATTGTGGTGCACTCCTGTAATCCCAGCAGCTTGGAAGCCTGTGGCAGGAAGATTCTGAGTTCAAAGCCAGCCTCAGCAACTTAGCTGAGGCCCTAAGCAACTTAGCGAGACCCTGACTTAAAAGGAAAAAAAAGCTGGGATGTGGCTCAGTGGTTAGCTGCCCCTGGGTGCAATTCTCAGAATCCACTACTACTAGTACTAGTACTACTACTAATAATTAATTGCCCAATTTTCTGCTGGTTTAGAGCCAGTGCTGTTAAGGTCCTCCTTACCTTAATTACTTTTCATACTCCAAAACTCAACCTCCAGTACCACACAAAATATCCATTCTCTGAAGGATAAACAAAGCTGCACTGGAATCTAGATTAACAGGTTAATGAAATTGGCAACAAAAGAGGAGTGGTGGTGGTGTCTAAGTCCCCAAGGGATGTTCACAAGAAGAGACTCCTAGTTCAAACAGGTCTCCTGCTTGTAGAACTGGGACACAATTTCAACACCCATATGCTAGAGGAAAAGGCCTGGGACTGTTTTTCTGTCCTAACTATTCTCTCACATCTCTTTAGCAAAAGGAGATCTCAGGGGCTCCATAAACAAGTGAGAAGAGGCTTCTAGAATTTAATCAAGGTTTTTGATTGGTGGTCTGATTAGAAGCTAATAAGAAATGTGTCTCAGTAGCAAGCAGATCTCCACAAACAACTGAGAGCAGCAAATGGGTGGGTACATTCCACACTGACAGAATGAGATACACAAACCAATACTGCTATCAAAAGGGGCTCGATTAGTACACGAATCACTTTATGGCTTCTAGGAAGTTCTGCTACAGCTTCTAGGGACACTACATTCTGACTTCAGTATTTTGTAAATCTGAGTTAAATAAAAATCCTTGGCAGCACATGCTGGGCAAGTACTCTACTACTGAGCTACACCCCCAACCCAAATTGCTTCACTTAAAATTTTCTTTTCTACAAGTGCAACAATTTAAACTAGCCCATCCATTAAGTTTCCAATTCAAAATCAAAATCTTTTAATAAAATCTTCAATGTTCTCCATAAATCATTATACATTTTTGTCACTTATATATAGGTAATTTATATTTTTGCTCAAGTGTAGATTTTTAAGATTACATTTTTTTGTTGTCAGCATTTAATGATATAATTGACTTTGGCACATTGATTTGTATCCAGTAAACTTGCTTAATTTCTTAATAATTCTAATAATATATCATATGTCCCTGTGTTCTCATCGTATCTGAAAATAATTACTGTTTTCTTGTTTTCCAATTCTTATGTCTTTGAACTTCAACTTCAAATTTAAATTTAAGGGGCACTTATCTTGTTCTGATTCTTAAAGGCTTTCAACGCTTAACCACTGAGCATGATTTCTTGCTGCAGTTTGTTTTGTAGATATACTTTATCAGATTAAAGAAGTCCACTTCTAATTTGTTTAAATATACATTTTTAAGTTAGGAATTGATATTGAATTTTACTAAGTGCCTTTTCTTCATCCATTGGGATGCTCACAATCTACTAATATAATGATTAGTATTTTTAACTTGTGCGTGTGTGTGTATGTGTGTTTACTAGGATAAACTGAACTATCTTTTTTATCATTTGTTTAAAATCATGGTTTTTCCTTCATTTTTTGTTTTTTTGTTTTTCTTGTTTTGTTTGTTTGTTTGTTTTGATAAAGGGAATTGAACTCAGGGGTACTTAACTACTGAGTTACATTCCCAGTCCTTTTGATTTTGAGACATGGTCTCACTAAGTTGCTTAGGTCCTCACTAAGTTGCTGAACTGACCTCAAACTTATGATCCTCTTACCTCATCCTCCCAAGTCTCTTGGATTACAGGTATGTTCTTCCATGCCTGACTTTTATACTATCTTTTTAAAATTATTTTTTAGTTGCAGGTGGACACAATACCTTTATTTATTTATTTTTTAATGTGGTGCTGAGGGTCAAACCCAAGGCCTCATGCATGCTAGGTGAGCCACAACACCAGCCCTATACTATCTTTTTTAAGAGATTCCAAGATTTGGTTCACTAGTGACCTGTTTATTAAATGTTCATTTATATTAATGAATGAGATTGCCCCATAAATTTCCCTTTCCCATTTTGTTTTGGTATCTGGGTTATGCTATCACAATAGAATTCAGAGAGTGTTTTCCATATTATGCAATATACTTTGTACAGGATTGGAATGACTTTTCTTTGAGTATTTGTACAACTCACTGGCAAATTTGCTTCAATTTTTGCACCAAATTTCATCCAGGATGGAGAACAAGCCATACAAAATGAATAGAACAGAAGAAAACAAAAATAAATTTGGGGGGCTGGGGTCGTGGCTCAGTGGTGGAGGTACTGGGTTTGATCCTCAGCACCACACAAAAACAAATAAGTAAAACAAAGGTATTGCATCCATCTATGACTAAGAATCTTTAAAAAAATATATTTTTTTTTCTTTTTTTTTGTATGCTCAGTCTGGGTGTGGTGGTGCACACCTGTAATCCCAGTGACTCAAGAGGTTGGCCCAGGAGGATTGCAAGTTCGAGGCCAGCCTTGGAGACTTAATAAGACATTGTCTCAAAATTAAAAACAAAATAAAAATTAAAAGGTCTGAAGATGTAGCTCAGTGATAGAGCACCCTGAGTTCAATCCCCAGTACAAACAAACAAAAAGCTGCTTAGCCTATATAATACACAAGTGATCAATATTCAGAAGTTATGAATAGGGAATGTTCTGAAAAGATGGAAACACTAATGGTTTCCCTCCTGGATAGACTTGGATTTGGGTTGGGGAAAATTTATCTGAATTGCTGAAATTTAGAAAAATGAGAATGTATTTTTATATTACTTACATACTTAAACATTCATTTATTTATTTTTCATGCTGGTGAATCCCGGTCCTTGTGCGCACTAGGTAAGTGTTCTACCACTGAGTTTTAGACCCCAGGCCCCCATTAAAAAAAAAAAAAAATTAAATAGTATAAATGATTACATCAGCCAGGCAGAGTGGTGCACTCCTGTAATCCCAGTGGCTTGGGAGGCTGAGGTAGGAGGATCACAAATTCAAAGCCAACCTCAGCAACTTGACAAAGCCCCAAGTAACTTAGCAAGACAATGTCTCAAAATAAAAAATAAAAAAGGGCCTGGGATGTGGCTCAGTGGTTAAGTGCCCCTGGTGTTCAATCCCCGGTACCAAGAAGAAGATAAAAAAAAAAAAAAAGGATTACAACAATTTAAGTTTTCTGGGGGCACTGGGATGTTGCTTTTCTAGACCTATTTTGTACCCTTGAAAGAATGTGGCCTGCTGATTCTGAATTTGACTCAAGATGCAAAGGCGCCCCAGGCTTCTGGACAGCCAGAAGGTACATTTAAGTTCTTGCAGAATGGTGGTGTAAATCTGAGTGTAGTGGGGGCAATGCAAGCTCTGGGTTTTTCACCTCTGATAGGATCCCTCTGCCAAGAGAGTATCAATGGTACCAGCGCCCCCTAGAGGGATCTCAGGGGCCAGAAGCTGCCATGATGGACTTGCTCAAGGTCCCCTGTGTCCTGTTTCGGTCTCCTCCCACTAAATGTGCAACCCTTAAACTCTATTCAAGTTGCACGTACGGCTTCAGAGGTTATGAAAACAATTACATTCCTTCAAAATCAGCTATACAACCGAGATGAGTCCTGGAGAATTAAAAAATTCTTTCCAGTTAATTCAGAGAGGCTGAGGTTAGTGGATAGGTCAAAATGCTGTCTGAGAAATACTGAGCGAGTTGTTTAACCTCTTCTGCCCTTTTCCTCATATCAAAGAGTGAGCATAACAATCCCTATCAACCATGTGTAAGTATCAGAGGAGAAAATAGATGTGGAAAAAGGTGCACTCTGAAATGTTAGAGAAGAACTATAAAAAATTTAAACAGCTTTCACAAGCAAGCGATGATGGCCACTGCTATGCATTATTTACATTTCCTTTCCTTACTAACAAGTCTGATTTGCCCAACTTCTTTTTAAAAAGTAATTCTATGTTTAGTTTTTAATTTAATTTAATTTAATTTTTTTTTTTTTTTTTTTTTTTTTTTTGAGAGTCTTGTCATGTTGTCCAAGATGACCTTGAACTCGAAATCCTCCCGCCTGTCTCCTGGGTAGCCGGGGAAACAGATGTGCACCGGAACACCCAGCTATATATTTACTTGATGATGGACCTTAATTTGTTTATATAGTGCTGAGAATCGATCCCTGTGCCTCAGACATGCTAGTAAGCACTCTACCACTGAGCTACAAACCCAGTCCTGTACCCAGCTTTAAAAAAAAACTCTTCCTCAGAATGTCTTGCAGCAGTGAGGTGCTAGGTGAAAATTCTGCCCAGTGGGACAGCAGTTGAGGGTTTTCGTGGAAGTTTCTGCCTTTTTGACATAAGTACTACTCCTTCCTGCTTTCCTTTTGTCTCTTGCACATCCTTGATTTTTCCTGCCTGACACCTGAACTTGAGACTGGAGGTATGGCAACAGGCAGAAGGATATAAGCCTACATGCTAAGTATCAACAGAGCCCATGTTCCTGGTGGCACTGCTGGACTACAGGACAACCCTACACTACCACATTTTTTTCAATTTTTTTTTAGTTGTAGATGGACACAATACCTATATTTTTTTTTCTTATGATCCTACCTAATCTCTCTAACTTATCTCTTATGATAGTCTTCTCCCAGCAAACTGAAATTTAGTTTTAGTAAGATGCTATGTGTTTTCCCGCATATGATCCAAAGTTAAGTTTCCTCCTTCCTGATAGAGACTCCATTTTGATTTTCATTTCATATTTATTTATTTATTTATTTTTTTTTTTTGTGATCCTCCTGCCTCAGCCTCCATGATTTCTAAAATCTGTAGTGAACATGTGTGAGAGACAGAGAGGAAGTTTTTAGCAGAATTATACCACGTTATGTTTTTAGATTTGCTTCCTGTGTTGGGGATCAATACCTATATTTTATTTACTTATTTTTTTATGTAGTGCTGAGGATGGAACCCAGTGTCACACACATGCTAGGCAAGCACTATTCCACTGAGCTACAACCCCAGCCTCACTGGACTTTCTCACATGTGCACTAAATAGAGTTTCATTGTGTGTGTGTTGCTGGGGATTGAACCCAGGCCCTTGACATGCTATGCACACACTCTACCACTAACTTACATTCCCAGTCATATCCTATTGGTTAAGGTCTCTCTTGTGTACCTGTAACTTACAGTCATTTATTTTTTTAAATTTTTTTATTTTGTACCAGGGATTGAATAATCAGGTTTCCACTGAAACAGGGTCTTGCTAAGTTGCAGAAGCTGGCTTTGAACTTGAGATCTTCCTGTCTCAGCTCCTGAGCCACTGGGATTACAGGTGTGTGCCACTGCATCCAGTGCAATATCATTTCATAAAGGTATTCATAAGAGTATGAATACCTTTTATTTTAAACAGATGAGAGGTGGGGAAAGGACAAACAGCTCCGTGCAGCAACCTCAGTTTGTTAATTCTCCATTAGCTCCTGCATTTATCATAAAGTGTTGTCCAAGGACACAGTTTTTAAAAAAATGGCAGGGGTGTAGCTCAGTGGCAGAACTCTTAACTAGAATATACAAGGCTGCAGGACTCTGGGATTTGATATTCCAGCATTGAGGGTGGGTTGGGGGAGGAAGGAGAGAAATAGAAAATCACATTTCTCAAATCCCTACTATGTGCTAGGTACCATTCTAAATATGGGAAATCATCTCATTTAACATTAAAGAAAGGTCCCTATAATGTAGGCCTTTGTATTATCACCCAAAACAAATAAAACAAAGAAATAAAACCCCACCAATTTATGGTAACACTTTTAAATGTACACACTATTAGAATAGTGCTGTTACTAACAAAGTATCACTGCTTCACCCATTGGCAGCAAAATTTTAATTACATACCTCATTTTTATTTAGCATTCTTAACTGCAAACGTGGTTATATGATGAAACCAAGCAAAATTAAGCTTTAATAAAGTTCCATATCTTGCAGTGCTTGTTGATGGAAAAATGTGCAGCCAGAATAATCGAACACCTCTACTCATGGGGCCCAGTGTGCACTAGCTACAAATAGCAGCCTCCTAGAAGCGTACAGTGGTTGCTTTTTGATTTACCCTAAGAGACCCTGGAGATGGCCCTTTCCAGAGCTCTGATCCATGTCGCTGATCTACTGCTATTCCCAATCTAGACTTCAGACAGGAGTATAGGTGCCTTTGGAAAGCCCCAGGGCAAAGTGGCCAGCATTCACATTGGCCAAGTCGTTATGTCCATCTGCACCAAGCTGCTGAAGAAGTATACAAGGAGGCCGTACGTGGGTCAGGTTGAAGTTACCTGATAGCCAGAAAATCTACATTTCCGGTTAAGCTTTACCAAGCATAATGAGGATAAATTTAAAGACATGGTGGCAGGGAAGCAGTTCATACCAGATGGCTGTGGAATCAATACATCCCTGATCACGAGGTTCCCTGGACAAGTGTTGGGCCCTGCACTCCTGAGGGCTTTCATTGCCCCCTCCTTAATCACACACTTACCAATAAACTCTACTCCCTTTCTAAAAAAGAGTCCTCAAATAGTCAGATGAGTAATATCTTGAAGAACTGTGCTGTCATAAAAAAAATCCAGAAACAGGTCAGAGAAGGATACATGGAATATATCAGTAGCAAAACATGCATGGATGAAATAAAATAGAAAAGTATTTGCTATACTGACAATGCAAATTATATAAAAGTGATTATACATACACACACATACACACACACACACACACAATTTTCCTCCTGTGGTGTTGGGGATGGAACTTAGTGCTCCCTAAGCACTAAGGTCATGCAAGGTCAGCATCAACCACTGAACCCTACCCAAAACCCACCGCCCCCATGGCCCAGCCTTAGTTTTCAATGACACAATCATTGTCTTGGGACATGCCCCAATAGATCTACAGAGGAACAAAAGTTCAAACATTTAAACAATTCTCATGTCACTGAGTGCAAACAAAATACTGACAATGTCTCTAGAAAGAACTCAAATGCTTAAGGTTGTTTTTAGTTTACTGAAAAACAAAAATGTCCAACAAAGTTACTAGCAGCCAATATTAAAGGATCCTGATATGTACGGAACATTGAATGTGAGTAAAATGTCTTCTAGTTTCAAAACAATGACACTATAGTAAAGAAATCAGACCAGATTTATTGTCAGACATTCCTTATGTTATAGCCCAGATCAAGTAGAATTTGAAAGCAGTTAACTTTATTTTTAAATATAGGAAAAGATAAAGTGAAGTAATTTAGAATCAATGCATTTGATACTGTATATAATTATAGAGTTAAGAATGAAAGACAGGCATGCAAGGCATTCTCAACTCTCTTTTGACTATTAAATTAAAAAGGCAGCACAACTAGGAAATATTTCACATGCTACAGAGCACAAACTAGGATGGATGGACAAGGTAATGTGATAGACAGAGGCTGAGGCAGGAGGAATCTCAAGTTCAAAGCCAGCTTCAGCAACTTAGCAAGGACCTAAGCAATGTAATGAGACTCTGTCTCAAAATAAAAAATACAAAAAGGGCTGGGATGTGGCTTATTGGTAAAGTGGCCCTGAGTTCAAGCCTCAGTATCCAAAAAAAAGAAAAAAGAAAAAAAGAAACAAATACAGGTTGAGCAACCCTAATCTGAAGTCTCAAATGTTCCAATTTTGTGACACAACGCCACCTGTGGATAATTCCACACTTGCTCTGATGTGATACATCACAGTCAATGCAGGTGCATTAGAAATACTATATAAACCAGACAGGGTGGCACATGCCTATAATCCCAGGAACTCAGGTTTACAAGTTGGAAGCCAATCTCAGTAATTCAGCAAGACTTTGTATGGAAGTTAAAAAAAAAAATTAAAATGGTTAGGTATGGAGCTCAGTTGGTAAAGCACCACTGGGTTCAATCCCAAGTATAAACACACACACACACACACACACACAGTATATAGACATGCAAAATATTGCCTTCAGGTTATATGTGTAAGGTACACATGAAACATACTTTGTTTAGACTTGGATCTCATTCCCAAGATATTTCTTTATAGATAATGCAAATACTCTGAAATCTGAAAATATCAGAAATCTATAATATTTCTGGTCACAGCATTTTGGACAAGGGATATTCAACTTCTACTCCAGAAATTATATATCTAAGTGTTGTTGTTCCTTTCCAAATAATCAAACTTTTGAGTTACAATATAAATGATGTCATTATTTATGGAACAAATATTTTTTTTCTAGAAAGAAACATTTTTAGTCTTTTCCCTAACCTTGAACTAGCATGCACAAGTAAAATGGCTATACTCATTACTGAGACTAAAAACCTCTTACAAAGATATAGGCACTTATCAACTTTTATTTTCTGACTAGGAATGCAAGCTGGGTTTGAAGTATGGGAGCCTCTCTCCACTTACCATACTCCTAGGTAAGCTGTTATCAGGAATGTAAACGCTTTTTTTTTTTTTTTTGGTACTGAGAATTAAACCCAGGTGCTTAACCACTGAGCAACATCCCCAGACCCTTTTATTTTTTATTTTGAGACAGGGTCTCGCTAAGTTGCTGAGGCTGACCTTGAACTTGTGATCCTCCTGCCTCAGCCCCCTGAGATGCTGGGATTACAGGCATGTGCCACCATGCTCAGACTGAAAACACATTTATTATCACACTACACAAAATTACCTGGAATGCAGATCTGTAGCACAAGTAATGCACACTCTAAGTTGTAAGCAAAGTTTAAAGAATTTTCTTTTTTTGATTGGGTGCAGTGATGCACACCTGTAATCCCAGTGACTCAGGAGGCTAAAGCAGGACAATTGCAGTTTGAGATCATCTTGAGTCACTTAGATCCTGTCTCAAAACAAAAAAACTACAGATGTAGCTCAGTGATAAGCCATCCCTGGGTTCAACAGCCATTACTAAAAATAAATTTCAGAATTTTGATTTTTTAACCACTCTTACCACTGCGTCCTCCCAGTCGCTAAGATCACCAGGAGTGCATGCATGTTATGTGTTCACAGTATGTAGTAGATAGTCCTTCAAAGAGCTTACCAATCCATACTAACTTCATGTTTCAGATCCCTCCCCCAAACAAATGGTCACAGAACTTAAAAGCTAGGAATTCCCATGCACAGTGGTGACTCTAGAGGCTGAAGGAGGAGTGCAAATTCAGGCCTGCCTCAACAACATAGTGAGATCTGTCTCAAAATAATGAATAAAAAGGGCTGGGGTTATAGCTTAGTGGTACAGTGCCCCTGGGGTACTATCTCCAGTATAGGATTAGGGGTTTAGCTAGGAATAAAGTCCTTTATTTCACAAGGAAATCTGAAGAAAAGCTTTAAAAAATTTCAAAATCCCTATCAGTGATCACATAGTAAGCTAACAGGTGGAGGGAGCCATCATATATTTTTTTGGAGGGGGTGGTGCAGGGGGAACTGAGGATTGAACCCAGGGGCACTGAAACACTAAGCGACATCCCCAGTCTTTTTATTTTGAGACAGGCTCTCAATAAATTACCCACACTAGCCTCAAACTTGCGATCCTCCTCCTTCAGCCTCTTAGTTGCTAGGATTACAGGCATGTGCCACCATGCCAGTGAGCCATCTCTCAATGTAAGAATCCTCTGGAAATTCAGTGACGGTTTAACAACCTGAATCTCTTGAGAGGAAGAAGAATAAATTGGAGCTGTTTGCACTTCAAGATTGCCAACATTACCCTCCCTTGAACTCTTTCATAGTCTCCTCTCAGAGTCAATCATTTATACCAAAGCTCAGAGATTGATATGCAAATCTGTGCATACTACAAATCTATTTTTTTGTCCTTTAATCTTTTTTTAATTTATTTATTTTTTTATTGTAAACAAATGGGATACATGTTGTTTCTCTGTTTGTACATGGCGTAAAGGCATACCATTTGTGTAATCATAAATTTACATAGAGTAATGTTGTTTGATTCATTGTTATTTTTCTCCTCCCCCCACCCCTCCCACCCCTCTTTTCCCTCTATACAGTCCTTCCTTCCTCCATACTGGCCCCCCTCCCTAACCCTAACTCTAATCCTAACACTAACCGCTCCCTCCCCCCATTATGTGTCATCATCCACTTATTAGCGATATCATTCGTCCTTTGGCTTTTTGAGATTGGCTTATCTCACTTAGCATGATATTCTCCAATTTCATCCATTTGCCTGCAAATGCCATAATTTTATCATTCTTTATGGCTGAGTAATATTCCATTGTATGTATATATACCACAGTTTCTTTATCCATTCATCAACTGAAGGACATCTAGGTTGGTTCCACAATCTGGCTATTGTGAATTGAGCAGCTATGAACATTGATGTGGCTGTATCTCTGTAGTATGCTGATTTTAAGTCCTTTGGGTATAGGCCAAGGAGTGGGATAGCTGGGTCAAATGGTGGTTCCATTCCAAGTTTTCTAAGGAATCTCCACACTGCTTTCCAGAGTGGCTGCACTAATTTGCAGCCCCACCAGCAATGTATGAGTGTACCTTTCTCCCCACATCCTCGCCAACACCTGTTGTTTGTATTCTTGATAATCGCCATTCTAATTGGGGTGAGATGGAATCTTAGGGTGGTTTTGATTTGCATTTCTCTTATTACTAGAGATGTTGAACATTTTTCCATATGATTGTTGACTGCTTGTAGATCTTCTGCTGTGAAGTGTCTATTCATTTCCTTAGCCCATTTGTCGACTGGATTATTTGTATTGTTGGAGTAGAGTTTTTTGAGTTCTTTATAGATTCTGGAAATTAGTGCTCTATCTGAAGTAAACATGGCAAAGATATTCTCCCACTCTGTAGGCTCTTTCTTCGCATTGCTGATAGTTTCCTTTGCTGAGAGAAAGCTTTTTAGTTTGAATCTATCCCAGTTATTGATTCTTGCTTTTATTTCTTGTGCTATGGGAGTCCTGTTAAGGAAGTCTGGTCCTAAGGCAACATATTGAAGACCTGCACCTACTTTTTCTTCTATAATCTGCAGGGTCTCTGGTCTGATTCCGAGGTCCTTAATCCATTTTGAGTTTAGTTTCGTGCATGGTGAGAGATATGGGTTTAGTTTCATTCTGTTGCATATGGATTTCCAATTCTCCCAGCACCATTTGTTGAAGAGGCTATCTTTTCTCCATTGCATATTTTTGGCACCTTTGTCTAGTATGAGAAAATTGTATTTATTTGGGTTTGTGTCCATGTCCTCTATTCTGTACCATTGATCTACCTTTCTATTTTGGTACCAATACCATGCCGTTTTTGTTACTATTGCTTTGTAGTAGAGTTGAAGATCTGGTATTGCAATACCCCCTGTTTCACTCTTCCTGCTAAGGATTGCTTTAGCTATTCTGGGTTTCTTATTCTTCCAGATGAATTTCATAATTGCTTGCTCTATTTCTGTAAGGTACGTCATTGGGATTTTAATTGGAATTGCATTGAATTTGTATAGCATTTTAGGTAGTATGGCCATTTTGACGATATTAATTCTTCCTATCCAAGAACATCTTTCCATCTTCTAAGGTTTTCTTTCTTTCTTTAGTGTAATGTAGTTCTCATTGTAGAGGTCTTTCACCTCTTTTGTGAGATTGATTCCCAAGTATTTTATTTTTTTCGAGGCTATTGTGAATGGGGTAGTTTTCTTAATTTCTCTTTCTGAAGATTCATCACTTATGTATAAAAATGTCTTGGATTTATGAGCATTGATCTTGTAACCTGCTACTTTACTGAATTCACTTATGAGTTCTAAGAGTTTTCTGGTGGAATTTCCAGGTTCCTCCAAATATATAATCATGTCATCAACGAACAGGGATAGTTTGAGTTCTTCTTTTCCAATTCGTATCCCTTTAATTTCTTTAGACTGTCTAATTGCTCTGGCTAGAGTCTCAAGAACGATGTTGAATAGAAGTGGTGAAAGAGGGCATTCTGCCTTGTTCCAGTTTTTAGGGAGAATGCTTTCAGTTTTTCACCATTTAGAATGATATTAGCCATGGGCTTAGCATAAATGGCCTTTACAATGTTAAGGAATGTTCCCACTATCCCTATTTTTTCTAGTGTGCTGAGCATGAAGGGATGCTGTATTTTATCAAATGCTTTTTCTGCATCTATTGAAATAATCATGTGATTCTTGACTTTAAGTCTATTGATATGGTGAATTACATTTATTGATTTCCTGATGTTGAACCAACCTTGCATCCCTGGGATGAAACCCACTTGATCATGGTGCACTATCTTTTTAATATGTTTTTGTATGCGATTTGCTAAAATTTTGTTGAGAATTTTTGCGTCGATGTTCATTAAGGATATTGGTCTGAAATTTTCTTTCCTTGATGAGTCTCTGTCTGGTTTAGGTATCAGTGTGATATTGGCTTCATAGAATGAGTTTGGGAGGGTTCCCTCCTCTTCTATTTTATGGAATACTTTGAGAAGTATTGGAATGAGCTCTTCTTTAAAGGTTTTGTAGAACTCGGCTGAGAACCCATCTGGTCCCGGACTTTTCTTTGTTGGTAGGCTTTTGATGATTTCTTCTATTTCAGTACTTGAAATTGGTCTATTTAAATTGTATATGTCCTCCTCGTTCAGTTTAGGCAATTCATATGTCTCTAGAAACCTGTTGATGTCTTAGAAATTTTCTATTTTGTTGGAGTATAGATTTTCAAAATAGCTTCTAATTATGTTTTGTATTTCAATCCTGTCTGTTGTGATATTTTCTTGTTCATTCCGAATTTTAGTGACTTGGGTTTTCTCTCGTCTTCTCTTTGTTAGTGTGGCTAAAGGTTTATCAATTTTGTTTATTTTTTCAAAGAACCAACTATTTATTTTGTCAATTTTTTGTATTGTTTCTTTTGTTTCAATTTCGTTGATTTCAGCTCTGAGTTTAACTATTTCCTGTCTTCTACTACTTTTGGTGCTGGTCTGTTCTTCTTTTTCTAGGGCTTTGAGATGTAGTGTTAGGTAGTTTATTTGTTGAGTTTTACTTCTTTTATTAAATGCGCTCCATGAAATAAATTTCCCTCTAAGTACTGCTTTCATAGTGTCCCAGAGATTTTGATATGATGTTTCTTTGTTCTCATTTACCTCTAAGAATTTTTTAATTTCCTTCCTAATATCTTCTGTTATCCATTCATCATATAATAGCATATTGTTTAATCTCCAGGTGTTGGAATAGTTTCTGTGTTTTACTCTTTCATTTATTTCTAACTTCAATCCATTATGATCTGATAGAATACATGGTAGTGTCTCTATCTTCTTGTATTTGCTAACATTAGCTTTGTGGCATAATATATGGTCTATTTTAGAGAAGGATCCATGTGCTGCTGAGAAGAAAGTGTATTCGCTCTTGGTTGGATGGTATATTCTATAAATGTCCGTTAAGTCTAAATTATTGATTGTGTTATTGAGATCTATGGTTTCTTTGTTCAATTTTTGTCTGGAAGATCTGTCCAGTGGTGAGAGAGGCATGTTAAAATCACCTAGTATTATTGTGTTATTGTCTATTTGGTTTCTGAAATTGAGAAGGATTTGTTTGACATACATGGATGAACCACTGTTTGGGGCATAGATGTTTATGATTGTTATATCTTGCTGATTTATGCTTCCCTTAAGCAGTATGAAATGACCTTCTTTATCCCTTCTGACTAACTTTGGCTTGAAGTCCACATTATCTGAAATGAGGATGGATACTCCAGCTTTTTTGCTGAGTCCATGTGCATGGTATGTTTTTCCCCATCCTTTCACCTTTAGTCTATGGGTATTTTTTTCTGTGAGGTGAGTCTCTTGTAGGCAACATATTGTTGGATCTTTCTTTTTAATCCAATCTGCCAGTCTATGTCTTTTGATTGATGAATTCAGGCCATTAACATTCAGGGTTATAATTGAGATATGATTTGGTTTCCCAGTCATTTGGTTCATATTTTAAATTTTATTTATTTATTTATTTGACACAACTTGGTTCCTCCTTTATTTGACAATTCCTTTAGGATAATTCCTCCCTTTGCTGATTTGCTTCTTTGTTTTTCATCTCTTCCTCATGGAATATTTTGCTGAGAATGTTCTGTAATGCTGGCTTTCTTTTTGTAAATTCTTTTAGCTTTTGTTCATCATGGAAGGATTTTATTTCATCGTCAAATTTGAAGGTAAGTTTTGCTGGGTATAAGATTCTTGGTTGGCATCCATTTTCTTTCAGGGCTTGAAAAAATGTTGTTCCAAGCCCTTCTGGCTTTTAGGGTCTGGATTGAAAAATCTGCTGATATCCGTATTGGTTTCCCCCTGAATGTACTTTGGTTCTTTTCTCTCACAGCCTTTAAAATTCTGTCTTTGTTTTGTATGTTAGGTATTTTCATTATAATGTGCCTTGGTGTGGGTCTAATTTTGTGTATTTGGAGTCCTATAAGCCTCTTGAACTTGATTTTCCATTTCATTTTTCAGATTTGGGAAATTTTCTGATATTATTTCATTGAATAGATTGTTCATTCCTTTGGTTTGTTTCTCTAGGCCTTCCTCAATCCCAATAATTCTTAAATTTGGCCTTTTCATGATATCCCATAATTCTTGTAGATTCTGTTCATGATTTCTTACCATCTTCTCTGTTTGTTCAACTTTGTTTTCCAGGTTAAATATTTTGTCTTCAATGTCTGAGGTTCTGTCTTCCAGGTGTTCTATCCCACTGGATATGCTTTCTATGGAGTTCTTAATTTGGTTTATTGTTTCCTTCATGTCAAGGATTTCTGTTTTTTTTTTTTTTTCAATATCTCTCTTTATTGAAATGATCTTTTGCTTCCTGTATTTGCTCTTTTAACTGTCGATTGGTGCGATCATTCAATGCTTGCATTTGCTCTTTCATCTCATCATTCAGTGCGTGCATTTGCTCTTTCATCTCATCGTTTGCTTCCCTGATCATTTTAATATGTACATTCTGAACTCCTTTTCTGTCATTTCTTCTGCCATGCTGTCATTGGGTTTTATTGATGTAACATCTAGATTTGTTTGCAGCATTTTCTTTCCTTGTTTTCTCATATTGTTCAGGTATCAGTGGACCGCTGAGATATTGCAGACTTCCTCTGTTGACTTACAATGTCCCTGAAGATTTCTATATATATCCCCTCTTAGCCTTCAGTAGGCTGAAGTCTTGGAGGAAGTTGATAATGCGGTGCTCCACAAGGAAGCTGCCTCTCTAGGAGTGGTGGCCTTCAGGTGGGGTATATTCTCTGCTAGTGGGCAGAGGTGCCTCCACTTGTTGACCAATGGTCATCCAAAGGGGAACTAGGCTGAGGCTGAGGCAAGGCCTGTTTGGGCCTGTGTCTCTGGTTTTACCATCCTTGTGGGGAAACCTCACCCAGCAGGGAAGACTCACCCGGTGGGGAGGTCTCGCTGGTCAGTTTCCCTCCTAGAGGTTCCCCTCAATTTATAGCTACTGCCTGGGCTGTGCTGCCTTCCTCTGCAAAGTTCCCAGGGGCCCGGACCTACCTCCTGGGCCTGGGAGCCTCACCTTTTGCAGATGAATCTCCTTAGGCTGCCCCTCCTCAGAGAATCTGCCCGCAGTCCTGGAACCTTCACTCTGCCCCTAAGCGTGTCTTTGCGGCTCTTCCACCAAGAAGCCTCCTAGATCCTGGGACCCTGCTCTGCACCTATTCGCCTGGCTATGCGGCCCCTCCTCTGAGCAGCCACCTGGGGCCCCGTACAATCGCTCTGCGTCCCAGAGACCCGCCGCATGCCTCTTCCTCCAGACAGCCGCCCAGTATTCCGGTGCAGTCACTAGGAGTCCAAGCAACTCACTGCGTGCCTCCTCCTCCCACCAACCGCCCGTAGCCCTGGGCAGTCACTCCGAGTCCAAGTGACCCGCCCCGTTCCTCCTCCCCCTCCAGGTAACCCCCCGGGTGTTCAGGAGTGGTCGCTCTGAGTGGCTCTGAATCCACATGACCCGCTGCACGCCTCCTCTGGGCAGCCGCCCGGAGCTCTGGTGCGGCCACTCAAGACCAAGCGATCCACCGCGCTTCTCCTCCAGGCAGCCCCCCGGTGTTCAGGAGCGGTCGCTTTAAGTCCAAACAACTCACCAATCGCCTCCTCCTCTGAGCAGCCGCCTGGAACTCTAATGCAGTCACTGCGAGTCCACAAACAACCCACCACGCTCCTCCTTCTCCTCCTCCTCCTACTCCTCCCGGTAGGCCCCGGTGTTCAGAAGCAGTCGCTCTGAGTCCAAACAGCTCGCCACGCAGCTCCTCCTCTGGCAACCGCCTGTAGCTCTGGTATAGTCACTCCGAATCCAAGCGGCCACGCTCCTCCTCCTCCTCCTCAGGGCAGGCCCCCGTGTTCTGAGTCTACACAGCTCTCCTCGCCGCTCCTCCCCTGGGCAGCCACCGGAGCCCCAGTGGTTGCTCTGAGTCCCAGCGCTGTGCTGAGCGGCCTCCTCTACGATGCTCCCAGTTGTCCGAGTTCACTGCTCCAGCGGGGGGAGGGGCGTCTCGCCAGCAGCTCTACTTCACAAAGTTCCCTGCATTCCGGGACTACCACCCCATCCGGGACGCCTCCCCAACGGGAGAGACTGACCCGGCTGCTTTGAGTTGTTCCCAAGTCTCTCAATATCTCCTCTTTGGAATCCTGAGTCCTGGAGCAACATGAAATGCAGCCACCCTCTAGTCCGCCATCTTGAAAACCCCTCACAAATCTATTTTAAAGTAATAAAATAAACTAAAAATGAAAAGCAAATGTTACTCCTTTCCTGAAAAAGGGGAAAGGGGGGAAGCTGCTTCACAATGCCTTAGGTCTGACTGCGGTGGTCACAAGCCAAGGGTAAGCCAGTCAACTTTACTGAATGTTTGGTGCAAGTCACATTCAACAGTGGAAGTATTCCCTTTGCTGGTTTGAAAACAGCAGCCTCCCAGAATACCATGAATCCATGACAACTTGTACTTCAAGCTGCTTCATGGTCACATGGGATCTCAGAGGCCATCATCCTAAGCTCTTAGCCTCTGCACCAGTCCCCTCCAAGGTAGGAAATTGTCTTACTTATAACAGAATCAGATGTCTGAGATTTTTTTTTTTTTTTTCCAGAAGAGGAGTGGAGCTTGTTGTATCATAGGTTGTCCTGTTTTGTTTGTAATAACAGTAACTTTAAAAATTTTTTTGCTGGGACCAGAGATGGCCCAGGCAGTGAAGATTTTTAGCCACGCTGAAGCAGGAGAGTGTTTTGTAACTTAGAAAGGTCACTCGACAGCAGTGATGCCAGAATGAAGTGTGGTGAAGACAAAGTAGTTATAAAGCTGATGCAAAAATAATTCAGCCTACAATGCCCAAGTGACAGAGAGGAACAGCTCCAAGAGTATTAAGGAGGTGGAATCTATAGGACTTGCAGTTTCCAGACATGGGAGCCTAGAGAAGGGGCAGAGCCCCAGATGAGTCCAGGGGCTGATGGCAGTGCCAGCCACTTGGTCTTCCTATGTAGGTGATATTGAGACCAGCTGTGCACTGAGGTGTCAACGGTCTGTGTGATGTCCAGCACTTACCTGAAGTACAAAGAGGTATTTGAAAAGGTATTTTTGGAAGTTAAGTGCAATTGCCTGGGTACAGCAAATTGGGGGAATCCAGAGAGTTAGGGGAGGAATGGCCAGAGGTGCAAGGGAAAAGTCCAGAGAATGGTTCCTCAGAAACGGAGGGACTCATATGAGGGAGGCAGATTAACAGTGTCTGTTGTCATAGAAGTTATTCAGCAGGACTACAGGGCACAGTTGGAAAGGGTAGTTTACAACATGAAGTCAGACACACTATGATAATGAAGAGAAAATAGTAAGTATGGCCTTCCCTTTCCAGAACTTGAGATGAGAAAAGTCCAAGGGAGTTGGTTTTACTGAGGGTAAGAGAGCCAGGATAAGACTGTGTGGCCTGAGCACCTAGGAGGTTATAGGATATGGAGGGCAAGTCCTTGGTGGCTTAGCTATTGAGAGGAAGAATATCTTCACTGAGACTGGAAGATGGCAAAGATGGAAACCAGAAAATTCTGGCAGGGTATTAGAAATTAAGTGTTGAGATGGAGGGACACAGGAGTTGGGAGTCATGAGATAGCTTTGGATAAAAAGGGAGAGGAAGAAAGACCTAGAAGCAAAATCAACAATTGCTAGACAGTATCAAGAGCTTAGCGCTTGTCTGAGTTTGGTGCAGTTGGCGCAAACCTGTAATCCCAGTAGCTTGGGAAGCTGAGGCAGTAGGATCACAAGTTCAAAGCCAGCCTCAGCATCTTAGGCACTAAGCAACTTAGCAAGACCCTGTCTCAAAAGAATAAAAAAAATGGGCTATGGATGTGGCTTAGTGCTTAAGCCCCCCCGTGTTCAATTCCTGGGAAACTGGTACCAAAAAAACAAAGCAAACCACTGGGGGTGAGGAAGGGAGGGAACCTGTGTGTGTGAGTGACTAGGACTAAACAGCCTAATAGTGACAAATACGTTATAAGCAGTTATTGCCTATACCTCTCACCCTGGCCATATATTATGCCTTTTGATAACTAACCCTCAATATTGTATCTGTTACCCATATTAAGGTATCTAACCTCACAAATTGAATTTGTATAATTAAATGAAGACTTTAAATAATTTTACCCTGTGTGTGTGTGGTACTGGGGATTGAACCCAGGGGTATTCTGCAGCTGAGCTTCACTCTCAGCCCTTTTTCTTATTTTGAGAAAGTGTGTCATTGTAAATTGTCCAAGCTATTCTCAAACTTGTGATCCTCCTGCCTCAGACTCCAGAGCTGCTGGGATTATAGGTGTGCACCACCACGAAGAACTGTACTCAAGTCAGGCATCATGGTGCACGCCTGTAATCTCAGTGGCTTGGGAGGCTGCAGTAGGAGTACTGTAGTTGGAAGCCAGTCTCAGTGACATAGTGAGGCCCTAAACAACTTAGCAAGACCCTGTCGCAAGATAAGATATTAAAAATGGCTATGAATGTAGCTTAGTGGTAAAGTGCCCCTAGTACCCTGGTTTCAATTCCCAGTACAAAGAAACAAAAAAGAAAGACCCTTAAATAACTTCTTATACATTCAAATGGTGCCATGACACCATTAAAATGTTTAAAATATTTATTCCAAAAATATTAGTATGCTCTTTGAAAACCTTTCAGACTTTTAAACATTATTTTATGCTATACTGACCAAAATAAAAAATGGAAGTTTAGGAAAGTTAAAAATGAACATTAAAAACGTTTATTTCTAGCCCTGAAAGAACAAAATTATTGAAAGAAGTCTCAAATACAGCAGTTAATGTCAGTGTAACAATATTGAATGGGATTAAATTAAAAATAGGTCATATAAAATTTTAAGACAAAACAGAAAAGACGGCTACTTGCACTGAATTCCACTTCTACCTACCAAAACAAGAAGAAAAAAGCCAACACATTCCAACACAACAATGTTGAATTTTAAACATAATTCTTTTTCTTATGAAAATTTGTCAGGATTATCAGGCATTTCTTTCTGTCTCGTGTCTTGACAATGTTTTAATATGGTGAATGATACAGACTTCAGTTCTTTCAAGGCCAGGTCAGTGCTGGAGTCTTCTTTCTAATGCCAATACCTAACGCAGATCTTTGCCAATTTTCAATAAATGTGCTAAGAAAAACAGTGTGCATTTTTTCCTTATACATGTGTGTACATGTACACACACTATGGAAAAACTGATTTTTAGCTGTTTAAGTATCTACTGAGAGCGTGGAGACAAGGAAGGTAATCTTTTTATATTACTATGAAATCCCACTATAAAAGTCAAAAATAAGTGTTCATCTGAATTTTAGGTAGTCTATTATATTTTGAAATTTCCCTGGACAGACAGTATATTTAAGAAGTATTAGGTCCAAAAAAATTGATGCAAATTCCTTAATCCTCTTTTTTTTTTTCTAACTACTCCCTAATCACATCTAAAATTATTCAGGCTAGAATACAGTATGTACGAACAAACATGTATTTGAGTGAGCCCTACAGAGAAATACTCATAGGTAGTTTAAACTCACTTGTTAAAGGCACAGGTTTGTTTAGGACTAGTGGTTACTAGATAAAAGTGAAGCAGCTCAATATTTATATATTTGTATGTTGGAGGGAAGAGAATTCCTATTTTGTGCCAGACACCTAACAAAGACAGCTGTGTTAGCCATGAAGTCTTATGATGAACAATCACTCTCATTATTTACTATTCTAGATAGGATAAAATTTCAATATTTTCATAGTTTCCCAGTTTTAATTGTCCCTAAGAGCAGCAAAAGGAACAAGAGAAGATAACTTTAGGACCAGAAAGTCTATAATGTAATAAATAAGTACTACAGTAATATTGCCCTAATAACACAAGAGGATCCCTACCATAACTTTTAGATTTAAATGGGAATTCTTATTTTAAAGTGATGACAAAAAAGGGTAAATACAAAAGGCGATTATTAAAAAATATGAATCTTGATTCAGATATAATTGTTCTTTCATGAGATCTAAACATTTTAATTTAAAATTAATTAATAAATCACAATTTTGTATTGCTTTTTAAGATTATTTTGTTTCAAATGACACATTTCAGAATTAACCAAAATATATTTCTATTACAGGTTAGTTTACCCAGTAAGTAAAGAATGAACCACAGTGCAGCTCCCTTAACCTAGGAGGCAGGTTTTAATGACAAAGTCCGTTGCCAGCAATGGACATGCAGGTAACCATCAAAGAAGTTGTAAATACAAATCACAAAATGCTTCTATCAATGGAAAAGCCCTCTGTTGAGTCACAGCATAAAATAGGGGCGTTGGCACATATTCCTTGACTGAGGATGGAAATGCCTTCTTGAGTGGTCATGACGAGCACAGTCTATCATCCATAAGTACTACAGTAATATTGCCCAGTTCGTTTTCTATTTCACTGGTAGCATCTTCTTCATCATAATCCATCCAAACAATTGTTTACAAAGCAGATTCAAATTTGGAACTCAAGAGGCACTGTAGCTTTCCTCAAAAAATAAACCAGCTTGTTTCTGTAATTTAGTGATAGCTATAGAAGACCAAATACAGTCCAGAGAAAAATGAAATCAAGAATCATACTGAAAACAGAGGCCATTAAGTGCTCTAGATAAGTTTCATTAATTATTTCACTCATTTTTCTGAAAACCTTACAGAAATTATCAATAAAAAGCCATTTCTCTTTATACCTGAATCTTAACACAGATAGGGTGGGAATAATTGGAAATGAAACCCTGCTGGTTTTCCCAATATACTCCAAAACAGCAAAAATTATTTTTATTCATGATTTGTACTATTGCAGGATGCCAAACAGGTGTGAAGTTCATTGCCAGGGGATGGTGGGAACAAAATGCCAAAACCAACCACAGATTCTTCTCTTGTAAGTGGTTCCAGGCATGTTAGGATGGACAATACCTCCTCCAAAAGCAAAACAGCAACAACAGTAACGATGAAAAGGAGAAGAAAAGAAAAGGGGAAGGGAGAGAGAGGGAACTCAATATAATGTAATATAATGCTAAAGGTCACAGACCTTTTATTAAATCTTTTTAAAGAAGCATTACTATCAGTAAGCACATTTTTCTTCCTTTCTCCACTTTTTTACATGAATAGTTTCTACTTATTTGAAAAACAAAATCTAAAGTAACTCAACATCTCAAATGATGCATGAATCTATTAACAAGTACTTTGCTATTTAAGTTCTCGTAGACAGTAAAACACTGCTAATGGGCTGGGAGAACAGTAACTTAGGACAAATATTTACTGTTCATAAGCCTCACTCATCTCTATAATATTGACATTTCATGATTTGAATTATTTTAGAACTCACCAAGGCTCAAGCCTCTCAACTTTTGCTAGCCCCAAATATAAGTGGGGAAAAAAGTTTACTTTAAAATTCTGAAAATTCAATGGTTATTATATTATTTGTCCTAGGGGTTGGGGGAGGGGTAATTGTGATGGGAGAGGTTAATTAAAAACAAAACCCCCCAACAAACCTAAAATTGCGACATATACAAAAACCTATTTCCAAAATGAAGGGGAGAGAAGAGGGAAAGGAAAGGGGAAGGTAGTGGCACCAACCAAAGTCACAAAGCCCAGGGTGCAACAAGCACAAATCACTTTGGCTCCTGAAGCCAAATCTAAAGAGGAAACAGGTAGAAAGAAAGACAAAACTGTAAGGTTGTACAGTTGATGGGATTCCTTTTCTGTTTCAATGATTTTAGTTATAAATATAGATTATTAGTTTTCTTTCTATACATGTAACAAATGCCAAACTCACTACCATGAAATTTCTAAAACTGACTTTCACATTTGTTAAAAAAGGTAAAAATCACATACTTTTCTTCCTTGCTTCCTTCAGTTCAAGTTCTGAACTGAAATATTACATGTAACAGTAGCTGATCAAAACTTCTATAAAAAGTTAAGCCATATCAGCCTCCTTTGCCAATATAAAGAGCTACATAATTTCTATCATACTTGCCTTCAATTTAGGCATGAGAAGAACTTCTCAAAGCAACTCAGAAGGAGCAAGTCAAGGAAAGGAAAAGTTATGAAGGAGAGAAATAAAGACTAGCAGATAAAACACTCTGAAAAACTCCAATCTGCCATTCAAGTATTGAAAATATCCCAAAGGAGACAATGAATGGGATCTTTTATACCAAAGTCAGCAAAATAAAATGCAAATCTCAAGCATAATAAATGGCCTTGATAGGCTGCCTGCTGAAAGATGTAAGGCTAGTGATTTAGTCCATAATTCCTTTTTGACCACAAAGGAGGGATTCACTTGAAAGTCATAGTTCTCCTTTTGTAATTTTTTTCTTGGTTGTCTTCAGGGAATAGTAGTTTTTTGCATTTTTCTTCCATGTTATGCAGACCATCTCTTTAAACCTCAAAAGAGAAATAACTTTCATATATTAAAATATTTCTTTTTTAGAAACTGGAAAAAAGAATATAAAGCCACGTCAATGATGTTAACGGTTACTCTTCATTGCTTCTTTAGCTGCCATGATCAGTGGTGTCAAGCTGGATAATGGTTTGGCCAGTTTCAGGAAGGGGTGCTGCCAGAAAGAGGGAAGAAAGAAATGCATGAATGTTTTCAATTTAGAAACAAAACATTTTCTTTCAACTAAACCCTGAAGACTACTTATGAATACAATTTACTTAGACAACACATATTTTTTAATACCTGCCCAAACCCCTCATAATCAGTACGTAATTTTCATGGTTGAAAACAAAGTTGTTTTAGTTTTTCTAATTTCCAAAAATATACAGTTAAACAGTCTATGCCAGCACTGAATGGGTACAATATGTGATAATATACAAAAACTTACTATTACAATATTAAACTTTTATTCCTGGCAGATGAAACCCTAACAGCTGCCTTGCTGGCAGTGATCAATGAATAGTTAAATATTATTAACACTATGAAAACATTCTGTTGGTTATTCGAAAAGAGTCAATATTTTCAAAATATGGCATCATTTCCAAATTTACCTGTAACAATTCTTTGGCTGAACCCCTTTTCTCAACATCCATTTCCAAACATCGATTTAAGAAATCTCGAAATATTGGGGAAAGTTTTTCTGGATTCTGAAGTTCTGGAGTTCCATTAGTTGCTATCAGGTATAATGCCTAAAAATAGAACAATATCTGTGACACTTTTTCTTTTCTTTTTTTTTTTTTTTTTGTGGTTGCGGGGGGGGGGGGGGCGGGGGGGGGTATTACTAAGGATTGAACCCACGGTTGTTTTACCAGTGAGCTACATCCCTAGCCTAGCCCTTTTTTTTGTTTTGTTTTTTGGTAGCAGGGATTGAACCCAGGGGCACGTAACCACTAAGCCACATCCCCAGTCCTTTTCATTTTTTATTTTGAGACAGGGTCTCACTAAGTTGATGAGGCTGGCTGTGAACTCACAATGTTCCTGCCTCAGCCTCCTGAGCTGCTGGGATTACAGGCATGTCCTTAGTTTTCATTTTTGAGACAGGTTCTCACTAAATTGTTGAGGCTGGCCTTGAACTTGTAATCCTCCTTCTTCAGGCTGCCAAGTCACTGGAATTACAAGTGTACAACCATTGGGTATGGCATTTGTGACATTCTTAAAGTAGCTCAACAAAGTTAGAGTGTACTTTTATCAAGTTTACGGAACTCCTCCCGACTGCCCCCCGCCCCCCCCAGGGCCTACCTTGTGCATGCTGGGCAAGTACTCTACCACTGAACAACATCTCCAGTTCTTTCAATTCTTCAAAGACAACCACCATAAATACTAAAGAGAGGTTATCTTTTTTTTTTTTTTTTTTTTGCTGGTGTAGGAATTGAACCCAGGCATATGCTAGGCAAGTAAGTGTTCTACCACTGAGCTATGCTCCAGCCCTCTTTTTATTTTGAAGCAGGTTATCTCTAAGTTGCCCAGGCAGGCCTCAAACTTGGGATCCTCCTGCCTCAATCTCCCCAGAAGCTGAAATTACAGGTGTGTGCCACCAGGCCTGGCAGCTTCATCTTTTCTCTGTTGAACTATAAATGCGATACATATTACTTATTAAAGGAAACAAAATCAACAACAAAAACTGACCAACACTTCCAGCCAACATGCTACACTCAGAATCTTTCCACATCTGGCCTTTTTAGACTAAATTTCTTCGATAAGCAATATGCATTTAAGATCTTCCAGAGTCTAATATGTCCATGCCATAAGCATGTAATAAATTTTCCATGTTCTTTCCCTGTATTAAATAAGTAAGTAGATAAAGTTCATGAAAGTTCTTTCATGTCTTTTTGTGGTCTGATAGCTGTTTTTTAATCAATGAATAATATTCTGTATGAATATAACACAATTCAATTTTCTTTTATTTATTTTGTGGTGCTGGTGATGACACCCAGGGCCTAAGCATGCTAGGCATATGCTCTACCACTGTGCATAACCCTTAATTCACCTTTTGAAAGACATCTTGTTTCCAGATTTGGCAATTATGAATACAGATGCTATAAACATTTGTGTCTAGGTTTTTGTGTGGGCATGTTTCAATGCATTGGGGTAAATACATAGTAACACATTGCTGGGTTATGTAGTAAGGTCATGTGTAGTTTGGTGGGAAACTGAAAAAATTGTCTTCTAGAGTGGAGCATCCCACTAGCAATGAATGAGTATTCTGGTCGCTCCACATCCTCACTCAGCATTTGGTATTGTCAGATTTTTTTTGGACTTGAACATTCAAAGGTGTGCAGTGGTAATCTCATTGTTATTTTAATTAATCAATTACCTAACTCCATGCATGTTTAGCTCTTTTCATATGCTTATTTGCCATCTGTGTATCTTCTTTGGTGAGTAGTTTATTTAGATCTTTTGCTTGGGGGTGGGGAGCTTCCCTCTGTGCTCGGGAATCCAGGCCCTCACATATGGCAGGCAAAAACTCTACCACTAAGGTACATCCCCAGCCCAGAAGATTCTAATTTTAAGGAAGTCCAATTCATTCTTTCATGAATGGTCCTTTTAGTGTTGTACCTAAAACCACTGCCAAACCCAAGGTCACCTAGATTTTCTCCTGAATTAATTCTATTCTAAGATGTCATGCCTGAGACAGCACCTAATTTCAGGTTAAGATCACAAGACTGCTGGAAATCTCCATACCCCCATCAGAAAAGATAAAGACAAACACAAAATATTCTAAGTATTATCACCCCCACCATCACCAGCCCCCCCCATAATCTTCTCCCCACTTTGAGATCAATCTCACTATATTCTTTACCTTCTTTTATGTTAATGATCACAAGCAGCCCAGGACTCACAGTCATTCCCTTAGTTTCTGCACTCTAATGCCCATGGGGCTCTGAACATTCTCCTTATTCTCACCAGCAGTGCTTATAGGGGTGGCTTTTTCCCCCCTCCCAACTTTAGGCCTAGAGGTAAAGCAAATGTCCTTTCTGTTCTTCATTGTTCTCTGAAATCTTCATCATTCCTTTTCTCTATAACACAGGCTTCTGACTACAAATCTACCTTTCCTTGTTTCAAATACCTACTAAACAAACCCCAGGCCATTCCCCACTCACTCCTTCAAGATTAAAGCTCTTGGCACTGTTATCTCTAACATTACTCCTGTCCTAATTCATGGCTATCTCAATAGCTACACAGATTCATGTTAGTTCCTTGTCTTCTCTCATGTCCTCATGCGCTTGCCTTTCTCACCATATACACTCATGCCCTACCCTCTACCAGGAGAGACACCAGCAACTGCAACTCTTAAATTGTTGCACTCCTATCTTTTGTACTCCCGGTACTCCAAAGTCAGCAATCCTATGACTCCACTGGGACCTAAAATCCCATAGGTCTTTTAGTGTCCATCATTCCTTTCATGTCGCTCCCATGACCTTCTCCCACTCACTTTATAACATTTATCTAAATGTGGTTAAAGCTGTGTACTCCTTTCCCGTATCCATTCCGCTAAATGTAGTGAGATTTAAGATTGATATCCACTAACCTCATATGGGCTCCTAGTGCTTTCAGCAATCATACTAGATTTTCCTACTCCATTTACTCTCCTACCTCCTTTTCCTAAGACATACACATTTAGCTGTCATGTCTCCTTAGATGCCTCTTGGCTGTTACGATTTCTTAGACTTTCCTTGTTTTTGATGACTCCAGACAATTTTGTGGAGTACTGGTCAGGTACTATATAATACTTGATAAAATACCCCTCTAATAAAATGTGTCTGACATTTTTTTTATGGTTATATTAAAATTATGGGTTTTTAAAAGGAAGATCACAGAGTTAACAGTGCCATTTTCTTTTCCTTCCTCCCTCCTTCCTTCCTTTTTTCCTCTTTTGTAATACTGGGGATTAAACCCAGGAGTGCTCTACCACTGAGTTACAGCCCCAGCCCTTCTCACTACATTGTGTAGGCTAGCCTCCAACTTGTGACCCTCTTGCCTCAGCCCCCCAAATAACTGGGCCACCACTGCCTGGCAACAGCACTGTTTTCATTGCATCATATTAAAGGTACACACTAGCAACATGATTTATGACTGCTGGTGTTGACCTTATCACCTGGTCAAGGGATTGTTAGGATTTTCCATTGTGAAGTTTCTCTTCCCTTTCCATACTGCATTCTCTGGAAGTCACTATGTACAGTCCATAGTTGAGTTATGCTCTACTTCCTGCAGGGTGGAGCATCTCCCACATGATTATTCAATCATTTATATCAGCATGGACTCATAGATATTTATTTTAAATTTCAGGTTATAATTCCTTACTACTTTATTTTGCTGTTCAAATTGTCCCAGTTTTGGCTATTAGGAGCTCTTTCAATTGCCCTCTATGTTATACCTACCTCAATGTAGCCTTTAAAAACATTTTTTAAATATTTTAATTGACTAATAGTATGCATTTATGGGGTACAATATGATGTTTTGATATTTGTACACACTGCTGGATGCCTTTCTATTTAATTATTTATCTATTTTTGTAGTGCTAGGGACTGAACTCAGGGCCTCAGACACTTAACATACAAGGAAGTGCTCTACCACTGCTACATCTCCAGTCCAGCATCCCCACCCCCCCATTTTTTTTTTGACTACTTAGTTATTAGGTACAACTCTCTCTTTTATTATTTAATGTTAGCATCTTTCAATACATCATGTGACACAGGACAAGAATCTTCGGGTTCTCCCCCTTCACCCTGAAGCTTTTGTTGTCATCTTACATAAGCATATCTCCAGCCTACATTGTTGTTATTTTTATTTTAAACGGTTTTATCTTTTAAAGATATTTAACAAAAATTTATATATTTACCCCCGTAGTTGGATGTACTTTCAACTTTAATGTGTTTGAGAAAGGTTTTAGCTTTTGAAAGATTTCTGGGTTGATTTTTTTTCTTTCAGAACTTCATTACACATTAACAACACTTGAAACTGTCTCACAACTCACTGATGCTACTTCATTTAAAAATTTTTTTCACTTCTATCTTTATATTTTACTATAGCTAGCTTCTATTGCTTTAATAATCTATCATTAATTCAACCTCAAATATTATAATTTCCATAATGTTAGTCAGCTTTGTGTCATTGTGACCAAAACAACTAATAAGAAAAACTTAGAGGAACAGGTATTTTGACTCAGTTTCAGAGGTTTAATCCATGGTGTGCTGATTCATTGCTCTGGGCTCAAGGTGAAGCAGCACATCAAGGTAGAAGGACATGATGGAGGAATGCTGCTCTGCCAGAAAACAGAGGAAGAAAGAGAAAACGGGCTACAGGGAAAACACACCCTTGGAGGGCAGCCTCCAGTGACACATCTCCAACCACACTCCTACAGTTACCACCTAGTCCATTCAAACTAGGACTGATTAGATTATGACTCTCACAGTCCCATCACTTCACTTATAAATATTCCTGCAATAATACAGGAGCTTTTCAAGGACACTTCATATCCAAACCACAACACATAACTAACTTTAACTTGAGTCTTTAATTTTAAAAATATGACTTCCAAATAGCTAACTTTTTAATACCTGGAAAATAATTATAAAAATTATTTTAATGATCTGTGTGCTAATTCTTTTATCTGTGCCAGTTTTGTGTTAGTTTCAGCTGATTATTTTCTCCTCATGATGGACTAGGTTTTCCTTCCCCTCTGCCTGTCGGTTAAAGCTATGACTGGATGTCTGGCTGCTCGTTAGGTCCTGGTCACTTCTGGATTCCTATAAATATTCTCTTACTTTTTTCCAGACAGATCAAGGCTTCTTTTATTTGAATGACTGATCTATGTAACTATGGAGGCCAGGCAGGAGGTAGAGCTTTATTTCTGGGTCTCTTCATCTTTGGACAGTCTTGATGATCTCTGCTTCCTTTCTTGGCCTGGAGATGCTCTTCACAAAGCTTGTGGTGTTCCCTGGTTTCAGACCCACAGGCCTCAAGTCAGCTCAGTCAAGATTCTCACAGGTCTTGTGCCTTCAGTTTGTGATTATGTTCCATGAGAATTTGCTTTGTTTTTAGCCATGTTCCTTCATTTACAGTTACAGGCTCTGAAACAAGTTGTGATCTTCTTAGATTCATGGTATTTTCTGAGCAGCTGACACACAATTCCCACCCTTTTCATCCTGGTTACCTTTCCTAACCTAGTTGACAACATATGGTATTTGACTGTTTCACCGGAGTCCAACCAGACCTTCTTTTGCCCACAGCGGAGGATGCTGAAGACAAGCCTCTTCTGATGCCTGATTATAACCAGGCTGTGGTCATGGCCCTATAAGTATTCCTGAGCTTTGTTTTGGCATGCAGTTTTAAGCTATATGGGTCTTAAGATTTGTTAGGTAGAACTGAAGCAATTTTTAATTTAAGGGTAATTATTTCCCATCATTGAGACAAAACGCTTAGAAGTCTTCTATTCAATATCTTGTGAATGATAAGATTTTCCACAATGGCTGACAGAAACAAGCACTACTCCCAAGCTTAAACATATGGCAGGCTCTTCTCTGTCTAATCTTGTTTTTCTGAGCTGGGGGTCTCACTATGTTGCCCAGACTTGAGCTCAATTGAACCTCAGCCTTCCAAATAGCTGGGACTATGGGTGTGCACCATCACATCCAGCCCCAGTGTTTGTGTTCAGTGATGGAACTAAGTGATTGAACTAAGGGCCTTGTGCATGCTAGGCAAGCACTCTACCACTGAACTATACCTCAGACCAGTTCTCTGCAATCTTATCAGATAATTATATCTTAGTTTCTACATTGGTTCTTCACATTAATTTCATTGAATGCTTTAGGGGGGTCGTCCACAGGTCTTGAGAGTCTTCAGCTTTCCTCCTTTTCTAGCTTTTTCAGGAATGTCCCATCTGTTATCCCTCTCTGTACACGGCCTGGAAGTTGGGGCCATTGTAGGGTTCGCTTCAGTTGTTACTCACTTTCAGACGTCACTCTCCTTCATTCATTGTCTGATGCAGTGTCTTGAAAACCACTGTGTCATATAATCTAGTTTTGGGGGACTGTTTCAGGCAAGAAGGGTTAATCTGGTCCCTGTTACTTTACTTTGTCAGAAAGCAGGTATCCCCATTCATCAAGTTTTAACCAATACTTCTAACATTACATTCAAAATTGATAAAGTCTCAGTCTTCATCTTAATTGATGTAACTATAGTTTCTGCCAAGCTGATCTCTCCCTCACTTTTTGCATATAGATTTCAGGGTATATCTTTATCTGGTTTTACCTATCTTTCCTGTCATTTCTTCTTAAGTCTCCTTGCTGGTCTGCCTCAACTCTTTGTTATGAACTGTGTCAGGGTGCCAGCTAAATTTCTGACTGCCTATACCCATTTGACCTCGTGACCTCATCTTGCCTTGCAGCTTTAGACAACATCTGTAGTTAAGGAGCCTCAATTTTATATCTCTAAACTGGATCCCAAACTTGCATACCAAATAGCCTCACTAACATCTCCACTTGATCATTTTACTGGGTGTCTTAACTAACATGTCTAAAACGTGTTAAAATATTGTCAACTGATCTCTCGACTAACCATCCCAAACCTCTACTCTTCCTGAAGTCTTTCCCATCTCAACTAAGGTAAATTTCAATTTCATCATTCCCCTTGCTTAGGCTAAACTCTTGGAACTATCCTCAACTCTTCTTTTATATAGACTCTCTTTTCAAAATACATCTAGAATCTATTTTTTTTTAATCACCTCCACTGATTCCATCTTGGTCTACATTACTGTCATTTCTTGCCTAAATTATTTCAACAGCTTCCTAACTGATCTTCCTGCTTCTGCCTTTGCCATCCTTGAGAATCTCTTCTTAACAAAGTGACCAGGTAAGCCTTTTAAAAATTAAATAAGACCATTTTACGCCTCTGCTCAAAACTTTCCAATGGTTTCCCCAACTTAGATAAAAAGTCAGAATCCACACGAAGCATTCACAATGCCTCATTTCACTGACCACCTTAATGCCTACTTAGGTTTGCTCAATACACTATATCTATGCTAAAATCCTTGGAAGATCTTTGAACGTACCAGGAACATTCCTGCATTACAGCTTTGTTCTTGCTGTTTCTTCTGCTTGGCGTGCTCTTCCCTAGGTAAATAAGCATTACTCTCTTATATCCTGTGTCCAAATGTCCCCTCACTGAAGCCTTCCAAAAGTACCCTTTTAAAAGCAAACCCAACTCCTCTCTCTCTCTCTCTCTCCTTGCCAGTCCCAGCACCTAAATAGTCCATTGCTTAATGTATTATTCTTATTTACTTTATTATTTCTCTCCTTCTCCTTCCACTAGAATGTAGGTTCTACAAGATCAGGAATTTTTGCTGGTTCTCTAGGCAGCAACTTAAACACCACCTAGCACAATGCAAGTACAAATTCAATATTGGCTAAATGAATATATGAAACTAGAGGGTTTTGAAAACTGTTCTGAAAAGTGTTCTAAATTAACCACCTATTGAAAGTATTTTAACTGTGTACTTGAACTGGAATCTGTGGCAAATGGGGCAAAAAGCATTCAGCAAAGAATATCCAAATCCAATTCCCTCCGTTTTCTGGCCTTTTTACTTAGCATAATATCATCAAGGGTCACTGTTGTACATGTATCAGTACCTCCTTCCTTTTATGGTCAAATGATATTCCACTGTTCATCAGGTGATAGGTATGTGGGTTGTTTCTACTTTTTTCTCTTCTAAATAATACTGCTATGAACACATTTGTGCCAAGTTCTGTGTGGACGTACGCTTTTGTTGCCTTTTTCTTTTGCCAATGCTGTGGGTTGAACCCAGGACCTTGTGCATGCGAGGCACTCTAGCATTGAGCTACATCCCCCACTCCATGGACACATGCTTTTAATTCTCTTGTATATATACCTAGTAGTAGGATTGCTAGGTCATATGGTAACTCAATATTAATTTTCTGAGGAGCTGTCAATTTGTTTCCAAAGCAGTGCAACATTTTACATTCCCACCAGCAATTTATGAGGGTTCTAATCATTTTTTCCTTTTTATTTTTATAGTACTAGGAATTGAACTCAGTGGTGTTATACCTATAAACTACACCCTGCGGGAAGCCATCCATGAGTCATCGGTGGGAACTGAGCCACAATGGTGCCATTAGGCAGGGAAGCCTGGTTTTGGGAACTCCCAGTCAGTACCCACTGGTTCCCAATTCACATGGTGCACTGTCCTTGCTGACCACTCACATTCAAGCACAGCTTCGGAGATGGGAGTGACCCATGAGAGCCCACCCATGTCCTGGTTTTCATGAGGAAGCAAGCACTGAGACAAGACTCCTCCCACACTGAAACATTATGCCTACCAATCCCCTTTGCTCTGTACCGCTGTAAATAAAGCAAGCAGTGGCTTCATCTTTGTTAGAAGCCGTACCTCTCTGGTCATATTAACCCATTACTGCCCCTGCTCTTTAAAATACATTTCTGATCTTTTTTGTTTATTTTCATAGCTTTTATTGCACAGCCAGCCCGAAGGGAACCCTTTCCCTTGCCCACTAGAGACTGAGCAAGAACATCTGCAGCCTTTTTAATTTTATTTTGAGATGATGGTTTTGCTAAGTTGCCCAGGCTGATCTCAAACTTGCAATCCTCCTACCTCAGCTCCCAAGTCCCTAGTATTACAGGTGTGTATTACTGTGCCTCGCCAACAATTCCGATTTTTCAACATTCTCACCAGCACTAATTACATTAGGTATAAAGTGGTATCCTGTGGTTTTGATTTGTATTTCCTTAATTACTAATGATGTTGGGCTACACACAGTAATTTACAAGGGGACAGGAGGATGTCTGAAATTCTTCACATCGACTGCTAGAACATTTACTTATTCCAAGTCTACTCTGAAAATGGCCTTGAACACTATCAGTTATATACCTTTCTCAAAGGTGTGATCTTTCTTTCCACTTTTCTGGACCCTGGGGTACAGAGAATGAAATTCAAAGCTGATAACCTGATTTCTATATCCATGGTACTTAAATGTGCAGGAGAAGGTATCTTAACTGTGTAGAAAAAGGCATCTCTATCTAGGTACTTGGACTATGGAGAAAGGTGAGTATAGCCCAAATAAGAAACCATACAGCTTACTAATAAAAATCTACACTCTTTAACTGACACTTTCATCTCAGAAGCACTGTGATTTGTATATACAAAGTAAGGACAGAGATTAGGTTTTGTCAAGTTTCGATTCTAAATTCTTGACCAAAGAACAACACAAGGAAGTTCTAACTACGTTTTAAGGAAAAGTATTTTTCTTACAGTAAAGCTGGTGTTAAACTGGTCTTACCCTCAAGGGATTTTCATTGAGGTATGGAGGCTCTCCTTCAACCATCTCAATAGCCATGATACCCAGAGACCATATATCGACTTTGGGGCCATAAGCTTTCCGTGTAACCACTTCTGGTGCCATCCAGTAAGGTGTTCCAACCATGGTACTGCGTTTACTCTGCTCAGGGGTGATCTGGGCACAAAAACCAAAGTCGGCTAAGAAACAAAAACAAAACATCTAGAGTTAATAGTTTCTAGGGATTATCTTATAAAAGAGTTCACCTCAGATGACATAATTACATTTTGACTACTCAGGTTCTTTTATTTTTTTTTTAAAGAATTTAATAATAGAGTATTCCAGACTGGAATTAAAATATTTTGCTTCTTGTGCCTATAACAGAGTGCAAATTATTAGAAGGGCTTTTATTCTTAATAATAAATTTTATCCTAAAAAATTTAATAAAACTGAAAGAGGTCCAAAAAGGTGGCAGGGGGAAATAACCAAAGGGGGACACCAAATGTAAATGCAGTGAATCGGGCAAAGGTCAAGACACTGAAACTACTTTAGAATAAAATGAAGAGAAGTTAGTATCACTAAGCATACAACTTAGCAGAGAGCTTAGAAAAAGAATACACTTAAGTGCAATTGTACTGACAAGGTACTCACCAGCATTAACCTACTCCAACTATCTCAACTATAACCGAGGAACACAGAACCTACTTTAGTACCTGATATTAAGTTTTGGGGAAATGTCAGGATGAGAATTTATACTCTTCTCTTCCCTCTATTGTTAAAGTTATTAAACTACTTATGTTAACTACTGGTATCAGGTCTGTAAGCTTTCAACTGTTTTGTATTTATAAAGTATTAATAATAGCTATGAACTGCTTGATTTGTTTTATCTAAGATATTTTATACACTGTTTTTTTAGGTGATTCTTCCACATTAGTCCATTTATCTGCCTCACTTTAAAAACTATAATATATTACAGTATACAAAAATACCAAATTACCATTCCCTTACTGTTTGACATTTAAGATAGTTTTAGTTTTTCTTTACCATGTTGCAGAGAATATCCTTTTACTAATTGTGGTGAATATATTTAGAAATTCTATAGGAGTGAATAAAAAGCCAGGTATTATTCCAAGTACCTTGTACAAATAGTTAATTCTCCCTCATGATAATGCTATGATATTTTTTTAAATTGGTTCTAGATAATCTACTTTTTTTTTCTTTTTCCTTTTTTTTTGGTACCAGGCACTTAACTACTGAGCCACATCCCCAGATTCAGACCTTTTTAATATTTTATTTAGAGACAGGGTCTCCCTAAGTTGCTGAGGGTGTCTTTGAACCTGCAATCCTCCTGCCTCAGCCTCCAGAGCCACTCAGATTACAGGCATGTAACACCACACCCAGCTTGGGTAATTTATTTTTAAATTTATTTGTGTGTGTGTGTGTGTGTATTGTTGGGAAATTAAATGCTAGGAAATTAAACCCAGAGTCTTGTGCATACTTGCCAAGTGCTCCACCATCACCTACAACCCCAGCTCCAGGTATGTTTTTTCTAGTGGGGGCGTGGGGAGAGGGCAGTACCAGAGATTGAACCCAGTGTTGCTAACCACTGAGTCACATCACCAGCCCGTCTTACTTTTTTATTTTCAGACAGGGCCTCGTTAAGCTGCTGAGGCTGGATGTGAACTTGCAATCCTCCTGCCTCAGCCTCCCTAGTCACTAAGATTACAGGCATGCACCACTGTGCCCAGCCCCAGGTATGTTTTCTATTAAAATTATTCTCATTTACAAACAGGGAAACCAAGGCATATATATTTTCAGTTAATTTACTTGTGATCATTCATCTAGTAAGTGGCAAAGTCACCACAAATCATTATCCAAAAATGTCTAATTCCATTTTCATATGTCTCCACCAAAATAGTATGTGATTATCTATTTCCAACTTGCCCAGTAAGATAATTTAAAGACAGAATCTTAATAAATTTTAATGACCTGATGGAATAACCTTTAGAGGATGAAGTTTAGTAGCTCTGCTTGAGTTCTCCAGAGGGCATGGCAGAAATTCAAAGATCATGGACACAGAGAAAAGAGGTTCAGGATGTTTTTCATTGTGTCTCATATAGAAGAACATTAGAAAAGTGGGATATTTTCCTTGGCATCTCTGAGATCAGAGTCATACAGCCGTCTCCTGATTAGGCTATACAGTACATAACTCAGAGAATGCTGAAGAGTGTAATGAAACTAGTCTAACAGATGGCAGAAACAAATCCAGTTTATCTCTTTAAGATAGCATCAACACTGTGCCAGTCCCAGGCACTGCTTCTTAGTCCTTTACATCTTTAACCTCCAAATAAATCCTGAGATTTGCTACTATTATCTTCCTCAGTGAATAAATGAGAAAAGAGACACAAAGGGATTAAATTGCCCAAAATTATTCAGCAAGTAGTAGCAGATCTGCTATTTAAACCCAATCCAGTTCACAGTTCATAATCTTTACTCCCCTTCCATATATTAATTTTTTAAAATATTAAAATATTTTTTAAAATATTAAGTTTTTTAAATTTAAAAATGTAGGAGAGTAAACAATAATAAAAAATAAGTAATGAGTGTTTTTTCTTCACTTGTTACTCACTAAGTTTAACTGATCCTTCCATCCCCAAAAGCACATTGTCACTTTTGATGTCTCTGTGGATCACTTGATTGGCATGTAAAAACTCCAATGCCTGTAAACACTGAACAGAAGAAAACACGTATCAATGAAACATTACCAAAAAGTCCCATTCGCTAGTTCACACAGAGTAGTTATATGGTAGTTATGACCAGAGCACTGCCTCCAGTATTCAGCAGATGACCTGCAATCCTTAACATTTATAAAGAACATCCTCTCATATGCAAAGTTCTGAACAAAAAATACCTTAATTAGTAAGACGATCCCTTCCCACATTCTGATCTCATCTAGAGACATTATTAAATAATGTCATAAAGTTCTTTCTTTCCCAGGGTTTTTTTGTTGTTGTGTTGTTTTTTTTGTTTTGTTTTGTTTTGTTTTGTTTTAAAACAAGGCCTTTCTATTTTGCCCAGGCTGCCAGGCTGGCCTCAAATGATCCTCCTGCCTCAGTTTCCTGAGCAGCTAACACTGTAGACATCTGCCACATACCCAGCTCATCCATCACTGATTTCAATTTTTTTTCCTCTTTTGCAGTGCTAGGGAACAAACCCAGGACATTGTGGATGTTAGGTAAATAGTCTACCTTAGAGCTATATTCCCAATCTTTGCCACGGATTTTTAAAACTTAGTCTTCAATGGGCTCTCTTATAAAACAATGAGTCCATATAACTTCTAGGCCTTTTCAGGTTTAAATCCCTCTTAGTACATAGTACTTGATAAATAAGCGTAAGTTCTTTAGAAATTATTTCAACAGTAGAGAATAAACTTGCGGTTATTTGCACTTGAAATCTGAGGTACTCAGAAGTCTAATCAATGTGAACCACTGAGAGAAGTAGGCAAGACTGAGTGTGGTCTAGTTGCATTCAGGGGTTCATCAATGTAATATACTATTGTCTTCTTCATTTCTTCTATAGTGCATTTTATGTCAAGCTATATCCACAATGAAGGAATATAGCTAGGGGTACAGCTCAGTGGTAGAGCACTTGCCTAGCAGGTACAAGGCCCTGGTCTGATCTCCAGAACTGAAACTAAACAAACAAACCAACAAAAAACCCACAATTTAAAATAAATAAATAAAATAAAGTCATTGTGTCTATCTACAACTAAAAATGTTTTTTTAAAAAAGGATAAATTCCTCTTTTCCTTAAATACAAGAATAAGATGAGATTTTAAAAATTTCTTTGCCCCATGGTTTTTTAATATAAACTGAGAGAATAAATTATACACTTGGGAAAAGTTACTTGTATTTTTTTTTCTTATTCCCATCTGAACAGAATAATGAACAAAATCTGCACATTATTTGTAACTACTAAAAATCTCATTCAAAATATTCTACTATTATACAAAGAAAAAACAGATATGATTAGTATCATTATATTTACCAGGCATTTAATCGGACTCTTGAAAAGAATAAAGTCACAGAAAAACACTCAAATAAGTAGAAATAAACTTGTCACTATTTAAAAACTTTTGGAGGGGGGTACTGGGGATTGAACTCAGGGGCACTCAACCACTGAGTCACATCCCCATTCCTATTTTGTGTTTTGTGAAGAAACAGGATCTCACTGAGTTGCTTAGCACCTCAATGTTACTGAGGCTGGCTTTGAACTCAAGATCTTCCTGCCTCAGCCTCCGAAGTCGCTGGGATTACAGGCGTGGGCCACCACACCCAGCTACAATTTAAAAATTTGTCAACTAAAAGAGGACCCAAGTGAATGAAGCTAGAAGAACTCCTAAAATTGAAAAAAAAAAATTTGAGAAAAACACATTAAGTATGAATAGATAAATTCTTGTTAAGTTTTGGTTAGTTTTTAAGAGGCCAAACATACTTTGTAAGGGATATAATATTCAGAACTATGAAAGAGTTCTTATTTCCTTTTTTTAACCACTTAGGTCAAACACAACTCAGAATTAAATTTTCAAAGAGTATTATCTTAATAAAAATAATTCACTATGTATTATACAAAGTTTATAATTCACTATGTATTACACAATAGTCTCATAAACTTTTATAATTTTGTCATTTATGATAACGATTTCTATATCAGGACAAAGTAGTATCAGCTTCAATGACAATAAGCAGAACATTAACCTAAGTCACCTCTATATAAAAAGTTATAGACAGACAGATGGAACACTTGTTTTTGGCTTAGACTTGGGCAATTTGGAAAATTCTACTAGCTCAAACAAATAGCACATCTAGAAATTCATCAACAAATATAAAGAAACAGCCAATTTCTTCACCTTCAGTGAGCTTGATAAAGCCAGAAGCAGACTTAACTGATATTAAAGGTAAACATGTGTCTTGCTTTGTCTGTGATGGTTCTAGTTCCCAATTGACAGGGGGGATGGGTGGGGGCGGGAGGAAGGATACTGAGGATTTAACCCACAGGCACTTTACCACTGGCTACACGTCTAGCCCTTTTTAATTTTTCCTTTGAGTCAGGGCCTCACTAAGTTGCTTAGGGCCTTGCTAAGTTGCTGAGGCTGGCCTTAAACTTGTCTTCCTCCTGTCTAAGCCTCCTGTCTAAGCCTCATCGGGATTGCAAGCAAGTGTCAACACACCTGGATAAGGGCATACTGTTAAAAGAACCCCCATTTATTCTCAAAAGTGTCCTGCCTGGATGAAAAACTACTGTGATGACTATAATGAGATTTGACAGTGAATTTAGTTCTTCAAAGGCCTTAACAGGGCATGTGTGTTAACCCCAGCTACACCAGAAGTAGAGGGAGGAGGCTTACAAGTTCAAGGTCAGCCTAGGCAACTTTTGAGACTGTCTCAAAATAAAAGAGTAAAAAGGGCGCTCGGGATATAACTCAGTGGTAGAGCACCTCTGGATTCAATCACTTGAACCTCAAAAAAATTAAAAAGGGTTTTTACCTCATTCCCTAGGTATCTTACACATAAAGGGCTAAAATTCTCATTTGAGATGAGAGTATGGGATAACTTACAGAGAATATGTACGATAAAAATTCTCTGTTCAGAATAACTTTCCTTTTATTCATCTTGCTAACCAATATCACCCTACTTTATCCAAAAGAAAGCAAACTCACCTCTCTGCACACAGCAGCAATCTGTGCTTCATCCATGCAGGTTTCTGTTACAACATCAGTAAGTGACCCACCAGCAAGATACTCCATTACTACAAACAATTCATCTCCTACCAGGTAACTAAAAATAGAACATATAAAACATACATTTTTATTCTTCTAAACATATGACACTCTATGTTCAAGAGTTCAAATAGTAAGCACCATAACAATAAAACTATAGAGCTGATAGTTTAAGAGCTAAGAAGAAAACGGGAAAGTTACTATGTAACAGCACAAAAAAATAACCGAAGGTCATTATGATTTTTAAGTCACAGTTTGCCCATAATAGTAGTCTAGGTCCACACATAAGAGTTTTCCAATCAAAATAACCCATAATATAGGGATTATTGGTCTCATTTTCCAGATACAGAGACAGAGGCTTAGAGAAGTTAACTCATTGAAGGTCACATAGTAAGTGACAGAATCAGCACCTAAAGTCAAGTTCTAATGATTCCAAAGCATATGGCTTATCTCAACCAGCACTCCGTGCTGACTTGAAATACTATTTTAAAAAGCAGAGAAATGTACCTGAAAGTTTATTTCCATGAATGCAGAATTTCTATGAATAATTAGGGCTAACATCTCAAAATATATTATCATTTCCCCATCCTAAACAAATTTATATATGGAAGAAAAATCACCTGCAACCTTATAATTCAACCACTAGTATCACTGTTTGTTTTCTTTTTAGGTACTGGGGATTGAACTCAGGGGCACTCGGCCACTGAGTCACATCTCCAGTCCTATTTTGTATTTTTATTAGAGACAGGATCTCACGAGATCCTGCTTAGTGCCTCGCTTTTGCTGAAGCTGGTTTTGAACTCACAATCCTGCCTCAGCCTTCCAAGTCGCTGGGATTACAGGCATGCAACACTGTGTTCGGCAAGTATCACTTTTCACCAGTCATCTTTCATCCATATATACAATCAATTTTTAAAGAATTGAATAATTTTCCATTCTCTTTTGTTTTTTTAAACATTAATTCCTAAAGTACTTGAGCTTTTGATAAACATGTACAATTTTCCAACAAAGAACATATAAAAACTGATCTAAAAGTTTTAGAATTGTGTAGTCAACTCTAAGATATGAATCCCAGCTGACCATTCCTTAATGTTTCTACTTCTGATCATTTGCAATGAATATACACACACCATCAGCAATGCCCTTCATTTAGCTGCCTTCTCTCACTTGCCAAGTAATAACCTTGTAGCAAAAGGACCTTTTAACTTGGAATATGCTATTTTTTCACCTTTCCTCTCTCACTTTTAAAATTTACTTCTCAGTATTGACATTCCAAAATGGCTAGCCTACATCAAACCATGAGACTACCAATTTCCATATTTTTCTCCCAATGTTTAAAAGAACCTCAAACATATTTACCTGTCTAAGAAGTTAACTATGTTGGGATTCTTTAATTCTTTCATCACCAAAATCTCATTAATGATCAGTTCCTTCTTGGGCTGTTTCTGTAAATTAATCTGTTTGATAGCAACCTATAATAGAAAAATAATTGAAAAAAAAAATGGTTTTCCTAACTCTCTTAGAAAGTAACAAACACCAACCAGTTAATTTATAGTAACACATGATATTACAGAGAGATTATAACTGACAAATACGAAGTATTTTTACTTGCACATTGACTATGCACAGTGTTTTATACTCCACAGACCCTAAACAAGTTCAGATTTATCTTGACGTTGATTAACCAACCTAAGGTCAGTCCAGTGCCAGGAATTAATCCTCTTTTCACTCCAACATTGGAAAATATTTTTTTAAATATTTGCTTACTTGTGACATAATTCCTTCTCTGTTCCCCCTAATATGAGAATGGCTATAAAATTATTTAGATTAATTCTTACAAGTATCCAACTTAAAAAATATATTTCTATTGATTATGCTTAGCTTTATCTAGTATTTCTTCTACACAAAAAGGTGATATAACATCTAGAAATATGAAAAAGTTGCTACCTCCTGTCCCAGAGCCACATCAGTAGCAGTAAAAACTGTACCAGAAGCCCTAAGGGGAAAAAGACACAATCAGAATTAAGTTTTCTAAATCACTGCCATTTATAATATCCAAAGACTTTATTACCCTCTTCTCAAAATTGAGAAAGGATCTAAGAACACTTAAGATTTAACATCTTAAAAACAAAAAACAGGGTAAAGAGGAGGCAATCCTTGTGACCAAAACTTTTATTTGAAATATTTCAGACCTACAAATATATAAGGAAAAAATATGAAGAAATGAAAGAACAACATACACAGCTCACAAATACAGTTCCCTGCTTAAGAAACAAAGAACTGCAAATAAACTTGAAGATTCCAGTATGCTCTTTCCTATGCCATTTCCTCCACCAAGGGTAACTTGTATTTGGTGTTTTATCCTAGGCATCATTTCCATGTACTTTTCTATACTTTTTTTTTTTTTTTGGGTGCTGGGGATCGAACCCAGGGCCTTCTGCTTGCAAGGCAAGCACTCTACCGACTGAGCTATCTCCCCAGCCCCTTATACTTTTAACTATGACGTTTTATTTCATGTATTTATCTGCAATTTGCTTTCTAAAATTCACCTGGTTGAGTGTGGTGGCACACTCCTGTAAAAGGGCTGGGGATGGAGCTCAGTGGTAAAGCGCCTCTGGGTTCAATACCCAGTAGCAAAAATTAATTAATTAACCTGGATTTGTGATACCTATCCACATACATAGGAATTATTCTTACTCATTCACTATTAATTATTCAACATATAACATCTATTATCACATTCAAAATATTAAGGTGATTTTCAATTTTTATTATTAAAATCAATGCTAAACTGAATTTAGTTGTTAAAAAAAAAAATTCATAAGTTGCCAAAAATTCTCATTCTAAATTCCAATAATGCTTTCTAAATTCATAGAACATTTTCTAGAAATTAGTAACATTAAAAATTCAAGATGGGGATATAGCATAATTGGTAGACTGCTTGCCTCACATGCACAAGGCCCTGGGTTCAATTACCAGCACCATCCAAAAAAAAAAAAATCAAGATGTTGGGCTGTTGTTGTGGCTCAGTGGTAGAGCACTCACCTAGCATGTGTGAGGTGCTGGGTTCAACTCTCAGCACCACATATAAAAATAGATAAAGATACTGTGTCCATCTACAGCTAAAAATATTTTTTGGATGTTCACTTGCTCTCAAGTAATAGAGGGAAGAGTTTAGTATACTTTAAAAACAAATAACTGAACAAAATCAGATTGGCAGGCTCAAAGATCAATATTCAACGATGTGATTCAAAAACATTTTATTTATTTATTTTTTTTTTAGTACTGGGGATTGAACCTTGGGGTACCTTACACAGTCCTTTTTTTTTTTTTTTTTTTTTTAATATTTTTTGGGTGTCGATGGACCTTTATTTTATTTATTTATATGTGGTATGGTGAACTGAACCCAGTGCCTCACACATGCTAGGCAAGCGCTCTTTCACTGAGCTACCACCCCAGCTCTCACAAGTCCTTTTTATCTTCTGATCTAATTAATTGCTGAGAATGGGTAAAAACTTGCAATCCTCCTAACTCAGCCTCCTGAGTTGCTGGGATTATAGGTGTGTACCACCATGTCCAGGTAAATGCATAGGTTTTTGCTTTCCTTTGTTTTTGCAACACCAGGGATCAAAACCAGGAACTTGTATCCTAGGCAAGTGCTCTACACTGAACTATGCATACAACCCCAAATGAATGTTTTTATGGCCTATGATTCTGCAATGAAATTTTCCACCTAAAAATCCCTTAATATCTATGAGAAATAACATTCAAGAAGAAGCAATGATGTAAAGTTATTGCTAACAAGTAGGGTTTTTTGACAATTGCATTATGTATTTACACAAATCCCCCAGAGTACCACTCAAAGAATGCAGTAAGTGCTCAAGGTCAGGGGGAAAAAAGAGAGATCATGCTGAATACCCAGTAAGTAGTGAATATTATCACAAGAGAATCATAAATACTTACCCTTGTCCAATTTTTTCATATCTTGTATATTTTTTCTTAGGGTCACCTATGCTCACAATAGTTCCTATTTTAAATAAAAACAACATTGAAAGCTCAGTCAAGCTTTTTAAACACAAATTAATTTTAGTATAATTATTCCTTTTAATAAACTTTGATTTTAAAACAATGGTTTTCAAACACATAGTTTCAACAACAATTTGTTTCAAATGAAACACTGAAGAAACTTAATAAAAGCGAAAATGTATCAGAAACAAGAAGACACATACTCTCCATCAGTATTAGGACTCCTAACTATAACCACTTTCCCAAAACTCATGACATTTCAGAACAACCAATTGTTCTAGTCTGCCTGAGATTTAAGGGGATTCTCAGGATGTACAGCCTTCCAAATGGCAATTCTAACAGGGCATGGTGACACGGGCCTGTAATCCCAATTATTCAGGAGCTGAGGCAAAACAATCACAAGCTCCATACCAGTCTTAGAAACTCAGCAAGACTCTCAAAACAAAAAATAAAAAGGTCTGGGGTGTAGCTCAGTGGTGAAGCACTCCAGGGTTCAATCCCCAGTACCAAATACAAACAAAACGGCAATTCCTGGGAAACTGGTCACTCTACTTTTCTACTCCACTGCATGTATTACACCCTAGTGGTGTTATGAAACTACTACAGTAAAAATAAATAAATGATATCTAAATGAATAACCCCTGACTATTCTAGTATATCTTATTTTAATATATTTAGGAAACCATCTATTACTATAGGATTACTCTAATATGAACTGATCATATATCTACTTTAGGAATGTTCAAAGTCATGACTAACAAATGGTAAAATTAGGAGGCTAGATATAAAATTATAACTTAAACTCTTATGACCAGTAGGTCAAAATATAAGAAAGTCACATTACATTTTTCACTTACTCAAGATAAAGAAGACAGGGACATATCAAGGAATATCACATAAATAATAGGAACTCACATAAATAGTGAACTCACATAAATAATCTTATGTAGGTACTCAATCTCAAGTTAGCCACTTAGGTTCAAGCCAAGAAACTAAGGGCAAAAAGATACGGGATGTGATAACTAAAGGTCACAAGTGAATAGTCACAACTAGCATTCTACTATTTTTAAAAGCAGGAGCCCTCCTAAGATATGTTATATATAGAGAGAGAGGATACCACAGTAAAAGCAGTTTTATATTTTAAAGTACTGAGGAATCAAGACCACATAAATGTACAACATGTAAGTGATAACAACAACCCATCTATAAAAGTATTTTTCCTTGAGCCTTCTAGGTCATATTGTTCTTTATAACTATAGTTACTGTAGCCTAGTAATCAGACTTTATTGTTACCCCCTTCCTGGAACTGTTTACATTATTTATAATGCTTGATTCAGGCTACTGACAGTTAATGAATTTAAAGGGAGAAGGAAAAAGTGTTTTACCCTAGAATATATTTTATGACTACACGTGTCTATTTTGGAAAAGCTATAGGTTCGGACAAATATATATAAACCTCCTTTGATAAGGTTTCCAACTATGTCCATGTTCACAGCCTTTAGACTTGGTTCATAGTAAAGAAGTATTGCTCCCAAAGAGACTGATTTCACAATCAATACAGGTTTCAAATGCAGTAACAAACAAACTGAATATTACTTTGCCTTCACTTTTTTTTTGGTACTTTGGGTTGAATCCAGGAGGGGCACTAAATTGCTAGGATTATGTGCTACTATGCCCAGCTCTCTACATTTTAATTGAAGCAATTATTCCTATAAGAAAATAATTTTTCTTTCTGCCTTAAGGCAAAATAAAAAGGCATGTATTACAATCCAACTGGGTGGTCTTTTTTTTTTTTTTTTTTTTTTTTTGCAGTGCTGGGGATAGATCCCAGGGCCTTGCACACACCAGGCAAGTGCTCTACTATTAAGCTATATCCCCAGACTTGGGTCAGATGTTTTAGGAAATGTTAATTTAAGAATAATGTAAAATGTAGGTAACATACTTAATTTCTCCATAATCTCTTCATCTGTCATCTTTGTCTTCTTTTTCTGTTTGTCTGAAGACTTGGCACCACTGTCAACATTTGAATCACCAACAGGTGCAGGAATAGGGTCAATTACAGACCGAGTATATATCTGCAGAGATATATGGTTCATTACTGAGATTTAAGAAAAAACATTTTAAGATATTCTTACTAGTTATTCAGTTCCTTAATTTTTTACCAAAACTAAGTTATTGCTCTTATTTTTTTAAAGAACACAATATTTTCAGACTACCAAAAACATGTATTGAAAAAAATGTGAAACATTTTTCTTGGCCATAGCATGAATGTATTTAAAAGAAAAACTAGAAGCCAGGCACAGTGGCACGTGCTATAATCCCAGTGACTTGGGAGGCTGAGAGACAGGAGGATTCCAAGTTCAAAGCCAGCTTCAGCAATGTAGCAAGCCCCTAAGCTACTAAGTGAGACCCTGTCTCAAAATGAAAAATAAAAAAGGGGGCTGTGAATGTGTCCCTGGGTTCAATCCATGGTAACAAAAAAGAAAAAAGGGTAACCAGCAAAATAGCAGGTCCGTGAATAAAATGTATGTGTGCCCAGATCTAAAATAGTGTAACTGGGGCTTGGGTTATAACTCAGTGGTAGAGTGCTTGCCTGCCATGTGGGAGTTACTGGGTTCAATCCTCAGCACCACATAAAAATAAATAAATAAAATAAATGTATTGTGTCCATCTACAATTAAAAATGTTTTTAAAGTTAAAAAATAAAATAGTATAACAATGCAGTAAAAAACAAGTTTAAAAATAATGTTTTTAATAAAAAAAGAAATAAAACGCAAAAGACCTTGCATTTTGAAATCCTGATGTTGAAATAACTATTAGTGATTTCTACAAAACATTTTACACAAATATAATGCCTACCCTCTCTTTTACTTCAAAGAGCCAGTTGTAAGAAATAAAGAAAACAGAGTCATCTATCCTGAGATTAGGATCCAGTGGCAGTCCTGGGAGCTCTGCCTGTGCTCTGCACTGTGTTCCACTACATCACAGTTCACTGCAAGTCCCTTTAGTAGTTCTCCCTTCCTAGCTCCATCTGAGGTCAATACTATTAAAATTCTCCCTTAGCTGGTGAGGAATTTCACTCTCAACTGTCTTTTGAATGACATCAAAGCTTTGAAAGAAATATAAAAGTGAGAAATAAAATATACGATCTAGGAAGAGGAAATATCTAAGTTTTACATATAATAGTTATCTACATTATGAAAGAGAAAAACCAGAGAAACAGATGACTTCTCTGGAGAAGAGGACAAAATATAGAAAGAAAAAACCCAGTGAGTTAAGTAGTCTAACTTTTAAAGAAGTCATTAGATTTTTATTTTTCAAAACAGTAGTTTTTGATGAGTATTCTTTAGGCAAAAATCTTTATCTTAAATTAATTTGCTTATACTAAACTATTTAAACTTAAAGTCTTTTTGAAATTATCACCGAAAGTCAAATGAAAACAGCTATTTTTAGAAACACACATGCACAGATGCACACACCAGGGCATTAGTCAATCACTCACTGATTTTGTATGATCTGGTCGTGGTGCAATGACAGGAGGTGCAGCCTCTTCATCATCATCATCTTCCTCTGTTACTACTGCTGATGTTTCTGATCCCTTTGTATTTAGCTGCATTCATCACATGAGCAAAGGAAGAGAAGCCAGTAAAATTAAAAGGTTAAAATGTGACCATCTCTCTTTTTTTAGACATAAAGAAGTTATGTTTTCAATAGCTACTTTTACATGATTAAACCTCACTGGTTCCAATATCATCAATTAAAAAGTAAAGGTGATTTATGAAATAGGGAAAAGTATATGAAATAAATGTATATGATAAATATTCTTGAGTACTATGTACAAATATATTGAACAATCATTTACCTCTGATGGCAAAATTTATTTTATAAAGCAAAATAAAAACAGTTTTGTTTTGGGTAACCTAAATTAGAACAAGAACTGTAAGAAATAAATTATTAACTTACTGCTGGTGTTCCAGAAGGGAAGCTATCCTTCTCTGAATATGAAAAAGAAAGGAATGTTAACAATTCAAGAAAGAAAACTTTATATAACCAAAAAAAAATTATATAAAAGGAGAGCAAGTGAAATTTCTTAACCTGATTTCATTTTACCTCTTGAGAAAAATGACAATAACAGTAATATAAACAATAATTTATGTAAGACTCAGTTAATAACTCTCAAATCTTAATGAAACCTCAAAAATACTTTTTAAAAAAAATCTGAATTGATACCTAAAATGGGTGAATTTTATTATATGCAAATTATGCTTCAATAAAGTTACTAAAATATAATGGAAACTATACCTATCAATCTGTATTAAAAATAAAACATTTTATTGTTTAAGATACTTTCTCCAGAGAATTGCCTATCAAGGAAAAAGGGGATATAAAGCCACCATTTAAACATGGCAACTGCCAAAAGCAGTATTTTTGACCTAAGGTTTCTTTCTTTTTAAAATGCAACTTACTAGTTGACACAAAAATTCTAGGTAAAAGTCTGACCTTTTCCTAAGGATAAACCAGATTAAAGTTTTAAAAAGCTCAAGATTAATATTACTCGCAAAGAAGTTTACTTCTTCCTGAACACAGCCTTTCTTTCTGTGATGATGTACATATTAAATACAATTAATTCAAACCACAGATGATTTTAGCTTAAGTACATTATTTTTAAAAACTAGATATATAACTTCAGAGAGAGAAAAATTGGCAAAATCTACACTGAGGGAAACAGGACACATGATCTTGCATCTTTAAAGTACAATGCAAGGAAGAGAAAGCAGAAGAACCAGTGTGGGGAATGGGAGTCTAAATCTCAAAGAATTCCAGAGGAACCAACTGTAACACATGGACTTGATTCTGATGCTGATTTAAATGAACTATTTTTAAAAATCAATTATGTTCCAATTCTTATCCAGTGATATCCTAATTCTGAGGTATAAATCTTTTCAGTTATGTTTATTTTTATGTATTTACATGTTTGACCGATTTCAATTTTTGCGTAGGAAAACATTTTTTCAAGCTCTGTACATTAACTTAGTAAAAGTCCCTTCTATGCAACTCACAATAAACATAACTCTAGCATAAACATTTCTATGAATCCACACCTTTTCCTTTTAAACTGAAAATCCTTAAAGCAGTGAGGAGGGAAAAACCCCAATTAAATGTAACAACAAATCCCACTATCACATTTAATTATAATGTATAAAAATATGGAAAAAATTTAACATATTCAATTCCATTTCTAACAAAACTATGAGATTAATGTAATCCTCAGAGTCCAAATGATGTTCAAGAGCCACCCAGTTTACAAAAAGCATCTATACAGGAGAAAGTAGGAAGAAGAACTAAAGCTTAGCCTTTTATTTTTCCAGAAATAATCCTTCTATCTAGCAGTGCTTCACAACCTTCCATGTGATTCAGTCTTTTACCACTGTCTGATGTCTTACCAGGAGGAGTAAAACTTAGATATTTCTGCTTTACTGTGTTGGAGTCATAGAATTTTAAGACATCTAGCACAGCTTGAGGATTCTTCTTTTGCTCTAGTTTGGTGATGTTAGAGGTCTGTAACAATCGAGCCCACTGCTCTGGCATGCCCTAACAAAAAGAAATTCAGAAATGAGTTGTGGTTTCAATTGCTTTAATAAAATCAATTTTCAGAGATAAATATCAAAACACATAAAACAAAACAAAACATATAATTTTAGATTTGACTAAATTTTAACTGGTCTGATTTTCTAGTCTACTTTTCTATATCTGTTTTGGGTAATCATAACTAATAGGCTCAGTTCCCCTAGGGAAAAAATACACCCTACCTTTAGTGCTTGTAAGAAAAGACAGTAAGAACTGACAATTAACTTGTGGGCAGAAAAATTAACTTCAAAAGTTAGTACCACGGGAAAAAGTTTGAGTGATGTTATAAACGAAGCCTAACTAGGTAAAACTTACAGTAAATTCTCCAGTAACGGCATCAAAGCCAACATGGATGGTGTGCTCAAAATCAGATGGAGGAGAAATCTCTGGTCGTTCCTTTTCTTTCTTTTTACTTCCTAGAGGGCATTCAGGAAAAAAAAGAGAAAAGTATCTATTTAAACAAGGTTAATAATCTTAAATTTATATAAGATAGGAATGATGTTATTAGGAATGATGTTATTCAAGAAAAGAGAATTCCCTTAAAATACTGACTGAACAGAAACCTATAAATGAGGTGAAGTAACCTATACTGCTGTAAAGGGCTGGGGACCTGTTAAGACAAGTAGTTTAGAAGCCATTTCTTTATAGTACAAACTTATCCTTTCTTCTTACTGAAGTTAACAACTGCTATATTTCAAAACAACCCAGTTTTTGAATGACCTCACTGTAAAATACTTTATGCAACATTTCTGCCAATCACATTCTATCACCTATAAATCACATTCTCTGTAAATTCAAACATATTAGTTCCTTTCCTCCCTCCCCAAATCTCCCTGCTTTAATTGCAGCTGATACTTGTGTGGGTCTATTTCCGGACATCCTGTTTAGTTACAACGATTGGCTTATCCACACCTTTATGCTAACACCAGTCAGCCTTAGTCACCATCATTTTTGGTAAGCACACAGTGTAAGTCCAAGTCGTCCTCCTCATTATCTTTGTTCTTCTCCTCTTCTTCTAAATCAAAACCACTTGGATATTTCAGGTCTGCCCCATTTCTATAGGAATTTTAGAATGATCTTGTTAAATTTCTATAAGAAGCCTGCTGGGATTCTTACTGAAATTGTCCTGAATCTATAGACCAATTTAGGAAGAACCGATTTCTTAACACTGAGTTTTCTCATCCATGACAACAGTGAATCTCTCTCCATTAGTTAGGTCTCCTTTTTAAAAAAAAAAAATTTTATTTCTTAGTTGTAAGTGGACACAATACCTTTTATTGTTTTATTTATTTACTTTCATGTAGTGTTGAGGATGGAACCTTGTGCCTCACACGTGCTAGGCAAGCACTCTACCATTGAGTAACAACCATAGTCTAGCTTTATCTATCTTACAAATACCTGTGTTTTGATTTTCATTTTCACTCAGTATATTTTCTAAATATCCTTTCGATTTCTTTATTTGGAAGTGTTTTATTTACTTTCTACATATTTTCAGAGGGCTTCCTGTTACTGATTTCTAATTAAATCACATTGTGTTCACATAATAAACTTTGTTATTTCAATCCTTCCACACTTATTGAGATGTTTTAAAAAAATTACTCAAATATGATTTATCTTGTGTACACTTAAAAGAATACACATAAAAGAATCGTGTATTCTAATTGTTGCATGGAATGTTCTATAAATATTCATTAGGTCGAGTTGGCTGGTATGTTCAAATCTTCTAAATACCAATTTTCTATCTACTTGTTCTATCAATTACTGAAAGAAGTGTATTAAAATCTCCAATTATAACTGGATTTGTCAATTTCTCTTTGAAATCCTATCCATTTTTGTGTCATGTATTTTGAAGCTATTAGCAGTACATAATGTTTACTTGTTACATTATCTAAATGAACTATTATGAAATAACTTTCTTAATCTGATAATATTTTTTGAGCTCTAAAATCTAGTTGTCTGATGTTTACATAGCCAGTTCAAGTTTATTTATGTTGCTAACATAACCACCCTGTTCTGTGGTGCTAGGGATCAAACCCAGGGTTTCAAGCATGCTAGGCATTCTACCACTGAGCTACACTCCCAGTTTTAGCATACTTTTTATTTTAACCTATCTTGTGGCTGGATGTACAAAAAGGAATATCCTTACTTAGCATATCATAGGACTGCTTTATCAATCCTTTCTGCCTTCTTTTGAATTAACCAAGTATTTTTTTATTATCCCCTTTCATCACCTTTGTTGTTATATTCACCTTTTAAACTATATAATTCAATGGGCTTTAGTATATTTTTGAATTTTGCAACCATCATCATACTCTAACTAGAATATTTACATCAGGAGCAGCAGAAACCTTATACCATTCGTGATCATTACTCCCCATTCCATCACCTGTGTCGCCACAAATCTATTTCCTGTCTCCAAAGATTTGCCTATCTGTCTAATCATATAAATGGGATCATATAATACATGGTCTTCTGCAAATAGTTTTTTTTTACTTAATATTTTTGAGATTTCATCCAAGTTATAGCATGTATCAGTACTTCATTCTTTAAGGACATGATTGTTTTTTAGTTAGTTAAGAAAAAACAATCTTTTCCAGTGCTTTTCATTTCTTGGTGTGGATGCACATTTCACCTGACATCATTTTCCTTCTGCCTGAAGGACCTGGTTAAACTTTTTTTTTTTTTGTAATAAAGTACAGTCTGATACTGATAAAATTCTTTTGGCTTTCACACATGTAAAAAGGTATTTGTTTCCCTTTTCTTTTGCAATGCTGGGACAGAGAACTCAGGGCCTCACGTATGATACTCAACTGCTATATACCACTTACACCACCAGCTCTCTGCCATTGTTTTAAAAATACTTTTCAAATATTTCTCCTCTCCCTCCCTCCCTCCCTCAGAGACTTTTTTTTTTTTTTTTTTTTTTGCGGTGCTGGGGATCCAACCCAGGGCCTTGTACATGCCAGGCAAGCACTCTACCTACTGAGCTATATCCCCAGCTCCCTCAGAGAATTCAATCATACATATATCAGTCTTCCTGAAATTGTCCCACAGCTCTTTCACTAATCTTTTCTTCTTCAATGCCTACTCTTAATCCTAGGATTGAATTGCTGTTTCTTGACTTAGGGAGATCACCAATTTTCCTTTCTCTTTGCTGCAGTCTAGAAACTCTGTAGGCAGAAGGCTGAATGACTCACCTCATTTGTTTCTTTTCTCTTAGGAATCATTTTTCTTCATTGCCTTATGTCCAGTGTCTTGAAAACCATTGTTTTGTATATTTTTTCCTTTGCTTTAGTTCCTTTAGGTAGAAGTATAAATCCAGTCCCTGTTGCTCCACCTTGACTAGAAGTGCAATAGACTTTACTGTCTTATCTGTGGTATTATAAAATTTGAGGATGCTGTGATCTTCATTAAACTGAGCTGAGTTCACAATGAGTCACATTCATCTGGAAATCATATTCTTCAGGTCTTGGACACTTTTTTTCTATTATTTCTTTGATATTTCCTTCATTCTATTTGCTTATTATTAGTAATTTGAAACTATTCTCTCATATTTTGCATGTATTTTTTTTGGGGGGGGGGGGTACCAGGGATTGAAAACCATACACCCTACAGCCCATTTTATTTTTTATTTTGAGACAGGGTCTCACTAAGATGCCTTTAGGGCCTCACTGAGCTGCAGAGGCTGGCTCTAAACTTGTGATCCTCCTGCCTCAGCCTCCTGAGTCACTAGTATTACAGATGTGTGCCACTATCAGCTGGTCCCATTGATTTCTTTTTTAAATAACTTTATTTTATTTAGTTTTGTATGTGGTGCTGAGGATCAAACCCAGTGCCTCATGCATGCTAGGCAAACACTCCACCACTGAGCCAGTCTCAGCCACCATTGATGTATTTTTGTTTAACTCTTAGAACATTTTCTCAATTATCTTCCAATCATCCTCCTATTGATATCGCTTATATATTTTTGGTAATCTTAAATACTGATTTCCCAGAAATTATTCCTCGTTGTAGTCTTTTCTTGTTTTGTGCGTTCTTTGAAGATAATATGGTCTATGTGTGTGTAAAACCTGAGTTTTGTGATTTATTTTCTTTCTACATTGTGTTTTTCTAAATGCGCTTTTAATTTCTTTTTCTTTCTTTTGTTTTGATGGTACTGGGGATTTAATGCAGAGGACCTCTACCACTGAGCCACACCTCCAGCCCTTTTTATTTTGAGATAGGCTCTTGATAAGTTTTTGAGGCTGGCCTTCTTATCATCCTCCTGCCTCAGACTCCTGAGTCTGGCATTTATTGACATGGGTGGCTAAATGCCTTTTATAAATATCCCATTATTTTGGACTCTTACAATGTCTGGAGATCTTTTGCTATCTACTAATATAGAAAAGTATTAAAGAGTTAACTGAGAGATAAACTTAGTCTTTTTGCTAAAGATGGGACTGGGGTTTTAGAATGCCTAGGGTATATTTTCCCCAAGAGTACTGTTTATCTGGGGAAAAAAATTCTCCAATCTCTTGTGAGCGAACTATGAGTCAAGCTACAAGTATTCTGAAAACAGGACAGAGGAAAGGAGTTTTATATGCTGACTTTTATTGAATCCATGTTTTTCATTCTAATGCTTCAACTTCCCGTGAATTGAATAGGGGCCCCTCTGGTCTAATTTCTCCTGAACTAAATGCAAATATTCTCCCTCCATCCACAGGATGGGGGGTGGGGGGGGCGATATTTTCATGGCTGGAGAGATAAGAGAAAAAGAGTACCAGGGAGTCTCTGACATTTTATATGTAAACTTTCAATTAATTCCCAGTCCTTTCAGCCTGGCTATCCCCTCCTTTCCTCCCCCATTCCCCACAGTACTGTGTGCCTCTAAATCTTGAGCCTCTGAGATTTTTAGAAGGGAAACTGATTCACTTCCCACAAACATTACCCTCTGCAAATGTGTGATGTCTTTTTTTTCCATTTAGTCAGGTGCCATTTCCCACCACTCCACTCCTCTAAATATGCACTGAAAGCTGTGCACTATGTCTCCTCTCCTATTTTTGTTGTCCTTATAATTTTTTTTTATTATTATTTTTACTGTCATTTTAGCTGGATTTTGGGAGGGAAAGTAAACAGAAGCAATGTGGTTAAATAGATATGTTTAACCAGAATACCCTCCTATTACAAAAGAGTTAAAAATCATGCTCTTTGATAGGTCTGCACACACAAAGCTGGGAATGTTACTGCTATTCTTTGTTTACGAAGGTAGTAATGATCTAGCATTAATAGGAAACATGATATTTTTTGAACAGTGATGACAGACTTGTGTTCAAATGTCTACTTCTTCTCTAGGTCTTCTAGGCACATCTGTGGCCATAGTAAGAGAGCAGGCCATAATGATCATGGAAAGGAACAGAGGGAAATCCAACTCTCAGAAAAGTTTGCTGTCTTTACTGAAACACGCATCCATCATAACCAACCTCTAATTTTCCACAAGACTGACTTTGAGTAATCCAAGGTCATACCCTCTACTTCTCCTTATGTCCTGTGGCTTCTAACCAAGTATATTGCATATAGAAGAAATACTTGTTAACTATAAATTCATAGTTTAATTTGTATACTGTTCTTGTATGGCTGACAGAAAAAACAGAATTTTATTAACTATGAAACATTTTGGTTTTCTTTTTAAATCTGTTTGTCATCCTACTTCTGGGAACATTCCTCATGCTTTCTTTGTACATGGTTGGGGAAAATGTCATTTTCTTATATAACCCTGATCACAGATGATTGGCCCAAGGGGGGTATCTCACTCAAGCCAGGCCAGCCAGTTTCCCCAACAATCCCAGTCAACTGCTTCAGGGGTGATATCTGACCTAAGCCAGACCTGGCATCCTGAGAATCAGTCTATCTCCAGTGATTATGGTTAATAAGAAATAAAGCCCAGTTACTGTTGAGGGCTATATTTCCTAACACAGAGAGAAAATCCAGACTAAAATACAAAAGAAACAGGAAACAGGTACACAGAAAGAGGAAAGATAAGATATAGAGCAAAAGAATTCCTGGTTCCTGTTGTGTCTAGGGCCCAACCATGTTCTTCAACTTGGGAGTGTTGTGTTTAGAGAAACAAACCTATGAAAGAAAGTTTCATATGTTAGGGATATAGAATGAAAAGTTACAGAAAGACATGAAAATGATTAAGAAGAACTTGAGATACACTTATATGCTGTACTCTGCTCAAAGTAAAATGACATAATATCCTAAAAAATGTTTAATTCCATTTGTTCTTCAAATACTTCCTACATTTTAGTAGTCCCAGCAGGAGCAGAAAGGGATATCAGAAACAGTATGTAAAACAAAGGTGCTAAAGCAAGTCTCAAACTGAACAATATGCTCAAAGGACCCGCTATATAAACTGACCACATAATTCTAGAAGCCAAGAATTAAAAGATAAATAAAAATAATTTATTTAGACACCTTAGTTTTGGAAGGAAATCTGTTAATGTTTAAAAAAAATAGAAGTAAATCAACTTCCCACTTTTGCCTATTAATCATCTACAGTGTGTCCACCAGGCAACTAGATCACTTGATGGGAAGTAATGGACTCCAGAAAGAAGTTTCTTTTAATAAAATGCACAACTTATTAGTGTTCTAGGAGAAAACGAGATTCTTAGAATCATTTCCCAACTTTACCTTAGACAACAAAACAAGAGCAGCAGGCAGGCAGCAACCTTCAGTCAAGAGGTAGAGCCCCTGAGGCAGTGCTGACAACAGGTACTTCAAAAAAGCATAAGTAGGCTATTGTCACATCCTTTCAGGGTCTCGGGCCTTTCAGGCTACATTTGAGCTACCGTCTAAGGTTAAGAAAATCCATACCTGTTTAAAAGGAAGACTCTTCTGTTTCTATTCTAACAATCAGTTTTTACATCCCCTTATTATTTTGACCTAGAAAAGCTTCAAATTGGGAAAACTATATTTGTTCCATTATACAGAAGAGCATTCTTTAAGAAACAGGTAGGGAAGTATGAGCTAGCATTATTACTACTAATATCAGAATTCAATTTTTGGACAAGAAAGAATGTTTTACCATCTATTATCTCTATAATCAGAAGTGAAGGTGCATGTTGGTTAAATAATTATGCGTGATAACTGCTTTAGTTAATAAATACTATGTACTCAACACTAGCTATCTGAATAGAGCTTGGAAAAATATACCAAAACAATGGCTCACTGCTATTTTCCTTATTAAAACTACTAAGCTAAGCCATTTCTCACTACAAAGCCTCCTAACTAGTTTCCAACTTCACTCTTAGACCCCAACAAAACCTATTTTCTACACAGCTATCAGTCCCTCCTACCCAAAAAAAAACATGACCAGGACTTTCCCCTGTTTAAATTCTCTAATGGTTCCCCAGAAAACAAGATGACATCTGAGCTTAGTACTATAGAACACAAGGTCATTTGTGACCTGGTCATTACACATTGAATGCAGGTACCAAAAAACCATACTGTATCCCATAAATACGTACAATTATGTATCAATTTTTTTAAAAAGGTATTTCTAATGTTTTAAATTTTTCCAGTGACACCAATTAAAACCAGTAATAATGGAAGACACCTTAAAGCATTTCTTTTAAGATCATTATGATTTTTAAACTGAAAATGTACTTGTTTCCCTTCTAGCCTCTGTATACTGACCACATTTTGTAGTGCTCCTCTTCTACACCAAATCCCTATATGTAAAAGAACACAATCTATGAGGAATGTTCAAAGATGAAAAGCAATTAGGAAAAAATTAAAGAGGGAGACAGCAGCTCAGGATGTAGGTAGAACACTAATACAGAAATGCTGCAGGTGGCTGAAGAAAGAAGCCCAGGGGGTAGGGATGGGGGAACCCAGAGACAACTACCAGGCAATGAATGAGAGAGAATACAGTGGGAACAGCCCAGCATGACATACATACACAGGATTCTCCCTCATCCTGATGGTATTTGTTCCTAGGCAGGAACAATAAGAACAGGAACTTGCGTTGGAAAGAAGCGTCAAGAGGAGACAGAATGATGATAATGACTGAAGTTGGGAAGGAGGTTCATTATACTATTTTCTTTACTTTGTATATGGCTAACAAGTTCTGCAAATTTTTGTTTTCAGTGCTAGGGACCAAATCCAGGCCCTCGCACATGCTAGGCAAGCATTCTGTCACTGAGCTATATCCTCAGCTCAGAGACTTCTATTTAATATAAAGATAAAAGTGGGGGACCCGGAGTTAGTTGCAGCTGCTAGGTAATTCTGGGAGAAAGCAAAGGGAAAGAGAAGGTTTGGTAAAGGAGGGGGAAAAAGGAAGATTCTCAAAATGATCAGATTATGCTGTTTTGCACTTGCATGTTTTGCACTTGCATGCTATTCGCAAATGCATGTTCAGTTTGCTCACAAACCCTACCATTATCCAAATGGAAGTACTGGACTAGCCACATTTTCTATTTTGTTTTGTTTCACTTTATGGTCTTCTTTAACCAGCTACAAGGTTGTCCCCAAGTATTAATTTATGTATATATGTATGGGTGTATATATATATCCAGGCCCCAGTAATACTGGGGATTGAACCCAGGGGTACTCTACCACTGAAGTTATACCCCCAATCCTGTTTTAAATTTTTTTTATTTGGAGACAAGAGTCTTGCTGAGTTGCCAAGGCCGGCCTCAAACTTGTAATCCTGTCTCAGCCTTCCAAGTTGTTGGGATTACAGGTGTAAACCACTACACCATGTTTATATATATGCAAAATACATATTTACTTCCAACACACTTTTAAATCTGTACCCAGCATATTTTATCCTATCTTGAGCATTCTCTTACTCCACTTTGGATTCTGGTTCCCCACAGTCAAGTAATTTCAACTCTGCAACTTCTTCTGGTATTAACCTCCATAATTTTATTTTTTCATTTCCATAATTTCAAATTCTATGTTTAAATGTACTGAGCTACTACAATGGAAGATGAGGATTTATAGCTAACACATGCCTTTCTGCCCTCTTCCCAAGCACAGTTTTTGGTTCATTGCTTTGTCTTCCCCTTTATTCTTTACTTAATCCAGCCTAATTTTGATCTTCAAACATACCAAATACACACCTGATCCCTTGTTATATAAATTTTAAAAACATACTTTCACTAGGCTCTTCAGTTTATAGCCTCATGAAAAAAAATTTTTTTCAGGTGGTACTGGGGATCAAACCCAGGGCTTCATACAGCATTTACTCTACCACTGAGCTACGTATCCATTCCCTCAGGTAAAATCTTAATAAAAGCAAAATTAGAAACAAGTGATATATATGACAAAATGAACAGGTTTTCAACTATCTAATGATTATGTTCTTAGTCTTCAAGAATAAGAATCTAAATTCTTCAAGATTTGATTCATTATTAATGTTAACTCAAATTTTCACCATTTTAAAATCTCAAATGTGTCTTCAAATCTAAATTCTTCAAGATTTGATTCATTATTAATGTTAACTCAAATTTTCACCATTTTAAAATCTCAAATGTGTCTTAAACCAGGTGTGATGGTGCATGCCTGTAATCCCAGCGGCTCAGGAGTGTGAGATAGGAGGAATGTGAGTTCAAAGCCACCATCAACAATTTAGCAAGGCCCTAAGCAACTCAGCAAGACCCTGTCTTTAAATAAAATATAAAAAAGAGCTGGAGATATGGTTCGGTGGTTAAGTGCCCCTGGATTCAGTCCCTGGTACGAAAAAAAAAAAAAAGCGTATTAAGCATTATTTTATACAAAGCACCACTCTTCCAACTGGGTTTACATCTCCATGTAGACTCAGGACCTGTATCTTTCTCTTTGCTAATATCTACTACCATCTATCAGAGCCACATTACCATGCTTACTGTGATTAAATAATCCCCCTACCCTTACTTGAAGCTCTGAAAACGAATAGTTTCTTCCTTAATTTGACACCAAAATTAATTTAGTGACTTCTGACATATATAATTTTCATATATACATAGATATGTATATTTATCTACATATATGAGATTATTTACAGCCTTTATCCCATGTTGTATGACAAGATCAATGGGTTCTTAACTGGGAGTACTTTTGTCCCCCAGGAACTATTTGGCAATGTCTGGGGACATTTTTGATTGTCAGGACTGGGAGAGGTTGCTGATATCTAGTGGGTAAAAACTAGAAATGCTGCTAAACATCCTATAATGCATGGGGACAGAATGCTGTAATCACACATTATTTGGCCCCAAAATATCAGTAGTCCTGAGAGTGAGAACCCCTGGACTAGACATGCTTTGCTGAAGACACACTGTTGATCACTAAGGCTACCTCAGATCTTTCTGAAGACTACTCAAAAATCAGAAAAACATCTTAATTCCAAAACAGCTGACTCCGGGGATAGTGGTCCCTGTGTTAATAGTACGTTTCCAGGCTGAGGGTGTGTGTGATTCAATGGTAGAGGGCATGCCTGGCATGCGTGAGGCCTTGAGTTTAATCCCCAGCACAGGTGTACGTGTGTTTGTTCACATGTGGGGAAGCAGGTTTCCTCAAATATCACTACTATGGCTAGATATGGTTTGTCCCTCAAAGGTTGAGGAACCTGTCTCCAGTTAATGGTTTTGAAAGGTGGCTGGACCTTGTGGAAAGCAACCAGGTTTGGACTCTCTCAGAATAGATTAATGCCCATCTCAAGAAGTGCATTGGTTCCTGAGGGAGATGATGGTAATTAATAGAAGAACAAGTCTAGCTTCTCCCCACTCTCCTACATCCTGGCCCATACATGTCCTCTTCTGCAAGCAACTGATTCCCATTTTGTATTCTGCCATGTTGTCAAGATGCCAGAGGCCCAAACCAAACATTCTTTGGACTGTTCAGTCACCAGAATCATTAAGCCAAATAAACCTCTTTTCTTATAAAGTACCCAGTTCTTAAAGCAACACAGAATGGACTAATGCAATCACAAATCCCCATTAATTTAAGAAAGTCTTAAACGATGACCAAAAGTCTCAGAAAAAGGAAATGAGTATAGAAATTCTCTGATTATAATAAGTAGAATAAACAACAACTTTAGTTTTATTCTCTTCTATTACAGTTTCAAATAAACTAATCTTCTTGTTTATTTTTATAGACAGGTCTCATTATGTTGCCCAGGCTGGCACTGAACTCCTGGGCTCAAAGTGTTTTCAATAGTGCCTTTATATCAGCATCGACTGTTTTCTTGGATCTGTTTGTTGTTCTTAAAAGATACCAACGCAGGTAACATACAATAATAAACGAATACGGAGACTCTTGAAACCACAACAGCTATTTACCTTTTTCTGTGCTTGAGAATATGGAGATGATTTTATTCCTGGGCTTTTTTTCCTCTGGAACAGAAGGCAAAGGTTTCAAACTATGATTGGCTGACAAAGGATCTTTGCCTCCGGTGCTAAAAATGGTACTGCTCATTCGCACAGGAGGTGCTGGAGGCTTGTCTTCCAGTTCTCCGTTGTCAGACATGATTTAGAATTATGAAATGGCCTGAAACAGATAGGCAACCCCCCAAAAAAAATATTAATAACAACATAAAAAAAGCAGTATGAACTAGCACAAGCAGTAGTAACTAACCCCCGCACACTCCAAATTAGAAAATGTTATCCATTTAAAGTGACATCTGCAAATTTGGGGGGATCAATAAACCATGGGGGAGACATTTAAGAGTAATATTGATCAAATCATGTTCTTATGTATGCCACAATGAAACACACCATCCTGTATAATTAATATTTACTAATTTTTTTCAAAGAGAGAAAAATCAGTAACGTGTAACATTCTGATTTTCAACAAAGGTAATCTCCCCTAACAAAATTAGTTAATGTTTAGTTTTAAAATATTAGTAAACATTTAAAAAACCAAGTGGAAATCATGATAACACTAACATCAAAAGCAATTCCTGGGCAGGTGTTGTAGCTCAGTAGTAGGGTACTTACCTAGCACATGTGAGGCACTGGGTTCTATACTCAGCACCTCATAAATATATATACATAAAATAAAGGTATTGTGTCCATCTATAATTTTCAAAAAGCAATTCCCCTCATCAACTGATTGTGAGACTGTTCCAATGCACAGACAGGCAACGTGGAGTCTTAAAAGAGAGAAAATTCCAAAGAGGAGACTATGTCCTGAACAGCCAATTAGGATATCTCTGGTAGGACCCTCTTTAGAAATAGAACGCTTAGTTCTCAAACCCATGACTAACACCCCTCAACTGAGATTCCACGCAAATCAGTCTTGTGATTGATAACTTACCTTCACATAAAACTTCCAAAAAGAACATGCTATTGATGCAAAGTTTGATCTCTCTGGAAATCTGACATTCTAATCTATACACATTAGTCTCTTTTGCAAGACAGTCACATGATGCTTGACCAATTCAGGTACACTGCCAAAATTAAATCTAGAGCATAGCTGAGAACCAGGGTATAGCCACAACCACAAGGTTCTATCACCGTCAGGTAACCTCTCTTACCCATATGGTCATTTTGTTAGAAATATCAATTTGGTTTATATATTTTGATAGGTATATGTTTTCTTTTAAAAAGGTGGGTCATACAGATTTAAAATCATCAGTAAAGGGGAGAGGATTTCTAATTTATACAAGTTCTAATGCAAAAGTTTATTTAAGTTTATTTAGGAAATAACATACTTCCCTATTAAACAAGATTTTGATTGGTTTCTGATCTTGATTTGATTGTTATTTACTACATTTAGTAAACAAAAGTGTGTGTGTATGTGTGTGTGTGTATTGAAAAGAATTCTAACAGCACTTAGAAAACTTAGGGATGAAAAGATTATTACACCAAATTCTACTCCAAATCTTACAACTTTTGTTCCCTTGATAGAGTGTGTCACAAGCACTACTTGTGCTAGTGAACTACTTTAACACACTATTATCTGCCGAAATGACAATTATTTTTCAGCCTATAAGAAGAATAATGAGAAGTTAAGGAGAAAAAGTACACATTTGGGGGGATAACCACATAGAGAAAGCAGGGGAAAAGGAAGTAAAAAACATCTAATATGTGGGGAAGACTGCCTGGCTAAGGAAGAAGTGGGGTGGAAACTAAGGTAGCACCAAGGACATGCTTCAGATTCTTCCAAAACAGCTGCTTGCAGGGAGTGGGTGGGCGTGCTGGTGTTTTCTTAAGCTGCCAGAGGGGAATGCAAGCAGATTCAACTGGCTAAAAAGGACCATGGATGTAGCTCAGCAGTAAAATGCTTGCCTAGCATGTGAGAAGCCCTGGATTCAATCCCCAGAATCCCCAGTACCTAGTACCAATACCAAAAGGGAAAAAAGGGGGGCGAGGGGGGCAAAAGGGGAATAAGGACATGTCAAAGGGGACAAGGAATACAGAAAGAGTTCCTAAAGACCAATACCAGAATGATGTAAACAATAAAATTAATATAGTATTAGATTACAACTCAAAGTACACAAATATACATCATTTCGCACAGATACAAATAAATGAATGGGGGACAAATCTTTATAGAAGAGTTCCAAATTTACATATGTAGATACATCTCTTCCTAGGAAATTGAACTTAATTTTCTCTCAAGTGTGGACTGGACTTAGGATTCATTTCAAAAGGATGAAAAGGAAAAAATAACTTTGCAGTTAAACCTGGCAAACATAATGATCATAGTGAGCAGTTACCAGTTTTAGGCTAACATACTTTACTCCCTAATCTAATGTAATGAGAAGTCACTTCACTTCTGTAGTACTCTTCCCCAAAACCCATAATCCCAGTGTAGTCATAATAAAAACATCAGACAAACCCAAATTGAAGGATACTCTAAAAATTCCTGAACAGCATAATCCTCAAAACTTTCAAGGACATTAAAAACAAAAAGTGATTAAAAAATAGTAATAGTATTTTAGGCTATGTAAATTACACCTCAGTGAAAAAGGAATTAATAATATCTACCTCACAGAATAAAGATTAAATGAGCTAATAAAGATTAAAAGCTGCTGCTATTATCATTTTTTAAAGTCTCTATGATAGGCACTGGAGAAATAAAAGACCACCCAGGTCTTCTCCAAGAGTTCACAAGCCAGTGAAAAAGACCAATACAGATTTGCTTAAGTTAGGACAGGCATGCCCTTTATCTCTGCCTATTCTCAATACATGCTTATTAAATCACTCAGTTTCTTCAAAACAGCAATTCTCAAACAATAGCAATAACAGTTTTTCAAAATATTTCAGCTTCAAGAAGCTCCCCCTGCACTGGAATTGAATCCAGGGCCTGCACACATTCGAGGCAAGGGCTCTACCACTGAGTTATATTCCCATCCCTTTTACTTTTTTTTAAATTTTCAAACAGGATCTTAGGTTGAACTCAAACTTGTAATCCTCCTGCCTCTGCTTTCCAAGCAGCTGGGATTACAGGCGTGCACCAGTGTAACTGGCCACTTTGTACTTTAAAAATTATTGAGGATTCTATTATGGTTTGGATTTTAATTCCCTCCAAAAGCTGGTGTATTAAATAGGGTTGGTCGCAGGATAATGGCATTACTGGGAAGTGGTGAAAGCTTTAGATGGCAGGGCTAAGTTGGAGGAAGCAGTTCTTTCTCTCTCTGGTCACACTGGGCAGTCACAAAACAAGCGGCTTTGCTCCACCATGATGTTCTGCCTTACTACAAGCCCACAGCAATGGGACCACGTGACTATGGACTGAAACCTCAGAAACCATGAACCAAAATAAATCTTTCCTCCTTTCAGTTGATTTCCTCAGTTATTTTTTCACAACAATGATAAGCTAACAAATTCCAAAGAGTTTTTGTTTATGAGGGTTATACTTATATTTACTATGAGAAATTAAAATATTTAATCCACTTACAATTTTAAAAACTACTATATATTAACATAAATAACATTTTTATGAAAAACTATTTTTTGAAACAAAAATATCTTAGATGATTGGCATTTTTTACAATCCTGAAAATTTCTTTTGATACTGAGGATTGAACCCATTAATGCTTTGCCCCTGAGCTACATCCCCAGTCTTTTTTCATTTTTTATTTTGAGGCAGAGTCTTGCTAATTTTCTGAGGCAGGCATTGAACTTTCAATTCTCCTGCCTCAGCACCATAGTCACTAGGATTACAGGCGTGTTCCAGCTCCTGAAAATCTTTTTAAATGTCTGGTTTAGCAGAAGACAGGTGGATGGATTATCATATCGACTACCATATTCAATCTGTTATGCTGTGTTGGTTTAAAATTTATGACAAAATCTGGTCTTAACCAGGTGTAGCTAAAAAGGAAGATATATTCAAGAGCTTTTAGATAACTATGGGCATTCTTTGATACTATACCAAACCTAAACTTCCTAAAGATTAGTTGTAGAGTCGTAAATAAGCAATGAACTTTCTGTACTCTGTGACATTAAAACCACCGATTTTTCTTTTTCAAACAAGAATGAAGTTTATGATATCATGAATTAGTTCTTTGGAAAATATGAATTAAATGGGTTTTGAAGTATCCCAAATGTTAACAGGTATCATTACATAGTAAAAATGGAATCACATTCATCATTATTACCCACATGCTCCCATTTTTTTGTCATGTTTATTGAGGTGGCATAAGATCCGTATTTATTTCATCCTCTACCCTACAGAACACATTTTACACAGGAAAATGTAATTAATAGCAGGGTTTCCATGCTAGGATAGAAAAACCTCCTTAATCCCCACATGGTTGGAAGTTTATATACATAAAACATTATGTACCATATTGCTTTTCATTACAATATCAGGCTTTTGTGAATTACAGAGTGACTAAATGACATCTATATGAGAAGCAACACTAAATTCTAAGCACATGACTTACACAGCAACTTTCATAACTCAGCCTTTCTTTATACCCTAATACTTTGATTATCCTAAAATTATTTTTCTTCTGCTTAATTTTAATGTGCAGTAACTTTTAAAATTTCCTCATAGATTTAGTCTAACAGAACTAAAGAGGAAGTGTAAAAAGAAAAAAAGGAGCCAAGGTATTTTCTTGTCTGTTTCAGAACTGACCTTCTGGTAACTGTACACAAGAAAGTTAAATTAGCCGTGTGTTAAGGAAATCCCAAATATGAATTAAATGGGTTTTGAAGTATCCCAAATGTTAACAGGTATCATTACATAGTAAAAATGGAATCACATTCATCATTATTACCCACATGCTCCCAAAGAATATACCTCTTAAGCAATATTTGCCTAAACAAAACTCAAATTTAGTATTTAACACAAATCAGAGATGTCCCGAACAAAATTACTCAATATGATAAACGCGCTAGATAGCAACAATTCTAATAACTAATAAATTATATAAATGAATAGATCTTAGTAAATATAAGCACAACCCTTGATACAATATCAACATTTATCCCATAAGCTCAGCTGAGAATTTTATTTCAGGATTTCTCTAATTTTGTCTCTACATCTTTAGTTGTGATCAGAGGAATTTAGAAGATACTTGAACTAGCTGGGCACAGTGGCACATGCCTGTAATCCCAGAGGCTCAGGAGGCTGAGACAGGAGGATCACAAGTGCAAAAGCCAGCCTCAGCCCTAAGCAACTAAGCGAGACGCTGACTCAAAATTTTAGAAAAAGGTGGGGTGGGGAGGCGGAACTGGGGATGTGGCTGGGTTCAATTCCTGGCTCAAGAGTGAGGCAGGAGGATCACTAGTTCAAAGCCAACAGGATCACTAGTTCAAAGCCAGCCTCAGCAAAAGCGAGGCCCTAAGCAACTTAGTGAGACCCTGTCTCTAAAATAAAATACAAAATAGGACTGGGGATATGGCTCAGTGGCCAAGTGCCCCTGAGTTCAATCCCCGGACCCCCAAAAATAAATATATAACACATGATAACACTCTCTGGCTATATTTTCCCTCAGTAACTGCCTACAACCTACAGATTGTGGAGGATCCCTAAGTGCCTAAACTCTAGCATTTAGGGTCATTTAACTACAAATTACTGAGTCAATCTTATTTCAAATGAAAGCACCACACCAGTCCTATGCTTGATGTTCCCCAAATATATGGAAGATTTTCCTAAGTCGTTTTTGTGTATATTTCTCCATCCTTCAGATAACCTAAACTTCCAAGGCTCAATAAAAATGATTTCCTGGGTAAGGTCATTTCTGTCTCTCCCTACTCAAAATGATCCCTCACATTCTCCAAACTTGAGTTACATAGGAAAATAAATTCAGGGTGTATTATAAAGGATTAGAATTCATCAGTTCTATCACCCTTATTTTATATGTGAAAGAACTAACCCGCCAAAAAGTAAGTGGTCTGCCAAAAATCAAGCAGAAATAACTGCTGAAATAAAAATTTAAATTTCCTAACAATTCCATCTCATGCTCTTTTTTCTCACTTATGCTAATACAGAGTGCTGGAGCATTCTTTGGCAATGAATTACAACTATGCGTCATTAGTTAACATTTTATGTGTTTTTTCCAGTCCAAGATTTCAAGCAATTCAAAGGCAGAGACTTTGTATATATTAGACAATGATGTTGACTGACTCACGGTACCATGCTCTATCCCCAAAGGAGATACTGTTCTTCGTGAATTTATTAGATTTTTAAAAAACAGCTTTTTACTAGAGAAGATATAAACTAGCCTACATTAACAAAACTTATCTTTGGAAATATTTGTACTTTTCCCCTCACAGCTGATTTATAGCCTTATCTTATTCTTTTCCATAAAGCAGATTTTGGGGGTTTTGTTTGTGCACTGCTTCTATTGACAGTGTCAAATGCCTGAAAAGTGCCAAATGAGGCTGTAATAAGGTTCTTTATATTGTTCTTACATTTTATCCAGAAAAAAACAATTCATGATAAAATACTTTATTCACCTTATGATTTGTTCTACCATTACTCAAAAATTTCTTCTTCAAAAAAAAGAGCAAATAAACAGTGCCCTTCTTCCATCTGTTCAAACACTTTTTGCTACTTTTCAGTGACAAACAAGTAGGCGAAACAAAAAGTGTGCCCAAAACACACTGTACTCTTCTAACAGACCCATTGTTTAACTGTGACACAACTCAAACAAACAATTCCTCAATTGTCTGCTGAAGGAGGCTAGGATAGCTAAATATACAGCAGAAATGAAAAAAGTAATGGTGTCTGGAACCAGTCAGTCCAACTTTATTGTCATACACTGAGATCAAGTAAAGTCATATACATTAAAAAAAATATAATTTGAGAAGCACAATTTTGGTTTATATCTTGAATTAGTTTATATAAATAACAAACTTTATGAATGTAATAACATAATCAGACCTCTAACAATCTTTCCAATAAGCTGCCCCAACACCAAAGGCCCTTCCTCTACCCTAAAAAAGTCTCAAGAATTTCTGAGAACCCAAACATTAATGAAAATATCCCCACATCACTTGATGATGATAACACACACTATGAACAGCAGGTTCACAAATCAGAAGGAAAGAAGTATGTTCATTTGATGATAATAACCATAACATCAGGCCAACTAGTAGCCAGGCTAGGAAGAAAAAAGGGAAAGTTAAGATATAGAAAACACAATCAGGGGACAGGGAGGGAGGGAGGGAGGGAGGAAGGAAGGAAATGAAACTTTGCTTCAAACTCAAATACAAAAGTGGATAATTTATCAAATATTTTAAAATACATATAGATGGAGCTAAGAGGAATGATTTCATGGAGATCCAAAGCACACAGTGAAATCAGAAACTAAAATCAGCAAGCAATTTACTAATCAATTTCCCCTCAAGGAATTTTGACTATACCGTGGAGACCTTAAGCTTCTATTTGGTGACCTTCATAGGGGATAGGTGATAAAACCCAGAGTCTGCCTAAGGTGAATATCTAATAGGAATCCCTCTCCAATAAGGCTAGGACCTAAAAGGTTTTAATCTATAGGACAAATCAGAAATAAATCCCTCTGGACAGAAGGGAACAAGAAACCTTAAGCACTAAGTCTGGTGATGGTAAGAGGGGGAAAAAAAAAAAATCTGACAAATCCTAACAAAAATGCATTCTGATGGTCTGAACTCATTCCATCTAGGAGGTCCAAAAAATCTCTAAAGAGATTTTAACTGAATGTGGTTTCATGTTGGAGCATTCTCAAGTAGGTGACAGAAGCATATATAAAGTCTCTCTGGGAGAAATTAACTTCAACACAAGTATCAAATAATTCCTGAAGGTAAAGTTCTAAGGGAAAGGATTAGCCCTCAGTGAAAAATCAGAACACAAGCAAGGCCAGCAAGACACTGTGACTGGGAGCTAGCCGCACAGACTGATGACAGAGATGATCGGACAGATGACACATAAAAACTTGAAAATAAGTGCAGAAAAGAGTGAATGTGAAAAAAACACCATACAAAGCTTTCAGTAAGAAAAAATAACAATCCCAGAAAATTAAAAACTCAAGCTTCAAGTAAAAAAGCAGGACACAGCCCAAGAGAGACAAAGTAAACTTGGAGATGTATCTGAAGAAAGGGCCTAGAAATGTAGCAGAGAAAACAAAAGAGAAGATGAGTAGGTTGGACAGGCTAACCTACATCTATGAGTTCCAGGCAATGACAGATGATTGAGGGGCTGGCCCCTGGATAAATTAATAGCTGAGAATTCTCAGAACTGATAGTGGTCATAAATCCATTAAGTTGAAGAAATGAAATAAAAGAATGACAAAAAATAATTTACATATAGACATGTTATAGTGAAATAACATTAAAGACAAAGAATTGTTAAAGTTAGCCAAAGAAGAAAAAGACAAACTTTATGAAAATGACAACTGAACTGTCAGTTTACTTCTTATTATCAATGATGAAAGCAAGAAAACAGTGGAAGATCTTCTGTACAGTAAGGGATCTGGAGATCCAACACAACTATCTTAAGAATGAGGTAAGACAGAAACAAAAAATTTAACAGGATGGGAATCACTCTACACTCTTTAAATGAAATCAACTGATTTGGAAATCGATACCAAAAGGATAACTGGGGGGAAATCCCCTTAAGTTTATATAAATAAAACACTGCCAATAAGATATGAGAACACCCTTAGAATTGAATAAGAATTTTAAAAACTGTATTAACTGTATGAAGTACAAAAGAGATTACCAGAGGCTAGGGAATGAATGAAATGAGGAGTTACTGTTTAGTACATACAGAATTTCTGTTTGGGATCATGAAAAGATTCTGGACATGTATACTGGTGATGGATATACAATACTGTGAATGCATTAAATGCCACTAAATTGTACCCCTAAAATAGTTATTATGGTATAGTTTGTTATACATTATTTCACCATGATCACAACAAAAAACATTACAGGATATGAGGCACTTAAGGATATTTATAACTCTGAATTTTTATATAAAAAAGAATTAAAATTAATGAATTAAGCCGGGTGTAGTGGTGCACGCCTGTAATCTCAGCAACTCGGAAGGCCAAGACAGGAGGATTGCAAGTTCAAAGCTATCCTCAGCAATGGTGAGGTACCAAGCAACTCAGTGAGACCCTGTCTCTAAATAAAATACAGAATACGAATGGGGAGGTGGCTCAGTGGTAAAGTGCCCCTGAATTCAATCCCTCGTACCCAAAAAAAAAAAAAAAAGAGTTAAGTGTCCAGTCTAAGGAATCAAAAAAAAAAAAAAAAAGGCAGAAATTGCTACATAGAAGAATAATACGCAATACAAAAGATCAATAAAGTTAAAAGTTGAGTCTTAGACAAAATTAGTAAAATATGTCTGGTGAAGTTAAATGAAACAAAGAGAGTAAGCACAGATAACAGTATCAGGAATAAAAAGTGATTCTACTGGCATTCAAGGAGCAGAGGTCATAGGTGTCAAACATTCTACAACGTACTGTGACTCCTGAATGTTCCTCCATGCATAATTTATACCTTAAAAACAAAAAAGGCACAATTCTCTGAATGTAGTATTCAGGAATTTTTGTTTTGGGTTGTTTTTTTTTTTTTAAACACTAAATGTAAAAAGACTTTCTTGAAAGAAAAAGATTTTTTTGTGTTTTTAACATACTCAGAATTTTTCAGCTATGTAACCTCTATTTAAAGTACAAAGAGCTTGTACTTTGCTTTGTTCAGATTTTACCAAGCTTATTCCCCATTTGGAAAATCATGTCACCAAGAGTACTGTGCTTATTCTGAGTCACCAACACTAGTTCTCATGTGTGAGACTATACTGCAGCCAAGCCCACGTATATACATGAGCCTTTGATTACTTCACAATGACTTGTTAGTGGGGTCATGATCAAGTCTTTACAAACGGAAATATATATTTGTTCTTCTTTTATTTTTTCTACTACAGTTAGGATATTACATTGATTTTTTTTTTCCCTGAAATTCTGTGGGGTAGGTTTAATAATCTACAGTTTCCATTTAACATGAAAATAGTGTAACACAGAGTACAAGATACAGACCCAGATGTCCTGTTTCTGGGAATCTATTCCAAAGATACACTGGCAAAATACAAAAAGACACATGCATTAGGCTATAACTGTAGCATTATCTGTAACAATAAAAGACCAAAATCAATTCAAATGGCCATAATAGTAGACTGCCTGAATTAACTAAATCACAAACTAAGGTATTATGAACCCACAAAACAAATCCCTAACAACAAAAACAATCCCTAATACCAGAAACAATACCATGAAAGAAAAAAAGCAGCAGCAAGAAAAATCACCCCGTATATTGCCATATTCACCAGCATATTAGATGAAAATGCAAAACAGCAAGATGGTGTTGGGGGGAATATATATGTACATGTGATAACACACAAATGCAATATATAACATGTATATTAATGCTATCATTTACCAAATGGAGTGGGGGAGGGTAAAATTGGGTATATCAACATATACATGCTTGCTCAATTCACAATAGCTAAACTATGGAACCAATCTAAGGGCCCTTCAACAGATGAATGGATAAAGAAACTGGTATATATACACAATGGAATATAACTTAACCTTAAAGAAGGAGGAAATTATGGCATCTGCCGGTAAATGGACAGAACTGGAGATTATTATGCTGAGGAAAACAAGTCAATACCAAAGAACCAAAAGCCAAATGTTTTCTTAGATATGCAGATGCTAATTCACAATAAGGAAGGGAGGGAATAGAGGTATTTTGGACTAGACAGAGGGGAGTGAAGTGAGGGGAGGGGGTATGGGGGTAGGAATGATAGTGGAATGAATCGGACATTATTACCCTGTGTGCATACATGATTTACATAACCTGTGTAACTCTACATCATGTTCAACCAGATGAATTTGAAGTTATACTCCATTTATGTAGGATGTGTCAAAATGTATTCTACTGTCAAGATAACTAGTTAGAACAAATAAAAAATATATTTTAAAAATAAATGTATTATTTAAAAAAAAAAGTTTTTCCAGCTTTGAGGCATAACTGACAAAAATCATACATACCACGATGTGATATACACTGTATAATGACTTAACACATCCGTTACCACCCAGAACTATCATTTTTGTGGAAGTGTGCATTTAAGACCTATAATTTTTTTTATTTTTTATTTTTTTATTTATTTATTTTTTTTTTTTTTTTGCGGTGCTGGGGACCGAACCCAGGGCCTTGTGCATGCAAGGCAAGCACTCTACCAACTGAGCTATCTCCCCAGCCCCTAAGACCTATAATTTTTTTAATGGTTACTTTAGGGATGAAAGGGAACAAAATGCAGGGCACTGAGTTAAAAGTCAGATTTCTTGTTTTTTTGTATTTGATATACCTTTTAAACTATATAAAATCTCAAGCATAAGCAGAAAAAATACTGCTTGTAATAAGATATCAGAAACCCAATATAACAATCCATTATTCACTAAAAACAATCCATGTAGTTTTCAGTTTGCAGACAACCCATGAACCTTTCTTAGCCTTACAATTAAATGAAACAAGGACCAAATATTGAATAGAATTAAAAGTAAATTAGCAGTGGCTGAAAAGTCTCATGTTCTGTTTTTTTACATGTTCAGAGAATGACAGCCACAGTGGAAACTTTGATTATATATATTACACATTTAGCAAATACTCATTAATCAAACTGTGACACTGTCCCTATTATCATCTATTGTGATTACCAGATTTCCTCTCCTAAATTCTACAAGAGGATACTAAATTTATAGGTCTTTTTAAATTCCTCCAAAGTACCTAGTAAAGTATTAAAAACATCATAAAATTCAAAGTGTTTTCAAATAAATAATGTTAGTCATTTTAGGCAAATAAATTACCACTATTCAAGTTGTCTATTAAAAGTCAATTCAAAATTTCCTCATTCAATCACCAAATAATCTGTATTATCTATTCTTTCACATTGAATGGGGATGGGAGATTTCAAGATGTGAAAAGTGCTTTGAAGAATTTTTATCTAAATTTATTATTATCATTAATTCTTTTGTCTCCCTTGGTATATCAGAAGAAACAAAGGCCATTAGTTGCAAAGCTAAGTGATAAATTATTAGGATAAATGCAAATTTTTTAAGGCAAAGAGGAATATACAAAATTCAACTGAATTTTTGTATTCTAAACAGAAAATGAAATGGAGAAAAAGATACCATTTACAATACCATATAAAAATATGAATTTCCTAGGACAGAAGTTCCCAAACATTATTGGTTCATAATACACATCACATCCCAGTAATTATTCCATAGTACCTCTAGGAAAAAAAAAAAAAAATTCCAGACTGTTTCATTTATTTAGTAGTCAGGTTAAAAAACTTGCTATTAAGAAAAATACCCATAAATTGAAAGAAAATGATTACTTCGTTCTCAATCACAAGTATCTCTGAACAGGAAATATGTGCCCAATGGGCATCACAAAACTTTCAAACCTTGCACACAACCCATTCTTATTCCCAGTTCCAAAGATTTTCATGCTTTCAATCTCAGCAATCACATAACAAAGATAAACATCATCAAATATACTACAACCTAATGTTGAAATTATGGTCTATTTAGAACTAGAAGCCAGGCCTATTGTCCAACAAATATCATGCACTGTTCCCTCCTAAAATTGAAAATAGTCCATGACATCTATGAGCTCAGTGGGGCACCACACAGTACCTTGACATAGCTTGAGACTGGACCTAGAACATTTATACAAGGGGAAAAAACATACTGAAATACCTTAAAGTCCTAAATAAGTGCAGAAAGATACTAATGTTTATGAATTTAAAATTCAAAATGGAATAGATACCAAACTTCCATCAACTGATCTACAGATTCACTATAATCCTAATCAATTACAAAAGGGTTCTGTGGAGAGAAAAGAAAAAAAAAAAAAAACTGATTCTAAATTTTTATGGAAGGCCAAAAGGCTCACAGAATAGCAAGAACACACTGGGAGAATAATACAGAACAGCTCACCTTGTTCCTATATGAAAAATTTTATTAAAAAATTAGATCCTAGCCGGATGTGGTAGCACACATCTGTAATCCCAGCGGCTCAAAGGGCTGAGGGAGGAAGACCAAGAGTTCAAAGCCAGCCTCAGCTAATAAGCAACTCAAGTGAGACCCTGTCTCTAAATGAAATACAAAAAAAAAAAAAAAAAATTAGAGCTAGGGATGTGGCTCAGTATTCAAGTGCCCCTAAATTCAATCTCCAGTACAAAGTAATAACAAAAATCCTATACCAGATATCACACTTTTGTATCTTTTCAGACAATGCTCTCAGTCTCATCTCCCTCTTGTTCAAGCCACTACTTTAGTAACCAACTCTACATTTGCATGGCCAACTTTCCTACACATAATAATGTCTCACTTTCATGTGTGAACAGCACTGCCATGGTATGTAGCACCCACAACCTACAACCTGGGCGCAGAGGAGTTAACTGTGGAGTGAGCCTCTGACCAACAGTGATAGAAATAGATCATTCCCCTTTCTCTCTGATCAGTTGGTGATGGGAATAGATCATTCCCCTTTCTCACCCAGTACTGGATGGTCCTGTGACCTACTTTATATAAGTCTCTGGGGGACAATACAATGGGCTTGAGCCTTATTAGACATTCTGGCTACTGATTCTTTTGTTTCACTCACCGTTTTTCACACTTCTGCTCCCTGGAAATGTACTTCCTAATAAAGTAAAGTTACATAAGCCCTCTCCCTCTGCCCAAGCTCTGCTCCTGAGAATCTAGGTAAAGACAGATTGCTATCTTATATCAGACCAAAAAACTTTAGACAATTAAAGATTGGATATGAAAGTCAAAATTCTAACTCTTAGATGATTACATAGAAGAGTATCTTTATATAGGAGAATATCTTCATGACTAGAAAGCACTGTGAGAGAAAGACTATTAAATATGACTACATTCTACATGGTAGAATATAAAGCTCCAAACCAGGACTGCAACAAAAGTAACTGATAAAAACGTATCTTGGATAAAGGATTCCCAGAAAGAAGAAAAAGATAAAAGATCCATAAATAAACAGCAAATGACATGAGCAAGCATTTTACAGAAGAGGACAAATACACACATCCATGAGAATATGCCCAACCTCGGAAATTGTAGAAATAAATTAAGGCCACTAGCAGATAACATTTTATACCTCCCACACTGACAAGCATTAAGAATTAAGAAGTTCCACAAAATAGAAGTGTTAGCAAGTATGTGGCTCAGAGAGAATTTTCTACATTGCTGGCAGGAGTCAGCTAAAACCCTGATCTTTTTATTTTTTTCTTTTTAGTTCTACATGACAGTAGAATGTATTTTGACATACATACATGAGTATAACTTCTCATTCTTTCAGTTGTACATGGTGGGAGTTACACTGGTCCTGTAGAGAACCCTGTTCTTAAGAGGGGCAGTCATGTGAAAATTTGGGGGCAATCAAGAGAAAAACAAGATAGGATTCAAAGTTACAATGTTCCATCAGAAAATTTCTTCTTAATGATCACTTGAAAAGCACCAAAATAATGCCTATTATAATCTATTTAACAAATGGTAGAAAATTTGTGCAAATAAACTTCATATAATTTAAACATCAAAGATAGAAAGTGCCTGAGTGTTCATTTATGAAATTTAGCATCTCAGCCATTTTTTTCTGTAAACAAAGATACAAAAGTAGCAGCAAACACAATTACAGAAAGATTTCCCACCATACCATATCACATTTTATTAAGTGATTAACACTGGCTATCGCCTCATAGAAAATGGAGTTGAATGCCATTCCTTTCTTTGATGGTTTCGTTCGTTTGTTATTTCCGCAATCCCACAGTGCTGGGGACTTGAATCTGGGCCTCAGGCATGCGAGGCAGGGGCACTCTATGTGATGGGCTATATCGCCAGTACCCTTTCTTTGAGGAAAAACAATAAGTTACCTTTAATTTTAAAAAACCAACCTACTCATCTTACAAGCTCTCTCAAATACTAGTTATTCCTCTATTGTCATAACCTGACATAATCTCTACTCCTCTGGGATTCTACAGCACTTAATGCCATTCCCTTGCTGATTATTAATCTAGTGCTTCTCAATTCCACATCATCCTTTCTGCCTACTCTGAAAACGGACATGGGCCTATATTTTTCCTCAGTGAGCAAGCACAATAATAAGCTTGTCAGTAGAGGGCGCTGGAGACATTTCAGGAAAAAAAGAATTCTGCTTCCTGGTTCCCATCACCAGACTCCTCAGGGGCAGGCGGTTCCTCTAGTGTCAGGCTCCTATAGGACAAGGTGGCCAGCAGTACCCTGTTTAGCTAAAACCCTGTTCCAGCAGCCATCAGTCTCTTCCCACCTACCCACACTCTTCTTAAGCAGTTTTGCAGGAGAGTTAACTGTGAACAGCTTATTAAGTGATTATCACCCTACAGGCAGATGTCCAGCAACTATGGCAAACACGAAACCACTAAATGGCAGACTTCTCTGCAATTACAGTGATCCATAACCATTCCCTCTTCCACAAGGTTCAGAGCTTAGCACTAGACGGAGGGAGGGCTTGTCTCTGGGTGCTCTATCTCAGTCCTGGTTATAGTAGCCAATCCTTCTGCTATTCCCATGTTCTTTTTATTCTTACTTCTTACTTTATGTTCTCTTTACTTTTTACTAGCTAATTCCTCATAATCTTGCTACTCCCCTACTAGTCAGTCAATCGTTCTTTTCATGTCCAAATCTCTTTTGATTGAACCTGGAATGATAGTCTCATTCACCAATATGATAGTTACACACTTCCTTTAACTTTGGTCACCTGGTTTCTTTTTTTTTTTTTTTTTTTTTTTTTTTTTTTTTTTGCAGTGCTGGGGATTAAACCCAGGGCCTTCTACCAACTGAGCTATATCCCCAGCTTTGGTCACCTGATTTCTAACTTTATTTTGTTCTTTTTACAAAATTCTTAACTGCCAGGCAAGGCAGAACACACCTGTAATCCTAGCAACTAGGAGGCTGAAGCTGGAGTATCCAAGTTCAAGGCGAGCCTGACAACTTGGTGAGACTGTCTCAAAATGAAAAAAAAAAAAGAAAAAAAAAAAAAGAAAGAAAGAAAAAGATTATTGACTGACTGGCAAGGAACACCTTCCATACTTCTCTGCAACTATGTACAACATAATACTTTCAATAAAGAGGCACCAATAAATGTTTAAAGTTTTATTCAAATAATGATGCAAAAATGCCCCCATAAACCTTCATTAGTTTAAAAGGCACTATAAACACATGACTCACTTTGTTTCAGAACCTTCACCAGAAAATATAAATAAAATGATGATGCTAAACCTCATAAATGGGACAGTTTGAGGAGCTTTCCACTTTTGGCATTTATAATGTATGAAGTTTATCTGTATAACTTATCTAACAAATCCGTCAAATAGATAATACCTGTACATAAATGTTCATAGCAGCATTGTTCATAATAAAAAAAAAAGAAAGAAAACAACCCTAATATCCAATAACTGATGAATGAATAAGTGAAATGCAGTGTTGTCTACACTATGGAAATATTACTCAGCTAATAAAAAGAATGAAAGCTGGGCACGGTTGTAACTGTAGTTACTCAGGAGGCTGAGGCAGGATATGACAAGTCCAAGGTCTACCTGGGCAACTTAGGACTATCTCAAAATAAAAATTGAAGAGGGTGTAGCTCAGTGGTAGAGTGCTTGCCTAACATGTGAGAAGCCCAGGGTTCCATCCCTAGCACTGAAGCGGGGAAAAAGGTAGAAGTACTGATTCATGCTAGAAGAAGGATGGCCCTTGGAAACTGCACTAAGTAAAAGAAACCAGTTGCAAAAGAGTACATATTGGATATATATGTCCAGAATAGGTAAATTTAAAGACAAAAATAGATTAGTGCTTGTTAAGGGGAGCAGGGGTGACTGACTTTGAATGGGAAATTTCTCTTTGAGGTGATGCAAATATTCTGGAATTAGCGATGACTGCACCAACTTGTGACTAAAAAAAAAATAAAATTGACCTTAAAGGGTGAATTTTATCATATATGAATTATATCTCAGTTCTATGGCCACACTACCCTGAATGTACCCAATCTCCTCTGAACTGTATCTCAGTTTAAAAATTTTAAGGGAGTTTTTAAGGAAAAGAAAGCAAGCACCATGGGGCAGACAGATACAAAGTTAAAAGGGACACAAACACACAGATGATGAGTTTGTCTCTGGTGAAGTGGATACTCCAAAGAATACGAAAGGGCTGGGTACAGTGTAATCCCAGAGACTCTGGAGGCTTAGGCAGGAGGATGCCAAATTCAAAGCCAGCCTCAGCAAATTAGTGAGACCCTGTCTCAAAATGAAACATAAAAAGGTCTAAGGATGTGGCTCAGTGTTTAAGTGGTTCACCCCTGGGTTCAATCTCTCATACCAAAAAGAAAAAAAAAAAAAAGGAAAAGAAAATGACAGGTTCCTAGAACTTTAAAAGAGCTTTAAAAATGAGCTGAAGAATGGAAGCACCACTGTAATAACCACATGGCTTTTCAGTGGGGTTACTTTTGAAGGTGGCAAAACTACTCACAATTTTTACTATATTAAGAAACGGAACCACTCTCATGACTTCATAGCTGTGCCTCCTACATTCTATGCTAGTATATGTAATATGTGAAAAGAAGGCTGACAATAGTCATCATTTTTTTAAAAACTGCTGTCTGGATTACTTATTTTGCCAGTAAAATTTCTTCTTCTTTTTATTTTTATTTATTTATTTATTATTGTATGGGGATGGCACCCAGGAGCACTCAACATTTAAGCTACATCTCCAGTACCCTCCCGCTTTTTTTTGGTACTGAGGATTGAACCCAGGGGTGAACCACTGAGCCACATTCCCCAGCCCTGTTTATTTTTATTTTGACATGGTCTCATTTAGTTGTTGAGGTTGGTTTTGAACTTGAGGATCCTCCTTCCTCAGTCTCCCAAGCCTCTGGAATTACAGGCTTCCATCACTAGCTATTTCCTTCTATCTTAACATTCATCACAACGAACAAATGTGTCTTCTCTTAAGTACAATATAAACTCTGCAAGCACAGATTCAGTGAATTTTCTGGTTCACAATTCTACTAATACATTGCATTGTGCCCAGTCCAGAGATGGCAATAAGTAATTAATTGTTGAATGAATAAATTGTTGAATTAACAGATTCTATTTGTGAAGGCATAGGAATTAAAGGGTTTCTTCTTCTTAGAGCAGTGAAGGTCCAGGAAAATGAGTGACCTTCTTGAAGGTCACTATTCTAGAAAGCGAGGACAATTAATGGAAATGTGACATTTAATTAATCGCTCTAACAACTGATAAAACAGATTCAGAAACCTCATATCTTAACCATCATATGTTCAAAATGAGACTAGGACATTAAATAGTCTAACCCTCACTATACAATTTCTAATACAAGTATCTGTGGGAAACTGTTCATTTAGCAGAATCAGACTAGGTTGAGTCATGTGATGCAGAGGCCCTGTTTCCTTCCGGAATTTTCTCAAGAGAATGGCTTCAGGGCTGGGGAGATAGCTCAGTCAGTAGAGTGCTTGCCTTGCATGCACAAGGCCCTGGGTTCAATCCCCAGTACTGCCAAAAAAAAAAAAAAAAAAAAAAAAGAACGGCTTCCCTAACTCCGTCCTATCCTGTCCATCAGAGAATAAGTTCTTCCCAGTCCTTGCCCCCTTTACCTGTATGTTATAAATAAAAGAGAATTGGGCAAGTTGTTGCCATAAGAGGCCAGAGCTGGTATGGCCAGACCCATCATGCCCCCTCTCATTTAAAAAGAGTATTGGCTCTTATGTGTTTATTGAGTAGGTAAGTTTTTTGGGTAACAGAAAAACCTTCAACATCCTCTTCTGGCAGTTTAACCCTTTTCTCCTCCACACAGGACATGGCAGAGAGGACCCCAACAAGTATCCCTTGGTATTTATAAGAGATCATATTCCTAACCAGAAGACAGGAACAGTAAGTATGACCTCGCTTGTGAGATAGTAAGGATAATCATACATATGTAGCAAGTAGTAGCGAATAAGACTAAACTAAATGGGCCCAGAAAGTTGTAGGTACTGGGCAATCGGGGGCACCTGGAAACTTGAGGAATATTGTTTTTAATCTTTTTGTTTGTTTATTTTTGGTACCAGAGATTGAACCCAGCAGTACTTAACCACTAAGTCACATCCCCAGCCCTTTTTGTTTTTTATTTTCAGACAGGGTCTCACTAAGTTACTTAGGGCTTCACTAATTTGCTAAAGCTGCTTTGAAATTGTGATCCTCCTGTCCCAGCCTTCTAAGCCACTGGGGTTACAGATGTGTGCCACTGTGCCCGGCTTGTTTTTATTCTTAAAAGTAGTATGTGAGCATTATAAAAACCTCACAGATTCCTGTGTTCCTTCCATTTCCACACCAGAATAAGAAAAACTAAATAAAAAAAGACATATTTAGGGGAAAATAATAAAAATCTTAAGTTTTCCCTGATCCATTCATTCAAATATTTCTTTACTGCCTAAAATGTGTCAAGCACTCAAGATCAAAGATTGAGTCTTAGTTGGACATTATGGTACACACCTATAATCCTAGCTACTCTAGAGGCTGAGGCAGGAGGATCACAAGTTCAAGGCCAGGCAGGGCAACTTAAAAATATAAAAGAAAAAAGGAAAGAAAGGGTTGGGGATATAAGTCAGGAGCACCATGCATGAGGTCCTGGGTTCAATGCCTCATACTGCAAAACAAAATAAAAAGAGTTAGTCTTGGTTTTGAGGTCAGTCAGTAGGAAGACAGTAACGTGTAACACTCAGCAATGAAGTAAAAGCTAACAGGGACCAAAGAAATGCAAAGGAAAAACAACCAGAGAGCTGGAGATATGGCTCAGTGGTACAGCACTTGCCTAGCATGCCTGAGGCCCTGGGTTCGATCCTCAATACAAAAGAGAAAAAATAAATAGATAAGTAATTAGACAAATCAGATTGGTTTTTGAAAGATGGGAAGGAATTTGCCAGGCAGAGAGGAAGGTCTCTGTATACACAGGAAACACAAGTATAAAGAAATTTTGTAATTCAGATGTGATCCCTTTTTCTTCTTCCCCTTGGCCTCTGCCCAATCACCACCCTAAAAAAGTGAAACATGACCAAGCACAAAGAAAGTGAATTGGTAAGGCTCGGAAAATGCTTTAATACTATCTGTACGGTAGAGGATGGGGAGAAAAGAGGCAATAACAACAAAGACTACTATAAATGTAGAAAGAAGAAATGTGTTAAACACTATGAGGTCTAGCTTGTCTAAGTTTAGCTGCAAACTCCAAATGGCAATTCAAAATGGGAAAATGGGCCAGGGGTAGTGGTGCATGCCTGTGATCCCAGCAACTCAGCAGGCTGAAACAGGAGAATCACAAGTTCAAAGTCAGCCTCAGCAACTTAGCAAAGCCCCAATATGCAACTTAGTAAGACCCTGTCTCAAAATTTTAAAAAGGGGCTAGGATGTACGTCTGAGGTAAAGGGTACCCTGGGTTAAATCTTCAATACAAACAACAAGCAACAACAACAACAAAATCAGAAAACATGGGTGGGAGCATAGGAGGGGCAATAAATATATGACATGTTTAACTTCACTGAATATCAGAGAGACACAAATTGGACAAGATAACTTTTACCTGTCAAAGTGACAGTTTTCAATCTCAGGTAAAATCTTTTAGTGAAAGATGAAGGTCAAGATTGATTTGATTATGTAAGTGGTAATCTAAGTGAAAAAGGGCTAGAAGTGTAGTTCAGTGGTAGAGCATGTGCTTACATATCCTAGAAAAGAAAGGAACAGATTTATTCTAGTAAATAATGGTATCAAATCAAAGACACTCATGTAGTCTGTCCCAGATTTCAATGGACACAATTTATATCTGACCTCTGAGTATTCCCACTAACTATAAAGTCACTAAATCTTAACTGAAAAAGATGCATAACAAGTCAGGTTCTGTCTCATAAAATGAAGCTCAACCCCCGAACTAAAATAAGATATGAAGATACCTTGTCCCACTGTACAGGCCATACCTTTATTTAGGAACTCAATGTCAAAAAAACAAAACGGGCAGTTACCCCCTGCTATGCAGAGGCAGTTTTAGTGGCAGCCAGAGTTCCTTATCTTCTCTGACTTTTTCTATATACATTAGAAGGGCATACAAGTTCCAAAAAACAAAACGAAACAAAACAAAACAAAAAATCTATGTGTTTGTGGGTATCTAAGGTTCAGGCAGAGTTGTGTAAGAGCAGAAACTTGGACTGAGAGACACATCTCTTCCTGAGAGGCGTAAAGTTGTACAGCTTGATTTAATTCTAACCTTACACTGGCTAGAACCAGGAAGAACCCTCAGAGAAGCACATTCTAGAAACCAAAGATTTTCACATACTATGTCAGTTCAGAGTTACACAGATAGAAATAGTTGATAAAATCCCATTACCCTAACCCAGAGGTGCATATTAAACGAATGTCCATTGTTCATTGGAAATCAGACCATGAGTTGCATTTTTAATCCTCAACAATACATGAGCAAAGGTTTCATCCAGAACCATGGTCAACTGCAGAGGCAAGGAGAATCCACAAACACAATGCACATCAGATAAAAGTTATACTTCAGTGATGAATAGGCAGAAAAAAATTCAACAATCCAGACAAAATAAAATAGCATCAGGAAGAGGAAAGATTATCCTTCACATAGAAGCAGGGTCTGATTTAAAAGGTAAATTACTTCAGGACACAGAACTAACTTCCCAACATTAAGCAAACTTTATAAAACAAGTGTATATGGAGATGAAATGAGAATAATTTAAGAAGAAAAGGGGGCCATGTGCATACACCTATAATCAGAGCTACCAGGGAGGATGAGGCAGGAGGACTGCAAATTCCAGGTCAGCCTCCAGAGGGCAAAACATGAGGAAGAAGGGGAAGGAAAAGGAGTGGCTTAATTTTTAAGAGGACACAAAAAAATTAAAACTGCAATAGCAGAAATAAAGCTAATATTGAAGATAAAAAAGAAAAAACAAAGTCAAGAATAAGGGCAAACATATGAGTAGCTCACAAAGAAGACAGAAATGGTGAGCCAACTTAATGTTTTCAAGGAAGAAAAAGAACAAATGAAACAAAAGTAACAACCAAAGGTATTGCTGGAAATGGAAAAAAAAAAAAAAACAAGTATGTCAATCGGTAAAAACTAGCATTTCAGGCAACAATAATGAACATTTACAAGACATGATCTGTTGTAATACTTCAATAAAAAGAAAAAGGAAAATTCCTACCACCATCTTGACACAGGAAAAACAGCAGATGGGGAGGAGGGGCTGTCTGAAACAAATGATTAATGCAAGATGACACAGAATGATATCGACAGAATTTCTGAGAAAGTCAGTGACTTGAAAATTTTATACGTGGCTTCAAGTACTCCTAACTAAAAATATTAGTTGAAAATGTATGACACATGAATACACTACAGTGAATCCCATTATCATGTACATTCACAAGACTGGGGACCTAATTAGAGTAAGATATACTTCATGCATGTATAATTTTATCATAATGGAATCTGCTGTCATGTATAACTAAAAAGAATCAATTTTTAAAAATGTATAATAGGTGACATACATGATGAAATCAACTTAAATATGAAACTGAGAAAACTGGCTATCCTCCTAAATAAAGCTTAAATAATGTGTTAGCACTAAGTGCAATTACCAAGACTAAAGACCCAAAAGAAAACAAAGTTAAAAATATTAAGTACAAAAATTATTTAACAACATCCTGGGTCCCACCCTCACCCCAGAAGGCAAAAGGGGATAAAGTGAAGGTGGGCTAAGAAAAAACTAGTCTTCAGATACAGAAAGTCAAAATAACTTTCTTTTTTAGACTGACAAATCAGAAATGTTTATATTTTTTTTCAATTTAAAACAAGATTTAAATTCACTTAAACTAGTATGCTTTAAAAACAGAATGTATGCATTCCAAATATCTTATATAAAAGCAAACGAACCATAACTCACAAAGTTATGTGAACAGAACAAAGTTATGTAAAGTTATGAAAACAAGAGAACACTAAAAGATGAACAGATAAACAAAATGTAGCATATACACACAATGGAATATTACTCAGTCTCAAAAAGGAAATGAATTACTAATACATACTATAACATGGATGACCCCTGAAAACATGCTACCCAAAATAAACCAGACAGAAAGGAACAATTAATGTATGATCCCCCTTTTAGGAAATATTGGGGAAAGGCAAATTCATAAAGACAGAAAGTAGATTAGAGGAGGGTACTAGAGACTGGAGGTAGGAAGAAATGGGTGGTGTTTAGTGAGCACAAAGTTTCAGTTGAGAAGGATGTAAAACATTCTGGAGATGAATGATGGTGATGGCCACATGACACTGTAAAGATTCTTCATGCCCACGACTTGAAAGTGGCAAAGATGATAATCTTATTACATATATTAAACATAAATTTAAAAACAAAGCAGGAGTAATAAATGATAATAAAAGAAAACATTGAACATATCAGAAACAAGCAATCATTATGACAATAAGCATGAATGTTTAAAGCATCCATTTTGGACTAAAACAAAGATAGACCACATGTAATTTAAAAAGAGACAGAACAAAATATTGCAAGGAAAGATAAACTTTAGTAGTATGCTGAACAAGGACAGATAGAAATTTAAGACAATATAAAATGCAAAAATATTAAACAGAACATTTTTTTATTGATAAAGTATGATCCTAACAAAGATCTTTTACTCAGGGGCACTCAACCACTGAGCCACATCCCCAGTGCTATTCTGCATTTTATTTAGAGATGGGGTCTCACTTTTGCTTAAGCTGGCTTTGAACTCTCAATCCTACTGCCTGAGCCTCCCAAGTGGCTGGGATTATATGTATGCACCACCATCCTGGCCAAAGATCTACTACATCAAAATGTATGAAAAAAAAAATCGGAGTCAAAAGAACGAGAAGATAAGCCACAGATGGAGAAAAAAAAAAAAAAAAAATATATATATATATACAAAAAAAGTATCTGACATAAAGAACTATTTCCCAAATTTACAAAGAACTCTTAAAAACTCAGCAGTAGGAAAATGAACAACTCAATGTGGAAAAAAAAAAAAAAAAAAATGGGCAAAAAGACCTGATGAGATAAACTCACCAAAGATGATATATACGGCTGGTGCAGTGGTGCACACCTGTAATCCCAGCAATTTGGGAAGTTGAGGTGGGGGAATCACAAATTCAAAACCAGTCTCAGCAACATAGCAAGACTGTCTCCAAATAAAAATAAATAAATAAAAAGGGGCTTGGGATGTAACTTACTGATAAAGTGCCCCTAGGTTCAATTTCCAGTACAAAAAAAAAAAAAAAAAAAAATGATATATAGATGGCAAAGCACATGAAAAGATGCTCAACATCATAAATCACTGGGGAACTGAAAATTTAAGAAACAACAAATGTATAAATGTCATTATCCATTTGTCAAAACCCAAAATTTAAGAAACACTGAGTTATTACTACACACCCATTTGAATGGTTAAACCTAAAACACTGGTAACACAAGCTGGTAAGAAGGTGGGGAAACAGGAACTCTCATTCATTGCTGGTGGGAATGCAAAATGGTATAGCTACTTTGGGTTTCTTACAAAACTAAAAGTATTCTTACTATACAATCCAGTAGTCATGTTCCTTGATATTTGCAAATCAGTTGAAAACTTATGTCCACAAAAAACCTACATGCAAGAACCTGAACAAACATTACTCCAAAGAAGACATATAAATGGCAATAAACACATGAAAAGATGTTGAATGCCAATAATCAAACTGCAAATCAAAACTACAATGAGACACCACATACCCATCAGAATAGCTACTATTTAAAATTGGGGAGGGGGATAAAAAGTGAAGCAAGGCTATAAAGAAAATGGAACCCTCCTATATTGTTGGTGGAAATGTAAAACAGCACAGCCACTGTGGAAAACAATTTGGTGGTTCCTCAAAAAATATTAAAAAATAGAATTATCATACAACCCAGCAATTCCACTTCTGGAAAACAGGGTCTCAAAGAGATATTTATTTGTATATCTATGGTCAAAGCAGCATTATTAACAATAGCTAAAATGCAGAAGCAACCCAAGTTTCCACTGATGGATAAATGGATAAGTAAAATATGATATATACATACAATGAAATATTATTCAGCCTTGGAAAAAGGAATGATTTTTAAACATGCTATAGCATGAATAAATGTGGAGGACATCATGTTAAATGAAATAAGCCAGTCACAAAAAGAGAAATACTATATTATTGCAGTTATAAGAGTAGTCAAAATCATAAGGATGGGAAGTAGAATGAGATAGAGTTCAGTTTTACAAGATGAAGAGAGTTATGGAGATGAATGGTGGTGATACCCATTATTATGAATATATTTAATACTACTGCATTATACACTTTAAAAACTGAGAGAAAAAAAACCCATAGACATGGATATTTTATAGCAGCCTCATTCCTAACTGTCCAACTTGGAAGGAACCAAGATGCCTTCAATAAATGCAAGGATAAACAGACTGTGGTAAAATCAGACAATGGAACATTATTCAGTGATAAAAAGAAATGAGCTATCAAGTCATGAAAAAACAGAGGAACTTTAAATGCATATTGCAAAGGGAAAGAAACCAAATTGAAAATTACATAGTATGTGATTCCAACTACATGGCATTCTGGAAAGGAAAAACAATAGAAAGTAAAATGATCAGTGGTTGCCAAGGGTTGGGGAAAACGAGAGATAAACTGGCAGAGACAGAGAATTTTAAGGCAGGCCAGTTATTCTGTATGATACTATAAGGGTGAATAAATGTCATTAAACATTTGTCAAAACCCACAGAACGCACAACACAAAGAGTGAACCCTAATGTAAACTATGGACTTTGGATGATAATAACATGTCAATGTTAATTCATCGATTATACCAAAGCACCACTCCGGTACATGATGCTAATGTTGAGGACAATTGCAGGAGCAGTTAGTGGGAAGCATGAGATATATGGGAACTATGGACTTGCTGCTCAGTTTTGCTGTGAACCTAAAACTGTTGCTATATATAATGAAGTCTATTGGTTAAAATATACCTAGAATTTTAAAAATCAGAAATAAGACAAATTCAATAAACACATAGTTATTGCATATCTACTTGTTTGAAGCTTTGCAAAATAAAACAATACCAAAGAAATAAAGAAAACAAGCAAGGAACAACAAATATAAATAAAAACTGGAATTATCTACTATTTGGAGTATACCAAATGGAACATCATTTATGTAAAATTACAGAGTACAGCCAAAGCTGTACTCAAAAGCAAATTAAGAGGTTTAAAAGCTTTTTCTTTTTTTTTTTTTTTTTTTTGCGGTGCTGGGGATCGAACCCAGGGCCTTGTGCTTGCAGGGCAAGCACTCTACCGACTGAGCTATCTCCCCAGCCCCAGCTTTTATTTTTAAAAGGGAAAAAAAAAAAAAAAAAAAAAAAAATGGAAATCCATTAGGTTAGAAAAAAAATATAACAAAATAAAACAAAAAAAAAGAACAAGAGTAAAATTAAGAGAAAAGTAGGAACCTGGGATTAAATAAAAATAAAGAGGGCAGGGGCTGTAGCTCAGGGGTAGAGCACTTGCCTACCATGTATGAGGCACTGGGTTCAATCCTTAGCACCACATAAAAAAAAATTTTAAAAAGGGTACTGTGCCCATCTACAACTAAGAAAAAAAAATTTTAATGAAATCACTAATAAAATATCTTAATGACAAAAAAATTTTTTAAATGTATATAATAATAAATGTAAAAATCTGAAAAAGCTGACCTGGGAAAATTAAATTATCAAAAATAACTCATAAATAAGTAGTGACTCCTAAGTAAATAATAGAAGTAATTACAGAAGTTACCTTGTGGCTTGCCAGTCCCCCCCAACCCCAAGTACTGGGGATTAAACTCAAGGTGCTCCACCATGGTTGCTTTTTTTTTTTTTTTTTTTTTTAATTTGAAACAGGGCCTTGCTAAATTGCCCAGGCTGGCCTCAAACTTGTGATTGTCCTGCCTCAACCTCCCAAATTGCTGGGATTACAAGTGAGAGCCACCATGTCCAGCTTTTGCCCACTCTTAATAAAACTAAATTGTATAAGATTCTCTTCCATCCTTTTAATAAATTCTTTACACGACTACTATGAGTAGAATTTTGGCTCCTCACAATCTACGCCTAGGTAATACCTATAACAGAAATTTTCACTATTAAACACTACTATCAATAGTTAAAAAGAAGCCAGACATGATGGCACACATCTGTAATCCCAGCAACTGGGGAGGCTAAAGTGATAGAATCTAAATTTCAAGGTTAGCCTGGACAACTTAACAAGACCTTGTCTCGAAATAAAGGATAGGAATATTGCTCAGTAATAAATCACCCCTAAATTCAATCGCCAGTACGGGGGTGGGGAGTGGGGGGGGGGGGGGTAAAAGGAAACTAAATATTTTAAAACATTTGATAAAACTCTAAAGTCATTTCTATCTTTTGTAAAGTAAGAACAGAATAAGACAATCTCTCTAGAAACAACAGCTGCCATCATCTTTAATTGTAAAATTATCAGACAGTATCTCAAAACAATTATCACCTCTCATTTAAGTCTTAGAGTTTCAGGCCAATGTAATAAAGGCCTAAAATAAATACTGTGATTATTTAAAAGGAGACTAAAGTTACTACTACCTTCAAATAAAACAATAAACCTCCAGAAAACAAAAGAGACTTTAATGAAAATCAGAAAGGTACTAAAACTAAGAGTGAACAGGAAAATACAGTTACTTCTTTGTGCCTATTATAAATAATAGAAATAAACCCACAAAAACAACCAAAAAAAAAAATCAGTCATTACTTCATCAAAATGCAAGTTAAATTATATTTTTGTTTGCCACCACATAATAAGCAAATTTTAACAATTTTATTAAGAATAACAGTTGTGGGCTGGTGATGTGACTCACTGGTAGAACATTTATTTGTCTGCCATTTGTAAGGTCCTGGGTTTAATCTCCAGCATCACAATAAAAAAAAAAAAAAAAAAAAAAAAAAAATCAGTTGTTTCAATGAAGATAGAAATAAAAAGATATTCACACTGCAAGTGGTGATACATAAACTTTTTTCAAGGGTTAAGACTTTTAAAAGCTTATGTCCTTTAAGGAGTTATTCTACTAGGCCATCTACAATAATAAGAGATAAAGATTTCTGTAGAAGTATATTCACTATAACATTATAAATATAAAAAATTAAAAATAAGTTATATACTCAGCAATAGGAAAATATTCAAATTAAGGTACAATCCCACAATGGAATATTAGGTAAACAAAAATAATTTTAAACTATTTTTAAAGGAGAACAAAGTGAAACATCCAAGATCTACAGTTAAGTAAAAAAGCAAGTAAATTATCCAAAATGATTCCAATTTTATAAAAACAAACTACATATGCGTGCATATATATATGGGGAAAAACCACCAGCAAAAACAGTAATTATCCACAGGTAATATAAGAAGCAATTTTTTAAAACCTTATTTTTTCCAAATATCTAATAAGAAGAGAACAAAGTTTGGAAAGAATACTCTTTAGGTATACTTTATCAAAAATTTGGCTATGGTTTCCACTATTACATCTGCCAGTAAAACTCCTAATTCTTTTGTAATTTGCTCTTTAGAGCACCTAAGATTTTGTCTAAATGCTTCACCCATCTCTAGATTGTTTTTATTATAGAACAATTTTGCTCATTCGTAAGACTAAAAATTAATAAGTAATTTCAGAACTTAAAGGAATAGGAATTTTTTTAAGTTAAGATTATACTTTAGGGCTGGGGTTGTGACTCAGTGGTAGAGCACTCGCCTAGCACGCGTGAGGCCCTGGGTTCGAGCCCCAGAACCACATAAAAAAATAAAGGTATTGAGTCCACCTACAATTAAAAAAAAATTTTTTAAAGTGTCCCAAAAGGAAAACTAGCTCTCATTTCCAGATGAGTAACTCATGCTTTCAGCACACAGCACATAGAGATTATGTGTTAAAACATTAAGACAATATATAATATCTAAATTATGGTGAGCTCAGGAAAAATTCCCAAAGAAAGCTACACACAAAAACTGAGACTTGAAAGGTGAGAATGAATCAGGTAGATGAGAAGCAGAGGTCAAAGAGGGGCATTTTCCCTTCTTTGCAAATGTGATGCCTACAATAAAAAATAGATATCTCCTCCTCCAATCCCTATAATACTAATTTTCACACCACCCTCAAACTCCTACAATACTTTTATACCTGTATTTAATTTCCATAACAAACCATGTTAAGCTCTTTTACCGCTACCATGAACAACAACAACATAACAGGATTAAGATTCAAACAATTACTGGGGACAGGGTGGCACAGGTCTATAATCCCAGCAACTCTGGAGGCTGAGGCAGGAGGCCAAGGCTCAAGGCCAGTCTAAGCAATTTAGTGAGACCTTGTCTCAAAAAGGACTGGGGAGGGCTGGGGATGTAGTTCAGTTGGTAGAGTGCTTGCCTCTCAAGCAGTATGCCCTGGGTTCAATCCCCAGCACGGGGGAAGTGGTGGTGGGGGAGACTGGAAACGTTGTTCAGAGATAAAAAGCCCCTCTGGTCTCAATCCCCAGTACCAAAACAAAACCAACAACAATTATTAAAACATACCATAATATAGAAGAATGTGCTTTATAAGGTGGATGGGAAAGAATCTTTTGTTTGCAGTGCTGGTGATGGAATCCAGGGCCTTGAACATGCTAGGCAAGTGCTCCTACAATGCTAACCTACATCTTCAGCCCAGACAATATTCTTAAAAAAGGATTAATAGCAATTGTGTGTAAAGAATAATTCAATAAGGAAATATGAATAAGGAGGTATACATTGGTAAAGTCTTGGAAGGAATTTACAGTCTATCAAACCTTAAAATGCACATTTAAAAAATTCTCAGGTGGACTCTGTGGCACACACCTACAATCCCAGCAGCTGTGGAGGCTAAGGCAGGAGGATCAAGTTCAAAGCAAGCTTCAGCAATAGCAAGGCACTAAGCAACTCAGTGAGACCCTGTCTCAAAATGAATATAAAATAAGGCTGGGGATGTGGCTCAGTAGTTTGGTGCCCCTGAGTTCAATCCCCGGTACACCCCCTCAAAAAAATTCTCTTTATGGGAATACGTACACATATGTGGATGCACAAAGATACGAAGTTCATTAAAGCTCTAGTTTTAGTTGTTCAAAATTAGAAGAAACATAAATGATTATGAATAATTAAAGTACTACCAGATGCTGGTGGCACACGCCTACTAATTCCAGCTACTTGGGAAGCTGAGGCAGCAGTATTGCAAGTTCTAGGCCAGCTTGGAAATTCAGTGAGATGCTGTCTCAAATTTTTTAAAAATAACAAAATGGGTTGAGGATGTAGCTCAGTGGTAGAATGTCCCTGGGATCAACTGCCCTAGTACTTCAAATAAATCAAGTAAGTACTACCATATAATGGAACATCTATTACCTGATTGTTAAAAACAAAAAGATGAAGTGTAACTATATACATTAATATGGAAAACAATACATAATGATCAGGTTTTTTTAATTTTAAAACCAATGTAAAAAATATATAGCAAATAATACCAATGCTTAAATAATACCATTAATAGGGGGAATAGGACTAGAAAGGAAAAGGAATAATTTTAACTGCGTAAGTAATCAACTTGTTTGAACCTTCCGTAATGAGCATGAATTTATTTTATTTCAAAAATAACAGAAAAATACACAATTCTAGTCTGTTGTTATGGTTATCTCTGACAGATGAGACTAAGATGATTTTTGTCCTATTGTTTTCACTACTTTCCAACTTTTTCATGAGAAATATGCATACTTTTACATTAGAGAAACTAGTTTTCAAAAAATCTGTATTTTATTTCAAAAATTAAACTATTTCAGTTTTTTCTTGTGTAAAATTAATTTTATTCTCCCGAAAAATAATTTTTAAATTTAATAAGGATTGCCAGGCCCAGTGGTGCACATCTTAATCCCAGCAACTCAGGAGGCTGACACAGGAAGATCAGGAGTTCAAAGCCAGGCTCAGCAATTTAGTGAAGCTCTAAGCAACTCAGCAAGAACCTGTCTCTAAATAAAATATTAAAAAGGGCTAGGGATGTGGCTCAGTGGTTAAGAGCCTCCAGGTTCAATCCCTGGTACCAATAAAAAAAATTTAATTCTGACCTTGGAAACTTGATTCTGTGATTTCAGCCTCCTTCAGAAAGCAGTTTTAAATTTAAGTTTAGGAATATAGTATTTGCTGTAGGACATGACATTTAAATTTGGACTATTAGCTAACATTAAGCACTGCAAATGCTAAGTATTTTATCTTCATTGTCTAAACAGATTAAACAGTTCTATGAAACTGAAATTATATTGTTACATTATTATCTCCATATTATAAATGAGAAAACTAAGTTTTGAAAAGAAAGTGTATTAGGCAAGAAGAGTAGCCAGGATTCAAACCCAGGTCTCCAGTTCCTAAGTGCTTAGGATACAAGGAATAAGTACTAATATAAGATACCATACAGATAAAAGACTTGAACTCTAGAATCCTGAATGAATGTTCAGACTATTAATCAGCTGGTGATCTTAGAATCAGTAGTGAAACTAGTTTCATCAGGGAAGAAAACTATCAGTATTTGAGGCAATGGGGGCTATTCTCCCCCTCCCTACTTATGGAAAGGAAAAGGGATACAAGGCGGAACTTCTAAACACACAGTCCACTCAAAACCTTACCTCTGATTAGTGTGTAATTAGTTAACCCTCTAACTGGAAGGGGTTTTGACAACAAAATGATCAAATCCCTGAAGACTTAAATTCTTAAATGTGGCCCAGTTTTAATCAAAAACAGAAAATTTAAAAAGCCAAAAGAAATGTATACATGAACACCATTATTGTAATAACCAATACTGATAGATTAAAGACAGGAAAAACTTATCAGTAACTATTTTATCCTTGGCTACTTATACAAGTTCTCTCATTTTTCAAAAAAGTAAAATTGAAAGTTTATCCTCAGCTACCAGAACAAGTTCTAAGTTCCCTCTTTTAAAACATATAATTAAAAAGAAATACAAACTAAACTGTTAACCATGTCTACATGGAAACCTGTCTATCATGAAGATCAAAGAACCACAGGAACCCCTATTCATTTGTTTAGTAGATATATTCTAACTATAAACTTACAGTTACTTTATGAGTTTGGGTTGGCAGCACTGGCATTAAGTGTCACCAAGGTCAGAAGAACAACTCTTTTCTGGAGAGTAGGGTGAGGTTTGCCTATAGTTTCAGTGCACCAGAAGCTGAGGCAGCAGGATAGCTTCAGCCCAGGAGTTAAGAGGCCAGTCTGAGCAACACAGTAAGACATCATCTCAAAACAAAAAAGAAACAACAGAGTTTATAGAAATAAGTGGCAGAGAAGGTAACATCAAGAGAACAAGTTTCATACTGCTACATTTCTACACCTCAATCCCTCAGGCCAATAAGGCAACCTTGTAAGTTATAGACAACTGATCATTTGGTATAAAAGATGACAGTATTGAAGCTGGTACTAAGCTATTTTTCCAGCCTGTGGAAGAGAAAGGTAACAGTGGACTATTTAGTGAAAACAAAACACACTGAATTTAGGTCAACCTCTTTCACCAAAATCTGAAAGTTAGACCAAGACCTACATATACTATAGACCAACGTGAGGTTCAGTTTCCATAATGTAAATCAGTGTTCTTAGTTAACTGATAACTAGAAAGACTTAAAAGCAAGGATAAAAGAGTAAGAGTTGCTTTAAATCGATATCCCTGACATGAAAAAGGCTTTCACTCATGGAGGAAAGGGAGAGATACATATAGATGAACATGAATGTTTTACATAGCCCTAGAGCTTCTGGCAAAGTTGACAAGTTTTAACCTGCTTTAAAAATTACTGTTCACCGCCTTCATCCCAATCTAACTTATTTAATGTTATTCTTTTGGACAACCCTACAAAAAAAGCAAAACCCCCAGAGCAAATTCTTGTACATTTCAATATCCTGCCTACTTATAAGAGCGGAAGAGTCGACACAGCAGGGAAAAAACGTGACGTGCACAACCTTGATCCAAAATACAGCTCGTAGTAGTTTACTTTTAGGCCTAACCATTTTGATTGTCTTTTACAAAAAAAAAAAAACAAAACAACAACAACAACAACAACAACAAAAAAAACTACAGATCACTTCCATCGAGATTATATTAATGGGAGTTGGTTATTTATTAAAGGGGCAACAAATCATGCTCACACTACTCAGAATTATTCCCATTAAAGATAAGATACAAGGATGGGGACAACCTTAAACCAACTGACAATGGCAATTACTCTACTCACTTCAATTCTTCAGCGACTATATCTTTAAAGAATCAGTCAAAAGGGTGAGCACACCCAGGAATTTGTGACAACGTCTTCTGCATGCACGCTCGTGTGTTTCAAAGATAGCCAAACATGGTGAAAAGTCAATCTCGACTTCACCTAAATTACCTAAAGAAGCAAATATTCACCTCCTGGCTGAAGATCAAACAAGCACTGTGAGAAAATCCGAAAGTTCTGTTCTTAAGCGGAGGCCCTCAACTCCCGGGTAAACTGTTTCTACTAAAGAGGGCTAAGGCAGAGAGCTTACAGTTGAGAAGAGTTAAGATCTGGGACAATAATCCCAGCAGTGAAACTGCAGCGAACAGAGATAGCAAAGAGGAGCTGAGATTAAGGGGAGAAAATCAAGGAACAAACCCCGAGGGATCCCGACCAGCAACAGTAAACCAAGAAAAGGGAGAGGGTGAAACTCGAGGGAAGGAAAGACCGACGGCAGAGCCCATGGCGCGGCACGATCAGAACAGGGCTGGGTCCAGGAAGAGCGAGCCCTGGCAGCCCAGCAAGCTTCCCATTTCGGGCTAAAGCCGAGAAGAAAACAGCCCCAGGGAGTAGACAATGAGCCACCGCCCCAGGAGCCGCGGCCCCCAGCTCGCAGGTGGCGACTTCCCGGACCTCGCAGGGCAGGTCTGTAGTCCCAGGCCGCTCCCATCAACCAGGCCGCGAAAAAGGAAGGGAAGAGGGCGACGGCCCACGTCCCGGACGAGCGGGCCTGTCTGCACACTTACCCAGGGGAGGAAAGGTCCCCGCCCCGGCGAGGCGTCTCGGTCGGAGCTCCCGGAGGGCTGCGGGGCTGCCCCGGGCGAGCGCGCGGTGCTGGGAGGGGAGAGCCGGGCAGGGCAGCGCGGCGGGGCGGGAAGAGGAGCCGCGCCGGAGCGCAGCCGCTGGTAAGCTTGGCCGGGCTGCGGCCGAGCCCGGCGGCGCCAGGGAGGGGAGGGTGGGAGCCTTCGGCAATGGCGACGGCCCGGGCCGGAGGGGAAGCGGAACAACCGCCGCTGCTGCGCGTGGCCACAACCCTCGGGGAGGGCGAAGGCGAAGAGCGGGGGGCGGGGCCAGAGCACTGCCCCTCCCCGATCGCAGCCTTGGCTCCCGGGGCCGGAGTCTTGCACAGCCTCCCGATGGGCGCGCTCGCGCAGGAATCCTGGGAGTTGTAGTTTAGTGATGGTTACTGTTTGGGGTTTTTTTCCCTCTCCCCTACCTTTTTTGGGTGGGTGGAGGGGGGATGGTCTTTGTATCGAGAGGGACAGCCAGTCCCTCATTTAATTCAGGGTTGTGCACTGTCTCCAGTCGGGTTTTGCATACTGATGATGCTATCAGAGTTACCAGAGAACTGCTGATACACAAATTTGATCCAGGACATTTGTTTCTCGGAATTCATCCATTCTCCATTTTGCTTTTTTTTTTTTTAAACCCTACAAAATCTTAATATATTTTGATGTTGATTTAAGCCCAACTCTTTGCAAATTAAGGCTTCTGTATTTTATCCACAAGAGTTCATGAATGTATTCATATATTGTATGAACATTTCAGTGTCTAATATGTATAGGACAACATTTGTCATTAGGGACAGAGTTCAAAATGATTCACCTTGTCTTCGTAAAACTTATAAATATGAAAAGAGTAAAGTACTAATATCTGGTGTGAGGAAAAACTGAGGGAGATCACTTTGGATAGAGTGGCCAAAGAAGCCCTCTTTAGAGTTGACCTTTAAGCCATGAGAAGCATCCAGGGGAAAGCACTACAGGCAGAAGGAAGAGAAAATAGGTTTCCCATGGTCAGTTAAGAAAGCCTGTGTAGCCAGGTGTGGTGTTGCATGCCTGTAATCCCAAAGGTTCAGGAGGCTGAGGCAGGAGGATCTCAAGTTTGAGACCAGCCTCAGCAACTTGGCAAGGTCCTAAGCAACTTAGCAAGACCTAGTCTCAAAATTAAAAATTTAATAAAGGCTCAGTGATTAAGTGCCACAGGGTTAAATCCCCAGTACAAAAGAAACAAAAAAGGAAAAAAAGAAAAAACAAAACTTGAATGCCATGGTTAGAAGTCTGCACTTATTCCAAAAACCATTAAAAGGATTTAAGTAGAGCAGTGATATTATCAGGCTTATACTTCTAAGATCACTAGACTGCTATGTGAAGAAGAGAGTATAGGAATGAAAGAGGAGAAGGGAAGTGAGGGGGTAATCATGATGGACACTAGGCAGAAAGCAATGGAAAAGGAGAAAGGTAATCTCAGGATGCAGAGCAAAAATCTCAATTGATATGATGCATACAGGAGAGAAAAGAATCAAGAAGCAACATGGCAACTATTAGATAACCTGAAAAATGTTCCATTAAACAAAATCAACTCTGGACAAAGGACATCCTTACAAAGACATAAGTAATCCTACAAGAAAAAAGGAGAATGTCTTTGGTAGTCTTCCAAACTCCACACTCAACCCAAACAAGAAGGAAACCCGAGTGGTAAGCAGGGCAGAGAAACCATGGTTGTTGAGGTCAAGGGTACCTACTTATCAAAGAAATGTCTACAGTTTTAATGGCTGTAAAGAAGACAAAAGACCAAAGACAAGGCCTTGGACCTGTTCAAGAAAAATGGATCTGTGATCTTGGTAACTCAAAGGGATTATACAAACTGGAAACATGCAGAACATTTATTTTAGCCTTGGCTTGGCATGGACAGAAGAATTAAAATGTCTCCATAGAATTCTTAACTAAATTTTCCCTCATATGAGTTTGAACTTATAGCAAAATTCAGGAAACCTCAAGTCAGGAAAGTAACTGATAATGCTTAAGGATCTGGAGGAAATTAATACAAATTCTCACTGCATAGGCACACCCTCAACCCAGGTCCCAAAGAATTCTACAGATGAGAGGATTTCAAAAGCTAAACAAAATATGCCTATAATACACCTGGGGAAATAAGCCACCATGAGTGGATCAAGAGAAACTACGAAAACAGAAATGAAGTCCATACAGGCTTTAGATATTGGAATTACTGGTTAGAGAATATAAAATAAGTTTATTTGAATGATTAAAGAAAATAAGACAGGAACTAGAAAACATGAGGAAGAAACAAAATTATTTTTTTAAATGACTAATCTACTTGTAAAGGAACCAAGTAGAACTTTTAGAAATAAAGAATAATTGGAACTAATCAAAGTAAAACTGCAAAACCCATGAGATAAAGCAACCAGAAAAGACACTTTCTACAAAGAAACAACTATTAAATTCATGGCAGATTTTTCCAAAGCACAAATGGATGTCAGTCTATAATGAAATAAAATTTTCAAAGTACCAAGAGAAAATAACTAAGAAGTGTACACCTAACTAAATTATCAATCAGATTAATGAGGTTGAAATAAAGATATCGTAAAAATAAAAAGAGATGTTACTAACAACAGAGACCTACTAAAGCAACTCCTTAAAAGACATAATTTAGGGCCAGGTGTGGTGGTGCTTGCCTATAATCAAGGATCAAAAGTTCCAAAGCCAGCCTCAGCAAAATAGCAAGGCCTGGGCACTTGGCAAGACCCTGTCTCACAATAAAATAAAAAGTGTATTTTAATGGGCTAGGGATATGGCTCAGTGATTAAGTAGCCTTGAGTTCAATTCTAGGTACAAAAAAAAAAAAAAAGCATCATTTAGATTATATAATTTAGATAATTTAAAGATCTCAAAAGGAAGGTGGAAAGTACAAGGTATATAGATTAACAGCTATTTCCTGCCATCCTATATCATTAATTAGGACAATTGTGAAGAGCATACTTAGTGCATACTGTTTGTTTCATCGTCTACCAAACCCTACATTTGGACATGAGTGGTGGCACATGCCTGTAATCCCAGTGGTTTAGGAGGCTAAAGCAGGAGGATCGCAAGTTCAAAGCCAGCATCAGCAACCTAACAAGACCCTAAAGCAACTTAGAGGGAAACTGTTTCAAAATATAAAAAAGGGCTGAGGATGGGGCTCAGTGGTTAAATGCCCCGGGGTTCAATCCCCAGTAACAAACAAACAAACAAACAAACAAACAAAACCCTACATGCAACTGTCTGCTAGTATAATATTTTTTAAGTTTGAGATATATAGGTGTCTTAGTCAAGGTTTCACTGCTACCACAGGTGCTGTCACAATTAATTTGACCAAAAGCTGCCAGCACTGTCCATGCCACCACCTGAATGCTATGCTGCCTAGACATTTCTTCCACCAGATTACGAAGTCCACCACTTTTAAAATCAGCCTCACAGAAAGTCTCAGGACACAACATTAACACAGACAACTTCTCAGCCAGAACATAACAAGAATGGCCTCTACTCCAAATTCCAATAGTCTTTCTTTTTCTCTAAACATTCTTGAGCCCTGTCTTCACTGTCCACAATCCTGTTGGCACAGTCCTATTCTGGTCTTCTGAGCTCCCACCAGAATCAGTCACTAAGCTTCACTTACTACAACCTAAAGCATTTCCAGCTTGCACTACTAAATATCTCAAAATTCCTCCCACAAAAAAGCTCAAAAAGCTTCAGAACCACATGGCCAGGCCAGGTTTGTCATAGCAATGACCCCACTCTCGATACCAATTTCTGTTTTAGTCAGCCATTTTGCTGCTATGACTAAAGGATCTGAACAGAACAATTTTAGGGAAGAAAAGTTTGAGGGCTCACAGTTTCAGAGGTCTTAGTCCACAGAAGGCCGGTTCCATTCCTTGGGGCTCAAGGTGAAGCAGGACATCATGGCAGAAGAGTGTGGCAGAGGGATACAGCTCACATGTTGATCAACATGAAGCAGACAGAGGCTCCACTCTCCAGATACAAAATATATACCCAAAGCCACGCCCCCCCAATCAACCACTTCATCCAACCACACCCCACCTGTCTCCAGTTACCACTTGGTTAATCTCATCAGGGATTTATTTACCGATTAGGTTAATACTCTCACAACCCAATCATTTCTCCTCTGAACCTCTTGCATTGTCTTACATGTGAGCTTTTGGGGGACACCTCACATCCAAACCATAACAACAGGTATTTATCACTCTACCATAATTTATTTTCATATCATTATCATCCAGAGCCAATTATCAGAATATAGTCAAGTAGCTTTAAATGAACAGACTATCTGCCTACAATAATCTTTAAATTCATAAATATTCTGAAATCATTAGGGCTACAACAGATCTTTTCAGTTCTTAAGCCGTGCATCATGATCCAAAGGATCATGTAAGTTCTTGGGAGAGTGGCTAAGCTATAGATACACACCATACACACACACACACACACACACACACACACACACACAGAGCTACCCCACCACCACCTTAGTTGAGGTATGCTGTTTCCCTGATCTTTGCATCTGAAAGACCCTAACAAAATTCTTTTCCTTTTTTTTATTTGCAGTGTTGGGGATCAAATCTACAGCCTTACCCTTGCTTTATCACTGAGCTATATACCCAAACACCCTAACATAATACTTTAAGAAAAGCCATAAAGGTAGAACAAATACTAGAACATAAAGAACAAGAAACAATACCCATTCTCTTGGACTCAAACAAAAAGACCATACTGAGAATTACAAAACTGATTTAAAATGTAAAGGGCTTATTCATTAAGTATCCAAAAAAGATAATATATCCCACCATCATGCTCACCCACAAGAATGGGGTCCTAATTAGAATAAGATATATTCCATGTTTGTATAATTTTGTCAAGATGGACTCTACTGTCATGTATAACTAAGAAGAACCAAATTTAATATATATGTATATATAAAGATATCAAAACCAGAAATATCCTATCAAAATTGATGTCATCAGCAACCACTTACCAGGCAAGAAGAGTTATATCAAAGTTTTCTTCATTCACATTTACATTGTTATTACTTTTCTGAATACCTGCATAAATGAGTAAATGTCCCAAGCCACAATCTTAACTATTAACCTGAAAATGTGCTTAAATACTGATGAACTTGATTCTAATAAGCAATAAAAAAAATATACTTATGGATACTGATTCATGCTTTTTTTTTTTTTTTTTTAAACCAGGGATTGAACCATGCTTAACCACTTCACCACACTTCCAACACTTCTTTTATTTTTTATTTTGAGAGAGTCTCGCTAGGTTGCTTAGGTACTCGCTAAGTTGCTGAGGCTGGCTTTGAACTTGTGATCCTCCTGCTTCAGCCTCCCAAACCACTGGGATTACAGACATATGCCACCACACAGAGCCCGAAACGTACTCTTAAGAACGTACTATGTTCCACCACCTGTCTAACCATATTCCAAATATTGTCTGTTGATGTTACTGAATTTTAAATGACTATATATAATTCCATTTCGATGTCATATTATTAACTCCGTAGTAAAAGAAATTATTAATTTCAAATAAAAGAAATGCTTGTAAAACTTGACTTCTTTCTTACAAAAAAATACAAAAGAGATATGAAGCTAGACTGGGTTGAAACTGCAGTCATTTTAAAGATTTCTAATATTTCTGTTTTTACAGCATTGGGTTGCCTTTTCTAACATTTAAGTCCCACGTATGCATGCACCTTCAAAAAAAAACTATTTTGAATAGTCAAGCTACATACATTGAATTATGAAAGATTTATTCCTATTAAAAAAAAAACAAAATGTTTTAGAAAAACAAGAAATGATAGCATGTGTAAAACATGTCAACATATGTCAGCATATGTTACTCAACATAAAATGAACAATGCAACACACTCTGGCCTGTTTTGGAAGATGCTTGTCATACATTTTTTATTTTCTATTATTATTTTATTTCGCAGTGCTAGGGATTGAATTCTCTCTACCACTGAGTTACATCTCCACCCCTTTTTTACTTTTTGAGATAGGGTCTCCCTAAATTGCTGAGTTGGCCTTGAAATTACAATTCTCCCACCTCAGTCTCCCAAATTGCTGGGATTACAGGCATGTGCCACCATGTTCCACAGTTTTACTTTTTAAGTCTATGTCATTTACTTTATTTTTTAAAATGATCCCAAATATGACAGTAAATCAGACCCTTTGTTAAAAAAAAAAGAAAGAAAATCACTTGAAATTCCATCTTTTCTGTCAATGTACAGTTTATTAAAATATACTCTTTAACATGACAATCTGAGTTCTCTTTCTGACAATCTTGATACTATATCTTAGTATTGTTTCATCAAGCCCTGTGCGAATATTATAAGAGGTAAAGGAGAACTGAGGTGCTTCAATGAATAATCAATTTTGATATTAATAATGTCTTAACTGTTAAACTCTGAATAGCCTTAATATTCTCATGAAATTAAATAAACTTCATTTTCATCCAAATGATTTTATTCTTATTTATAATGATTTTCTCAATTTTTAGCTTAAATTGAAAGGTTTCTGTTCATAAAATTAAAATGATTTATCACTAATAAATAAGGAACTCATTGTTCTATCCCAAATGAAGTTAAAGTCACTTCTCACAATATAATTTAACAGAATTAAGCCTCTTCTATTGGTACTTGATGCTTGAAAATTATCAGGGTTCACACAACAGAGCACTAAATTTTGGAATTAGTTGAGAGTGACCTAAAATTTCCTCTGGTAAACATAATTTTAGTCACAAATGATGATGAAAGCAATGCATTAATTCTGGAAGAACACCTCTAGTCACAAATAAACATATCTTATTTGGTTTATAGAAAACATTAAACTGAATAAAATTTATAAGGAAAAATGACCATATTTGAAGACAGCTACAAGAATCAAAGTAGAACACAGAATTGTAATAAGTAGAGTCACAGAACATACTAAAGAGGTATGTATAGTCAGTCCCACTGGAACTTGTAGAGTCACATTCTTATATATCTGTGGAGAGAAAATTAAAAATAAGAGACATTTAAAATGTATTCCTAAAGTGAGACTATTTCTTTGATTTTTTTAATTTGATCTTTTTCTCTTTTAAATATTTTTAGCCAATGATGTATTACATGTAACATTATTGTATGAATGACTTTCAGATCTAATATTTCATTTAATGCTATAGATTCAAATTCCCACAATCATTTATTTCCTATTAGTTTGGTCTTTTTCTACTTGTTAGAGTTGTGTATTCTTTTTTAAAAAAACTATATCCCAGCATCACCTCTGTAATAAATATAAACAATTACTTTCTTTACTGCTTTACCTTAGAATACAGAATTCTAATTTGAGCCCTAGGAAAAAAAAACAATAAAGTACCTGTTTATTTGTTTCATGGTATCCCTCCTCAAATTATTCACAAATCACAAAACTGAATCTATCCTTACTATGGTTAGCAATGCAAAAAATCTCCTATGATCAACTTAGTTTCTATTTGGTTTCGAAGATAAAGGGGTTCAATTAGGAACCTTGGGAAATTTTGTGGTTCGAAAATAAGTTTTAAAAAAACATTAAAATTTTAGGATGCTCTTTGAAATTCCATCTTTTCTGTCAATGTACAGTTTAATAAAATATACTCTTTAAAATGACAATCTGAGTTCTTTCTGAACAATCTCGATACTATATCTTAGTACTGTTTCATCAAGCCCTGTGCGAATAATATAAAAGGTAAAGGAGAACTGAGGTGCTTCAATGAATAATCAATTTTGATATTAATAATGTCTGAACTGTTAAACTCTGAATAGCCTTAATATTCAGAGTTTAATGTTCATTAAAATTTAGGTAACTTGGGAATACTTTCCTTTTCTGTTTATGAATACCTGGATTTTAATTTCACATTTAAAAAAAGTTATCAACACAACCTATAACAAACACTAACTGAAAATCAACTTTAAAAAAAACAGCATCTTAAATCTTAGTATAGAACACCACCTAATTAATGGCCTAATATCTATTTTCCTGGTTCGTATAAAGAAGAAAAAAAAGGAAAACAATCTAAAATATTTAATTATGACTTTTACTTCAAATTAAATGATCTTAAAGAGAAATGATTCAAAATGTTTTAAAGGGTAATTATTTTGTAGCAATGTACATTACTAATTTTTAAGTCAATAAATCATAAATAAACTGTAAGCATACTCTTTATTCATATAAAAAAATCAAATGCAATTCTCCAGATCTTTTCAGGTACCATATGGCAATGGCAGTCTACTGAAAAACAATTCTATGTTGCATAAATTATTAGCAGCCATCCATCTTCCCAAGAGTTGGTTCAACGAATGTCCTCCAATACAAAACAGCAGTGCTTTACAGTAGGTCTTCACTGTAAGTGGCAGTTTCCTAAGCTAGCTGGTAGACAGATTACTAAACAACCACAAGAAAATTACTTCAAATTTAAATATCCACGATATTACATATGAATAAATCTGCCTTCTGGTTACCTGACTGTTTTTGTTGCAAGCTCATTTAGCAACTTGTAAAAGTAAACTAAAAATGAAGATACAGACTGTACCACTGGACCAAACAAAGCAGGCTTTAAAGAGAATTAGGAACAAAGAAACTAACAGTAATACAAACACTAATTAAAAGGCAGCTCTTAAAAGGGGAACAAAAGGATAGAGAGGAAAAAAAAAGGAAAAGAGGTACTTTGTAAAGAGACATCACTATGAAAAGAGGAAAGAAGTAGACTACTGTTACCTAAAGAGAGTAAGGGGGGTATAAGTAGGAAACTGTAGATTACTAAGACACAGCTGGTGCTTAGAAAGTATTAATGTCCAATTTAATGATAACTTAAAATATGCTGGGAAGTTAAAACTACAAATGGCCTGAAGTGGCCCAGACTTAGATAAACAATAGCAATACAACTGTCTGGAAGCTTTATCTTAAGTTTAAATGACAGTACTTTGGATTTTATTTTCCTTTTTCTACTTCCTCTATGTAATATAGTTTATTTTCTTGTTCAAAAACTAATAAAAAGTTCTAAATAAAGTCTTACTGATAAAGGAAAACAAAACGAACTTGACATTATTTTTCTTCAGCATTTCACACCTTTAAAAAACTCACAAATGATTGTATACCTTTACCCAAATGAGGAAATAATGTTACCATCAGTAGCAAAAAAACATTAAAAACAAACAAAAAACTCACATTCTATGACAAAGTAACATTTAAACGAGGCAACACTATCTAAAAACATTAAAATATTAGCTTACTGATTTATACTTCATGTTGTTCCACTGGCAGATCTCCTTACTCTTCAAAGCACAAGGAGCTGCCACTTGTGACTGAGCCCAGCATCTCAAAATTGGGAACTCTGAGAAAAATGGTAGATCACAATGTTAGAAAATCTGTTCTTAGACCCAAGGCTAGGCTTATACTGAACATCAACAAAAGTCAATGCTGGGATATGACTATCCAAACATTTTAACACACGATATATATGATTTGGGCCCACCTACCACATACGGTTATTTTAGCATCTTTTTTTTTTTAAATGTGGGTGAATGCCACAAAAAATTACAAAATTACAAAGATATCGAACATGACTTCTTAACAAATCCTGTTTTCTTTTGGGTTTTGGATGGTTTTGGTTTTTTGATTTGGTTTTGTTTTGCTTTGTTTTTTGGTGGTACTGAGGATTAAACCCAGAGGGGCTCTATGACTAAGCGACAGCCTCATCCCCCACTTTTTTTTCTTCTTTACAGACTACATTTTGATGCATCGTACACAAATGTGGTTATTTTTATTTTAAGACCGGGTTTCACTAAGTTGCCCAGGTTGGTCTTGAACTTGCTATTCTCCTGCCTCAGTCTCCTGAGTTACTGGTATTACAAGGCACGCATCACTGTGCTGGGCTGCATTAAAAATTTAATACACAAAATTTTTAAAATGTAACATTTTTAAAGTGAACACACCCTAAGCATACAACTTGATAAATTTCCACATGAGAAACACCCATAGGTCTGACAGGGGCGGATCCAAGATGGCGGACTAGAGGGAGGCTGCATTCCTTGTCACTCCTTAACTCTGGTTTCAAGCAGAGGATATCTGTTTCTTGGTGAGGCAGTTTTTGCTGCTTCTCGATCCCCTGCTGTTTACCCCATTTGTCTACTGTGATCACCTGCAGTCTGCCAGCATATGGACGCCTTTTTGAGTGCAGACTGCTCATTGTCAGGTGCCTATCATTCGCCATTTGCCTGCCTCTCGCCTGTCCATCGCCTGCCTTACACCCATCGATCACCCACCACCTGAGGTTCACCTCCCGATCGTCCAACAACAGTCAGCAAACTGATCCCCAACTGCCAATGGAGCACCAGTTGCCTGCTGTTGCCTGGAAGTTCACTGTTACAGTACCTGCAGGTTTGATTACACGTGGCTGCCGCCATTTTGAGACAACAGCCAGGCCCCGTAGGACTCCTGGCCGGACTGACTGAGCCCCACTTACAGGATCCCTCAGCCCAACTGATCACTTCCTGCCTCCAGGGCCCTCACATCCACTGACTGCTCCCTGCCGCCAGGACCACCAGACCAACTGACTGTGCCCTATCACCGGGACCCAAGACTGACTGATTGCACCCAGGCTCCAGGATCCAGGATCCCACAACCACACCAAACACACCCCACCTCCAGGACCCCTGCCTGACCAACCGCACCCTGCATAAAGGACCTCCAGTTGACCACGTCTACACCCCAAGCTGCAGCTCCCCATTTGCCAACACATTTCGAAGCCAGAGCGGCCATCATGGATAATCCTGGAAGTAGTTCCAATCTTTAGGTGAGGCAAATCCCATCCTGAGATGCCTGCTGGAGATTTGAAGCTCATTGTCCGGTACCTCTCATGCATCAAGCTACTGAACACTGGGAGGTTTCATTACTATATGACTGTTATACTATAGATTTTCTTTTTTCTCCTTATTGAACAATTTTAAGTTCTTATTTCTTTACTTTCCTTGCTCTCTTTTCCTCTTGTTTACCTGTTCCCTCAGAGTCTCTTTCTCCCTTTTTGTATGCTAATAACCATTTTTTTTATTATATTCTCACCCTTTCTATTATCTAGAACTTCTGTATATTCTTTTCTTATCCCATTAACAGCCACATGCTACATCCCTCTGCATCCTCTTTGTACTCCATTAAAAACTGCAGCCCTTATTGCAAATGTTTGTTATACTGAAGATAATAATTGAACTCATTCTGTTTATTATGACAATATTGTTAATGTCCTCATGAGAGCTATTTGGTCTAGGATTGCATACTGTCTCAATTGGACACTGCTAATACTGATCTCCCCATTAAAGAAAAGGTTTAGGAAACCTACAGGGGCCACCATAAGCCTATAAGGGGAATCTGCAATACCCCAGATCTGCACTGCTAGAGGGGAAGATACATGAACAACATGAAAAAACAAGGGAAGAAAATTATCCGAACAAATCTAGATTCTGTATTAATAGAATCCAGTGACAGTATGGTAGAAGAAATGTCAGAAAAGGACTTCAGATTATACATGATTAAGATGATTCGCGAAGCAAAGGATGAGATAAGAGAACAAATGCAGGCAATGAATGATAATACCAATAAGCAGTTATAAGAGCAACTGCAAGAAGCAAAAGATCATTTCAACAAAGAGATAGAGATTCTCAAAAAAAAAAAAACAAACGGAAATCCTTGAAATGAAGGAAACAAGAAACCAAATAAAAAACTCAACGGAAAGCATCACCAAAAGACTAGACCACTTGGAAGACAGAACCTCAGACAATGAAGACAAAATATTTAACCTTGAAAATAAAGTTCCCCAAACAAAGAAGATGGTAAGAAATCATGAACACAATCTCCAAGAACTATGGGACATCATGGAAAGACCAAATTTAAGAATTATTGGGATGGAGGAAGGCATAGAGATACACACCAAAGGAATGGACAACCTATTCAATGAAATAATATCAGAAAATTTCCCAAGCCTGAAGAATGAAATGGAAAATCAATTGTAAAAGGCTTACAAAACACAAAATGCACAAAATCACACCAGATCCACAACAAGGCACATTTTAATGAAAATGCCTAACATTCAAAACAAACATAGGATTTTGAAGGCTCCCAGAGAAAAGCATCAGATTACATATAGGAGGAAACCAATACGGATAGCTGCAGACTTCTCAACCCAGACTCTAAGACTCAACCCAGGCTAGAAGGGCCTGGACCAACATATTTCAAGCTATGAAACAACATGTTTGCCAACCAAGAATCCTATACCCAGCAAAACTGACCTTCAGATTTGAAGGTGAAATAAAATCCTTCCATGATAAACAAAAGTTAAAAGAATTTACAAATAGAAAGTCTGCGCTACAGAATGTTCTCAACAAAATATTCCATGAGGAAGAAATGAAAAACAGCAATGTAAGTCAGCAAAGGGAGGAACTACCTTAGAGAAAACTCCACTCAAAGGAGAAAACAAGTCAAGTTAAAAAACAAAAATAAGCCCAAATGACTGGGAATACAAATCATATCTCAATAACCCTGAACGTTAACGGCCCAAACTCATCAATCAAGAGACATAGAGTGGCAGAATGGATTAAAAAGAAAGACCCAACAATATGCTGCCTGCAGGAGACTCATCTCATAGAAAAAGACATCCACAGATGGGAAAAACCTACCACACACATGGACTCAGTAAAAAAGAGGGGTTTCCATCCTTATATCAGATAAAGTGGACTTCAAGCCAAAGTTAGTCAGAAGGGATAAAGAAGGACATTTCATACTGCTTAAGGGAACCATAAGTCAGGAAGACATAATGATAGTAAATATTTATGCCCCAAACAACGGTGCATCCCTGTACATCAAACAAATCTTTCTCAATTTCAGGAATCACATAGACCACAACACAATAATTCTGGGTGACTTTAACACACCGCTTTCACCACTGGATAGATCTTCCAAAAAAAACCAAACAAAGAAACCATAGAACTCAATAACACGATCAATAACCTAGACTTAATAGACATATATAGAATACTCCATCCATTAATGAGCAAATTCACTTTCTTCTCAGCAGCACATGGAACCTTCTCAAAAGTAGACCATATGTTATGCCACAAAGCAGCCCTTAGGAAATGCAAAAGAACAGAGATACTGCCTTGTGTTCTATCAGATCATAATGGAATGAGAGTAGAAATCGATGACAAAATTAAAAACAGAAATTACTCCAACACCTGGAGACTAAACAATATGCTATTGAATGAAACATGGATAACAGAAAACACCAGGGAGGAGATAAAAAAATTCTTAGAGGTCAATGAGAACAACAGTACAACATATGAAAATCTGTGGGACACTATAAAAACAGTACTAAGAGGAAAATTCATTGCATGGAGCGCATTCAAGAAAAGAACGAAAAATCAATAACTAAATGACCTAACACTACAGCTCAAAGCCCTAGAAAAAGAAGAACAAAATAACACCAAAAGTAGTAGAAGACAGGAAATAATTTAAATCAGAGCCGAAATCAATGAAATTGAAACAAAAGAAACAATTCAAAAAATTGACAAAACAAAAAGTTGGTTATTTGAAAAAGGAAACAAAATAGACAAACCCTTAGCCACACTAACAAAGAGAAGAGAAAAACTCAAATTACTAAAATTCGTGATGAAAAAGGAAATATCACGATAGATACCACTGAGATACAGAACATAAGGAGAAGCTACTTTGAAAAATCTGTATTCCAACAAAATAGAAACTACCGAAGACATTGACAAATTTCTAGAGTACATGTTCCTCCCAAACTGAACCACAAGGACATACATAATTTAAACAGATCATTATCAAGCAATGAAATAGAAGAAACCATTAAAAACCTACCATCCAAGAAAAGACCAGGACCAGATGGATTCTCAACTGAGTTCTACAAGACCTTCAGAGAAGAACTCATTCCAATACTTCTCAAAGTATTCCAGGAAATAGAAAAGGAGGGTACCCTACCAAACTCATTCTATGAAGCTAATATCACCCTCATACCCAAACCAGGCACAGACGCACCAAAAGAAAATTTTAGACCAATATCCCTGATGAATATAGATGCAAAGATCCTTAACAAGATACTGGCAAACCGCATCCAAAGACATATTAAGAAAATTGTGCACCATGATCAAGTTAGGTTCATCCCTGGAATGCACAGATGGTTTAACAACCGTAAATCAATAAACGTAATCCATCATGTCAATAGACTTAAGGATAAGAATTATTATGGTTATTTCAATTGACACAGAAAAAGCATTCGACAAGATACAACACCCCTTTATGCTCAAAACACTAGGAAAAATAGGGATAGTAGGAACACACCTGAACATTGTAAAGGCTATGCCCATGCTAAGCCCATGGCCAACATCATTCTTTTTTTTTTTTTTTTTTTTTCAGTGCTGGGGATTTGAACCCAGGGCCTTATGCTTGTGAGGTAAGCACTCTACCAACTGAGCTATATCCCCAGCCCCCAACATCATTCTTTTTTTATTTTTTTTTTTATTTTTATTTTTTTTGCCAGAGATTGAAAATTTTTATTACTGAAGGACAACTTGGACTTCGCCAATGCCTAGCTTCATGGGGGCATGTAGTGTGACTCATGATTGTGAACACAAAATCACGGTAAGCCTGTGCTACAGCCCTGGGCTACTTTTGAAGACTCTCTGGAGGACACTTGGTTACACAAAACCTGACTTGCTTTAAAAAATGTGAGTCACATTTTTTTTTCCCCAAAATGTTGCTCTTTCCTTTCTGCCTCACCCCCATCTTCCTGCTTCCTTGGGGCTTCTCACTGAGTAACACAGGGCTTGGCCTTGCCAGACCTTGGGCAGCAGCCCCTCTGCCACGACCGGTGCCTGGGCCTGAGGCTGAACCTTTGGTCTCCGGAGTGTGATTGGATTTAGAGCCCATTCATGGTGCCTATGGGTGGTCTGGCTAGTGGGTGGCCCCATTAGGCTGGCTCACGGGTCTCCAGTGAAGCCTGTAGACACCAGCCCAAGGCAGGGACACTGCTGGACTCTCTGGGATTTTAGAACTCTCGCTTCTACTAGTGGACTGAACCACAAGATAGCCATACTTCACTTTCCACATTACAAGTGCCTGGGAGGGTCCCAGGCCTCACCTGCTGTTGTACAGAATGCCTGCTTTTCCTCAGAGTTTTAGGAAAGTCCATGATGAGTTAAGGGCTGCTGCAGGTCTGGGCTGCGGATGCCCCGCCTAGCTCAAGGGAGCCAGCTCCCACTGCACCAGCAGCCCCCCTGGACTCCCGCCCTAGCCTGCTCAGCTGGAAGCCTTCTAACATGCACCAGCCCACCCCTGAGGTGCTATCTGCTTGCCTTGCCTTAAAGTGATGGACTGAAGGAAGGCCTCTGAGATGTCTTGCCCTATCAGTGGCTTCCAGCAGCCCTTCTGGCTGGCTCTGCTGCTGCCCACACCCCTTGAGCTGCAGGGGCCACCACCCACTCTTCCCTGCTAGGACAGGCCCCCACCCCTGCTGCCTGCAGGCTGCTGAGAAGGTCATGTGCAATGAGAACTTCCAACCATGAGAACTTTGACTTCTGTTCTGAGGGAACTGCCCAGGTGAACAAATCAGCTCTGAAATTCGTCACTCTCTTCAGGTCCCTGTCTGTTTTCGTGTTCCAGGTCCAAGCCTGGGACAGAGCTTGATGACAGCAGCTGCAGGCTGTCCAGGACCCCATCCTCATACAGAGCCAGCTTCTGCACCATTTTCTGTGGAGCTGGATTGATGATGATCTGTGGTGGCTCCGAAGACGATGAGGATGAAGCGGAGTTGCCCAGGGGCGATCCTTCTATGGATGTGGGTCGAAGGCCTGAGCCACTCCCCCAGCTTGACTCTCCAGCGGTGTCCCCCTGAATACAGCCAGCCTCTTTGAGGGGTGCTGGGCCTAAGGGGCATCTTGGGGTCAAGTTCCAGGAGTGCAGGGCAGCAGAGAGGCCGGATATACTCTCGTCGCTCTCCACGGGCTGGATGGGGCTCTTCAGGAGCTGCCGGGCAGCGTGGCCTGGGGCTTCTGAGGGCATTGCCAGGGGTTGCCGTGGGCCACTCCCACTCTGGGCATTGCCAGTGGTAGACACATAGGAGTTCTCCTGTGGGGAAGGTGGGGTAGGGTTGGTAGCTTCTGGTTCCCAAGAAGGCCCTGCCACCGCTGCCTGTAGCTGCTCCAGCCTCTTGTACACCTGGGTCATGGGGGGCCTCCTCTTGGCCCGGCGGTGCAGGCAGCAACAAGCCAGCTGACCCAGGGCCAGGCCCAGCTGTGGCAGGCAGGGTCCAGGCCTGGGGTCCAGGTGCTTCTTATAAATCTGGGCAGCGATGGGAACAGCCCAAGCATCTGTGGCCACACCTCCTTGGAGAGTGGTTTGGGTGCTTTTCAGGGTCACTCCAGCCTCCTCAGCCTCATCTTCAACCAGGTCTTTCAGATACTTGGTCCTGGATCCATGTGTCCTCACAGCCCTCTGGCCAGCCAGGGTCTCCAGCACTACCACCCCAAAGCTGAAGGTGTCAGTGTCCACGGCCAGCCGGCCCGTCTTGATGTACTCCTCAGGCAGGTAAGCCAGGGTGCCCCGCACAGTGCGTGTCCGGGCCACGGCACTGCTCTGGCCAGGGTTGGCCCCTGCAAAGCGGCTGAAACGGGCCAGGCCAAAGTCTCCCAGCTTGGGCATCAGTCTCTCATCCAGAAGGACATTAGAACTCTTGATGTCTCCATGGATGAGGCTGGGGCTGTCCTGATGTAAAAACTGAATGGCCCGGGCTGTGCCCAAAAGGATGTCTAGTCGCTGAGGCCAGGAGAGAGGAGGGCAGGCCTCAGTCTGGAAGTGGAGACGGTCTTCTAGGGAGCCATTGGGAAGGAACCCGTAGACAAGGCAGTAGAATCCACTCTCAGCACAGTAGCCAGCAAAGTCCACAATATTTGGGTGACGAAACCTCGACAGCTGCTTCACCTCAGTCAGGAAGCTCTGCTTCACCACAGTCCACTCGAGGTCAGACTCCTCCTTCAGCCTTTTCACGGCATACATGGTATTCCTCATCACTGCCTGGTACACACACCCAAAGCCGCCCTCCCCGATCCTGAGCTCTTCCGAGAAGTTGCGGGTGCCCTGGGAAATCTCACAGAGGGGCCAGCAGAATGGGGAGGGGTGGGCCTCCTGCAGTAGGGACGCTGGGCTCTTTGGGCTTAGCTTGGTAGAGGAAGGGACTGGAGATGGCAGTGGTGGCTGCACAGTAGCAGGTCTTGGAACAGGGCAGAGCTCAGGACCTGAACGAATCTGGGAGTCTGGAAAAGCTGGGGAAGGGAGGGTGGACGCGGAGGAATGTAACTTCCGGGGGCTCCAGGCCTCGGCCTTAAAGGGTTCAGGGTTGTTGCCGGGCATCGGGGCAGTGGCGCTGGGGGGTGGAAGAGGGGTGGGAGGGTGCCAAGACATGATGATGTCCCGCACGCAGCAGCTGCAGGTGCGTGAGGATGTGCACGAGGTCGGCCACGCGCGCATTGCGGTTGATCCAGGGCCACAGGACGCTGGCGGTGCGCTGCTCCTAGCGCTCCCACAGCCGCAGCTCGGTCTGGTCGCGCACGATCAGGGCCGCGAACTGGCACCAGTCGGCGGGTTCCAGGGCGTCCATCACTTTGTAGAAGCAGCACATGACCCAGGGTGGCACCTCATACAAGAAGTGCTGGGCGCCGGGAACCGCGGGCTCCCCCGGGCCCGGCCCCCCGGCCATCGCCACTGCCGCCGCCGGCCCGGGGCCTCTCGGGGCCACTGCGGGCGCAGGTCTGGGCCTCCCAACATCATTCTTAATGGAGAAAAACTGAAAGCATTCCCTTTAAAAACGGGAACAAGACAGGGATGTCCTCTTTCACCACTTCTATTCAACATCGTTCTTGAAATACTAGCCAGAGCAATTAGACAGACTAAAGAAATTAAAGGGAAACAAATAGAAAAAAAGGAACTTAAGCTGTCACTATTTGCTGATGACATGATTCTATATTTAGAGGATCCAAAAAACTCCTCCAGAAAACTTCTAGACCTCATCAATGAATTCAGCAAAGTAGCAGGCTATAAAATCAACATTCATAAATCTAAAGCATTTTTATACACAAGCGATGAAATATCTGAAAGGCAAATGAGGAAAACAACTCCAACTGCAATAGCCTCAAAAAAAAAAAAAAACTTGGGAATCAGTCTAACCAAAGAGGTAAAAGATCTCTACAATGAAAACTACAAAACATTGAAGAAAAAAATTGAGGAAGACCTTAGAAGATGGAAAGATCTCCCATGTTCTTGGATAGGCAGAATTAATATTGTCAAAATGGCCATACTACCAAAAGCGCTACACATATTCAATGCAATTCCAATTAAAATCCCAATGATGTACTTTACAGAAATAGAGCAAGCAATAATGAAATTCATCTGGAAGAATAAGAAACCCAGAATAGGTAAAGCAATCCTTAGCAAGAAGAGTGAAGTAGGGGGTATTGCAATACCAGAACTTCAACTATACTGCAAAGCAATAGTAACAAAACCAGCATGGTATTGGTACCAAAATAGGTTCATCAATGGTACAGAATACAGGACATGGACACAAAACCAAATAAATACAATTTTCTCATACTAAACAAAGCGGCCAAAAATATGCAATGTAGAAAAGATAGACTCTTCAACAAATGGTGCTGGGAAACTGGAAATCCATAGGCAGGAGAATGAAACTAAACCTCTATCTCTCACCCTGCACAAAACTCCACTCATAATAGATCATGGACCTCGGAATCAGAACAGAGACCCTTCATCGTATCGAAGGTCCAAATCTTCAACATGTCGGCTTAGGATCAGACTTCCTTAACAGAACTCCCATAGCACAAGAAATAAAAGCAAGAATCAATAACTGGGATAGATTCAAACTAAAAAGCTTTTTCTCAGCAAAGGAAACTATCAGCAATGTGAAGAGAGAGCGTACAGAGTGGGAGAAAACTTTTGCCACACATACTTCTGATAGAGCACTAATTTCCAGAATGTATAAAGAACTCAAAAAACTCTACACCAAGAATACAAATAACCCAATCGACAAATGGGCTAAGGAAATGAACAGACACTTCACAGAAGAAGATCTATAAGCAATCAACAGATATATGAAAAAATGTTCAACAACTCTAGTCATAAGAGAACTGCAAATCAAAACTACCCTAAGATTCCATCTCACCCCAATTAGAATGGCAATTATCAAGAACACAAGCAACAATAGGTGTTGGAGAGGATGTGGGGAAAAAGGTACACTCATACATTGCTGGCGGGTTTGCAAATTAGTGCAGCCACTCTGGAAAGCAGTGTGGAGATTCCTCAGAAAGCTTAGAACGGAACCATCATTTGACCCAGCTATCCCACTCCTTGGGCTATACCCAAAGGACTTAAAATCAGCACACTACAGAGATGCAGCCACATCAATGTTCATAGCTGCTCAATTCACAATAGCCAGATTGTGGAACCAACCTAGATGCCCTTCAGTTGATGAATGGATAAAGAAACTGTGGCATATATATACAATGGAATATTACTCCACCATGAAGAATGATAAAATTATGGCATTTGCAGGCAAATGGATGAAATTGGAGAATATCATGCTAAGTGAGATAAGCCAATCTCAAAAAACTAAAGGACGAATGATCTCGCTGATAAGCGGATGAGGACATATAATGGGGGGTAGGAGGAGTTAGGGTTAGGTTTAGGGTTAGGGATAAGGAGGGTGGTAAGAATGGAGGAAGGAAGGACTGTATAGAGGGAAAAGAGGGGTGGGAGGGGTGGGGGGGAAGGGTAAAAAAAAATAACAATGAATCAAACAACATTGCCCTATGTAAATTTATGATTTTTAATTAAAAAAGAAAAAAGAAACTGTGGTATATATACAATGGAACATTACTCAGCCATAAAGAATAATAAAATTATGGCATTTGCAGGCAAATGGAAGAAATTGGAGAATATCATGCTAAGTGAGATAAGCCAATCTCAAAAAACCAGAGGATGAATGATCTCGCTGATAAGCGGATGATGACACAAAATGGGGGTGGGAGGGGGGCAAGAATGGAGTAAGGAGGGACTGTATAGAGGGAAAAGAGGGGTGGGGGGGGAGAAAAAAATAACGGAATGAATCAACACCATTACCCTATGTAAATGTATGATAACGCAAATGGTATGCCTTTACTTCATGTACAAACAGAAACAACATGTATCCCATTTGTTTACAATAAAAATTAATTTAAAAAATAATCAAAAAAAAAAAAAAAAAAAAAAGGAACGAAAAACACTCATATAGCTGGGCAAGGTGGCTCATACCTGTAATCCCAGCAACTCAAAGACTGAGGCAGGAGGATCCAGAGTTCAAAGATAGCCTCAGCAACTTAGTAAGGCCCTAAACAACTCAGAGACACTGTCTCTAAATAAAATACAAAAATGGGTATGTGGCTCAGTGGTTAAGCACCCTTGGGTTCAATCCCTGGTACAATCGATCAATAACACAAAGATCGAATCTAAAACAGCATTACAACCAGCACCATTCTCTCAGAAGAGGCACTTTTCAAACTTCATGGAAAGTAAGTAAAAGGTACTATTAATAGAAACAGAAAATTAGACTGGATGAAGAAAACTATTATAGCTAAATTTTTTTTTACTTTCTCACTGTAAAAGATATGATTGTGGTAAATGGAAGATTGATTAAAAACATCCTCTCTGCCAAGTTTTAGGCACAGCACTATTTAAACATTCTCAGTCAGTCAGCCCAAATTTAAAGATACAAAGTCCCAAAATCTGAAAGGGCTTCTTTAAAAAAAAAAAAAAAAAAAAAAAAAAAAAAAATCTCAATTCAAAGACTGTGAAGAAGAAGAAACAAAAGAATTTTTTTTTTAACTTTCTCCAAATTTCCACATAAAAACAGAAAGAACAAAAGTCCATGAACAAAGTTTACAACAAAACAGGTGACTGTTGGGCACAGTGGTACATAATTGTAATCCAGTAACTCAGGAGGTTGAGGTAAGAGAATGGCAAGTTCAAGCAAAGCCAGGCTCAGTAACTTAGCAAGAACATTTCAAAAGAAAAAAAAAATTTTAGAGGTGGGGAGATTGGGGAGGGGCTCAGTGGTAGAGAATTCTTGTGTTTAATCCCCAGTACTGGAAAAAGAAAAAAAAAAGTAGGTACTCGTTCATACCTCTGGAGTTAGCTGCCAAAGGAATCAGAGGAACATGATGAACTACATCATGAGTATAATTAGGAAAACCCCAATCATGAGAAACCCTACAGGTCAAATGGCACAGGTCCTCTCAATAGATTAGTTTTGAAGAAAAGAAGGGATGAGGAAAAACTGAACTAACAGACATAATGGAAATAACAGATTTCTTTTTTTTTTTTTTTTTAATGGATAAGGCTAAATGACAAGGTCTAAGAATCTTGCCCATTATGGTAATAAAAGTATAGAGAAACAGGGAATAATTAAGTCAATAGAGTGAATTAGTCTTAGAGAGAAGGAACAGACTATGAGTGGGAGAGAATATATGGAGTTCCCACTAGGGTGACTGGCAGTTACAAGGGTATTTGCCTTATAGTAATTCTCTAAATGATATTATGTGTAATTTCACTATATTTGGCTTCATTTTACAATCAAAAGTTAAAAAGAAAAAAGAAACAAGCTTTTGTCATCCCTGTCCTTGACTGAAGACGTGGTATCATACATCTGTTCTTATTTTCAACCCTCAGAAAAGATTTGAAATACTCACCTTGGTCACAATACATCAATAAATGTGGATTGTTGACCACAATAAATGTTTCTTCATCTTTACTATGTGGCCGGTGATAGCGATAGTGCACGGGCAAAAAGGCTTGGAAACAATCGATGCACTGTGCATCTTGTCTGGCATAAATAAGAACTTCAGATTCCTTGGACAAATAGTTTGGGGCTTCTATATTAAAGTTTTCTGAAATCATCACTGCCTGTTGAAGAGAAAACAAACATGAATCAAGAAGAAGAAATAAATGAAGAAAAATAAAAAGACACAAGTAAAAGTGGAAGACTGCTGTGCAGATATACAGAACTGTCAAATTTACCCCCAATATCAACCGTTTTCATTTCCCTTCCATCCTCGATTTTAAGTAGAAAATACAGGATGTGATCTGTGTAATAATAAAAGTAAACAGGGGAAATTATACTCTGGGGTGCAAAATTCACCCATAATAAAAATTATTTCTGTGAAACTTCCTTATTAACTTCTGTTTAGGTGACAAAACAGGTACCAAGAAAAGAAACTTTGTGAATAAAAACAGCATTATTTAATAAGTACAAAAGCTACTATGACAAAAACAATTAAACCTATATTAGGTTATAAATGATTGATATCATTCTGGTAATTTCCTGTTCTTTAGTGAAGTAACTAGAGTGGTAATAAGGTAGAACAGTGTGGTCAGGAAGCCACAAAGGCTGGCAACTCTTTCTACAATATGTATAAAAGGTTAATGGAAGAAATGGCAAATTATTTGTATGTGCGTGTATGTGTGGGGCTGGAGATGAAACCTCACACATTAGGTAAGCCCTCTACTGCTGAGTCACACTCCAAGGCCCTGCAAATATTTTATTCATTCATTCATTCATTCATTCCTCTGAGATGGGGTATTGCTATGTTGCCCAGGCTGGCCTCAAACATGTAATCTTTTTGCCTCGGTCTCCCAAGTAGCTGGAATTACAAGAGTGTGTCACTTTGCCTAGTTTGCTTCATGCATTTTGAAACACATTTATTTAGGATTGTTAACTTCTTTCTGATGCATTGAACCCTTTAATCAAATGACCTTCTTTAGCTCTGGTAATAGTCTTTGCTCCAAAATCCATTTCCTAATTTTACTATTGCCAACTTTCTTTTGAACATATTTTTTTCCATTCTTTTACTTTTAGCTTGTGTCTTTAAATTTAAAGTATATTTCTTATAAGCAATATACAGTTGAGCATTGCTTCCTTACCTGAAGATCTGTATCTTTTAATAGGGATATTTACACATTTAACCTTAATATGGCTATCAATATGGGTAAGTTTAAATCCATTATCTTGTTAATTGCTCTCTAACATATTCTGTGTTCCCCCTTATGCTCTTTGTTCCCGCTTATGCTCTTTTTCTGCCTTCTACTGGATTAACTGAAAATTTTTTTTTTTTTTTTTTGGTACCGGGGATTGAACCCAGGGGTACTTAACCACCGAGTCATATCCCTAGACTTTTTTATATTTTATTTTGAGACAGGGTCTCACTAAATTGCTTAGGACCTCACTAAGTTGCTGAGGCTGGCTCTGAACTCTCGATCCTCTGCCTTAGCCTCCCCAGCTGCTGGGATTATAGGTGTGCACCACCAAGTCCAACTAACTAAATATTTTTTATAATTCCATTTTATTTGCTTTGTTACAAATTAGCTATGACCTTTATTTTTGTGATTGCTTCAGGATTTACATCTTTAACAAATTATAGTCTACCTTCAAATGATATTAAATTACTTCATGTTTCATTTAACAACTTTATAAAATTATACCTCTGATTTTCCCCTCTCAATCTCTGTGATATTTGCCACATATTTTACTTTTATATATAGTACTAATGCTACACTACAAGGTTGTTTTTGTTAGTAATCTCATACAGAAAGTTGAAGGGTAAGGGAAAAAAAGTCTTATATATTTTACCCATGTAGTTTTACCCTTTTAAGCATTCTCTTTCCCTTGGTATAAATCTAGATTTTAGTTGGTATTATTTTCCTCCTGCCTGAAGGACTTGCTTTAACATTTCTTGTAGTGGATGTCTGATGATGAGTTCTTTCAGTTTTGTATGTCTGAAAAAGTCTTCATTTCCCCTTCACTTTGAGACATTTTCAGTAGGTACAGAATTCAAATTTCACAGGTTGTTCTTCCAGTGTTTTATAGATGTTATCACAAACAGTGATAACACTGTTTGGATGCATAACAGAGTTGTTTGTTATGCAGGACTGAGGCAATGCTCAGTTTAAGGCTAAGTGCTCCCCATTAATGAGTAAAAGCTGTTCTGTTTACTCTATCCATTGTCCAATAAACTATGAGGCTTTTCTCAGTGGGGAGAGACATTATACTCTTGGCCTGTGTGAGCCCAGCACTATTACATCTAATTTTGTCAGATGGTTCTTTCCCGGGCATCAGGTTGTTTCCTCACATACATGCACTAATGAATACTCAGCTATGTAACTGAGTGCAACCTTGCATGGATCGCTGGAGTTCTGCCTGTATGCAGTTCTCTCTCCTCCAATATACTCTCTTATGAATTCTAGTGACCTTTCTTTCCCCAGAATCGTAACTTTATCTCCTCAAAGAAGTCTACCAGGCTCTGTTTGAGTTCCTCCTCCCTGCACTACAACCAGAAACCTCTCTCAAGGAAGTAAGCCAGGACAACCACAGAGCTCACCTTGATTATTTCTCTTCTCTCAGATATCACTGCCTGATAGTCAATGACTTTTTTCAATATTTCACATATTCTGGTTGTTTCAGGAGGGAGATTAAATCTGTTCCTTGTTGTCCAACTTGTCCGGAAGCATAAGTATTAATGCCACAAATTTTGATTTTGTAAAACATATTGTTTCAAAAACAGTTTTCACATGGATCTACGAAATAGGAATTTGTTATGTTTCAATCTAATATTATACTGTTCTTAAAGAATATGAGAACTTTAAAAATATCTATAGGAAGTGGACGCATAAATTAGTGGTAGAGCTTGCCTAGCATGTGTGAGGTCTTGGATTGGATCCCCAAACTGTCCAATAACCCTACCTAAAAATGAAATGAGGTTTATTCAATGTCTTATCCTTGGTGAACCTATTTAAGGCTTGTATTTATTTTCAAATTGCTCACGAACTACTTAAAAAGCATTTTGTTACCATACCTCCCATGTGCTTTGAGAATCCATGGTTCTATTTGCTGTAGTCAAACATTTTATCTACAGGAAGAAAATTTAAAATCTCAGAGTAGCTGGGTGCAATGGTGCACACCTGTAATCCCAGTAGCTCAGGAGGCTGAAGTAGAAAGATCGTGAGTTCAGAGTCAGCCTCAGCAACTTCATAAGGATCTAAGCAACTTATTGAGACTGTGTCTCTAAATAAAATACCAGAAAGGGCTGGGATGTGGCTCAGTGGTTAAGAACCCCTGAGTTCAACCCCCAGTACCAAAAAAAAAAAATATCTCAGCTCAGGTATATAAGCATCAATTAATCCCAACATATAAATTCCCTTCTATCCTGTTAAACTCATCATAAAATACTACTCTTCATGACAAAACTTCTCTGCATAAGGAACTAGGCCACAGTCTCAACTCAGCCAGGAAAAAGAAAAGGCATCTGATATATCAAGAAATAATTTCCAATTATCTATCACAAATTTGGCATCTATTTTTCTAGAAACTTTCAAAACAAAAAAGTAAATATACTTACAACACTTATAATTAAGAATACGAAAGATGAGCAGAAAAATCAGATAAAGAGAACTTGTCAATCAATGTACAAATTGTTAACATCCAAATCTTATCCTAACCAAAGGTGTGGGTGCCTTGACTTCCTTTTGGATAACCCTATCCAAACTCTTTCATTTTCCTAGAACATGGTAAGTGATTTTATTAAGTATATTTAAATATGATTCCAATCCATGTAATTATAAACCAAGAACTATGTTTAAATTTGAAACCTATTATTTTAAGTTCCAAAAGCTTCACTTAACATTCATAACTCAGTGAAGAAAATAATGAGGTTTTCCCATGTACAAACAAGTATCTAAACTGACATACATACACACAAAAAAACTCAAAACACAGGGAGAAACATGGTAAATGAGGGTTCAGAGAGTTGGAAACTTAGCATTACAAAGCCTTCTGTATCTCCTGAATTTTAAGCCTAACAATATAATTCTTTTTTAGAAAAAGTTAAAATAAATGAAAAAGGTGAAGTAATTGGCCTAAACCCACAATTAGAAATAAACTGCCATCATGAACGACTACAAGTGTACCTATTTTGCCTTTAAAATATTCGTGAGTAAAGCCTGGTGCAGTGGTGCATGCCTGTAATCCCAGTGGCTCGGGAGGCTGAAGCAGGAGAAGTATTGAGAATTCAAAGACAACCTCATGATTACACAAATGGTATGCCTTTACGCCATGTACAAACAGAGAAACAACATGTATCCCATTTGTTTACAATAAAAAAAAAAAAAAAAAAAAAAAAAAAAAAAAAAAGACAACCTCAGCAACTTAGAAAGGCACTTAGCAACTTAGTGAGACCCTGTATCTAAATAAAATATAATAAAGGGCTGCAGATGTGGTTCAGTAGTTAAGTGCCTCTGGGTTCAATCCCTGACACAAAAACAAAATTGTATGTGAATTATAATCTTATGAACTAAGAGAGTCTCCTAAAATTTCTTTTCTCCCCCTTTGGTGGTACAAGGAATTTAACCCAGGGGTACTCTCCTCTAAGCTACATCCCCAGTCCTGTTTTTTCATTTTGAGACAAAGTCTTGCTAAATTGCCCCTGTTGGCCTCAAACTTGGGCTCCTCCTGCCTCAACCTTCTAAGTAGTTGGGATTACAGGCATGTGCCACTGCCTGGTCCAAAATTTCTTAATAAGAATCACCTGGGTTGTTAAAAAAGATGTCTGAACCCAATCTAGATGTACTAAATTGGGATTTCCCAGGAAGACAATAATCTGTATAAAAAGTGCCCATTATTTTTGTTCTTATCAAAGCTAGGGAAACCTTTGACAATGTGAGATTCATGTCAGGAAAGAGCAACAACTTTGCAACCAGACAATCCTGGATTCATTTCTTGGCTCTACCATTTATCTATATGATCTTGTATAAATTAGTTATTATAAAATGGAGATAATATCTTCAGGATTGTTATGAAGATTAATTTTACCTTGCTTCCTTTAGAAACAAAAACAAAGATATCTGGAAGACAGATTAAAAACTAAACATTAAATATTAGTTTTTTCCCTACTCATACCCAAATTACACAGTTATCAGGGCATGTCTATCTAATTTAACAAACAGGCTGCTGAAGCACTATTTATTAGTCATTCTTTTTGAGATATATATATTTCTATATATACTTATATATGTTTATGTGCACATATATATTTTGCATGTGTGTATACACATGATTATAATTTTCTTAAGTCACTAAAGTATGAATCATCCTGTTGAGAAGCATTTAACTGGCTCGGTTTAGCTGGCTTAGTCCTGACAAGTATTACTTATTGAAGAACACTCCCATCTCTGAGGATGTCACTTTATATACTTCAATAAAAATTTTAAAATACTACAGCATTGTCTTATGTACTATTTTGTCTTAATTCACATTATAGCATTCCCTTAAAAATTCATTAATGTCTGTACCTCTGTTATGTTTCTCTCTCGTAATGAAGCCAATTCATAAGGATCCACAAAAAGTCCTGTTGGGATGTAGTGTTTAACCAAGAGTCTGCAGGTCTGTAAGTCCTCAATGCTTTCTCCAAATTTCACTTTTATTAAAAGGTCTCTGAAAAACAAGTGCATTTAAAATAAATTTCTTCATTTGATTGTTAAATGAGATAGCATATCATATCCATGAGTAAAAGTGACCCCCAATACAACAAATAAATAAATAAATATCCCTTAAGTTTTTGCTGAATACTAGGATAAGCATAAGTGAGATGTAATTCCACAAAACTGAGCAATAAACTGACCAGGGAACTGAAAAGTGAAAAATTCAAAAATTTCACACAGGACTAAGTGAATAACATTCAAGCTCCAACCAACCAAAACTTACAAACTGAAGCATTCAATACAGACCCTAGTAGGGTCAGCAACCCTAGTAGGGTAAGGCTTAGCAGATAAATTAGCCTTAAAGTCACTTTAGCTTTAGGACTATATTTTTAAAAAATAAAATAAAATAAGGTTAAGAGAGGATTAAACTGATCAGGAGGCTGTGGCAGGAGAACTGCAAGTTCAAAGCTAGCCTCAGGCAAGTTACTGACTATGTCTCAAGAAAAATTAAATTAAATTAAAAAACAAGAAGGAACAAAGATACAGCTCAATGGTAAAGTGCCCCTGGGATCAATACCCAGTATCAAATAAAGAAAAGTATCAAGCTGATAAATAAATAACAACCACCAAAAGAAGAAAAGCCCTAAAAAAAGACACAACTGCCAAAAGAAGAAAAGCTCTTAAAAGTCTCTAAAGGAATACAAACCATACTCAATAATGTTTGTATCAAAACATTCTTCGATATTTGGCATCCAATAAAATGTTATTAACACATGCAATGAAGCAAGGAAATATGACCAGGAAAATATTAGTCCATAGATACAGATCTAGAAATAACAAAAGTGACAAAATGAGCAATGGACATTAAAACAGTAATTATACATACACCCAATAGGTTCAGTGATTTAAAGACAAGCATGAACATTCTGAGGGAAAGAAAAGATATCTTTTAAAAGAACTGAATGCAACTTTAAGGGATGAAAAATAAGACTCCTGTAATAAAGTTACCCAGATGTGATTAAAAGCAATTAGAAACTGAAGAATAAAAGATCAATGACTTAAAAACAGAGCAGCATAAACCATTCAAACTAAAACACAGAGAAAAGACTGAGAGGATAAAAGGAATAGGTTCAGTGATCTTTAAGCAATAGCAAGTGGTCTAGTACATGTATAACTGGAGCCCTAGAAAAAGAGGAGCCAATACGACAGAAAAATTAAGGGCTGAAAATGTTCCAAGCTTCATGAACCCTATAAGCCCATCAATCTGAGACGTTCAACAAACCCCAAGCAGGATCAACATAAACAAACCACACCAAAGTATACTATTATCCAGTCAAAAAGAAAAAAAAAAGTCAAAAGCTATCAAGGACAAGTTCACTTTGTAGAAAGTAACTATAATAAGACTAAGCCAGAAGACATGGCATAAGTAAGTTGTAACTGCACAAGACTGGGCATATTTAAAGTAATAAAACGAAGAAGGTGTCAATCTATAATTGTTTATCCTGGAGAAAAAAATCCTTCAAAACTAAAGGCAAAATAAAAACTAAGACAAACACCAACTAAGTTAATTTCTCACTGCAAGAAATAGTAAAAGATATTCTAGGTAGAAAGAAAATGATAATCAGATGGAAACACATCTACAAAAAAAGACTGAAGAACATCAGAAATGGCAAATATGTGGGTAAATATAAAAGACTTTTTTGGGCCAGGTCTGGTGGTATAAGCCTCTAGTCCTAGCTACTTCAGAGGCTGAGGAGGAGGATCGCTGAGCCCAGGAATTTGAAGTAAGTCAAGGCAACACAGAGAAACCTCATTTTTTCAAACATTTTTTTGCTCCTTTTATTTATTATTGTTGTAGATCACAATACTTTTATTTCTTTATTTGTTTGTTTGTCTGTTTGTTCAGTTATGCTAAGGATCAAACCCAGTACCTCACACATGCCAGGCAAGTGCTCTACCATTGAACCATAACCCCAGTCCCTTTTCTCATGTTTTAACTGCTTTAAAATAAGATTCATAAATTGGAACCTGTCTGTAATGTTGGTAGAAATGTAAAATGATACAGCCACCATGGAAACCAGGGTAACAGTTCTTCAAAAAATTAAAAAACAATTACCGTATGATGCAGAAAATCTACTTCTGGGAATTAAAAGAATTACAAGTAGGAATTTGGAAAGATATGTGTACATATATGCTCCTAGCAGCATTATTTGCAACAGTCAAAAGAGAAAAGCAATTCGATTGTCCATCAACATGCAATGAAATATTATTCAGCTTTAAAAAGAAAGAAAATTTCTGAAATATGCTCAAACATGAATGAACTTTAAGGATATTATGTTAAGGGAATGAGTAAGTCACAAATATTATGATTCCACTTATATGAGATATCTAGAGAAGCCAAATTCATAAAGACAGGAAGCAAAATGGGGGCCAGGAGCCAGGAAAAGGAGAATTATTATTTAGTGAGTATAGATTTTCAGTTTTATAAAATGAAAAGAGTAATATGGAGGAACAGCAGTGATGGTAACACAACATGAATGTACTTAAGGCCACTGAAGTGCACACTTAAAAACAGCTAAGAGAACTTTTTATGTTATGGGTATTTTATCACAATTAAAATAAAATAATATAAAAATATATGATTAAACAAAAATAATACAATGTAATGAGGGGTTTATAATACAAGTAAAATGTTTGACAACAAAAGTATACAGAAGGAAAATAATCTAGTCTATGATTTATAATTAATTTATTCCAAATAAGGCAAGAAAGGAAAAACTAGAGAACAAACAGAAAAACAAAGATAAAAAAGTAGCAAGGTGGATAAATTTAAACTAAAACAACTATATCAATATTTACATAGAAGCTGGGTTGGGGTTGTAACTCAGTGGTGGAACTTTCCTAGCACATGTGAGGCACTGGGTTTGATTCTTATCACCATATAAAAATACATAAATAAAACAAAGGTTAAAAAAACTACATAAAAGCAAATGGTATGGGCAGGCACTGTGGCACACACCCAAAATCTTGGCAACAGAAGGACTGCAAGTTTGAGGCCAGCCTTGGCAACTTGGTAAGACTGGCTCGGAACAAAAAAATAAGATAAAAATAAATAAAGGAAACAAAATAAAAAATAAATTGAAATAAATTTTAAAAAGGGTTGTGGATGTAGCTCAGGGCTACAGCACCCTGGTACCCAGTACCACAAACAAATTTAAAAAAAAAAAGAAAGAAATGGTCTGACCAGGCACAGTGGCACATGCCTATAATCCCAGCAACTTGGAGGCTAAGGCAGGAAGATCAAAAGCTCCAGGCAGGTCTCAACAACTTAGCAAGACCCTGTCTCAAAATTTAAAAATAAAAAGATCTGGAGATGTAGTTCAGTGGTACAGAGCACCTGAGTTCAATCCCTAGTATCACAAAAACAATTATAAAAAATAATAAAGTAAATGTTCTAATCATTCCAATTAGAATATGGAGACTCACAGACTACATAAAATAGAAACATTTGACTATATGCTATCTACAAAAATCATACTGAACATAAAGACTGATTAAGTTAAAAGAATTAAAAATACATTCAAATATTAATAATAAATATGGGATGGCTATATCATATCAGAAAAAGTACTGACTGAGCTACATCCTCAGCCCTTTTTATTTTTTATTTTAATACAGGGTCTTACTAAATTGCCAAGGCTGGCCTCAAACTTGCCATCCATCTGCATCAGCCTCCTGAGTCACTGGGATTATTATCATACACCACCACACCTGGCATATTTTTAAATTTTTATGAAGTTAATTTATCTGTATTATCTTTCAGGCAACCTTTTTTCATCTTGTTCACAAATACCATGTAAAAATCTTATAGAAAATCCGATACTCCACAACTATAGCACTTGCCTGATCCACCCATCTACTTACTTTATAAAAGAAATATCTGTAATAAATTCATGATAGTTTCCAGAAACCACCTCTTCCTGTTCTGTGTTCATAAACCAACCTTTTAATAATCTGGTCTAGAATTTTGCCCAGAATCTACTCCAAGCTCACAATTTTATAGTTCTAACTTCCAGAATATCCAAAGGTTACAAACATTAGTTCAGCAATCTTTTTTTTTTTTTTTGGGGGGAGGGGGGTTTGCGGGGGTGGGAGAGGTACCGGGGATTGAACCAGGGGCACTCAACCACTGAGCCACATCCCCAGTTCTATTTTGTAATTTGTTTAGAGACAGGGTCTGAGTTACTTGGTGTCTCACTTTTTGCTGAAGCTGCGTTTAAACTCTCCATCTTCTTGCCTCAGCCTCCTGAGTTGCTGGGATTACAGGCGTGTCACCATGCCTGGCTTAGTTCAGCAATCTTTTAAGCAAGTTCTACTGCAATGAGAGTTCATCAGTGAAGGGAGACCCTGAACTCATTTTACAGTAGTAGGCCCTTTTGTTTGATTCCCTTATAGATTCTGTTCTTTAGTTCTCTACTATTAATATCTGCTTGGCTCTTTCCAGAGTAGAAGTAATTTTTGGGGCTAGGGAGATAGCTCAGTTGGTAGAGTGCTTGCCTTGCAAGCACAAGGCCCTGGGTTCAATCCCCAGCACGGCAAACAAACAAAAAAAAAAGTAATTCTTTGTGACCAAGAAGAGGAGCAAAAGAGTTCTAGTATTCTATAATTTGTTAATCCTTCTTCATTAATCCTAGGAAGATATCTGCTTTAAGAAGAACTGAAAAGCCTTCTGAAAAAAAGGATTACTGACATTTTGTATCTCAAACAACTCAGAGTTCTACTTTCTGAATCTATTCTTAAGCATGCTGTCATTCTATGTCCTTGGTTTTATGTTCCAGTTTCATTCTCAGTATGTATAATTGTAAAGTTACATTTCTTATCACAACAGCTTCTGCAGGTACTTCTTTCTTCCTTATTAGAATCATATGTAATGGTACGTTCAAATTTATATAATTTAGTAGCTCCCATTCCTCTTGAAATTCAGATCAGAACAATAGTTTTGTATATCCCAATTATGGCAAAGAAAGAAGCTAAGTACCTGGCCTAACTACCTGGACATTGCTTAAAATGTGTCTCTGGAATTCCATTAAAAACTTTCAGAAGTACCCTCTCACCATCTACCCTCCCAAATTAATTTTGCTACTTTACCATCACATCTTCTCTTTGACTAAAACTGGTTTGCTTAGCTTGATCACCTACCTCATTATAATAATAGCTAACATTGTCTGAGTATATTAAGGGGATTTCTATATATTCTGATTTAATCCTCACATCACCAAAAAGGAAATACTAACATTACCTGGTTTTACTAACAAAGAAAAGACTTAAGGAACTTGCTTGCCTCAGGACACCTAGATAATGAGTACCTACATTTTGAGCCCAAATCGGAGTAAACAGTAGCCTAGGTTCTTTCTACATTCTTTCCTAGCTGTTCATATGATACATTAACTCGGAAGAAAGAGGAAAGAGACATTTCATGTGAGGTAACTATGAAAAGAAATTATTTTAAAATTATATATATCATAATTTACAGAATATCTGAGAATCATTTCAAAGTAATCACCTCAACAAGCTGTAAAGTTTGGGAAAGTTTTCTTATGGAACAGTTTCATAGCTCTTTACCACTCTGAAAGATCTTCAATACTGGCACACATTCATCTTCATTCATCCATCTTTTTTTTCCTTCCCAGTTCTGGGGATTGAACTCAGGGTCTCGTACATGCTAGGAGAGCACTCTAAAGCTACATCACCAGTCCCATTCATCTTTTAAAAACAATTTTTTTGTTTGGAAACTGGAAACAGCCCAGTCATCTAAAACCAAGTCTAGTAAATAAAAAATAGTGATTCAGGGGGCTGGAGTTGAGGCTCTGTGGTAGAGCACTTGCCTAGCATGTGTGAGCCCCTGGGTTCGATACTCAGCACCACATATAAATAAATAAAAAATAAAAAAGATCCACTGACAACTAAAAAAATATTTAAAAAAGTAAAATAATGGGCTGGGGTTGTGGCTCGGAGGAAGAGCGCTTGCCTAGCATGTGTGAGGCACTGTGTTTGATCCTCAGCACAACATATAAATAAAATAAAAGTCCATCAACAACTTAAAAAAAAATAGTGATTCAGAGTGTTGTATCATACTATTTAAAAGCACAGCTTTGAAGTGTGGAATAATAGTATTAAGTCTGAGTCAGAGCTCTATCACCATAACTTCTTCCAAGTGATTTAAATTCTCTGAGCCCTAATTTCCATATCTGAAAAGGAAAAAAAAAAAATTAATGTGTCTCATAGCCACTGTGATGATTTAATAGAGTACTTCATGTGTAGCTATTATCGCTCTATATAAAAATTTAAATAAACATGGTAAGCAATGTTTTTCTTTTCTCCACTGTTATTAAAACCATTAGGGCTGGGATTGTGGCTCAGTGGTAGAGTGCTTGCCTAGCATGTGTGAGGCATGGGTTCAATTCTCAACACCGCATACAAATAAATAAGTAAAGGTTCTTCAACAAATAATAAAAACATTTTAAAAAAAAAAAATTTATAGGGATGAACCACATATGACAAATCTCTCACTGATAAACATTTATCTATGTTTCAACTATCAACTTTTTAACCTAAATTGTAAAAGTATTTATGTATGTGTACATATATATATTTTGTTTGTTTGTTTTTAGTTGTAGGTGGACACAATACCTTTATTTTATTTTTATGTGGTGCTGAGGATCAAACCCAGGACCTCATGCGTGCTAGGCAAAAGCGCTACCACTGAGCCACAACCTCAGCCCCAAGACAGTATTTTAATGTAAGTAGAAATCGATGGGCAACTTACCTGTGGAAACCATCTTTCAAAACTTCTTGCCTTAAAATAATTTCAGAACAAGGAGCCCTTATGCCTGTAAGAATGAAAAGCTTTTTAAAAATAAGCACTCAATGAAAGAATAATTAGAAAATAATTGTTTCAACAGGTTTTACTTGCCAGAAAAATAGCAAACAAAAAAAAAACTTTAAAAATTTAAAGTTTGAGCTGCCTATAAATTTATTTCCACAATAGCATAGTGGTTAAGAATAATGACTATAAAGTCACACCTTTAATCCCACTCAGGAGGCTTAGGTAGAAGATCCCAAGTTCAAGGCAAGCCTCAGCAACCTTTATTTGACACCCTGTCTCAAAATAAAAAATAGAGGGCTGAGAATGTCTCAGTGGTAAAATGCCTCTGGGTTCAGTCCTCCGTACCAAAACAAAGATATTGATTATGGAGTTAGATTGATTTCAAATTCCAGTGTATCACTTAATAGCAATGTGTCTGGGCAAGGTAGTTTCTCTCTCCATGGTTAGCATAAGAATTTAGGATATGTAGAAACATTTAGAACAGAGCCTACCACACAATATGTGCTCTATGTAAGTGTGTGTTATTAACAGTACTTGAGGGATGGGGGTATACCTCAGTGGTAGAGAGTTTGTCTAGCATGCATGAGGCCCTGGGTTCAATAGCCAGCTCACCCCAAAAAATACTTTAATTAGGTGATCCCAGGACACCAAAAAAAAAAAAAAAAAAAAAAAAAAAAACAGGATGACTGAAGAGTCAGGAAATCTGGGATTACAGGGCTACTGAGATTATAGGCGTGCGCTGCCACACTCAGCTTGCCGAACTTTTAAAGAAAGCCTGACATTTTCACTCTCTTGACCACTTAAAAAAATCTTATTTAATTTGGAGAAGCATATATTTCCCCAAATAAACAGATAACATGTATCTCTCAGGATAATAGGCTTATTTTTTATTATTTATTATTCCTTTTAGATATACATGACCATAAGGGTCTTATTTTGACATATTACATACATGGAGTATAACTTCCCATTCTTGTGGTTGTACATGATGTGGAATTACACTGGTGATGTATTCATATATGAACACAGGAAAGTTATGTCTGATTCATTTTCTTTCCTATTCCCATTCCCCACTCCCTTCCCTTCAATTCCCTTTGTCTTTGCAGCAGGCAACCTTGAGGAAGGAAGAAACACCTCCTCCTGGAAGGAAGCACAAGCTTCCTCAAATGCAATTATTCCCCAAGCACAGGAGCCCCAGGTGAAACACAAATCTACTCTGTATGCTCATCTCCCTGAGCCCCTCCACCTTGCTCCTGGGTGGACTTTGGGGAGTCTAATCCAATAAACCTCCAACCCCCCCCACCCCCGCATTGTGTTAGTATCTGCATAACGAGAGAGAACATTCAGCCTTTGGTTTATATGGAATTGGCTTTTTTCACTTAGCATGATAATCTCCAGTTCCACCCATTTACCAGAGGATGCCATAATTTCATTCTTCTTTAAGGCTGAATCTTGTGTATATATACCACAGTTTCTTTATTCATTTATCTGTTGAAGGGTACCTAGGCTGATTTGATTCCATAGCTTAGCTATTGTGAATTGAGTTGCTATAAACATTGATGTGGCCTCATCACTATGGTATGCTGATTTTAAGTCCTTTGGATATATGCCAAGGAGTGGGATAATGGGAGCAAAAGGTGGTTCCATTCCAAGTTTTCTGAGGAATCTCCATACTGATTTCCTGAGTGGTTGAACCAACCTGCAATCCCACCAGCAATGTATGAGTGTACCTTTTCCCCACATCTTAGCCAGTGTTTATTGTTACTTATATTCTTGATTATTGCCATTCTGACTGGAATGAGATGAAATCTGTACAATTTTATTTTGCATTTCTCTAATTGCTACAGATGTTGAACATTTTTCATATATTTGTTGGCCCATTGTATTTCTTCTGTGACGTGCCTGTTCAGTTCCTTTTGAACACTTATTGATTGGGTTGGTTTTTTTGGTGGTAAGTTTTCGGAGGTTTTTATATATCGAAATTAATGCTCTGAAGTGCAGGTGGCAAAGATTTCTCCAATTCTGTAGGCTCTCTCTCCACATTTTTTCCTTTGCTTGAATAAGCTTTTTAGTTTGATATCATCCCATTTATTCTTTTTTTTTTTTTTTTTTTTTTTTGTGCTGGGGATTGAACCCAGGGCCTTGTGCATTCAAGACAAGCACTCTACCAACTGAGCTATATCCCCAGCCCCCATTTATTGAGTCTTGATTTTACTTGTAAAGGAGTCTCATTGAGGAATTCAGTTCCTAAGCCAACTTGATGGAGAGTTGAGCCTACATTTTCTTCTAGTAGGTGCAAGGTTTCTGGTCTAATGAATAGGCTTAAATTCTACTATACCCTAGAAAGTAGTAAACCATTCATTATGTGGCAGTAGAAAGCTAATTTACAAACAGCCAAGTAAATACTAGTTATTTATAATATTTAAGGTCAAAAATTATATTTTCAAAATGAGGATGCTGCATCTAAATTCACTTTCAAGATTTTTTTTCCTCTTAAATATTATTTGGTTGAGGTGGCCTAAACAGTCTCTGTAAAGTGACCCCTTTTTAATTATAAGAGAAATCTTGATATTTCTCAGACACCTTCACAAGTTAACTCATCTAGGCCCAAAACATTTAAAAACTCTTGTCCAGTCTTCACCGTATTACATCATGAAGCTCGGGGAGTTTGCAGATACAACTGTAAAAGAATGCAAGTCTTGCCAGATGGTAAATGCCCAGCCCAGCAAGCTACTTCACGGCAAATGGCTCCGAGGAGACCGTCCTGGGAGTTACTGGGAAGTGGACTTTACTGAGTGCTGCTCACTACTCCAACTGCAGTAAAAGACGATGGCATCGCCGCCTGGATTCACACTTTGCATGTCAAGCCTGCACCACCACCAGACCCAACGTGGAAAGTGGAAAAATTGGACAACCCCCTCAAGCTCCGCATCTACCGTGTTCCTGCTCCTGTTGATGCACCTCCCGCCGATAAGTAGTCCCAACCCTCATGTCCACCCTGATGGGTCCCCTTGTTATACTGCTTTTTCTCCTCCCTTTTGGGCCCTGCATCCTAAATCGCCTAGTCACCTTCATCAGGGAAAGAGTAAGTGCTGTACAGGTACTAATGCTCAGGCAATAATACCAGTCCCTCTGCCAAGGAAATAGCTTTGGAGAAGAGTATATAGAGACAGAAGTTCCATGATTAGAACTTTCCAAAAAGAAAATGGGGAAATGAAAGAATGGACATTTTTTTTAAGCTGTTTTATCTCAACTCCCTAAGGTCTCCCTCCCAGTAATGGGAACAAAGCCCTTAAAGCTGTTCCAGGAAACAGCCCCAAACAGAGAGTAAAAGAGTAAATTGAGCCAGATAGCCAGATAGTGCTCAGACAGTAAGATTACCAGAAACTATTGACCATTTTCTATGCCCTGTTGTAAAACATTGTGAAACATGTTGTATGTTATCAGCCAACTCAGACCCCCTTTGGAATTTCCCAGCGGCTTTGTTCCCCTTTTTTTCCTTTTTTTTTTCCCCCTTTTTTCCCTTTCATGTGCGACCCCTCCCGATGTGTGGTTTCTGCCTTTATAAACTTGTAAGATTTTCTGCTAGGGACTCGACTCCTCGACTAATGCTTGAGTCACAAGTTGGGTCCCAGCACGCTGGAATAAAAGCCTCTTGCGGTTTGCATCAAAAAAAAAAAAAAAAAAAAGAGAGAAATCTTTACAGATGTCAAGTCCAGTTGCTTAAAAATTCTTTTTGGTCTGATAATTCCTTTAAAAAATATTTGGAAGTCTAATTCTGTAAACACTCAAAAGCAGAAACTGGACTGATGGACAGAATGAATAGTCTAACACCATTATTTTATAGACGGGGAAACTCACCCGGTTTGTGTTGACTTTCCCTCCCCAACCAAACGTGGTCACTATATTGTAATTTCTCTTGCAAGTGTCTCTCCCTCACTATCCTGCAAGCTCCGTGAATAGCTTAGGGCTGGATCCACAGCACTTGACACAGCATTCAGGCTCACGGACTCGAGTCCAAAGATATACATCGACTCCTATGTCCAGCCCCAAGTCATAAAGAAAACCTAGCCCGATCCAGTCAATCACCAAAGAAGTTTGTAAAACAAAACTGGCTGCCTCCCCCTGCGCGCAACCCAAGTCTCTTTATATGCTCTTTTGGGATTCTCACACCTCACAGGGCGCGGAGGTTTTTCTAGCCCGTTGGTGGTCGGAAGCGTCATGCAATGCATGCCATAAACATCCCAAGACGCTTCACAGCTGTACTTCTTTTATGATATTTTAAAACAGCGATCCAGTCCCACTTCCAAACGACGAAGCCCGACTCTCCAAACTCCCAGGACTGGCCGAACAGCAATGAGCACGAGAAGGGAAGAGGGGAGGAGAAAGACACGCGGCCTTTGTTTTAACCTCCTCCAGCTCGCCCTACCATTCTAGAGTGCAGCGCCGAGTACCTGAGGCACCTTCGCAAACCGCGGCGCGGAGAGGACCCCGGACTCTGGCGCTTCCACCCCACTGCCGCCAAGCCCCACCTCTCTCCCGCAGCCCCGTCCCCTTTACCAGCACCGAAGGGGGCGTCGGTGGAGTTGGTGGCGAGCGTTTGGGTGAGCCCAGCCGCCCCGAGGAGCAGCCAGGCCACGACCCGGACAGCCACGGCCCGGGCAGCCAGGACGCCGGCGGGCGGATGCCCGAGAGGAGCGCGCGGGGACCAGATGCAGACGCAAAAAGGAGCCTACACACGCTTCCTGCCGCTCCGAAGTGCGCAGTCACCGGCTTGAGTGACCAGGACCGAGGGCTAGGTGCGGCAAGGCCGCGGCCTTGCGGGCGCCGGGTTCTCCACAGCCGCGGCACTACAAAGCTCCCGCGGAGGCTGAAGCTGCGGGGCGGGATCCAAAATGCGCTCTGGGGCCGCCCCGCCTCCTGTGGTCCCGATCGGAGGCGGGGCAAGGAGCGACGCAGGCGTCCTGACGTGTGCCCGGGCTGTTGCTGTGGGAACGGGGAAGGGCTGGAAGAGCTGAGGAGGGCGGGGCGCCCAGCCGGATCCTAGACTAGTCTCAGTCCTGAGAGACCGCTGTCTTCGCTCCGGGAGGGCCTCCTACCCCCGGGCCAGGTGCCTGAGTGCTCCGGCCTCCTGCAGAGGAGTTCACCCCGCGGTGACGTCAGCGGTCTGTGGCCCTCACCTCTTCCTGCAGCGCCAGACTCCGCCCGGCCTCAAAGTACTCTTTTGTGCTATGCTGTTGGATGGAAACAACACTCTTCCGGCGGTTTAGACGTTGACCTGCAGAAGAAAAATATTTTCTGTACTTCTCTAAGGGTAAGAAGTCTTCCTTACACTGGTGGGGACGTGAGTGGGGAGAGATTGTCTACGCACTGGGAAATCGTAGGTGCTATGGGAGGACACTTATCAAGACCTTCACTGTCACTGATACTTAGGCAGAAAAGTATTCATGTCCAAGAACAATAATTAGGTGATGTGTGCCGTCCCTTGTCCTGAACTGCATGGAATCTGTAAGCAGGCCTAGAGAGTACCTACTGCAGATTGGAGCGCTTTTGTGCTATGCGGTTGGATGGAAACCACACACCTGGCGGTAAAACAGAGTGCTCTAGGGCGAAGGTCTCAAAGAGTAAAGGAAATAGCAGAATAACCATGTTATTAAGAAATATGAGGGGGGCAAGAATGGAGGAAGGAAGGACTGTATAGAGGGAAAAGAGGGGTGGGGGGAAGGGAAAAAATAACAGAATGAATCAAACAACATTACCCTATGTAAATTTATGATTACACAAATGGTATGCCTTTACGCCATGTACAAACAGAGAAACAACATGTATCCCATTTGTTTACAATAAAAAGAAAAAAAAAGAAATATGGAGATAAATTTTGGAAAAAAAGTGCCTGAAAAAATTGAAACTTGTTGACTGTGGGGATGGATAGGGCAGAAAACAGTAGTTTTTTTTGTTATAATCTTCCTGGGATTTATTTTACATTCCAAGCAGAATACATACACCACTTTAGTAAAAATAAAAACATTAAAGAGAAAGTAGTCTTATGGTTAAAAAAAAAAGTCTATACACTATTGAGTATCAATTTCATGTGTCATTCCCAAGTACATCTTCCATTTGCTCTAGTGTGTGCAATTTATATTGTGTTCAGTAGGATCTCCTGGAAAGTTTACTAACATCAAATTTTAGTGAACTGTAAGTAATATTTGATCATTATATGAGATCAGAGGCAAATCTGATACACTGAAAAAGCAGTTCTTTGTGATTAATTTCCTAAGAGTAAAAATTCTCATATCCCACAATAAGAAGTGATAATGCAGATTATAAGACAAATCCACATAAAAATTGTCTTTTAGGAAAATACATATTAATGAAATAATCACACAGGTTAACCTCTCAGAACATTTTGATTTTTTTTCTTGGAGTAATAAGGATTGAACCCAGAGGCACTCAGAGATATATCTCTACCTCTTTTTATTTTTTATTTTGAAGCAGTGTCTTGCCAAGTTGCCCAGGCTGGCTCCAATTTGGGAGCCTTCTGCCTCAGCCTCCTAAGTAGGTGGGATTACAGGGTGTGCACCACTTGCCGGCAGGACAAAATGTTGCATAGACCTTCATACAAAAAGTGCTGGATCTACAGTTTCTTAATTGATAAATAGAAAAGAACCTGTAGGTCATTTCTTGGTTTTATCCAGGGGTTCATGTACAGTCTTCAGTAATTGTGTAGTACTCCAAGATCTTCATCTGAGTTGTACTTCCAGCTCCCATGTGAACACACCAACATCTGTCAATGAACCAGAAAATCCTTTTTTTTTTTTTTTTTTTTTTTGGTCTTAGGGACTGAACCCAAGGACACTTTACCACTGAGCTACATTCCCAGCCCTATTTTTATTTTGAAACAAGGTCTCACTAAATTGATTAGGACTTCATTAAGTTGCTGAGACTGGCCTCAAACTTGGAATCCTCCTGCCTTAGCCTCCTGAGTCACTGAGGTTACAGGTGTGTACCACCATACCTGGCTAACCCAGAGAAACTTAGGGATACAGACTGAGGTTAACCAGAGCTAAACTGAATTTTCAGGCTAGGCCTCTAAGTATTGAGCTTCATAGCCTAAGCATGCATTTCTAGAACTGGACTACAGTTGAATTTGCTGGGAAGGTGGGGTCAAGGAAAAAAGATTTATCTATCCAACACCTAGTTGTTTTATTCCCCAACCTCTGCCAGCAAGAAATTATTATGCAACTAACACATTTTCATCAGGTTTCCTCTGATTTACCCTGAAAGATATGTGAGAATGATGTGCACTGCCAAGAAATGTGGAGTTAGATTCCAGCCTCCAGCTATTATCTTAATTTATGAAAATGAAATCAAAGGAAAGAGTCGCCAGCGCATCATGCCAGTTCGAAATTTTTCAAAGTTTTCAGGTACCTCATATTTTATCTCGCCTCTAAAATATTGTCTAAGTCACTTAATAAAAACAGTTTGAGACAATGAAGTGATATGAACTTCAGAGTCAACAGATATAGGTGCAAATCATGACTATCAGGGACTAGAGTAAATTACTGACTGTGAATTTCAGTTTCCTTATTTATAAAGGGGAATTGATAATTTTTTTCTAGTTTGTTAACTGATAATTTAGTTAACATAATGTTGTGTAGACTAAATGAGACAACAATATTCAGTAATTTTAATTCACTTCTCTCCCTACAAATATTTTTAATTTACAATTCTAACATTTTATTAGGACCACTACTGCTGCCTAAAAGCTAGAATGCCATTTTTTTCTTCTTAGACATGTTCTTCAGTTAAAATTTTTTACATCTCCACAAAGTGATTTTAAGTTAAGTAAAAAATATATCCACTCTTTCCCTTCTACACTCAAAACTCAATTTATTACAAATGAATAGTTCTACAAATATTTAACTCCAATAAAGCCATTTAGACACTTGTCTGTAATGCAGACAATGATTTCAGAGTTTTTTTGTTGTTTTGATCCTTTGAAGAGTTTATGGTGCTTTAATTGCTTGTAGTATATATGACATATGTAGTATACGTTTTCCCCCTTTCCTAGATTGCACCAGAGCTGCTGAACAATTAAAGAATAATCCACGACACAAGAGTTATCTGGAACAAGTATCCCTGAAGCAGCTGAAGAAGTTATTCACTTTTTTACGAGGTCACTTGTGGGGACAGAGTTTGGCAGAAACGATGGAACAAATTCAACGGGAAACAACCATTGATCCTGAGGAAGACCTGAACAAACTAGATGACAAAGAGCTTGCCAAAAGGAAGAGCATCATGGATGAACTTTTTGAGAAAAATCAGAAGAAGAAGGATGATCCAAATTTTGTTTATGACATTGTGGTTGAATTCCCACAGGATGAACAACTGCAGTCCTGTGGCTGGGACACAGAGTCAGCTGATGAGTTCTGACACCGAACACTCAATTTATTGGTGTAGCAGAATATCGATGTTTATATAAAAACATAGACGTGTTCTATAAATACCTGTAAAGAACACCAATTACATATATTGGTTCACAAAACAAGGACATTTATATCTACTATGTAGGTGCTTGAAGAATAGAGAAAAAAAAAAACAATATAGGATTCTGCCTTTAAGGAACTTGCACTATAATTGGAAGATAACTCAAAAGCTTGTGAAAAGCTAAATAACAGTATTAAGCAGCAAAAATATTAGAGCCAGATGATAGAGGCTAAAGTCAGAGCTTAAATTATTATAGGGTAAAATAGTCAGGAAAGACTTTTTCCTTTAATGGAGAAATAGGACTTTGCCTAGACCTTGAAATGGTAGTATTTATATCAAAGCATATGTAGGATTCCAGTTGAAGGCAGTGGAGAAAAGGTGAGAGGAGACAAGAAATAGAAATTTTTATTTGAGGAACAGCAAATTATAGTTTGATGAGATTAAAGGGCATATATGGTTACCAGGAAATTATCCTTTATGCATTATGCTTTTATATATATATGAACATTATTTTGTATGTAGATAGCTCTGATGTAGAAAAGTACCTCTGCAAAATTCCTTGCTGCTGCAAGTGGATGTTATGTGATGGATAAGAGGGGAGTTCTGCTCCTCTGGGATAAGGAAATGTATCCTAAAGACACTCCAAAACTAGGAACCTCTTCCCATAAATGAGAGGTTTGTTTGTAAAATGGGAACTCCACCCATAATAAGTGAACAATAGCTACTGCCAGTTTAAACATGTTCATGAATTTAGATGTACAAAGAAAGGATTTTTGTTTAGTAAGGTTATCTGTATACAGATACATTTGTTTTTACCCAAATATTATTTAATTGGTAAAAATCAAATGTTTTCTATAAGGATATTAATATTTATTAAGTAAAACTGTAAAAAGAATTATTCATTCTACCTATTTATTCCTACTCTCTTTACTATTAAATGCCCCATTAAAAGGGATTATCTGCATAGTGATATCACAGGGTCTTAACACAGTCACAGCTCAGACACATATTTATCAAAGATATCAAAAGAATTTTCAGAATTAGAGATCCTTCCATATCTTTGTAGTATTCCATTTATTCCATTGTATAAATGTAGGTAATTTATTTTTAAAATTGACCTTAGGTAAATTTCTTTTTTCACTATTACAAACAACACTACAGCAAATAACTTTATATATTCTCTTTTTGACCACACACAAGAATATCCATAGGACAGTTGGGCATAAAAGTATATACGTGTAATTCCAGTGACTCAGGAGGCTGAAGCAGGAGGAACACAAGTTTAAAGCCATCCTCAGCAACTTAGTGATGCCCTATCTCAATTTAAAAACTAAAATAAAAAAAGCCAGAGATGCAGCTTAGTGGTAAAGCACTCTTAATTCAATCCCCAGCACAAAACAAACAAACGAACAAGAATATCTACAGGATAAATGCCTTCAGGGGAATTTTGGGGTAAATACATTCTAAATTTTAATAAATATTAAGTTGTCTTCTATAAATGTTCATTCATTATATATGTATGTACTCTTAATGAGCAGCTATTGTATACTAAGCCCATAGGGTCTGGGGATATAGTAGCATACACAACAAAGTCCTTGTCTTTACTAGGTTTAGAGTCTAGTTGGAGAGGAGAGACTAGCAAACGCACAGAATGATGTCAGATGATAAGTGCTCTGTATTAAAAATAGGATGATAAGAATGATGGAGAGGGTGGGAGCCACTGTTTTAGATAAGGTGATGAGAGAAAGCCTTACTGAAGAGGTGATATTTGAGCAAAAGACTGATAAAAGTTAAGAAAAATTGATGTGCTTTTCAGGATAAGTAGGGAAAGTTAAATGCATAGGCCCTGGGGCTGGAATGTGCTTGACATATTTGAGGAAAAGCAGGAGGCCAACTGAACAAGAAAGAAAATGATAGATGAGGTTTGATGTATTTTACCGATGCATAGCACTTATGATGAAGGTTATTTAAGCCAACTTGGGCTAGGGAGGTGGCTCAGTGGCAGAGCTACTTGCCTAGCATGCAGAGGCCCTGGGTTTCATTCCCAGTCTCTCTCTCTCTCTCTCTCTCTCTCTCTCTCTCTCTCTCTCTCTCTCTCTCTCTCTCTCTCTCTCTTACTCTTTCTCTCTCTCTCTTTCACTCTTTCTCTTTCATTCTCTCTCTCTTTCACTCTCTTTCACTCTCTCTCTCTCTTTCACTCTTTCTTTCACTCTCTCTCTCTTCACTTTCACTCTTTCTCTTTCACTCTCTTTCACTCTCTTTCACTCTTTCTCCCTCTTTCTCTCTCTCTTTCACTCTTTCTCTCTCTCTCTCTCTCTCTCTCTCTCTCTCTCTCTCTCTCTCTCTCACACACACACACACACACACACACACACACACACATTTTCTGCAACAAAGGTTGTGCCAACTTGAACTATCAGCAATACAGAGTACCGGTTTTCCCCACATTCTCAACAGAAAGTGTAATCAAACATTGAATTTTTCCAATTTTGTAATTTAAAAGTAGTACCTCACATTTTAATTTGCATTTCTCTTATTTTGAGTAAAATTGAGTACATTTAAGAGCCATTTTTTAAAAAGATGTCTTTCCCTCATTTTTGTATTGGGTCACTGGTCTTTTTCTCACAGAATGATAAAAGTTCCTTATTAAGGAAATTAGTTCTTGTTCTACAATATGAACTATAAATATTTCTACCTTGTCTTTTCCTTCCTTCCTTTTTTCCCCCCTTTCTTCAGTTTTTCTTTCTTTCTTTTCTTCTTTCCTCTTTGTGATAATTTTTCCAGGCAGAATTTTTTTTAATGCAGTTAAGTTGATCGATACTTCTCTCTATACTCCTGCATTTTTTGTTTTACGTAGAAAGGCATTGCTAGGCATGGTGGTGCATCCCTGTAATCCCAGCAGCTCAGAAGACTGAGGCTGGAGGATCCCAAGTTTGAGGCTACCTTAGCAACTTAGAGAGACCCTTAAGCAACTTAGCAAAATCCTGTGTCAAAATTTTTAAAATTTTTTAAATGGGCTGGGAATGTGGCTCAGTGGTAAAGTGCCCTGGGTTCAATCCCTGGTATTTAAAAAAGTACAAAGGCCATAAATATATGAATACGTGTGTGTGTGTGTGTGTGTATGTATCTTTCTCTTTTTGGCAGTGCTGGATCAAAACCAGGGCCTTTCACATGCTAACCAAGCACTCTACCAATGAGCTATACCCCCTGCCAGCACATGAGATTGCTTTTAAGTGTTTATATATATATATATATATATATATATATATATATATATATATATACACACATATATGTATATCAGTTACTTTGGTATTAAATATGAGATGTGAATTCATCTTTTTTCCCAGATGCCCATTCAATTGTCCCAACAGTGCTGTATATTGAATTAACTATCTTTCCCCATTGACTTGAAATGTCACTACCATATACTAAATCGCTGTATGTACCAAAATAGTCATCTTTTCACAATGGTAATGTCTTCTGCAGCATATTTCACAATTCATGTTTTTTGATGATAATTGAACCCACCTTATTTGTCTACTAGGTTTGGAACATGATATAAAATAGACCATAACTTTTGCCTTTGAGATGTTACATAGTTTAGCCAAAGCAACAGAATTAGCAAATATATGATAAAGGTACTGACAATAACTAGAGCAGAAGGGGGATATCATGTGAATTAGAAAAATTATTTTTTATATATCATCTCCGTCCAAAGTTATTACCTCTGCTGAGCCCTTCTAAATCTTCCCATTATAAAATTAATACATGTTCATTACTTTAAAATTCTAAAATACTAGAATGTAAAAGTAAAATGGGAAAATTCTCTCCTCACCTACCCCCAGTTCCCCCTCAGAGAAGCTGGTTTCCCTGAAGGGACTCTGGATCACTTCTATGTTTGCAGCATCCATTCTTTTTTCCTCTCTGTCCCCTTCGCTCTCATTTTCAGCTTCATTCTCTTTGCTGCTGGTGTTATGCAGTCTATAATCATACCTGTTAAGATCCTTGCATCTTAAAACCAACGAAACAAACAAAACCTGATTTTTCTCTCACCAATACTACACCAGATTTTAGCACATGGAGATTTTATATAAATCTCACATACACACACCGCTATTTAGAGCAGATCTGGTTGTAGTCCATTTCTAGAAATGCAACTTGGCCTCTGAAGCTCAGTACTTCAAGGCCTGCCCTGAACATTCATTTGACACTGATTAACCTCAGTCTCTTAGATGCCTAAGATTCTCTGGTTCATTTACAGATGTAGGTTTGCTCACATGTGAGCCTGGAGTACAACTCAGATGGAGTACAACTCAGCTCTTAGAATACTACACTCTTACTGAAAACTGTACACAAACCCCTGAGTGAACTCAAGAATTGACCTACAGGGTCTCAGGAGGCTGAGGCAAGAGGATTTCAAGTTCAAAGCCAGCCTCAGCAAATAAACAAGACCCTAAGCGAATCAGTGAGACCATCTCAAAACAAAATACAAAAAAGGACTGGGAATGTGGCTCAGTGGTTGAATGCCCCTGAGTTCAATCCCTGGTACCAAAAAAAAAAAAAAACAAAGAAAGAAAGAAAAGAAACTGTGTCTTGAGCACTTTCTACATCAAGGTACTATGATACTTAACCTTAAACATTTTTCCCTGAGAAATTTGCCAGACTAGATCTATCTTCCTTGTACTTTCCCAGTTATTTTACTTATTATGTTTTTAATAATCATTTAATTGATATTTGACAGAAGTTGTAGTGGATTAAAATTGAGGAAAGGTCATTGGATTTGGCATATAGGTCTCTTGTTAAAATTCAAGAATGAAACCTGAAGGGATTGATTAGGATACAAATCACAAGATATTAAAGACATTACAAAGGAAACAGGATCACAGATCTAAATGACAATACTAAAAAGTACAACCCCTAGGAGAAAACAAAGGAGAAAAAATTCATAAACCTGGGTTAAGCAAAGACTTCTGAAAACTGACACCAAAAGCATGATCTATAAAAGAATATGTTGGAGTTAAATTTTTTTAATTTTATTTTTTAAATTGTGATGACAACATTGAGAACACATGAAAACAATGTACAGAGAAACCATTGGCAAATCATTTATCAGAGAAAGGAGCTCTACAGGATATATAAAAAACATAACTCAATAAAAACAGGAAAAAAATGTTTGAAATGGGCAAAAGATTTGCATAAACATTTTATTGAAGAAGATAGGCCACTGATAATAAGCAAATGAACAGATGTTTAATATCATTAGCCATTAGGGAAATAGAAATTAAAACTACAAGCCCAGCATAGTGGCACACACCATTAATCCCAGAGACTTGGAAGGCTAAGGCAGGAGGATTGCAATTTCCAGTCCAGACTAGCAATTTAGCGAAGCCCTAAGCAACTTTGTGAGACCCTGTCTCAAAATAAAAAGTGTGGGGGATGTAACTCAATAGTAAAGCACCTCTGGGTTCAATTCCCAGTTACTTCCCACCCCACCCCCCTGCCAAGAAAAAAGAAAAGAAAGAAAACTACAATAAGATACTACTTAAAACCCACCAGAATGTCTATTAAAAAAAAAAAAAAAAAAAAAAAAAGACAGACAGATGCATAATGTTGGTGAGAATGTAGAGAAACCAGAAACTTCCTACATTGCTGGTGGTAATGTAAAATGGCATAGCAACTTTGGAAAACAGTTTGTCAATTTCTTAGAAGTTATGCAGAAACTTATACTAACCAATAATTCTACCCATAGGAATCTACCTCCAAGAAATGAAAACCCGTCCATACAAAGACTTGTATGTGAATCTTTATAACAGTATTATTCATAATAGGCAAAAAGTGAAAACAATACAAATGTCCATCAATTGGCAAATGGAGAAATAAAAGGGATAGCCATACAACAGACTATTACTCAGCATTAAATAGGAACTAAATAGTGATGCATGCTACAGGGATGATCCAGAAGAATATTGATGGGTATTCAGGCTGGACAGGATTCCAGATAATGCCTGGTTCCTCTCGGGTCCTTCCGGCTTCGCAGGAGTGAATTGATCCAGGAGTTGAAGAGGGCTCCAAAGGTGGGAAGTGAAGTCAGCGCTTCAGTTGCTGATCTGTGTATGTTTTGTGCCCAACTGTTTTATAACCCACAAAAAGAGAAGAAATACTGCAGTGCATGAAGATTTCTCTGCATTTTAGCATTGCTTTTTCTACTCTAGTTGGCTTTTGAATGAGGATGACAATGGAAGAGATGAAGAATGAAGCTGAGACCACTTCTATGGTTTCTGTGCCCCTCTATGCAGTGATGTATCCTGTGTTCAATGAGCTAGAGTAAATTTGTCTGCAACTCAGACACTGAGAGCCGCTTTCATTAAGGCTGAAAAAGAAAATCCAGGTCTCACACAAGACGTGATTATGAAAATTTTAGAGGAAAAAAGTGTAGAAGTTAACTTCATGGAGTTCTTTCTTCAGCTGATGATGTAGATATGATTGAACGACCAGAACCAGAATTCCAAGACCTTAATGAAAAGGCAGTAGCACTTAAAGAGATTCTCAGTATGATCCCTGAGAGATCAATGACAGAAGGAGGTTTCTGTGGACAATCAAGGATATAACTAGTGCAATAAAAGAATTTCTTGATAGTAAATAATGTCTTCAAGAAATATCAATACCAGAACCGCAGGGCACTCGAACACCAAAAGAAAGAATTTGCAAAGTACTCCAAAAGTTTCAGTGATACTCTGAAAACATATTTTAAAGATGGCAAGGCAATAAATGTGTTCATAAGTGCCAACCAACTAATTCATCAAACTAACTTGATACTTCAGACCTTCAAAACTGTGGCCTGAAAGTTGGATATGTTAAGAGATGTACTTCTCAGTGACAGTCTTGAACTGCCTTTATCTGTAAATTTTAAGTTTGACTGTATAAATTATCAGTCCCTCCTGAAGGGAGGAAGTTGAATGGCATTGATGCCATCTTACACCATATTTTTGTAAAGTGTAGCTTAATCATAATCTCACACTGAAGATTTTGCATCACTTTTGCTATTATCATTCTTTTAAGAATTATAAGCTAAAAAAATTTACGTCTTAATGGATCATTATATAACATTCCTTAAAAGAATTGTAAATATTTGTGTTTGATTCTGACATTTTAACTTGAAAGTGATATGCTGCATCATAATGTATTTAACAATATTTGGTGGCAAATATTCAATAAATAGTTTACATCTGTTAAAAAAGGAATATTTATGGTAAGTGAAAGAATTCAGACACAATAACTACATATTATATGATCCATTTATATGAAATATTAAAGAAAAGGAGCTCTACATAGAAAGCAGATTAGTGGTAGCCTGAAGCTGGAGGTAAGGAATAAGAATTGACTGCAAATGGGTATGAGAGATACTTTGGGGGCCATAGAAACACTCTAAAACCATATTCTGTGATGTTTGCACAATTCTGTAAATTCACTAAAAATCATTCCTTTGTGCACTTAACAGATTAATTTTATGGCATATATAGTAAGTGAATATAGCTATTTTATTTTATTTTATTTTATTTTTTTGGGTGCTGGAGATCGAACCCAGGGCCTTGTGCTTGCAAGGCAAGCACTCTACCAACTGAGCTATCTCCCCAGCCCCAAATATAGCTATTTTAAAAATAGGAAACAAGGAACAGAATCAGTTTACTGACCACTGGCATGAGACTGAACCATAGGAACTAAAAGTATGTATGAAACTTTCTTGAACCCACCTAGAGGTAGAGACTGAAAAAGATAGAAAAAGGAACAAATAAAGGCATTCATTCAATAACACCTTTTTTTTTTTTTTCCCCTTAGTGCTAGGGGTCAAACCTGGAGCCTTGGACACACGAGGCAATGTTCTGCCACAGAGCTACACCCTCAGTCCATAACACATACTTTTGAGTATTTACTCTGTGGAAACTCCCCAAGATCTCTGGGAAGGGACAGTTTTAAAGGAGAGGAAAGGTGGGGCACTGTGTTCCTTGAGAGGCCGAGGCAGGAGGATCACAAGTTTGCAGTCAACTTGGGTAACTTGGTGAGAATTTGTCCCAAAGTGAAAAATAAAAAGGGTTTGAGCCATACGCAGCGGCTCACCCCTCTAATCCCAGTAATTTGGAAGTCTGAGATAGGAAGATGGTGAGGCATTAAGCAACTCAGGGAGATCCTGTCTCTAAATAAAATATTAAAAAGATCTGGGGATATGACTCAGTGATAAAATGCCCATGGGTTCAGTCTCCAGTACCACAAAAAAAAAAAAAAAAAAAAAAAAGGGTTTGGGTATATCGTTCAGTGGTAGAGGACTCCTAGGTTCAATCCTCCGTACTGCCCAAAATCCTATTCCAAACAACAGTAGTCAAAACATTAAGGGTGGCTGTTTCAAGTCCTGTGGATTTTCTTCTCTTTTTTAATCCACCCTAACTGTTCTTATTATAGTCATTTCTTCCACAGACAGAGAAATCCTGAGGGAAATCAGATCAGTTCTTTTGTTTTATTAAATTCAGTCTTTTTTTTTTTTTTTTTTTTTTTTTAGCATAAATAAAGGTTTTATTGGTCAGTCTAGGTGAGTGGCTGACTGACACACCCCCAAATCACTGTTCCACATATCCAAGCCCCTGAGGTGGCAGAAGAAGCTAAGCAACAAGTTGATGGTGGGCAACAAGTGGGAAGTGGAAAGGATCTGAAGGCCCCTAAGGTTAACAAGGCTACCGGGACCGAAACCAACGTCCTAAGAATAAATCCAGAATGGAAAAGGCATCATCCAGGGCTGGAGGTCTTGGTGATTCTGGATCACCTCTAGGACTGCCTTCTGGTTCTTGACGAGTTACTGTGGTCTCCCTCCGGCCCTCACTGTCCACCACAGTCCCGCGCTCCTCCACTATCCCATCTGGCTTAGTGATCTTGGTCACAGAGATGCTTTTGAAATAGGATTTGGGCTGGGGCTGAAGAACTGGGCCAAGACCTTCCTGGGAAACCTGGGAATCAAGATCATTGTCTTCTCTGGCTCTAGGATGGGGAGTCATGGGCCAGATATCATCAAACCTATGAAAAGGTTTCTGGGACCCCCAGTCTGGTGCTGGTTTAGGGGACTCAGTTCTTGCATCACTCTCCAAGACCCCACCAAAGATCCTGGGTTGGTGACTATCTGGGTATTTAAGCATTGAGTCCCGAAGTGTCTGTCCCTCCCGAAGTCTCTCACCAGGTGTTTCTGATTCAGGACCTGGAAGCTCAGGAGGGCGGGAAGGCAAGGTCCAGGCCCCCATCTCGCTGAAGATACTATTGAAATCCCGTACTAGGTCATCAAAGCCGAAGTTATCCTGGAAACGCATCCCTTCTCCTGGGCTGAAGCCGAAACTGAAGCCAAATTCCTCTGGGGGCTGGGAACCATCAAACCTCCGGTTCCCATGGCCACATGTGGCTCCTTCCTCTTCCTCTTCCTCATCGTCCTCATCTTCGTCTCGAGTCATCCCCCCAAAAAAGGGATCTCTGTGGTCTCACCTCCGAGGTCCAGAAAAGCCGAAAAAGCCCCGGAAGAGGTCAAAGAGGCTCATTCCCGTACTGGGACTCGAACCTTGGAACCTCTCGCGCAGCCCATTCGCACCAGAGGGAAGTCTGCCTAAATTCAGTCTTTAATTGTTCATTCAGAAACTGATTACATTGATAAATACCAGACTTATTTATTTATTTTTATTTATTTATTTATTTTTTGGGGGGTGCTGGGGATCGAACCCAGGGCCTTGTGCTTACAAGACAAGTACTCTACCAACTGAGCTGTCTCCCCAGCCCCTAAATACCAGATTTATTACACTATCTTCCTTTCTATTATTATTCCTCTATAACCAAATAGGTTAGAATATGAAACAATTCAACTCAGAAGGCGTTCATCGTAAACAGACTGAATTTATAATTTCACATTTTTAATAAGATGAATTCTTAAAATTAATTAGGCCTAATAATAATCATCTTTTCCTTTTTAATAGGGAAGGGAAGAGGAAGACAATAAACTGGTGCCCAGATATCTACTAGTTTTAGTTTGAAAATCCTGGAAATCATCGAATATTGAGAGGGCAGGCTGTCATGTTTTAGGAGTTTTGGGGGGAAAAGTAGAACTGATCAAAAAAGTTAAACATTAATTTTGAAATTTAATTCTAAAACCTTCCTTATCTATAAATAGTTCATGTTTTAAAACACTCAGAATCATAACAGTACTCTCCCTTAAAAATAAACAATTTTTAAAACTTTCAAGTCATTCCTATATAATTAACCTAACCATCTCAGCACAACCATCTTGTTTCATAAATGAGAAAATGATAGCCCAGTTAAGAGACAGCTGACCAAGATAAAAAGCTAAGAACTCAAGTGCACATTACCTAAGGTGTATATTACTTCATCTACGTGTCAGAAAGATGAAGTAGATGAAGTAATATGCTGTAGATGTCCAATTCAAGTTAGCATAAGGGATCTGACCATCCTTTGGTATAAAACTTGAGTAACTAAGTCCTCAACTCTAAAACTTAAAAATTATGTCTTAGTGGATACACATGTAGATTTATAAACACACACACAAACACAAAAAAGAAAAACCTAGAGTTTTAGAAGAAAAAATATGTTCCCACAATTGTGTAATGATTTAGTAGAAAAAGGTGAATAGAACTAAGGACTTCTGTTCCCTTATATAGTATCTACTGCCCACTTTTTTTTAAAGTATTTTACAGGTAAGATCTAGAATGCCATCATCAAAATATTATCTTCCGCAGAAAAGTGTTCTTAAACCTAAAAGAAATTACTAAATTACTTCATGCATTATAATAAATAAGAACTTTTAATGATTTTTTTCCAACATAATATTTATTAAGATGGCTTTATGGCAAGTATGGCCAGCATGTAACCAGAACAATACTCCATTTTAAAAAATAATTAGGGACTGGGTTGTGGCTCAGTGGTGGCACGCTTGCCTAGCATGTGTGAGGCACTGGATTTGATTCTCAGCACCACATATAATTTATGAATAAAATGAAGGTCTATCAACATCTAAAAAAATTTTTTTGAATAATTATTACCATATCAGAGAAAAAATTCCCACACATGCTCCATTAAAAGCAAAAAACAAACAAAAAGTTGGAAGTATATATTTAAGATAGGGTATACTTTAAATAATGTTTTCTGTTTCTAATTAAATATGATCCAGGAATTTTTCAGTTTCTGGGTGTGACAATTCTTAGGTTAACAAATTCCATTAGTTAGCCTTTCTCATCACCCTTGACCTTGTTGACCGTAGCCTTGTGTAGTTGGGACAGTAAGATTACCACATGCTCTCTACTTAGAAAAAAAATTTTAATCAGAACCAAAAAATCTGTTAGCATTACTATTAAATATTTCTTGATTACCTTGTCACTCTTCACTTTTATTATGTACTGATGCTAGTAATTTTCACATTTTTTGGTCAGTTGCATTATCTTTCCTCAAGAAACTTATAAGTATGTGTTATTTCTGATAATAAATCACAGAAATTAAATGAATAAATTTAAATCCTAACATAATACCCCACTAATGTTTTAAATTTTATTTTTAGGCATCAGTTAAAAAGGAATTTAAAATTTAAAAATGAAAGCAAAATAGGGGGAAATTTCGAAATTTTTAATAGAATTCTCAAAGTTCACTTCATCCCAAACTTTTTTTATCCAAGACTTTTAATCTCTTCCCTTGCCTTTTTCTCTTCACTCTTACCAAACACTCCCCTAAAATTAGAATTATCAACTAGTAATAATTTTTGTTGTTGTTTTTTCTTTTTGTGGTGCTTGGAGTCACACCTATGGTCTCAGGCATGTGGGCAAGCTCTCTACCACTGAGCCACATCCCTAGCCCACAAAAGAAATTTTGAGAGTTACATTTTCTCTCTCATATCTACTGTCTATTTGAGAAATATTAACATACTCCGAAATAGGAAAGGCTAAAAGGAGAAGGCAATACCTTGAAAAAATATATATAAACATGTGTTAATTATCCAATACTGGGGCAGTATTTGTAAGCTTGCCCAAGGATAATTTAATTTTCTAGAACGATGTAACTGTGTTTGACTTTGCTGTTTCCCTATTGATTACAACCTAGTAGTTGTGCTGTTACATATTAACATGACTTCTGTTCAGTAAAGAAGAGAACCCTGAAGGTTATAGTTTATTTCCTATAGGACATTATCCACTTTTGTATACCACCTATGGGCAGTATTTTAATATGCTCTTATGAATGCCTATGAATACTTAGTTCTTCAAAATACTCTGAACCTTCTTTATCATCTTTCTGGTCTTCTTCATCAGTGAGTTAGTAAGTCTTAAACTAGTATTTATTTTATGTTTATATGAGAGTTATATTTTTAAATTTTTGAAAATTATTCTTTGACACCTATAGCCCATATGATACCAAGATGAACATCTTTTTGGACTTGGGGGCATGCTTTTGATGTAATAGGCTAACATGATTTAAACTTTTCACATGTCCACCTGTGAGAGGAGCTGAGAACAGGCAACAGGAAAGAACAGAGAGCTTGAGGCAAAAAATGGAAGAGGCCAAGTTGAGCAACCAGACAGGAGGACAGTTGCCACAATAGGAGTCACCCCTTTCTGGGTCCCAGCTGGCCCAAGCAATCAAGCTGTGTCGCTGTCTTCTTGATAATGCTTCTGAGAAGGTCCACCTTTGCACTACACAACTTAACCAGTGGGCTCCAGAATTTCTAGAGAGGCTACGGGCAGCAATCTAGCTGCACAAGTTGGGGTGTGTGGATAATTGTTACAAAGTTGCCTTGAACATATAAAGCAAGTGCATCATGTCCCTTAAAACTCCCTCCCAATGGCTCTGCCATAGCTCACAGTCAGAGGTTGAGCTTAAGGAAAATAGGATGTTTTAGTTATTGCTGCAAATATGAAAAAAGAAAAAAAAAAAAGCTACCATCAGAGGGCAGTGTTTGTTCTTTAATTTATCCAATGGTAGATTTGACCTGGCACCAGAAGAACGCTGGCTATATTTTCTTATAATTTAAACAACGTGTCTTCATCCACATTCAGGGTAAGCTTTGCTCAACCTTTCATTGCCTTTAAATACTCTTTTTAAAATGCTAGGATGGCCGGACACGGTAGTGCACACCTGTAATCTCAGCTATTTGGGAGGCTGAGGTAGAAGGATCATAAGTTCAAGGCCAGCGTAGGCACTTTAGCGGGACCCTGTCTTAAAATTAAAAAAATGGAAAGGGCTGGGGCGGGAGCTCAGTGCTAGCGCATCCTGGGGTCCATCCCCAGTACAACATAAAATGCTAGGATGCCTGTGTCATACCCAGAGGCATTTTTTTTTTTTAAGGTATCTTAGGCACTGACTCCATGCCAAGCACTACTGTGGGTAGCGGAATGCAAGGAGAACAAGGAGGCCAGGAACCTGCCTTCATGGAGCCCACACTTCGCTGGGGAGAAAGATCACCTAGTCAAAAACACTACGCAAAAAATGTAAGGTAATATAAGGTTGGCCCTTCATTTAATCATCATTTCCTCCTAAAGAATATGAAAAGATCAAGGAAGATAAATTATATAAGCCTGATAAAGCCACTGTATGCAAATTCCAAGATTGGGAAACTAGAACACTTGTATGACCAAGTCACATTTTTTCGTTTTTTGCTCAATAAACTTTATTTTTAAAATCCAGCTTTTTTTTTTCTTTCTGTTTCTGATTTCTTTGTTTATTCCTGGGCCTGTCCTCATTTTCTTTAAAAGGTTGATGAGAAGGAACCAGGAGTTAGTTTTTCTTTTGCTTTCCCTCTCTCCAAATCTGAGGGTTTCATTCACAGCTGAGCCTAAACCTTCCCTTGGAACTGGGCCACTTGCCTCCAACTCTCTTCTAAGCTCCAGGTATATGTTAGCCTTCTTCCAGGTATACAGAGGTAACACTTACTAGAATCCAAAGTAACTTAGACTGTGAAATAGTATCACATTCAAAGAAAAAGATCAAGATTTTATAATATTTTGAGCAACTGAACTAAAACCAACAGGATGAAATATTGTGGAAATAAAAGTAATATTCACCACTTATATTAAGAAATATTAACTGCAGTAGCACAGGATGAAAAAGAACTCACTTAACAGCAATTAATGTGAAACAGGAGGTTTAATCAACAGTAGATTCAGTGTGAACGCTGAGGAGTGGCTGTCAAGGAGCTAAGGTAATCCTTTGCTACACTCATTGAGGCTTAATGTCCAGATCAAGGAGAGGAATAGCTCCATTTTATGCTGCACTGACCAGATCCTGTCTGAAAATGTGTTCTCTTCCAGGAATCTCGTTTCAAAAGGAACATTGACATACTGAAGTAAACCCCTTAGAGTGACCATGTCATGTGAGAATCCTTTGAAAGAAGTGGAGGAATTTTTGCCTGGAAAAGAGATTGCTCTTCGGGTTTTCAGTTATTTAAAGACTTCCATGTAGAAAAGTATATTAAGTACCTTCAGAGTGAGCAAGGCACAGTGAGTGGAAATTTAGGGAGTAGCTCTCACTTCAGTGAAAGACATACTTTCCTGAATATCAAATGCTAACAGTGAAAAGGATGAATTTGTGAAGTAGTGGCCAGGCAGTCCCTGAAAGCAATCCAGAGAGGCACTAGAGGAGGTCAACCATCAGTGTTCTACAGCTTTCTTGGAGTGGCATCCCAGGGAGACAGGGTGTGTGTGTGTGGGGGGGGGGGGGGGGTGCAGGGAATGATCATTGTGGAGTGAAAAAAAAAGGAAAACTAAGGAGTTGGAAATAGGACTTTTAATTTATCCATAGCAGGTCAGTTCTTATGTGTTTGAGTTTTCTCCATTTCAGAGGGCCCACTGATGCATTTGTTAAGGTTCTGCTTCTAAAATCAGAATTTGAAAACCATCAGAGATAACAGCTCTCTTTACCAACTTGGACACAATGCCCTCATTCACCTATGGAATTTTCCAACCTTTCTTGGAATGGGCTCCTTGGGGGAGGAGATGGGGTGGGGAGAAAGAAAGAAAAGAAGAAGCAGACTTTCTCTCTTTTGGTTAGTGGCTCTTGAGTCTACAAGGCCTGGCAATCTCTGGAGATGATTGGCATTAACCTTTAAGCCTGTCTTCACCGGCTCCCTTTCCCCTTCCTCCTCTCTTGCCTCTGATCTCCTGTAGCAGACAAAGCTTGCTCCCCATGCAGTGAGGAGAGAAATCCTGAGGCCTAGTTCCTGTCAGAATTCAAGGCTTGGACATCTTTACTTCTGTCCCCTGCCAGCTCTCCAGGAAACACTTGACCAGAACAGGCCCTTGGAGGGGAGCCTGCTGGGTAGAGGACCCCTCCCTGCTAGCTGGGGCTTCCCCACCACCCCAGGCTCAAGTTTTCTCCTCCTCATTCAGGACCTCCTCAGCACTACTCTACACCAGGGCTCCCCTAACCAGGCTTCTTCTCAAAGTTGTCATTTGTGTAGTTTTGTTTTCAAATATAGATTCAAGTCACTCCTCAGATTTCCAAATCTCCTAAAATGGGATCTAGGAATACTATTTGTAACAAACTTCCCCAGGGAACCCCATTTGTGATCTATGAATCTCTACTACACATTCTGGCACCGAGGCCATCTTATCTTACATGATTATTGGCTTATTTAAACATCTTGTCTTCCCTTACAGTGAAGGACCACGTGACTGTGTGTCACTTGATTTTGTTTCTCCATTTCCTACCACCAAATCAGAATGTAGGAGTTGCTCGTCAATGTTCACAGTTGACATTGGGGTGATGCACGAGAAACCCCTGGTGTCCTCTCTTCTTGTTTTATCTTCTGAAATTTTTGGCTGTCAGTCACTATTTTGGTCAAGAGACAAACTTTGAATCTCTACTCAGAATGTTGATTCTCAGACTTCAGGGTGGATCAGACTCACCTGGAGGATTTGTTGCAACACAGATTGCTGGGCCTGTCTAAAGGGTTTTGATTCATTAAGCCTGGGGCAGGGCCTGTGAATCTGCATGTCTAACAGTCACCCCTCCCTCAAGACCACACTTTGACAAACATTGTGTTGAGTTTTTGCTTTCCTTCTATTTTTGGGAAATACACAATCCACAATTCCCTTTTGTTCATATTAGCTCCAATATACTCCATAAAATCTCTCTGCTTATAGATCACACCCCATCCCCTTTCTATGGCTCAAGGGTTTCTCCCCACCCAGACACTATGCACTTAGAATCCTTTCTTCAGCAGAGGGAAGGGTTACCTCAGGCTGAAGCACTGAGAAAGCTTCCCAAAAGAGGTAGATTCCAGCATGTCTTTCAAGGGATATTTGTCTATTTAGAAGGAAGGGGAAAGAGCATTCCTCACACAGGCACCATATTGATGGAGACCCCTGAGAACAAGGGTATGAGGAACAACCTCATGCTGAAACAACAAGTCTTCAATGAGGCGGTGAAGTATGTCACAAGCAGGGACTTGTCTGTTGTCAGAACTACTAGAACCTTTTAAATGCAGTCAACTGCTCTGGGGTCTGAGTGATGCTAGTTTTGTTGTAATAGATTATGAAGCTGTTCGGGAGCCTGGAGGCGGGGGTGGGGGAGCTGCAGCCTGCAAGGCGGCATGGGCAGTGCCGTCAGGGGAATGGGCATGTTTACTCTGAGGCGGGGGCAGATCTTTCCACTTCTTCTTTCTGTGGAAAAAGCCCCCACCCCTGTGGGGTGTGGCAAGAGCTGACCTGAGGAAGAAGCTTTGCTCAATAGGAAAGGAGCCGAGATGGTGAAATGAGGAAGCTACTGGGCTTCAGCTTGATGGTTTTGAATTATGAAAAGAACGTGTGAGAAGTGAACACAATTGATAGTGGAAAACTGGAAACAACCCAAACTTCCATCAATAAGACATCGGTTACATAAACTGTGGAGCATCTGTACATACCGTGAAGCCCACGGGGGGAACAGGAGGTAGAGCTGGACCCAGTGACCTGGAAATAACTTCTAACTAGTGACTAAGCCAGAAAAACAAGTCACCCAAGAGTGAGCATGTTATAATCTTACGATTTTAAAAATACATCAATAAAAGCTCTTGGATGTTTACAAGCTGACTGCTCACAATCCTCTGTGGAAAGGGGGTGAAGTTTAAGTGGGATGTGGAATTTTTTCAAACTAATTTTCCAAATATTTTGAAGTTTTTCAAACATATCATTGTAATAAATACTAGCTAACACTTATTGTAAAGCACTGTTCTAAGTGCTTTAGACTTATTACCTTGTTTAATCTTCCCAACATACCTCTGGAGACAGTTATTAATTTCTCCCATTTTACAGATACAAAATGTGAGGCACCCCAGAATTTGTATACTTACTTTCTCAATGGACCCAACTGGTCCATTGGATAATAACTAATTTTTTAAAAAAATTAATTCAAAAAGAACAACTAAATGCAAATAAAAAAGCAGGAGTCTCTAAATTTGTCTCTTTTAAACATTGATCCAAAGATTCCCCTGTTTTTTTTTGTTTTTTTTTTTTTTTTTTTGGTTCCAGGGATTGAACCCAGGGCCGCTTAACCACTAAGCCACATCCTTAGCCCCTTTTTGTATTATATTTAGAAACAGGGTCTTGCTGATTACAGCTGTGGGCACACTTGGCCCCAGCCCTTTTTTTTAATGTTCTATTTTGAGACAGGGTCCTGCTTAGTTATTTAGGGCCTCCCTAAATTGCTGAGGCTGGCTTTGAACTTTCAATCCTCCTGCCTCAGCCTCCAGAGTTGCTGGGATTACAGGCATGTACCACCATTTCCAGCTCAAAGATTCGCTCTTAATTTCAACTCAGATGTAGATAATTTAGGCCTGAAATCAATAATTTCAGGGTCCAAGGCAACCTCGCTTCTCTCCCCTGCCCCAAACTGTTGGTTAATGTTTTTGGAACAGGAACAAAATTATTTTACCACCCAAATAGAGATTAGTCTTAATATGTAAGTATCTTTGAACAAGGTATAACTATCTCAGATTTAATTGTATAAATCTAATTTAATATTATTAAGGTGTAAGTAGGAATTATATCTAAAAGACAGGATGTGAAAAGAGAGAAGACAGGCAGAAAGGAGAGGACATAAAGAGTACCATTGGGCTCACATGGGGAAGACCAGATGCTGCAGTTGATTGTACACCAGTTATTAATTATACTACTTTATAGTGACACAAGCCTTACTTTTTATAAACCCTTGCTCATTATTCAGGTGGAATGACACAGCCAGAGCCCTGGTCAGCCTGGAGGCAATAAGAGGGTGGCAAGATCACAGGCTGGGGAAAAGTCCCTAGCACTACACCAGGCAACTAAAAGATAGGGCAAGAGTTCTGATTGTAGCTACTAAATGTAGGGACTTTGCTCCCACCCCTTCCCTACCCAATCCCATTTCTGGAATCATCCTCCTACTTCTTTCCCATCATTCTTTGCTTCCCTCACTACATACTCAAATTCACAGTCACAAAAAGGAGGGAAATACGATATTTTTTTAAAAAGAAATTTGTCCTATGGGGTTGGATTTGTAATCCTAGTCCCTTGGGTCCAATTTAAAGCCCTACCAATTCTTTGAACTTTTTTTCACTTTATCACCTGCTGAAAATGGGTGAAGTTCCATAACCCAATTGCTTTGCCCCTTAATTAAACCCAGTCAATCTACTTATTGCTTCATTCTTTTTTTTTTTTTTTTTTTTTTGCTTCATTCAATCTTGAATTCTTTACACAGTCTTTCCACCTGCCAGTGCTGCAGCAGTTCTAGACATTTAAATGACTGATGGCTGGATTTTGCATATCCCTGGTGGCTTTGACACTGTGATCCCATCTCCTAAAAAGGCCATGCTAATGACAGGAAGTTACGGATATGCTGCACAAATCCATGTTCTCTAGAGGAGAATAAAAATAAAAATGAAACCAATGGTACTACAGTTCCTCTGGGCTAAGTGGATGACTCCTGAAACTTCCTGCAGGGTATGTTTGGCCTGATGGTATAGGAGGGAAAAAACTAGCGTGGGTTACAAGGAAAGCATCTGCTGCTTTTTGTTTCACAAGCTCCACATTTCTTGCCCGGGTCAGGGCCCACATAGTTCTAAAAATTGCCACCAGGGGGCAGGAGTATGCCAGTGTTACAGTGTTTGGCCTCTCCACCTGTCTGTTTTGGACTTTGGAAGAATCTCTCTCCCCCCACTCTCTCTTTTTTTTGGGCAGGGGTTTGCTGGGCATTGAACTTAAGGGCACTGGACCACTAAGTCACACCCCCAGCCCTATTTTGTATTTTATTTAGAGACAGGGTCTCACTGAGTTGCTTAGGGCCTCACTGTTGCTGAGGCTGGTTTTAAACTCTCAATCCTCCTGCCTCAGCCCAGAGCTGCTGGGATTACAAGTGTATGCCACTACACCTGACTCTCTTTTTCTTTCTTACTGGAGTTTAACCTAGGAGCATTCTTGCACTAAATTATACCCATAGCCCCTCTTTATTTTTATTTTGAGATAGGGTCATCCCAAATCGCCCAGGTTGGCCTCAAACTTGAGATCCTCCTGCCTCACCCTTCAGAGTTGCTGGGATACAGCTATGCACCACCACACTGGGCGAAATTTCTTCACAGAGGAATTTCTGATACTTTTGTACAGATTAAGAAATCAAGGAGAATGAGGCAAACAGGTGACAGCATTTCATGAGTGGCAGAGGTGGAATGTAATCCATGGGCTAGGCTTTTTTAGAGCTCACCTGAGTTTATAGTTGATTTCCACATTAGTTTTCAATGTTTTATAGCCATCTTTTTTGAAGGTAATACATTAAGAACACTTCCATGTTGCCGTAATTCTTTTTTTTTTTCCTCTTTTCTTTCACATATTCCTAATTTTTGTCATTTATAATCCTTTCAGTACTTTCCCCAATATCATAAACAGAGCCTTGTGTCCTTAGACCTTTATGGTGTTTCCCTTAATTGATATATTTCCTTCTGTGTTGGCATCTGCACTGTTGTCTGTGACTTAAAAACGTCAGCAGAATCACTGGGATATGTGTGTGTGTGTTAATGAGATTGCTCTACATGTGAGGGCTGGCTAGACACCCTCAACAGGAACACACGCTCTTGGGGTGATTTACCAAATGAATCAGCGTATGCCTCACAGTCCCCCACAGTCTGCTGCGTTAACTAGCATAATGGATGTGAAAGGTGTTTCCCGGGGGAAGTTTCTAATGCCCAAGATGTGTGGATCCCCCAGAAATACTGAATAGTGCCCCTGCCTTCCACAGGTGGGGTCACAGGCCTGGGGCCACACCTTGCAGAGCGGCATTCTAGGCTCGACTCCTGAATGACTAGCTACAGACCCAGGGGAGTCCTGGCCCTTGGAGTTTGACGAGATGGTAGTTGACTTCTTTAATTTGCTCTAATGGAAATGGAGTGCCTAAAGGACAGAGACCTGGGGCCTCATCAAGTCCACAGAACAAGTTTTAAGGCTCTTTCTGTACCTGCCTGATAATAAACATCGTGTGCACTTGGCCGAATTTGGGATGAGATTTGCTTTCCTTGTGATGGTGAGGCAGTGGGTCAAGAGACCTGTGCATCTCACCCATTCTCTACCAGGTAGACCTTAATAATCACCACGCTTCCTAAGATTGGTTCTAAAATCTTATTTACACCCTATTTCAGAGAAAATCCCCCAGCAAACATAACTGCATCCCTTTCCTTCTTCAGTCAGGGAAAAGTCCCAGTGAGGGTGAGGGAAGAGACTTCACCTACATCCTCTCTCCGCATGTCCCCTCCAGCTGGAGGAAATAGCTTTGCCTGCTCTCTGCTCTTTACAGGCCTGTTTCCTGCAGCTCCTTTTTCGCCCTCTGAGCAGTAGTAGCATGTTTTACACATAACAGTGTGTTCCCTAATTAACACACCCTTGGGCAAGGTTTCCTAAGCTACATTGTACCACTTTTGAAAATCTGTTTATATCAAATGTTTAAGGCAACAATGTACCTTGAAATATAAGATAACATTGCAAAGTAAACCATTTATGTAATTTTTTTCTTTTTTTGATACTGGAGATTGAACCCAGGGGCACTTAACCACAGAGCCACATCCCCAGCCCTTTAAATTTTTTTTTTTTTTTTTTTTTTGGGTGGTGCTGGGGATCGAACCCAGGGCCTTGTGCTTGTAGGGTAAGCACTCTAACGACTGCCAGAATGGCTCATCTTAAAAACAATTATACCAATCGTTGAAGAGTATATGGAACCACTAAACTCTGCCCATTGTTGGTAGGAATGTAAATCAATGCTATTTTGGGCAAGTATAGGATAGTGTCTATTAAAGCTAATTGTGTATCTGTACTGTAACCTAGTAATTCCATTCCTAGCATATTACCAAGGAAACTGAATTTACCAAAAGAATTTACCAACAAGAGCATTTCTAGCAGTTTTATTCACAGTAATCCAAAATGTGAGACGATGCAGAAGTCATTCACAGAAGACTGGATAACCAGATTGTGATATGTTCATAGAATGGAACACCATATGGCAACACAAAAGAGTAAATTGCTGTTATAGAATGCCCTATGTTGAGAAAATAAATCAGTATAGTCGAAGCATATATGCCATTTGATTCAATTACATTCAGGAAAAGATGAAAACAGTCTATGGTGGTCGAAGTTGGAGTAACATCTCTTTAACTTTTAGGAGACTGGATATTCAGTAGGAAGGAGACTAGGCAGCTTACAGAGTGCTGGAGATGTGCTGTGCCTGTCTCTGTAGCCTTAACAACAGTGTATTTATATGTAAACATTCCTTAAACTGTGCATTTAAAATCGGTACACTTTGCTGTACCTCCATAAAATAAAAAGAAATGTGGAACAAAAATAGCAACCAATTTAGACAAAAACAAAGTAGACCACAGAGAGGGAAGTCTGACCACAGCAGTGAATGGAGATGGGAGCTGTTATTTCTGAGATAGACTCTTTGGGAATTGATGAACCAACAAGAAGACACCTCCTTAGAAGGAGGGAAAAATAAAAATTAAAAAATAAAAAAAAAGAAGGAAAAGTGTAAAAGCATGCACTCCTTGCGATTACATAAAATTACAGTGGCATGTGCCTGTAATCCCAGTGACTTGGGAAGCTGAGACAGGAGGATGGCTAGTTCAAAGCCAAACTCAGTGACTTAGTGAGGCCCTAAGCAATTCAGTGAGACCCTGTTTCTAAATAAAAATTTTAGGGGCTGGGGAGATAGCTCAGTCGTTAGAGTGCTTACCCTACAAGCACAAGGCCCTGGGTTCGATCCCCAGCATCACCCAAAAAAAAAAAAATTTAAAGGGCTGGGGATGTGGCTCTGTGGTTAATTTATGGGGTTTCAATTTGCATTTTCCTGATTTAAGCATTTTTATTTTATTTATTTATTTATCTATTTATTTTTGGTACCAGGGATTGAACTCAGAAGTGCTCAACCACTGAGCCACGTTCCCAGCCCTTTTTATTTTTTATTTTGAGATGCTCTGGCTAAGTTGCTTAGGGTCTCACCGAGTTACTGAAACTGGCTTTGAACTTGTGATACACCTGCCTCTGCCTCCAGAGCCACTGGGATTACAGGCATGAGCTACCACACACCCAGTGAGCATTTTATAAATGTGATACTGGGGATGGAATCCAGAGTTTTGTGCATGCTGGGAAAGCACTCTATCACTGAGCTACATCTCCAGCCCTGAAGTGAGCATCTCGTGCTTATTGTCCATTTGAATATCCTCCTATGAAATTTTGCTTGTTTTGCCTATTTAAAAAAATTAGGTTGCCTTTTATTGATTTGTAAAACCTCTTTATAGAGTCAGAAATGAGTTCTATGTTTGTTACACATATTATAAAAATCTCCCAATGCAAGACTTGCCTTTCGCTCTCAATATGCCTTTGATAAACATCTTTAATTATAATTAATCTAATTCATCTTTTTTTTTCCTTTTGGGTATTGCCTTCTGTGTCATGGCTAAATAATCATTGTTTTCCATAAAGACATGTCTATATGGTCCTATTTTCTTCTAGAAACGTTTTAGTTTTAGCGATTAGCTCTACAATTCATTCAAATGAAATTTTACGTGTGGTACAAAATGAAAGATCAAGATTCTTCTTTTCTTTTCCCTCATAAGAATATCTAGTTGCTTTAGCCCCATTTATTAACAAGATCCTCCTTTTCCCACTGCATTTCAGTGGTGATTTGTCATATAGCAAGTGACTAAATATATGTCGAGTTTATTTCTGGACTCTGTTCTCTTTTATTGACTTATTTTTCTGCTTTTACCCTCAAACAATGATATCTTAATTAATGATAAATTTCTATAAGTCTTCAAATCTGGTAATGTAACTCCTCTAACTTTGTTTTTCTATGCCTTTTGCATTGCCATATATATTTTAGAATCTTCCTATCAACTTCTTTTCTTGGAGGGGGAGGAGGAGGGTTACAGGGGACTGAACCCAGAAGCTCTTTTGAAATTGTAAGACAGGGTCACTAAGTTGCTGAAACTAGCCTCAAACTTTGATCCTCCTGCTTCTGCCTCCTGAGTAACTGGGATTACAGGTGTCTGCCACCACACTCGATTCCTCCTATCAATCTCTATTAAAATGTTGGTTGGAATTTTGATTGGGATTGCATTGACTCTGTAGATCAATTTGGTGAGATTGACACCTTAATAATACTGTTTCTAATTCATTCATGTCACATATTTCTCAATTTATATGTTTTCTTTAATTTCCCTTATGTTTTGGAGTTTTCAGTATAGGATTCTTCATATCCTTTGTTAGATTTATTCCTAGATAACTGGTGTTTTTAAATTTTATATGGTGTTTAAGGCTGCGATTGTGGCTAAGTGGTAGAGTGCTTGCCTCACATGCTTGGGGCACTGAGTTCAATCCCCAGAACCACATAAACTAATAAAATAAAGCCATCGTGTCCATCTCAACTTAAAAAAAAAAAAAAAAAAAAAAAAAAAAAAAATTACTGGTGTTTAAAATTTTTTCATTTTCTAATTAATGGTAGAAGCATATAGAAATAGTTGGTTTTGTATATTAACTTCCTATCTAACAACCTTATTAAATTCAGTTATGAATTCTAATAGTTTAGTTGCAGACTTCTTCAGAATTTCTATGTACATCATCATGACATCTGTGAATGACAGCTTTCTTTCTTCCTTTCTTTCTCCCAATTTTTCAGTATTGTTTGATTTTACCTCTAGGCTTTTTGTAGATGGATGTCATTTATCAAGTTAAAGAAGTCTCTCAATATTATTGGTTTGTAGAGTGTTATTATATTAACAAGTGTTGATTCTGTCAAATACTTTTTTGCATGTTGAGATGATTACAGTTATTCTCCTTTCATCTGCTAATGTTAAATTTATATTAGCTGATTTTCAAATGTATTAATCTTATATTACTAGAATAAACCTGGCATTACTGATCAAGATGTAATTTTTTAAATTTGTTCTTTGTGGGTAAACATGACAGTAGAGTGTATTTTTACATGTTATACATACATGGAGAAAGGTGTGATTTTTAAAAATACAATGCTGGCTTTGATCACTAGTACTTTATTTAACCTCTCTCCCACTGTTCCTGGCAGGTGCAGACTGAACACTTCTAGGTACCACTCCTGACTCTCAGTTGAGTTAGTGGGTAAATTTAGGGTTAATAAACCCTGGATTAGTAGTTTTTAAATGAGTGTTCCTTAAATGATTAACATGCTTGCATGCAAAACTAAGTAGGGACCTTACTCAAAGTTTAAGGTAATAAAGGAGACAGATACAAAATGAAGGCGGAGATGCCAGTTTATCCTGACTTTGGTTACCCATGGGATATCTGCAGGCCAGTTTAAGAGCTCTTGGCAAAGCCAGCCTCTCTAAGTCCCTCTTACAATATCACTTAACATGTTTTCCAGTTTCTTTCAGATTCTGAGTTCAGAGCCCAGACTAATGTGTCTATTGGATGACTGGGGCTGTAGTAGATTGATGTTGCATGTCACCCAGCTTTGGAAACAAGAATAGAAAAGGGCTATTGTGTTGTATTATGTACCAAATGCATGATTGACGTGGGGAACAGAAACTGATTCCCCATTCAGGAGCACTTTAAAATAAGATTAAAGATGCAGAAAAGGGCTTACATCCCACATGTGCCACACACCCCTCCTGTTATTGCCCAAACACCATACAGAGGACCTCAGTCCAGTACTAACGGGAGTAATTCAGCACTCAGTTCTTGAGGGTGCTGAAGAGAGTCAACAACACAAGAGGGACTGGGAGATGCAAATGAAGAAAAGTAATAATGACAGCAATAAGGGGAAAAAAAAGGCACCTTATATATCCCCAGAGCTAAGTAGTACCTGGCACAGAGCGGGGGCTTTATGAATATTTGCTCAATGAATGGTCATTCTCTGTGTACGACACCGAGGGGCATGGAACAAGAAATAAGATATTTCTGTGCATTAGGACTTGAAACAAGCCAAAACAATTGAATGCATATTACTAAAAGTTAACAGACCTAAAAAGCTTTGATGTCAAAATCATAGAGAAGACACTGAAATGTAATTCCCTGTTGGGACATTGGGGTTGAGAATGTAGAGTGGGGTAATGAAGTTGGTTTTTTAAATTTCTAGTTGACTGATATTAAGAAACCTGTGGGCACTTCTCCAGTGAGTGCTCAGGAACCTTTAACCTTCCCTTAGCTCTCTCCTCCTCAGTTGCTGTCAGTCTGGGGGAGGGGAGATTTAGTTCATTTTAGGAACATTTAAGAGTGAGATTCCTGGTCAATATCCCACAGGTGAGTCCTGGAACTTCAGTAAGAAGGGTAGAACTGAGACAAACCAGTCTAGAAGGGTTACTGGACTTTTTGGGTATGAATTTTCTAAAACCCTCCAGACAACAGCAAAAAAAAATACATATTGTTTCCCCACAGACCTAAACCTCACAGTTACACACAATATGATGAAGTGTTGGGCCAGGTGCAGTAGCTCATGCCTGTAATCTCAGCGGCTAGGGAGGCTGAGGCAGGAGGATCACAAGTTCAAAGTCAGCCTCAGCAACTTAGCAAGACCTTGTCTCAAAATAAGATATTAAAAAGATCTGGGGAAGTGGCTCAGTGGTTAAGTGCCCCTGGGTTCAATCCCTGATAGCAAAAAAAAAAAAAAAAAAAAAAAAAAAAAAAAAAAAATCATGAATCTAGAAAAGGGTAGCTTGGTATTAGAAAGGACAATATGTCCCATTAAAAAAATTGAGAGCCATACTAAGATTGTATTTCTGTCACAGACTTTGTAAAGGCATTTCTTCTTGTGAACACGTACTTTATGCAAAGAGTTATTTCATTCTAAATGCAACTGTCTTTACAAACTCAAATATTTTTCTTTTCATACTCCTATTTTCCCCCCATCATTTAATATGCCTTACTGGTGATATCTCTACTGAACTGTTTCAATCTTCTGTATATTTTGCATTCCTATTGTGCTACTAAGTTTTATTCTTCTAGTACTGAAAAAGAGGACATGTTTTTCTTTTTGTATTTATGGACTCTCTCTCTCTCTCTCTCTCTCTCTCTCTCTCTCTCTCTTTTTAACAATGTGTGATGTCTTCATTCACCTAAACCCAAATCCAAATGGCATTAACTGGGTACGTGGCAAAGCTCTGTTTCTCTGCCTTGTCTTGAGCAATTAGTTCCTCTACATCAACTTTTGTCTTGGGCAATTAGTTCCTCTACATCCATTCTCTAGATTCACTAAATGAACTGCTTTTGCTCAACAATTTGTCATTCCTCATATGTTGCAAATCACATAATGTCAACTTTGTTTTGATATCATGATTATATGAGTTTCCAATTCTTGGGTTATATTTGTATAGTCCTCCTTTTCTTAATGAATATTCGCATTGCATTTGTTCTGTCATGTCATAGTAAAATGTATAACCATTGTCAATGCAGGTCAGGGTTTTTAATCAACAGTGAAAAAGAAAAGAGAACTATGTAAGCTCAAAAGTATGGGGTGCAGACCTCAACCAATTCAGAGAAGCCTTTATTCATTTGTGAACTTGGGCACCATCGGGGCACATTTTCTGGATGAGAAAATGGCTCTCAGTTACAGAGCGGATTTTGGTTTTATAGGGTACAATGAAGATGATGTAATCATTGGAAGCTGTGTGCATGCAGTTTTGACTGTCAGGAACTAGTTGTACAGGTTAAAACTTTAATTTAGGAGTGTAGTTGTAAAAAGGTTGAAAATCATTGTTGTCTGGGGAGATAAGAGCCCAGACCCACAGGGATGAGTATCAAATACTGTCCATTGGTTTTTATTGTGCCTCCATTTAGGACTAATCTGCCATGGGGTAAAGTCAAGGTTTAGGGCCCTGTATTCAGTATCCACCCCTTTCCCCGAAGGCCCATTGTTCCTTGGCTAGTTACCCCTCCCTCCTCCTGAGCCACTCCTCTCTTCATTTTTCTTTGGGGGCTACCTTACAGGAGTATTATTTTCCATAACCTTTCAAAATGAATTCAGTTTATGTCACAGTGTTCCCTGCTGCCACGGAGAGCCCGCTGATAGTGCTGAGCAGCTTCCTCTATAGATCTTCTTTGCTTCTTTTTTTGGCACGGGAAATCGAACTCAAGCGCACTCAACCACTGAGCCACATCCCCAGCCCTATTTTGTACTTTATTTGGAGACAGGGTCTCACTCAGTTGCTTAGCCTCGCATTGCTGAGGCTGGTGAACTTGTGATTCTCCTGCCTCAGCCTCCAGATCCATTGGGATTACAGACATTCTTGCTTCTTTGCTTTGGGTTACTCCTGGATACATACTGGCTATTCCCCTGGGATCTGATACATATTGCAGAATATTTTACAATCTGTTATGAAAATTGATCCAGAAATAATGAAATAACTTTGGAACTTCTTGTAAAAAAAAAATGAATGAAATAGAAAAACATTATCTTTAGTAACAAAGTGGATGTATAAAGAAAGAACCTAAAGTAATGATAGCAACAAAGGTGTCTGAGCTGTTTCTGTCCTCACCTAGCAGGTCATCAATAGTTGCCTTTTAGGAAAACTGTGGGAAATTGAATTGAGGAAGTAAAATGTATCCATATTTTAAGAGGAAAGCATGACATTTTTGAAAAGTTAGAAAATTGGAGATATTCCCTTTTTTAATCTACTATTATGATCAAATTGGAATTTTTCTTGTCATCTCTCAGAGGAAGAATGTTCAACAAAGTCAATAGAGTCAATAGAGGAAGACCATATTGTTCAAGCAATCTAGTTCAAGAAGTCAAGGTTGGCCTAAAAACTTGAAGAGAAGTGTCTCATATACTCTCCATATTTTAGGAGAGGTGACATTAACGAATTCTCGTTTGGAAACAGTTCTTCCCATAGATCTCCCAAAGACACATTTAAGAGGATGTCAGCGTGGGGCGAGGAATGTAGCCAAATAACATTTTAACTGGGATAAAATTAGCATTTGAAGAATAGAAGAAAAAAGTTTGTCTGTATAAAGCAAGCTAAGAATAGTCTATTTTGGCAAGTCATAAACCATTCAGTGATAAAGACAATAAACTTATTTATATTGATTATGATAATGTAAGTAAATATCTAAATATATTATGACCTGTCACCAGCACCTGTGGATTTGACTCCAGGGGTCAGGGTGTTATTTCCACTGAATTCCACAAAGTATCTCATAGATAATGAACATGCTCACAGCGGTAAAACAATAAAACAAAATCCAATATAAAAATGATTCTTTTCAACACTGCAAAACTTTGGGGTACAGTCTCACAAAAGGAAATAAAGTCAAGCATTGATACTGGACCTCATGACTCACTTCTTATTTAACCTAACGCAACCTTTGTCTTCCACAGTAATCAGGTAAAGCATGTTTTATTTCATTATCATGAGTTTGGTATCTGCCAGAGGACCTTGGGACAGCTATGCAACTAGCCTGTCTGATGTGTAATTTGTCACTTTTTGGGAACTGCATGCAGGCAAACTAATCAGTGACAAGACTAGCTGGAGGAAATAATGATATTTGTTGAGATTCACAGAACCGAAAAGCATCTTGTGACTAGGCAGTGAGAACCAGATGTGCAACATCTGGCCACCTACTGTGAGAAGGCACCTGCCAGTCTGGGAACACCCTTTAACCACCTATATAAAGCACTCCTCAATCAGTTTTCCAAGCAAGAAGGGGCAAGAAGGGTTTTATGACAAGAGTCCTCCACCTTCTCATCCAACTGGCTTTTCCAATAAAGTCACCTTCCTTTCCTCAGCCCTTTGTCCCTTGACTTAACCAGCCTGGTAGGTAGCCAGCAGTCAAACACGGGTCCAAAAACTGAAAGATTTTAAAGGCATTAAGTAGCAGTTAGCTCTATTTCTTTGTCAGTATTACCCTAAACATCTCTTTATCCTTTATTTTAAGATTTCCAGTTTTGTTGTCTATTCTGTTGTTTTTCAAAAGGCTCTTATTATAAAGAGAAATTACTTTCTGGATCCTAATGGATTTGAGAAGCAACTGACATCTGGAATGTGCCTCTTCCTCTATATCTCAGGAAAAAGTGAGCAGTTTTTTCCTGGAGGCTGATGTCCCTGACCTGGGCAATAGAGTTTCCTATTTTTTCCCTTTTCCCCTTTTTTTCTTTATTTCTAACTTGCATTTTGCAGCATTTGGTAAGGTAACAGGGAGTGTTAGGCTTCCTCTCCCGGGCATTCAGCTGAAGGATGTGCTCAACACATTGAAAACAGTAGCTGGAAAAGAGAAACACACCCACCCTCCAGAAAGCTTGACCCTCTCCCTCGCTCCCTCCCCATCGCTCTCCATGTCCTCCCTATCCTGGTCTCCCCTCCTCCTCAGAGGCCTGGAGGCCCCACTGGGATTGCACTGTTCAGACCAAACCAGTGTTCAAGCCAACTTTGTCCCCATTGAAACTTTGGTTGTGTGCCTCACTGTGTCCTCTTATACGATTTTTTTTAAAGTCTGTGGAAAAAACTGTTTCCAAACTGCCATATTCCAATATCATCTCTCTTAAGGATTTTTTGTTTGTTTGTCTAGTTTCAAGTGCTGGGAATTGAACTCAGAGTCTTGTGCATGCTAGGTAAGTGTTCTACAACTGAACCACATCTCTACACCCGCCTCTTAAACTTTTGAGATCACACAAGAGACTTCTCTTAATAACAGTCACATATAAAACACGATTGTGTAAAATTACTAAGGGTTAACCATTGAGATTCAGACTCATTTGAGGTCAGAATTGCTCTGCATGTTCTGTATAAAATAGTTCGTTGTGTTGCCCTTTCTTTCTTTCTTCCTTCTTCTTCTTCTTTTTTTTTTTTTTTTTCTTTAATTGAGAGGAGGGAGTATCAGGGATAGAACCCAGGGGTACTTAACCACTGGGCCACACCCCCTCCCTTTTTTAAATATTTTTACTTAGAGGCAGGGACTTGCCTCTCAAGAGCAGACACTAAAGAAGACAGATTTTTTAAAAATATTTTTTTAGTTGCATATGAGCACAATGCCTTTATTTCTTTTTATGTGGTGCTGAGGATCGAACCCAGTGCCTCACATGTGCTAGGCGAGTGGTCTACCACTGAGCCACAGACCCAGCCCCAAAAGAAAACAGATATAAAGAGTCCAGAGAAGTATCTTTTGAGAGAGACTCCATCTGGGATATCAAGGTATGTGCCTTGCAAGCTCCTCTGAAGCCTTTCCTGGGGTTTAGTTGGTCCCTTTTGACTATCTCCTTGGTAACATCAAGAGTCAAGAACTGCCAACTTTCAGAATGGGTCAGTGTCTTAACATCTCATAAGTCTGAGTGAGTCATGTCTATCGATATTTAACTGAATACTTCTTCCCTGAGAAACTGCCTCTATAAAAGTTGTATGTTTGAAAGACTTGGATCAAGTGATCATCTGGGAACAGCCTCCTTCCTGGCAAGACTTTCAGTCCCTAATCAACCCCCCACATGCACACTGAACCTTTAAAATCATGGTGAAAACCAGAGGCCTCTTGCATCAGCCTTTCATCCGGATTATTCAGCAGGAAGATGCTACACAGCAAGAGAAAGGGATTGTGTGAGATTCCTTCAATTGTAAATTATCTCCAGAAAGTCACCACACCATGCTGATGCCTTCCAAACAGTCTCAGTTGCAATAGGTGATCTTCCGCTATGCTGGTCTTCCTTACCTGTGCCCCATATGAGGCTTCTCCACATTTCCCATTTAATCAGCAAAAGTGTACTGTTCAGCAACTTCTTATCACCTTTAGGTTGACAGACTTGAAAAAGATGGTCAAGTTGCTGAAGTTGCTTTCTCTTCTTAACATAATGATAACATCTTGACCACAGTTGTCTATGATTTTAGGCAAATTTTAACTGCTCTCAGCCTAGGGTTTCCCCAAGATTAAGTAATACTAGCCATATAAAGCATTTAGCACACACACAAAAAGCTTTGGTAATTGTTAATGGTAATGAAAGAGAAGAATAGGACTAGTTAGTAAGGAGTATTCTTTTATAATATTTTTTCCTACCCGCGCCACCATCTGTTTCCTTTCGCCATCGCAACACCCATAGTCTTAAAGATCTTTAGGGATAGAAACTTCTCCCACTCTAATTTGGTTAAAATCTGAATATATTTGTGATACAATAAGATGTGCCATCTTACTCATGTCCTCCTCCTTCCCATGTCCACCCAGTGTCTCAGAGGGATGCCATCTTTGAGGAATTGGCCTTCCTAGCTCTGGCTGCATTCTTATCATTCTGTGGCTCCCTGGTGCAAGTTCTGGGATTTTCTGGCATAGTATTACTAAATAAATAACCAACTGCATCACCCAGGGTCTCAAAAGGAACCAGATGGTGCATTCTAACAAAGATAACTCAAGGAGAATTTATAGAAGAACTTCTAACAAAGGATCAGTTAGGGAAAGGCAACAATAAAGGACAAGGCAGTTACACAGGGTAGGTAAGACAGAGCTGTTACCTACCCTAAGCCCAGAGGGAAGGACCAGCACCATGAGTAGTTCCTAGACCCAGAGGCAGAGATTTATGTACAAAGAGTCACCTCAAGAGGAGGAATGTGACCTTTGGTTGATAGGTACCACCAGTTTGAGACAAATCCATGGGAAAATGTTAAGAGGATAAAAAATTGAACCTCACTTTCCTCTTTCTCTAATCTGTCAAGACTCCTTATTAGCCATATTTGGAAGTCAGAGGGCAAGGCAGAAGTCACCATTGAAGTCATCTTCCTGGGCAGCAGAAGTGTGTGTGGAAGGAGGATCTGAAGGGGCAAGGGGAAGTAATGTGGCACATTAAATAAGTAAAAGTGAGCCATGTATGGATCAATAATGATGACAGATGGGTAGTGATATGACCTAAGGATCATTATTAACCCAATTCCTTGCAACTGGAGTCCTTGAAAAAATCAACTAAGGTCAAATAGCTTATACTGTACCTTTAAGAAAACCTTAAGCTTTTTTTTTTTTTTGGGTGCTGGGGATCGAACCCAGGGCCTTGTGCTGGCAAGCACTCTACCAACTGAGCTATCTCCCCAGTCCCAAACCTTAAGCTTTTATTTTGACCATATTTTCAATATCTGAATATAGTTATTCATGTTAACAGACCAGTCTCTGACATTTATCTTTGATTCTGAACATTTTCCTGTTTGAATATTCTGGCATGTGGCGACTGAGGGTGGACCCCACTTCCCACCCACTGAGGAAGAACTGCTTGGTGCTCAGTTCCGGCTATATGGGAGATCTTAGGCTGATAACCATCCTGGTCCTACTGGGGAATTCTGGTGCCAGGCTCTGTGCGTCTTTCCCTCTCCAGTACTCCCTAAGAGAACATTAGAGTGCACTCTCTTCTGCAGGTGGAATTAAGGTGTGCAAAACTGGGCAAAGATACAGAATCTGCTGCAGAAACTGCAACTCAGGACTGGAGGCAGAAATCCACATGCTCTATTCAACCTTCTAACCACACTGAAAGAAACCCAGAAAACAGCCTTTTGAACCTAGGAATGGAATAAACTAGTAAAGAGAGCCCACAGCTTTCTGAAGTCACTATCACTGGCAGGGGTAGGGCTCTGACCTAACTTCTCAGTCTGCAACCCTACTAGGTAGGGCCCTAAGAACAGAAAAGGTGGGTGGTCTATGTGGTGCCACTTGCATAACTTTGAAGGGCCTTCCAGACCCCAGCTGATCTCCCCTGCTGGTCTGAGGTTCTGTCTGAAGTTTCCATCATTAAGAGTTAATCTTTATGTGAAGAATTTTCTTTCAGAAGTCCTCTGTTAAAATGCATATGCTGCTTAAAAGGGTGTGGTGCTTGTTATTCTTTCTGTCTGATCAACATCTGGCTTCCCTTCTTTGTTTTGATATCTCTGCTTCTTATGAGTATTTGCAAGAAGCAGAGCCCAGCTTCTATCATAGACACCTCACTGAGAGGTATGGCATGTGCTGTCCTAGATCTTCCAGGAGCCAGGCAGGGGCACAGGACCTAAAGTCAAGCAACAATGAACTTGCTCCAGACTGTGCATTAGTTAGTGACACAACAGAATTTTAGGGCATTTATTTTTTGCATTGGGTGGCAGCAGTGATAGTAATCCTGCAGTGGGGAAAGCAGTGCAAGCCATGGTGTCCAATATTAAGGAGTGGCTGCAGCCATGTTCTCACAATTATTGGTTCTGGCACAGCCGTGGGCTGAGATTCCAACTGCTGCATAGCATCCCCTACCCCTGCCCATTTCTGAATCTCATCCTCAGCTTTTCCAGAAAGACTGGAGTTTCCCAGCGTCCTTTTACTAAATTTCCATGCTACTTAAATCAGACAGGATCATCTTCATTTGCAAAGAAACTGGGAACACTGACTGATACAAAGGGTGACATATTAACTCAAGATCAGTCACAGATAGATTCACTTTTCTAAGAAGCTAGTTGCCCCTTTGGGAAATAGCAGGACCCCAGGGAAAGGGTTTTGTTCATAGTAGGAGGAAATCAGGAAAGTCTGATCTTGTGGGCATTGACTGATGGAGCTTGCCAAGAAGGACTGGACAAAGGTAACCTGAGGAACATCCATGGTACTGGGCGGGGCCACTACAGGATGGAGATGTTGACAGGAAATATGGGGTTACTCTAAGAGCAAAAGCTAATGCTATCTAAGGGTTGCCACTGGTACTACAGAATGAAATTACCTAGGAGAATAAACTTCTCTTGGGAAGTTTCTGCCTGTTAAAGTAGGGTTTGTTTTTTTTTCTCTTTGATTTCTGCTGACATTTAGTCTGCATGGTAGTAGAAATCGGTTCTTAGGATTTCTATTCTCTCTCGGTCCCCTTCTTCTCCACAGCAATTAAACCCCTTTTAAGATTTAATAAATGGAGATAAAAAGTTCAAAGACAATGTAAATTCTCAACTACCAAAAGGACAGGGGCTGTGTCTTTATTATATTTTCCTAGAGAGGAGCTGAGGACTGGTTTGTCATTCTTTGAAGGAATGGAGGGAGAGAGGATGTGAGGATGCTGAACACTGGCTAAGAAGTGATTCATGATCTTCTTGAAGAGTAAAAGTGGCCCATAATTAGCACACTTCATCCTTTCCGCATTTCTCTTAACTTTCCCTCAGAACAGAGACTGTGCCTAGTGCTCAGTTTACTGAATGGAGAAATTCCAGGCCCAGTTATTGTTCTCTTAGCTTTTCCATGGAAGGGTCATGTCCATCTGCCAGAGACTCTAGATGTGAATCCAGACCACAAGACTTTCTCACTGCAGGGGTGATACTTCTCTCATGCCAAACCCTCCAGCTATGCCTGGAGGGAAATTATTGTCCTTGTTGAATCCCTAGGACATGCTCTCAGAGGTGTGCTTGCTATAGGGTAGCCCTGGATTGCCACCCTTTTACCTCCCTGGCTGTCACCAAGGAAAAAGAACTGAAAAAAACAATCTATGGGAAAACACACAAAAGAACATTATAAAAAGAAAAGAAGGCAAGCTGTGTTTTATTTAAAAATATTTGAGACATATTGTCATTTATTTTCATAGTATGTCACTTAATAAATATTTTATCTGGATGATGAGGATGAATCATAAGTGTGGAGAAAGGACTTGAGGGGATTAAAGGATGGAGACATTAAAAATTTTAATTTAAACCTCAACTCATCAGACTTGGCCTCTGCAGCAGATCTTTCAGGAACTGAACCCAGGGGCACTTAATCACTGAGCCACATTCCCCAGCCCTTTTTCTATTTTATTTAGAGGGCTTAGGGCCTCCTAAATTGCTGAGGCTGGCTTTGAACTCTCAATCCTCCTGCCTCAGCCTCCCAAGCCACTGGGATTAAAGGCGTGCACCACCATGCCTGACCTCTGCAGCAGATCTCAAAATCTATCAGAAAAAGTCACACAGACCAAATTTCTAACCTGGCATGTAACCAGGTCAGTATATGGAGGACCAGTGGCAGCGACTCTTGATTACCTGAAGCAAAGGCTTCTTAAAAGTGAGGAAGATCACAGTGCAGGCCACCAATAGGGTGAGGCAGCTGGGGAGAATAAGCACAAGGTAGAGCAGGCCCATGTCTACCCGCTCCCACTTGCAGTCCTGAGGCATGCCGCCCTGCAGCTCCAGCACGCGAATGACCTTGGAGGAGAGGTTGCAAGTGACCATGGCCAAGTCGGCGACGGTCTTTAGGTGCTGCAGGGCCCCCCATCCCTCCACTCCACAGCAGTCATATGGATTCTGACTGAGGTAGATGGTCTGCAGACTCCTCAGGAGCTGTTCAGACACAGCTCTCTGAGGAAGGGCAGTGAGAGAGTTTCTGCGGAGATCCAGGGTCTGCAGGGGCAGACTGCTTCTGAACCTCGGGAAGCTAGTCAAGGAATTTCCTGACAGATCCAAGTCCCTCAGATTCCCAAATCCAGAAAAGTCCAATTCTGCGAAGCCAGAATTGAGGCCCACATTTCTGAGAGATAGGACCTGTAAGGTGGGAGCAATATCCTGGAGAGGGGCAATGCTCCCATTCAGAATCCCCCAGTTGCCGGATAGGTCTAAGTGAGTAAGGGAGGTTCCTTGAAATGGGCAGTTTTGTAATGCCCCCAGCCCACAGCCCTCCAGAGAGAGGCTCCTTAAAGATGCCATATTTCGGAAATCCACACAGCTGGGGGGCCCTGCCCTATCTATAGGAGCTGGCTGGGGACAAAGTAAGATCTGATTGTGGCTCATGTCAATTGTAGTGATGTTACTGGCATTGGCAAAAAGGTCAGTGGGGACACCCTGGAGCTGGTTGGAGCTCAGGTTGAATAAGCGGAGGCTCCTCAGACAGCTGGTGAGCCCTGGAGCCACGTGCAGCTCTGAGAGCTGGTTGTGACTCAGATCCAGTTCTGTGAGTGCTGCTGGGGGCTCGTGCTCCCGGATGTGGAGCATCATCAGGCAGTTCTGGTTGAGGTTCAGGTGGGAGAGGGAAGGCATTTTCTTCAGGAAGCCATCTGGGAGGTACTGGAACTGGTTCTGGCTCATGTCCAGGAAGTGAAGAGCTGCCAGGTCACTGGAGGCAAACTCTTCCCAGAGGCTGACGGTGGTGATATTGGTCACGTTGCCATCCACAAGGAGGAACTGGGCCACCATCTCCTGCGGCGATGAGGTGTTGTACAAGTCCCTGTAGAAGCCCATGTTGTTATCCTGTAGCAGGAGAGTGTGCAACTTACTGCACTGGGGTAGGAGAGGGAAAAACAGCAGTTGGTTGTGAGACAGGTCCAGCATCTCCAGCTCAAAGGCAGCCTCTTCCTTGGCTGCTAGGAACCACTCCAGGACATTGTAGCTGATGTTGAGAAACTGCAGCTGTGTGAGGCCAAAGTCCACAATGCAGGGGAGGTTGTTGTAGGCCAAGTTGAGGCGTCTAAGCTCAGTCAAGCCATCAAAAGCACCACCCTCAATCTCAAAGATATAGTTCCTCTGCAAATCCAGTTCCCTGAGGTGCTCTAGGCCCTCAAAGACACAGTCATCAAGCCTCATCAGGGTGTTCCTCGCCAGGGACACAGCCTCCAGTGAGGAGAGGTTCTGGAGCATGAGAGCTGCCATGTCTTCCGTTAAGGAGTTTCCTGACAAATCAAGCCTCCGCAAATCTGGCAGGGTGTGGAGAGCAGCTGCTGTCTCCTTGTAGTTCTCAGAGAGGCAATTGTCAGCCAGAGCCAGACTGCGCAGGTGGCCTTGCTCCCGGAAGGCGTCAAGGCCAATGAGTCCCAGGTGGCAACTGTGCAGGCTGAGGCTCTCCAGGAGAGGGTAAGGCTGGAGGGAATGATTCCACAGGGTCTTGAGAGGGTTGGCATCCAGGATGAGTGTCTGTGAGTGGGGTGGGAGGCTGCTGGGCACTGAAGCAAGGTTCTGCCCTCTGCAGTCAGCAACTCCACCCACCTAGGTCCAAAACACAGGGGTCAGTGGGAAAGACACCTCTAAAGTACAGATTTATGCACAGAAACTTGGTTCATTTATCAAGCTGTCCCTGCAACCACTGGGAATGACTCTGGAATCAGCGTTTTTGAAATGAGATAGGAAAATAATCTCTACCTTTACACTTTAAAATAGTCAGCTGTGAGCTGAGTTCCAGGCCTCTTGTAAAACACAGGGTGTCAGAGAAGATCTGACATCAGGTGCTGAGAAGTGACAACTGTACTTGAAGTTTGGTTTTAACTCTGAGGATTGAGGATCAGGTCTCTACTTGGATTTGAACTCTGTCATTTGTGTCCTGTGTGATCTTGGGGAAATAATTTAACCTTACATCTGTTATTTCTTCTGCAAAATGAAGATTAAAAATGGTACCTAGTTTGAAGGGTTGTAAGATTAAAGTGGCTGCTCGTGAGGAGCTTAGCACGGGGCCAAGCACGTAGTCAGTGCAGGGTACATGGTTCCCACTGCCTTGTTACCACTGTGACATAACAGCTGGGTATCTTCAGAACCACTGTCAAACAACCAGCTACACCGTGGCACCTTCATATCACTCAAAATATTTTTGCCTGGGGAAGTTATCTTATACCTGTATCAATAAGTATTAGAGCAGGTCTACTGATTGTACACTTTAAGGAAGCAGAAAGGATGGGGCCACCCTGGTCTCACAGCAGAAATCACATGGACTGGTCTTCTTTAACTCAGCTGGATGTTTTATAAAATTGGCAAAAACAATCAGTCATAGGATGTGAGTTAGGTGTCAGCAAAAAAAGTTTTAAATGGTAAGTTAGTAAAGCAATGTTATTCCTTTCTACAGATTGGTCAGTTAAATAAGGTCAATGATCGGCTAAAATTGTGGGCCCAATCCCTGAGGGCAAGAGGAACAGGGGAGGAGAGTCCTGAGGCAGAGGAAGTCCAAGTTACGAGAGCTAACACTCAAGCCAGAACCTTGGCTCTGCTAATTCTTAGCTCTGGACCCTAGGCAAAGAATAAATCTCTTAGAATCTCAAGTTATTTTATTTCATTTATATTTTTTGGTACTAGGGATTGAACCAAGGGGCACTTTACCACTGAGCTTCATTCCCAGTCCTTTTATTTTTTATTTTGAGACAGGGTCTTGTTAAGTTGATGAGGGTCTTGCTAAGTGGCAGGGGCTGGCCTTGAACTTGCTATCCTCCTGCTTCAGCCTCCTGAGTCACTGGAATAACAGGCATGTGCCACCATGCCCGGCTGAACCTCAAGTTCTTTATCTGATATGAAAAACAACATCCTCTGATAATTAAAAATTGATGCTGCATTGAAATATAGAAAACTAAACTCTTCAGTAATCTCATACTTTCCCACAAACACACACTAACCTTTTGTTACATCTCCTTCTGACTTTTTTCTAAAAATACTACCTACCTTTTTACAAAAGAAAAATGAAAACAAACTCTACAAGATGTTCAGTAATCTACTCCATTCGCAATAATACATGATAGACATATTGCTTTGGCAGTAAAAATAAATTTGATTACGTGCTTTTTAGGAACTATATTAGTACACTGAATAGCACAGTGATCAAGAACAGGAGTTCTAAGATCACTTCATCTGGGTTCTAATTCTCTTCTTTGTTTGTTTGTATTTTGGTACTAAGGATGGAACACAGGGCCTCACATAAGCTAAGCATGTGTTCTACCACTGAGTTACACCCCAGTCCTTGACTCTGCTTTTTATCAAATGGGTGACCTTGGGATAGTTACCTAATCAAGAGGCCTCCACTACCCTGCATGCAAAGTGGAAATTATATATATTTTAGGATTAAGTGTGATTACTTATGTAAAACACACTTATTATGCCTAAAGCTAGTAATAATTGTTTGTTTGATCTAATTAATTAAACCCCCATTATTGAACATTTGAGTTGTTTTTGAATTTCCAGATGGATATTAGGATGGATTTGTTAGGTTCCTTCCACACCTCCACTCCCCCTAAAAAGTCTTTGGAATTTTGACTGGTATTTTATTATGATTATGGATTAATTTGGGGGAGAATTTGCATTTTTACAGAATTGAATATCCCCCTCCAGAGACAAGGTGTGTTTCTATATTTGAGTAAACATTGGTCTCCTGGCTCCATGGGGAGTCACTGAAGAGTACTGTGGTTAGGGGCTTTCCTCAAGCTGTGAGGTCCTGTCCTACCACAATTGCTGTAGTCAAGAAATTTGCAATTCTCTGTAGACCCACTAAGCACTGCAAAGGAACACATGGTCACCAGAACCCCAGAAATCCTTACCCTGTCCAGTTCATTTTAACATCAAATGGCCAGTGTAATGAGGAGCAATGGAGGGTGCCTGGACTTGCAAACAGTCCTCAAATTGTAAGAGTCATGGGAAGTCTACTCTTTGAGCTCCCTGGCAGCTGAGTTCCTAAGAGTCTAGCCTGAACCCTGAAAAGTGGCTAAAGGATTCATGCTTTGTTCTTTAAAACTCGGGCTGTCATGATTGTGAACCACTAGCAGTAACCTCTAACCATGAGGCTAGAGTATACTCCAGTATGGTATAGGGATTATGAGCCAGACCAATCAGGTTTTCTGTTTTGTTTTTTGGTTTCGGTACCAGGGATCAAATCCAAGAGTGCTTAACCACTGAGCCACATCCCCAGCCTATTTTATTTAGAGACAGAGTCTCACTAAGTTGTTTAGGCCTCGCTCAGTTGCTGAGGCTGGCTTTGAACCCATAATCCTCCTGCCATGGCCTCCCAAGCTGCTGGGATTACGAGTGTGTGCAACCATGTCTGGCTTTGATACCATGTTTAAATCCCGCCCCCACCACTGATTAGCTGGTGACACTAGGGCCACTTTGTGCCATAGCGCCCCTATCTGTAAAATAGAGAAATAATAATAATACCAATCAACAATACCATAACACTAGTGATAATTAAATGAGCTAAGACATGTAAACCACTCTGGCAGTGCCTGGTATGAGAAAGATGGCAGGGACTGCCAGCCTCTCCCAGGCATTGTCTTGAAAACCTTCAGTTAAAGAGCAGTTACATATGGCACTGGGTGAGGCAGGTCAAGAGAGGAGGAACAGACAATTTCAAGAGGGAAACTCACCAACTTGCAGCCCCCTTGGGAAGCTCCTGTGACCATCCCACTTCCATTCTTCCATTTCATGGTCAAGAAATGAAAACCCAGGCAGAGCCAAAGGGGCAGCAACTCCATCTCAAGGGCAGCACTGTGGACAGAAGGAAAGAAGCAACATGTAAGGCAAGGACATTCCACAAGGGTGCTCTACGCTGCGTAGAAGGAGCCAGGTCCCAGTTCTGTCTGGTCTTAGAGGCCCACAGCTACATGGAGGTGGAAACCCACGGATTATTCAAATACCTCAGTTTAACCAACACTTTCAACCTTTCACTGAAACCCTCAACAACTCATCTTCACTTTGCCTCTACCATTTGATGCTACCAAGTGGCTGAACTCTGAAACTCTGAAGAGTCCAGTTCTGAAGAAGCAAAGAACTTAATCAGGTGTCACCGGGTATTTCCCAAGCTTTGTAATTCTACTGGAGATTTCCACCGTAACTCTGCCTGAGGCATGGCAGGAACCAAGAAATATGTGCTGAATGAATAAAAGAACCAATGAAGGGGTAAAAACTGGGATTGAAATACTATTTGTAGCCTCAGGCTTTATAATTGAGTTTCTAATTATCTTGCTGACTAAGGCATTTTTTAAAAATGTTTTTAGTTTTTGTTGTTTATTAATTGATTACAGTGACAAATTTTGATATATTTACCATATATATCACGATGTTTTCAAGTATACACACAGGTGAAATGACTGATTTGAACTAATTATCTCATGCATTATTTTATATAATTAGCATTTTTATTCTCAGAAAACTTTAAAGCCATCCTAGTAGCATTTATAAGGATTCAATATATGAGTCAGGCAGGCATGGCTGCAGACACGTATAATCCCAGTGACACAGAAGTCTCAGGCAGGAGGTTTGTCAGTTTAAGACCACTGACTGAGGCTTTTAGAAAAGTGTGGATCTCAATGGTCACCTCATTTGAATACAGTCCTTTGAGTAAAAGGATTTTGATATTTTACCTGGAAGGGGAAAAAACTTGATGGGAAAGCGAATGATTGTTATGTTTTAGATGTGGTGTCCCCCAAAAGCTCATGTGTAAGACAACGTAAGATGGTTCAGAGGAGAAATGATTGGGTTGTAAGAGTCTTACCCCAATCAGTGAATTAATCCCCCGATAAGGATTAACTGAGTGGTAACTGAAGTGGTAAGTGTGGCTGGAGGAGGTGGGAATTGGGGCATGGGTATATATTTGTATCTGGTGAGTGGAGTCTCTCTCTCTGCTTCCCTCTGCCACACATTTCCACCATGAAGTTCTGCTTCACCTCAATCCCAGAGTAATGGAGCTTGAGGACTAAGGCTATGAGCCCTAAATGAACTTTTCCTCCTTTACAATTGTGCTCATCAGGTCTTTTAGTAGCAATAGCATAAAAGCTGACTAAAACAATGAGCAATCTTCAGATGTTATAAAGATTACATAATGAAGTATGGTTATCAGCCCTCTTGCCTGGCTAATGCACAGAACAGCAGTCATGAGAGGGCTTAACATTATACATATACCAAGCTAGGGGTAGTGGCACAGGCCTGTAATCCCAAAGATTTGGGAGGCTGAGGTAGGAGGATTGCAAATTTGAGGCCTGCTTTAGCAACTTAGTGAGACCCTTTCTCTAAATAAAAAGTGAAAAGGGCTAAGGATATGGCTCAGTGGTAAAATCCCCTGGTTTCAATCCCCAGAACTAAAATTGGAAGAATTTTAGAACTTAGAGGAACCATAAAGGGAATGTATTATATCATCCACCATCAACCATGATATTTTTACAAAGATAATAGAATAGGCCAGAGATAATAATGGCCTATACAAGGTTCTAGATTGACTGAGTGGCAAGGGCTGAGGGCATCCCCCAGGAGTCCTCTCAGAGCTCCAGGATGAGTAACTGGGTAATTTCTTTCCTTGTATATTGCATTGACTACTTTCCAGAGTTGACAGTTGGTGGCATCCCCTCCCAGCTTGACATTCCTCAAGATGGGAGGCAAGTGCCTGGTTTAGAATTTCATCTGCTCCAGTCCCTCCTTGTCACCCTTGGGAAGGACTGCAGATGAGCCCTTGTCTCCTCCTGGGCCAGCAGCACCAGTGCTAATGCAAACTTCCCTACCTATTACATGCCATCCACAGCCCTTTCTGCTGACACATCTAGGCCACCTTTGGCCCCTTCCTCTTTTCCTTTCTTCAAATAAGTTAACCCATCTCGAAGGCTAATTTTAACTTCCTGATTACATTTGAATATTCACCAGTGAAAAAAGACTAACAGAAAACCTAAGAGAAATCAGGTGAATCAACCTGGCTTGACTTCAGACCAGGTTACTTCTCCTTACATTGCACAGAACCTCCAATTTAGAATTCATGCTGGACACTGGGAATCCCCTTCCAGACTCTATTTCTGCTTCTGCACCTGTGCAGGAATAATTACCTCATGGCCTGCACAGGGCACAGATGGCAAATGCAGAGCCATATGGGCTCCTGTCCTCAATATCCTCCCAGAACCCTTGCCACGTGCACACATACACCTCTGAAACCTTGGGATCACATCCCACCTTAAGATGATTGCCAGATTTAGCAAATGCCAAGATACCATTTGAATGTCAGATGTGTACTTATACTAAAAACTTGTTTATCTGACTTTCAAATTTCATTGGATCTCCTGTTTATTGAGGAGAGATGGGAACTATAGACATATCCCCTTCTTCTCCATCTCCTATAAGACTTGGGCTGGTACGTGCTGCTGGGTCTGATCTCTCCAGAAGAGCCAGCCCTGTGTATTGAAAATCTGAATCGAGATGTGTACAGGGCAAGAGTGTAGTTCTTCAGGGACAACATAACTCTTCAGACCAGAATGGAGATAGTCCTGGTGTCACTTGCACCTAGGAAGGTAATTTAATTTCTAGGTCAACAAGTATTTTTCAAATTTAAAACTTATCTTCTCCTTCTTCCTAAACTCAGCCAACCAGCACAGAAAAAGTCTTATTATGTTCCCTTGGCAGCTTCTAGAAAGAAGCATCAGAATATCAAGGGATGATTACGGAGTTTGGAACCTGAGAGACCAGAATTTAAATTCTGACTCAGGTACTTGCTGTTTGTCCTTGAGCTATTTATTTATGTAAAGTCTCCAAGACTCAGATAATGCTCCTGGAAATTGGGAATAATATTAACAATTCAAAAAGTTTTATGAGAATCACATAGTATAATGTATGTGAAAGTGCTTCATTAACTGTGAAAGTAATTAACAATACAATTAGTATTTATGAGTTCCAAACACCAATGAGCTGGTGTTGCTACTCCTGTGCATAATCGCCAAGATAATTCGACAGCTACACAAAGCAGAAGAAAAGAGTGAATAATTCAGTTGGAAGGGTCACTGTATCATTACATCAACTAAGTGCATAAAAGGTATATGGGAAGATTGGCTTAAAAATCATACAACAATAATCCAGAACAACATTAATCTCAGGGGCAGGTGACTGTGCCGGTGGAGAGATCCTTGTCCTCAGAGCCATGCCTTCCCCTTCCCCTACTCTGCTCCATATGGTCGGGGACTGGCTTCTGAAGGCCCTGCTTCCCAAACCCTGCTGTCAGCTGGCCTCCAGCAGGTTTGGTCAAAGGGAGGCACTGCTTGGTGGCTAGAAGGCAGGACAAGCAAAGAATCTAAGGTATTTCCCTTTCTGTCTTGAACAAGAGATCTGTGAGCTTCTCCTGGTGACCCCCACGCTCTGGAACCATCACTTCTTCCTTCTTCCCTTCACCTACCGAGGGCAGGTCGAAGCTTCCTAAATTGCTAATCTCTGGGTTGACTGTCTATTACATGTTTGGCTTCTCAGACTCTTCTGTCATGTATTGATAGTTTCCTGAATTAAATTTCCTCTGTTTTAAATAATCTGGATGATTTCTGTTTCCTGATTGGATCCTGGCTGATTCAATAATATAAGTGAGAATGGCCTTGAAGCAGTGCTAAATAAAAAAGATGATGATACATAATGAGGGGAGGTATGGGGGGGGGTCGGAAGAGAAGAATGAAGGAACTTTGGATGGTGTAGAGGAAAATGGGGTGGGAGGGGGTGGAGGAAGGAAAGATAGTAGAATGAAACAGACAGTATTACCCTATGTATATGTATGATTACCCTAATGGTGTGAATCTACATTGTGTACAACCACAGAAATGAAAAGTTGTACCCCATTTGTGTACAATGAATCAAAATGCATTCTATAAAAATTTTTAAAATTAAAAAAAAAAAAAAGAAATAGAAGACTTTCAAACAGTAACCATTCAGGTTGAGAAGCACTCTTCTAGACTATGAAGGTTTTTTCAGTCATAGCACTGCAAAGAGTTCAAGAGAAACAGCTTGAGTTCCATATCTTACTGGAAAATCCCATGACGGTTTCCCAGGTGCAGAGGACTGCTTCCCCTCCTCCTCCCCAACCCCCAACTGCTAATACTACAGCAGCTGCTGCCAGGGTTGAACTGTAACCTCTTTGCCCTAGGAGTTCTCAGCAAGTGTTATACATATATTACCACATAATTGATAATTTTCTCCTCAACATAATAAGCTGAAAAAGCTTTAAAGAGAAAGGGGGCGGCTCTCAAGGTATTTGTGTTAGGGACAAGTATTTACAGGTTGGTTTGGGGGAGGGAATCTCAGAAGCAGGGTGGGCAGGAAAGTGTGTCATAAATGTGTAACAGTAACACCCATGAATACAAAAAAGGTGTAACTACTGTATGAGACGGAGGACGGAGGGCTCCAGAAAAAATCAGGTCTGCCTTTGTTTGAAAGTAAGGAGCAAATCCCACCCGGTATCTTGGGAGAAAGGGAAGGGCAGCTGGTCACAGCCCAGAGAGAATAAAGACAAAAACCGGACTGTGTCCACTTCAAATGATTCCTATTACCAAGAAGCATCTGAAAGCACCAGACAAGTTGCTTTGGTCCCTTTGACTCTTGGCAGAAAATTAGGGTGACTTCAACCTTCATGAAACGTTCAAACTTAGCATTGCCCATAGTGAGACCCCCTCAGAGCCCAGCCTCCCAGTGTGGTATGCTGGAAACTGCATGCTGGCAGCCCCCTTGACACAAACACATGCCCTGAATCTAGTCATGAGGACACCTCCAACAGATCCAGACTGTACGATGGCCGACAAGACAGCTGACTTGCAGTCTCAAAAAAATCAGTCTTGAAAAACAAAGGAAAGCTGGGAGGAGGAAGGAAGGCAATGTCTGTTCTCAATTACAAGTGACTAGAAGCCCAATAGTCACGAGCAATTCATGAATCTAGGGTGGATCTCGGACTTTAAAAAAATACCCAAAGAAAAAATTTGGGACAGTTGGGGTGGCTGAATATATATTAAATGAAGTATTCTCAGAAGGTATCATGTACAGATGATATTATCAGATTATTGCTATTTTTCTAATAATGTCCTGTTTGTGTCAAAAAAAAAAAAAAAAAGGTGCCCTTCTTCCTAGGAAATGCATGCTGAATCATTTAGAGGTGAAATTTCATGGTGTCTATAATTTGTGTATGTTATTTTAAAATAGCTCAATAGAGAAAGTTAAAGCAAAATACTAACTGGTCAATTTAGCACTGTGCTTTAACTTTTTCACACATCTGAAATTTTTCAAAATAAAGTTTTTTTTTTGTTGTTGTTGTTGTTGTTGGAGTTCCTAAAGGGGGAGACAAAATTATGGTAGCCTTTCATCCCAAAATTTCCAGGTATTTTTATTAGACCTTTTTAATATTGTCAGGAAGAGGCTCAGTAAACTTTTGTTAAGTTAAAAATGAACACACACATAATCTTAAAGATATTCTAAAAGTTCTAATATTTTGGCATTCAAACTAGAGCTTCCAGATTTATTTATTTATTTATTTATTTATTTATTTATTTATTTATTTGGGGGGGGTACTGAGGATGAAACCCAGGGTCGCTCTACCACTGAGTTACATCATCCCCAGATCTTTTTAGTTTTTGAGTCATGGTCTATCCTAGTTTGCACAAGCTAGCCATGTGATCCTCCTGCTTCAGCCTCCTGAATAGCTGGAAGGACAGGTATACACCACCATACCCAGCTCCGAGTGATTTCTTGTACCTTTGAGGAGCACTGAGGTACTAGAGAAATTTTCTGATCTACAATCAGGACATACAGTTGATGCACTAACATAACTTCCACTGTCCAGGTGGATTGCACACCCACGGTCCCTCTGGAGAAGCAGTCCTCAGGAGAATCACCTGACTGTACATGGCTCCTCACCAGGCTGCCAGAATCTTGGGGAAGCACCTGAACATGAGTGGTAAATTGTTACATGCCAGGAGCATCCTCTGAATGAGTCTGGTGCAAAGACGAGGGTCATTAGCAGTAGAAATTGGAGCTAAAAGGCACAGAGGGAGAAGGTAGAGATGAATTCTTTAGAGATCTTGCCACGGGGAAGCAGATGCTTCTAGGAAGATAACAAGGCACATGAACAGAGAAGAATAAAACAGTCAACAGAGGACAGAGAAGTTGGAGTAGAAAGAGTTACAGGAAGACTGACCATGCTGACTGAGAGCGTGGAAAGAGCCAGCTCTCAGGTTGCCTCTTAGTGCCTCAAGGCTCTTTCCAAGGCCAAATCCATTTACAAGTGTTATATTTTCTCTTGATAGCCATCTCTCTATCCCTATCCTCAAGATCTGGCTCAAATATTGCATCTTGAAAACAAAAACAGCTGAACTAAAGCAGAATTTGGGCTCTTTAACCCACTAAGTCCCAAGTTTTCAACTCTGTGAATAGTTTAACAAAATCAACACAGGTGCATTCAAATGGGTTTGAAATCATAATATACAGCTCCTACAAATAGGACACTGGGACAATATAATTTTCTCAAGCATTCAGGATATCTCTAATATCTTCTTTGGAGTATGAAAACATTGGTCACAACTAGTCAACAAAGGACCAGGAGTAGCAACACGTTAGAGTTTGTAAGGCAGCAGTGCAGTGCAGTATACATTGTCACAGAGTCCTATTTTTAGGATAGTTACTTTTTAACATTGATAATTTGAAGTACAGTACATTCCTTGAAATAAAATAATAACCTAGTTCTAGAAAATACTTCCATGGATGCATTTCTTATATCTTGTATCAGTTATGTATGCAATTTTTTGTTCAGTTGAACATTTAGAAAAAGTAACTTTGCAGTTTAAAGTGTATGCCATTTTCACAATAAATTTAAAAATATTTTTAAATACTCTAACCAGTCACCTATTTTCTCAAAAGAACAAAACTTCAAAAATATAATATTTTATTTCAAAGTTACCATAATGGTATATTTGTTGCTCAATTTGAGTTTTTGTAGGTGCTCCACATCTGAGATGATGGGACAAAATGGGTTAATAAACCTAAGTGCAAAGTAATCTGTACATAAGATTTCCAAAAAAGTACATGAGAGATTTATGATGCCACCTGAACATTTAAAGAAATTGTCTAAAATCTGTAACCAGGGCTGCATTTTTCAAAGTGCATCCTACAGATAAGAATCACCCAGACATGTTAAAACCAGAGGGTGAAAAATTATTGAGAAACAAGATATTAATGTAATTTTAAAGTCTTTCCCTACTAGTTACTTGTTAATTTTACAAAGGCAAAAATGCAACTTTACAGTGGAGAAACCAGGAGATACCTCAACCAAATCCTCAAATTACTGTAGAGGCATCACTGGGCACTCTTGAATGTTTTCAAAATTCAATTTTGAATATTTTACTGGGTCGACTTTGAATACAAACTGTGGATGAAATAAAATAGTGTTATATCAATGTTAACTTTTCAGGCTTGATCATTGTGCTGTGGTTATACAAAAAACTGTCCTTAGAAAATATTCATTGAAATATCTATATTTATAGAGAGAAAGAGCAAAAGTGACATACAAAATGTTAATAATTGTTAAATCTGAATGAAGAGTCTGGGTTCTTTTTCTTTCAACTTTTCTGTAAGTTTGGGAAATTTCATTTAAAAATATAAGTTCCCCAAAATTAACGCATAAAAGTACAAACTGTTTTCGAAAAATCCTTTCTAATACTAATAAGATTTATGCAACACATGAAAAATGGCCTCTTTTGAGTAATGATACATCATAATGTTAAAAAAAAAAAAAAATCTGTGTGCCAGAGTAGTGGCACAAGCCAGTAATCCCAGCTATTCAGGAGACTGAAGCAGAAGGACTGCAAGTTCAAGACCAGGCTGGGCAACTTAAGCAAGATCCCATCACACACACACAAATCTGTTTGTAAAACTAAATTTATTTGCAATATTTTTGCTTGGATATATACTTACACCAGGAAAATATATGTACTGCTTAAAACATAACCTGGCAAAGAAAAGACAAAAAAGAGGAACAGAGGAAGGAAGAAAGCCAGAAAGACATTTTGGCTGAAACTTTAATTTAATATTACAACTATTCAATTTTTGATAAGTGAGATTAGAATTACTTTGATAATTAGCTATTAAATCTAAGATGTTTAAAACTTAAAAAAAAAAAATACCATATGGTCCTATTCCCTAAAAATAAGCCACAATATGGGCTTTTTAAAAAATAAATTGCATTTATTCAGCCATAAAGAAAAATGAAATTCTGTCATTAGCAGGAAAATGGATGGAACTATAGACCAAAAATAAGCAAAATAAGACAAACTCAGAAAATAGCGGGACGTATGTTTTCTCTTATGCAAAAGTTAGAAAGGAAAAAGGAAAAGAATTGTGAGGGCAGATCTCATGGAAATCAAAGGGAGATCAGCAGAGGAAAGAGACCAAGGGGTGGAAGGTGAGGAGGGAGGGGGAAAGTGTTGGGGAGTGATATTGGCCAAATTAGACCGGTTACATTCCATGCATGTATGAATATGTAACAACAAATCCCATCAATACGTACAAGTATAATGTGCCAATAAAAAATGTGGAAAATTTAAGATACAATGCATATACCATAAAATTCACTCTTTAAAAATGTACAATTTAGTTTATTCACAATGTTGAGCAGTCATTAATACCATGCAATCCCAGAGTGTTTGCAGTGCCCCCAAAAGAAAGCCTATATTATTAGCAGTCACTCCCCATTTCCAACTTTCCCCCATGCCCTGGAAATTACTAGTGTACTTTCTGATAGGGATCTGCCTATTCAAGACATTTTATATAAACAGAATCAAACAATACGGGGCCTTTTATTTCTGGCTTCTCTCACTTAGCATAATACATTCGAAGTTAATCTATGTTGTAGCAAATATCAGTACTTCATTTCTTTTTAAATACCATTAAAATTCCATTGTACAAATATACCACATTTTGTTTATGCATTCATTCACCAGTTGATGGACATTTGGGTTGTTTCCACTTTTTGACTATTATGTATAATACTACTATGAATATTCATGTACAAGTTTGTGTGTAGGCATGCTTTCAATTCTCTTGCATATATAACAAGGAGCAGAATTATTGGAATTGTTTTTTTTTTTGTTTGTTTTGTTTTGTTTTAAGGAGCTAGGGATGAATCCATTGAACCACAATCTCAGCCCTATTTAACTTTTGTTGTTGTTGTTCTTTTAAGTTATACGTAACAATAGAATATATTTTGACATATTTATACAAAAATGGAGACCATCTTATTCTCATTAGGATCCCAGTCTTGTGGTTGTACATGATGTAGAAATTCACTGTATTGTATTCATACATGTACATAAGAAAGTCAGATTCATTCCACTGTCTTTCCTAGTTCTATACCCCTTCCTTCCCTTCATTCCCCTTTGTCTAATCTACTGAACTTCTACCTACTCCACCCCGCTTGTTGTGTGTTAGCATCCATCTATGAGAGAGAACTTTCAACCTTTGGTTTTTTGAATTGGCTGATTTCGCTTAGCTCAATAGTCTCCAGACTCATCCACTTACCAGCAAAAGTCATAAAGTCATCCTTTTTTATACAGTCCCTTTTAACTTTTTAAGGCACTACCAGATTCTTCCAAAGTGGCTGCTGTTTTATACTCAATCAATAGTATAAGAGGGTTCTTAATTTCTCTACATCTTTTCCAGCTATTATCACCTGTCATTTTTAATTATTGTCATCTTAGTGAGTATGAAGTAGGATGTATTGTGTTTTTATTTCCATTTCCCTAATGACTAAAGATATTAGGAATCTTTAAATATATTTACTGACCTCTGTATCTTTGGAGAAATGTCCATGTGTATTTTTAAATTCAATATTTTAAATCTGATTTTGGAATTTTCATGTAAAATAAATAAAAGAACAACTTGTATACACTTGTAAATCAATGCATTTCTATATTTTACAAATAGCCAATATTCAAATGTTGGGTACATTAAAAAAAGAACTTATAATTGAGCATTAAGGCAACAGAGCATTTAGAATTGTGACATCTGAATTCAAATCTTGTGATTCATTTCGCTGACTTTCTCTTAATAATGAATTGTTAAAATGTAGGCAATACAGTGGCTTTTGAGTTTTTTTTCTCTTAAGAATTGTCTCATGCCCTGCAAGTAGAAGAGTAAATTGGCCCACCTTTTCTGAAAGACAATTTGGCACAATTTATCAAAGACTTGATAGCATGAATTCTTTGTGATTCAATAATTCCATTTCTAGGAACTTATCCTAAGGAATTAAAAGCATATAAAATACTTTAAAAGAATATTCACTGTAACATTAATAGTAATAATAAAAAAGTTGATATTAGGAGCAGTGCCACATGCCTGCAATCCCAGCGACTTGGGAGGCCAAGGCAGGAGGATCATGAAATAGAGACTAGCCTGGGCAACTAAGCAAGATCCTGTCTCAAGATGTTAGAAAAGCTGGGCATGGTGGTGCACGCCTGTAATCCCAGTGGCTTGGGAGTCTGAGGCAGAAGGATCATGAGTTCAAAGTCAGCCTCAGCAACTTAGGCCCTAAGCAACTAAGTGAGACCCTGTCTCTAAATAAAATATAAAAAGGGCTGGGGATGTGGCTCAGTGGTTGAGCACCCCTGGGTTCAATCCCTAGTACCAAAAATAAATGTTAATAAGTAGAAATCAGCAAAAGTCAAAAGTCCAACAATCCAACAACGGAAAGAGTGGTTAAATACACTATGATGCAACTATATGACAGGATTGGTGTGAAGCAAGGAAAAAATTTCAGTAGATATGTATCTGTCTGACCTGGAAAAACATTAATAAAATAGTATTAGGAAAAAAAAGAAAGTACAAACAAAATATAATTCCAAGATTTTTTTAAACTATGCATGTATCTGTATTTTCAAGAAAATTCTTGAAGGGACACATCAGAATCTTAACACGGGAGAATTGTACACTATTTGCTTTTTCTACATCTGTATCTTTGGCTTCTTCGTATTTTCTAATTTTCCAACAATCAACTTCAATTACTGACTTGAGAAGTTTTAAAGGAATAGAATAAATCTGTTACAACTTAAAAATTAAAATATGCATCATAATCAGAGCCTAATAAATATCACTGAAACAGATAATTTCTTATAGATACTTAGAATTAAAATTATTGTCAGTGTGCTCAAAATGATTTTGTTTAGAGTTAGTGGGAAAAAGTAACATTGACAAACAATTAGGAAAAGTTTTATTATGGGTATCACTTTTCCTTTTCTGGGTGAAGGGGATTTAGATTTGGGGTTGTATATTGTCAGTTTGGTCCCTGGAAAATCAGCTGTCAAGGGAGAAGGAAGAACCAGGCTAAAGGGACAGATGGAACAAGTTCAAAGCCTGCCTCTGACCTTGGGCCTCAATTTCCTCCCCCAGTAAAATGGGAATAATATTGCCTGTGCTGCAGGTTGCTATAGTATTAGGACAAGTTTTTATTCAATGTTCAAAAATAATCTTTGCTATTATTACAGTATCCCTGCAGGTTGTCAACCTGCCTGTGCTTGCACTTACCCACAGTGGGAGATACTACCTTGGAAGCAGATGATTGGACTACTGGGGGCCCATCACATTGGCCTCGGGGGCTTGGATTCCCCTTTAAGTCTGAACAAGTGAGGCACTGTATCATTTGAATCTGTTGCAATGCTCCTTGAAATGTGGTCCTCAGAAAGGACAGTTCTGTTGCATGTGACCCTCTTGGCAAATGCACTTTCATTCAAATTTCTTAGCTGACCATCCTTTTGAGAAGAACTATAGCAGTTCTGAAAAGGACTAGTCCAACATTTTGGAGGTGAGAACACTCAGGCCAGAGCAATGCAATGATAATGGACAAGGTGCTTGGGGGATGCCCTGCAATGGTTTCCAAGCACTGATCAGGGGTCCCACCCTAAGCAGTGCACTCCTGGTCAGCCAGGACTCTGCCCCGGCTTGTGAGAGAGGTTTTGTCTGGAAGTGGCTCAGGCTCAGTTCTACCTGGACGAAGGTTTTAGGCTACTGCAGCTGTTCTTCCCTTGGAGTTTTCCTATTGCAACTTCAGTGTGGGAAGCTTCACACTGAGCACTACCTGCCCAAACTTCATCCCTCAAGGCCACAGATGAGTCAACTGGCTTCCCTATGTGGTCAGGGCCAGCCCATCACAACCAAAAGGGGCCAGTTCACTCTCTCCTATTCCATGGCCACAGGCTGCATCTGGTCACAGATCTTAGAAAATGCAAATCTGCCCCCACTGGGAGATAACACCTTTATCTTGTATGTCTGGTGTGGCTGGGAGTAGGTTCCAGTGTCATCTTTGTGTAGGAGGGACCCACATAATCTCTACAGATAGGTTCAACCCTTTAAATATCACAGGTTTATAACCTTTGATCACTTCTGAAACAGTGAGGACCTACCACCATCCTTCTCAATAAGAGGAAGCAGGTGAAATCTGTGCACAAGAAGGGCTCCAGATGGGAGCAAGAGATCTGGACCAGTGTGGCTCTTTCACTCCAGTGGTGCCCAAGGGTGATAATATTAATTGCCTCACTGACCTTCAAGGGTTGTGTCAAGACTAAATGAGAGAAAGTGTGGAAAAGCTTTGGCAATATAAAGGGATGCTGCAGGCTTCATTTCAAGTGCAGAAGGCTGAGGATGCCCAACAATTCTCCAAGGCCTGCAGAAGTACCCCTTTCTACCTCCTTAAGGCAGACATTTCCTATAGTGAGACTAGGTATAACAGGGAAAACAGAGTCACCCTTGCAAACAGGGAGTTAGTGTTGAAACAAATAAGACAAAGTACCTGCACTATGTCATGTCTATGTGAGCTGCAGTGTAGACTCAGGACATGCAGTGGAGGTGAGACCACCCAGAGTCTGTGAGACCCTGGGCAGGAATCATAGCAATAACTAAGGCTAATTGCCTGGAGTGGAATGAGAATGAAAATATACCCACCCCCCAGCTTGGTTTCCTTTCAGAAAAGCACCATGGGTGAAAATTTTTTGCAAGATCTTCTGCAACTGAGGAGTGGCTGATACAGATTCCTGACATGGACCTGCACAATAGGATAGTATTCAAGGTGTGCAGAAGGGCTCCCAGATTCCTCCCAGGCTTTGAACTATAATAGTTCATTTTTATTGAGTATTTACCATGGAATAAATTCTATGCCAGGTGCTTTACATATAATAATCCTCATGAAATCCTAGCAGGTAAATGTTATCCCTGTTGTATACATGGTAGACTGAAGCTCACAGAGGTGTGGTCATATACCTGGAGAACGTTACAGCTGCAATTCAAACTCAGGCCTCTGAGTTCTGCATCAACCCAACCTCAATACCACAAGCCTCAGGCACTCTAGGATACTTGGTATTCTTGATGAAATCACACTTTTCATGGGCTGCTTCCTCCGTGGGAAAGACCCTTTCTCTGGTCTTCTTTACCTACCAAACTCCTGTTCATCCTTTAAGGCCCACTGCATGTATCAATCCTTATCATAGCCTAAAAGTTCAGCGGAGTGATAATCTAATTATCCATATGATATGATAGTATAAGTAGTTATAGTTTCTATAGAAGTATTTTTTATTTTTTAATTATTTATTTGTTGATAAAAATGAATGTGAGCAGATACTATGTATTATTAGTAATTTTTACCCATTGTTTTGTTACAAATTGGAAAAAACTTGACAGTGATCACTGGTATATCCACCACCTAGATTCTACTCTGAACATTTTACTATAATTGCTTCATCATATATCTATCCATCTATTTGTTCTTATATCCATCCTTCAATTTACCTTATTTTTGATGCATTTCAAAATAGATAGCAGTCAATAGGACACTTCCCCTTTAGTACTTCAGAATATATATCAAATGATTTAACTTTAAAAAAAATGTTCCTACTTTTTCAGTATTTTGGATCACTTTAATTGAGAGCATCCTGAAATTGCAAAGGCAGCTGTTTACTTTGTTTTACTTTGAATGAGGACAGATGTTTCTGTGCTAACAAAAAAAAAGGACTGAACCACTGCCTTAGTGTTCTCAGTCAAAATTAGGAGGAAAGTAGCTCCCAGTGAAGTGAAGAGTACTGATATCCTCTTCAATACACCACTGCACTCCTCTTTTTTATGTATTTATGTACGTATTTTACAGTAGTGGGGATTGAACCCAGGGGTGCTCTACCACTGAGCAACATCCCCAGTCCTTTCTATTTTTGATTTTGAGACAGTTTTGCTAAGTTGCTGAGGCTGGCCTCAAACTAGCAATCCTTCTGCCTCAGCCTCCCAAATTGTTGGGATTACAAGCAAGTAACACTGCTGCACCAGTCAATGCACTGCCTTTTTTTTTTTTTTTTACTATTTTTTAGTTGTCAATGGACCTTTATTTTTATTTATATGTGGTGCTGAGGATCAAACCCATTGCCTCACACATGCTAGGCAAGTGCTCTTCCACTGAGCCACAACCCCAGCCCTGCACTGCCCTTTAATGACCTATTTTACATGTAATGATGAAAAATAATACCATGGTTATTCATGGTATTCTTTCAGGATGATATGAAAGTTAATTTTGTCCTTTTCAAAATTCCTCAAGTTACACTGGCAACCTGTTCTAAGGCTGATTTTCCCCCCTGTAGAATTTATTTGAATTCACAGAGGAGTGGGAATATGATGTTTTTAGAAAAATTCTTTTCATAAAAAATAATAATGAGGGTTGGGTTTGTGGCTCAGTGGTAAAGCACTTGCTTAGCACGTGTGAGGCACTGGGTTCCATCCTTAGCACATGTAAAAATAAATAAAGTTATTGTGTCCATCTACAACTAAAAATATTTTTTAAATAAATAAATAAAATAATAATGATTTGGGGGGAATTCTTGGATATGGCCAAGAGACTTGGGTTAAAACTTAATGCTAGTAGTCAACAATAATGACACTTGAAGATGCGAAGTCTTTCTATAGACCTTTGTCCCATTTAATATTTGCTGTAGGGAATAGGCATTATTTCCACTTTTTTATTGTGGGAAAATACACATAGCGGTCACCATTTTAACTCTTTTGAGGTTCAGTTCAGTGGCATTTACACTCACATTGTTGTGCAACAATCACCACCATCCATCTCCAGAACCTTCCATCATCCCAAACTGAAACTCTGTTTATCAAATGGAAACTCCCTATTGTCCCTATCCCCAGCCCTGGTAACCACTATTCTTTCTTTCTCTATGTATTCGCCAATTCCAAGTTCTTACATAAGTAGAATCATGTAATATGTGCCCTTCTGTGTGACTTATTTCACTTAACATGTTTTCAAGGTTCATCTATGTTCAGCATGTTCCAGAATTTTATCCCTTTGTAAAGCTGAAGGCGGTATAGACATTTCCTTTATCCAGTCATCAGTTGATGGAACTTTTGGGTCGTTTCCACCTTTTGACTGTTGTGAATAATGCTGCTCTATGTGAACACAGGTATAACTGTATCTTGTTCAAGTCCCTGCTTATTATTTCCATTTTACAAATAAGAAATCCAAGACTCAAAAGGTCAAAGTTCAAATCACACAGACTATACATAAACTCAGATGTGAGTTCAGACCCAAGTAGGAGGTGGATATTCACCTATCTGGGAGATATGTGTCCTACAAATGTTCAGCTGGGGTACGCAGATATGTATTTGCTAGTAAATAGCTACCCCATGAGCCATCACCCCAGACGCCTGGCCCCTCTTGGAACTTCCAGGACCCCTAACCATGATCCAGCAACCAAGGAGGTAGCAGCTGATCCCCCAGGACCTTGCTTCTGATGACAGCATCCACTCTGATTGGTGCCCTGCTGTCTTGGATATTCCGAATAGCAGCCCTGCATGTGTCACAGGGCCATGGTCTTCTGTGGGGGTAAGGTAGGACAGAGGTCTGTTAGAGGTGCTGCGAAAGGAGCTAGACCGCCTAGAAGACACTGGGAATTTACAAGGAAATAAGAGGCCAGGATTATTAGCTAAAATGGAAGTTTCAGTTTAAGGACCCGAGAAAGGGCCAACAACCCAGATGAAAAGAGAGACCATTGGGGGAGTGCCATGAGGAGGTCTTAGAGTGCCGGGCAGAGCAGTGACAGGGACACCATTAACTTGACTGAAGCTGAAGGAAGCGGCTCAGGGTCAGGCAAGTAAGGACCCACTGATCCCTGAACCTAAAGATTGAAGGAGAGCTCAGCCTTGTCATCTGATGCTGGAAAAGCAGGAGAGACTTGGGCTGCAACAGGTGCTCAGGGCCTACTTGAGAAGAGTCAGGGTGAAAAGACAAAGCCCCAAGTGCTATCTCCCGAAGAGAACCAATTCTTATCTTTCTTGGAAGTGGCAGTAGAAAGTTGCTTGGGGCATAAGCACACAGCACAGTATCTGCTTGTGGTGACTTTTGGGGTTGGGGTTGGAAGAGGGGAGTCCCCATGACCTCACAAGGCTTTGTGGCCAAGTTTTGCCCATCACTGACACCAGCCGTATGCCCATTTCATTGGTAAGAACCATGGCAGAGTTCTACTTCCTCCTTTATTCCCTACATTAGGTCTGAAGTCATTCGTGCATTAAAGTGAGAAAAAGACACGTGGTTTTGGTCTCAGCACCTGACTCGACTGCTCTGGAAATCAGTTGGTTTTGCCTACTCACATTTGTTTCTCCTCTCTATGGTAACAATTCCTCAATTCCCCTTTGGGGAAACCACCACCTTCCTTTTTTTTTTTTTTTTTTTTTTTTTTTTTTAATTTAATTATGGTAAAAAATGCATAACATAAAATTATCATCTTAACCATTTTTTAAAAAAATTTTTTTAGTTGTAGGTGCACACAATACCTTTATTTTATTTATTTATATGTGGTGCTGAGGATTGAACCCAGTGCCTCACGTGTACTAGGTGAGCACTCTACCGCTGGGCCACAACGCCAGCCCCATCTTAACCATTTTTAAGTGTACAATTCAGTATTGTTGAGTACATTTCATTGCTGAGCAACAAATCCCCCCCCCCCCCTTTTTTTTTTTTTCTTTTTTTCTTGTACCAGAGAATAAACCCAGGGCACTTAACCACTGAGCCACATCCCCAGCCCTTTTTATTTTGAGACAGGGTCTCGCCAGGTTACCTAGGGCCTCACTGAGTTGCTTTGGACTTGTGATCCTGCCTCAGCCTCCTGAGTTGCTGGGATTACAGGTGGGTGCCACCTTGCCTGGCTCCCTTCTTTCTTAAGAAGTAATTTATTTGATCTGATCCCAACCTCTGGCTCCAGGGAGGGGCCTTTGAATAAGGCTGGACCAATTACAGCATCCTGTTTCTCTAGCTGCACTGATGGGCACATCACAGAAGCTGAGCTCATGGGAATCGATCCAAGGATAACTGCTAGAACTAATGGGGGCAGGCCTTCTCTTCTTGCTTCACATGTCAAACTGGTGGGGATTAACTTGGAGTCATAGGTGGCCATTTGTGCCACCACCTCCAAGACCTGCCTGATAATAAGCCTACACAGGGGAAAGAAAGCAAAGTTGAAGGAGGAACACAGACAGATTTCTGGCAATGTTTTTGAGCACCTGGATCCACCTATGCCTAAAGCGATTACCTAAAAACTTTACAGTTGCATGAAACATAAATCCTCTTTTTTTTTTTTTTTTTTTCTAAATCCAATTTGAGTTGGGTTTTTGTCATTTGTAACTAGAAGAATCTTATCTGGAGCTGAGGATGTAGCTCACTGATACAGTGCAGTGGTAGAGGGTTTGCCTAGCACATGTGAGGCCCTGGGTCTGAGCCCTAGTGCTGAAAATAAATAAAACAAATACAATAAAATATTCCAGGGCTGGGGTATAGCTCTGTAGTAAAGCACTTGCCTAGCATGTGTGAGGCCCTGGGTTTGATCTGCAGTAAGAAAATAAAAAGTTTTAAATCTTATCTAATAGACCCCTGAACTCAAGTATAGAGTTGTATGAGACTATAAGATCCAAGCACCAATGTTCTTTTTCCTTCTCCTTGCCTCTCTGAGCTTTCAAAAATCACCACCTGCCAGGCACAGTGGCATACGCCTTAATCCCAGTGGCTCAGGAGGCTGAGGCAGGAGGATTGGGAGTTCAAAGCCAGGTTCAGCAATTTACAGAGGTCCTAAGCAACTCAGTGAAACCCTGTCTCTAAATATAATATAAAAGGGGCTGGGAATGGTCTCAGTGGTTAAGTGCCCCTGGTTCAATTTCCAGTACCAAAAACCAAAACCAAAGAACAAAAAATACCACATATCCTATCCCAGAATGCCACCTCCCCCACAAATTGAGCACATGACATTTGTTCAACGACTAAGATGAGAAGAATGCTAGGGGGTGGGGGTGGGGAATTAGTATAATATAGAAGTTCTACCAAAGGCAAAAAAAGAATTATAAATATTTGTCCAGATGACACATTAATGAGCACACGTGAGCACAGGTCCTGGAACTACAGTGCAGACAAGCAGCTCCTGAGAAACAGTGCTTTTCAGTCGTGAGAAGCCACCCTCTCCTAACTTACATGGCTACAGTCTGGCTCTGGGCATGGTATGAGGCGCACTGACCCTCCACGGGAGCCTAGTTTCAACTCTGTGGTAGGGACAAGCCCAGATGAGGGTGTAATCCGTGCTAGTGTGGTTCTTCTGCAGGAGTCTGGAAGACCAGAGAAAGAGGCCAGTGTCTTCCTCACACAGACCTCAGAACAGACACTGGGTGCCTGCCGGCTGTTTGGGATATTCTGACTCTGATGAGGGCTTAAAGTCTGTGGGGGATGGAGTTTACCTGGGTGTTCCTGACGCTCCCATGAGGGCACCTATTAGATGAAAGCACCTCTGTGAAGGTCTTTGTTTCTAACCTAAAGGCAGGCGTGGGCCCACGATTCTACACTCTCCTCTAGGAGCTCGTGTGTACAAACTTATGGGGGGTGAGATAAAGAAATGTCTCCGTCTATAGAGCCCAGCAACTGGAAAACAGAGGAAACAGTCTGTGCCCCCCAGTCAGGAGGTAAAAGGGGCACAGGAAATCGTGGAGAGCCAGCCCCAGAGGCTCTGGATGTTTCTACCATCCAAACTCTTTAAATAGACTGTGCCCATCATGGAGGAAATCTCCAGGGAGTTCCCCTTGCTCCCCCTGGAAACACACTTGCAGGTAGTTGGGGGAAGCCTGCCTCTGCCTTCTCAGTCCCAGCCAGATTAACGGATCCCCCACGTGTTTGCCTTCTTGCAGGCCTGAGGTGGAGCTCACAACCCATTCTGAGCACAGCACTGCTGCCAACACTTGGGGACATATGTTGAGCCCTAGAATCCAGCCCACATGCAGAGGCCATGAGGGCTACCAAAGAGCACTGGACAAAGAATCAGAAGAGCCTGTGTTCTAGTATTCCTCTGACACTAGTAAAAGAGTCCAAGTAACAGAATCCTAGAGAACCACCCCAGGACAAAGGCTCTGTGGAGGGGCGCAGGAAGGAGCTCTGTGGGTCTTCTCAGCTGCATCCCCAGGAAGGTGAACACACATCCTGGCACTTGGAAGACATCAGTAAATATGTGTTCCTGTAAATGAGTCACCGTGTATTTATCATTGCGGTGCTGGGGATTGAACCCAGGGCCTTGTGCTTGCGAGGCAAGCACTCTACCAACTGAGGTATCTCCCCAGCCCCGCACCTGGCGGATTCTGAGTGTTCACAGAGTAGTCTCATTACATCCAGTCACCTACCCCAGAGAAGGAGAATAATCATTCCCATTAGGTAGATGAGAAAACTGAGGTTCTTAAATGCTCACTGACCTGCTCACATTCTCCCTGCAGAGCCAGGAATCAAAACCACGTCTGGTTCTGAAGCCCTGGTTGTTTTCATCACACCACATCACGTCTTTCAGCTCCAAGTGCTCCTGAGGGAGGCATTTCCACCTACACCCAGAGCTGTAGCCTCCAAGCCCTCCATAGAGGCCGAGAACAGCCAGCCATAGCTTCCCGGTCAGGCCCCAGCAGTGGACCACGGACGCTGATCTCCCACCGCCCAAGTTGGCCGGAGCTCGCCCACCTAGTAGGGCGGCGGCTGCGGGCCGGGAGGTCCCAGGTGCAGGAAATACTCACGGCTCCCCCAGGCCCAGGCGGCGCCGCGGGGCGCATCGTCTCCCGGGCCCGGCCTCCTCCTCCAGAGCAGCCAAACGCGGCGCTGGGCTGCCTTCTCTCTCTGGGGCATCAGATTATTTTAGCACTTGCGGAAGGAACGGACGGAAACTGAAGTCACATGGAGAGCGAGCAGCTCAGCGACTCAGCACTCAGGCTCACACAGACCCGGCATCTTAGAGGGAACTGCGGCGCGCGGGAGATGCGGGGGATGGGAGAGGGCGGCGGGCAGCGCCCTTTCAATACTGGTGGGGTGTGGTCACCAACGAGGTGGATTTTTAAGGATCTGCCACCATCCTAAGCAGGTTTCCCTTAAGGCTTCTTTGCCTTAGCGTTTTTCGGGGGTGACAGCTGGGGTCCTTGCCTGTGTGAGGTCTGCTGACCCAGGAACTCTTCTCCAAGGTTCTGTCCAAGGGTTCTATCCAAGGTTCTAGCTAAGCTGGGACAAACTTTGGGAAGGGGCGGCACATGTTTCCCAACTGAAAAGAGGGTAAAACCACCATCTGGAAGAGTTATCTACTCGCTAGTCTTTCTTTTAATACGCTTAGCTAGTTCTTATTAATAATCTTTTATGGGTCCAGCACTGAAAAAAAGAAAAAGAAATGGAACTTGCATTGTGGTAGATAGTATCATGAGCATCTTGATCATAACCCACATGGGTAGGTTTCTTATACCTGATGGGTACACAGTTCCCTAATAGCTCTTGCCAAAAATTCAAAATAATAATGCAAATTAATAATATAGCCATCATGGTGGGTGCAGTGGTGCTGCCTGTAATCCCAGTGACTCTGGAGTCTGAAGCAGGAGGATTGCAAGTTTGAGACCAGCCTCAGCAACTTAGAGGAATGCTCAACAATTTAGCAAGATTGTCTCAAATTAAAATTAAAAAGGCCTGGGGATGTAACTCAGGGGTAAAGCACCCTGGGTTCAATCCCCAGTACCTAAATAAATAAATACATAAATTGTCATCAAAGAAGTGCCAGACACTATTAGGGACTTGATGTGCATTATCTCTGTTAGCTCCTGTTTTCAAGGAACTTCACTTCTAGGGCAGAAGGCAAAATAGTCACAGCGTCTGCTACATGTGAAGGGTGATGCAGCCAGTCACTGCCAGGTGGGAGAAAGGACCTCCAACTCTACTTTTTGGTTTTCAGCAGATTTAGAAGGTCCACCAGGGTTGAGTCACCTCTCTTGCAGTGTGGCGATTTGTGATTCTGTACAGCGTAATTATCCTTGCCATGTTCATCCTAAAAGTACAGGAGCAAGTCCTTCCTGCTCCAAACATCCAGCGAATTCTCTCTGTTCCTTAAAATATTCACTTGTAAAGGTGATAATGATGATACCGATGAAAAAAATGAAAATCAAATTGTTGCAAACCAAGATTTCTGATTCTTGCTTTATATACATTCTTTACTCTCACATCTTTGGTGTCTACCAATATGTTGATAATTCCCAAATTTTAATCGCTAGATCCAAAATTCTCTTCTAAAAGATTCAGACTTATATTTTTAACTAATTACTGATTAATCAACTCCTCAATGGCCCCGAGTGTTGTCACTGTAACATAATGTATCCCAAACACAAGTCTTTTTTTTTTTTTTTTTTTTCCCACATCCCCAGCCCTCACCCCTTTTAAAATTTTGAAACAGGGTCTCACTAAGTGCTTAGGGCCTTGCTAAGTTGCTACGGCTGGCTTTGGACTTGTGATTGTGGAGCCCCAGGGATAACAGGTGTGCCTGGTTCAAAACAGAACTCTTTTTTTTTTTTTTTTTCAAAACGGAATTCTTATCCTTTGTCCCAGATGGTTTTTCTTCCTGTATGGTGGTCATCATTGATGGCATTCTTCAACTTAGGGCAGCCCAGCTCTCTCAGACTCCACCCCTCACTTTAAATTGGTCACCAATTCCTGCTGATTCTAACTCAGAAATGTTTTTGAATCCAACTCTATTCTTAGATAGATCATTTTGAATGTGGATCATTTTGAAAACTGGCTCCCTGCCCCTAATCATGTCTCTCCAACGCAGAATGTGTGGACACATTAAAAAATTGGTATTGGTTTATCCTATTCCCTGCCTAAAACCCTTTCATGATTGCCATTGCATCCATTTAACCGGATCAAAGATTAAAGTCGGGTTCAGCAGATTCAAATTCCTCACCAATGGCCTAAATTCTCCCCTTCTCTTCCACTTTTGTACATTTTATACATTAGCATTTTCTATAGAATTTCTTTCAAGAAAGGCAGCTGCAACCCCTCAAGATTTTTTTGTTTTCGTTTGTTTGTTTTGTTTTGTTTTTTGTTTTTGTGTACCAGAGGTTGAACCCAGGGGCACTTAACAACTGAGCTACATCCCCAGCCCTTTTTACTTTTTATTTTGAGACAGAGTCTCAATTGCTGAGGCTGGCTTTGAATTTGTGAACCTCCTGCCTCAGCCTCCCAAGCCACTGGGATTACAACCATGTGCCACCACACCTGGCTCCCCCAAGAAAATTTAAGAAACCAGTGGTCTCAATGGTTGTGTAGTTCATTTGAAAATAGCGCCAACAGCTCTCCTCTAGCAGAAGCTGGCTCAGCACAGGAACCCTAACACTTTAGCTGAAACCAGAGAAGATTTGCAGCTGAACACAGAACATTCCTTGTGCCTACAGGGTTGTGAGCTGACAACTCAGCTCAGGATTGTCCAGCTTGGCTGGATGCTCTGGGCTCGCCTCCCAACTGTACTGCTCTAGGCTGAGGGGATCAACGTACTTCCTCTCCAACATGACCCAGGGTGCACCCTGCCCTCCCAGCCTGGCACACCACTCCATGAGACCATGAGAGTCTGGTGGACTATGTGCTTCTTTCTTTGAGCCTGTGGCATGTGCTGTTGTGTTTGTATCCACTCCCTGCTCAATTGTAATTAAGCAAGTTTGGTGCCTAGGATACCTGAGGAGATCTGAGGTGAAGACAAGAAACTGACAGATTCCAAAGGATGGAAAGAACTCAGGTGCTTCATTCATCCTGCGCTAGCCTCAGTCTCTCCCACACTTCATCTCAGGTCTGCAAGTGCATTTCAGCCAGTCTGGTCTTTTCCTTATTTCCCCAAGCAGAGGACAAAGGCTTTCCATTCTCTGTTCCTTCCATCAGAGGGTTTCCTTGCTTGGAATAGATTCTCTTCTGCCTACACCATCCCAAAGGTGTGACTGGGCTCTCCCTCTTCTGTGACGACTTCCCCACTCCTGTTGAATCTCTCTTCCTCTGAACACATGGTCCCAGTGCCTGCAACACCCACAGTATCCTGAAAGCTCTTGTGTTGTGATTTAAAATTTTGGATTTCGGTCTTGTTTTCCCAACTACACTAGAAACTTTTGAGAATGGGGGTCATGTGCTTTCCAAAAAACATACTCTCCAATGCACATAAAAAGGCTCAGTCAATACTCCAAGAAGGAGTAAATATTGCCTTCAGAGATTCCTTTTTTCCTTCCTTTCTCCCTTTTTCCCTTTCCCTCCCTACCTCCCTTTCTTTCAACTAAGCTTTCTAATAGTTTGTCATTTGTGGAAATTTTCATTCTCCCAAAGAGAACAGTGGGAGCTTTGGTTTCTGCTCTCCCCTCCCACTGCTTTGCCAGATGGATCAGACACTACTGGGGCAGAGGTGAGCAGACTGTCAAGGGAGACTTGCTTGAGTAGGGGGCACATCTGCAAGGGATACAGTGGGAGAAATAGGGGTCAGTTTCCCTCCTCCAGCCAGCTCCATACCTGGCAATAGAGTAATAAGGAAATGGAGCTGGCAACCCACCCATGTCCAAGATCTTGGTCCTCCTGCTCTTGACTCTGATGTTTTCCACTCTGCCTTGGGCTGCCCTGTCTGTGGCAGCTTGCTGACTGGGCCTGGCCACCCAGAGCTAGTGCCTCCTCCTCCGCTCCCAGCCTCAGCACATGTCAGGGAGGGGATTTCCTTTGGTGCCTTAATTGGGAATTGTTTTCTTGCCCTACATCAGCTGGCTACTGGGGGAGAGTCTTAGTTTCATTTCCTTCATTTGGAATGGAGTTTTTAAGAACCAAAAATTAAAACCGGAAAGAAGAGAGGCCACCACCCACGCTGGTATCACTCAATGCCTCATGATGCCAGTTCTGGAAGGGCTTGGGGTCAGTGCAAAGAGCCCTGTGCCTCCAGCAATGTAAGTGGGGAGGAGTGGTGGAGGGTCCTTCCTGGAATGTTCACTCCTCTCCTCTAACCACGTTGGGAAAGGTATGGGTCTCATATCCCAAGCTCAGCTCCTCTTGCTCCCTTGCCCACAACCTCCATTCAGCCACTAACTCTAGTGACTGACCCCTGTGGGTTTATTGCTGCCTCCTTTTCTGGAAACATTGAAACATGATCAAAGATTTCATGTTGTACAAATATAACAAGATGATCATGGAAGAATCCTGTCAATGCCAGGCCATGACTGCCAGTGGGACAGCAAGGTAAAGAAACCCACATAACTAACCACATCTCAGGTCAGGGAAGAATGAAAGGGGATCGTGGCAAAACAGAAGCAAGGAGATGCTGAGAGCTTCGTGGGAGGAGGTGAGTACAACTGGTGGATGATCTGCACTGGACTATCTTGAGATGGCACTGGATATCAGAGACTAAAGAAGAAGTAAAGAGGATGAAGAGTTAGGATAAGGCCATGCCAAGGAGGTACAGATGATGGCACCTCTTTGTGCCTCTATAGGACTTTGTTCATGGCTCTGTTCAGTACTCCTATGAGGAATCACGGTCATCTGCTACAGCTCCACATTTCCCCCAGGACACCAAGTCCTTGTGGACTAAGACTATGGTTTGTGTTTCCTCAAGCAATCCTTAGTTTAGCACCTTCTAGATCCTGGGCAAAGTTTTCTTAACTGAATAAAGGTTGATATTATTTGTTCTAGAGCAGTTGAAGAGATTGAGGACTTGGGAAGTCATTTGATGGTCATTGAGAAGTCTTTTCAATTTTCATAATTGATGGTATAAACCAGAGTCTTTAACCATGGGCTCAAGACCCTATGACCACATCCCTCTTTCTGATTTCATAGCCCACCATTTTCCTCCTCATCTACTCTACCCAAAGCATAAAGTCCTTCTTGTAGCTTTTTGTTCAAGTCATTTGCTCCTTCCTTGGCCCGATCTACCACATAATCAGACAGCTCGCTCCTTAACTTCCTTTAGGCCCCTGCTCAAGAGTCATCTTTTCAAAGAGGCACTCCCTAACCACGCCATCTAAAAAAGCTAAGAAGCTTCCATCGCTTTCTTTTCTCTTACTGTACTTCCCCCACCCCAAAATTTATGTCACTGCCTGATATCTTATTATATATATATAATACACACACTTGTTAGTTATATATAGTTATATATATATATATATATATATATATATATATATATATATATATACACACACACACACACACACTTGTTTGTTATCTACACCCCTGCAACTAGATTGTATGTAGGAAAAGAACTTTGTTTATTCGCTGATGTATCCCACAGCCTACAACAGAACCTGACATAGACTAGGTGCTTACGAATTTCTGTGGACCACATGATTGAATGAATGATCTCACAAAGAGCAGTGTCAGTAGCATGGTGGGTTTAGGAACTAGATTGCAGATGTTGTTAATTAGCAAATAGGAATACTGAGCCAGGCATGGTTACCACATACCTATAATCCCAGCAACTCAGGAGGTTGAGGCCAGAGGATCACCAAGTTTGAAGCCAGCCTCAGCCACTTAGTGAGGCCTTAAGCAACTTAGTGAGACCCTGTCTCAAAATAAAAAATTTAAAAGGTTGAGGATATGGCTCAGTGGTTAGGCACCCCTGGGCTCAATCCCTCGTATCAAAAAATATATATGTATTTTTTAAATGGGGGTAATGATGTAAAAACAGGGAAGGACAACTATTCTTGCAAGAGGTAAGAGTTAGGCACGGTGGCCCCCATAGTCCCAGCTACTCCAGAGGCTGAGGTGGAAGGATTGTTTGGACCTGGGAGTTCAAGGCTAGAGTGGGCAATATAATGAAATCCCATCTGTTAAAGAAAGAGGGGGTGGGTAGGAAGGTAGGAGAGAAAGAAAAAACAAAATATGGTAACAAAGGTCAATATGTGAATATCTTTTGTAAAATAGGAAGTACCACATAAATTCATCTCTTTTCTTTGTCAGAATAGGTCAGGGAGAGGTAAGTAGAGATGTGACTGAGTGTCCATACAATGGGGTTTAACTTTGGCAAAGTGGAAAACTCTCTGCATGTGGTGATGAAATTAAGGCAATGTGATAGGGAGGGGGAAAGATACTTGAAATCCTCTGCTGATCATCAGCAAGGATCCACCAGGAAAATGGCAAGCAAAGTGTAGCACCTCAGTTTACACTATTTTATGACAACAGTGGTGGCCCAGACTTGACTGGAAGAGGAGAAAGCAGATTTGACATGGGACCCATTCTCTGCCCCAGGTACACACATTATCCTTCAATAATTCTGCTTGGTAAGTATTAATAGTCCCAATTTACAGGAGAGAAAATCTGGGCTCAGACTAAGTAATCTGTCCAAGGTCACACAGTAGAAAGTGTCAGTACTAACTTGGTTTTAGTAATGTTTACTGTTTTGTTTTGTTTTTTTTTCCTGATTATAAAAATATTACATGACTACTGGTAAAGAAAGGCTAATAGCCTTAAAGAAGAATGAAATTATTGCATTTGCAGGTAAATGGATGGAACTAGAGAATATCATACTAAGTGAAAAAAGCCAATTCCCAAAAAACAAAGGCCAAACGTTTTCTCTGATAAGTGGATGCGGATCCATAGTCGGGGGTGGGTAGGGAAGAATGAAGGAATTTTGGATTATGCAGAGGGGAGTGAGAGGAAGGGTAGGGCAGTGGAACGTGAAGAAAAAAAATCTTCAATTAAAAACAAAAAAGGCTAAAAAGAAGAAAATCAATCATAGATCCACAACAGAGACAAGCCATTGTTTAAATTATGGTGTATTGTTTGTCAAGCTTTTCCTATGCAGATGCAAGGATTGGGGGGGGATAGATAGATAGATAGATAGATAGATAGATAGATAGATAGATAGACTGGGACTGAGGGACCCAGCACAGTGGTGCATGCTTTAATCCCAGCAGCTGGGGAGTTTGAAGCAGGAGGATCACCAGTTCAAAGCCAGCCTCACTAACTTAGTGAGTGCCTATGCAACTCAGCAAGACTGTCTCTAAATAAAATATTAAAAAAGGTTGAGTGGTTAAGTGCCCTAGCCAAAAAGTAGATAAAGTGGGAATCAGTTCTGCATCCTTTTTTGTAAATTTGCATGTATAATTTATAACATGCAAATAACATGGAATTGTTTTCTCATATCCTTAAATTTACACAGATGATTTTGGTTAATTCCATAGTATTCCGTCACATGAATGCCTATAATTAACTATCCAGTCATCTTTTGAGTGGCATTACAGTACAGGTACAAAATCCCTTATCCTAAAATTAGTGTGCCAGAAGTGTTTTAAAGGTCACAATTCATGTACAAAAAAGAGAAACAAGATGTATACCATTTGTTTACAATTAAAAATGAATAAAAAAATAAAGGTCACAATTTTTCTATGGTTTAGAGAGGTATCACAATGCGTATGTCATATATTTATATAGTTCGTCCATCAGGGTCTAGAAACATTCCCTGACATTAATACATTAATATATTGTCAATAAACATGAATATCCACATTAACTGGACAAAGTGGACAAAATGGCCCTTTTGCCACTTTAGGTTTTGCAACTAAATGAGTTTGTGCCAAAATCAAACACACACACACACACACAACCAACTTTGGTTTTCAGAGCTTTTTAGAGTTTAGAGTGACGGATTCATCTCAGAACCTGAAACCTGCCTTGTTCCACCGCCTGACCGCCTTTCCCAACAGCCCCGTGGCCTCCTAGAGTGGCAGCAGGGTGAAAGGCCTATTCTTGAGGCAAGGTTCTGGCTGCTCAGAGAAGGAAAGGAAGCAAATAAAAGTGGCAGCAGATTCCTAGAACAGGGAGGGGTGCAGGCCTGGGGGTCAGCTGCAGGTTCCTGAGAAGTGAGGAAATGCAAGGGAAGGAGGAAGTGCTGGTGACAAATGAGAGGGGCCTTGGCAGTTGGGCAAGGTGCAACAAAGATTCATAGCTCCCAAATTCATTTCGCACCCACCGACCCCCAGAAGCTCTACAGGTCAGGATCAGACCATCAGCAGGGCCCCTGCTGGGCCTCCTGAGACCCAGAGAGAGGAAGGAAGGGGGAGGGCTCGGAAGCAGCCTGCGGTGGGAGCGGGAGCACGCCCTGCTGATTTTGGAGGCCCGGGGCCATGGGCCCCGTCCTTCCTGCGTAGTGTGGTTTGCTGTCAAGTGGTAGCAACTTCAGCCACATTCGAGGGAGGTGGCGGCAGAGGCCCCCAGAGAGCGAGAGGCCCTGCGGTGGACAACCTGAACCTGGAAGGTGATTTGCTAGTGTCACTTTCAGCTGCGGAGCGAGGGCAGCGCTGGGGCCGGGGGCAGCTGGGCGGCGCGGGGCCTGCCGGGAAGTGTGGGTTCCGAGGCAGTTTAGCCGCAAGCTGGGGGCGGGTGGGTCCGCTGGGAGCGGTGCTGGGAAGCGGGAAACGGGAAAAGTGGCCTTTTTTTATTTTTTATTTTTCTTTTTTCTCACACCAACAAACCAGAGGAAGATGAATCGATCAGAACCAATTATTGTCATCAGCTTCCCTCTGAGAGCAGGGGCTGACTTAGAGACCCTCCCCGTTGTGAGGGGCACCCTTCCTCTTGGTTGCTTCTCACCTAGTTTCCAGGATCACTCACACCACCAAGGCGGTGGCTTCCGTTCATCCCGCGTGTTCCCTTCTCCAGGACCTTGTACTGGTCACTGCCCACCCCTCCCGCCAGTTCCACGGGCCTGGGAACCTCCTCGACTCTGCTAGTTCCCCACCATTGCCTCCTTGGAGATTTGACAACCTCCAGCAAACCTTCCCCCCCCCCCCCGCCCGCCCCCAGGAGTTGGTAGTCCCACCCTGTTCAACCCACCATCTCTAGGTAAAATCTAGACTGATTGTTCCAGAGATCAGATTCCTGGCAACTTCAGGTGCCCAAATCACAGCAGAAAACTGTCTTAAAGCCCAGGCACCTCATTCATGGGAGAAGCTGAGCCTCTACCTAAGACAACACATGTATATTTAGAACTGTGAAAACAAGGGACAAAAAGAGGGGGTGGAGAGAGGGAGGGAGGGAGGGAGAGAGAATGAATCTGTCTATAATGACATTCTTCTTTCTGCTCTTTTGCTTTTCTTGACAGCAGTGTGTTGCAGACTACCAGGTTCTCCATGAGAGCCCCTCCTTTCACAGCCTCAGTGAAAGAATCCTCAAGACCAGATTAACTTGCCAGTGACCAAGAAGCACAGAAAAAAATCCTCAACATCAGTCTCACCAGGGAAATTCAAATCAAAACCATAATGAATAGAAAACTGATACTGTTTTTTAAAAATATGTAATTTCAGTTATTTGCTGAAATACATTATATTGTATTTTTGAGATAATTCTGGTACAATGTATAATAAAACTGGATGTATAATAAACCCTCTAAATCATTGGTACGTGTACAAGTGGAACTGAAGCATTGACTGGACGAAGTAACGTTACTCTAATGGTTACTTGCTCATGTGTTGCCCACCATGTTATAATTTGCTTCATTACCTTGCTGTTTGATACGCATTTCTCTGTCACTGTAACTATTGTAATGACAAATGTTCATCTTATTGCACAATCAAAATGGCATTGATAGGAATGAACTCTAGAGGCTGGACTTGATCAGGGAGTGCTCACCCAGGCCTGGTGCTCTATCATACGACCTTGCCTCTCAACCTTTACCCTAGTTGTTAAATATATATTATGTCATTAAACACTTTTAAATCTAAAAAACAAAACAACAACAACAACAAAAATGAGAGACCACTTAATATCCACCAGGATGGCTAGAATAAAAAGGTGAGGTAATAACATATGTTGAGAAAGATGTGGAGAAATTGGGACTCTCATGCTGCTGGTGGCAATGTAAAGTGGAGCACAAACTTTGGAAAACAGTCTGGGAATTATGATAATGCTCACTAATTCCATCCCTGGGTACCCAAAGTAAATGAAAACATGGACACAAAAACTTGTACATGAAAGGTCAGAAGAGCATTATGAATGATAGCCAGAAATTGGAAACAACCTAAATGTGCATGAACTGATCAATGGATAAAATACAGTACAGTGATCCCTCTGCATTTTCAGGGAATTGGGTCCAGGCTCCCCTCAGATATTAAAATCCACAGATGCTCAAATCCCCTGTCCAAAATGTGTTGGGTTTGCATATAAACTACACATATACCTTATACCTTAAATAATCTTTAGATTACTTATAATACTTGATACAATGTAAATGTCGTGTAAAAATTGTTATACTATACTATTTAGGTAATAAAAATCTGTCCATGTTCAGTATAGATATAATTAATACATTTTTTTCTGTGCATGGGTAGTTGAATCCACAGATGTGGAACCCTCAGATATAGAAGACCAATGTGGGGGCTGGGGCTGGGGCTCAGTGGTAGAGCACTTGCCTGGCATGTGTGAGGCACTGGGTTTGATTCTCAGCACCACATAGAAATAAATAAATAAATAAAAATAAAGGTCTGTTAATAACTAAAAAATATTTAAAAAACAAAGAAGGCCAATGTGTACCCTCTCAGTGGAATAGTATTTAACCATAAAATGAATGTGATTCTGATACATGCTACAACATGGACAGATTTGGAAAACATATGACAAGTGAAAGAAGTTTAGTCACAAAAGGTCACATACTGTATGATTCCATTTTGTATGTGAAGTATCTAGAATAGGCAAAAAGAGAAAGATTAGTAATTACCTAAGTCTGGGGGTTTGGAACAAAATGGGTAGTAACTGCTAATGAGTATGGGGTTTCCTTGTAAGATGAGGAAAATGTTCTAAAATTGTGTTTCACAATTGAGGGTTTCACAATTCAATCAACATGTTAAAAAGGACACTGCCTTGTATACTTTAAATGTGTCAATTATATGGCATGTAGGTTACATCTCAATAAAGCCATTATATAAAAATAACCAAAATAAAACCAGGAAACAAGAATAGAATCCCATAGACTCAGCATCTTGGATATAAGAAAGAAAAATGTGTAACTTGTTTAAAATGTTTTAAAAAGAATGAAAAAGAGTAGTACTTAAATTGATACTGTCTAGTTATCTAGAAATACATTTTCGTAGGTCACTCTGTTTCCCAACTATTAGAATGATTTTAATGTTCTATGAATTTATTCAAAACCTTTTATTGAGTACCATCCATACGCAGAGCACTATACAGGTATTAGGGATAAAATGGAAAATGAGAAAAACTTAGGTTTTTGTCTACTGAAGCCTGTAATAAAGAGATAATTACAACTCTGTGAGAAAACTAATGTGTAGGGGAAAATAGAGTAAAACAATATACTGAAAAGTAATGAGTTAACTTCTAGCTGTGAAAATGTAGTAGGCAGTTGCTGTTTTCCTTTTTTTTACTTTTCTGCATTTTAAATTTGTAATAGTTTTTTTTTTTTTCTTTTTTCTTTTTAGTAAGACATATACTTAATTAATTTTTTCAGAGACATGCTTTCCCTCTTTGACCTCCCACCCAGTACACAACCAGGGCTTTGGGAGACACCCAGATACATGTGGCCAAATGCAGAGGGCTCAGATTTGAACCAAGGCAGGTGTGATTATGAATCCCAGCTCAGCCTCTCCTGACTGTATGACCCTGTGCATGCTGGTCTCCCAACCACACAGACATGGTGTGCACCGTAAATGCCCAATGACCAAAGGTTTGTTGAACTTACTGAACCAGGTCACTTTTAGCAGCTGCCTACTCCCACCATTCTGTTCTTGCTTCCATTTGACAAATGTCACCAGGTGAGGTGAGGTGGTGCACACTTGAAATCCCAGAGACTTGGGAGACTGAGGCAGGAAGATCACAGGTTCAAGACCAGCCTCAGCAACTTAGCAAGACCCCCATTTGGCAAATGTCTTGAGGCCCATTTATCAGATCATCTTTTGAGAGCCATGCTAGGGTGTTTGATAAATGATGAGAACGATGTCTGAGGGCCTGTCAAGTGACACCAACATGGTCTGTGTGTAGTGGTGTCTCTCCAGAGAAAGACCCCCAGAACAGGCTGCCTCTAGGGAACCAGGCTACAGTGGAAAGACCCAGGCTGCAGCTCTGCAGCAAACACCAAGGCTGAGGAGTGCTGCACTTGACCTTTCACTGATGGCAACAGTGGCCACCAACCCTGCTTTCTCTCCTCTGTGCTCATCACCTTGGCATCCAAAATAAAGCACAAGTATAATTGGCACTGCGGTCCTGGGAGGGACATAAACAATGCCAGTGATGAGGGTTTTCAGGCAGGTTGAGCTGAGCAAGCGAGTTTCTCTCTACCCCTCTCAGTTGTCACACAATGGATGGGTGACAGCACTTAGCTGCCTCTAAGAGCTCCTCAGACAGCAAAGGGTGAGCAAAGTATGAACAAACCCAAACTCACAGGAGCTGTGATGCTCAGAGAAGATTTCTCCCTGAAGGGCACTTTCCTATTTCTTATTCCCCAAATGAGTCTGGTCTAGTGACAAGCGTCAAGAGATGGGGATATAGCCAGCCAGGTTGGCCTGGGGCAGAACTTTGTCCCTCTCTAGCCTCATTTCCACCTGTAAAACACATCACCTGGACTAGGCAACCCTAAAGCTCCTGCCTCTGCACCCACGGGAATTGGGGGAGCTCAGTCATTTCCACTCCTGTCTCCCTAGCTTCTGAGTGTGAGAAAACTCTGCCAATTTTTCTCTCTGTTCTTTCAACACTACTTCATAAGCTGCTGTGTTTTCCTTTCTGCCATACTTACCTGATCATCAGAAAAAACCTGATTGCATAAGGAGTGCTTTGGGACGGGGTGCGTCTCCTGGACCAAAAACAATTCAGAAACGTTGGGCTCAAAACCTTGCAAGATCCAGTCTCATTTGTTCAGACTTCCAGCTAACTGACCATGTATAGTTCACAGAGTCCACAGTGGCCGGCAGCAACATTTCTACACGTTGGTGTTTTCCTGCTGTGCAAATCCATACAATGGAACCACAGACTAGGAGGTTTATACAACAGAAAGGTATCATCTCCTGGTTCTAGAGGCCAGGGCCCAAGGTAGAGCTGTCAGCAGGGCTGGTTTTTCCCAAGGCTTCTCTCCTCAGCTTACAAATACCTTCTTGTCTGGTCCTCTCTTGATTGTACCTCTGTTTAGGTCTGTGTCTTAACCTCCTCTTCTTTAAAGCACACCAGTCAGATTGGACTAGGATCACCCTAATGACCTTATTTTAACTTAATTAACCTCTTCAGGCCTAGATCTTGTATCTCTGAATACAGTCACATTTGAGGTTAGAACTTCATCATGTGAGTTTTTGGGGACATAGCTCAGAACATTATATCCAAATTTATTTTACAGGCAAGTGAGGTAGGCCTGGGGGATAGGGGGCTCCTCCTGGATCTCAGAATTGGTGTCAGAAGCAGGAGTGGAGAGGTGAGCCCCCAACCCCATCCTCTACCTCCCCTGATGACCTGGAATTCTCCTGTCAGGTCTCTGCAGTATATAAGAATATTCCACCCTGTGGAAACTTCCACTCACTTCTTTGTGGAAGAGAATTAGATTTAAAGATGAGACACTCATGGACAGGATCCACTTGCCAGCTGTGTGTGGTCTCTGGCAACTCATCTAAAGTTCTTGAAGCCTGAATTTCCTCATCTATAAAATGGGAAGATTAGGCCTAAAGTTCCCAAACTATAGTCTGTATATGTCTGCACTGTGGGGTAAGGACAGGGAGGGAGGGTGGGGTGGACCCAGTCAAATGAAGTATAAAAAGGACTCCCAAGAACAAAAACCAGATGAGTGCATGCTTTGTATATGCTTTAGAAGTTTTTTTTTTTTTTTATTTAAATTTAAATTCTGAGAATCAAAGCAAATCCTCTGGCTCAAGACTACCTTCAGACCAAGCTGATGGACCTACCTGGGTTTCCTCAGGTTTGTGAGAAAAACTAGACTGCAATTCTTCCAGAGTTCAAGACTGTAGAACACCTCAGTACAACAGGACCAGTTTTCCCTGTCTTCTACGTGCATCGTTGGCAACAGGGCACGTATGAGGCCCCCAGCATTCCAGAAGACAGAGGTGCCCTAAGTTCCCAGATCTTGGTGCCATGTTGGCTCCGAGTGTGGAAACACCCATTAGGACTCCTCATTGCTCACCTCCACTTTGCTCAGAAGAAACCCTCAGGTTCTGCAACTTCACCAGGAATGAGGGACTTGCTTCTGATGTACCCTGGCCTCAGCCCAAGCTGCTGGTGACCATACCAGGGGAGGATACATCATGGGCTCTGAGGTGTTCCATGCCACCAGCAGCTGCTATGAATTCCACAGGTCCCTGCCACTTCTCACCAAGTTCTGGAGACTGGAAGTCCAGGATGAAGGTGACAGCTGATTTGATTTCTGGTGAGGACTCCTTCCTGGCTGCAGATGGCCACCTTCTTGTTCTCAAACGGCCTTTCCTCAATGTCTGGTACAGAGAAGGTGAGACGGGAGAGGAAGAAAGAGAAAGAGCCCAACTATTAGAATTTAAGTCAGACGGGATATTAAAGCAACTAACAGCATCTTTTTCTTCCTTGGCATTGCCATTTATTAGGTGTATGACCTTGACAAAACTTGATGTTTAACTTGCAGCATCTTAAAGCCAGTTGAACAATGACATAGCATATTAACCTCTTTTGTGTATGTGTGTGTGTGGTCCTGGGGATTGAAGCCAGGGGTGCTCTACCTCTGAGCAACATCCCCAGCTCTTCGTAGTTTTTATTTTGAGACAGGATCTCACTAAGTTGCCTGGGCTGATCTTGAACTTGAGATTCTCCTACCTCGGCCATGTGAATAGGTGGAATTACAGGTATAAGCCACCACACCCAATTTGACCTCACTGTTTTGAAGTTGTGCAGGATTTCTCTTTGTTGCTCTCGAGTATTTCATAAATATGTCTGGTTTATTTATTTATTTATTTATTTATTTTGGTGCTGGGGATCGAACCCAGGGCCCTGTGCTTGTAAGGCAAGCACTTTACCAACTGAGCTATCTCCCCAGCCCCTGTTTGGCTTCTTGAAGTAAAAATATTCCACTGCTATTGAACTCTCCTTCTGATATCTGTTTAAATGTTTCAGATTTTGAGGGGGGAGGTTTATAAATTATTTTTTTATTTTTACAGACTGCATTTTGATTCATTGTACACAAAGGGGGTACATCTTTTCATTTCTGTGGTTGTGCACAATGTAGATTCACACCATTTGCGTAATCATACATGTACATAGGGTCTGACTCATTCCACCATTTTTCATAACCCCCCTCTCATTTCCCTCTACATAATCTAAAGTTCCTCCATTCTTCTCTTATCCTCCACCTCCCACCCCCATTATATATCATCATCCACTCATCAGGGAAGACATTCGGCCTTCGGTTTTTTTGGGGGATTGGCTTATTTCATTTAGCATGATATTCTCCAATTCCATCCATTTATCTGCAAATATTATCTGCCATAATATTATTCTTCTTTATGGATGAATAATAATTGTGTATATATACAACATTTCTTTATCCATTCATCTATTGAAGGGCATCTAGGTTGGTTCCACAATCTAGCTATTGTGAATTGAGCTGCCGCTCTGGAAAGCAGTGTGGAGATTACTCAGAAAACTTGGAATGGACCCACCTTTTGACCCAAATATCCCACTCCTCGATTTATACCCAAAGGACTTAAAATTAGCATACTACAGTAACACAGCCACATCAATGTTTATAGAAGCTCAATTCACAATAGCTAGATGGTAGAAATGTTATGTTTTGAAGATACAGATTCCTTATTTAAAATACAGTTATCCTTAATCCCTTGTTGGAGATGGTTGCTAAGGAGATCATTAATATACATTAATTATATTATACTATATTAACAAAGTATATTTCATATGATTATAATGTATTAAATATAACTGTAATATATAAAGGTAATAAATGTTTAAATATTTAAAAATTTTTATGATCTATATAAAATTGATTATACATTATTGATGTCAGAAAACTTCAGGAAGTTGATATTCCTTGTTAAGGAGAAAGGAGTTTTCATTCTTTTGAGAGCAAAAACAACTCCCATTTTCCATTTAAGGAAAGGAGGATTATGTGTCTTGGGCTGGGATCTATAATGATCAATATTTGCTGGGGTTGTTTTGAGGGGTATTCAGCATCCCCTTTACTGTTTAGGGGAGCATTTTCTTGTGTGGTCTTGGGAAGCAAAGCCATATCCCTTGGAAATTAAGGTATGTTTGCATAATCCAGGCTCCACCCCCTGAATGTGTGCCAAGAACCATGGGTCTGGAGCAAATGATGAAAAGATGCTGACTGGCACAGAGGTGGCAGCCTCTGTCTCTGGCATCTCAGACAGTGGTGGCCGCAGTACCAGGGACAGTGTTCAGCAGCCATACTGGTAAAGGCTTCCAACCAGGTTGTCCCCTTCGTGTGACCATGGTTGTGGTTACACTGCCCACCTCCTCACCGTGCTGCCCATTTGCTCATCTGGATGTCCAACCTTCACCTGGCATCTACCTACTATCCTTCCAACAAATTCCTTTCCTGCTTAGATGAAACAGAGTTCGTTTCTGTTGCTTGCAATCGCAAATCCTGACTCACTCTGCAAGTAGAAAAAACAAATGAGCAAACTACTTGAAGTTGAAAAAGGTGATGGGAGAAAGAGGAGACCGAGGAAGGCACTGGAATTTGGAAAATTTGGAGGATTTGGATTTTGGGAAGTTTTTTTTCCCTAGAATTAGTGGAAAGAAATTAAAGTTATATGTTTTGTTCTAATTAAACCATATTGCCTGCAACTGTGAGCAAAACTGCTGGACCCTCAGGGAAACGAGTGTTTCCATTCAACTGGCAAAAATAAGAGCTTATGTCACCACTCTAGAGAGAACTGAGTCACCTAAGTGATAGAATTCCTCAGAGAGGCTGGGCAAGGTGGTGCACACCTGTAATCCCTGTGGCTCAGCAGGCTGAGGGAGGAGGATCACCAGTTCAAAAACAGCCTCCACAATTTAGCAAGTTAGCAGCCCTAAGCAACTCAGTGAGACCCTGTCTCTAAATAAAATACACAATAGGGCTGGGAATGTGGTTCAGTGGTTAAGTGCTCTTGAGTAAATCCCTGGCACAAAAAAAAAAGAGAGAGAGAGAATTCTTCAGAGAGGATTATGTCTAATATTACTATTATTTATTATTTCTTTTTTACGGTACTGGGGATGGAACCCTGGGCCTAACATGTGATAGGCAAGCACCTTACCACTGAGCTACAACCTCAGCCCTTGTGTCTGATATTCTTAATGTTTCTTAGTGGGTTGACCTTAGGGTAAACAAGGCCTGGAAACACTTCAAAGAGGAGGAGAATGTTAGCGCAAACTGGAAAAACTGACATATTTGAAACATGAAGTAAACTTTCTATCTAGGATCACCTCTAAAAATAATAGAAAGTTGTGAAAGGAACAGATTTGTATAGACTTTGCTGTATTTTAGGCCTCAACTGGATGATTAGCAGCAGAAATGACCTGTTGATTAGTTGTGTGGCTGCTCTGTGCCTCAGTTTCCACATTTGTAAAACATTGATAACAGTATCTACTTCATAGAATTGTTATGAAAAATTAAATAAATTAACAGGGTAAGCTCTTGAAACAGTGTCTGGCACCTATTAAGAGCTCAATAAACTGGACACAGTGGTGCACACCTGTAATCCCAGCAGCTCAGGAGGCTGAGGCAAGGAGGATCTCAAGTTCAAAGCAGCCTCAACAACTTAGTGAGTCCCTTTCTCAAAATAAAATATAAAAAGGGCTTGGGATATGGCTCCATGGTTAAGCGCCCCTGGGTTCAATTCCCCACCCCACCCCCGCAAAAAAAAGCACTAATCATTCTTCTTGTGATTGTTGGGGGTTTTGTCACTTGGGGTAACATCTGAGGTACTCTCAGTGACTGTGGGAGCAAAAGCAGCTTTGGGCAGCAGTTTAGTTGAAAAAAGATTACTCAAGGAACCCAAAAGATGTGACACTCCCAAAACATCAAGTTTTAGAGGAATTAAAAAGAGCATAACCATTTGGGGGGTCCACAAGGAATAACCATTCTGCCTGGGAATTCACCACTAATCAGGTGTTCCCCAGAATTGCACTACCCTTATCTTCCCACCAGACATGTCTTTACAATGATCCAGAGGCAGATGGAGAAAAGATGTTTATGAAAAGTCTGTCGTCATGAATTGTCAGTGGAGAGGATGAAGATACTCAGGGACCCAACCAAGGAAACCTGCAAGGAGAGGAGAGAGTGCTGGGTCCTAGGCTACAAGAGAAGGCTAAGTTTGGAAGGAGAGAGAGACGTCAGAAAGGATGCTGTGGTGGGCATTACCAGAGTTCTCACCCAGATGCAGGACACAGACCACAACCTCCACATCCAAATCTCAAAAGTGGTTCAGAGGTAGGGAGATGCTGATAAGAGATATCCTCAGGCCTGCTGCAAATCCATGCAACTAAAACCAGACTATGACAGGTGCTCATCGCAGGAGACGGAGCTTGGGCTCTGGGATCAGATCCTGGCTGTAATGCTCATGCTGTACCACCCACCAGATGGATGAACTTGAGCAAGGTACTTAGCAGCTCTGCACCTGGACTTCCATGTGGGAATGGTGTCCTTCCCACAGTGAGAGTGCAATTGATGTTGGCTATTATTATTGCTTGCTGACAATATCATCTTCCACAGAGCAGAGGAAGTAATAAGGGGAACTGCTACTCTGAACCTAAATTTGGCCGAAAGGAGGAATTGGTTGGCAGAGTGGAAGTGACAGGAAGGTTGGGAGAAAACAACTGTCTTCTTCAAGCTTGTGACAGTGAGAGAAATGGTAGGGCAGTTAGACGTGTTCACTGGATTTCAACAATTAAAAGAAAATACTACAGCTTGAAATGCTCAACAGTTTAGTAACTTTTTGTTTTTATTTTTTTCTTTGAGTACTGGGAATTGAACCCAGGGCCTTGCACATGCTAAGCAAGGGCTCTTCCACTGAGCTCCATCCCCAGCCCTTAGTAACTTCTTAGAAAATTCTTTTTACCTGTGAGATGGTCAGTCAGTGGTGAAAGGGAAGGAGGCTTAAAGAACATGCCTGATTACAGACACTATTTCTTTGACTGGAAGAGAAAGTGAACCTATGCCCAATAGACACATGACCCCAGATGAACTTAAGAAGATGGAACGAATGTCAATCATGCTTCTGAGAAAGTGAAAGCTGCACAGGAACTGAGGCCTGTGAGGGGCTTCATAAAGTCATATTCAAAGCAAAAAAGAATACGCTGCTTGTGGTCAATGCTGTCATGTTGGCTGGTGACGAAGAAAGCAGAACTCCTCAAAATTCATATTTTGCTTCTGTTTTTCTCTGTCAAAGGGAATATTCTTAGAACTGAAACACTCAGAGGAAAAGACAACCCAAGGTGGGAGAAAAAATTGCAAGAGAGCTCTCCAGTGTTTCTACGTGAATTCCAGGAATCCAACTTAAACAAATTATTTTCCAGAGGGTGGGGAGTCTTGCAGATGAATTACCCTTGAGGCATTGTCTGAAGGGTAGACAAATGCTCAGGAGGCAAGCTCTTACTACAATTTTCAAAAGAGTGATAAAATTCAGTGCCACAAACCACAAGCCCTTGTGTGTATTGAGTCCCAGAACTAAAGTGAATTATTAATGAGATGCTCATGTGCACCTAATAGAGGTAGGAGTTTCTTGGAGTCAGTGTAGGGGGCTGGAGAACATTTTGGTCTCCAAGGTTTTTTTTTGTTTGTTTTTTTGTTTTTTTCCCAGTACTGGGGATGAACCCAGGGGCGCTCTACCACTGAGCTGCCTTTCCCAGCCCTTTTTATTTTTTATTGTGAGACAGGGCTCTTGTTAATAGCCCAGGTTGGCCTAGAACTTGTGATCCACTGCCTCAGCCTCACTAGTTCCTGGGATTTTAAGCATAAGTCATTGTGCCTCGTTCCCTCTCCCCCTTTCAAGATAACTTAGTTTTCTGTTCCTTGCAACTGAAAATGTCTTAATTGATATACCAGTTGCTAATTTTCTTTTATGACCCTTATTTTTATCAAGTCCAACTTTTCTAACTCAAATTTTGCAGGCCTAAATTTTGTCAAGAAATTTTACTTTAAAATTTTACTTAAAAACAAATGTTAAAATATTTTCTTTCTTTTTTCTTTTAGGGTGATTACAGATAATGCCAAAGTACTGTATATTTTAAACTGTATATCTTACTGTATATTTTTAAAAGCTCGAAGAAAGGATTTTGAATGTTTTCACCATAAATGTTTAAGAAATGTTCGACTTGATTAAAGCATTATACAATATATACCTGTATCAAAACATTGCATAGTACCCATAAATATGTATAAAATGCTTTAACTTAATAAAAAATTGTCAGCTTTATTTTTCTATTGGTTTTATCTACTAGTGATATCCATTATGAATTATTATAAAAGATTAAAGATACTTCATATTTATTTCTTGGCTAATCTATGATATTATTGTAAGCAATGAGTCAGTCGGTGGCAGGGAGTGTCATGGAGTGTTTCATACTAAGGACAAAGCAATGACTGGCCAAGAGGGCTGGTGGCTGTGTAGCTTCCAAAGGGCAGGGTAAGGATGAAGAGGCCCAACCATTGGTCTGATGATCCAAAAGTGCATCCAGTGTTATAGGTGGGATCAAAGAATGGAGGCAAGAAGAGAGTCTATGTTAGCAGTAAGCAACAAAGGAAGGTGACACTAGTGTTCTACCTAGAAGACAGCTCCTCCAGCTCAGCTTCACCCTTCCAACCAGGACCCTGGGATGTGAAGGCCCTGTTAGTTTGGACCTAACTCCATCCGCTCTGCCTTCTGTATTCAGAGCAAAGTGGAGAAGGACCCTTCCCTCTCTAAAGACTGAAAAGTGCACTGGTAGCCAGGATCCTTGCAAGAGATGTGAAGCCTGACACTGGCCTTCTCTGTTGCATTCTGGGAAGCCCAAGATGCTGGACTGTTCCGTAGGGGAATCTTAACTCACCTGTGCCACTCCCTACTTCTGGTAGTCTGGCAAAGCCTGTGAACTCCTCAGAATCATGATTATTAATTGTAGAAGAAAGTAAATTACAGTGAATTTTAGAAGAAATAAATTGTATTGAAAGAGAATTTTATGTACAAACACCATGGGTCCCAGGTTTTAAAGGCCCAAAGAAGTAGCAGATAGTAGTTTGGAATTCAAATGAAAGAGGTAAAAGTATTTTATAAGGTATGTGTTTTCAGAAGGGTAAGTGAAGTAGAAAAATGTAAAGCTATTCTAAGTTTTATTTGTGTTCAAGATTTTTGTTGTTGTTGTTTGTTTTGTTGTTTCGTTTTTGGTACTTGGGATTGAACTACATCCCCACTGAACTACATCCCTAACCCTTTTTATTTTTTATTTTGAGACAGGGTCTCACTAAGCTGTTGATGGTGCTGCTAAGTTCCTGAGGCTGGCCTTGAACTTGTGGCCCTCCTACCTCAACCTCCTGAGTCACTGAAGTTACAAGTGTCCTCCACTGTGTGCAGTTTATGTTCAAAATTTTGTTTGATTATTAAATATAACACTTGTCTGTCCAGTTCTATGTTAGCCAGCCAGTGACTTCTCTCACATCTTGATATTAGCTTCAAAATTCACATTTCTCTTGGTGCCAGAGACTAAAACTATTTCTTTTGTTATATAAACAATTTTGGAACTGATTTTTTACTTTCAAATCACACCACTCTTTCATGAGTATATAATCCAATCCTCTGCATGAAATAATAACTATTTATTTATTTATTTTTGGTGCTGGGAAACCCAAGACCTTTTGCATGCTAAGTACTTGCTCTACCACTAAGCTTACACCTTCAGCACAATACTTCATCTTATTTGCTTAAAGTGTATCTCCAGATTCAAGATGTGTTCCCACTACTGAGTTTCTATTCTATAGCTGAATCTGTAAGTTTATTCATTTGCAGATTTCAGGTTCAGGCACCACATTCTGGTTATGCTACATGGCTGTTCTTACTCTCACCCCTGGCATCTTGATCACTGTAGTCTCCTTCAGACTTTCCCTACTTTGCTTGTATTTTTCATGAGGCTCATCAGCCACAATCTAGTGTAGTTTTTCTAAACTGTGGACATAGGATGTGTATAATGACACATTATACCACATCATAGAAGAGAGTCGGCACATGCAAGTTAGGCAGTTTGAGGAAGGATTAATAAAGGGACTGGTATACAAGGTCACTAATGTCCCTAGGTCTGAGCAGAGGCAGTGGTAACTAAAGCCCAGAAAATGAGAGTTCAAAAGTGACATAGAGAGGGAAGCAAGGCTCCCTGATCAAGTGAAGCAGTCACCCTGAAGAAACCCCAATATGAGGGAGCCAGGGGAATAAGTGCCTGCTTCTAATCCCTTGCCAGGAGTCTCGATTAGGAATCCCAACTAGAAGCCAACAGACATAGGAATGGCTGGTATAGTCGGGTCAACTGTTCTGAGCATCCAGTAAGAGAAGGTGGAGACTTGATCTGGAAGATCAAATGGAAGAGGGCTGGAGCACTGTGGTTCTAGGCAATGGCGGGAGACATCATATCACCTGCTTTATTTCTATTTACATCATGTCACCTGCTTTATTTCTATTATGCTTTTGTAATATGTTTTGGCAACAGTAGCATCTTTGCACAATGCATTCTTAAAGAACCTTTAATGACTCTCATTCTTAGTCTTGCAATTTGGCATACTACAAACAATTTAAATTATTTCCTGAGTTACCAGTCACTTGCTTACACTGAAACTTGAACACAGTTACTTTTCCTATGTAACATAGTTTTACATAATTTTCCAGCAGAGAACTGGCTGGGGTGTAGCTCAGTGATAAAGTGCTTGCCTAATATATACAGACCTTTGGGATTGATCCCCAGCTCCAAAAGGAAGGAAGGAAGGAAAGAAGGAAGGAAGGAAGGAAGGAAGGAAGGAAGGAAGGAAGGAAGGAAGGAAGGAAGGAAGGAAGGAAGGAAGGAAGGAAGGAAGGAAGGAAGGGAGAAAGAAATTAATTTCCCAGCTGAATTATTCCTATCAGTTTCCCCCCTTTTTTTTTATTTGTTTGTTTTTGATACTGAGGTTTGAACCCAGGATTGCTTAACCACAGAGTCACATCCCCAGTGCCAACCCCACCCCCGCTTTTTTTCTCTTGAGACAGGGTCTTACTAAGTTGCTTAGGATGAAATTTGTGATCCTCCTGCCTCAGCCTCCTGAGCTGCTGGGATTATAGGCATGTGCCACCACAACAAGCAGCTTTTTATTAACTAAAATAATTTAATATCATCTATTTGCCCATTAGACCCTTTGTTTGCCAATTATACTCTCTTCCAGATAACATATATGAATATCTTAAAATACAACTTGGAATAATCAGGACTCTCTTAATGATTAGTGATGGAGAAACCCAATTCAAAGTGGCATAAACAAAAGAGAGATGTATTGGCTCAAATAACTAAAAATCTGGTTTAAGGAGAGATGACACAACGCTTTCACGAACCAGTGTGTCCACCTCTAGCCTGGCCCTCCTGTGACACGCCAGCAGCCGCAGCCTCCTCCCAGATGGCATCAAGAATGGCTCCTAGCAGCTTCAGGTTAATGACCTCCCAGTTTAGCAATCCCTGGGGAAAGAAGACCTCTTTAGATAAGAATCCAGTAAAAGACCTAGGACTGGCTCTCCTGTGTGACCTGAGGTCAAGCGCCTCTCCCCTGATCAGTCACTGTGGCTGGGGGATGGAATGCACTGATTTTTCTGGACTGAGTCATCTTCCTACTCCTGAAACTCCACCCAAATGACATGAGCTAAATTTGGAGGAAGGAGTGGTCTCCTGAAGAAAATCAGTATGCTTTAATCAGAAGAGGGATAAAGACTGGCAGATAAAAGTGACGACCATCCTCTCTGTAACTCTTTAAGAAAATGAAGAGTTTTTATGAATATGTAAATGGATTACCTATAATAAACGCATGCATACTTCCATAATAGAGTTTCCACAGAATAAAATTCCCTTTTAATAGCCTTGTTGTCTTTTCCTATAATTGGTTATGTTTCCTAATGAGGTCATTAAAACAACCAGGAGACTTATAGAGCTGAATGCCTGTGTTGGTGAAATACAAAGAGTGCTGGATGGACAGGGAGAAGATCCGCAGGCAGGCCCAGCTCTGTTGCTAACAATGGGCATGTTTCTCCATAGGTAAAATGAGGTCATACAAGCCCTCTAACATCTTTTCCAATCATAAGAACTTAAAATTTTGAAATAGGTATCATCAAAGAGGTAGTAAACTGGGAATGCCACTTATTTAGGAAAGAAAAGTGAGGGTCCTCAGACTGTAGCCATGGACCACAAAAGAAAGAAATTGCAGTTCCAAATTTCATCGTCTTAAAGAAGTTCATGTTCATCAAAGGACATGATCAGCAGAGTGAAAGGCAAACCATGGAATAGAATACAATATTTTAATCCCCAGCACTCCAAAAAAAGAATACAATATTTTAACTAATCTATTTGATAAGGGTTAATATCCAGAATATATAAAGAACTCCTTAAATCAACAATGAAATAAATTCCTTGACTTAAAAATTGGCAAAGTACTTTTGTAGACATTTCTTTAATACACACAAATGACCAACAAGCATGTGAGAAGTTGCTTAACATCACTAATCACTAGGAAAATGCAAATAAAAATTGCAGTGGAATACCATTTCATACCCACTAGAATGACTGCTATAAATACATACACACCCCAAAACAAAAGCAGAAAATAACAAGGATGTGGAGAAATTGGAACATTTGTGTATTCTTGAAGGGAATATAAAATGGTGCAGCCGCCATGGAAAACAGTATAGAGATTCCTCAAAAAACTTAAAATAGAATTATATGGTAATTCCACTTATGAGGGGAACAATTCCAATTATGAGTGTATATCCAAGAGACCTGAAGGCATCCAGGGGATATGGAGAAGACAAGATGGGGAATTTGTTTAATGGCTATAGAGTTTTTTTTGCAAGATGAAACAATTCTGGAGATTGGTTGAACAATGTGAATATATTTAATACTACTGGACTGACCACTTAAAAATGATTAAGATGGTCAGGTGTCAAGGTACACGCTGTAACCTCAGCAATTTGGGAGGCTGAGGCAGGAGGATTACAAATTCAAGGCCAGCCTCAGCAATTTAGAGAGGCCTTAAGCACCCTGAGACCTGTCATAAAATAAAAAACAAAAAGGGCTGGGGATGTGGCTCAGTGCCTCTGAGTTCAATTCCCAGTAGCAAAAAAAAAAAAAGTTGAGATGAGAAATTTTTTGTTATGTGTATTTTACCACAAAATTTTTAAAAAAGATTAGAGCTGGACGTGTAGACATTCCCCCCACCATTTTCTTTTATACAGAGAGAAAAATGGAGTCCCTGAGTGTTAAATTATTTGTATAAGAACAGGGCATAGTTCTATCTCAGCCCTACTGTGATTGTTAATTTTATGTTTCAGCTTGGCTGGGCCACAGCGCCCACATGTGTGGTCAATCATTATTTTGGGTATTTCCTTGATAATGTTTTTGGAGATATTAGCATTGAAGATTAACATTCAAGTCAATGGACTTTGAGCAAAGCAGATTATCCTCCGAAATGTGGGTAGATCTCACCCAATCAGTTGAAAGTCTGCACAGGACAAAAAGGCTGATTTTTCCACACCAAGAGGAAAATCTCCATCCTGCTGGCACACACTGCAGACTCTGGACTTGCTAGTTTCCATAATCATGTAAGCAAATTCCTCATAATAAATCTCTTGGTATATGTACACGTCCTATTGGTTCTGTTTCTTTGGAGAATCTTGAATAATACAGCTGCCTTTCTTCTTCTGATCAATTGTCCTTTTTTTTCCCCTCAATTGTGTCTTTAAAATACTACTACTAGTTGGATGTGGTTTGGGTGTGTTTCCCAAAGGTTCCTGTATTGGAAGTTTAGTTGCCAATGCGGTGGTAGAGTGCTTGCCTAACATGCATGAGTTCCTAGGTTCAATCCCCAGCACCACACACACACACACACACACACACACACACACACACACAATGGAGGAAACTTTTAAGAGGTGGAGTCTAGTGGGAGGTAATTAACTTACTGGGGACATTACCCATAGAAGGAATTAATAGTCTTTTGGACTATTTGACTGGGTGGGGCCTTGAGAGCTGGTTATTATAAAAGAACAAGACTGGTCCCTCCCTGCTCTCTGGCTTCCTGCCTCACTACGTGATCTCTTCTGCACACATTTCCACCATCGTGGATGCCAACCCCCATGAGACACTTACCAGAGACCAACCTGATGGGGCCACTCAATCTTACACTTTTGGTATTCAAAGCTGTAAGCTAGGGTTTGGGGTTGCGGCTCAGTGGTGGAGTGCTTGCCTCGAATGTGTGAGGTGCAGGGTTCCATCCTCAGCACCACATAAAAAGAAGTAAATAAAGGTATTGTATTAATCGACAACTAAAAAAATATTTAAAAAAAAGCTGTGAGCTTAATAAACCTCTTTTCTTTATATGTTACTTGACCTCAGATACTTTGTTACAACAATAGAAAATGGACTAATACAAACATGTATCTCTTGAAATTTGTGTGATACTATAGCAACCACACAGATTATTTTTTTCCTGATCACAACAGGAAAAAGGAAAAAAAAAAATCACATGAAACTGTCAAACTGTCAACACCTAATCCAGAAGTTAATCTTAGCATGACTTCTGGTAGAACAATCAGATATGATCCCTGGTATGATTCATTAAGTACCTAGTATTGCCTAGGATATAACCTTGCTAAAAATGTCTAACTTGAGGGCTGGGGTTGTAGCTCAGTGGTAGAGCACTTGCCTAGCATGTGTGAGGCACTGGGTTTGATTCTCAGCACCACATATAAATAAATAAAATAAAAGTCTATTAACAACTAAATTTTTTTTAAATGTCTAACTTGAATTGAATCAAACCCTGAAATCTAACTTATCACTTGTAGGAAATTAAGGGCATAGAAGAGTCAACTAAGAACATTATGATAAGAAAGCAGTCAGATTAATCCATAAAATGGGATATTCCCTTCCACTTGTCAACATCATAAATAAAAAAGGGCCTTACTTAATGTAACAAGAAAATGTGAAGCATAGTCCTGAATTAGAACCTAGTTTGGAACTTAACATCAATCAATCAATAAATAAACAACCCAATCAATAAATGGGCCAAGGAACTGAACAGACACTTCACAGAAGAAATATGACTGGTTAACAAATATAGGAGAAAATGTTCAACATCTCTAGCAACTCGAGAAATGCAAATTGACACTTCATTAAGATTTTTTTCTCACTCCAGTCAGAATGGCAATTATAAAGAATACATATAACAATAAATGTTGGCAAGGATGTGGAGGAAAAGGTACACTCATGCATTGCTGGTGGGACCAAACTGGTGCAACCACTCTGGAAAGCAGCATGGAAATTCTTCAGACAACTTGGAATGGAATCACCATTTGATGCACTCCTTAGTATATACTCAAAGGACTTAAAAACAGCATATTAAAAAGATGCATCCACATCAGTGTGCATAGCAGCTCAAATCACAATACCTAAGCTGTGGAAGCAACCTAGGTACCCTTCAATAGAAGAATGGATAAAGAAAATGTGGTATATATACACAATGGAATATTACTCAGCCATAAAGAAGAATGAAATTATGGCATTTGCTGGTAGATGGATGGAACTGGAGACTACCATGCTAAGGGAAATAAGCCAATCCCAAAAAACCAAAGGCCAAATGTTCTCTCCGATGTGGGAATACTAACACAAAATACTGTGAAGGAGGGAAGGATAGAAATTCATTGGATTAGACAAAGGGGAATGACAGGAAGGGAGAGGGAATGAGAATAGGAAGAACAGTAGAATGAATGGGACATCACTTTCCTATGTTCATATATGAATACATGACCAGTGAAACTCCACATTGTGTACAACCATAAGAATGGGAAGTTATACTCCATGTATGTATGATATCTCAAAATACACTCTACTGTCATGTATAGCTAAAAAGAACAAATAAAAACAAAACAACAACAAAAAAGAACCTAGTTTGGGACAAAACAGTGGTAAAGAACATTTTAGGGACAACTTGCAGAAATTTCAAATTTGGATTGTCAATGTTATGATACCTTTAAATATATTTTAAAATATTTCATCAAAAAGTAATAAAGCAAGAATGGGCTCTCTTTCCATAAGGCTCTGGACACACAGGAGGGGAGAGCAGTATGCTGAGGTCGCCCTAAACATCCTGGAAAACCCACCACACATGCCTCCTTGGCAAGGAAAGGTCCAAGGATGGACTGCATTGTTCTCAGCATTTCCTTCTTGCTTAGGCTCTTCTCCTGACTCCCTTGAGTTTTAAGTTTCTGAGAAACTCCTGCCATCAAGGGACCACCCCTTGGGTGTTAGCCAGGAGACAAGGCACCTGAAGTGCTGTCACTTCAGAGAAGGCCCCGGTGGGCCAGTGGGAACACTGGAGGCAGATTTCAGATGGATAAAAAGCCAAATGGAGCTAATCTGTTGGGAGAAACAGCATGATTCCCAACTCACCAAGTGTCAAGCACAGGTGGGAAGACTTGGCAGGAGCAGGCCTTGAGGACTTACATAGTCCCTTGCAGCCTCAGGACCAGGAAAAGCAGAGGTGCAGGAAAGGAGGGCAGGAGCCAGGGATCAGGCGCTGGCTGGGTGGGGCCCTGAGCTGATTCTCTGATTTTTAGTTTCCCTGTGCCTCCCCACTCCCCTGTAGAGCTTCTTGGTGCTGCTTCCTGTCTCTCACAATCTGGAGAAACCAATTTCCTGCAGTAGCTGATGTCATCTGATAAGGAGAGAGAGGGGAGCTGGAGCCAACAGCCAGGGAGGACAGTCTTTCAGCAGAAAGGGGAGCTTGGTCTTTTTTTTTTTTTTTTTTTTTTTTTGATATTTAAATTGTGATTTATTCTATTTCACAACACATCAGTCTTTCACTGATAGAAATGAAAAGACTAAACAGGATCTCGACAAGTAATTTGAAAAGTACTAAAAATTAGCAATGAAAACCAAATCCTACTAAAGAAAACAAACACAAATGGGGAAAAACTGGAGAAGCTGTAATCGTCAGGAGTATAGAATAAACAGAAATGAGTGAAGAAAATCCATAAGAACACACAGGGCCTCGCCTGTAATCCTAGGGGCTCCGGAGGCTGAGGTAGGAGGATCGAAAGTACGTCAGCCTCAGCAATTCAACCAGACTCTGTCTCTAAATAAAATATTAAAAAGGGTTGGGGATGTGGCTCAGGAGTTGAGCACCCCTTTCTTCAATCCCCATACTACCCCCCCACAAAAAAAATCAATTAACTTGCAAAAATATTTTAATAGTCATCAGGGAAACAGATTAAAACTGCAGGTGGGACACAAGCCTGCAGGAGAAACATGACACTCAATACCCAGTGTCCTGCGGGTGACGGGCACAGCCCCTTAGAGAGCTTGTGGGCAGCAGCAGTGGAAGAAGTGCACCCAGGAACACCCCTTCCACCCCTAGACCGGAAACCCAGACATGCGACCCAGTGACCCAGATGACAGGTAGGGGCAGTAATCAGATGCGAAAGTAGCCAGAGCCAGGACCCACACATTCAGTGATCTCCTGGACCTGGTCTGTCCGAGTCCTCAAGGTCACCTTCCTCTGGGTCCGCAGAGGTGGAGGCAGAGACTGAGAGTCTCTTGAAGGCGTCCAGGGCCTGGGCCTCGGCCTCTGAGGGGTCAGAGGTGCCGGGGCCTGGGGGCTGGGCGCTGCCTGGGGGGTGCTCCCAGGCCTGGTCCTGACTGGAGAAGCCGGGCTGGTCCTCTGGGGGGACGTGCAGAGGGGTGGTACCTATGATGCCCACTGCCTCGAGGTCCAGGTAGACCTGGTCCGTCTCGCTCAGTTCATACTTGAACAGGTCTTCCATTGTCCAGGACCAGGGCCGTCTGAGGAGCTGCGATCTCCTTCGGGCAGAGTACGGTGCCCAGCGACACTGTGAGCTGTCATAAGGGCTCTCGGGTGCCCTCTTGATGGTCACGGTATGCCAGGTAGTGGGGGATGAATAGACGTAGTCCTTCTGGGCGCGGGCAACCCTTCTTTCCCTGGTGGGGAACCTAGAGAAGATGATCACGGGCTTTGTGCTCGGTAAACCACCAGGTAAACCACCAGGATCTCCCATCGTTGCTGCTGCTCCCTCCTCCAGGTGCGTGGGCAGGGAGCTTGGTCTTGACATTTCCTGCCCCCATTCCAATCCATTCCAAAAGCAGGGAGATTTAGGAGAGAAGCGGCAAGCCAAATGATTGCAAGGTTTGTTTTGAACTTTACAAGTACCACATTTAAAGTCAACAAAGAACAGTGACCAGCATATTTCCCAGCTCCAGAGAGAAAAAACAATGCAGTTCAGGTCAACAAACTGGACTCTAGGGCCACTTTGTGCTGAGCCTGGAAAGGATATAAAGATGAAGACATGTTTTCCTTGCCCTCAAAGCATTCACAATCTTCAACTGCATCTGGAAAGCTAAAAATTAAATACAAGGGCTGGGGTTGTGGCTCAGTGGTAGAGCGCTTGCCTGGCACATGTGAGGCACTGGGTTTGATCCTCAGCACCACATGAAAATAAATAAATAAAATAAAGATATTGTGTCCATCTACAACTAAAAATATTTTTTAAAAATTAAATACAAAGAATAACTCACCATAAAACATATTTAGTACTGAATTACCAGGAGAGAATATGGACTCTCCCTGGATGTATAACAATATAACAAATTATATATCCTATATTCTTTCTTATCCATCTAGGGTGGTTTAGATGCAGCGTTAGGTGAGGGGCAGGGAAATGGCCTAAAACCAATGACCCATTGGTGATCTCTTCTAGATTAGGATTCTAGAAGTAGAACTCCCTGTTAGGCTCTCTTGGTCCCCAGGGAAAGAAAGGACACTCTCTGGGCTGGGGAGATAGCTCAGCTGGTAGAGTGCTTGGCTTGCAAGCACAAGGCCCTGGGTTCAATCTCCAGCACCGCCAAAAAAAAAAAAAAAAGAAAGGACACTCTCCCCTCACAAAGGACTGGAATCACAATCCCTAGAAGTAATCCTTCTCTTCTCTGTCCTGTCCTGCCTCTCAATAGTCCTCAAACCCTGAAGAATCATTTATTTCCAGCACCTAATTCCATATGCCCATGAAACAAGGGAAAGTGCTGGTACAAAGGAACTAATAAGGATAAACAAAGCTTTAAAAGCACTCTGTCAGCTGGGGATATAGCTCAGTGGTAGGGTGCTTGCATATCATGCATGAGGCCCTGAGTTCAATCCTCAGTACCAAAAGATTAAAACACAAAACAGAATTTAACAACAACAACAAAACTACTTAAAAAATAAAAGCATTCTGTCACATAAGGATCTTTTCATATAATTATTTTACCTGAGTTACCTCAATTCTGTGTAGTTATGGAAGGCATTATTATTATTATTTGGCATCAGGGATTGAACCCAGGTGCACTTAACCACTGAGCCATATCCCCAGCCCTTTTTATTTCGAGACAGGGTCTAAGTTGCTTAGGTTCTAGCTAAATTGCTGAGGCTGGTTTTGAACTTGAGATCCTCCTGCCTCAGCCTCCCTAGCACTGAGATTACAGGTGTGCAACACCATGCCCCGCTTAGAAGGCATTATTAATATCCATTTATAAACATGAAAACATAGACTCAGAGAAGGCAAATGACTTGCCCAAAATCAAGTATGTAAAATCAAGCATGTGACCTATGACCTAGTCCCAGCACGAGATGCTACTCTCCCAGGTGCTGTCTACACCACCGCGCTACCTCTCCCGTGGCATGCCAGGATGGAAAGATCATATGAGCACATCATAATAATGGATTTGAAAGAAAAGCAGTGAGAAGGTCCTACACTTACATTCCTGGGGTATCCCAGCAGAATTATTCTTCACCACTGTGCTTTGAACCCCAACCACTGGTGCTCTGCCCCCAGATATGCAGGTGTCGATAAAGCTGCCAGACAGATTGCAGGCAGGTATCCAAACTCTCTCCTGTTCAGTCAGAGGATTCAGCAAGTAAGTGGGTCCCTCAAGTAAGTGGGGAACAGAAAGATGTGCAAGAAACAGAGAGGCCGCTGTCATCTAGTGGTTGTGGTCTTGAAGATACACGTGATGAGACAGGGATAGATGGGGAAGTAGGGAGCCTGCCAGAGTGACTGGAAGGTAGCTCTGGGGCTTGATCCATGATCCTGACAGTGCGGGGGGGATGTTGAAAATGAAAGAAGGGAAAAGGAGGGTGAAAGGAATTTCACGGCCAAAGCAGAGGATAATGAGTTAGGGGAAAAGCAAAAGAATAAAAAGCCAGGTTCTCATGATTATTGACTTGACGAACTCCTTCCAGAAAAAGACTGTCAACTTTTACAGAAAACATGATATTTGTGACTCAGCTCACCACAGGGTGGTGAAGTGGGGTTGAGGAATTACCTAACTTTTTCCACTTAATGGGTTTCCTTGGGCAGGTTCTCCCCTCAGGGCATCCCACAGCTCCCCACCCTACCGGGCACCTGATGTGGACTGCTGCTGCCGCCTGCTGGAAGGAACACTGTTGGCCCCTGGGGAGTGGTACTCCTTTGAAGGGGGGCTGCTTTCTACAAGGCAGAAGAGAGAACTTGAAGGAGTAGGCATTAAGACAGAGGATTCAAATTTCCAGACAGACTCTTGCTAAATTGCTGACGCTGACCTTGCACTTGTGAGTCTCCTGCTTCAGCCTCCTAAGTCACTGGGATTACAGGCATGTGCCCAACTTCACATCACCCATTTTTTTCACTTGACTGTTCATTATCTCAACTATAAACTTATTAATTCTAACTGCCTTTTTCTTTTTTTTGGAGGGGGGGGGGTGTGGATTGAACTCAGAGGCACTTCAGCCACTGAGCCACATCCCCAGCTCTATTTTGTAATTTTATTTAGAGACAGGGTCTAACTGAATTGCTTAGCAGCACCTCGCTTTTGCTGAGGCTGTTGCTTTGAACTTGGGATCCTCCAACCTCAGTCTCCCAAGTTCCTGGGATTACAGGTGTGTGTCATCGCGCTCAGCTTCCAACTACCTTTTAAATCTTTCTAACTCACATCCAACCTGCTTGAAAGTTAATGTAGTACCACCACCACCCAATCTATTCCTCCTTTTCTATTCCCTTTCTTAATAAAAATAACACCATTATTCTCTACATATCCACACTAAACTAGGTGCCTCACTCTTGACATACAAATGGTGTCTGCTTATCTTCCAAAATATCTCTTAAATATATCCCTCCTCTATCCTTAGTCACCTGATTTTAGGTCTTCATCATATTCTGCCTAGACCTTCCCACCTGTTACTGCTGTTTACAGTGGGAATAATCATTGAGAAACACCATGGATCATACAATGGTCCTGCTGAAAACTTTCAAATGACTTCTCCATGAAAAACAGAACAGGAGCTGAAGAAATGGCTCATTTTGGAGAGCTCTCGCCTAGCATGCACAAGGACCCTGGTTCGAATCCTTGGCCCCTCAGGCGGGGTAAAATAAAACACCAAAAACAGAATAAAACCCAAACTCCTTAGATTGACTATTATGATCTGGCCTCAGTTTCCCTGATCCATGCCCTCTCCCACCTTACCAGTATGCATCATTTTCAGACATACTGGACCCTCATGCTTCTGTATCGCAGAATATACTATTCCATCTTCCTACAATAGATCTATCTTCATTAATATAGATCTCACTCATCTTCTAAGACTCCATTAGATATTTCACCCCAGGTTAACTTGAATACTCACTCTCCTATGCCACACTGGTCCTCATACATAATTTCATTAAAGCAACTATTCCACTGTTTAATGGTAGTCTATTTCCACAGTTGTTTTCATACTAACTTATAAGCAACTTCAGAATAGACCTTTCTCCACCCCACCCCACATCCCTAGTACCTGGCAAGAGCCTGGTACATAATGGGTGAGAGAATCTATTTAATGAATTCTGAATTATTATTATTTTTCATTCTTCCTAAATTACTAAGTTACTATAGGTGGGCAGGGAGATCCTTCATAATTTCAGAAGCTATGGTGCAGTTACAGCCACATGAAACCCAGTGTGGCCTAGGGAGTAACAACTCCACGTGATTCCATAGCTACTTAAGATCACTATTCAAATAAGCTATGTTTGGAAGGGTGGATGCATTTAACTGCTTCCAAAAATTTGATGCAGTCTTTGCTACCACCATGCCTTTCAGCAAGTAGCTATCTGTCCTCTACTGCTCTGGAAATTTTGGTCATGAACAATATCATTCTTTGCCCTACTGACGGTGAGGGGATGTCACTGATCATCCCAATCTTAAGCCTGCTTCCCTTCAAAGGTGGAGTTGGTCAACAAGGGTCACAGACGAATAAAATACCCTTTAAACACTGGCATGGAAAAGAAAACAAATTAGTTACATTAAAATTAACAGTACGTGATGTGTTCCCATTTTAATATACCTTTTTTTTATTAAAAATCATAAATTTACATAGGGCAATGTTGTTTGATTCACTGTTATTTTTTTTCCCCTTTCCCCCCCACCCCTCCCACCCATAATATACCTTTAATTAGTCAAATTAGGACATTATTTTTAAAAAATTATTTTAGGGAGTCTTTCTTAAGGGAGATAGGAACTCAAAACCATTACTTGATTTCACTCCTCCCCATTGTACTTGTAATGGAACAGAATACGGTATATATCATACTAAGTAACACACCATAGAATAGAAAGGACTTGACTTCCTTTATCTTTTTCTTATGCTTTCCTATATAAAACAAAGCACTGCCAACAGGGTGACCTAAGGACACTCCCTAAATGATCCTTCTTGAGTCACTCATTATGACAAAAGCTGAATAAGGACAATTTTAAATCCTGTGGGACTACTTTCAGAAAATCATATTAAGATTAGAAAACATGATGCTGTCAAGAATATTCTAATGAATACATAAATAAAAGGAAATTGGTTCGGGGGAGGATCTAAAAGAGAAACTAGGACAACAGACTGGTAAAGCTGTCCCTGTTTTCTTTCCACTAAACAAGATACAGAAATTTCATGCCTTAATTTTGTTAGAAAGTTAAAATGCTTTGTATAAATTTTAACATTAATATATTAAGCACATTTAACAACATGAGCTGATTCTCTTCTAAGCTTTAGATCTTGGAAGCCACTTGTTCAGCCAGTCCTGGACTAGTTGCTGCCTCTTCTAACTCTTGGCAAATAACTTTATCAACGGTCAACTGGGATCGTGCCAAAGAGGAACAAGACCCTGGAGAATTACTGTTCCCTTCCAAACATCCTATTGTTAAAAGTCATAGCATTTATAGGTTAATTTCTTCACTATCCTTGGTTACAAGGCATCCCAATTTTTCTGACCAATGTATCAAGTTTTTCCTTTTCAAAATGTAAGCAATCACGGGTATTTAAGCTTTGTTTTAACTTTTTATTAGGAAACTAAAGCAAAACAACAGAATTCCAAAAAATTAAAATACAGAATTCTAGTTTCAGTTCTAAACAAATACGAAATCTACACCAAGAACTAAAAATCAGTTTACCAATATTTACAAATAAAGGGGAATGGCTAAAATGCATTCACAAAAATTATTTCTTCTTCATTAGCCTTGTATTTGCATCTTTTTTCTTTCTGCTTCACTTCAACTAGGACAAAAATAATTTCTTTCTCATCTATCTTGTTACAATATCCTGTAACTGTAGAGGAACTTTTGTCTTCCTACACAGTTCTTCCTCTGTTCCTCAACATACATGTGAGCCTATTGAGCTTAGAGAAGCTTAGAGAGGAGGGCATAAAGATGAGTCTATAAGAGATCCTGTCCTAGTGTAGGGGAGTTAAGACACCAATAAATAATCAATAAATATAAATAATTTTATGCAAGGTATAAAGTCATACAGCTTGGGTTAAGCATAGATACATATAAAACTAAGGAAATTTCAAGGAAGGAGAGATTACATTCAGCTAAAGGAATTGAGGAATGTTGTTATGAGGATTGCATTTGGCTTGAGTATGGACTCTTCCTTCCTAATAAAGGCTTCAAAGTGGGCCTATCTACCACAGTCCCAACTATGGTGGTCTTGATTTCTGGAACGTAATCTTTCAAACACTAATATTTAAAACCCCTTAAACTTCTATCTCTTCAAACAGTTCATTTTTAAAAATGATCCAGTGGTCCAAAAAATACTAGTTAGTCTACATAAACAGTAGTTGAGGATTTAAGTTAAAAGTTAGTCATAATCATTTCTGTAAAGTTTAGGGTTCTGTTATTTTTTTAAACTCCTCAGTCAAGTCATATCTAAAAGGCAGAAGAGGCCTAATCATTAAGCCATGATTTCATGTATTCAACTGGGCAAAACCTACTTGGCTTTAGGTGCCTTACTTATATGAATAAGATGAAAGATGAAATAGTTTGACATTCAAAAGTCAAATAATGAAAAAGTATATGGCAACTATGAAATGATATCTATTAACCACAAAATTCCTTGTATGAAAAAATTTAATGAGTTATGATCCAATGAACATTACAGACTTTGAACCTACTGAGAGTTCTTTCTTTCCTATGTAAAACCAGATAATAAAAACAGTCTATCTCAAGTATGACAGAAGACCATCATCTGAATAAGGGTAATAGTAATGTTGGCTTCCACATCTGCATACTTCATTAAAGAACCAAAGAGCTCCCAGTTACCCAAGGCAACACAATAAATTCAATTATACATTTTTTCCTGATCATGGTTGCAGCTGAAATATAACAAATATTACTTTGCCTTTCATTCATAGTACAAGCACAAAACCCTTATATTTTCCTTTACCCTCAATATCCTTGTGAGGTAGTGAAGGGAGGGAGCAAGAATTTTCTATTTTGCAGATGAGAAAAGTAGGTGAGTTTTAGATTTAGATTACCGGTTCTCAAACTTGGTGGCATACTGGAATCACCAGGAAGTTTGTTGTTTGGGGGTTTTTTTGTGGGGGGAGTGCCAGGGATTGAACTCAGGGGCACTCAATCACTGAGCACATCCCCAGCCCTATTTTGTATTTTATTTAGAGACAGGGTCTCACTGAGTTGCTTAGCAACTTGCTCTTGCTTAGGTTGGCTTTGATCTTCCTGCCTCAGCCTCCAGAGCTGCTGTGGGATTATAGATTACAGGTGTGCACTATGGTGACTGGTCAAGAAGTTTTAAAATATCCTTTAAGCCAGATCATATCCCAGACCAATATCAGAGTCTTAGTATATGGGACCAAAGCATAATATTTTTCTTTTCCTATGGTAATGAGGATTGAATCCAGGGCACTCTACCACTGAGCTACATTCGCAGCCCCCCCCTTTTTTTTTTTTAAAAAGACAGTGTCTCCTTAAGTTGCTGGGTCTAGCCTTCGACTTTCAATCCTTCTGCTTCAGCCTCCCAAGTTGCCAAGATCACAGGTGAGTGCCCCTGGGCCTGGAAAGCATACTTTTTTAAAAAAACACACTCCAAAGTGATTTCAAATACAGCCAAGGTTGAGAACCACTGGTTTAAGTGACTTAAACTCAATCTTCAGGTGCAACTATCTTCTACCTAAATGCTCTCAGCAACAATGAATAAGAGATCTCCCTGAACATGGTAGCAGTTTGTTTTAATCATTTGGACAGTCAGTGCTGGTCCTAGTAACAAATTCATCCATCAGATTATAAATGAAGATTCTTTATTCTCCTGATGCTCATGCTAACTATGAAACTCCATTTTATAAAACTTGCAAAGGGGATATTAGGGAATTCAAATCTTTGATATAAGAATGGCTTGCTGTTAAATATTTAGGCAATCATTTGATTCTAGGTTCAATATGGAATGAATAACCATGTTTTTGATTTCCAGTAAGCACCTTCAAAACTTTGTTGTAAATGAACATTTACTAACAAGACAAAATAGAAGTTATAAACAAATTTCTTAGCAGATGCTCTTGAAATTGACCATATCACAACCTGAAAATGAAACAAGTACTTAAAGAACTTTATCACTTTATAACTAGTCAATTTTCATCCTGAACCAGTTCTCTTCTTTAATCATTTAGACTTTGCCAATTGAGTTGTTCTACACCAAGAAAAACCAATTTCTGTGTTAGCTATATTCTCTAATACATTTAACATATATTTTCACTCTACTAGGTGACTTTTTCTTGACATAGATATCAAAAAGAATCTTTAACAAATTTCATCTTTTCAAACAACATACCAAATACACAATAAATACTTGTAAACCTTTCAGGTAGCAATAACAAATCTTTGTTCTATGGCTGACATCTCCTGCTTCACAGGAATATTGATAATTTTAACTCTCAAGGAGCAAACCAAGAACCCCAGCAAGCTGCTTGCTGTCCCTAATTTTATTAGACTTAAAACAAAATATACATAGAGCAATAATCTAAAAAGTACAAAGATTTCACTTGTCTTAATTAATTCTTATGTATCTGAAACCATATAATTTATACTTTCATACAGAAAGATGTTTCTCTTCTAACAAAAGAAAAAATCTCAGATCATGTGTGTTGGATTATTAATTTAAAAGAGTGTTAATGAAGAAAAATAAGATTTATCAAAATAGGAAGTAATGTTAAGCTCTCCTCCAATGAAAACTTCAAAACATTGCCAACCTGAAGTTCTCAGCACAAGGTGTTATATTTCAAGTCCCATGGGGGCAATTATCTATAATGAGATTAAAAAAATTAACCTCCTTCAGGTTGGCACTGTTTCAGATGTAAGTAAACATCTTTTTGATAGCCTCAATGAAGAGTTTGAGGCTTGGATTGTTACATGATGTAAACAATATGAAATTAAAAATTTTTAATAATATCTACAGCATTATAAAGTTAGAAAATAAAAGAATCATTAATCAATTCTTTTCCTAGGTTGTATGTCTAATAACTTTCATATTTGAGGACTATAAGAGCACATAGCTTTGTTTTGTGTTATGAGACACTTTCTCAGAAGGCCAAAAAATAAAATCAGATACCTGAAGATGTATATTTTACTATTATGTTTAGATCACCTTTACTGATACATGAATAATTAGAAATAGATTTGCCTTCCCTCAATCTTTAGCCAGGAGATTGAGGAGTCTTATAATTTTGATGGTTTAAATAACAAAAATCAAAATAAGCCAACAACCAACGAGACTATAACAGTTATGGGAACTGAGTCAAAAGTAAGACCAAATGAGCCAATACATCTCCTCTTAAATCCTCCTCTTCATAGTTACCCAATTGTCCCTAGATGTGAATTCTGATTTTGTACCATGTAGTGGTTTTTTAAGAAACTGAAATAGAACAAAGCAACCCCTTTGTCCTTTTTTTTTTTTTTTTACAGTTCTTTTTTACACACATATTGTATATACAACTCTTAAAATAGCTGCACAATTTTATTTCTCATTGTTAGAGAAGTGCAGTCCAGGCAGACCATGCTTCTCAATATATTAAAAATATTAAATAAAACCCAACCAGTTTCATACTTTTCTAATAGTCAAGCTGGTTGGAAAAAAAGGGACTGGAGAAAGAACAGGCAGTTGTAAGATGGGATTAATCCTTCACAAACATATTACTTAAAAATCCTTATCCTTTTTATGGTGTCCCTAAAATCTCACCTTTAAAGTTGGAAATAACACATTGCTAACATAGAGACAAAATCTGTTGCAACATGCATATGTCAACTGCCCACTCAACCAACTGCAACCCTGAGGATTTTTCTGGCCCAGTGGAAAGAGGAAACACTAAAATAATCTGTTATTGAGTTGCTTCTCCAGTTTACAACTTCATGTGTTTTTCAGGATGTTTCTTGGACATGCACATATGACACTGTCACTTCATGATTCTACTTTCCACAAGTAGATCTCTTCTCCAGTCTGTCTTTCATCCAAAGAAAGCCACTGTCATCCATCCAAGGGTTTTCCAAGGTAAACCAAAGTCACTTCTGTGTTGCCATATACAGCAGAAACTGCTGGATATAAGCAGGCCTTTGGAAGTCCTCTAAAGGCAACCCCCAGGAATTCATATCCACGTTCAAAAGCTAAAGTCTTATCTTCCATGTCCAAGATGACTCGAATTCTTTCTCCTATCTGCAAACAGACATCAAACGGTTACAAGAAAATCCACCAAAGGTACATCTAGAATAAACATGACACAAATCAAGAAGTTGAAATATTACTAAGGAAATATATTTTTAAAGTTATCTAGAAAAATCAGAAGGGAAACTTTTTGGTCAGGAGAAACACCTAGAACATTCTCAACACAGGTGCTTATTCTGATCAATTTTCTTAGACTCATGTGGGATCCACATTTAATTACTTACAGTTTAAATGTCCCCCTGAATAGTCCTCAGATTTTATATACTCATTGCTTAAAGATGTTTCTTAACAATATAATCTATAACTTGGTATATTTTACCAAAGTAAATAACCTTCTTAAATTACTATTGTATATACACACATGGAATGTTATTCAGCCATTAAAAAAAAAAAAAACAGAATTTTGATATATATTACAACACGGATGAAACATTATGCTAAATAAAATAAGCTGGACATCAAAAAATAAATATTATAGGATTCCATCTACATAAACTATCTAGAATAATCAAAGACAGAAAGTAGAATAGAGGTTACCATGTGCTGAGGAGCAGGGAAAATGAAGAGTTATTGTTTCATGAATTTGGAGTTTATGTTAAGGATCACAAAAAAAGTTTTGGGTATAGACAGCATATGAATTTAATGCCAGTAAATTGTACACTTATAAATGGCTAAAATAATAAATGTGCTATGTATGTCTTACCATGATAAAAAAAATCACTGTAATAAAATATACAGGTTTAAGTTTACAAAGCAGTTCCAATGTGGAATTTATATAATCATAGAAAATTAAACCTGCCTACATTATTCTAAAAATGTAGAACTGGTTTTATTTAATAGTCAATTTGTGATCCACAGTTCTAAAACATCTGTTTGTTATAAGAACAAGAGTTATTATTGAACTGGAAGCTGAATATTTTCAGTTCTATCTCTACTTTGAGAAGTAAGCAAAGAACAATATCTCATAGTTCTATAATGTAGCATCTATAAGAGAGTTGCATTTTTATACTCAGACGTAGAAAGTTCTACATTTACAATAAAAAAATCAAAATTTAATAATTCCTGATTATAATTTCTATTGTTACTTTCCTTTGCTGCATTTTCTGTCACAAATAGTTGCCAACATCTGTTTTTTCCTTCCCTTTGCCCAACACAGAATAAACTCTCATCCTACTTTGTGAACCTAAGAACCTCCAAATTATCACCATCCAATGTTACCAATAAAATAACACCAATAACAAAAAATGGAAATAGGGGCTGGGGAGATAGCTCAGTTGGCAGAGTGCTTGCCCTGCAAGCACAAGGCCCTGGGTTCAATCCCCAGCACTGCAAAAAAAAAAATAAATAAAAGGAAATAAAATGTTAATATTTGGTTGAGTAATTGTGTATTTTAGTTACATTATGCCATTTAATCCTCACATCAATCCCAGGAGTTATCCATATTTTACAAAAGACAAGACTAAGAAGACAGGACTAAGCCTGCTAAAATTTGCAAATCTGCTTCAACTTTGAGCTACAGCACACACAGAGTAGGAAGCAAAAAGCAAAAGTCTTTACTAGCTACAGAGGGCAGTGAATAAAACTTGAGGATGGCATAGCAACTGGAAACAAGTGAGAAGGAACCCCAGAAGCAACAGAACCACAGAGAGGATGAGCCTGACCGTCTGAGAGCAAAGTCTTCCAAAGCCCCAGGGAACCAGACTGAAAAGCAGCAAAGGTGACATCTTTAGAAGTTGAAAAAACTGGGCAAAGGCATTAGCTGCTGCATATCACATGGGAGATCAAGTTTATGGTTTGAGTCCAGGTAAGTTAAATGCCTACCATTACAAGAAAACCTACTCTCTTCAGAGAATAAAACAAGTTTCTAGAAAAATTAAACATTCCAAGGGCTGGGGAGATAGCTCAGTTGGCAAATGCTTGCCTTGTAAGCACAAGGCCCTAGGTTCAATCCCCAGCACCGCAAAAAAAAAAAAAAAAATTCCAGAGTTACTAGTATATATTATCTACTTGTCCAGTTTGCACAAAAAAAAAAAAAAAAAATTACTTTGTATGAAAAGAAACAGGGTGGTAAGTAGTCAACAGAAATTGACTCCAAGTAGGCCTATGTGCTACATTTGGCAGACAAAGACTTCAAAGTAGCTAATATTTAGGAGTGAATAAGTACAAAATATCAAGAGCAAAACAAACTCTAAATAAAGAAACCAGGACTTGTGCAGGGGCCCTATAATCTCAGCTGTTTAGAGGCTGAGGCAGGAGAATCCCATGTTTAAAGCCTGCCTCAGTAAAAGTGAGGTGCTAAGCAATTCAGTGAGACCCTGTCTCTAAATAAAATACAAAAACAGGGCTGGGGATGTGGCTCAGTGGTCAAGTGCCTCTGAGTTCAATCCCTGGTATCCCCTCCCCCAAAGAAAAGAAACCAGCTGGGCATGGTGACACACTCCTATAATCCCAACAACTCAGGAGGCTGTGACAGAAGGATCCCAAATTTGAGGCCAGCCTCGCAACTTAGCGAGGCCCTCGGCAAGCAATTTAGGGAGATCTTGTAGCAAAATAAAAAATAAAGGGCCAGGGATGTAACTCAGTAGTAAAAACAACCCTGGGGCTGGGGCTATAGCTCAGTTGGTAGAGTGCTTGCCTTGCAAGCACAAGGTCCTGGGTTCAATCCCCAGCACCGCAAAAAAACAACCACCACCACCACCACCACCCTGGGTTCAATCCCAGTTACAAAAATAAATAAGAAAGAAACTAACTGAAAAGTCTAGAGTTAGAGTATAAATAACCAAAACTCGTTAGCCTGGTTCAACAGCACAGTTGAGATGGCAAAAAAAGAAGCAATGAACTTGAAGACATTGCAACAGAAATTATGTAATCCAAAGAACATAGAGAAACAAGCCTGTGTGTGTACACACGTGTAACTTCAGAGACACAAGAGACAAGGACGATATCAAGCGGTCCAATAATTATATTAAATATAAATGAACTAAACACTAGAAAGGCAGAGATTATGAGATTGGGTTAGATAAAAATCAAGACTACATGCTACCTACGAGACCCACTTTAAATACAAGACAAAAAAGGGCATGGGTGGAACACTTTGCAATAGTAAGCATGAGAAAACTGGATAGGCTATATTAAAATCAGACAAAACAGACTTAAAGGAATATGAGTAGTCAAAGGTCGTACCATGACTACAAAAGAACTAATTAGACAAAGATACAACATTTTAAAATGTATTTATACAATAATAGAGCCTCTGAACCTATGAAGTAAAGCTGACAGAAAGGAAAGAATAGACAAGGTATCAAGTGTAGTTGAGGACTTCAGTACTTCTCTCAATATAAGAACAGATGAAAAGAAAAATCAGTAACAATATAGAGACTTGAACCCTATCAACCAACTTGACCTGTCACAGAATATACCATCAAGTATACATTCTTTCTAGGCACACATGGAACATTCATCAAAATAGACCATACATGGGAATTAAACAAGTCAATAAATTTAAAAGGATTTAAATCAAACAGAGTATGTTCTCTGAAAAACACTTGAGGAACTGTCATTACAAAATCACTGCAAAGATAGTGACAGAATTTTATCTTTGGTGATCATGAAATCCAGACACCCTTCTCTGTAAGATATTTGCAGAAAATAAAAAGACAATGAGGCAAGAATTCTATAAAATAAAAATCTTTCTAGTTTTTATAACTCAGGAAATAGAATACATTTTTAGTTTTTCTACTGATTTGAGGTCATCATTGAGACTACAGATTTCAAACTCTGAAATATGCAATCTGTAGTTCCATAAGACTTCCAATTTCTTATCAGATTATTCCTTTACACTCTACCACATCTATAATAACATGGCTTTCAGAAATAGTAATTATAATTTTGACTCTAGAATAAAATGAATACAGCTTAAGGCTAAAAGAAAAAGAATAAAAATATTCAGCAATTTGCCTGAACTTGTCTGTCTTTAGATATTAATGATGCCTCCAAAGGCTTTGAATCCACAGATTAATAAGTAGCAGAGGGTGAGTATGCATGTGTATGTACACAGGTGCATTTGTTGGGCTGAGGTATCTAGAAAAAGACAATTTGGATATGTCATGATATAGGAAAGATGACAATCTTGATCAAAAACTCGCAAACTACAATCCCTGGGCCAAGTCAGCCCTGTAGCCTATAAATAAGGTCTTACTAGAACACAGTCATGTTCATTTGTTCATATGTTATATACAGCTGATTTCATGCTATAACAACAGTGTTTAAAGTTGTGACAGAGACTGTGTGGACTGTAAAGCCTAAAATATTTACCTTATTGCTTTATACAGAAAACATTTCCCAACCCTCAACCTAGAACAAAGATGAGTTGTGTATGGTTGAATATGCATTAGCAAACAGATACTGAGATACATCATTTATACCATTTATTTTAAAATTACCAGAGAAGACATAGCTGCTACATAAAAATTTGTAAGTTTAAAACAAATTAAGGTGTGATTGGACAAAGGCCCATACCTGAGAAAATACCCAATTTCTCACCTGGTATTTTGGTGCATTGTTGCATTGTGGAAAACTGCCATTGACTTCCCCATTATGTAGTAGGTTATTGTCCACCAGATTCCATCCCCAGCTCTGGTCATCACTGCCCAGTAATGCCACATAACCTTGGCACTGCATGGGGGCCCGTTTTGTGGCAATTCCAATCACTGCCACAGTGCCCAGAGGGCCCTCCCACCACACTTCCCATGCATGGCGGCCCTCACTGAAACCAATCTTGGTCCTTGCACCATCAGTGCTTTGAGCGATAGGGTTTCGATGCAAAGTAAAGCCATTCTTCTTAATATAGACATTCCTGGAGCAGTCATTAGTGCTGAAGGCATGCTGGAAAGCACGTACCTAAAAAGACAAGAAACAGACCAAAGAAAGAGAAATTTGATTTTTCTTAAACACTGAGAAGTACCCAAAATTCAGACTATACATTTCTAAATAATAAGGTTATATATTTTTAAATAATATATATGTATTTCGAAGTAATGGCTAAAGTTTCAGGATGGGATACTAAAATAAAACACTGCACAACATTAAAATAACTGCCAAATGCCAGGTGTGCTGAAGTGGTAGCACATGCCTGTAATTCCAGCAACTCTGAGGCTGAGGCAGGAGGACTGACAAGTCTGAGGCCAGTCTCTGCAACTTAGCAAGACCCTTTTCTTTTTAAATATATTTTTTTAAGTATCAAACCCATGGCCTTACACATGCCAGGCAAGCACTCTACCACTGAGCCACAACTCCAGCCTAGCAAAACCCTTTCTCAACATAAAAAATAAAAAGGGCTGGGAACATAGCTCATTGGTAGAGCACTTTTGGGTTCCATCTCCAGTAACACACACAAACACACACACATACACACAAACCCCTGCCAACTACAGCCAGACACTGGAGTGTGCTTACAGTCCCAACTACCTGGGAGGCTGTGGGAGAATCAACTGAGCCCGAGTTCAGGACCAGTCTGGGCAATATAGCAACCTAACCATAGCAACCCTGTCTCTTAAAATAAACATGTATATACATAAACAAATAAATACATAAACAATAACTGCTAAACATTTCACCACTAACCAAATTACAGTATTTCTCCAAAGGAACTTCTTAAAATATCAAAAAATATACACAAGAATCCTCGTATCATTAGAGGTAATACTAAAATGTTTATGGATGAAATAATGGTATCTAGGAATTGCTTTAAAATACTCAGTGGGAGAGTACGTGAGGTAAATATGATCACTGGTCACTGGTAAAACCTGGTGATGGGTATAGGGAAGTTCAAACTATTTTCTCTGCTTTTGTCTATATTTGATCTTTTTACATAAAAAAAGTTCTCATATTAGCAATGATGTCATGAAAAACAATTATATTTTAGGACTGGGGATGCAGATCAGTGGTAGAACATTTGCCTAGCATGTGCAAACCTGTGGGTTCAATCCCCAGCAACACACACACACACACACACACATATATGTATAAATGTGTATAAGTGCATATATTTTATATATATATTTATACATAAAACATATATAAATGCATGTCTGTACACATATTAAGTAAGACACAAAATAAAAAGCTTCATTATGGCAGCTCTAAAACTTATGAAAATTTTAGTAGGCACAAACTACCTTAGGTCCTCAGCTTATTTGTTAGGTATTACTCATACAATAAGACATCACCACTCTGATGTTTCCAAATCAAATAATCCCCTATACAGCATCTAAACTCAAACAGTAGACTTATGGAGAGACAGTCATTAAGAGCAGTTACCAATAGGATCCTTCAGGAATTACAAAGTTTTTTAAACTTCCAAAATAGTTCCCCTGTACAAAAAAAAAAAAACTTTAAAAATTTTCCTTCTTGTCTGGGGCTATAGTTCAGTATTAGAGCACATATTTAGCCTGTGTGAGGCCCTAGGTTCAATCTCAGCATAGCAATAAATAAAATAAAATTACAATCCCTTTTTTATTCAAAATACCCAAAGCAGTGGAGGGTAGACCTATTGTTCTAGTTAACTTGAGAAATCAACCCCAGATTCACAGTCAGCGTTATGAAGGACCTCAACAGTCACTTCAACTCAGGAGTGAAGACACAGACTTAAAAGTCAACAGATAGGTAGTAAAGGACCCTCCAAAAGAAATCAGGTATCTAGTCCTCTCATTAAATGTTCAATTCCATTAGTCAGTATTTTACTGTTTCATTGTTGCATTGCACAGCAGAGTTTTCTTTTTAAAATGTTTCTTTTAGGTACCCCATGTTTTCATAAGGAGGATGTAGTTTTAATGTTTTCCCTATCTTCTCCATTATTATATACTTGTGAGCATTTAAAAGATCAGAAGAGTAAATAAGGGAAGGAAAACATTCCCACACAAGTATTGTCTCTATCACTCAAGAGAATAACATCACATGAAATGATTCCTCATTATAAAATATTTAGTAGGGCATGGTGGCAAACGCCTATAATCCCAGAGGCTCAGGAAGCTGAGGAAGGAGGATCCCAAGTTCTGGGTCAGACCCAGCAACTTAGAGAACCCTCAGCAACTTAACAAGACCCTGTCTCAAATAAATAAGAAGGGCTGGGGATGTGGCTCAGTTGCTTATGCGCCCCTGGGTTCAAACCCCACTACCAAAGATTTTTTTTTAATTAATATTTCCCTATGCTTATTCCCCTGTCTCCAAATTCCAACTGCTTTTTTTCTATCTTTATTCTCTTTGTCATTCCCATACCATTGATAACCTCTTCCTCTAACTTATATATTCTTTTTAGTGACTACCCTTCCTCTGACCCCTTAAATTCTCTATACTCAGTCCTCAGCCATTAATTCTTTCCAGGGCTGTCTTTCTAAGACAACATCTTTATTGCATCTCCTCCCAGTTAATAGCCTTTAATAGTTCCATACTTAGTACTGTATCAATTGCAAATTCTTCTGGTTTTTTTGTGGGGGAAAGGAGGTACCAGGGATTGAACCCAGGGGCACTTAACCACTGAGCCACACCCCAAGCCCTTTTTATTTATTTATTTTTGTTTATTTATTTATTTATTTTGAGACAGGGTCTCTTTAAGTTGCCTAGGGACTCACTTAATTGCTGAGGTCAATTTTGAACTTGTGATCTTCCTGCTTTACCATTCCGAGTTGCTAGGATTATAGGTGTAATACAGCTCCTCTGCCTGGCTTTTGAAGACCCCCAGATTAGATTCCTATTTCCTTTTCTACTTTCCTTTTGTATAGTATCTTTCTACTTTCCTCCTCCTACACATCTTCCTCTAACACCACCTCCATGAGGCTATTCTTAACCAAAGCCACCCAACCTCTTCATTTCTCTCCTGAATTCTTATCCACCATTGTCTTATCTATATCACACAACACTTAATTATATAGATTTTATTTTCTAACATACCTCTAACTACTTGATTCTAGTAAAAAAGTATCTTGCCAAAAAAATCTAAATTGATCGAACTTCTACAGGAAATATGGGAGACAGAAGAACATGTTAAGCGACACCATGAAATCAGCAAAATCCAGTCTCATGGCAAAGAAGCTGCAGGGGTGAGAGGTTAAGAAAAGATAGAGTTAATCTGTATACTAAACTATTAAGAGAGACAATTAACACTCTGCCATGACAGCCTTATATAAATCTTGATTAAATAAGCCATTGTACAATTTTGAGAACTGGAAATTAGAACACTGCATATTTTACATTAAGCAAATTATTTTTTTAGAGGTGATTAACTGTCATTATATTGTGCCCTTAGTTTTTAGAAATGGATACTGAAATATTTCAGATGAAATGGAATTTATATTTTAGTGGATTTTATATTATAGTAAATAGTTTTAAGACCTAGTTTAGATCTGAAATTTAGACAGTAAGATGCCAAGTATTACGGGATTAACTAATGCTATTTGGTGACATGTAAAACTGAATTTTTTAAAAAAGAAAACTCCTATCTAAAAAGAACAAATTAAAAAAAGAAAGAAAGAAAAGTCCTGGGGTTGGATGTGTAGCTCAATAGTAGACCATGTGCCAAGCATATATGAGGTCTGGGTTTGATTCACAGCAAACAAACAAACAAACAAACAAACAAACAAGGAAAAAAAAAAAAAAGAAAAAGAAATGAAAGAAGAACAAGAAGATAGACTGACCAACTCTAATACTTTACAATTTTATATTGTCTCAAATTGGTTTCAATACTGCTAAGTTACTTGAGCTCCTCAGAAATTCTTTTCAACTCTACTCCTTGTCCCGCTCACCCAGTTAGCAGCTCTCCTACATGGATTTGTTCTTTATGATAACTCTCCCAGTCATCCACTTCTATCCTCTATATTGTGTTTCTGGTATAGGTACTAATCTTTACTTTCTTCACTTCATCTGATAGTCCACTGTCTATTTTTTTGTGGTACTGGGGATTGAACACAGTGGCACTCTACCACTAAGTTATACCCCGAGCCCTTTTTATTTTGAAACTCCCAGGCTCTCTCTAAGTTGCTCAGGCTCATCTTGAACCTGTGATCCTCCTGCCTCAGCCTCCTGAGTAGCTGGGATTATAGGCATGTGCCATTGTTCCCAGATGGACTACTCTCTTTAAAGCACAGCTTTTATTGTATCACTCTTCTTTTCAAACTTCTGTGGGTTTTCCAACCATAGAATAAAGTCCAAACAATATACTGAATACAATATTTATTTCAAAAGACTCCAGCTTATGTTTATAACCATATTCCTTTTCATTCATTCAATATAACTAAACTGTTTTGTTTTTTTTGTTTTTGTTTTTTTTTTTTTATAGGGAAACCAGGGCTCAAAGATATTAAGTAATAGTGATGTTAGGATGTGAACTCAAGACTGCCTAACTCCTAGCTTATCATCTTTCTTCTCTCATGAAGGGACTGACCTGCTGTCAAGGAAGTTTCAATTTTGGGGTCCCCCTGCCCCCGATCATTGCTGGGGTATTGTTCTGAGTTAGGGACAAGGGCTTGTCTATGTTTTTTTTTTTTTTTTTTTTTTTTGACTAAACTGTTTTTTTAACTAAACTGTTTTTTATCTTTAACCTAGACATTTTCTCTAGGCTACAGCCTGTAACAACTACCTACCTGAAATCTCTCAGATTTCTTGGAAACACCATAAATGCTAATCTACCCCAAATGAACTTGCTTGTTGCCAGTCCTCTAAAATCTAGCCAAAGTTATTCCCATGTTATGTAAGACAGATACCTAAGCGTTATCCTTGGCACCTCCCTCTTTCTCATCCCTGTTTCAAATGTATTGCCAAATTCTGCAGATTTAACTTCCCAGATCTGTTAATTTCTCTCCATCTCCTTCACTACTTACTTTCTAATTGGTCTACCATATTTCTAAGGTACCTCCAACTACCTGTCTCCATACTAATGTCGGAAATAATCTAAAAATGCAAAATAATAATAACATCGATCCCCATATCCCTAAGTCCCTCCTGATTACAATTTGAAACGGCTTCCCTACAGTCTGGCTCCAGTCCACTTCTTCCATCTTATTTCAAACCAGCATTACCTTTGCTCTCTATGCTCCAGCCACACCAATATATTTTCTGTCCCTCACACTCATCAGGTTTTCTCCTAAAAGGCTCTTCTCTCCCCCCTTGACCTATTTATCTTTATCCTTCGTTCTTAGTTCATGCATCATTTCCTATGAAGAAAGCATTCCCTGACCTCCCAACCCAGGACAAATTCTCCCTTACTGACTCAGAACCCCATGTATCTCTCCTTCACGGTACTTACCAGATGCAGTTTATACCCATTCCTCCCACTAGACTGTATATTCCACAAGATAAGGCATTCATAAGAGTTTGTTAGGTTTTTTTTTTTTTTTTTTTTTTTTTTTTTAAGGATTGGCTTTACTTTACCCCTAATTTTATTATAATTTCTTTCCCTTCACATTTTTATTGGTTCATTATAGTTATACATAATGGTGGGATTTGTTATTTGTACATGGATACAATACAGCAATGTAATTTAGCCAATATCATTCCCTTGTACTTTCCCCTTCCTCCCCTCACCACTGCCTGCTCCCTTTCCTCTATTCTACTAATCTCCCTTTATTTTCATGAGATTCCCCCCTTTATGAGTTTGTGGGGTTTTTTTAAAATTCATCATTACATCTGCAAAATTGAGCATGGTGCCTCTGCTTTCCTCTTGTTCACCTTCTATTCAAAATACTTCCCCTTCATAAAATATCCAAATCCACTTCATCTTTTAAAATTCAGCTCAATAAAACCTCAACTTCAAACCTCCAATTCTCCACTCAATGACTTACTTCCCCAGCAGACTATTTGACTTCTTCTGAACTAATCTTTCATCCTTAAGACATTAAAAAATGGTCCTGTAATATCTAAAAGAACCTATGATTAATACAAGCCTACAATACCTAAGCAATGAAAAATACAAACCAAATAGTAATACAGATTGCCTCCAAAGAGGGGAACTGGGTAGCTGTGAGAAAGGGCCAAAGGGAAGACATTCTGCTGTATATCATTTTGCTTTCACTGAAGCTTGACTCACATGAACATGTTAGCTAATATAAGAATCTTGACTCATGAACGTATCTATCAGAAACAAGTTACAAAAATAATCTTAATTCAAAATAAGCAAAAAAACTTTCTGGGAAAAACTTTAAAAATTAAAAAAAAAAAAAAACACTCATGAAACACACACTAGGAAAGTAGGACAAAACTGCAATCTTCTGCACTCTTCTATATGCCTGTAATTCCAGCTATTTGGGAGGATGAGGTAGGAGAATTACTGTATGAGACCAGCCTCAGCAACTTAGCAAGACCCTATCTCAAAATTAAAAAAAGAAAGAAGAAACATAATAAAAAGAAAAAGCCGCTATCCATCCAACTGAAATCAAGCCCTGTCTCCCTTGTTTACATGTCCAGGAGAAACCTCTGGGCCCTACAACAACTTGCTACTTGGCATTTTATTTTCTATTATGAAGGTGACAGGAATATGAACAAGAATCTAGGGGGAAGAAAAGGGAGCAGCAAACTGGAATTGGCGTGTTAGATGACAAAAGGAACAGAAGGGAAACATCAAGGTAGAACTATGAAAAAGTTAGCAAGGAAGTAGTCAATAACAGTAGCACAGGACAGTATTAGGACAATTATCTGGTGCGGATGGGAGGATGTTGTGTCTTTAGTTAGCAGTGTACGTCGGACCACACTGTAAGCTGGAAATACAGTAAAAGTAGAATAAACAAAATGTGATTATAAATCAGAACTTGGAAAAAATGAGGTGAATGCAAAGATCTTAGAAACCAAGCCCATATTAAAGCAGCCAAAATGATCTAATAAAATACTACTTGGAAACCAGGGAGAAAAATAAGATCAGAGTATTTTAAAGCACAATAGTTGATGGTCCGTCTTTAAGAGGAGAGACCGCTGAAAGTAGAGTGATTGAAAAACATCCAGTTTTTTAAAAAGTGGACACGAAAGTCGGGAGGGTTAAGTAGCACAACTTCAATCCAAAAGAAAAGAGGATCTTTATGGAGGGGAAATGTGAGGAAGGAACGGTGGAAAGGCGGGATGGTGAGGCGAGGCGTCTGACTCAAGCTTAAATGAGCACAGAGAGCAGAGCGAAGGACCGGACTGTTGGCAGTAGCGTGACCCGGGGTTCCCTCACCTTGGCCTTGTAGCTGGGCAGGTTGCAGAGGATGTCCGTGCGCAGAGCCTCTTCGGCCAAGCTGCGGGCGCACAGGCTCCGCCACACCTCGCTGTTCTCATCGCCGTGTAGGCAGCGGTACCAGTGTTTGCACACCAGGGCGCAGCTCCGCAGCTCCGACAGCTCCAGGTAAGAAAACACCAACTCCAGCACCCGACTGGGCAGCCGGCCCCCGATCCCCGCGGACCCGGAGCCAGCGCCCGCGCCGCCACCGCTACAGCCTGCGCCGCCCGAGGCTGCCCCAGCCCCCGGGCCCGGCGCCGCCATCACCTCACCAGCCGGCCCGAGGGCCGCCGCCTCCGCCGCTTCCCCCCGTCTCTGCGCGGGAGGCCAAGCCTCGCCTTGAGACCGGAGCAGCTCTCTAACCGCCCCTTTCAGGGCCAACCGCCGGCGCCTCCACCACTCCCGCCCCTGCCCGGGGGCGTCCGCTGCGCGCCCCGCCTCACTGAGGGCAGAAGCACCGGCTGCACGGGTGTCTCCTGCCCCTCCCCCGCGGCTCAGTGCAGGCGCCGGAACCGCCCGACTCGTCCGGCCTCCTCGAGGCGCGCCCGTGGCTCCGCCATGCGGGTTGAGGGCACGAAGCAAGGGCGCACGCCCAGCTCGCTTGCTGTTCCTCTCGGCCCCGGATGTGACTGTTCGGCTGAGGCGCCTAGCGTTCTACGCTTGGTGGGATTGGACGCGGCTGGTGAGGTCATCAATAGGAGCCCAGGAGGAGAACGGGAAGCGCAGGTATGAGGCGGGTGCGGGTGGGTTATGGACTGCGTTCCGCTGCCCTTTCCTCCTTTTGCTGTAGTATCCCCGTGTCCGGTCTCTTGGGCCCCTTTGCCTATGAAGTTTTACTGTAGCATTTGGTCCCTGTTAAGTCTCCAACTTAACGTAGGAAACTTCCCTTTTCTTGCTAGCCAGTTTCTAGCGAGGCACGTTCGGTTTGGATCGGATCCTTTTCCTTTACCTTGGGCATCTGGAGCCGTCTTTTCCTGGTCTTAATTCTCTCTCTCTCTCTCTCTCTCTCTCTCTCTCTCTCTCTCTCTCTCTCTCTCTCTCTCTCTCTCTCTTTCTCTCTCTCTCTCTCTTTCTCTCTCTCTCTCTCTCTCTCTCTCTCTTTCTCTTTCTCTCTCTCTTTTTTTTGTCTGAGGCGGTGCTTTCCTGGTCAGACCCGCTGCTTCTTCTTTAATATCGGTACTTACCACAATTTCTGACCCAGCATTCATTCAAAAAGTAAGGTGATTGGCTTCATCTGAATACCCTCTTGACAACCACCCCCCCATCCCCGCCGCAAGTTTGGTTAACTTTAAAGTGCCGTTTTAATACTATAGAACTGCCGCCTTTTTTTTTTTTTTAATCAAAATGTATTCCCAGATCCATCGCTTAGTAGACAGATTAAGGCATTGTGTTTTAATTGAACATTCCAATGGGGAGAATGACATGGAGATCATATTACAGATGGTTTCATGGACGGGAAAGAATTTCAGCATTATTTGGTCATAGTACGTTTCCCTAGAGGGCCCCAAAAGTTTTCTGACAGCCATTAAAGAACACATAGGAAAAGAACAATAATCAACAGCGTGAGCCGGGTGCCATACTAGGTCTTTTACACTGTTTTGTTTTTTGGTTTTTGTTTTGCGAATTCAGGGCCTTGCTGGCTCTATGCAACTACTCTACCACTGAGCTAATCCTTATCCCTCTACTCTGGTTTTTGTATAATTCTCAAGACAATTCAAAGCTAGTAATTATAATAGTAGGGTTCACAGATTCCCTTAGTAGTCAATCACCTTCAGTGTCTTGCAATCTTTATGTAATAAGAAATCTTGCCTGAAACTTGTGTATAATCCATTTCTTTTTCTCCAGTGAAAACAAGAACAACAACCTCCATCCCTCCTGTTAGGTAATTACCTGTTTATTTCCAGTACCTTCTTCCAGATCTCTTTTTCACCAGTCTCAGTAACCCAAATTCTTTTCGTTTTTACTGGTACCAATGTCAGAGCCTTTCAATCATTTTGACTACTATTTCTTTTCTCCACTTCAAGACCAACTTTAGGAAACCCAAACCTGTGAAGGAACGTTGACCATTGAATATAGTGATGGTGACTCTCTGGTATTACCTGAGCATTGAACCAACTTTTGTCTGAAAAGACAGTTATGTTTCTTTTAAATTTGCAAGAATAAAGTAAAGTTGATGCATCAGAGAAGGGGGTAAAGAATCATGCAAAATCAACAGATATAAGGCACTGACAAGGTGTGGTGGTGCACTCCCTCTGTAGTTCCAGCTACTCTGGAGGCTGAGATAGGAGGATCCCTTGAGCCCAGGAATTTGAGATCTGCCTGGGCAAAATAACAGAGTCCTGCCTCTTTTTTTTTTTTTTCTTTTCTTTTCTTTGTGTGTGCATCCCTGGGATTGAATCCCCTGAGCTACATCCCCAGCCCTTTTTAATTTTTTATTTTCAGGCAGGGTCTCAAAAAGTTGTCAGGGCCATCCTTGAACTTGTGGTCCTCTTTCTCAGTCTCCTGAGTAACTGGGATTAAAGGCCTGAGCCACCACTTACGGCAAAACTCTCTTTAAAAAGGTGTGGTGGGGGGGGGTAGGGTGGGCACGGACACTTGAAGAAGTGGGTTTAGTGTTGTTAATCGAGATCACTCATTTATTAGACTTTGAACTTTATTTTTTCTCAAAGTACAGGTAAGGTAGAGCCTTTGAAAGATCCCATGAGGTAATTCTGGTGTTTTTCTAGTCCATCATGTAGGTGACTCAGTGGCAGGCCATCCCCCAAGTGGCCCAGGTAGAGTTTCAAAGTAGAAACAGATTAACTTTATCACTTCCTCCTTTTCTTTTTATAAATCTCTTACCTGCTCATCACCCTTCCCCATCCCCCATATCCCTCATTCTGCCATCTAGCTATTCAGAACTGTCACCTGTGGCACTCAACCCTCAAGTTGCTCTCAAGATACCACACCTTGCCCTCACCCACTTAATGATCTCATTAAGTGTTAGAAGGGAGAACTCTTAACTAAAGTAATTTATAGTAGAATATTAGCTGCTGTGCTTGATCCTTAGGCAACTGCATAGGAAAAGAGAAGCTTGTATGTTTGGTACATGAATATGGGGATACTCATACTTAATCTGTTTCAGCTAAGCTTTCTAGCTCGTCAGAAAAATAAGAAACAGTAGCCGACTAACAACTCATTCCTGAAAAATTGTTTAATTGAACCCAATTGAATACATTTTCCTTACTACCTTTCTACCATAGAGGTCTGTTTAATGCTTTTTGATAGTGGTCTTTGGGTGAGTTCCAAATAACAATTGTGTAAACTAAGTAAACAGGTGGTTTTGGAGGCTCTTGTTGAATCCCTGATCAATACTCCAATGACAAATGTTGATTGACTAAAATTAAAAGCCTTACTGAGTGTATAGATTTTTAAGTTTTTCTTAGCTTTTTTTCTTTTAGCATTTCCAGTAATACATCTTTTTTTTTTTTTTTCCTGACTAGGTAGGTGACCAGTAAATATTACCTGTATGATTTTAAGATTAGAAATTTAAGGAGCTGTTCTTGGATATTGTGGGTTTAATACAAGAGTTACACTTGGTTCCATTAGGAACCATGTTGTTGGTTATAATACTGTCTCTAAGCATAAAATCCACTTATTGCCTAACTTCTCACACTTTGGGGTGAGCTTAACCAAACGTACCTTTAAAATTGAGTTAATTTATTTCAGAAAAGAATGATATTAGGAAGAAAATCTGCTAAAACTTTTGTCTGCGAGTCAACATTTTATTTGGATCTCCTGTGAATAGAGTTGTATTAGAGAAATAAAAGTACTAGAATCCTTGTCTCATTCATGTCCTGTCTAAAACCTGAAATCTCAGTAGGGTTACCAAACCTGAATGCACACACAAAAAAACAATGCATAGAATCATACAGTATAGACTTCCTGATTTTTTGCGGGGGAAGGGAAGGACTAGATATTGAAACCAGGGTTACTCCACCACTGAGTCACATCCCCAGCCCTTTTTATTTTTTATTTTGAGACAGAGTCACTAAGTTATGAGGCAGGTTGGCCTCTAACTTGCTATCCTCCTGCCTTAGCCTCCTGAATTGCTGGAATTACATGATACACCACCACACCTAGTTAGACTTTCTGATTTTAAAGTTGATTCATCATAGCAAAATTGAAGCCCAAATTCAGTAAAGAAGTGATCAACACTCTAAAAATTAATAAATTTGTGACTTAAATTGCCTTTCAGTGATTAAATTTAATATTTTAAGTTAGGAAAGCATCTTTATCAGATGATGTGACAGTTCCTATGCATAAAAATATACCTTCATTTAAAATCATTAAGGGGCTAAGAATGTAGCTCAGTGATAGATGGTGTGCTTAGCATGCACAGAGCCCTGGGTTCCATCCCTAGCACCAAAAAATGAATAAATAAAATCATGTGTCTTTTCTCTTTATTTATATGGAGCTTTTGGCAAGAATCTTTGTTATGGCAGAAGATTATTTAACTACCATTTAAATACTTAGCAAAATCAAACCACCAGGCTCCCTCTCTTTACCTTCCTCTGAGTCATTTCCTCTGTAAGACTCCTTTAAATCTTTGTTTCAGTCTCTCTTTAATTAGTTTCCTCTATATACTAATTGAACGCTTCTGCTGAAAAAATGTTTGGTTTTGTCTTTTTCCCATTTTATATTCTTTATGAATATTGCTATCTGATTTTCTGACCATGTTTCTGTTAACCTTGATTACTAATATGTCAGTCTAATTTTTTTTGCAGTCTAATTAGTGATCGTGCATGTGAAAGAGATAAACGAGTGTGGCAAAAAGTAGGAAGAAATAAGCAGTTTTGTATTAGAGTACAAACTTTAGGCAGATTGCCAGGTTGTTTTAAATGATTTTTTGAAACATTATTAAGAATTTATCTCTGTACCATTGGGCTAAATTCAAGTATCTTATCTTGAAAGTAGTAAAGCAGCTCGGGCAGTTTTTCTTTGGTTACTTCTCCCTTGGCTTGTGAAATGAAAAAGTAAATTTGTTCCAATAGATTTGTTTGCTTCTTTCATCTGACTGTTAGAGTTGTATAAATTGCCAATTTCCTTTTTGGCCCTGACCAATAGACAGTGGAGACAAGACAGTATTATGTGTCATTTCCAGTCTGTATGTCTGGGATTCCTAGAGTAGGATAAATCTAAATTCTGTACATTTATACTACTATTGTATAAGTGCAGGTAGGTACTAATATGATTTTAAAATCTGTGAATACATTTAAAAAGCAGTAATGAATTATTAATAGCATTTGGTCATTTTCTGTACTTTCAAAAAATACTAGCAAAACTTCTGTTAAGTGAAGTTCTTAGAAAAGGGTCTTCATTATTTAAATATTTATACATAAGATCCTTTATATTGGATCTTATGTATAAATCCTAAGAGCCAGGTGTCCTTGGACAAATTATTTAACTTTTCTGAGATTCGGAGTTTTTTAAAATTTGTTTTTGTGGTGCCAAGAATTAAACCCAGGACCTTGTGCATGGTAGGCAAGAGTTCTACCACTGATCTATACCCAGCTTGACTCAGTTTTATTATTTGTAAAAATGGAATAAAACTAATCAGAAGAGTGGTAAAAGAGTTTTCCTAATTTGAAATAAATACTTTTAGTATTCTTAATGTGAGTCTCCTCACATTAAGCTTACTTGGGTTCCTGATGGTAAAGGAAACCTTCTTAAGCACATGCCAGCTAGTATACCTCTGCTTTCAACTAGTATGCCCTGCATTCAACTAGGTTTTTATAAACTTGGTCTTTAAATGTTTTTAAAATTGTTTTGAAGATATCTTTTTTAAATTTTTAAATTTTATTCTACTTAGTTGTACATATACATTCTAATTAGTGGAACACATTTATACATTTTGATAGATGATATATAAATAAGAGTGTAATCTCATTTTTCTGATTATACATATTTCAGGATCACATCAATCTGAAGATGTCTTTTTAAAATAATTTAAATGAAATGCTGCTTATTACATTTGTCTCCTACCATCAAATTCTCGTATAAAACATGATATTATAGTATTTCCTCCTTCACAGAGTCTCCTGGGCCATTATGGCAGTGAAGTGGACTGGTGGACATTCTTCTCCTATTCTCTGCCTGAATGCAAGTAAAGACGGGCTAGTGGTTTCTGGAGCAGAGGGTGGAGATCTCGTGGCTTGGAGTGAAGATGGTACTCCTTTAGGACACATGCATTTCCAAGGGGCTGATGATGTTACCAGTGTCTTATTTTCTCCCTCCTGCCCCACCAAGCTCTATGCGTCACATGGAGAAACCATTAGCATACTGGATATCCGGTTGCTCAAAGATTCCCTGGACCATTTTCATGTGAATGAAGAAGAAATCAATTGTCTTTCATTGAATGAAACTGAAAACCTTCTGGCTTCTGCTGATGACTCTGGGGCAATCAAAATCCTAGACTTGGAAAATAAGAAAGTTAGCAGATCCCTGAAGAGACATTCCAATATCTGTTCTTCTGTAGCTTTTCGACCTCAGAGGCCTCAGAGTCTGGTGTCATGTGGCCTGGATATGCAGGTGATGATTTTGCAAAGAATACTTGTGTAACTTCTGAATGGGATTTGCTAACAAAATGATGTTTTTGGTTGGTTGTTTTGTTGTTCTTGTTGTTTTTTGGTTTTGGTTTTGGGGTTTTTTTGGCAGTGCTGTGAACTGAACCCAAGTCCTTGCACATACTAAGCATATGCTCTACCAATGAGCTACAGCCCCAGCCCCCAGAATCAAGTTATTGACCAGGCTAAATATATTGCATTTTCTATTCTGTACTCACATGTCTTATCCATTTATGAACCATAGCTTTACTTCTAAGTTGACTGCTAACCTGACAAAGCATAGTAGATTTTATTCACAGAGTAATTATTGATCCTTTAGCTTTCCTTTCTCTGTGCTTTAAAACATTTCTAAAAACTTAGGATTCAAATATTTGATTCTGAACAAACAAAGGAGAGTGCAGAAGGTAGAGTTGATCCACACATTCTCCACAAACTGTGTTACTTAAAAAAAAGTTGGGGCAATCTGGCTCTGTTTTTACTTTAAAATTCTGGAATACATTAATTGAAATTGTATTGATGATGACAATCAGAGCATTATATTCAATGCTAGGTTTTAAAAGCAGCATCACAAGTTAGCCCACATTCAGAGGAAGACCACCAGAAAAGTAGATATATCTAGAAACCCCACTATGTGTGGGAGCTGGAGGTGCTTTGTTTTCTTGAGGTTTAAAAATGAAATATACTAGTTTAAATGGCAGAAGTCACAGGGAAGCAGGTTTTGGATTAATAGAAACATTTTTGATAGCTTGAACTTTCCCTTGGTGGATGCACTTCCCTTTGGGAGAGTAAATCTCATCACTTAAGTAAGAATAATCATGATTTCTCTGTTGAGCACATGGTGCTTGCTATATTAGTTGTTTTGGTGCTGGGGATTGAACCCAGGGCCTTGTGCTTGCAGGGCAAGCACTCTACCAACTGAGCTATCTCCCCAGCCTGCTATATTATTTTTAATTGTAATCATACCCTCCCAGATCATTACTTTTCCTTTTCTATAAATGAAATTCAAATTAAGTGTCTACACATCTGCCTGACTAGAAACCTTAGTCTCTCTGGCTCCAAAGCCCATGTTTTTTTCTCTGGCACCTGAAGTATTTAAATAGATTATCATTAGGAATGCTTTAGGAGCTGTGTGTGATGGCATACCACTGTAATCCCAGCTACTTGAAAAACTCTTCTGTTCAAGGCCAGCCTGAGTAACTTAGCAAAATGAAAAATAAAAAGGGCTGGACATGTAGCTCAGTGGTAGAGCACTCACCTAGCGTGCATGAGGTATTGGGTTCAATTCTCAACACCACATAAAATAAATTAATTTAATAAAGGTATTGTGTCCACCTACAACACACACATTTTTTTATTTTTTATTTTTTGGTGGTGCTGGGGATTGAACCCAGGGCCTTGTGCCATATTTTTTTTTAAATAAAGTGTCTTAGTTTGGGAACAGGTGACTTCTAGAGAGTGAATCATTATTTAATAATGACCTATATGCCCAACATATTCTAATTCTAGACATTTATCCTATATTCTCAATAATATACAGTTTTTACTGCTAAGTTTTAACCTTTGCTCAACAAAGGTTCCTGTTAACTAGCACAGGTTTTGTCTTTTTACCTTTTGGTCTTTGCCACTCCCTCCTCCACTTTGTACACCTCTTAGGAATTCCTGAAGCTGGTTTGGTCGTTGTCACAATGGCCATCCCTAGCTCCATTAAGCTACCAGCATTTAATTTAGTTGGAAGGAAAAATTAGAGAGCCTAGCAGTAGGGTCAGTGGATGCCCTGCAGTAATGGGATATCCCCCAGATAATGAAGAATTGCCCTACCAAAAGTGATGTAGTGCTTCCGTTGAGAATCATCTATATAGTGCACAGTTACTCTACAACCTCTAAATTCCTTTTCCATTCCTAGTAGGTTTTTGACCAAACTCTATAAACCTCCTACATTTTCTATCCTTGGGGTGATAATCTGCCTGTGTGATTGTTAAGAAGCACTGCACAGCCAGGTGGATATCTGTTATAAGGAGGACGATCCTGTTGTGTTTTTGACTAGTCATTCTTTCATCTTCCAGCTACCCCAGTTTTTCATCACTGGTTTGTTAATTATTCACTAGGCATGGCAGTTAAATATGCAGAGGTGACCCATTCTCTTCAGATTAGATAAGGAATGAACATTCAGAATTTATCATTTTGCCTCCATTTTTAGGTGAGACATTTTAGTGGCAAGGCAGCTGTTAACAGTCTAGGAAACAAATATGTGAAAGTTAGGTTTAGGTAATGGCCTATTTTGATATGCCTGGCAAAATTGTTAAAAGTTCACTACAGATTAACTTTTGCAGTGGTCTGTGTCATAGCAATAGCAGCTGAAAAAGAACAACCTTTGGGGATTTTTTTGTTTGTTTTTTCTTTTGTTGTTGTTGTTTGGTTTTTGTTTTGGCTCTGGGGATCAAATCCAAGGGTTGGTGTATGCTAGACAAGTACTCTACCACTGAGCTGCACAGCCCCACAATCTTGCTTTTTTTTTTTAAGTTGTAGATAGACACCAAACTTTTTTATTTATTTGTTTTTATATGATGCTGAGGATCAAACCCAGTGCCTCACACATGCTAGGCAAGCACTCTACCACTGAGCTACAGCCCCAGCCTGCTACAACTATGCTTTTAAGCCATTACTTTCTTCACCAAAGTTGAAACTCTAAATTTTTCTATAGTTTTCTTTTAAAAACCTGGTTGTCCAGTATTATTCTAAACTTTAAGAATAACCGGTCTATCAGGGAGCCCAAGAATGAAGACATACTATTAAAAGGGTACAAACAAAAGTTCTTGCTAGGTTAACTTCTCTGAGCAGCCAGAGTTTTATCTCCAAGGCAGCAATTAAATTATTGCCATGTTTAACACACCCAACTTTGTTAATTCAGAAATTATAAAATTATTTCTTTTTTATTTAGACAGGTTTAAAAATCAGGTGAATTGCATTCAAAGAAACAGGGACCTGCCAGACACAGTGGCACATGCCTTTAATCCCAGCAATTTGGGAGACTGAGGCAGGAGGAACTCAAATTTGAGGCAAGCTTCAGTGATTTAGTGACACCCATCTGAAAATAAGGATCTTTTCCTTCACTATCTCTAGCTCTTCTGCTTAGGGTATTAACTACTCAAACAGCTGGTTGGGAAATGAATGTGAAATGCTTTGGGGTCTCTGGCAGTTAAGTCGAATAAAGAAACAAAAAGTGGGCTGGGGATAAAGCTCAATGGTAGAGTGCTTGCCTGGCACGTGCCAAGGCCCTGGTTTTAATCCCCAGCAGCAGGGGTTGGAGGTCAAAAAGCATAAAGGGAATATCTAAGCAGGTACTATCCACATCATTAGTACTTGGAAATAATTCTAAAATTGGTAGAATCTGGAATGATATAGCACATTTAGATGATTTAAAAATCAAATATAAAAATGTTTTATCTGCTGAAAATACATTGGATGCTGTTTGTTTTAATATCTTTGGAGGATAGAAAATACAATCCTGACATTTTAGGGGCTGTATAAGAAAGAACTGGGGTGCCTGCCAATCCACTTAAGCTAGTGGAGTCCATAATGTCAGTTTTATAACCAGCATAGATGAATTATAACAAATTTCATAATCTTCGGCAGTTTGGGGTCCCCCCCTTTTTTTTTGTGGTAGTGGGGATCGAATTCAGGGCCTTGTGCTTTTGAGGCAAGCACTCTACCAGCTGAGCTATCTCCCCAGCCCCCTTGTTTGTTTTTGAGACAAGGTCGTACTACTATTTTGTTCATGCTAGCCTTGAACTGGACTTGAGTGATCCTACTGCCTCAGCTTCTTAAGTAGCTGGGACTACGGGCAGCACCACCATGCTCAGCATAATCTTCAGTTTACTTGAAATGATGAGATAGAAAGATATAGAAACTGGTAGCTGCTTAACAGTTATCCTTTAATGGGGTCTATTCATCATCATTATTTAGGATCTTGCTTTGTAAATTCTACCTCCACATCTGCATTCTAGCTTTAAGTCCAGTTTTAGGTAGCATTCTACTGTCATGTGGTAGAATTTGATTTGCTTTTTTAATACTGTTGGGAATGTATCCAACTGATCATTCTCAGACTACTTTGATGATTTTACTAAAAACTGGACAAGCACTGTAGTTGAGCAAAATAGTAGTACTTTCTGTGATTCTAATTTCATCTTATTTAAAGGTGATGCTGTGGAATCTTCAGAAAGCCCGGCCACTCTGGATTACAAATTTACAAGAGGATGAAACAGAAGAAATGGAAAGCCCACAGTCACCTGGTCAGCTCTTAAACCCTGCTCTAGCCCACTCTGTCTCTGTGGCATCATGTGGCAATATTTTTAGTTGTGGTGCTGAAGATGGTAAGGTTCGAATCTTTAGAGTGATGGGAGTCAAGTGTGAACAAGAACTTGGATTTAAGGGCCACACTTTGGGCGTGTCCCAGGTCTGCTTTCTGTCAGAATCTTATTTACTGCTTACTGGAGGAAATGATGGGAAGATAATGTTATGGGATGTAAGCAGTGAAGTTGAGAAAAAACAGAAGAGTCCTGCAAAACAGAACCATAGAAAGAAAACTAAAAGAGCAACTAACACCAAGCAGGGTGGAAACATTAATGCTTCAGTAACAGATAAGGAAGAACATGGCAAAATTTCACCAAAGCTAAATATTGAACATGGAGAAAAAGTGAACTGGCTCTTAGGTACAAAAATAAAGGGACATCAAAATATATTAGTTGCTGATCAGACAAGTTGTATATCTGTGTATCCCTTAAATGAATTTTAAATCCAATAAAAACTGCGGTAAAACTGTTTCAGATTAAAAAAAATTCTGCTTCACTTAATCTGTTTATCATATGTAAAATGATACCATTTCATTGTATAAATTTTTAAGACATTTGAACAGAAGAAGATAATTGAATAATATTTCATACAGTTAATGACATTAAAATTTGGAGAAAGAGAACTAATATTCATTAAGAATTGACTGTGTACCAGTCATGTTACATGTATTTCATTTCTTATATATATGTACTACATATATTTCATTTCCAACTCAATGAAATGGGTGATTTCCCCCATTTTACTGTCACAGGAATCAATACCTGAATGTTAAGTCATTTGAGGATCCAGGAAAATTTCAGGCACAGTTAGTTGCATGGAAAGACCTTTGGTTGTCTTATCAAGACTCCTGACTTAGGGAAGCCCACATCCTGATCCAAATATGGTTACCACATTAGTTATGACATCAGTTATTTTTATTTCTTTTTTTGTTTTTATTTATTTATTTATTTACTTATTTTGGATACTGGGGATTGAACCTAGGGGCACATTATCACTCAGTTACATCCCCAGTACTCTTATTTTTTATTTCCAGACAGAGCCTTACTAAGTTGCTTGTGATCCTCCTGCCTCAGCCTCTGGAGTCATTGGGATAACAGGCATGCATCACCAAGCCCAGCGACATTAGACATTAGTTATTTCTGAGCCCAGATGTCTTTTTTTTTTTTTTTTCTTTTAGTTATAGATGGACACAACGCCTTTATTTATTTATTTTTTTGTGGTACTAAGGATCTAACCCAGTGCCTTATACGTGCTAGGCAAGTGCTCTACCACTGAGCTACCACCCCAGCCTTGATCTCAGATGTATTGAGAAGCCTTACCAGGTTGTAAGAAAAAAATATTTTGTTCTTGGTAAGGCCCAGAAGTTTTGCTGACAATTGCCTGTCCTGTGTTTCTAAGAAAATATTCCAGGGTCAAGTCAGTTTAGAATATTATGCAGCAATTCAGTCTATGATGCTGGTGAGAGCAAGAATATATTGAAGTGATAAATAAGAATTTCAGCTGTGTGTGGTGGTTCATGCCTTTAATCCCAGTGGCTCGGGAGGCTGCAGCAGGAGAATTGCAAGTTCAAAGCTGGCCTCAGCAATTTAGCAAGACCCTATATCAAAATATTTAAAGGGCTAGGGATATTACTCAGTGGTTAAGCACCCCTGGGTTCAATCCCCAGGACCAAAAAAATAAAAATAAATAAAACGAAACAATTTCTGAATAATCATAAGATAAAAGGTAGAAAAGAGAATAGAGACCAGTGTGTGAGGTCATGAGTAAGTTCCTTTACATCCTACTCTCTTTCTGAATGTTCTTTCAACTTTTCCTCACATTACCTACTCTTAAAAGTGTTTTTGTTTTTGTTTTTGTTTGCAGTACTAGGGATTAAATCCAGGGGTATTCTACCACTGAGCTACATCCCAAGCCCTTTTTGTTTTTTATTTTGAGACAAGGTCTCACTACATTGCTCAGGACTCTATTTGCAAGGGATGGAAACCAAATTAAAATTATCTTAAGGGAGGTAGGGGTATAGCTCAGGGATGGAGCACTTGCCTAGCATGTGTAATGCCCTGGATTCAATCTCCAGCACCATAAATAAGTGTTGACTTAAGGGAATAAAAATCAACTTACTGATTCACATAATTGAGAAGCCCAAGAACAGTGAAGTATGTACTGGTAGGGTTATCTGATGGGACATGAGTCTATAAGTGCCCCGTTTTGTGGAAAGTCTTTCCTAGAGGCAGCAAGAAAAGCCTCAGCAATTTTGAACCTGAAACCAGTCATTTTCAAAACAAGTGTCTTCATGGAGCCCTTTTGGTTTTGTTTAAACTAGCCTGAGCTGGATTTTCACCTTGCCACCAAAAGAATTCCGATCAACTAAGTGGGCAATCAGTAAATATTGTTTGATGTTCTTTCTTGAAATTTAAGGAAAGAAGAATACCATCGTTGTTCTTGAAAAGTTCATTGGCAAAGGACTTTTTTGAGTATTGACTGGAGCAAAGTCCTAATCCCACTACTGGATGGGTTTCTTGGCTATCTTGGACCTTCGTTTCCTTACTTGAAGATAAAGGGGTTGAAATAGACATCCCTATGGTATCTTCTGTGCTATCTTATGAAGTAAAAACAACACCATCACAATATTGTGCTTACTGTGTTTATCAAATGTTTATAACTTAATGTTAAATGCCAGCAAAGAATAGTAATCATGAACAACTTCTGGAGGTTTTAGGAAGATCTTCTGAAATTTACCCAATTACAGCATCATTTTAGTTACTGATTTTGAATAACATACACCAACTCAGACGGCCCAAGCAAAAAGGGAAATTTTACTTTTTACCATCAGGACAAGAGAGAAGGGAGTAGAATTCTCTCAACCTACAGCTGAAATAGAGCTTCCCTTTTCTTCAGTCTCTTACCATGGAAGCCATAAGAACCAAGACAGCTATACTTTCAGGCTCTGAGTCCCTGTAGTCACTGTTTCTACCTAATGACTTTTTTTCACAAAAGACGGCATTTAGGGGCTACATCAGCAACTTATTTCAATGCCAGAAACCAAGTAGAACAGTGTCGCAGGTCCAGGTTCCAACTCCCTTAAAATCAGATTGGTTCCTCTTTGGTGCTTACCCAGTCTCTTTGTCAAGAGGTGTTGTACATATGTGATTATTGCCAAATGGGCCCACTCCCAAATGGGAGGTAGTTCTAAGAGAAGCTTAGCTCAGAGTCAGCTGCCATTAAAGATGAATAGGAACCTCCTGGACTGACCCCAGTGACTTATAACCAACTATTGATACTTTGGTAGTAAGTTTTCAGTGTGAAAATTATAAGCAAAATGAACTGTTCTTGAGTGCCAAACATTTTGCTACAGTTCGAGTGTTTGCATTTGCAAGGAAAGATGTGTCCAGATTAATTAATGAGAGTTTGAGGAAATGTGAGGGTAAAATAAACAAAAGAAAACACCTCTGCCTGACCTTACAGAGACTTTCATTTTTGAATATAGCTTAGCTCTAGTAGTCTGCTGGTCACTCAGGTGACAAATAGGAACTTTGGTGGTTGCCCCCTCAGAAATAGATTTTCAGTGACACCCCCCCATTTTTAGCAGTCTGAGATATGTGCTCCAAAGATAATTAAGTTCTAATCATTGAAACCTTAAATGTTACCTTATTTGGTGATCTTTGTAGTAAGTCATGAGTCTTATGTTAAAAAACTATAATCATGTTTGTCTATTATTCTTTTTATTGGAGTATAAGATGCTTAAGGGTAAGAACTGCCCTATTTCACTTAAGTATATATTGGTATGGCTTGTCCTGGAACTACTCCATCCCCCAACCAACACAAACTTTGAAGCCCCTTTCACAGACTTGTACTGAACTCCATGAGGATAAGTAACTCTGAGGAGATGGAAAAAAATAAAAAAGAAAATGAAAATAGGCTAGAGATTTAAACAGACACCTCACCAAAGTGGATATGTAAATGCCAAAATGAACATGAAAAAGTGCCTGACATTAGTCATTAGGTAAATGCAAATTAAAAACACAATGTAGGATGGAAAAATAGTAGAACGAAACATATAGTATTACCCTATGTATATATATGATTACATGAATGGTGTGAATCAACATTGTGTACAACCATAGAAATGAAAAGTTGTACCCCATTTGTGTACAATGAATCAAAATGCAGACTGTAAAAATAAAAAGGACTTTAATTAAAAAAATAATTTATCCATCAAAAAATAATAATAGGGCTGGGGAGATAGCTCAGTTGGTAAAGTGCTTGGTTGCAAGCACAGGGCCTTGGGTTCAATCCCCGGCACCGGAAAAAAAAAAAAATAATAATAATAATAATAAAATATCTTTTTGTTGTAGATGGAAAAAAATAAAAATAAAAAAATAAAAACAATGTAGGGGCTGGGGTTGTGGCTCAGTGTTAGAACACTTGCCTAGCACATGTGAGGCTCTGGATTTAATCCTCAGCACCACATAAAAATAAATAAAGGTATTGTGTCCATCTACAACTAAAAATATACTTATTTTTAAAAAGCATTAAAAAATGTAAAACATATTCATTAGAATGGCTAAAATCAGGGGGAAGGGAAAAAAATAACAATGAATCAAACAACATTACCTTATGTAAATTTATGATTACACAAATGGTATGCCTTGACTCCATGTACAAATAGAGAAGCAACATGTATCCCATTTGTTTACAATTAAAAAAAAAAAAGGAATGGCTAAAATTACAAAGATTGGCAATGTTGGTGAGATTGCAGAGAACTGAAACTCATACATTGTTGGTAGAAATGGAAAATGGTACAGTCACTTTGGAAAACAGTTGGCAGTTTCTATAGTTAAACATATACTTACTTTATGACCCAGCAATTCTACTCTCAGGTATTTTACTCAGGAGAAATAAAAATTATGTCCTCATAAAAATAGCTACACCAGTGTTTATAGCTCCTTTATAACCAAATTGGAAATAATCCAAATATCCATCAACGTGACTATTTGAACAAATTATAGCATGTCTACATAATGGAATACTATGAGCAACAAGTATTAACATGCAGCAATCAGTTCATGTGTCAAAAGCATTATGGTATGTGGAATAAGCCAGACACAAAATACTATATGATCCTATTTATATGACATTCCAGAAAAGGTACAGCAGAAAGCAGATGAGCAGATGAATGGAGTGGGTGTTGCTCGGTGTAAGGGCACATTTAGCACATGCAAAACCCTAGATTGGATTCCCAGCATGGCAAAAAGAAAAATAAAAAGCAGATCAGAGATCACTAGGAGACAGGTGGGTTACAAGATTGATTTCCAAGAAGCACAAAGGTTTTGTTGTTTTGTTTTTTGGGGGCGGGCAGTACTAGGGATTGAACCCAGGGAATGGGAGGGTTACCACTGAGGTATGCCCCCAGTCCTTGTGTTTTTGCGTTTTCTTTTTCTTTCTCTCTCTCTCTCTCTCTCTTTTTTTTTTTTTTTTTTTTTTTTTCCTAGAACCAGGGATTGAACCCAGGGGGAGCTTAACTACTGAGCCACATCCTCAGCCCCTTTTTTTGTATTTTGAGACAGGGTCTCACTGAGTTGCTTAAGGCCACGCTAAGTTGCTGAGGCTGCCTTTGAACTCTCAATCCTCCTGCCTCAGCCTCCTGAGCCACTGGGATTACAGGCGTGAGCTACCGTGCCTGGCTTATTTTTTCATTTTAAGACAGGGTCTCACTAAGTTGCTGAGGCTGATCTCCAACTTGGGATCCTCCTGCCTCAGCCTCCTAAGTCTTACAGGTGTGTACCACCAAGTCTGGTTGAATTTTGGGGGGAAATGGAGATCATCATTGATTGTGGTGTAGTTATGTAACTAAATATTTGCCAAAATCATCCAGTTGTAGTATTTAAATTATTGAATTATTGAATTTTATTTTTAAATTATATCAAAAATGATTTTTTAAAAGGGTTGCTTGCAATAAAAGTATATTTTCAAGACAAATATCTTAATCATTTTTCTACATCTATTACTACCCAAAGTCCCTTGTACACAGAAAGTTTGGAGCCAGGCAAGGTGGTGCATGCCTTTAATTCCATTGACTTGGGAGGCTGGGGCAGGAGGATTGCAAATTCAAAACCAGCCTCAGCAATTTATCAAGGCCCTAAGCAACTTTGTGAGACCCTGTCTCAAAATAATAAAATAATAAAAGGATTGGGGATGTGGGTCAGTGGTTAAGCGCCCTGTGTTCAATACCTGGTACAAAAAAAAAAAAAAAAAAAAAAGGTGTGGAACTTGCACTGTTTCTTAAGTTTCATCTTGCTTTTTTTTTTTTAATATTTTTTCGATGTCAATAGACCTTTATTTTATTCATTTATTTATATGTGGTGCTGGACTTGAACCCAGTGCCTCACATATGCCAGGTGAGTGCTCTACCACTGAGCCACAACCCCAGCCCATTTCATCTTGCTTTGATTTATTTTATCACAGCTCATTTTTCTCTTAGAATAAGAATTTTTTTCATTAGATCTTACAACTTAATACTTTCCCCATATTTTTCTAGTTTGAAGTTATGGGGTTAGAAATAATAATACAAAGAAGATTATAACTGGGCATATGTTTAAAGGAAACACCTTGTTCAGCAGATACAGTGGCCCAGAGCCAATGGAGTCACTCAACACAAGGGTCAATAAACCCCTTCCGCTGAGCACACACATATAATCCCAGCAGCTCGGGAGGCTGAGGCAGGAGGATCATGAGTTCAAAGTCAGCCTCAGTAAAAGTGAGGTGCTAAGCAACTCAATGAGACCCTGTCTCTAAATAAAATACAAGATAGGACTGGGGATTGATCATTGAGCCCAGTGGTCAAGTGTCCCTGAGTTAAATCCCCAGTAACCCCCTCCCCCTCTTCCTTCCCCCCAAAAAACCTTCCCCAGTGTTCTACCATCAGTTCTCCACTCCTCAATAGCAGTAGTGGAAGTCACAGGAAATAACAGGATAACTTTATCTTCCATATCATGTCACAGAGTTTGGTTTGAAAAACTCACAAATATAAAAATTCAGGCTTTGGAAAAAATCTAAATAAAACTGAGGATACATAAACCAAATAGTAGATGTAATTCAATTAGAAAAAAGTTTTGTAATTGAGTCGTTCCTCTGCACAAGATACTATTGACTTGCCAAATGCAAAAGAACCTGCTCTAAAGCAGCTGGTGTCAAATTCATGCTGTAAAAGGTGATTTAGTTTCTGCAAGACAGGCATCAGTCATGATAGCAAATTAATTGCTATCAGTTTAATTTTATTAGCTATAATTTGGTTTGTGTTTAATGTGTAGATTTATTTTTTATTTTTATAGTTGTATAAAAGCTGAATACATAAAAGTTTATACCCAATGTTTGAATTTGAATTTGGACATAGGTAAGGGACTTTATACTAAAAAACAATTTTAGGATAATAATAATCCTATAAAATAATATTCAAATTCAAATATATAAATATATTTGATATATATATTATATATATTTGATATATATGGGTGTATATATATATATATCTTTTTTTTTTTTTTTTTAAAGAATGAACTACTCAAGCTTTAATTCATAGTGTCCTGAAAATCCTCTGGCGTGTCATTTAGCATCTCCAGGTGAGACTAGGACTAGATCAAGACTAGGACTAGGTCAGTGATTTTACTGGGGAATATGAGGAAGTAGCAAGGTTAGAACCCATAGTTTGTAGAGAAGGGGCATATTCTGGTGGAGCACAGAGGATTTTAGTGTAAATCTTTTTTGTTTGTTTTTTGGTAATGGGGATTGAACCCAGGTGTGCTTAACCACTGAGCCACATACCCAGCCCTTTTTATTTTTTAGTTGGAGACAGAGTCTTGCTAAGTTGCTAAGGGCCTCAAGATGCAGAGACTGGCTTTGAACTTGTGATCCTTCTGCCTTAGCCTCCCAAATCAATGGGATTACAGGCATGCATCATTGTGCCCTGCTAATTTTAGTGTAAATCCTAAAGTATCCAGGTAGGAAAACTAGTCACATTATCAGTAGGAGGAATTGGAGTCAAGAATGAAGCCCAGGTTTCTGCCCTCAGTGACTGGGTGGATCTGGGTGCCATAAATCCAGGTAGGGAATACAGAGGGTGAGCAGGTTTGACTACTCAGGCCCATTTTATCTGCCCAGACTGGCCCCAAAGAGCCATTCTGTTATTACCACCAGTTCTCCAAAGAGGCACGTAGCTGCTGATATTAGTCAGGACACTTAACTGCATGTGACAAAACCCCTTTGGTAATGGGTGTTTGTTACCAAAAAAGCACTGGGGAGACTAGGCAGCCACTTCTCTTTCTCCTTGTTTCCCTTAAATCTCTTACTCTGAAATTTGCTTCTTTTTAAATAACACTCTAATTTTCTAACTGATGTTACTGCTCTTTACAATGTTTTTTCTTTTTTTTTTTTTTGGTTCTTAGACTATTCAACATTTTTCCTTCTTGCATTGTTCTATTTTTGTGGTTTTTTAAAATTTTTTTTATTAAAATATTTTTTATTTTTACAGACTGCATTTTGATTCATTGTACACAAATGGGGTACAACTTTTCATTTCTATGGTTGTACACAATGTAGATTCACACCATTCATGTAATCATACATATACATAGGGTAATATTGTTTGTTTCATTCTACTATCTTTCCATCCCCACCCCCTACCACCCCATTTTCCTCTACACCATCCAAAGTTCCTTCATTCTTCTCTTCCCCTCATCACCCCCCCTCATTATATATTGTCATGCACTTATCAGAGAAAACATTCAGCCTTTGGTTTTTCAGGCTTGTCCTATTTCACTCAGCATGATATTTTCCAACTTCATCCATTTACCAGCCAATGTCACAATTTTATTCTTCTTTATGACTGAATAAGATTCCATTGTATATATATATATACAATGTATATATATATATAATGTATATATATACAATGTATATATATAATATATATATATATATATATATATATATATCATAGTTTCTTTATCCATTCATCAACTGAAGGGCATCTAGGTTGGTTCCACAATCTAGCTATTGTGAATTGAGCTGCTATGAACATTGATGTGGCTGCATCACTGTAGTATGCTGATTTTAAGTCCTTTGGGTATAAACCAAGGAGTGGGATAGCTGGGTCAAGTGGTGGGTCCATTCCACATTTTCTGAGGAATCTCCACACTGATTTCCAGAGTGGCTGCACCAATTTGCAACTCCACCAGCAATGTATGAGTGTGCCTTTTTCCCCACATCCACGCCAACACTTATTATTGCTTGAGTTCTTGATAATAGCCATTCTAATTGGAGTTAGATGAAATCTTAGGGTGGTTTTAATTTGAATTTCTCTAATTACTAGGGAGGATGAGCACTTTTACATATATTTGTTGATCACCTGTATATGTTCTTCTGTGAAGTGTCTGCCCAGTTCCTTAGCCCATTTATTGATTGGCTTCTTTGTATTTTGGGTGTAAAGTTTTTTAAGTTCTTTATAAACTTTGAAGATTAGTGCTCTGTGTGTGTAAAAGATTTTCTCCCACTCTGTAGGCTCTCTTTTCACATTATTGTTTCTTCTGCTGAGAAAAAGCTTTTTAGTTTGAATATATCCCATTTATCGATTCTTACATTTATTTCTTGCACTATGGGGGGCTGATTAAGGAAGTCTGGTCCTAAGCCAATGTGATGGAGATTCAGGCCCACTTTTTCTTCTATTTGGTGAAGGGTCTCGGGCCTAATTCCTAGATCCTTGATCCATTTTGATTTGAGCATTGTTCTGTTTTTTATTTTTGCTTATTTCTTTTCTTTTTTTTTTTGTACCAGGGATAGAACCCAGGTGCACTTAAACAATGAGCCATATCTCCAGCCCATTTTATAGTTTGAGTCAGGTTATCATTAAATTGCTTAGGGCCTAGCTAAGTTGCTGACACTGACTTTGAACTCCCTATCTCCTGCCTCAGCTTCCTGAGCCATCAGAATTACAGGTGTTTGCCACTGTGCCAGGCTTCCCGCATTTTTCTGAAGAGGTTCTGCTCCCCTGGTGACACAACCCACCACTTTTCGGGGTCATCAGAGACTTTGAGGACTTGACAAGACACTACCTGAACTTTCTCCTATGTTTTCTAGGTGAGGCAAATAGTTATAAATCTCTTTATCAACTAATTCTCTTTTTTGTTAAGGACAAACTTTTCATGGCTCTAAGTAACCATATCATTTTGATATACAAATTTTAAATGACGCTTTGCTTTTTGGTCTAAGTAGATTTCTCCTTTCTTTCTTCCTTTTTTTTTTTTTTTTTTTAAGTACTAGGGATTAACCCAGGCTGCTTAACCACTGAACCACATCCCCAACCCTATTTTTTTTGAAGAATAAAAATAAAACTGAAGGACTGGAGGTATTGTTCAGTGGTACAGTACTTACCTAGCACATATGAGGTACTAGGTTCGATCCTCAGCACCACCACAAAAAAATAAATAAAAATATTGTGTCCATCTACAATTAACAATTAAAAAATTATTTGTAAAACTAAAAATAAAACTTAGGGTCTCACTGAGTTCCCAGGGCCTTGATAAATTGCAGAGGCTGGTTTTGAACTCCTGATTCTCCTGCCTCAACCTGCCAAGCCGCTGGGATTACAGGTGTGCACCATCATGCCCGGCCTAAGTAGATTTCATTACAATTAATATACTTTCAATTTCTAAAAGTTAAAATAAAATTTTTAAATGTCATTTTCCAGGATAATAGAATCCTTGTTTATATTTCCAGAATGTCACTAGCTTTATTATTCTACCACATAATTTGTCTATCTCCATCATTGGATAATTCTTTAAAGAATGATATTGGAGGGGGGCGGGGGAGTGGGGAGGAGGCAAGAGAAGAATGGAGGAACTTTGGTTGGTGTAGAGGAAAATGGGGCGGGAGGGGATGGGGGACAGAAAAATAGACTGAGACATTATTACCCTCTGTACATGTATGATTACATGCATAGTGTGACTCTACATTGTGTACAACCATAGAAATGAAAAGTTGTACCCCATTTGTGTACAATGAATCAAAATTTTATTCTGTAAAAATAAAAATTAAAAAAGAATGATATTCCTTGCAAAACTTAGATCTTCCGAGACCAGTACTTTATCACCCTGGCTGCAAATCAGGTTTACCCTTGTTGATTTAAAAAATATCTAGCTGGGGGCTGGGGAGATAGCTCAGCAGGTAGAGTGCTTGCCTTGCAAGCACAAGGCCCTGAGTTCGATCCCCAGTACTGCAAAAAAAAAAAAAAAATCTAGCTGGTCATGGTGACATACCCCTGTGATCCCAGTGACTCAGTAGGCTGAGGTAGGAGAATCACAAGTTGCAACTTAGAAATCGTCTCAAAATAAAAAAAATAAATAAAAAGGACTGGGAATGTAGCTAAGTGGTAGAAAACCCCTAGATTCAATTCCATAGTACCACAAAATTAATAATAATATCTAAGACGGGTGTATGCCAAAAGTCCTACCTACTCTGGAGGTTGAGGCAGGAGGATTGTCTGAGCCCAAGATTTCAAGACCAGCCTAAGCAACATAACATGATCCCATCCAAAAAAACCAAAAACAAACTAAATGCCTTGATCCCTTTCTTCAATTCTGTTATCAGGTACCTATGGTGCACTAACCCCTTCTCTCATTTATTAGTCTGGTCAGTTTTCCAATACTAATAGCCTTTTTTGGGAAGTAGGTATTGGGGATTGAATCCAGGGGTGCTTTACCACTGAAGTATGCCCCCAGCCCTTTTTATTTTTATTTATTTATTTATTTATTTTTTATTTATTTTTATTGTAAACAAATGGGATACATGTTGTTTCTGTTAGTACATGGAGTAACAGCATACCATTTGCATATTCATAAATTTACATAGAGTAATGATGTTTGATTCATTCCATTATTTTTTTCCTTCCCCCCACCCCTCCCACCTCTCTTTTCCCTCTGTACAGTCCCTCCTTCCTCCATTCTTGTCCCACTCCCACCCCCCATTAAGTGTCATCATCCGCTTATCAGTGAGATCATTCCTCTTTTGGATTTTTGAGATTGGCTTATCTCACTTAACATGATATTCCCCAATTTCATCCATTTGCCTGCAAATGCCATAATTTTATTATTCTTTATAGCTGAGTAATATTCCATTGTGTATATATATATATATATATATATATATATATATATATATATATATACCACAGTTTCTTTATCCATTCATCAATTGAAGGACATCTAGGTTGGTTCCATAGTCTGGCTATTGGGCTGGGGAGATAGCTCAGCTGGTAGAGTGCTTGCCTCCGAAGAACAAGGCCCTCAGTTCAATCCCCAGTACCGCAAAAAAAAAACAAAAAAACATAGTCTGGCTATTGTGAATTGAGCCGCTATGAACATTGATGCGGCTGTATCTCTGTAGTGTGCTGATTTTAAGTCCTTTGGGTATAGGCCGAGGAGTGGGATAGCTGGGTCAAATGGTAGGTCCATTCCAAGTTTTCTAAGGAATCTCCACACTGCTTTCCAGAGTGGCTGCACTAATTTGCAGTCCCACCAGCAATGTATGAGTGTACCTTTTTCCCCACATCCTCTCCAACACCTATTGTTGCTTGTGTTCTTGATAATCGCCATTCTAATTGGGGTGAGATGGAATCTTAGTGTAGTTTTGATTTGCATTTCTCTTATTACTAAAGATGTGGAACATTTTTTCATATATCTGTTGATTGCTTGTAGATCTTCTGTGAAGTGTCTGTTCATTTCCTTAGCCCATTTGTTGATTGGGTTATTTGTATTCTTGGTGTAGAATTTTTTGAGTTCTTTATATATTCTGGAAATCAGTGCTCTATCTGAATATGAGTGGCAAAGATGTTCTCCCACTCTGTAGGCTCTTTCTTCGCATTGCTGATAATTTCCTTTGCTGAGAGAAAGCTTTTTAGTTTGAATCTATCCCAGTTATTGATTCTTGCTTTTATTTCTTGTGCTATGGGAGTCCTGTTCAGGAAGTCTGATCCTAAGCCAACAAGGTGAAGATTTGGACCTACTTTTTCTTCTATAAGATGCAGGGTCTCTGGTCTGATTTCAAGGTCTTTGATCCATTGTGAGTTGAGTTTTGTGCAGGGTGAGAGATAGGGGTTTAGTTTCATTCTGTTGCATATGGATTTCCAGTTTTCCCAGCACCATTTGTTGAAGAGGCCATCTTTACTCCATTGCATATTTTTGGCACCTTTGTCTAGTATTAGAAAATTGTATTTATTTGGGTTTGTGTCCATGTCCTCTATTCTGTACCATTGATCTACCTGTCTATTTTGGTGCCAATATCATGCCGTTTTTGTTACTATTGCTTTGTAGTATAGTTGAAGTTCTGGTATTGCAATACCCCCTGTTTCATTCTTCCTGCTAAGGATTGCTTTAGCTATTCTGGGTTTCTTATTCTTCCAGATGAATTTCATGATTGCTTGCTCTATTTCTGTGAGGTACATCATTGGGATTTTAATTGGAATTGCATTGAATCTGTATAGCACTTTTGGTAGTATGGCCATTTTGACAATATTAATTTTGCCTATCCAAGAACATGGGAGATCTTTTCATCTCCTAAGGTCTTCCTTAATTTCTTTCTTCAGGTTTTGTAGTTTTCTTTGTAGAGATCTTTTACCTCTTTGGTTAGATTGATACCCAAGTATTTTATTTTATTTTTTTTTGAGGCTATTGCAAATGGAGTTGTTTTCCTCATTTCCCTTTCAGATGTTTCATCACTTGCGTATAAAAATGCTGTAGATTTGTACGTGTTGATTTTATAGCCTGCTATTTTGCTGAATTCATTGATGAGGTCTAGAAGTTTTCTGGAGGAGGTTTTTGGATCCTCTAAATATAGAATCATGTCATCCGCAAATAGTGACAACTTAAGTTCCTCTTTTCCTATTCGTATCGCTTTAATTTCTTTAGTCTGCCTAATTGCTCTGGCTAGAGTTTCCAGGACAATGTTGAATAGAAGTGATGAAAGAGGACATCCCTGTCTTGTTCCCATTTTTAAAGGGAATGGTTTCAGTTTTTCTCCATTAAGAATGATGTTGGCCATGGGCTTAGCATAAATAGCCTTTACAATGTTCAGGTATGTTCCTACTATCCCTATTTTTTCTAGTGTTTTCAGCATGAAGGGGTGTTGTATATTGTCAAACGCTTTTTCTGCGTCAATTGAAATAACCATATGACTCTTATCCTTAATTCCATTGACATGATGGATTACATTTATTGATTTATGGATGTTAAACCATCCTTACATTCCAGGAATGAACCCCACTTGATCGTGGTGCACAATTTTCTTAATATGTTTTTGGATATAGTTTGCCAATATTTTGTTAAGGATCTTTGCAACCAAAGGATCACAAGTCAATATTTTCCTTTGATAATTCTGTTATTTATTTCATTAATTCCTGTCCTATATTTTCTTCATTCTAGTAGCTTTAGATATAATCTGCTGTTTTTGAAACACCTTGAGATAGATACTTAGCTCACAGATAGTTTCAGCCTTTTTCTTGTTGAATATGTGCATTTGAGGTTTTAAAATTTCTTTTTTAAGTTTAGATTTAGTTTCTTCCTTCTAGGTTTATATGTTATATTTTCATTAATTAATAAAACATTTTAAATTTTCATGGTGTTTTCTTTGAGACATGGATAGTTTAGAAACATTGATACTTTCCTCCCTAATCTTGGAACAAGAAAAGGAGATTTTATCACGGCCATTACTTCTTCATGACGGTCTACTGGAGGTCTAAACAGTACAATAGTGCAAGAAAAAGAAATAGAAATGAGAGGTATAAGAATTGAAAAGGATGAAGTAAAACTTTTTCAACAACAATATGATTCTGTTTGAAGAAAATGAAAATAATCTACACATAAATTAAAGATGAATTTATTGGGGCTGGGTATGTAGCTCAGTAGAAAAGCACTTGCCCTAGTATGTGCAAGGCACTGGTTCAACCCCCAGCCATACCTCCAAAAACAAGATGGATTCTCTCTTGCTTTTCTCTCCCCGTGACTTGCTTTTTTCTCCTCCTCGCTTTCCACTCTCTCTAGTGTGTGCCCTTTCTCTTTCCTTTCTCTTTTCCTCTCATTTTCTCTCTTACCCTGCAGGGAGACACTCTGTTTGCTTAATAAACTTCCTTATGTGAAAAAAAAAAAAAAAAAAAAAAAAAACAACAACCAGGATGGATTTAGGTAGGTGTTGGGGAGGCTGAGGCAGGAGGATTGCAAGTTCAAAGCTTGCCTCAGCAACTTAGGGAGTCCCTGTTTCTAACTAAAACATAAAAAGGGTTGGGGATATGGCTTAGTGGTTAAGTAACCCTGATAGTTCAATACCTCGTACCAAAAAAAAAAAAAAAAAAAAAAAAAAAAAGAAAGAAAGAAAGAAAGAAAGAAAGAAAGAAACTAAAGAGAAAATAAGAAAGAAAAAGGGTGGATTTAGTGCTGGGTGCCTTGGTGTGCACCTGCAGTCCCAGAGGGAAGCTGAAGCAGGAGAATCACTTGAGCCCAGGAGGTTGGGGCCAACCTGGGCAATATCATAAGACCCAGGCTCAAAAGAAAAAAAAAAAGGTGCAGTGAAGAAAGGATAGTCTTTGTAATAAATGGGATGGAATCTATTGTTTATCCATATGGAGAAGAAATGAACCTTGCTCTCTTTCTTCACTCTCATCCCAACATTATATCCAGGTGTATAGTAGATATAAATGTGATAGATAAAGCAATAAAACTTCTAAAAGGAGGGCTGGGATTCTGACTCAAAGGTAGTGTGGTGGCAAAATCAGACCTGGTTGTGAAATGAAATTACAAAAACATCACGGTAAGAGTTCAGTGCCTGGGGAAGGGGTCCGTTCCCCTCCCCTCTCTTAGGCTTTCCCCAGGAGGGTGCCTACCTTTTGCATTGTCAATAACTGCCCTAAGAGTCTGACTACTCCCTCCTGAAATGTAATCGATGTCTGTGAAGAGAGCTGTTTCTTCTTCTCTGTTCTGTGAGATGCTTTATGTTAGAGAACCTGCACAGGCCTTCAGCTGCATAGATTAGGAATTTTTTTTTTTTAAAAGAGGAAAAAGTCCCAATGATGGAATGGGTCTAAGATGACGTCAAATAACCTATAAATATTGTAAGAAACTGTGGATTAGGGCTCAGAAATTTGGAGTGCTGATCTCCTCTGGGCTCACTGGTGTAAGATAAAGTTTGGTTTCTCCTACTTTCCGAGTGCAGTCTTGGTGTTTCCACACAGTAGAGCGCCTGCCTAGCATGCATGAGGCCCTGGGTTCAATCCTCAGCACCATATAGAAGACAAAATAAAGGTATTGTGTCCATCTACAACTAAAAAGAATAGTAAAAAAAACTTCTAAAAGGAAATAAAATATGACCTTGGGGTAGGAAAGATTTCATATATAAGGCATCAAAATGAAAACATTGGTCAATTGGACTATAGTAAAATTAGAAACTAGTTCATCAAAACATTAAGATGGTGAAAAGGGACTGTATAGCTCAGTGATAGAGTGCTTGTCTAGCACCTATGACGCCCTGGATTCAACACTCAGAAACACACACACACACACACACACACACACACACTGGTGAAAATGAAGCCAGGGAATCAAAAAAGACCTGAATAATACCTGTAACTGATAAAGGACTCAAAATCAAAATAATAAATTAACTCATTAATCAATAACAATACTTAAAAAGCCAGAATTCACTAAAAAAAAAAATGAACAAAAAAGGGTTTGGAAGTGTGACTCAGTGATAGAGCATGTGCTTAAAAAGGTGCACAAGCCCATGGGGTTCAATACCCAGAACCAAAAATAAAGGCAGGGTGAGTAAAAGATACCAACAAGCTAACAGATGTCCAATAGACCAATAAATATGAAAAGGTGATCAACTTCATTGGAAACCAGGAGTACAAATTAAAATACATCTTCCAGAATGGCTAACATTTTAAAAACTGACAATATAAGTTTTTGTGAAGCTGCAGAGGAACTAGTACTATATGTGGGAATGAAAATGATAAAACTGTTTTCAAAACTAATTGGCATATGTGTAAATCCAATTTTAAGTACAGCTTGTGGCACAGCAATTCTATTCCTAGATAAACCAAACAGGAATGTGTAAACCAAAAGTTATACATATAAGACTACTTATATCTGTATTATTTATAACAGCTCCGAACTAAAAACAACTCAAATATCCCAAAACAGTAAGATATATAAGTAAATTACAATATATGCATACTATAGAATACCAACCACACAAATAAAAAGTAAACTAAGGGGAATGGGGTTGTAACTCAGTGGTAGAAAGCTTGCCTATCACATGGGAGGCACTGGGGGATCCTCAGCACCACATAAAAATAAATAAATGAAATGTATTGTGTCCACCTAAAATTTTAAAAATATATATATTTAAAAAGCTTTTAAAAAGTAAGCTAAGTATTGCACACAACAATACAAATGAATCTTACCGGCATTACATTGAGCAAAAATGAATCCATTTTTTTTTACAAAATTACATCTTATTATGACAGAATAATTGGTACCAGACTAAACTGCTTGCTATAAGAATTAGGTAACTGCAAAGCATAAGTGAAATAACTGATTTTTGTCCTTAGACTACTGGCAGCACAGGGCAGTGATTACTTAGAGAAGGGACAATGAGGTGAGCCCTACAGTTTCCCCAGTTCCCTGCCTGGTGGCATATACAAAATACCAGCCTAGGAAGAAGGAATCCCAAGTGAAACATGACAAATTTGCTGAGCTGAGGCAACAAAAGAACTTGTAGAGACTGAGGTAGCTAACATTTTTGGAGCAGAGTCTCAAACAGAAGGGAACTGTGCAGAGAAAGAGTTCCAGAAATTTGTGTAGGCATTCCCTTGTGACTAGCCAAAAGTTATACTGGAGAAGAGCTAGATAAAGATTCCGGAGGACAGAGAAAGAAAAACTATGGTTTGGGGTGGGAAAAACTGTAAACTCAACAACCATAACAGTTCAACTGATGTATTCAAGAAGGGCTAAGTTAGACCCAAAGAAAGGCTATTTCTTTTTTGGCGGGGGGTTGGGGGGGATATCAGGGATTGAACTCAGGGAAACTTGACCACTGAGCAATTAGTTTTCTAATTGCTCTGGCTAGTATTTCAAGAATGATGTTGAATAGAAGTGGTGAAAGAGGACATCCCTGTCTTCTTCCCGTTTTTAAAGGGAATGGTTTCAGTTTTTCTCCATTAAGAATGATATTGGGGCTGGGGATATAGCTCAGTTGGTAGAGTGCTTGCCTTGCAAGCACAAGGCCCTAGGTTCAATCCCAGCACCACAAAAAAAAAAAAAAAAAAAAAAAAAAAAGAGTGATATTGGCCATGGGCTTAGCATAAATAGCCTTTACAATGTTCAGGTATGTTCCTACTATCCCTATTTTTCCTACAGTTTTGAGCATGAAGGGGTGTTGTATTTTGTCAAATGCTTTTTCTGCGTCAATTGAAATAACCATATGATTCTTATCCTTAAGTCTATTGACATGATGGATTACATTTATTGATTTCCGAACATTAAGCCATCCTTGCATTCCAGGGATGAACCCCACTTGATCGTGGTACACAATTTTCTTAATATGTTTTTGGATATGGTTTGCCAATATTTTGTTAAGGATCTTTGCATCTATATTCATCAAGGATATTGGTCTAAAATTTTCTTTCCTTGATGTGTCTGGTTTGGGTATGAGGGTGACATTAGCTTCATAAAATGAGTTTGGTAGGGTACCCTCCTTTTCTATTTCCTGGAATACTTTGAGAAGTATTGGAATGAGTTCTTCTCTGAAGGTCTTCTAGAACTCAGCTGAGAATTCATCTGGTCCTGGGCTTTTCTTGGATCATAGATTTTTTAATGGCTTCTTCTATTTCATTGCTTGATAATGATCTGTTTAAATTGTGTATGTCCTCCTGGTTCAGTTTGGGAGGAGCATATGTCTCTAGAAATTTGTCAGTGTCTTCAGTAGTTTCTATTTTGTTGGAATACAGATTTTCGAAGTAGTTTCTCATTATGTTATGTATCTCAGTGGTGTCTGTCATGATATTTCCTTTTTCATCATGAATTTTAGTAATTTGAGTTTTCTCTCTCCTTCTCTTTGTTAGTGTGGCTAAGGGTTTGTCTATTTTGTTTACTTTCTCAAAGAACCAACTTTTTGTTTTGTCAATTTTTTGAATTGTTTCTTTTGTTTCAATTTCATTGATTTCAGTTCTGATTTTAATTATTTCCTGTCTTCTACTACTTTTGGTGTTATTCTGTTCTCTTTTTCTAGGGCTTTGAGCTGTAATGTTAGGTCATTTAGTTGTTGACTCTTCATTCTTTTTTGAATGCGCTCCATGCAATGAATTTTCCTTTTAATACCACTTTCACAGTGTCCTAGAGATTTTGATATGTTGTATCGTCGTTCTCATTGACCTCTAAGAATTTTTTTTCTCCTCCCTGATGTTTTCTGCTATCCATGTTTCATTCAATAGCATATTGTTTAGCCTCCAGGTGTTGGAATAATTTCTGTTTTTTATTTTGTCATCGATTTCTACTCTCATTCCATTATGATCTGATAGAACACAAGGCAGTATCTCTATTTTTTTGCATTTCCTATGGGCTGCTTTGTCGCATAACATATGGTCTATTTTTGAGAAGGTTCCATGTGCTGCTGAGAAGAAAGTGAATTTGCTCATTGATGGATGGAATATTCTATATATGTCTATTAAGTCTAGGTTATTGATTGTGTTATTGAGTTCTATGGTTTCTTTGTTTGGAAGATCTATCCAGTGGTGTGTGTTAAAGTCACCCAGAATTATTGTGTTGTGGTCTATTTGATTCCTGAAATTGAGAAGGATTTGTTTGATGTACAGGGATGCACCATTGTTTGGGGCATAAATATTTACTATCATTATGTCTTCCTGACTTATGGTTCCTTTAAGCAGTATGAAATGTCCTTCTTTATCCCTTCTGACTAACTTTGGCTTGAAGTCCACTTTATCTGATGTAAGGATAGAAACCCCTGCTTTTTTACTGAGTCCAGGTGTGTGGTAGGTTTTTTCCCATCCTTTCACCTTTAGTCTGTGGATGTCTTTTTCTATGAGATGAGTCTCTTGCAGGCAGCATATTGTTGGGTCTTTTTTTTTTTAATCCATTCTGCCATTCTATGTCTTTTGATTGATGAGTTTAGGTCATTAAGGTTCAGGGTTATTATTGAGATATGATTTGTATTCCCAGTCATTTGGGCTTATTTTTGGTTTTGAGTGGATTTTGCTCTAAGGTAGTTCCTCCCTTTACTGACCTACATTGTTGTTTTTCATTTCCTCCTCATGGAATATTTTGTTGAGGACATTCTATAGTGCAGGCTTTCTATTTGTAAATTCTTTTAACTTTTGTTTATCATGGAAGCATTTTATTTCATCTTCAAATCTGAAGATTAGTTTTGCTGGGTATAGGATTCTTGGTTGGCAAACATGTTCTTTCAAAGCTTGAAATATGTTGGTCCAGGCCCTTCTAGCTTTGGAGTCTGGATTGAAAAGTCTGCTGCTATCTGTATTGGTTTCAGCCATATGTAATCTGATGCTTTTCTCTCGGAGCCTTCAAAAACCTATCTTTATTTTGAATGTTAGGCATTTTCATTATAATGTGCCTTGATGTGGATCTGTTGTGATTTTGTGCATTTTGTGTTTTGTAAGCCTCTTATAATTGATTTTCCATTTCATTCTTCAGGCTTGGGAAATTATCTGATATTATTTCATTGAATAGGTTGCTCATTCCTTTGGTTTGTTGCTCATTCCTTTGGTTTGTATCTCTGTGCCTTCGTCAATCCCAATAATTCTTTTTTTTTTTTTTTTTTTGCGGTGCTGGGGATTGAACCCAGGGCCTTGTGCTTGTAAGGCAAGCACTTTACCAACTTGCCTTACAAGGCAAGCACTTTACTTGCTTGTAAGGCAAGCACTTTACCCAGCCCCCAATAATTCTTAAATTTGGTCTTTTCATGATGTCCCATAGTTCTTGGAGATTGTGTTCATGGTTTCTTACCATCTTCTCTTTTTAGGGAACTTTATTTTCAAGATTCAATATTTTCATTGAATTCATCTTCATTGTCTGAAGTTCTGTCTTCCAAGTGGTCTAGTCTTTTGGTGATGCTATCCATTGAGTTTTTTATTTGGTTTATTGTCTCCTTCATGTCAAGGATTTCCGTTTGGTTTTTTTTGAGAATCTCTATCTCTTAGTTGAAATGATCTTTTGCTTCCTGCACTTGCTCTTTTAACTGCTTATAGGTATTAGCATTCATTGCCTACATTTGCTCTCTTATCCCATCCTTTGCTTCGCAAATCATCTTAATCATGTACAATCTGAAGTCCTTTTCTGACATTTTTTCTACCATACTCTCATTGGATTCTATTAATATAGAATCTAGATTTGTTTGGATCACTGTCTTCCCTTGTTTTTTTGTTTTGTTCATGTATCTTCCCCTCTAGCAGTGCAGATCTGGGATATTGCAGATTCCCCCCTATAGGCTTATAGTGCCCCTATAGGTTTCCAAAATCCTTTCTTTAAGGGGAGATCAATATTAGCAGTGCTCAATTCAGACACTATGCAATCCTAGACCAAATAGCTCCTACGAGGATGTTAACAATATTGTCATAATAAACAGAATGAGTTCAATTATTATCTTCAGTATAACAAACAGATTTGCAATAAGGTCTGCAGTTTCTAATGGAGGACAAAGAGGATGCAGAGGGATGTAGGATGTAGCTGTTAATGGGATAAGAAAAGAATATACAGAAGATCTAGATAATAGAAAGGATGAGAGTATAATCAAAAGAAATTGGATGTTAGCAATGCAAAAAGGGAGAAAGAGACTCTGAGGGAACAGGTAAACAAAAGGAAAAGAGAGCAAGAGAAGTAAAGAAATAAGAACTTAAAATTGTTCAATAAGGAGAAAAAAGAAAATCTACCCTATAACAGTCATATTGTATTCAAACCTCCCAGTCTTCAGTAGTCTGATGCATGAGAGGTACCTTACAATGAGCTTCAATTCTCCAGCAGGTGTCTCAGGATGGGATTTGCCCCAATTAAAGATCAGAGCTACGGCTTCCAGGATTATCAAAGATGGCCTCTCTGGTTTCCAAATGTGTTGGCAAATGGGGAGCTGCAGCTCAGGGTGTGGACATGGTTGGGTGCAGGTACTGGAGGTGGGGTGTGGTTGGTCAGGCAGGGATCCTGGAGGTGGGGTGTGTTTGGTGTGGTTGTGGGATCCTGGAGGTAGGGTGCAATCAGTCAGTCTGGTGTCCTGGTGATAGGGTGCAGTCAGTTAGTCTGGGGGTCCTGGTGGTGATACCGCTGTTTAATGGTCACGAGTTCTGCTCCTTCTAATGTTGAAGACTGAACACTAGAGAAGCATGCCAAGGCAAGCATATTAAGCAGGTTTTATTTAAATGTAATAATACAGACTTCTCCCGGCAGGAAGAAGGGGTCCATGGCTGATGTTCTAAAGTCCTGAGAAGTGAGCGCACCCTACATCTTTTATAGGTTAAAGTCTCTTTTGTTCTCCAGTTCTTTCCCCTCTTATCTCTCCTTCCTGCCTATGTGACTAGGCCTGGTTTTGCATTAAGTGAGAAGCCATGGGCAGGGGGAGGGCCAAGGTGATTCATGCAGTTAAGGGTGGAGGGGGCATTAATTAGCAGTTCCATGCTTGCAGTCCTTGATAAAGGCAGATAAATTTGGTAATAAATGAGCTCTGGAGATCCTTGACATTCCATTCTTCCAGGGGAAATCTCCAACTTCCAAAGGCAGATGGCTTCATGGCTTCATTTCCTCGAATTGACCCGATCCCCTATTTCCACACTAACTACCTGTCCTTAATTCTGGCTTCAGCAGCAGGGAGCAGTCAGTCGATGTGAGGACTCCGGAGGTAGGGAGTGATTGGTCGGGCTGAGGGATCCTAGAGATGCGGCTCAGTTAGTCCAGCCAGGGGTCCTATGGGGCCTGGCTATTGTCTCAAAATGGCGGCAGTCACGTGTAATCAAACCTGCAGGTACTGTGACAGAGAACTTCCAGGCAACAGCAGGTAGCTGGCGCTCTACTGGAGGTCAGTGATCAGTTTGCTGACTGCTGTTGGAGGAGAGGTGAATCTCAGTTGGTGGGTGATGGTGAAAGAATGGACATTTTTTTAAGCTGTCTGAGGTCACCCTCCCAGTTATCTTAACTCCTTAAGGTCACCCTCCCAGTCATCTCAACTCCCTAAGGTCACCCTCCCAGGAATGGGAACAAAGCCCTTAAAGCTGTTCCAAGAAACAGCCCCAAACAGAGAATAAAAGGGTAAATTGAGCCAGATAGCCAGATAGTGCTCAAACAGTATGATTACCAGAAACTATTGACCAGAATCTACGCCCTGTTGTAAAACATTGTGAAACATGTTGTATGTTATCAGCAAACCCAGACCCCCTTTGAAATTTCCCGGCAGCTTTGTCCCCCTTTTCCCTTTCATGTGCGACCCCTCCCGATGTGTGGTTTCTGCCTTTATAAACCTACAAGATTTTCTGCTAGGGACTCGACTCCTCGAGTTGGGTCCCAGTGCGCTGGAATAAACACCTCTTGCGGTTTGCATCAAGTGACGCCTCCTGCGGCTGATTGGGGTTGCCGTCCGTCCATGGGACAGAGTTGGGGTTTCCTTTTGGGGGGGCCTTACACTACCAGTTCTTTATTGGTGAAAACATGAATCCAGATGGCATGGTCGCTCTCCTGGACTACCGTGAGGATGGTGTTGAAAGAATGGACATTTTTTTAAGCTGTCTGTTTTATCTCAACTCCCTAAGGTTTCCCTCCCAGTAATGGAACAAAGCCCTTAAAGCTGTTCCAGGAAACAGCCCCAAACAGAGAGTAAAAGAGTAAATTGAGCCTGATAGCCAGATAGTGCTCAAACAGTAGGATTATCCGAAACTATTGACCAGAATCTACACCCTGTTGTAAAACATTGTGAAACATTTTGTCAGCAAACCCAGACCCCCTTTGAAATTTCCTGGCAGCTTTGTTCCCCCTTTTCCCCCTTTCATGTGTGACCCCTCCCGATGTGTGGTTTCTGCCTTTATAAACCTACAAGATTTTCTGCTAGGGACTCGACTCCTCGAGTTGGGTCCCAGCGTGCTGAAATAAACACCTCTTGCGGTTTGCATCAAGTGACGCCTCCTGCGGTTGATTGGGGTTGCCGTCCATCCATGGGACAGAGTTGGGGTTTCCTTTTTGGGGGCCTTACAGTGTGACCCCATATATGATTTTCTTTAAGGATGGTTTAGAAATGGAAAAATGTTAACAAATTTGGCAGTTGCTTTGGATTTATCATCTGTCATCATAACTGGCTGCTGCTTGTCATCCACACAACACCGGACTTAAGACAAATGGAACTGATACCATCTTGAGCACATTTATTTTGACCGTGATTTATTTGGAGTGGAGGCATTGTTTTTTAAGAAAACATGTCATGTAGGTTGTCTAAAAATAAAGTGCATTTAAACTCACTTGAGAGAAGTTCTCTTAGTTTAATACATGTTTAAACTAAATCCAACCTGTAGTGTTCCTGGAGAAGCTAGAGCCTGATTGTAGGCCACCATTAGAAAGCTGACTGTCTTCAGAAAATTCCTGCAGTGAAAACTACTTCTGCAACTGGAATATAAAAAAACAAGAATCAAAGTTTTAATTCTGACTTGTAATAAAGGGAAAGACATGCTCATAGCAGTGCCAACATTTGAAGTGTGGAACCCTACACACTGCATCACCTACAACGGAAGTAGTTAACCCTGGAAGAGATTACCAAAAGAATAAAAAGAGACTAACTCAGTTGGAAGCAATGTATTGTCTGAGCTTATTTTAACCTAAGTAGAATCAAGTCACCTGGAAAGAACCACCAATCCCCTGTTAACTAGAACAGGGGTTGGCAATTGGGCCCATCCTGCCACCTGTACAACTCCAGGTGGTGGTTGTATCTTTAAATGGTTGGGGGTGGGGTTAAAATATATGGGATATGAAATTGAAAAAAAAAAAAAAAACCTTATAATGACTATCATCCAATGAAAATTACTAGACAGGGGCTGGGGAGATAGCTCAGTTGGTAGAGTGCTTGTCTTGCATGCACAAGGCTCTGGGTTCGGTCCCCGGCACCGCGGAAAAAAAAAGAAAAAATTACTAGACAATGGCAAGAATAGGCAAATCTATTTGTTTGGTGGGATTTGGGGTTTTTATTTTATAGTATTAGGGATTAAGCCCAGGAATGCTCTATCACTGAGCTACATCCCCAGCCCTCCATATTTTTTATGTTGAGATATGCTCTTGCTAAGTTGCCCAGGTTGGCCTTGAACTTGTGATTCTCCTGCCTCATTCTCCCAAGTAGCTGGTGAAAGGCTATGGAAAATAATATTTCTACAAGACAGCTCCCCAAGAAAAAAGGGAGGAACTGTGTGGCTCGGGAGGAGGTAGGGGAAATTGATCAAACATTAAACCTCTCCCAGGGCATTCTTTCCTGATAACAATGGGCCCTGGGGGGGAAAGGGGCAGATAAGGAATGCTGGACCCTAAACCTTGACCTTCCCCCATGTCAAATTAGTCCTAAATGACAATGGGCAAGATTTGATTACTCTTCCCTCCAGATCTGGTACAACTAGCCCCTACCGGTCAAAACTGCACATGCACAGTTTCTAATGATTACATCATCCTCATTGTACCCTATAAAACCAAAATACCCTCGGTAACTGATGGCCATTTTTCCAGGTCTGGAAAATGGGCCCCAACAGTGCCTGAGGTCTGCAAAGGAATAAAGTCTTCTCTGAATCTGTTCAGGTCTGCTGTCCCTCCTTTTGCACTTATAGCTGGGAGTATACACATGTGCCACCACACCCCACTTAAAAACAGGCAAATATATAGGGACAGGTAGTAGTGATACCTCCATTTACCGGTGACGAGTCCTACTTCCTCAAGTGTTGAAGTATAATGCCAGAGAAGCACTCAGAGGAAAGCATAGAGTAGAATGTAAGAATCTTTATTAAAGAAAAGTAAAAGCAGACTTCTTGTAGGTGGAAGAGGGGAACCCAAGGTGGAATCTCGGATTGAGCAAATCTTGTCCTTTTTATAGGTTTTATTCTCCCATTCTTTCCCCCTTATCTCTTTCCTTCCTGCCTACATGATTAGGCCCGGTTTTGCATAAAGTAAGAAGGGATGGTCAGGGGGAGGGCCAAGGTGATTCAGGCAGGTAAGAGCCCAGGGGGCATTAATTAGCATCTCCTTGCCTGTAGTCCCTGACAAGGGCAGGTAAATTTGGTTATCAATGGACTCCACAGGTCCTTGACATTCCATTCTCCCCAGGGTGGTCTCCAACTTCCAGAGGCAAGTGGCTTTCATGGCCCCCATTTCCTCGATCTGACCCTTGATCCCCTATTTCTCCACTAACTGCCTGTCCCCAATTCTGGCTTCATAGGGGACTGGATGCCTATGGCTGGGGGTGTTGGAGGAATGAGGACTTGAAAAAAAATTCTAAAAGTAACTTGGTTACACAATTTTGTGAACATATTAAGCCGCCATTAAATTGTGACTTTGTCACAGAAGAGATGTTTCCATAGGAGGATTTATTCAAGTAGGAAGAAAAGAGACAGAGATCCCACAGGGCAAGTGTACTAGTTTAGGGATTTATTTAACTATTGAGTAGAAGCATTGATCAATATTGTAAGTGTGAAAGGATGGGAGGCAGACCTGAACGGATTCAGAGAGGCCTTTTTTCTTTTGCAGATTCAGGCGCCATTGGGACTAATTTTCTGGTTGGGGAAAATGACCCTCGGTTACAGGGGGTATTTGGCTTTCTGGGGTACAATGATGCAATCATTATAGGCCACGTACATCAGGGGCTAATTGTACAGGTTAAAACTTTAACTTATGCTAACCAGGTATTCTTGTGCCTAGTGGCTCGAGACCCCACAAAGACCACCAGAGACCACGATCAATGCAAGTAGCAAAGAGTCATTTATTAGCAAGCTCGAGCCTGGTCCTCCGCGCACTCGGTAACCTGTGACGCTAAAAGACCCTGAGCCCTTGTTCAGCAGGCTTTTATAATGAAAGGCAGACAGTTTTATAGTGCTCTTTTTAATTGGTTAACATTTGAACAGCTAAACATTAGTCCTCCTCTGGTTGGGTCCTGCCAATCTATTTGATTCTCATTGGGTCCCACCAGAACTGAATGGTCCTAGAGGAAGAAGGGAGGAGGGAAGGGGTGAACTATGCAGGAGATGAGTCGGGGTTAGGCCCCCTGTCCTTGATAAATAAGGTTTCTAGGCAGCTGCACATTCCTCAGACAAGTATCTCTTAACAACCTCGATAAGCACGGGGGCCCAGCAGTCCTGTTTGTGCTGTATTGGCTCTTGAGGGTACAGTCGCAACTGCCTGCATCCTGGTGATTAAGACAGTTAGCTGCACAGACATCACCCTGTTCTCAACAGTATTAGACAAGTATCAAGGCTATTGGTTCAGCCCATGACCTTTTTTTTTTTTTCCTAGAGCGGCATTCTATTCTTTTTTTTTTTTTATCATAAACAAATGGGATACATGTTGTTTCTATTTGTACATGGAGTAACAGCATACCATTTGCATAATCATACATTTACATAGGGTAATAATGTTTTAATGATTCTGTTATTTTTTCCTTCCCCCCACCCCTCCAACCCCTCTTTTCCCACTATACAGTGCCTCCTTCCTCCATTCTTGCACCCCTCCCACCCCCCATTATTGAAGCCAGAATTGGGGACAGGCAGTTAGTGTAGAAATAGGGAATAGGGTCAGATGGAGGAAATGGAGGCCATAAAACCATCTGCCTCTGCAAGTTGGAGACTGCTGTGGGAGAATGGAATGTCAAGGACCTGCAGAACCCATTGATAACCAAATTTACCTGCGCTTGTCAGACTGCAGGCAGGAAGATGCTGATTAGTGCCCCCTGGGCCTTTACCTGCCTGAATCACTTTGGCCCTCCCCCGCCCCATCCGTTTTTCACTTTTTCACATCTCACCTGCAAAACCAGGCCTAATCCCGTAGGCAGGAAGGAAAGAGATAAGGGGGAGAGAATGGGAGAATAAAACCCATAAAAAGGACAGGATTTGCTCATCCCACGGATTCCGCCTTTGGGTCCCCTTCTTCCACCCGGGAGAAGTCTGCTTTTACTTTTCTTTAATAAAGCTGCATTTTCCACTCTACGTTTGCCTCAGCGTGCTTCTCCGGCGTTATACTTCAACACCTGAGGAAGCAGGACTCGTCACCGGTAAAGAGCGGTATCATTATGTGTCATCATCCACTTATCAGTGAGATCATTTGTCCTTTGGATTTTTGAGATTGGATTATCTCACTTAGCATGATGTTCTTCAATCTCATCCGTTTACCTGCAAATGCCATAATTTTATTTTTCTTTATAGCTGAATGATATTCCATTGTGTATATATATACCACAGTTTCTTTATCCATTCATCAATTGAAGGACATCTAGGTTGGTTCCACAGTCTGGCTATTGTGAATTGAGCAGCTATGAACATTGATGTGGCTGTTACCTCTGTAGTATGCTGATTTTAAGTTCTTTGGGAATAGGCCGAGGAGGGGGATAGCTGGGTCAAATGGTGTAGCCCATGACCTAATTTAGTCTGTCCTTTTAGTCCTTGAGTTTGAATTTTCCTGTAATCTCCATTTGGCACCCCCCCACACACACAGACATACACACACATAGTTTCATCCCCCTCCACCATCGGGGACAAAGTCTTATTGTTATGTTTGGAATGTTTCTGATTATTTTCATGGAGTTGCCTTTACATTTGAAAAAAGTCTTAAATGGGGCCCATTACCCTGACTGCCTGACCATTTTACTGTCTATCTCATCTCCTACATTGAGACACATTCTGGCAATCAGGAATACTTGTTCAGCAACTAGCATACGTCTGCCACTACTCCTGATGCCTCAGAATTACACACTGAGGAAAGGCTACTGCCACCAAACACCTTCATAAGGGTAATTTTGTATAGTCTCAAACATCTTCAATTGGAGTATTATTGTAGCAGAGGTTCAGTTTATGCTTTGAATATAGCCCTTGCTGCTCTGCCAATGCAACTGTTATTTTAAAGGGCACGTTTCTTTCTCTTCCTCTCTTTCTGCTCCTCCCTAATCTCTCCACCCCCTAATCTCAGGGGAAACAGGATTACCTTTCTTCCCCATCCTTGGCAGAGTTATCTATCCTTGAGCACACACCCACCATAGGAACTAAATAATTCAGACTTGGGGATGGCACCAGAAGATCTCAGAAATGATTATCTCCCAAATTATTAAGTGAATTACAACTCCTGACAGACAGAATGTAGCCTTCGAATCACCTGTAAGAAATTCCATGAAAACCACTCCGGACACAGGAAATCACATAAGGGAGTTTATCAAGTAAACGAAGTGTCTCCCTGCAGGGTAAGAGAGAAAATGAGAAGAAAAGAAAGAGAGAAAGGGCACACGCTACACAGAGTGGAAAGCAAGGAGGAGAAAGAAAGCAAGTGAGTAGGAGAGAAAAAGCAAGAGAAAAGATGGTGGGGTAGCTACCCTGAAGCAATTGAATTTCGCTGGGCTAACAGGGGACCAATAATGGAGAAGGACACTTGCAAGCTGACTGATGAACCAATAGCTAGCTAGGATGTTCACAGACTGACAGGAGTTGGGAGGCGGGGAAATGGCTGCAAGGGAAAGGGTGGGGAGAGCAGCTTTGTACATTACATCACCTCTTTAAAAGACCCTGTACTCACTGATGGGCAGAATCAGAGCCTCTAGGACGGAATCCCCTGTGCTTTTTCCTTTGCTAGCAAAGCAATAAAATTTATTTTTCCTTTTTCTCAAAACCATGTCCTCATTATTGGATTGGCATTGGGGATGAGGACTGAACTTTTTGTAACAATTGGGTTATTATTATTACTATTATAATTGTTACGGGTTGTTTTGAATTCTGCACATATTCTGGCTATCAAACCTTTGTCAGATGTATGGTTTGCAAAAATATTCTTGCATTCTGTAGATTATCTCTTCACTCTGTTGTTGCCTTGGCTGTGCATAAGCTTTTTAGTTTTTTGGGGTTTTTTGATTGTTTGCTTGGTACTGGGCAATGATTGAACCCCAAGGTGTTTAACCACTGAACCATATCCCCAGCCCTTTTTTATATTTTATTTAGAGACAGGGTCTCACTGAGTTGCTTAAGGTCTCGCTAAATTGCTGAGGCTGCCTTTGAGCTCTTGATCCTCCTGCCTCAGCCTCTTGAGCCACTAGGATTACAGATGTGTGCCACCATGCCCCGCAAGCTTTTTAGTTTCATGTAATCCTACTATAGTTTAGATGTGAAGTGTCTTCCAAAATCTCACCTGTGAGACAATACAAGTTTTATCTGGGCACAGTAACACACTCCTGTAATCCCAGCAGCTCAGGCATCTGAGGCAGGAGGATTGCAATTTTAGCAAGGCCCTAAGTCATTTGGTGAGACCCTATCTCAAAATTAAAAGAACTGGGGATGTGGCTCAGTGGTAAAGCATCCTTGGGTTCAATCCCCATACCAAAAAAAAAGAGAGGTGAAGTGATTGAGTTATGAGAGCCTTAACCCAATCGGTGAATTAATCCCTTGATAGGGATTAACTGAGTGGTAACTGAAGGCAGGTTCTGCCTTGTCTCAGGCCCCAAGGAATGGAGTCCACCATCTGTGAACTGAGACATCTGAAACTGTGAGCTCCCAAATAAATAAACTTTTCCTTCTAAAATTGTTCTTGTCAGGTCTTTTGGTCACAGTAGTGAAAAAGCTGCCTAAAACAAATCCCTATCTACTCTTTTGTAAACCTTATTTCCTGCCTTCTTATTAGTATGCTCCCTGGAGAAGAGAATTTTGCTTTATTCATCATTTTATTCCTAGTGCTTGAAATAGTGCTATTTGTTCATTCTGGGTTTTATCATTCAATTAATATCTATGATGTTCAGTAGATATTGAATAAATGAATACATTATTTAATGAATGAACAAATACATGACTTGGCTCTTATCAATTTCAATGTTATTTTCTTGAGCTTACTAGAATCCTTTTCAACACGTACCCATTCATCGTTTCCTGAACATACTGTTTACTTTGCCACCTCTGTTAATTTTCTCTACTCTTCCCATCCAAGGAACTACATTTTCCTTTAGGACCAAGCCAAGTCCCACCTTCAGTGTGAACATTTCCCTAACTATCCAATATTTCAATGACCTACTGTTTCATCTTCAAAGTTATGGTCTATACCTTCCCAACATATAACATTTTATATACTTTCTCTTGTTAAGTATGTATTTTATCTTCTTAATTGATTTTACGTTCCATAAAAATGGGAATCCTAGTTTTGTTTTCGTTTGTTGCTTTTTGTTTCTGTGTTGCCCAGGCTGGCATTGAACTCCAGAACTCCAATGATTTTCCTGCCTCAGCCTTATGAGTAGCTGGGACTGTAGGCTCAAACCAACCTGCCCAGCAGGAATCCTATTTTTTTGGACCCAATTCCTAGTCTAATCCTAGAAGCTCTCAATAAATACTTAGTAATTTCTAATGGTAGATTTTTAGTTTTAAAATCATAATCATCATAAAAGATCTAGGCCACTCTTTAAACTTAATTTAGTTTGTAAGTGAATAATGAAGCTGTTAAAATATGGGTAACATTTCCATCAAATTTAATACTAGAACATATATATTCTACAGAATTATAATATATAATTATAATAATATACATAATATATAATTATATAATTATAATTATATTCACGGAATTGTAATTGTATAAGTTGTTAGTTTGTGTTGATACCTTGTGAATCAGTTTTCACAGGCAAATGTTATAGTTGCATTCTAGGACACGTGTTCACACGATCAGTTCTTTGAAACTATATTTGGATGAACAAGCTATTAAAAGCTCTTGTACTTAGTGACCTTTAGGCAGAATTTGGATTGAATACTCACGTTGCGGCTGCCTGTTGCTGAGTGGAAAACAGCAGAAAATCCTGGATTCAAACATCTATTGGGTTTTGTTTTGCTTTACTCTGTTTCTTTTCACTTTGCCTTAAGAAGATGAACAATGAAACCACAACCTTGATATCCTTGAAGGAGGCAATGAAAAGGTTGTTAAGGGGTTCAGGAAGGCAATAAGCATGGGTCTGCTATTCTGGGAAGATGGGGAAGCAAAGAAAGAAGAGAAGGAATAAGCAAAGAACTACAGATATACTAGAATTTTCTGTTGAAATGGTTTAAATCTTTCAAGTTCAAAAAATATGTAAATTAACTGCAAAAGAAAAATCTTCTCCTAGGTGCTGTAACACCATTCAATTTAAACATATACTAAATGCTAGATTTACAATAATCCAAACTGGGGATAGACTTGAGCATGTCTCCTGTTTCCTTGTTGGTCAGCCTTCAATAAAAGCTCTTTTCTTCTGCCAAAAAAAAAAAGTGTAAAATGTGATTTCTGCCCTCAAGGAGTGCAGAGCACAGCTAATGGTGGTTTCTGAAGGGTTAATGGAACAGAAAATTCAATTTTGCCTTTGACATTTAAAAAAGGACTCTTCGTAGAAAAACATTTAACCAGTGCACGTTAAGTTTATGAGGAAATGAAATATAGGAAAGAATCTAGATTGAGGAAATTACATGAAAGCCATATGTAAGCTTGGAATTACATATTAGTGATTGGGATGTATAAGAGGACAGGCAGAAGATGAAGGAAAGGGGAAAGGGCTTAATGTTTCCTGCTGAGGAGATCCCATTTGGCATCTAAAGTTATTGGGCAAACTTGGGTGGCATAAAATGTATATCATCTGTTGGGTTACATAATCAAACTGTATTTTAGAAACTATGTCTGGAGGATGGATTGGCGATGAAAGCAGTTTCTAGGTTACAGATGATGAGCTGGCTTAGATCCTGGGATGGAGGAGAGGATAGATTAAAGAGACATTAATTGGAGGGTGAGGGAAAACAGAGTCCAGAATTATTCTGAGATTTTCAGTTCAACTAACTGGATAAATGGTGAGGTCATTAAGGGGAACTATAGTAAAAGCAGACTTGCACTCAGATTTGCATGTCGTTTAATATTTATTTACAATGGTCTGAGCATGCCTTTTGGTGGGAGGATTCTAAAAAATGTTGCAATTAGGGGTTGGGGATATAGCTCAGTTGGTAGAGTGCTTGCCTTGCAAGCACAAGGCCCTGGGTTCAAATCCCCAGTACCAAAAAAAAAAAAAAAAAAAAAAAAAGTTGCAATTATAAATATATACTGATCGACAAGCTATAATTTATTCCTAGAGTTTAAAACTAGAGATGAGCTATAGCATTGTAATCTTAAAAATCTAAACGTTAATACCAGCAGTATGCCAGGTGATATGGTTTTGACTTGTAGACAGAGACTGCTTTCATATTAGATTATGCAGGTTTCTACACCTATGAAATGCACATTTCATATTCAGGATTATCTATGTGCTAATAGAATCTAAGTAGTGAAAAAATCCTTACTTATTAATCTCTGAAGATGGGAGGCATGTTAGTAGATTCAGCTCAGGACAGCTGAATTTGGCATTTCCATCCAGGTAGAAATGTGCAAAACAGATGAAAATATAGGTCTAGAGCTTAGGAGCAAGGTGGTACCTGAAGCTGAATTAGCCTTTGGGGAAACTGAGGATCAAAAGAAGATCATCAAGGATATAGCAACCACAAAGGTATTCAGATCCCTGGGGAAGTAACTTTAAAAAAAAAAATTTTTTTTGTAGTTGTAGATGAACAGCATACCTTTATTTATTTATTTTTATGTGGTGCTGAGGATTGAACCAGGTACCTCACATGTGCTAGGCAAGCACTCTATCGCTGAACTACAGTCCCAGCCCCGTAATGTGTTCTTATGCATCATTTCTTTCTTGAAAGACAAGGTAGATAGCTTTGGGAAAATGAGATGTGTTTCTCCAGTTTTTTTGTGGTTCAGTTACACATAATTCTGCTGCCATAGTGCCCTCTGGTGATCAGGGCTATTCAGAGTTACTCAGATCCCCATGTTGGGTTACATGACTCAGCATCTCGTTCACATCACTGATGTCAATTATATAACATAGAAATATTTTATTAATTCTAGGTAAGTCCTATTCTAGGTATTAGGGGACAGGCATAAAGATATCTAAGAAGTGGTCTCTGATTTTCTTCCTCCCAGAACTTATTTTATGAAAAGCTAACTTAAAAAATGAAGTAGAGGGTGAGGAGTGATAGGTAATACAGGTAGACCCTATAAAAGAGAATCGGGAGGGCAAGAAGATCTTCAGGCAGAGAGAGAATAAAGAAGGTGAAATTTGACCTGATCCTTGAAGGAAAGGAAGGATTTGGACAGTCATAATATGGTAGAGAAAGCCATATAATTATACAGTGGTCCTAGTATTACCTAGCTACATGACATTAAATCTCAGGATTTTAAAACTCAATTTCTTTATCTATAAAATAGTAAAAATGACTGTTTCACTTCTTATGGTTGTGAGAATCAAAGTCATGCATGTATAAAATATTCAAAGTATAAAATATATATAAAGACAAGACTTAATTCAAGTAACTAGAGAATTAAAAAGTCTGAAGGAAGGAAAGAACAAGTATGAATGCTAGAGGGAATGGCAAGTGGGAATATCTACTTATGATTTTATTTATTTATTTAACAATTTTTTTATCGATACATTGTAATTATACATAGCAGTAGGCTCCCTTTTATGCATTCATACATGCACATAAAATAATTTGGTCAATTTTATTTCCCTGTACCATCTGTTCATAATTTTAAATTTAAATATTTACCCAGGGGTTGGAGGTATATCTCAGTGGTAGGGTGCTTGCCTAGCTCACACAAGGCTCTGGGTTTGATACATAGCAACACACACACTGAATTTCATAGTGGTTGTACATAATGTATACCTTAGATTAAAGTAAAACCTTAGTTTTTTCCCCCTGACCTAAACTAATCCTTGATTCTTTTTATCCTATAGAGTAGACCATAAACTCCAAGCTTTAGAAGCACAGTTCAAAGAACTGGACAACACCAAAGATACTCTGACACAGAAATTTGAACAGCATAGCAAGACTTTAGCAAGCCAAGCAGCTCAAGAAGAGATGTGGACAGCAGTTTTGGCACTGAAGTGAGTATTGATAGAGAAATCAGTGGAATTTTACGGCATTTAAGAGCTTGCAGTTGTTATTCCAAAACTGAATTTAATATGGTTCCACCAATAGATTGTGAAGAAATTACATTTCTTGGGTTTATGCATTCAAAAACGATCAATTTGAATACCTATATTATATGCCAGGCACTGTGGTACATGTCATCACAGAGTCTCTTACTAGAACATAGATGGACACTAAAACTCCCTTGTCATTGAATTACTTCTGGTAGGGTAGCCTGAGAACACAGCGATCCAGGTTAGTGCAGGGTCTAATTCTAAAGTATTTTCTAAAATACAACAACTGGTTCTTCTAATGGGTTTGTAATGATCAAATGCATTTTTATGTCTGTTAATGGTGTTCCCTTGCATAAGAAGTTCCTCATGTTTTTTCATAGGTTCACTACAATGGAACTGAATATTTTATACAGCTACATCATTGAAGTACTCATCATCTTGCACACTCGTGTGCTTGAGAAACTGCCAGACCTGGTGAGAGGTCTTCCCACCTTAACTTCTGTCCTTAGACGAAAAGTTAAGAACAAGCGCATTAGAGTTGTGTGGGAGTCTGTTCTGGAGGAGTGTGGGCTACAAGAAGGCGATATCATGGCACTCTGTACCTTCTTTATTGCACATGGTCACAAGGCAGATCATTATGCTGCTAAAGCACGACAGATGTACATCAGGGATATCACATTCATGATCACTAACATGGTAAAGTACCAGGCTCTGCAGGATGGTTTGCTGAGGGCTGTTCAGGTCATTGAGAAAGGGAAAGCAGTGAGGACCCCTAAAGAGCAAAAGTCATCCCTAAAAGAGTTGATACCATCAATCAAAAACTAACCTGCTGCCCCATAACCCTGATGTCACTTGTAGCAATTTACCTTGAAAAAAGCAAAAAGTATGCACAATTTATTTATTGCAGATTTATTTTTATAGCAAAAAGTGAAGGTAGTATTAAAGAATGTGAAATGTGTACAATGAATATTTTTATTTATGTCTATAAATGAATGAAAAAGCTATTTAACGATATGGAGTTATCATCATAATGTGTTGTTTTTAAATATTCCTATATGTATTGTTAAGTGGAAAAATGAAAAAAATCAATATTTTATGACATGTAATATTGGTTTAGCTATCCATAAACTTCTGCACAGATACATAAGAAATTATTTTAGTTGTTTTAGGAAAGAAAACTAATACCTTAGAGGTCAAAGGTAAGAGGAAGTCTTTTCATTGTTAACCCATTTTGGACATTTTGAATTTTGAACTATTTGAATGTACTGTTTATTAAAAGGTGAATAAACAATAAAACCCCTAAAATCTATATCATGAGATGCTGGCATATATTTGTTCTCTAGTATAGTATTGTAGTTATTTACGCTGAAAAGGGAAACTGATCACTTATTTATAATGTTTATTGAAGACCAAATGCCATGTGCTAGGTGTTGTAACAGAAACATTAAAAAATGTGGACACTGTTCACAAGGTGAGGACTAAGTACTGATACTTTCTTTTTTTTTTTTTTTGCAAGCATATTAAGCAGGTTTTATTTAAAGGTAATAATACAGACTTCTCCCGGCAGGGAGAAGGGGGCCATGGCTGATGTTCTAAAGTCCCAAGAAGTGTGCTCACCCTACATCTTTTATAGATTAAAGTCTCTTTTGTTCTCCAGTTCTCTCCCCCCTTATCTCTCCTTCCTGCCTACATGACTAGGCCTGGTTTTGCATTAAGTGAGAAGCCATGGGCAGGGGGAGGGCCAAGGTGACTCAGGCAGGCAAGGGCCCAGGGGGCATTCTGATACTTTCTTTGGAAGGTAAAAATTCAGGTGGTCAGAGTGAGGTAGTATGCTGAAAGAAATGCATGCTGATGACCCACTTCACCACCCACAACAGACATCACTAATCCATTATAGAGTATGCTGTCTTGCTGAGCCAGATATGCCTTGGAATTGTACTTGACACATATTCCCTGGCATCCATTGCCAACTGGTCATTTGGCACATGGTATGAACATACTGCCTTGGAATATATGCCCAAGTCTGTTTCCCATCTCTCTTTTCACAGTACGATGGTATGCTTCAGGAATTCTCCATATACAATTCTCTTTATAACAGCAATAACATTATTACTAGTAGTTAACACATAAGCTTCTTACATATAAAAATCACTAAATCCTATGCTATTATTGGACCACAAATTCCCCAAGCTCTCTACCAAGAACCCACAACTCCTTGTTTAGGTTCCACCTGGAAACCATTCCTTTATCCAGTCTGAATGCCCTCAGCAAACCCAAATGACCTTAAAGCCTATTTCATGCACAGTGATTTTCTTTTCTCCTCCTATACCCCTGCTTATTATTATCTGAACAAAACCAAACCTCTGCTGGGCGCAGTGGGCAATGTCTGTAATCCCAGCAGCTTGGGAAGCTGAAGCAGGAGGACTGAGAGTTCAAAGCCAGTCTCAGCAACTCTGCGAGGCCCTAAGCAACTCGGCGAGACCCTGTCTCTATATAAAATATTTAAAATGGCTGGGAGGGCTGGGGTTGTGGCTTAGTGGTAGAGTGCCCATCTAGCATACGTGAGACCCTGGGTTCAATCCTCAGCACAATATAAAAAAATAAAGGTATTGTGCCCACCTACAACTTTATATATATATATATATAGATTTTTTTTTTTTTAAAGGGGGGACTGGGGATGTGGCTCAGTGGTTAAGCACCTCTGGGTTCAATCCCTGGTACCAAAACTAAACAAAACCAAACCTCAGGTCTGACTTTTAAGTACTAGGGATCACATTCTTTATCTATTTCCCTAGCCAAATTCTGCCTTTTTTTCTTTTTGGGTGCTGGGGATCGAACCCAGGGCCTTGTGCTTACAAGGCAAGCACTCTACTGACTAAGCTATCTCCCCAGCCCCCTGCCTTTTTTTCATAGAAATTAATTCTGTAGAATCAGTTGTGGTTCAAAAAGCTAATGGACCTGGGTATGCAGCTCAGTAGCAGAGTGCATGCTTAGCACGTGCAAAACCCTCAGTTCAATCCCTAACACCACTACCACCATCACCACACACACACACAGAGTTAATGCCAAAATGCATAAAATGTGAAATTATATTCTTATTAATTAACCTACTTTCTAGAGCTTTGCTCTATATTGAAACTTAATACTAAAATGGTGTACATTTTTTTTTTTTTTTTTTTTTTGGTACTAAGGATTGAACCCGGGAGTGTTTTACTACTAAGCTACATACTCAGCCCTTTTTATTTTTTATATTGAGACAGGGTCTTGCTACTTTGCTTAGGGCCTCACTGAATTGCTAAGGTTGGCCTTGAACTTGCAATCCTCCTGCTTCAGCTTCCCAAGTCTGTGGGATTACAGGAGTGTGCCAATGCATCTGGTTATTATTTTTTTAAACTTTGAGACATGATCTTGCTAAATTGCTCAAGCTATGCTTGAACTTGTGTTTCTCCTGCCTCAGCCTCCTGAGTGGCTGGGATTAAGGCGGGTGCAAGGGTGCCTGGCTTGGTGTATGCTACTATTTAAATGAGGCTTGTGACATAAAAGGCTAAGCCCAGAACTGAGATGACCTTGAAGTTTGTTGCCCAAGTTTACAGTCCTCAGGCTTTAAAAAGGAAGGAAATCCTAAAACAATTTATCTCTAGGGTGCAGACTTTAGGGGGCTGGACTATAGGAGGAAGTATAAGTGCCTGTCAAGTTGTCTCAAGTCTGCAGTTACTCTGACGATAAACTTCTCAGAGAAGGGAACCTCTGGGGAAAACCTTCTTAGAAATGCTTTTCTACTGTTAAATAAAACATACAGAAGGCCACTGGACTGAGTTCTTATGCTATGCCTAACAGACTAAACCAAAAGGGACTTACTCATGCTGAATCGCCAAGCCACAGAACCAAAACTAACCTTCACCCCAAAATCAGAAGAGATTGTGAATGTAGCTCAATGGTAGAGTATTAGACTAGCACGTATAAGGCCGTGGGTTCATCACCAACACTGAAAAACAACAAAGATAGGAGAAAAATAAGAGCCAAATCTCCAACAGGTCAGTTTTAGCCAGTAAGGAAATCCTCTCCGCACTTTACAAGAAAAGAAATTTTGAAACCAACCACCAATCTGCTTTTTGTTGTTTCTTTCTTCACCCCTTTTCTGCCTATAAAGCCAATCTTTGCCCAGCTCTTCAGAGCCCAAAAATAAAATTGAAAATAAAATTCAACTAAGATCTCTAAGTTGAATTTGTCGCGATTTTGTCATTTGACACTAAGAACTTTAATAGGAAAAGATAATTTGAAGATTACAAAAAAATTACAAAAATTACTGTTTTGGTCTTTTTTAGAGGTTTCCCTTTTCTACCTGTAATCCCAGCGACTTGGGAAGCTGGGGTAGGAGGATCGCCGAGTTCGAGGCCAGCCTCAGCAACTTAGCGAGGTCCTTATCAACTCGGTGAGACCCTGTCTTTAAAACATAAAAAAGGGCTAGGGATGTGGCTCAGTGGTTAAGCATTCCTGGGTTCAAACTCTGGTACCAAATAAAAATAAGAGTTTCTGCAGCCTCTGAGAGCATGCCCCCAGGAAAGACCAGGAACCACCCACCCTGACGCGAGGAGGTGGCACTGCCGAAGAGCTTCCGGCGGCGGGCTGGACCACAAGGGCGGCGCGCCTAGGTCCCGGAAGTCCCGCCCAGTCGAACATTAGACGCTCTGCCCTTGGCGGATTCTGGGATGAAAAGGGGCGTTTTGGCGGGCAGTTGTGACGTCATTAGCTCGTGTTTGGTGTTTCGGCAACTCTGTAGCGAATAGGGTTTGTGTTTGACCGAAGAGCTGTGAGGGGCCTGTCAGTCACCGAGCCCTAGGGCACTGAGCCGGGCCCCCTAAAGCTGGAACGCGGGGGCTCGTGAGCTGCCCCCACAGCAACGGTAAAACGGAAGTCCTGCGGTCTGAGCCCGGTGTCCTGGCGGAAGCGGCATTCTCTCAGCAGTGGCCGGGAGCCAGCCCCGGAGCCGCCCGGAGCATCCCGATCTGGTAAGCGGGAGGAGGGGAACTTGGCGCGGACTCTCTGCTGCGCCGGAGCCACCGTCTGCCCTGCCGCAGCGGTGGTGCTCCTCCCTCGGAGCCTTGCTCTTCCGACTAAAACCTTCATTTATTTTCTTGGACATTTGTCTTAAAAAGGAGTCGCCGCCTTGCAGGGCTTTGGTGGTTACCTGACCCTCACAGCGTCCTTTTGCTTCAAGCCCGCTTCGAAGCTCCTATTGTCGGAATGGTGATACGCTGCTGGACGTAGTGTTTGAAAACAAAACTGTTCATTTGCTTTCTCTGTAGTTGACTGAAAAGACGATTCTTTTTCTTTCAGGTGTTGATGTAGACTGGGCCTCATTAGCATATTAAAATGGCTCTACCCAAAGACGCCATCCCTTCCCTGTCGGAATGCCAGTGCCAGATCTGTGTGGAAATCCTAATCGAGCCCGTTACCCTTCCTTGTAACCACACGCTCTGTAATCCGTGCTTCCAGTCGACTGTCGAAAAGGCAAGTTTGTGCTGTCCCTTCTGTCGCCGCCGGGTCTCTTCGTGGACTCGGTACCATACCCGAAGAAATTCTCTTATCAATATGGAACTATGGGAAATAATTCAGAAACACTATCCAAAGGAATGCAAGCTTAGAGTCTCAGGGCAAGGATCGGAAGAAATCGGTGAGTAAAACCGCGCCTTTTTTTGGCTAACCCAAAATCCTTTAAAAAGTGAGTCACCATTTTTCCCTTTCAAAAGAGAAGAGGAAAAAAAAAATCTGACTAGAATTTGCCTAAGTTGTTATTGAAGGTTTTGGTTTTGTGAGCCCCGAAATATTGATTAAAGTCAAGAGCAGGATTTTGTCCTCTTTTTTTTTTTTTTTTTTTTTTTTTTGCGGTGCTGGGGATGGAACTCAGGGCCCTGTGCCTGCAAGGCAAGCACTCTACTGACTGAGCTATCTCCCCAGCCTGATTTTGTCCATTTTTATAATGCCAAAACTCTGTTCGATTGCCACGTTTGAGTTAAAAATTAAAATCTTATACATATATGGGTGGGTGTGTGTAGACATATATATATGTGTGTGTATACACACACACACACAGATGAGTAATTGTAGTGTACTGCAACCACAGAAGGAAACTACTGATTCCTGTGTTAATATTTCTTGTACCTTCTCTTTGTTATCTGTCTGTACATTTTCATTCATTGTGTCTCTGTTCTGTTAGCTTTCTATTACTAGTTCCATCTAGTTCAGTCCTTTAAATCAAAACCCTCCACAACGTGGGCTTAAGAGCCCCAAACCAAACACTTGACTCCAGCTTCATTTTCTAATGTGAGCAGTAAGCCATTCATTCAGTGTTTCCTATCTAGGCTTTGAACGTGGTGCCTGTGCTGTGGTGTACCTGCCATTTCTTTATGGTTAAGGAACTATTTAACAAAATTTTTAAACATTTTTAAGCAGTAGTTGTCTTTTTAAAAAACTACTTTATTGAAATACCATACAATTCATCCATGTAAAGTGTTTATACATATATATGTATATATACATATATATATGGTTTTTTTTTTTTGGTATTGGAGATTGAATTTGAACCCAGCAGCCCTTAACCACTGAACCATATCCCCAGTCCTTTTTATTTTTTATTTACTTATTTATTTATTTTGCGGTGCTGGGGATCGAACCCAGGGCCTTGTGCTTCCAAGGCAAGCCCTCTACCAACTGAGCTATCTCTCCAGCCCCCCTTTTTATTTTTTGAGACACGGTCTTCAGTTGCTTAAGGCCTTGCTAAGTTGCTGAGGCTGGCCTTGAATTTGTGATCTTCCTGTCTCAGCCTCTCCAGTAGCTGGGATTATAGACCTGCACCACTGTGTCCAGCTAGGGGCGGTTGTAAATGGACACAATACCGTTATTTATTTTTTTATGTGATGCTTGGGATCAGTCCCAGTGCCTCACATGTGCTAGGCAAGCACTCCACCTCTGAGCTACAACCCCAGCCCCAAAACTTTTTCATTACCCCAGAAAAAATAACCATTAAGCAATGACTACCCCCAATTTACCCTGCCCTCAGACACATAACCTGTGTTCTACTATTATCTCTATGAATTTCCCTGTTCTATATATTTTATATAAGTAAAATCATAGGATATCTTTTATGTCTGGCTTGTTTCACCCAGTATAATGTGTCTGAGGTTCATGCACATTGTGGCATGTATTGGTACTTCATTTGAGGGACATTCATGGATATATTGTATTACACTCATGAACATTTGGGGTTTTTCCATCTTTTGATTGAATAATGCTGATATGAATATGCATATAATATTCATATTGAAACAAGTAATTGTTTCAATACTTGTTTTTATTCTTTTTTGCATATAGTCATCTGTTGGTATGAGGAGATTGGTTCTATTCCTCCTCAGATCCCAAAATTGATTCTCAAGTTTTTTATATAAAATGGTGTAATATTTTGCCTATAATCATGCACATCCTTCCAGCTACTTTAAAAAAAATTTTTTTTAAATTGTAGAGGGACACAATACTTTTAATTAATTAATTTATTTTTATGTGGTGGTGAGGATCAAACCCAGCACCTCACACTTGCTAGGCAAGGGTGCTACCACTGAGCCACAACCTCAGCCCCCTCCCATGTACTTTAAGTCAACTCTGGATTACTTATTATACCCAATACTATTGTAAATTCTTTGTAGATGTTACACTGTATTGTTTATGGGAATGATGAGAAAAAAAGTTCATACATGTTTAGTACAGACACAGGTTTTTTTCTGAATATTTTAAATCTGATATTGGTTGAATCCACAAATGCAGAACCAGTGGCTACACAGGGCAGACTATATATCTAAGTGTGGAATTGCTGAATCTGCCAAACTGTTTTCAACAGTGGCTATACCACTTAATATTGTCATTAGCAATGTACAAGCTTTCCAAGGTTTGTTTGTTTTTGTTTTTTGGTAATGTGGATTGAACACAGGGACACTTGACCTCTGAACCACATTCCCAACCCTTTTTTATTTTTATTTTGAGACAAGGTCTGTGCCACCATACCTGACTTGACTATTAGTGATAAAGTTGTTGAGAAAATTTTTATACAAGTTTCGGTGCTGGGGAGTGAACCCAGGGCCTTGTGCTTAACAGGTAACCACTCTGTGAACTGAGCTATATCCCCAGCCCACAAGTTTTTTTGTTCTTACATATCCTCATTTTCTTGCATAAATACTTACTTAGGAGTAGAATTACTCAGTCATAGAACAGGTACTTATTTGTTCTTTTAAGAAACTGGTAAGATCTTTGTCATTTTATAATCCCAACAAACATCTATATGTTCTGGCTTTTGCACATCTTCACTGATCTTTGGTATGTCTCTTTTTTAAATTGTAACCACCGTAGTAGGTTCTTAGTAGCATATCACTATAGTTTTTAGTTTGTATTTCCATCATTCCCCACGATGTTGAGTCCTTTTTTCATGTGCTTATTGGCAATTCTATTCATTTTCTCTCTTTTTCCTTTTGGCTCTTGTTTCTTTATTCTGCTTTTTTACTTCATTTTTTTTCTTTCCGCTGTACTGGGGATTCTGCTCAGGGCCTCACGTATGCTAGGCAAGCATTCTAACACTGAACCCCCAGTCCTTTTAAAACTTATATTGAAACAGGGTCTCCTAAGTTCCCAGGCTGACCTTAAAATTGAAATCTTCCTGCCTCATCCTCCCTGGTAGCTGGGATTATAGGTATGTACACCTATGCCTGGCTTATTCATTTTCTTATGTCTTTTGATAAGTTGAAATGTATAATTTTTATGAAGTCTAATTCATAACTTTTCCTTTTACAATCATTGCTTTTTGTGTCATCTTTACCTGAGGCAAAGATACTCCTATGTTTTTTCTAAAAGCTTTGTAATTTTAGCTTTTATGCTTAGGTCTCTGATCCATTTTAAGTTAATTTTTGAGTATTCTGTGAGATCAGGGTTGAGACAACTTTTTTCCTTGTAGATATTTGTCATTCCCTGCACCATTTTTTGAGAAGTTTTTTCTTAAAAAAAAAAAAAAAGTAGGTTTTTTTTCTATTCCACTTGTTTGTTGGTTGATTCTGAATTAATATTACACTGTCTTGATTACTATAGCTTTACAGTATATTTTGATACTTTGCAGTATAGTATGCTATGATAGTTCTCCAACTTTGTTCATTTTCATTAGGTATTCTAGGTCCTTTGTATTTTCATATAATTTAAAGGGGAGGGGGAGCAGAGGGGACCAGGGATTTAACCCAGGGGTACTTAACCAGTCACATCCTCAGCCTTTTTTTGAGACAGTCTCAGCTAAATTGCTTAGGGACTCTAACTTGTGATCCTTCTGCTTTAGCCTTCAGTTGCAGGGATTACAAATGTGGATAGCACATTTGGCTTTAAGTGAATTTTTTTAAGAATAGAACTTGAAATCTTCCTTTTCCAAGTATCTACAATCATTTAAAATCCCTCCCTAGCCCCAGAGTAGAATTTTACATGAGAACTTTAATAGTTAGGAATGGTCTCAGCCAGGACTATCCCAACTATGGTCCACAGACCATACTTGACTTTGACTTTCTTTTCTTTTTGAACAGTGGATTGAACCCAGGGGCCTACTGAGCTACATCCCCAGCACTTTTATTTTTTATTTTCGAGACAGGATCTTGTTAAGTTGCTGAAGCTGACTTTGAATTTGTGATTCTCCTGCCTTACCTTCCCAATTCACTGAAACTATGGGCAAGTGCCACCATGCCCAGCTCACCTTTTTCTCTAATGAAGTATTATTCAAATGCATGCGCTACATTCATTTATGACTATAGGGACTTGTGAACTGTAATGGCAGAATTGAGTGACTTGACAGACCATAAGGCCCATAAGACAAAGTATTTATTGTACTGTCCTTTACAGAAAAAATCTGCCAACCCGTAAGTTATAACATCTGATAAAGCACCACCTTTTGGCATATATCCCATTCTTCTTTATTAGAAATGCTATAATAGAAGTGTCCTTCTTATATACCTAGGCTTAGTTTCCAGCCCCTCCTGTTTTTTTAAGGAGCATTATACTTGTGTTTCCTGTGTATTCCTGTGTTGTCTCAAATGGATTGTCCTCAATGGCTAAAATAAATGAGAATTTAACATTCTTCATCCCAATTTATTATGGATTTATAGCACTGTTTTTAATTTGTTTACTGATTTGCAAAGTACTGGCCTGTTGGTCATATGAAGCCTGCAGACATGTTTTTTGTGACCCATCTGGCATCAACATTTAAATTGAAATATTTCATATGAAAATGGGATTTCTGGATTTTCTTGAGAAAGCCAAAAAAATACTACAGTGTGCCTGAGTTTTCTGTTGGCGTAGTAAGCTGGAGTTGAGTTGTCTCTGTGAGTAAGATGTCCCTATAAAGAATCTTATTTTATGGATGTGTGCTTTTTATAGTACCTTATTCTCCTTTTATGGAATAAAATTCTCATCAGCTCTGCTGAGAGGACACACACATACACACACACACAATTCAGCTTATGTTTTCTGTTCCTGAATTGTTTTTCACTTCAAGGTGGCCCTCCCCTCTTTTCTGTATGTATAGCTTGGTATTTTTCTTTAATCTTTAATTTCTATAATCTGATATATTTCAAATATATTTCAAATATCTGGTGGTTTAGGTTTCATATTTAAAAATGAGATCCTGGATAAAAGCTCCATGTACATAGATGGGATTGGTGACTGGAAGACATTGAAGTCATGCAGACGGAAACTGGCCATTGTGCTTTGCCAGCTGTAGCTGCCAGGTCACAGAAGGCTTTGTTCTGGGTTACCACTTCTTTCATTAGGTACTGTGAGTCTCTCTAGACAGTTCCGTTTCTTTAAAGAAATATGCTTATGTGTACCTGTATACATATCCAGGAAGAATGCCTATCAGTCAAGTATTCTGATTTCTGAGTTTGTAAACTTTGAATTTTTGTGTCCTCAGTCTCACACTTAGTCACTCTGGACTCCTTTGTGCCTTATATTTCTGGATCTGAGCCACTCTCTGGGCAGATATGGAGCGGAATTCTCTTCGACCTCCTCTATAGCCTTTTCGTTCCAATGATTCCATCAGTCATCTTTCTTCCATTGGCTTCCCATTTTCTAGAAGTTGGTTAAAATTTGTTACTGACTTGACCACCCCCTATCTCTTTAATGTTGTGGGGTTACCTATTTTTTTAAAAACTATTTTTACTATTATTTTAATGGCATTGAGAGGAAGAATTAAGGATTATGTATTCATGTGCCACTTGGAACCAGAAAATTTCTGGCATTTTAAAATGAAATCCCAAAAGAAGATATTATTACTATAACTATTGATACATTTTATTTTAATTTTATATATTTATAGTAATACAATTTTAATGGAAGGCCAAAATTAGCCATAAAATTCTATTTGCCTATAATATTATTTTCTTTTTGATGTGAAATAGTTGATGATTATCAGCCCATTCATCTGTTAAGTAAACCTGGAGAATTAAGAAGAGAATATGAAGAAGAGATAAGCAAGGTAGGTGCTAAATAGTTAATCTTTTTTTGAAAATTTTCTCTGCTGTTTTCAGTCTCAGATTTTACATGTAATTTTATTTTCTTGAATAATTAGTATATGTTGAAATGTAAGTATTTAGATGTACTTTATAAAGGTTCCATTTTTTAGCCCATATTCAAAATAGTTACATACTAGCTTTAATTTCCTTATACATAATTGGTGTCGTTTATTGGTATTATTATCCCTAAGCATTTAAGGATATAGGAAATTTCTTTCACCTGATGTTTTGAGCTAAAAGAATGGAAAGAGGGTAGTAGATTGTAGGTTTACATGAGGAAAACATATGGGTTACTTGTAAAGAAAAATGGAAAAGAGGGAGTAATGCTTAGTGAATTCTTTGACTTCACTAGTACAGTAGTAGGAGAACCCTAGTATACTCTTCTGTATGGGTAGTACTGTCCAGTAGAAATATGAGTGTGTATGTAATTAAATTTTTCTAGTAGCCACATTTAAAATATTATTTTTCTTTTTTTTAATTAAATTTTTTTTATTTTTACATTTTGATTCATTGTACACAAATGGGGTACAACCTTTCATTTCTATGGTTGTACACAATGTAGATTCACACCATTCATGTAATCATAATATACATAGGGTAATATTGTCTGTTTCATTCTACTATCTTTCCATCCCCACCCCCTCCCACCCGTTTTCCTCTACACCATTCAAAGTTCCTTCATTCTTCTCTTCCCCGCTGCCAACCCCCCTCCTTATATATTGTCATGCACTTATCGGAGAAAACATGAGGCCTTTGGTTTTTTGGACTTGGCCTATTTCATTTAGCATGATATTTTCTGACTTCATCCATTTACCAGCAAATGCCATAATTTTTATTCTTCTTTATGGCTAATATTCCATTGTGTATATATACCACAGTTTCTTTATCCATTCATCAATCGTAGCGCATCTAGGTTGGTTCCACAATCTGGCTATTGTGAATTGAGCTGCTATGAACATTGATGTGGTTGCATCACTAGTATGCTGATTTTAAGTCCTTTGGATATAAACCCGGAGTGGGATAGTGGATTGAATGGTTGGTCCATTCCAAGTTTTCTGAGGGATCTCCAAACTGCTTTCCAGGGTGGCTGCACCAATTTGCAACTCCACCAGCACATCACACCAACACATTATTGCTTGTGTTCTTGATAATAGCCATTCTTATTGGAGTTAGATGAAATCTTAGGTGCCATCATTTTTTAAAAGATAAAATTAATATTTTATTTATCCAGTATATCTAAAATGATATTTTACCATATAAGAATTATATAAAATTATAATTGTTTTAGTAACATAAGGATACATAAAAATTTATGAGAGATCATATCTTTTTTATCTTACCTTACTCAGACTTCAAAATCTATTATATGTTTTGTACTTAAAGTACATTTCAATTTGGCCACTTCACATAGCTAATGGCTACTGTATTAGACTGTGCAGCTCTACAAGACCTAATAAACTATTAAACATAATTGTTAGTGTATTGTCTAAATAGTGTCGTAAGTAAGGGTTTTTTGTTTGTTTGCTTTTGGTACCAGGGATTGAACCCAGAGATGCTAAACCACTGAGCCATCTCACCAGCCCCTGCTCCCCGCTTTTTTTTTTTTTGAGACAGGGTCTTAGTAAATTGCTTAGGGCCTTGCACTTTGACTTTGGGATCCTCCTGCCTCAGCCACCAAGCCTCTGGGATTATAGGTGTGTACCATTGCACCTGGCTATCCTTAATAAGCATTTTAAAGAAATAATTCAACCCTTAAAACATTGCAGTAATAACAGCCTCTATAGGTTGCCTTTGACTACAAATAAAAGAAGACTTGGGATGGTGATAAAGCTCAGTGGTAGAGAAGTTGCCTATCATGTGCAAGACCCTGGATTCTCCCCTGAGTACAGCAAAAACCGAAAAGAAAATTTAAACTACCTAAAGCAATAAGAAAATTATAATTAACTAGAATTTCAGAGGCTTTAAGTTTGTTTTCTTATGGAGCTCCAACTCCATTTCTTTGCTAAATTTTGTGAGCTGGCTCTAATCTCAGGCCAATAGCAAGATGGTTATACAGTTTTGAACCTTAGATTCATATAGAACAACATGTGGAGGAAAAGCAGTGTCTTCTCGTGGTATTTCTTTAAGAGCAAGAAAACTTAACACAGAAGTCCTTTAACAAACTTTCCGTCATGTCTCATTTGTTTGAATTAGGTGAAGAACTTCTGAATCAAATGTTTTGGACTGCCAATGTAGTTCTCATTCAGGCAGTATAGTATAAATGAGTATAAGTGCGGCCGTAGGTCCTAGAAATGGAGTTGGAATCCAACTCTTGCACTCACTAATTGAAGAAAGTAATTGTTTTTTCTGTTTCCCTCCCCTATATGTCCTGTAATGGTTACTTCTTCATTATCTGTTTCTTTCCTGTCCACTGTTTGGGGATTGATCCTAATTTCAAGGATAGGCCCTGATTAGTCTAAGTCAGTTTTTATCATTCCATCTCCTTTCCTAGGTTTTGGTTCAGAAAGTTAGGTCTGTCCAAGTCAGTACATGGCATTCTGTTAACTGAGAAAAGTATTTCCAAAAAGAACTTCCACAAATGTCTATCAGTGTAATAGAAACTGTGATAAGAACTGAAAAGGAAGGGTCTGGGGTTGTGGCTCAGTGGTAGAGCCCTTGCTTAGCACGTATGAGGCACTGGGTTTGATCCTCAGCTCCATGTAAAAATAAATTAATTAATTAAATAATGGTATTGCATTCATCTACAACCAAAAAAAATTTTTTTTTAAAAGAACTGAAGAGGAGATATGGGTTCTTAATCAAGGTTTCATTGGGCTGAGGAAGGCTTCCTGAGGGAGCCCTCTTGAACTATTCTGTTTTTTTTTTTTTTTACCTCCCCCGATTTGTACTTCATTTGAGATATTTAGATCTTGCCAATTTTTCTTTTTTTCTTTTACTGTTCTTATTAGAAAACACTACAAGTATATTAACTTCAGAGAATTATCCTTTATTATTTTGTAGGTGGAGGCAGAGCGACGAGCCAGTGAGGAAGAAGAAAACAAAGCCAGTGAAGAATATATACAGAGATTATTGGCAGAGGAGGAAGAAGAGGCAGAGAAAAGGCGAAGTGAAGTGGAAGAACAATTAAAAAATGATGAAGAACTGGCAAGAAAACTAAGCATTAATATTGTAAGTTTTAGGAGAGGATTTTGAAGCATTAACATTCCAGTTACCTTGACTATGTTTTTCTTTTCTTTTTTTTTTTTTTGGGTGCTGGGGATCGAACCCAGGGCCTTGTGCTTGCATGGCAAGCACTCTACCAACTGAGCTATCTCCCTGCTCCTTGACTATGTTTTTCATTAAGTTGAAGATGAAGCAGTCAACATAATTAGAAGCTATTGTGGATATCTTTGCTCTAGTTAAAACAACTTATTTAAAAACAGACTGCTATATGAAGCATATTTTTTTGTATTGTTACATAATTGTAACTACACATACCCTCAAGATACATTGTAAAGTTATCCAATCCCCTACTGTGCTGGGGATTGAATCTAGGGCTTTGCCCTTGATAGGCGAGTGCTCTATTGACTGAACTACATCCCCAACCCTGGTTACTTTTTTTTAAATCTTAAAAACAAAACTTTTTTGGGCTGGGTGTAGTGGCACCCACCTGTAATCCCAGTGATTCAGGAAGCTAAGCCAAGAGGATCACAAGTTTGAGCAACTTAGCAAGATCCTGTTTCTAAAATATAAATATATAAAAAGGACTGAGGATGTAGCTCAGTGGAAGAGTACCTCTGGGTTCTATTCCCAGTACCACACACACACACATCACATACATACACACTCCCCCAAAATAAAACCTTTTTTGGGCTGGAGTTGTAGCTCAGTGGTTGAATACTTACCTAGCATGGGTAAAGCCCTGGTTTTGATTTCCAGCACTGCAAACCAAATAAAACTTTTTAAAAAAACCAGGGATTGAATCCAGGGGCACTAAACCACTGAGCCCCCAGCTCTTTTTTATATTTTACATAGAGAAAGAGTCTCACTAAGTTGTGGCAGCTGATTTTGAACTCAATGCTCCTGCTCAGCCTCCTAAGCCATTGGAATTACAGGCGTTTGCTTCCACGCCTGGCTCAAACAAAACCTTTAAAATATGTTGTTAGTAAAATTAAATTATATAGGAATTCTATTCAGTGAAAAATAAAAGCTTCCTTTCTCCTTCTTCCACCTCTCTTCTCCTATTCCTGTTCCATCAGTCTCTTTTGCCAAAGGTAACCTTTATTAACGGTTTCTTAAACTTTCCCATTTATTCACCTAAATGATTGTAGTAGTCATACCGTTTTGTTCCCTGCATGTCTTAACTTGATATATCTTAGAAATTTCTCATATTACTAGATATAGTCTATTCATATGTAGATGTAGATCACTTTTTGAAAGTGAAGCACCTAATTTTTCTTTTTTTTCCCCTCTTTTCTTCCTGTGGTGCTGGAGATGGAGTATAGGATCTCATGCATGCTAGGCAAGCACTCTACCACTGATCTACATCCCCAGCCTGGTTCTTAGATAATGTATCAAACTGGGATTTTTTTTTTTTTTTTTTTTTTTTAATTGTACCAGAGATTGAATCCCAGGGGCACTTAACCACTGAGCAATATCCCAAGCCTTTTTTTTTTTAATATTTTATTTTGAGATAGAGTCTCACTAAATTGTTTCAGGCCTTGGTAAGTTCCTGAGGCTGGCCTTGAACTTGCAATCCTACTGATACCACCGCTGTTTACCGGTGACGAGTTCTGCTTCCTCAGGTGTTGAAGTATAACATCAGAGAAGCACACCAAGGCAAGCACATATTAAGCAGATTTTATTTAAAAATAGTAATAATACAGAGTTCTCCCGGGAGAGAGAAGGGGGCCATGGCTGATGTTCTAGGTCCCAAAAAGTGAGCACGCCCTACATCTTTTATAGGTTAGGGTCTCTTTTCTCCAGTTCTCTCCCCAGTTATCTCTCTCTTTCCTGCCTACATGACTAGGCCCAGGAGATGACGTAGCAAAGAAGGTAAGAAGCAGATGGCAGGGGGAAGGGCCACAGGGAAAATTCAGGCAGGTAGGGGCCCACGGGGCATTAATTAGCAACTCCCTGCCTTCCACTTTTTGGGAGGGGCTGTTAGGTAACCTTGGTGACCAAAAGGGCTCTAAAGACACTGACATTCCAGTCGGGGGCAGTCTCCAACTTCCAAGAATCTGATGACTTTCATGGCTTCCATGGCTTCCATTTCCTCGATTTGACCCTAACTGCTTGTCTCCAATTCTGGCTTCACTACTTCCTTGGCCTCCTGAATTGCTGGGATTTAAGGTTTGTGTCACCACACCCTACTTTTCCCCTTTTTACATATCCTTTATTTTCTAAATTTGAGAAGGATACATTTTAAAAGATACCCGATCAGGAAAATAAGTTAAAGACATTGATGAATTGAATAATAAATGGAATAGGGAAGAAAATATGTTAAAGAGAAGAATTTGGAGTTATCTGTGTACCGTCTTTCAAATGTCTAGTTGTAGTCCTGGTTTTCACATAGCATTATGAGAGTAGATTTATCAAAATTTTAGAATAATTTTTGGTTTAATATGTATATTCCATGGTGAACAATCATATGAACTTTTCCAATAGTGTGATAAGAAACTTAGGAGACTTATTATAGTAAGTAAATATCTGTGATATTTATTGATATGCCCTTAAAACTCGGTTATTTTTCTCTCTTTTACTCCAGGTATATTCAAAGCTCTTTAAAATTTCCCCTATAGATTAAAATAGTTATAATTATACACAACACTTTATTAGAAAAATCCTCAGAAATTATTGAGATTAGTATTATGCCTTTTTGTGCTTTATAATGTACAGTAAGAATTAATTAATTTAGACCAACTTTGGTAAACTTGGTTTTGTTTATATAGTGTTCCCTCAATATCTGCAAGGGATTATTAGTTCCAGGACCTCCTGTGACTACAAAAATTCAAGGCTACTCAAGTCTCTTATATAGGCATTGTGCACATAACCTACAAACATTCTCTTTTGTGCTTTATATCATTTCTAGATTATTTATGATATCTAAAACAATGTAAATGCTATATAATTGTTATATTATATTGTTTAGGAACTGATTTAAAAAAAGGTCCACATGTTCAGTTCAGAGGTAATATTTTCTCCCAATATTATCTTTTAAAATTTTAGTAATTTTCTTTATTAAATAATTTTGTGATAATTATTCTTTATTAAAAATTTTGTGATTTTTATGTTTTTTAAAATAATAACTTCTTTATTTATTTATTTGTTTTTTTTTTTTTTTTTTTTTATGTAGTGCTAAGGATTGAACCCAGTGCTTCACATATGCTAGGCAAGCCCTCTTCCACTGAGCCACAACCCTACAATCCTACCCCTGATTTTAACCTTTTTATATTTAACATTTCAGTGACATTTCTTACATTCACAAATTTAAACCATCATTAACACTATTTCGAAAAAATTATAACATGCCAAACAGAGACTTTGCAATCATGAATCAATCCATAACTCTAAATTTCCCTTTGCCTAGTTCCTGGAAATCTGGTATAGTTTTCTTCTCTATGATTTTGTCAATTGTAGATGTTTCATACAGTTTAAATCATACGCTTTTTTTTCTGTATTATTTCAGTTTGCTCATGTCTTCACAGTTCATGTTGTACTATGTACAGAACTTCGTTTCTTTATGACTAATATTCCATTGCATGTATATACCACATTGTGTTTGTCGGTTCATCTAATGATGTACATTTGGGTTGTTACCATCTATTCACTTTGTGACTAATACTTCAGTGGACAGTGGTTTCTACACAATTAACCTGCTTGAGAACTAGTTTTTTTCAATTCTTTTGTGTATACACCTAGAAATGCTGGGTGCTAGATTAACTCTATGGTTAGCTTTATGAGGAATCATCAAACGATTCTGCCCAGTGGCCATATCACTTTACATTCCCACCAGGCATGAAGTAATGGAGGAATACTCCAATTTTTCCACATCTTCAGCAATATTTATTATAGAAGGTATATATTATAGGAGGTATAAATTAGTATCTTCTTGTGGTTTTGATTTGCATTTCCCTAATGTGAATGATGTTAAACATTTTTACTTTGCTTATTGTCATTTGTTTATCTCCTCCAAATATTTTCTTTTTTTTTTTTTTTTTTTTTTTTTCTGATACTGGGGATTGAACCCAGGGGCACACTTAACTACTGAGTCACATCCGCAGCCCTTTTTTATATATTTTTTAAATTTAGAGACAAGGTCTTACTGAGTTGCTTAGGGCTTTGCTAACTTGTGGAGGCTGACTTTGAACTTGCCATCCTCCTGCCTCCGCCTCCCAAACTGCTGGGATTATAGGCGTGTGCTACCACACCCAGCATCCCTCAAATATTTTCAGTTCATGATCAGGTGAATCCCTGGGTACACAGCCCATAGGTATAGAGAGCTGACTGTACTGATTTTTGCGTGGTCACTATTCTTCAAAGAATGTATAGAGATTAAATATGGTTCCTGAAACATTTTGTGGATTCTGAATTAATTAGTACAATTAATAGCTTATTTTATCATAAAGTTTTCATTAATTATGTCTTTTCGTGCTTTTCTTGTTGAAGAATAATTTGTTTGAGGGAAGTACCTTGGCTTCGCCTTTGACTTCCAGAAAATCTGATCCACTTACAAGCAAGTCACAAAAGAAAAATAAGAACAAACAAAGAAACATTGGAGATATTCAGAAGTAAGTGAATATGATTATCGATTATCTGTTGACCATCTACTGTATTAGGGTTTTTTGTTCAAATTAGACCACTGGTAATTAAAAGTTTTCTCCATGAGCTCTTATGAAAACCATAAAGACAATCTGAGAATTGATATAAAGTGAAAAGAAATGAGTTACTCTCATGTCATTCCTGGCTAGCACAGGAGAGATGGTGAAACCTGTCATGCTTTTTACCCAGTCACTTATTTTGATTTTGGCAGATTTGCACTTTTTATCTCGTTTCAAGATTTACAAGTTGGATTTTCACAAAATGAACCAGTTACATTTCTCTGCTTCTTAAATTCAACTGGAAAAACCTAGTCCACGATAGGCTTATCTTCATTGAAAGTTTCCTCCTCTCCCTTTTTTCCCAGTTTATACATCATATTTTTTTTCTATTGTAAATCAAAATAAAACAAAACATGGATCAAGTAGTCACTGATGGTGTGAGCTAGTTTCCCTACCTTACCCCTCTAGAATCTCTTAGTAGGTAGAGAGGTAGAATTGATGGTTTTGTGATGCCATAAGTCTTCCATTGTAACTCATAGTTGAAAAAGTTTAAAAATCACAAATGACTTCTGATTCAGCTTAGTACATAATGTGCAGGTAATTCAGCTTCCTTCCAAAATTTGTTGAAATTTTGAGTTTCAAAATTTTAGAGTGGGAGGACTTTTGGAAAGAGAGTTAAAAAAAAAAAAAAGGTAGTTGCTGTTAAATGAAAAAAATGTGTGGCTCTGTCAATATTGTTAATAATGGTGATTGATATGCAAAGTAGAAATCAAAAGAAAACCTTTTAAAACAGGAAAAGCAGGGCTGGGGATGTAACTTAGTGGCAAGTGCTTGCATAGTGTGTACAAGATCCTGGGTTCAATACCCGTTAACTGGGGAAAAAAACAAAGAAAAGCATAGATAGGTATTTCATGTTGACATAATATTATATTGCTTAAGTATATGACTTATGAATCTTTGAATATTTAAAATATATTTTGAAATAGAGATTTAAAAATTACTAGAAGAAACAGACACCAAAAAACTGATAAAGCTAAAACAAAGTTAAAAACAGTTGAGGTCCTTGGAGCGTGGCTCAGTGATGGAATGAATGGTTAACATGGCCCTTGGTTTAATTCCTAGCACCACAAAAAAAAAAAAATTATGAAAATGGAGCCAGGCACAGTACCTCACTTATAGTCCTATAGATACTCACAGGAGTGAGGCAAGAAATTCACTTGATCCCAGGAGTTCAGGGCCAGCCTGGGCAACATAGCATGACTCTTCTCTTACCAAAAAAAAAAATGAAAAATAAAAACTTACAAGGTTCTAGTCTCTAGAATATGTTAAATACTTGTAACTCAACAACTAAAGACAACACAGTTTATAAAAGGGCAAAGGACTTACAGGTATTTCCAATGAAGTATAAGTGACCTGTAGGCACATGAAATGATACCCAACATCATTGGTAATTAAGAAGTGCAGAAAAGAAAAGAAAAAAAAGAGGAAAGACTGAAAATAAATTTAAAAAGACATTCCCAGGGCTGGGATTGTGGCTCAGTAGTGGAGCATTTGCCTAGCACATATGAGGCACTTGATTTGCTCCTCAGCACCACATAAAATAAATAAATAAAACAAAGATTAAAACAAAGTCTTTAAAAAAATTAATAAAAGACATTCCCAGGATACTTGCTGGTTTTTGGGGGGTGGTTATTTTTGTTGTTTTTTGTACTGGGTTTAAACCCAGGGGTGCTATATCACTGAGCTACATCCCCAGCCCTTTTTCCCTTTAAACTATGTGGTAATTATTTGAGTTTCCATGGTAATGTAAATTTTTAGAACTTTGGAAGTATGGTATGCATATTTTAAAGTACACTAATCTTAAGTGTACTTAGTGAATTTAAAAAATTTTTTTTTTTAGGCATGATGGATGTTTATTTTATTCATTTATTTATATGTGGTGCTGAGAATCGAACCCAGTTCACATGCTAGGCAAGTGCTCTACCCCTGAGTCACAACTCCAGCCCCCTTAGTGAATATTTTAAAAATACTTTTTAGTTGTTGATGAACTATTTTATTTATTTATTTATTTATGATGCTAAGAAGCAAACCCAGTGCCTCACACATGCTAGGCACAACCCTAGCCCCACTTAGTGAATTTTTGCATGTATATAAACCACCAGTCCCTGAGTTAAGGTACAAAATATTTACAAAAAGTAACCCTTTGGCTGGCTGGGGTGGAGACTCAGTGGTTGAGCATTTGCCTAGCTTGTATGAGGCACTGGGTTTGTTTCTCAGCACTGCATATAAAGAAATGAATAAAGTAAAGGTCCATCAACAACTAAAAAAATATTTTAAAAAAAGGTATCCTTTTGGGGATAGGGATATAGCTCAGTTGGTAGAGTGCTTGCCTTGCAAGCACAAGGCCCTGGGTTCAATCCCCAGCACCACATTAAAAAAAATAAATAAATTAAAAAAGGTGCCCTTTTTATTTCTAGTCAGTATCCCCTCCCCATAACTATGATGTATTGTGATTACATTTTTCTAACTATTCTCTTGTAAAACTTCATTTTATGAAGTAAACGATTCATTTTCATGATATTCTTCTTTGTAATCATTAAGATATATGTGCGGGAAAAAAATCACAGAAGATTTTATCTATTTTTTGAGGGGGAGGTTGGGGTTACTGGGGATTGAACCTGGGGACACTCTACCAATGAACTATAGGTACCTCAGCCCACCCCACCCCCACCTTTGTTTTTTTAAATTTGAGACAGCCTGGACAGTTCCAGTCTGGTCTCAAACTTACTACCGTCCTCCTTCCTCAGCCTTCTGAGTCTCTTAGATTATAGGCATGTACCCTACATGAGTGTGTTTGCTTTAAAAAAGATAAGTGGGGCTAGGGTGCTACTCTGGTAGAAAGCTTGTTCAGGGCATGTGTGAAACCCTCTGTTCAATCCCCAACACTGCAAAAACAAGCAAAACAACGACAATTATTTGGTGGGGTGAGGAGTAACTGAGCCAAGATACTGCAGAATCTGCCAGTTCTTTATTAGATTGCCTAGGTTGCTTCATGTAGGCATTTTGAAAGTTCTAGAGAAACAAAAACTGTTTCAGGGAGAATATTGGAATTCCAGTTCATCTGAAGGGCAGGGTAGCTGATTCCTATATAGAACCACCATGGTTCTTTGAGTTGGGAATAAAATGTACCATACCAGCTGACTATGGATTCATTTCCCAACAAGAAGATTGACTTCAGCCTTTCCCACAATCACTTGGTTTATTTTCACTCTCTGTGGACCAGTAATCTGAAAAATAACTGAGTTCTTTTTAGGGATTCAATAATTGTGCAAATTTGACATGTACTAACTGCTCTCAGTAAAGTAGTCCTGACTGTGAAAAGAAAAAAAAGGAAATCATAGTTTTTAAAAAATTAGTTATAAGCATATCTTTGGCTCACAGGAGGCACTGGGCTTAATTCCTAACACCAAAAGGGAAAAAACAAAGTTATATATGAGGAACCAAATGAGAATAGAAAGGGCCAATATGTGTATTTCCTTTACTTCTGTTTATTGCAATGAACATGTATTGATACATTACTTGCTATTTTATAAATAAAGAATAACTGGAAGAGTTTAATGAATCTTCACTGATTCTGTCATGTATTTGATCACATTTTGTTCTCTGTTTACGAATTTTGAAATAACTTACATAAAACCTAATACCTTGGTACTGATATATACTTTCTAACTAATGGATTTTTGCCTTTTTTTCTTTAATTATAAAAATAATATCTAGCTGTTTTTTAAAAATTACCCAAAGTTACTATTACTTGAAAACAACATTTTGGGAGATTTCTGTTAATGTTTATTATAGTTATGTATATGATTACATCGCTTACCATTTAAAAAATAAACCTACAAACTTGTAATCTTCCTTTATTATTCTTTATTCTGTTATAGCATCTTCTATTTTATTTTAAACTGCATTTTTTTCTTTTTTTCTTTTTTTTTGCGGTACTGGGGATCGAACCCAGGACCTCATGCTTGCAAGGCAAGCACTCTACCGACTGAGCTATCTCCCCAGCCCTTAAACTTCATATTTTTAGTGGCAAACAGCCTATTAGGAAATAGCTATTATGTTTATATATGTTAACATATCTTTATGTCTGTAAACAGGTAGTTGATATAAAAAGTATATAATGGTAAGAATCTAATCATGAATTCTTTTTCAACAGAGATTAAAAATGTAGTAAACAGAGGCTCATGGTATGTGGTTTAGAGATAGAGAACTTGCTTAATTAGCATGTGTAAGGCCTGGGGTTCAATGCCCAGCACTGAAAAAAGAAAAAAAAAAAAATGGAGTAAATAGCCACAGTTTCTGATATGAAAAGACACTAACATATATTTTTTCCTGACTTAAAATGTCATTTCTGTTAATTTTGGGAGGACTCGCGTAACTTAAAGCTATCTGTCTTTTACAATTTTTTCAAGAATTAAAAAATACTTTTGACTTTTACTTCCTTTTTTACTATTTTTTTTTTTCTTTTTCCTTTCACTAAAATATCAGTGTCATCTTATTTTGTTTTAACTGTGCTGGGGATCAAACACAGGACTTAAACCATGCCAGATCAGATGCTCTGCTGCTGATCTATACACCCAGCCCTGTAATACTCTCGGTTTTAAGTTTTGACCTGGAGTTAGGCCAAAATACCTGAGATCAGGAGATGAAACACACTCTGACAAATCAGCTAGTGAGTAAACTGGACAACCTTGGGCATAAATAGTTAATCTGGCCATAGCATACTGGGTATATGGCACTTGTCTTTCAAAACATTTATACTTGGATAATTTTTTTAAAGGTATTTGTCACCTAAATCTCTATTTGGATCAGCATCACAGTCTGAAATTGTACAAGAAGTCAGGAGAAACTCCATATCTGAGGTATGTTGATACTGAAGATGTTCTTAGTTGGGCACATTTACTAGTAGTATAGATTACTTATACTTGTGTTTCCTAACATTTTTAAAGGCACTGTGGTTGGGGGATACCAGGAATTGAACTTGGGGGTACTTGACCACATCCCTAGCCCTATTTTGTATTGATTGAGAGACAAGGTCTCACTGAGTTGCTTAGCATCTTGCTTTTGCTGAGTCTGGCTTTGAACTCATGATTCTCCTGCCTTAACCTCCTGAGCCTCTGGGATTACAGGCGTGTGTCACTGTGCCTGGCTAACGAGAATACCCTTTTGTAGTCATTTTAGGCTTACCTAAACCAGGAATAAGCAAACCTTTTCTCTCAGGGACCAGGTAGAACTATTTTAATCTTTGTGATCAAAACAGTCTCTGTCATATCTATCCAGCCATGCTATTGTAGTTGAAAGCATCCATTGCCAAATGTAAACAAGTGAGCTTATCTGTTACAGTAAAACTTTTGTTTACAAAAATAGGTAGCAGGCTAGATCCATAGGCCATACTTTCGTGATCCTTGATGTAGATACTGAAACTCATAAAACTGAGGTAGACCTGGTACCAGCTTCACTTAGATTATAAGATGAGAAACAAATGTGCTAATAGGGCAGCATCAAGTGTATCTATTTAGAAGGTGTCCTCATAGCTGAATTTGTAAGCAATGGCCTAGAAACAAGACCATGCAAGTGAATGTGGTAACTGCCAAAGCTCCAGGGCCTATAAAAATCAATTTATTTCTGGTAAAAGCCTGTGGGTATAGCTTCCAGGGATCCTAGTAAGGAACATACCTAGTCTAAAGAACTATAAGTCACTTATAGAAGAAGCCTTGAGCTTAGAACACTCTTAATCCTAACACAGATGCAGTTCACCAATCCGGGGTCCTTTTTACTAAGCTGTTTGGCCTAGTAATACATGTGACATTTCACCTTTATCAGATTTCCAGGTAAATAGAACTAGGGAAGAGGGATTCATGCCAAGTCAATTTCCTACAGAGAAATTTTGTTAACTATTTTCTCTCAGGTTCCTAACATTTGTTTCAATTAAAACTAGGCGGTTTTATACCACCAAACATGTAATGAACATTTACTGTGTGCCAAATCATGTATGTGTAATCTTTAATTTTTTTTTTTTTTCCCGGTGCTGGGAATTGAATCCAGGGCCTTGTGCTTGCAGGGCCTTGTGCAAGCACTCTACCAACTGAGCTATCTCCCCAGCCCCCATAATCTTTAATCTTTATCACAGCTACAAATTCTCTTAGGTCATCTTCTTGTGCTCATTAAAAATAAATAAATAAATACACACAGACACACACATATATTTTAGTTGTAGATGGGCACACTGACTTCATTTATTTTTATTTAGTATTGAGGATCAAACCCATTGTCTCAGGGATACAAGACGAGCACTCTACCACTGAGCCACAACCTCAGCCCCTTCTTGTGCTTAATTTACATTTAGGAAAAACAGGTGTGGTGGCACAGACCTGCAATCCCAGCAGCTCAGGAGGCTGAGGCAGAAGAATCACAAGTTTGAAGCCAACCTCAGCAAAATTGAGGCACTAAGCAACTCAGTGAGACCCTATCTCTAAATAAAATACAAAATAGGGCTGGGGACATGGCTCAGTGGTTGAGTGCCCCTGAGTTCAATCCCCAGTACCAAAAAAAAAAGTGCTATCAGGAATGATAAATGGAAAGCAAAATAGGCAAAAGAATAGATATGAAGTCTCCAACACATAGGATATTCTTTGTTCTGAGGCACATTATCATCAAAGCCTTTTTTAAGGCTTTCCCATTGTCAAAACTATTCCTAGCTCTTGAATTACCTAAGACCTAGAAGTGAGAAGAAGAATTATACTAAAGTAAGAGTAGTTAACCTAAGGTCTAGATGGAAGAAAAAGTAAGTATTTTGCTAATCTCTAATTTTAGTTTTTAATTTTGGATGCAGACAGCAACTATAGTAATAGTAATAGTATCTGTGACTTTGTTATCAATAGAAGGTGCAGCTATTTTTATATCACATTATATTTGTTACGGATCTCTTGAATATCATTTATAATCATCTCTATTTGATACTACAAGTTTTTGGACTTGCTACTATGTCTTAATGTGTCTATAGATGAACATTTGGTTTATTAACATTTTAATAATTGTGTTGCAATGTAAATTCCTTCCCTTTGAAAGGCCATTAATATTAATTTTTGTATTTGAAAATATTATTCTCAGATGATGTCTGTCTAGAAGTTTCAACAGAATGTCAAAAGGAGGATCCACAGTGCAGAAAGTGGCTTTAAAGCCCCAGACTAGAAGTTGTTTGTAAGGTGAAAGAGTGAAATGGTCTTGATGCCAGCTTTTGGCCATACGAAGAATCTAGTTTGCAAGTTTTAATCTGTAGGTTTTCTTGGAATTGAAAATGAATTAATGCCCTATTCTAAACTGGCCCATAGGATTAACAATAAATATACTAAGAAAGAAGTAGGCCTAGAGATGTAACTCAGAGGTAGAGTACTTCTTAGCATCCAGAGATCCTGGGTTCAATTTCTAGCATCACAAAAAAAGGGAGGCTTCCCTTCAAATACCTTATTAGTAATACTTAACAATATATAGTGACAGTTCAGCTATGGTATTTAATATATACCATTATTTGGTGTTTTCCCCTTGTATGTTCAGTATTTTTTTTTTTTAACTTTTATCTATTTATTTTCATTAACTTTGTTTTTTTTACAGTATTTTTGTTTTCTACAGGAAATTGACAGTAGTGATATGAAGAGCCCTAAATGGCAAGATACAGAAATTGAAGAAAACATGCCAACACTTTCTCCTCAAATATGCCTTGAAATTCAAGAACAAGGTGCAAAGTCTTCAGTAGAGTCACCTATGCCATGGTTATGTGTCTATGATGCAGAACAGTGTCCTGAAGGAAAAGCCAAAACACAATCCAACAATCATGATCAAGAGTTATGTGTCATAAACTCTGAAGGACCTAAAACCAAAGTTCCATACTCTAAAGAAGCTATAATTAAGTCTTGTGGCAAGGCAGAGAATGGGTGTACTTCCTCAGATAAAACACAAGTAATTGGAGACAACCCAGTTGAGACAGAAAATGAAGAGTCTAGCCAACTGATCAGTAAAGGTATTTCAAAAAGAAAAAGCCAAGAATCTTCACTTGAAGCAGTCAGGGATCCATGCTTTTCTTTAAAACGGAAGAAAATGTTCTCATTATCTTCTTCAGATCAAGAGGAAACAGAAATGAATTTTACCCAAAAACTGATAGATTTGGAGCATTTACTTTTTGAGAGACATAAACAAGAAGAACAGGACCGATTATTAGCATTACAACTACAGAAAGAGGTGGATAAAGAACTAATGAAGCCAAACCGGCAAAAAGGATCCCCAGATGAGTACCAGTTACGTGCTACATCCTCACCTCCAGATAACTTACTAAGTGGGCAGAAGAATTACAAAGATAGGAACTTCAAAAGGCAGACTGATGTAGAACATCCTAAACCTCGGAGAGGCTCAAGAGATGAAAATTGGCAACCTTCTTTTAAAATTCAGTTGAACCGTTCAGTTAATGGAAAAAAGATGTCAAACTCTACTAGAGAAAGTTGTAATGTATCTAAAAGTACTCATTCTCTACAGCCTAGTAATTCACAGAAAAGTATTTTTCAAATGTTTCAGAGATACACCAAATAATGTGGACAGAGGGAATGTCTTCTAGTAAAACTGGATTGTGAAGCTCTCTTCTGTCATAGAATCTTTATAAATTTCACATGAATCTCTGCTTTCTGAGTATACTTCTTATCTTTAAAGACTGTGATTACAAAGGAAGAATATACAAATGTGTTTCTATAAAACTCAGCGTTAAGCAAGGGTCACTATCCATTGTTAATAACTAATGCGTACTAAGTTTAACAATCCTTTTGTATGTACAAATGCATTCGGGAAGCCCAAGAAGTCTTAAAGTGCCACTCTAAAATAATAATAATAATAATAAGTTTTATGGCCTTTGCTCATTTACTGTCATGAATAATCAAAACAAAGATGATATCAAATAGTTAAGGAGTCCTTGTAGGATTTAGTCTAGATTTTCTTTTTTACTTTTCCTTATATTTACACAGCACTTGAGATATATCTACCATAACACTTGAGTAGTTAATTTCCATCACTAATTAAATTTTAAGCATCATAGCATTTTCTTTGACTTAAAATAGATTAGGACAATGTTAAATCAGAGTTTTCTAGTAAACTAAAATTAATTGACAGATAGGAAAGCCAGATTTTTTATGCATAAAGAGTTAGGGGCTGGGGAGATAGCTCAGTTGGTAGAGTGCTTGCCTTGCAAGCACAGGGCCCTGGGTTCGATCCCCAGCACCACAAAAAAAGAAAAAAAAAAAGAAACAGTTAGGAATAGACCAAGTGGGGTAGATTGGCAGTTTAGGAGCATTCTGGACCCAGTTTCTAATAGTTGATGTTATTTGGCATAATGTTCTCTCTTGTCTTTCTTTGCAATAAATGACACAAAAATTTTGGGTTTATACCTTTTCACACCATAGTATTCACTGTCATAATCCAAATTAGTTTTCTGAATTTTTAGAAATTCATACTTCTGTTAATGCTATTTCCTGAAAAAATGGAAATTTGCTATAGAAGAGTCACATCCCAGTATCTTGTTTTGGAATCTGAAACAACCATGAGTTTTATTTCCTTATACTATCATTTGTGCTGATACTTTTCTTTGTGCTTGTGGACAGTGAGAATGTATGTAGGTTTTGCTCTTACCCCTGAAAGTTAAATCAGAAGCAGTGATTTCATTCGTGAAACTTTAGAGATTAATGCTTTTAATTCTGCTGCTAATTTAAAATTCTAGTTTTTTCTTTCTCAAAAAAAAAAAATTTTTTTTTTTTGGACCTCTAAGTAATGATCGTGGTGAGATGAGGTGTAGTCAGAAACTAACCAAATTTGTCCAAAACAGATTAAAATCTGCCTTACCATCAAACCAGTATTTTTCTAAGAGCAATTCACTTAATGTTTTAGCATAGACATTGTTGGAACTCCTTGAATTAAGTTATCCAAAGCTTCCTGAAATGTTCTATGACCAAAAGGGAAAGAAATAATAAATAGCCTGTGGTGTGATATATCTCGGATTTATTTATTTAACCACTTATTCATCTGTGAAGAAGTCTTCCTGACTAGAGTTGGCTTTAAGATAAATTTGAATTTCTCTATTAGTCTTTCTGCTCTTCCATGTATGCATTTTTATTAGAAGTTAATAAATATTTTGTGCCAGTCATTAGAATGTAATGCTGTTTTTTCCTCATTTTTGTGGGATATGAGTACGTTTAATTTCTTAGTACTAAAGCTGTACAGATGTCATGAATCCGAAAATTAAAAGAATTATTAAAAATTAAAATTGATAGTTACATATATTTCACTACTCAAATAGAAATTGGCTATATAAAAAGTATAAGTCCTGCATAATGAAACTATCATAAAGCCAGATGTGGTGAACATGACTGTAATCCCAGCAACTTTGGAGGCTGAGTCAGGAGGATAAGAAGTTTGAGGTCAGCCTCAGTAACTTAGTGAAACCTAGTCTCAAAAGAAAAAATAAAAAGGGCTGGGGATGTAGCTCAGTCATCCTTAAGTGCCCCTGAATTCGATCTCTGGTACCATAAATAAACAAATAAATAAATAAATCTACCGTAAAAGACATGGCAAACTGGGGGAAGACATGGTTACAATTCGTCACAGAGCTAATTTCATATATATATATATATATATATATATATATATATATATAATATCGGTTCATTAAGGTGTAGCTCAGTGGTAGAGCGAGCACTTGCCTAGCATGTGAAAAGGGTACATAACATCACTTATGTCTTTGCTTTCTTCAGTTAGTAAAGATGAAGTATTTCATTTTTGTGTATGTATGTGGTGTTTTTAATTTTGGCAAGAATGGGGGAAATGAGCATTTTTATGCATTGCTTGGTATGAATAGATCATTGAAAATCCCTATGGAGGTAAACTTAGCAGTTCTACTTCTCAGGTTTTCTTAAGGCTGTTGTCATATGTATGCTGAATGACACGCACAAAAATTTTTTTATTGCATTGTCTGTAATAATAAGCTTAGAAACAACTTTAGTGTCCATAATAGATACTCAATAAATGATGGTACAATGGAATACTGTACAACAGTTTAAAAAATGTTATATGAAAAGAATAAGAGTTAAAAAATAAAAGACGTATGCAATCTTTTGTCTAAAGAAGGGAAATTATTTTGTATGTATTTGGTTTATACCTGTAATCCAGCAGCTCCAGAAACTTAGGCTGGGAGATCCCAAGTTCAAAGGCATCCTCAGCAACTTAGAGACGCCCTGTCTCAAATAAATAAGGGCTGGGGATGTGCCTCAGTGGTTATTGAATCATTGAATATTTCATCTAGTCAAAAAACTAATAAATGTTCTTAAACTATTGCAAGATAAGCCGGGTTCAGTAGTACACGCCTATAATCCCAGTGGCTCAAGAGGCTGAGGCAGGAGGATCGAGTTCAAAGCCAGTCTCAGCAAAAGTGAGGTGCTAAGCAACCCAGTGAGACCCTATCTCTAAATAAAATAGGGCTGGGGATGTGGTTAAGTGCCCCTGCGTTCAATCCTCTGTACCCCACCTCCAAAATATTGCAAAATAAAGGAAGCTTATAAATCAGCCTGAACTACTTAGGTGACCCTTTTGCCTGTTTTAAGAATTATTATAAATCAGGAAAGTTTTATTCAGTGTGAAAAGAAAATAACATTGAAGTTGATTTCATTTTTATGCTTTAATGTGGAGTTTTTAAATTATTCGAAAGCAGAGTTTATGCTTTCCAGGTAGGATTTTAGCAGATCCACAATTCTGATGTGAATGAAAGAAACCAAATAAAAGTGTAAAATTGTCTATTTTAAAAGCATTAGTGAGCTACTGAAAATGAAGACAAAGGGGCTAAAACTAGAGAAAGGGGAGCTTAAGAGATAAATTGATAATTTGCAACCACCTTTTCCCTCCTAGCAAGATCCTATTCTAAGTATAAGACAAGAATCAGGCCTGCTGCTAAAGAACAGAGACTGACAGCTCTTGGCCAACCCCTGAGACTGGAGTAACTTGGAGATTTGAGGGTCGTTGACTATGTGACTGGTTTCCCCATCAAGAAGACTGCAGAAAACTGCTGGGCAGAAGCTAAAAGCTAGACTGAAAACCAGGTTCATGGCGCTGATAAGACAAAAGATGAGATTGCTATGGAAGGAACCCTACTGAATACAAGTTTCTCAATTGAAAGCCCTGTAACAGTCTGCAGACCATCCCAATGGCCAAATCTGACATGCTATTATTCATAGTGCTATGAGCTAAGAATGGCTATAAATAGATTTTAAATTGTGTACTTCATTGGTCTACAAACATTTTAGTCTATAAGGAATTGAAGACAGAACTGGTAATTCCTATGTGAGTTTGTAGACTATGAAAACAAGAGCATGTAAAACAGGAGGAAGAAAGAACAAAATTCCCTTACTGACTTGGTTTCTACCTGTATGACCTTGGGGCAGCTATAATACAAAGCTGCTCTCCCCGCCCTTTCCCTTGCAGCCATTTTCCCTATCTCCCAACTACTGTCAGTGGTGAACATCCTAGCTAGCTATTGGTTCATCAGTCAGCTTGCAAGTATCCTTCTCCATTATTGGTCCCCTGTTAGCCCCCCAGGATTCTTAAAGATAGCTTCACCGCCATCTTTTGCTTTTCTCTCTCCCTGACTCACTCTCTTTCTCCTCCTCGTTTTCCACTCTCTCTAGTGTGTGCCCTTTCTCTTTCCCTTTCTTTTCCTCTCATTTTCTCTCTTACCCTACAGGGAGACACTCTGTTTGCTTAATAAACTCCCTTATGTGATTTCCCGTGTCCGGTGTGGTTTCGTGGGATTCTTTATAGCAACTACTTAACTTTTATTACCTCAATTTGTAAAATGGAAATCATAAAGTCACCAACAGAGTTGCTATGAAGAATTAAGGGAATTGATATGCTTGGAGTACGTGGCTCAGGTAGCAACAAAAATGATCCATAACAAGCGCCTTCCTCCTGACTATCCTCCTCTCTCACTAGTTCATCAGTCCACTTTTGAAAGTCACTTCTTGGAGTCATCAGTAATTCATGCTCCCATAAGTCCCCAGATACAGCATCCAGTAAATTGCAGACATGGCTCCAAAAGAAACCAACTCTCACAAATATCTGTGACTTGCTCAAGTTTTTATATTGGTTCCAAATATGTGGTATAGATAATGCTGTGCAAAATATACACTAAAATTTTTTGTATTAAAAACATTGGGGGCTGGGGAGATAGCTCAGTTGGTACAGTGCTTGCCTTGCAAGCACAAGGCCCTGGGTTCAATCCCCAGCATCGCAAAAAAAAAAAAAAAAAAAAAAAAAAAAAAAAGATTGGGGCCAGGCACAGTGATACATGTCTATATTCCCAGCAACTTCAGGGGATAAGACGGAAGGATAACAAGTTCAAAACCATCCTCACCTGGGAGTGTAATTTAGTGCATGAGGTCCTAGCTTTGAGAACAAGCAAAGCAAAACAAAAAAATGGAAGAGGATTGGGGAGTCAAGCCACTACTACATGTTTACCTATTTCTTCCTGTATAAAGATCATAATCACAATTTAAAATTTTAAGGCTGTGGCTGGGGGTATAGCTCAGTGATAGAGCTCTTGACTAGCAGAAACAAGATGTGGGTTCAACCCCCAACACTGCAAAAATAAACACATCTTGAGTATGATTTTTTTCCCCAGAATATTTTTCCTTGTCTTAAAAGGACTTGGAGAAATATAGACCCTGAGTTCAACAGGTGGGAATTAAAGAATCCAGATTCTTCTCCTTTCCCATTTCAACTTGACTTTTGTGATCCCAGGCTACTGCAATTCGGATCCATCCCTGAGATTTCAACTAAGAAGGCTCACTCTCAGGGATGATAAATTGAATCTATCTATCCATTATTTGTATCATTTCTATTAAGAACCATAAAAGTTTGTTTACAATAAAATTTTTTTAAAAAATTTTAAAAAAAAAACCATAAAAGGGTCAGGCATGGTGGCACACACCTGTAATCCCAGCAATTTAGGAGGCTAAGGCAGGAGGATAAAGTTCAAGACCAGCCTCAGCAAATTATTGAGGCCCTAAGCAACTTAATGAGACCCTGTCTAAAAAGAAAAAAATAAAAAGGGCTGGGGATGTAACTCAGTGGTACAGCACCCCTAGGTTCAATCCCCAGTGCAAAAAAAAAAAAAAAAAAAAAAAAAAAAAAGTCTTGGTTGTCTCTTTTACTTAAGGTTAAACTATGAATTTTTCTGAGATCCAGGATAATGAAGGGAGGTCTGCTCCTATTCAGTTATACACTAGACAAAGATAGGTTATACTGGATGTATTGATCCAGTTAAGAAATTAAAAACCACAGTATTTCAACAGTAGGCATTCAACATAGGTAATTATTTATATAGAAGATAGAACAAAAGAGAACACTGAAATAACCCAAAGATGACAACTGCAGAAAGTGGACCCTCAAAGCTGAGAAAAGGTCATTTTTATTTTTGGTTATTAGAATGTAGGAGTTTAGTGGGGCTGGGCCTGTAGCTCAGCGGCAGTGTGCTTGCCCAGCACGTGTGAGGCACTGGAGTCAATCCTTAGCACCACATTAAAAATAAACAAAGGCATTTTGTCCATCTGTAACTACAAAACATTTTTTTTTAAAAAAAAGAATGTAGGAGCTTAGAGTATGGGGTAGGTTGGACCCTGAAGACTAGGTATGTAGAAATCTGAGAAGGAAATACTCCCAGTTGCTGTTGTTACTTTTGAAATGGCCCAATTAACTCTAACCCTAGAAAAGGAAGAAATTTGGAGATTGAAGTCAACTACCACTGAACTACACTGGCATGAATAGAGAGGGGGAAAAAAACCCAACTCATTAATAAAATTTAGTAGGAAGTCAGCTGATAAAGGACTCTGGGATTTTTTTTTTTTAAACATAGAATTTAGAATGGCATGTTTGGAAATGAGACAAGTGGGTAGGAAAACACACCAAAGATGTTTTCCTTTAACAGATTTGAGACTAAGATGTCTGGAAGTTTCTAAGGCAAAAGCCTGTAAGCTTCTATCTTGACAAGATGGAGTAGTATTACATGTGAGGAAATGATGCTTATCCAAGCAGGGGATCAGGAACTGAAATTGATTTTCATGCACATTTACGTTTGTCAGGATGAACCCAATTACAATGTATAACTACAAAGCTCTAATTTTTAAAAAAAGATGCTTATTGATGAATTCCCAGGAGCAGTCAAACCTCATTAAGGATCAATGGAAGAAAACTGGAGAACCTTCAAGGACCTGAAGAAAACCCAAGTGTTTAGTTTCTCTTGCCCTGATTATGACCAGAACAAGGTTGTGTGCACCTCACCCCCACACAAACTGGCAGTCACTTGAAGCTATCATTATCATTGTCCTATTTTCTGAGTCCCTACAAACCCTACAAATTCCTGCAATTCCTCACCTACAGAGATGCCTAGAACGTATTTTTCCTATTTTCTCCATATAAAATCAAGCCTGTAGGACTGGGATTGTGGCTCAGTGGTAGAGCACTTGCCTAGCATGTGTTAGGCACTAGGTTCGATTCTCAGCACCACACATAAGGAAATAAAATAAAGATCCACTGACAACTAAAATATATAAAAAAAAAATTAAGCAAAGCATTTCAGCTCATATATAAAACTGAATAATATAGACAAAATTTCTCATTAGTATCCAGAGGGAAATAAAACAGACATTCACATATATTCATTATGACAGTAATCTGTAAAAAAAAAAAAAAAAAGTCAAGTCTCTAGACATCATCACTGAATTCCCAGAGCTCCTAGTAGGATATACCCAGAAATAATAGAACACCAGGATACAATTCGATTTCTCTATTAAAAGGAGGGCATTTAAGTAATTGGAACTAGAACATAATGAAGTAATTCTCCAGAGTAAACCTAGATTACAAAAGATCAGGATAGAGGACATGTAACAATTCTACCAAGAGACACTGGCACTAAATCAACTTGGTTTTAATGTGCAAGAGATTCTACTTCTACAAACTTGAAATGCTGTCACTAATTCAATTCTAAATTTATTGAATTGAAACAGTGTTAAAAATCTCAGGATTTCAAGAATGACTGAAAAAGCACATTATAAACAAAAAAATCCAGGCACCGTGGTGCATGCCTTGTAATCTCAGCAAATCAGGAGACTAAGGCAAGAGGATCTCAAGTTCAAGGCCAGCATGGGTAACTTAGTGAGACCCTGTCTCAAGATAAAAGAGAGAGAGAGAGACAGAGAGAGAGAGAGAGAGAGACAGAGAGAGAGAGAGAGCTGGTAGAGCCCTCCTGCTCCACCCAATCCCTAGTACCAAAATAAATACATAAATAAGTAAACAAAACTTGATTCCTTCTATCAGCAAGCATGTGGAAAACTTAATTTAAATCTTTTTTTGTATAACGCTAAAAAATATATGAATTTAGAGTCAGGAATCATGGAGTAGGTTCAAGGTCTACCTGGGCAACATAGTGAGTCATCAGTCTAGGGGGAAAAAAAAAAAAAGAGAGAAACAAAAAGAAAGAAATCAATAAACACAAAGAGTATATGAATTTAGCTGATTTATTTTTAGAAGAATTTAACTTTTTAAACCAATAGTAATTTTTAAAGAAGAGTCTTAAAAACAAAATTTTCTTTGGTGCTGATAAGAAGAATAAGCCACCTGCTAAAAAGTAGATGAAAGACAATTAAGACTTAGGTATTTAGTGGGGAGAAGTGGCTAATTTTAATGTTGTATAGTAGCAAAAGTCCTCATTTCTAAGGCAACCCCAGATGTCCCCAATTGATCACTCCTCTTTTCTTTGGCTTAAAAAAGTCATTTATGTATCATGTAATTTTCTAAAAATGTTTACTTTAAATTTGGTGACTTTTGCATTAAATGTCTTTTGATATTCTACCTTAATTTTACAGAATGTGGTTTGCGTTTTTGCTACAGGAGCTTGAGAACAGTTACTAGAGAAAACATTTATTATGAACGTGGTTGAGATATTTTTGTTTGCTTGTTTGTTTTGGCGCTAGGGATTAAAGCCAGGACCTAAAACATGCTAAGCATTCTCTCTACCACTGATCTATACACCAACCCAAGATTAAGAAAAAAAAAATTATTATTATTACTTTTTAGTTGTAGGTGGACACAATACTTTATTTTTATGTGGTGCTGAGGATCAAACCCAGGGTCTCACGCATGCTAGGTAAGTACTCTACCACTGAGCCACAACCCCTGTCCAATTTTTTTTCTCTCTCTCAAGGTTCTCAATATTTATTTTTCTATTTAGGTTTTTTCCTTTATTTTTCTATTGGGCTATTTGTCTTTTCTTTTTAATTTCTAGGGGCTCTTTATGTATTAGAAAGTGATCCACCGGGCATGGTGGTGCACACCTGTGATTCCAGGGACTCTGGAGGCTAAGCAGGAGGATCACAAGTTGTAGACCAGCCTCAGCAATTTAGGGAGGCCCTAAGCAACTTAGCAAGACCCTGTCTTAGAATAAAAAATAAAAGGGAGACCAAAGAAATTAAAGGGATATGAATAGGAAAAGAAGAACTCAAACTGTCCCTATTTGCTGATGATATGATTATATACTTAGAGGAACCAGGAAATTCCACCAGAAAACTTTTAGAACTCATAAGTGAATTCAGTAAAGTAGCGGGATATAAGATCAATGCACATAAGTCTAATGCATTTTTATACATAAGTGATGAATCTTTGGAAAGAATAATTAGGAAAACTACCCCTTTCACAATAGCCTCGAAAAAAATAAAATACTTGGGAATCAATCTCACAAAAGAGGTGAAAGACCTCTATAATGAGAACTACAGAACACTAAAGAAAGAAATTGAAGAAAACCTTAGAAGATGGAAAGATCTCCCACGTTCTTGGATAGGCAAAATTAATATTGTCAAAATGGCCATACTACCTAAAGTACTATACAGATTCAATGCAATTCCAATTAAAATCCCAATGACGTACCTGACAGAAATAGAGCAAGCAATTATGAAATTCATCTGGAAGAATAAGAAACCCAGAATAGCTAAAGCAATCCTTAGCAGGAAGAGTGAAACAGGGGGTATCGCAATACCAGATCTTCAACTATACTACAAAGCAATAGTAACAAAAACGGCATGGTATTGGTACCAAAATAAAAATAGAAAGGTAGATCAATGGTACAGAATAGCGGACATGAACACAAACCCAAATAAATACAATTTTCTCATACTAGACAAAGGTGCCAAAAATATGCAATGGAGAAAAGATAGCCTCTTCAACAAATGGTGCTGGGAGAATTGGAAATCCATATGCAACAGAATGAAACTAAACCCATATCTCTCACCATGCACGAAACTAAACTCAAAATGGATTAAGGACCTCGGAATCAGACCAGAGACCCTGCAGATTATAGAAGAAAAAGTAGGTCCAGATCTTCAACATGTCAGCTTAGGACCAGACTTCCTCAACAGGACTCTCATAGCACAAGAAATAAAAGCAAGAATCAATAACTGGGATAGATTCAAACTAAAAAGCTTTCTCTCAGCAAAGGAAATTATCAGCAATGAGAAGAAAGAGCCTACAGAGTGGGAGAACATCTTTGCCACTCATACTTCAGATAGAGCACTGATTTCCAGAATATATAAAGAACTCAAAAAACTCTACACCAAGAATACAAATAACCCAATCAACAAATGGGCTAAGGATATGAACAGACACTTCACAGAAGAAGATGTACAAGCAATCAACAAACATATGAAAAAATGTTCACCATCTTTAGTAATAAGAGAAATGCAAATCAAAACTACACTAAGATTCCATCTCACCCCCATTAGAATGGTGATTATCAAGAATACAAGCAACAATAGGCGTTGGAGAGGATGTGGGGAAAAAGGTACACTCATGCATTGCTGGTGGGGCTGCAAATTAGTGCAGCCACACTGTAAAGCAGTGTGGAGATTCCTTAGAAAACTTGGAATGGACCCACCATTTGACCCAGCTATCCCACTCCTCGGCCTATACCCAAAGGACTTAAAGTCAGCATACTACAGAGATACAGCCACATCAATGTTCATAGCTGCTCAATTCACAATAGTCAGATTGTGGAACCAACCTAGATGTCCTTCAATTGATGAATGGATAAAGAAACTGTGGTGTGTATATATACAATGGAATATTACTCAGCCATAAAGAATGATAAAATTATGGCATTTGCAGGCAAATGGATGAAATTGGAGAATATCATGCTAAGTGAGATAAGCCAATCTCAAAAAACCAAAGGACGAATGATCTCGTTGATAAGTGGATGATGACACATAATGGGGGGAGGGAGGGGTTAGTGTTAGGGTTAGAGTTAGGGTTAGGGAGGGGGGCAAGAATGGAGGAAGGAAGGACGGTATAGAGGGAAAAGAGGGGTGGGAGGGGTGGAGGGAAGGGAAAAAATAACAGAATGAATCAAACAACATTACCCTATGTAAATTTATGATTACACAAATGGTATGCCTTTACGCTATGTACACACAGAGAAACAACATGTATCCCATTTGTTTACAATAAAAAAAAAAAGATTTGTCATGAACAAAAATAAAAAAAATAATAAAAATAAAATAAAAGGGACTGGGGATGTGGCTCAGTGGTTAAGTGCCTTTGGGTTCAATACCCAGCACCCCCCCACCAAAAAAAAAAAAAAATACAAAAATAAATAAATTAAAGAAACTGACCCTTTCTATGTATTGAGTTACCAAAAAAATTCCCTCCTAAGAGTCTCCATGTTCCTGGGAAAAGATTGTTCTGTATTCATAGTAACAAGCAGCCATCGGAATAGGTTATACACTTGTCTAATCAATGACAATTTGGTTCATTGAACATACTTCTGGAAACCAATCAGTGACAGTCTTGTGTTTTGAAAGTCAGCTCATCATTGGTGGTCTCAAATCCAGGAAACACACCTCTAAAGCTGATTCCAACCCACTCCTGCCTCTATAGCCAAAACAACCCAAATCATTACACTTCTAAAAATCCTATGACATCAATGAGATTGACAGTTTGCTTTGTGCAATGTGACTATGCCTGTGACTTAAGTAATAAACTCATATTTGGGGGTAAGATGAGTGGTGGTCTCAATTTTACACAAGTTTGTCATTTGACCTAGATTATGAGACTTTTTGTTTCTTATGTTTGCCATGTTGAAGTTTCTAATTTTGATATTTTTTCAATCTTTTTAAAAATGAAATTTGAATTTTTATTTAAAGCATTTTTCACTACATATACAATTTTCACCCTCTCCCACCAATATGTGCAGTTTTTTCCCCATATTTCAATGTTTAAGTCATTTGTTATTTAATCTGGTATAGGGAGGGAAGTGTGATCTTTTACGGTCCCACATCCTCTTCAGCATTTATTATTATTTGTATTTTGATGACTGCCATTCACTGGAGCAAGATGAATTCTCAGTGTAGTTTTGGTTTGCATTTCCCTTATTGCTAAAGATGTTGAACATTTTTTAAATATATGTTGGTCATTTGTATTTCTTCCTTTGAGAAGTGTCTGTTAATTCACTAGCCCATTTAATTGACTGGGTTATCTGGGTTTTTTGTGGTAGGTTTGTGACTTTTTTCTTGAACATCTATGAGAAGCTTCTTGGGAAACTTAAAAAATAATTTTCAACTACTTTGGGTAAATAGCACAACTTCTGAATTATATACTAAGAACGTGCTTAATTTTTTAAGAAATTGCTGAACTGTGTTCCCAGTGGTTATACCATTTTGCATTCCCATGAGCAAGAAATGAGTTACCTTTTTTTTTTTTTTTTTGGTACCAGAGACAGAACCCAGGGTGGGGGGAGCTTAACCACTGAGCCACATCCCCAGCCCATTTTTATATTTTATTTAAGGACAGGGTCTCACAGAGTTGCTTAGTGCCTCCCTAAGTTGCTGAGGCTGGTTTGAAATTGTGATCCTCCTGCCTCAGCCTCCTGAGCCACTGGATTTACAAGCATGCACCACTGGGCCCAGTGCCATTCTTTTGTGTGTGTGTGTGCATTATAACTATATATAATAGTTGGGATTTGTTATGCCATATTCATAAATGAACATAACATAATTTTGTAGGTTTCATTCCCCAGTACTTTCCACCCCCTCCTCTCCTCCTTCCCTCTTGATCCCCTTCCTTTACTCTGTTGGTCTTCTTGGGAGACATTTTGAAGGAAACTGAGGTCCTGTGTGAGCAGGTAAGGGTGACCTGCCAGCAAAATTTTGGAAAAGAAATATTGTGATCTCATTTGCATAAGATCTGGAATATTCAGGTTATACTTTCAAAAACTTATAGGTAGTATATGATAAGATGATAAGAAGAGGGTTCTAAGAATCAGTTAAACATTTAGATTCTGCTTCTAGTTATAGCCCCAGCCTATCTGAATGTTTCTTAAATGGTTAAATCATAAGTATGATAGAATAGGTTTTTGAAATATTTAACCAATATTTTATTCTGTTCTTGCATTACTTGTTCCTTCCTGCATTATCTAGCTGGGATACTAGGCAGGTTCCTTCAGAAATGGATTTACCTAGAAGAAAAAGAAAAAAAATCCCAACACTGCAAAGAAAAAAAAAAAAAAGTTTAGGAAAGGATAAACATCTCTCTTTTATAGTAGTCCTCCTTTATCCACAGGGAATACTTTCCAAGACCCCCTGTGGATGTCTGAAACTTCAGATAGTACTGACAACAGTACATGCTGTGTTTTTTCCTATACCTCTTACCTATGATAAAGTTTAATTTATAAATTAGGCACATCGTTTAATAACTAATGAAATAGAATGATTATAAATAATATCCTGCAATAAAAGTCATGTGAATGTGGTCTCTTTTTCTTTTAAAATATCTTATTTTACTATACTCACTCTTGTGCTAAAGTGAGACTATAATGCTGAGGTGATGAGATTAAGTGAACAGAATAGCATCAGAGTACTGTTGACCTTCAGATAAGATGTTAGGAGTCTCATCTGCTTCAGCTGATCCTAGACCATTGAGCCATGATGATATCAGTCTTTGGGTGTCAGACTGCAGTTGACTGCAGGAAACTGAAACTATGGAAAATGAAACTGCAGGTAAGGTGAGACTGTCGTACTTTGTAGTAAAAATGTACCAATCCACAAAGAGAACTCACACCCTTTTAGTTTTTTTTTTTTTTTTGTGGTGCTAGGAATTTGAACCCAGGGCCTTGTGCTTGTGAGACAAACACTCTACCACCTGAGCTATATCCCCACCCCTTAGTTTTTGTTTTTTGAGACAAGGTCTAGTTATGTTGCCCTGGCTGGTCTCTTGAACTTCTGGGTTCAAGTGATCTTCCTGCTTCAGTCTCCTAAGTAGCTGAGACTACCAATGCATGTTACCATGCTGGGCAAGAACCCATGAATATTAACATACACATCAAGTTAAGGCTTTGGGAAAGATACCATCTCTGAGTCAGAAACGAGTCAGAGAATCTACAAGAGCTCATTTTGGCTGGCACCAATTTTATCTTTTTGGTCCTGATACTGGTCTATATTATCTGAGAAGAAAGATGGCAGATGACATGGCAGGACATTAAGCTCCTGTTATTATTTAAAAAAAATTTTTTTTACTTACATATGGACACAATACCTTTATTTTATTTATTTATTTTTAGGTGGTGCTGAGTCTCAAACTCAGTGCCTCACATAAGCTAGGCAAGTGTACTACCACTGAGCTACCCCCAGCCCCAGGCTCCTATTATTTTTAAGCTGAATCAGTGGCTCTGCCCTTCCAGGTGTATAAGGCCCATGAGAAGATTCACCAAGTACTGTAAAAGTCCTAATCCCGGAAGAGTGGAGGCAATGGGTCCTGTATTACAGCAGATGTATAGACTCTATAGGGAAGAACTTTTAAAATTACTCATCAATGCAAAAGCAGGTGAACACACTGCCCTGGATCCATGCTTACCTGGGAATCTGAGGAGCCCAGTTATCTACTGCTGTGTAACAAACAAATAATTCCAAAACTTGAAGACATAAAATAATAATGAACACTTATTATCATACGAAGTTTCTGTGGGCCAGGAATTCTGGAATGGCTTAGCTAAGAGGTTCTGAATGAGGTTCCATCAGGATATGGCTAAGATGTCAATTGGCTGTGGTTTCTGAATGAATGACTGGTGACGGAAAGTCAGTCAGTGCTGCCTGTTGGCAGAAAGCCTGGCTCCTTGCCACATAGGTTTCTCCACAGAACTTCTTGAGTAGCCTCATAATATGGCAGTTTTCCCTGAATAATTAAAGCAAGAAGGAACAAAGTAGAAGCTGCAATTCCTTTTATGGCATAATCTTGGAAGTCTCCCTCTTCTGACATATTATTTTTATTAGAAGCAAGTCACTAAATCCAGCCCGCTCTAAAGAGGAGAGGAATAGGTACCCTTTTTTGAAGGAAGGGAGGTAAAAAAATTTGTAGATGATATTTTAAAACAACTCTTGGTAGTATCACTAACACAGGCCTGAACTGCGTTATAAGAGGAGTCCCCGTGTTGTGGAATCTAACCTGGGACAAAAGCCCAGGTCCCCTAATTACAAAGGGCAAGACTTTTGGATAAGAATTACCTTTGAAATTCCGCCCTATAACACAGTCATAACCAATGAGAAAAATATGGAACTCTGCTGTGAGTTTCTGGGAAAGATTTTGCTTGGCTGCTTTCCTCTTCTTTCTGCCTTAAACACTTAAAACATGAGTTAAATTTTTGCAGTTGGAGTTGCAAAAATTATCTTGCAAACATGAGCAAAAGGCTGAGAGTTATCAGCCCAGACTTCACTGAAAAACTACTAGCTTATCTACCTCTGGACATCTTGTTACATAATAGAAGTGAGCCTCTATTACTAGCCACAGGTAGCCAAGTTTTCTATTATTTACAGCCAAAATTATGCCTGTTTCCATCAACATAGTAGAAAGCAGGGAAAAAGAAAAAGGGTCCATTCTTAGATTTGTAATTTCAAAACCCAAGGCTTCAGGGTGGAAAAACAAAAACAAAAACTTGGGATATGGACAACAGATTAGGTCCCTTTGTGATGATGGGACCTGGGATTTGTCCCAGATGAGATTCTATAGGACAGGAACTCCTTCTTACAAATGGTTTTAATAAAAGTAATAATTGATGAATAGTATCTAGGCTATCCCATCCCTAGGTTTCACAAAAATAATATAGTCTAGATAATAAAAATTAAACTGAGTTATGGAAAAATAAAATTATACTTAATTGTTTTTTTAATTACTTTTTTATTTTTACAGACTACATTTTGAGTCATTGTACACAAATGGGGTACAACTTCACATGTCTATGGTTGTACACAATGTAGATTCACACCATTCATGTAATCATAAATATAACATAGGGTAATACTGTCTCATTCTACTACCTTTCCTTCCCCAACCCCCAACCCCTTCTACATCATTTCCTCTATACCATTCAAAGTTTCTTCATTTTTCTCTTTACCCCTCACCCCCCCCCTCGTTATATATCATTATCCACCTATCAGAGAAAACATTAGTTCTTTGGTTTTTTGGAGTTGGCCTATTTCATTTACTGTGATATTTTCCAACTTCATCCACTTACCAGCAAATGCCATAATTTTATTCTTCTTTATTGCTGAGTAATATTCCATTGTGTATATATACCACAGTTTCTTTATCCATTCATCAGCTGAAGGGCATCTCAGTTGGTTCCACAATCTAGCTGCTATGAACATTGATATGGCTGCATCACTGTAGTATGCTGATTTTAAGTCCTTTGGGTATAAACTGAGGAATGGGATAGCTGAGTCAAATGGTGGGTCCATTGCAAGTTTTCTGAGGAATCTCCATACTGCTTTCCAGAGTGGCTGCACCAATTTGCAACTCCACCAGCAAAGTAAGAGTGTGCCTTTTTCCCCACATCCACGCCAAAACTTATTATTGCTTGTGTTCTTGATAGTAGCCATTCTAATTGGAGTTAGATGAAATCTTAGGGTGGTTTTAATTTGAATTTCTCTAATTACTAGGGATGATGAGCACTTTTTCATATATTTGTTGATGACCTGTATATCTTCCTCTGTGAAGTGTCTGCCCAGTTCCTTAGCCCATTTATTGATTGGGTTCTTTGTATTTTGGGTGTTGTTTTTTAAGTTCTTTATAAACTTTGGAGATTAGCGCTCTGTCTGAAGTGTGTGTGGAAAAGATTTTCTCCCACTCTGTAGGCTCTCTTTTCACATTATTGATTGTTTCCTGTGCTGAGAAAAAGCTTTTTAGTTTGAATCTATCCCATTTATTGATTCTTGCTTTTATTTCTATAAACTTGAAATGCTGTCACTAATTCAATTCTAAATTTATATGATCATTCAATGCCTGCATTTGCTGTCTTATATCATCCTTTGTTTCACAAATCATCTTAATCACGTATAATCTGAAGTCCTTTTCTGACATGTCTTCTACCATACTGTCACTAGATTCTATTAATACAGAATCTAGGTTCGTTTGGATCATTTTCTTCCCTTGTTTTTTCATGTTGTTCATGTACCTTTTCCTCTAGCCGTGCAGATCTGGGGTATTGCAGTTTCCCCCCTATAGGCTTATAGTGACCCTATAGGTTCCAAAAACCTCTTCTTTAAGGGGGAGATCAATATTAGTAGCACCCAGTACAGACAATATGCAGCCCTAAACCAAACAGCCCCTTTGAGGATATTAACTATATTGTCATAATAAACAGAATGAGTTCAATTAGATCTACAGTATAACAAATAGATTTGCAATAAGGTCTGCAGTTTCTAATGGAGGACAAAGAGAATGGGGAGGGGTGTAGAATGTAAATCTTAATGGGATAAGAAAAAAATATAAAAAAGTTCTAGATTGTAGAAAGAGTGAAAGTTTAATGAAAAGAATTTGGTTGTTAGCATGAGAAAAGGGAGAGACTCCGAGGAAACAGGCAAACAAAAGTAAAGTACAAAGAGTATGAAAAGTAAAGAAAAAATTAAAATTTTTCAAAAAGGAGAAAAAGAAAAAATCTACACTATAACAGTCATATAGTATTCAAACCTCCCAGTCTTCAGTAGCCTGATACATGAGAGGTACCTGACAATGAGCTTCCAGTCTCCAGCAGGTGCCTCAGGATGGGATTTGCCCCACCTAAAGATGGGAACTTCCACTTCCAGGATAATCCAAGATGGCCACTCTGGCTTCCAAATGTGTTAGCAAATGGGAAGCTGTAGCTTGGAGTTGGGCATGGTTGGCCGGGGGTCCTAGAGGTGGGGTGCAGTTGGTTGGGTAGGAATCCTGGAGGTGGGGCACTGTCAGTCTGTACGGGGATCCTGGAGACAGGATGTTGTTAGTCAGGGTGAGGGTTCTTGGAGACAGGGCTCTGTCAGTCTGGCTGGGGATCCTACAGGTCCTGGTCGTTGTCTCAAAATGGTGGCAGCCACGTGTAACCAAACCTGCAGGTACTGTGACAGTGAACTTCCAGGCAACAGCTGGCAGCTGGCAATCCACTGACAGTCTGTGATTGGCCTGGTGGCTACCAGTGGACAATCAGCAGGTGGACCTCAGGCGGTGGGTGATGGATAGGTAAAAGGCAGGTGATGGGCAGGCAAGAGGCAGGCAAATGGCAGATGACAGGCACCAGACAATGAGCAATCTGCAACTCAAAAAGTAGTCCATATGCTGGCAGAGTGCAGGTGATTGCAGTAGCCAAATGGGGTAAACAGCAGGGGATCAATAAGCAGCAAAGACTGCCTCATCGAGAAACATATTTTCTGCTTAAAACCCAAGTCACAGAGTGACAAGAAACGCAGCCTCCCTCTAGTCTGCCATCTTGGATCCTCATGAATGATATCTCCTCACTTCATTGTTATATCAGTTTGTGAGGTAAAATTTATACTTACATTATACAGAAACTCTCATTGACTGAAAATGTCATTCCTTTCTTGCCCTTTGATGTCTTACTATTATCCTAAACAATACTCACAGGCATTCTCTGGAAGTTCACTTTTCTTTTTTATTTTGTGATGCTAGGGATCAAACCCAGCACCTCATATGTGATAGGTGATCACTCTGACACTGAGCTACACTTCCAGCACCAGAAAACTTATTTTCTTTTGATCTTTTACTAGAAATCACCATTTTCTCCTCCCAGGCTTATAGCCTTGAGATTTCCTTTTAATTTTGCCTCTTCTTTTCTTTTAAACTTTTTTTCTTTTAATTCTTCCAGGCCAGCCATAATCTTTTAAACTTTTATTTATTTTTATTAACTTTTTTGACGGTGATAAATATTTTTTTAAAAATTCTTTTCATACATGTATATAAGAAAATAATATCTGTCTCAATCTACCACCCTTCACATCCCCACCTGCCCCACCCCTCCTCTCACTCCCTTCTGTACAATCCAATGTTCCTTCATTCTTCCCTACCCACCCTCCAAGTATGGTTCAGCATCCACTCATCAGAGAAAGCATTTGACTTTTGTTTTTTAGGATAGGCTTATTTCACTTACCATGATAGTCTCCAGTTCCACCCATTTCATGCAAATGCCATAATTTCATTCTCCTTTAAGGTTGAGTATTATTCCATTGTGTATATGTACCACATTTTCTTTATCCATTCATCTGCTGAAGGGCATCTAAGTTGGTTCCATAGTTTCACTATTGTGAATTGAGCTGCTAGAAATATTGATGTGGCTACATCACTGGAATTTGATGATTTTAAGTCCTTTGGGTATAAACTGAGGAATGGGATAACTGGGTCAAATGGTGGTTCCATTCCAAATTTTCTTAGGAATCTCCATACTGCTTTCCAAAGTGGTTGCACCAATCTGCAGTCCCACCTGTATGAGTGTACCTTTTTCCCCATATCCTCACCAACACTTATTATTGCTTGTATTCTTGATAATTGCCATTCTGACTGGAGTGAGATGAGCAGTTTTGATTTGCATTTCTCTAATTTCAAGAGATGATGAACATTTTTTCATATGTTTGTTGATTGATTGTATTTCTTCTGTGAAGTGTCTGTTCAGTTCCTTATTGAGTGGGTTATTTGTTTTTTTTGTGTTAAGTTTTTTGAGTTCTTTATATGTCTTGGAGATTAGTGCTGTATTTGAGGTGATATTTTACCATTCTGTAGGTTTTCTCTTCAAATTGTTGATTGTTTCCTTTGCTGAGAAGAAGCTTTTTAGTTTTAATCCATCCCATTTATTGGTTCATAATTGGTTTACTCCTTGTGCTTTAGGAGTCTTGTTAAGGAAATCAGGTCCTAAGCCAACATGAGAAGATTTGGGCCTACTTTTTCTTCTATTCTTCTCTGTTCTAGTGTCTAAATCTTTGATCCACTTTGAGTTGATTTTTGTGCAGGGTAAGAGGTAGAGGTTTAATTTCATTTTGTTACATATGGATTTCCAGTTTTCCCAGAACCGTTTGTTGTATAGGTTATCTTTTCTTGAATGTATATTTTTGGCACCCTTGTCTAGTATGAGATAACCGTATTTATGTGGGTTTGTCTTTCTGTCTTCTATTTTGTACCATTGTTCTACATGTCTATTTTGGTGCCAATACCATGCTGTTTTTATTACTATTGCTCTGTAGTATATTCGAAGGTCTGGTAGTATGATGCCTCCTGCTTCATTTTTCTTGCTAAGGATGGCTAAGGATTGAATTCTTGGCTATTCTGGGTCTCTTATTTTTCTAAATGAATTTCATAATTGCTTTTTCAATTTCTATGAAGAATGTCATTGGGATTTAAGTAGGAATTGCATTGAATCTGTATAACATTTTTAGGTCATTTTGACAATATTAATTCTGCCTATCCAAGAGTATGTGAAATTTTTCCATCTTCTAAGGTCTTCTTTAATATCTTTCTGTAGTATTCTTTAGTTTTCTTTGTAGAAGTCTTTCACTTCTTTTGTTAGATTGACTCCTAAGTATTTTATTTTTATTGAGGCTATGGTAAATGAGGTAGTTTTCCTAATTTCTCTTGCAGTGGATTCATTGCTTATGTATAGAAATGCATTTGAGGGCTGGGGAGATAGCTCAGTTGGTAAAGTGCTTGCCTTGCAAGCACAAGGCCCTGGGTTCTGTCCCCAGCACCACAAAAAAAAAAAAAAAAAAAAAATGCATTTGATTTATGGGTATTGATTTTATATCCTGCTACTTTGCTGAATTCATTTATGAGTTCTAGAGTTTTCTGGTGGAATTTTTTGGATCTTCTAAGTATAGAATTATGTTGTTGGCAAATAGTGATAGTTTGAGTTCTTTTCCTATTTGTAGCCCTTTATTTTGTCTGCGTGATTGCTCTCATTAGAGTTTCAAGGACGATGCTGAATAGAAGTGGTGAAAGAGGGCATTCCTGTCTTGTTCCAATTTTTTAAGGGAATGCTTTCATTTTTTCTCCATTTGGAAAGATGTTGTCCATGGGCTTAGCATAGATAGCTTTTACAATGTTGAGGTATGGTCCTAGTATCCTTAGTTTTTCTAGTGCTTTGAACATGAAAAGGTGCTGTATTTCACAAATGCTTTCTCTGCATCTATTGAAATAATCAAATGATTCTGGTCTTTAAGTCTGTTGATGTGATGTAGTACGTTTATTGATTTCTGTATGTTGAACCAACCTTGCATCTCCGGGATGAACCCTACTTGATCATGGTTGCACCATCTTTTTAATATATATTTGTATGTGATTTGCCAGAATCTTATTGAGAATTTTTGCATCTATGTTCATCAGGGATATTCGTCTGAAATTTTCTTTCCTTGATGTGTCTTTGTCTAGTTTTGGTATAAGGGTGATGCTAGCCTCATAGAATGAGTTTGGAAGGGTTCCCTCCTTTTCTATTTCATGGAAAATTTGATGAGTATTGGCGTTAATCATTCTTTGAAGGTCATGGTAGAACTCAACTAAGAATCCATCTGGTTCTGGGTTTTTCTTGGTTGGTAGGCTTTTGATGGTATCTTTTATTTCTTTGCTTGAAATCGATCTGTTTAAGTTCTGTATGTCCTCCTGCATCAGTTTGGGTAGATCATATGTCTCTAGAAATTTGTCAATGTCTTCAATATTTTCTATTTTATTTGAGAATAAATTTTCAAAACAGTTTCTAATTATCTTCTCTATTTCAGTAGTATCTGTTGTGATATTTCCTTTTTCATCACAAATTTTAGTAATTTTTCTCTCTCTTTGTTAGTGTGGCTAAGAGTTTATCAATTTTGTTTATTTTTTCAAAGAACCAACTTTTTGTTTTGTCAATTTTTGAATTGTTTCTTTCATTTCAATTTCATTGATTTCAGCTCTGATTTTAATTACTTTCTGTCTTCTGCTGCGTTTGGTGTTGATTTGTTCTTCTTTTTCTAGGGCTCTGAGATGTAATGTTAGGTCATTTATTTGTTGACTCTATTCTTTTAATGTATGAGTTCAATGCAATGAACTTTCCTCTTAGCAGTCCCTTCATAGTGTCCCAGAGATTTTAATATGTTGTATCAGTGTTCTCATTGAACTCTAAGTATTTTTTTATTTCCTGCTTGATTTCTTCTTTTATTCATTCATCATTCAATAGCATGCTATTTAGTCTCCAGGTGTTGGAGTTTCTTCAATTTTTTATTTTATCATTGATTTCTAGTTTCATTCCATTTTGATCTGATATAATGCAGGGTTAGTATTTCAATTTTTTTGTATTTGCTGAGAGTTGCTTTGTAGCATAACATATGGTCTATTTTACAGAAAGATCCATGTGTGCTGAGAAGAAAGTATATTAACTCAATGATGGATGAAATATTCTATATATGTCTGTTAAGTCTAAATCATTGATTGTATCACTTAATTCTATAGTTTCTTTGTTTAGTTTTTGTTTGGAAGATCTATTCAGTGATGAGAGAGGTGTGTTAAAGTCACCCAGTATTATTATGTTGTGGTCAATTTGATTCTTGAAATTGAGAAGAATTTGTTTGATGTATTAAATGCTCCATTGTTTGGGGCATATCTATATTTACAATTGTTAAGTCTTGTTGGTGTATGATTCCCTTAAGCAGTATGAAATGTCCTTCTTTATCTCCTCTGAATAACTTTGGTTTGAAGTTCACTTTGTCTAATATGAGGATGGAAACCCCTGCTTGTTTACACAGTCCATGTGAGTGACATGATTTTTCCTAACCTCTCACCTTCAGTCTGTGGGTGTCTTTTCCTAGGAGATGAGTCTGTTGAAGACAGCATATTGTTGGGGCTTTTTAAAAAATCAAATCTGCTAGTCTATGTCTTTTGATTGATGAGTTTAGGCCATTAACATTTGGGGTTATTATTGAGATATGATTTGTGTTCCTGGCTGTTTTGATTTAGTATTTTTGTTGTTGTTTTTTGTTTTTGTTTTTGTTTTGTTTGTTTTTTAACTTAACTTAGTTTCTCCTTTGATTGACCTTTCCTTTTGTGTAGTTCCTCCCTTTGCTGATTTTGTTTTTTCCTCATTTCCTTCTCATGGAATATTTTGCTGAGAATGTTCTGTAGTTCAGGTTTTCTAGTTGTGAATTCTTTTAACTTTTGTTTATCATGGAAGGTTTTTATTTCATCTTTGAATCTGAAGTTTAATTTTGCTGGATATAAAATTCTCAGTTGGCATTCATTTTGTTTCAGGGCTTGATATATGTTCTTCCAGAACCTCCTGGCATTGAGGATCTGGGCTAAGAAATCAGCTGAGATCCGAATTTGTTTTCCCCTATATGTAATTTGATTTTTTTCTCTCACTATCTTTAAAACTCTATCCTTATTCTGTATGTTAGCCTTATTGTGGATCTGCTGTGATTCTGTACAGTTGGGGTCTTGTAAGTCTCTTGTACTTGATGTTTCATTTCATTCTTAAGATCTGGGAAGTTTTCTGATATTATGCAATTGAAAAGGTTGTGCATTCCTTCAATTTGTATCTCCAAGCCTTCGTCCATTCTGATAAATCTTAAATTTGGTATTTTCATGTTGTCCCATATTTCTTGGAAGTTGTGTTCATGGTTTCTTACCATCTTCTCTGTGATGTCAACTTTATTTTCAAGAGTATATATTTTATCTCATATTCTGAGGTTCTTTCTTCCCAGTGGTCTAGTCTGTTGGTGATACTTTCCATTGAATTTTCAATTTGGTTTATTGTTTCCTTCATTTTTAGGATTTCTGCTTGATTCCTTTTTATAATTTTTCTCTTTATTGAAGTGATCTTTCACTTCCTGTATTTTTTTCAATACCATCCTTTATTTCAAAGATCAATCTAAGTTTGTATTTTCTAAACTTCATCTCTGATATTTCTTCTCCTGTGTTGTCTATGGATTCTATTGTTGGAACATCTTGGTTTGTTTGAGGCACTTTGTTCCCTTGTTTTTTCATGTTGCTTGTGTGTCTTCTTATCTAGCAGTATGGAGCTAAGACAGTACAGATTCTACTCTGTCGTCTTTTAGTGTCCCTGAAGGCTTCCAGTACCTCATCTTTAAGGGGAAGACCAATATTAACACAGCACCCAATGTAAACGATACACTACCTTAAACCTAATGGTTCCTATGAAGGCATTTACAGTTTTGTTACAATAGACAGAAATTATTGTCTACAATTATTGTCTACAATCTAAACAGTAAATTTGCTAAAAGGGTTTACCATTTCAAATGATGGACAATGAGGGAACAGAAGTAGTGTAAGATGTAATGTTTATGAGGGAGAGGGAGAGAAGATAGAGGTAAAAATTTATAGTAAGAGTGAGGGAGGAATTAATAGAGGATGGCTGTTAATATGAAAGAAGTGAGGAAGAAAATCTAGGGAGACAAGGGAGAGGAAAAAATATGTAGAGTTTTTTTTTTTTTTAAAGTAAAAATGCAGGAATACACAATACACAATAATATATGCCATATATTATTCAGACATTCACTCCTCAGTAAATTGATGCATGAAAAATATTTGGATTCAGAGATGGTAGAGGTGTGAGACAGAGGGCGAAAAAAAAAATAAAGGAGGAAAGTCTCAATGGAAATCGAATGATTGGTTCTGTTGGTTTTCAAAAACGTTCTCTGTTTCCCTTTGCTGATAGGTGGGGTTGTCTGAAGTTTGATGTTAACAGTCCAGTGGGTGATGGACTGGTTGGGTGAGCCAATAGCAAGATGTCCTCACACCCTCTTTCAGTCTTCCCATCTGTTGTAGCTGGTCCTTTCCATCCCTGCACGCTCTAGGACTCACTGAGCTGGAGAGAGCTCAGTTTTCTACAGTTTGTTCAACCTGTGCTCTCTCCCCGGCAAACTGGCCCCTAATCTCTGGCTTTCCACAGGCTTGCAATACTCAGACTGGTCCACGCAAACCCAGCTGCAATCTTATGGACCAGTTTTAGCTTTCCCAGATTCCATCTTGTTGCAGTCCCAATATCTCAATGCCCTTTCAGCTTGCAGAGACCACCAGGGAAGTGCTCACACGAAGGAGCAACCCTGCAAAGAGGCAGCCAGATGGGAGCCACTACCACACCAAGCAGACGGACCCCAGATGCAACCAGACATGCAGGTACCCCAATGTATCTCCAGGCCCTAGCCTGAGTCCTCAGACCGAGGTGGCATGCCCCAAGATGGTGGTGGCAGCACAACAAACCTACAGGTCCTGGGTATTGTCCCCAGATGGCAGCAGCAACATGTAACCAAATCTGCAGGTACTGTGACATTGAACGTCCAGGCAACAGCAGGCAGCAGGCTATCCACTGGCGGTCTGTGGGTGGTCTGCAGGCTAAGGGCAGACTATTGGTGGGTAGACGTTGGATAGTGGGCAATAGGTAGGTGAAAGGTGGGCGATGGGCAGGCAAGAGGCAGGCAAATGGACAAATGGCAGATGATAGACAGCAGTGAGCGATCTGCACTCAAAAAATAGGCTGGCAGGCTGCAGGTGATCATGGTGGACAAATGGGGTAAACAGCAGGGGATCCATAAGTAGCAAAGACTGTCTCATAGAGAAACAGATTTCCCCTGCTTGAATCCCAAGTTTCGGAGTGACAAGGAATGCAGCTTCCCTCTAGTTCGCCTTTTCGTTTATTTATTTATCTATTTGGTTGTAGATGGACACAATGCTTTTCTTTTATTTTTATGTGGTGCCGAGGATTGAACCCAGCGCCCCACATGTGCTAGGCAAGCGCTCTACCACTGAGCTATAACTCCAGCCCAGTTTTGCTTCTTCTTTAGCTCCTCTATTATTTCTTTCTTGACTTTTCTTTCTTTTCTCTCTCTCTCCCTTTTCTTCCCCACTCCTCCCTCTTCCTTTTTTGAAGTCTTTCATTATCAGAACTGATAATGTATTTAATACATTAACTTCTCAACCACAATGCAGCTGCAGGTTCTGCAAAACTATTCTGTGTTTGTTGGTGGGTATTAACTAGACACAGAAAATCACTAAAAATGCTGAATACTATTTTACAACAAACAGGAGCTGGGGGTAGATTGATCCCCAGCACCACAAAATGCAACACACACACACACACGCACAACACCCACAAAATCTTTTAAAACCATTGCAGACTCCAGGTGGGATAGCACAACCCTGCAATCCCAGCTACTTGGAAGCCTGAGGAAGGGGGATCACAGATTTGAGGCTAGCCTCAGTAATTTATCCAGACCCTGTTTCAAAATAAAACAGTCTGGGAATGTAGAGTGACCCTGGGTTCAATCCCCAGCACTACAAAAACAAAACAAAACAAAAAAAGAAGACCATTGCAGAGTAGATAAGATGTAATGGATTACTGAAACAAAATCAAAAGGCAAGTGGAATTGCAGAAGGAAAAACATTAAGCCTCCTTTCTTTGAGGGAGTTTGCCAAACCTGGTGAACATGAGCTACAATTTCATGGCCCTGTGGGATATGGAATAAAGAAATAAAAGGCCAGAGTTACTAAAGGTGAGGAATTATATTAGTTTGCCAGGACTGCCATAATAAAATACTATAGATTGGATGGCTTAAATAATAGAAATTTATTCCCCACAGTTCTGGAATCTGAGAGTCCAAGATAAAGGTGTTGGTAGGTTTGGTTTCATTTCAAGGCCTCCTTCCTTAGCCTGCACATGGTCATTCTCTTTATCTTCACATGGTGTCTCCTCTGTAAATGTATGCCCTTGGTGTCTTCCCCATGTGTCCTAATTTCCTTTTTTATAAGGATGCAAGCCAGATTGGATCAGAGCCCACCCTAAAGTCCTCATTTTAACTTAATCACTTCTTTAGAGGTTCTATGTTCTTTAGAGGTTCTATGTTTGAATACAGTCACATTCTAAAGTATTGGGAAGTTAGAATTTCAACATATTAATTTGTGGAGAGGGAGAAAGGAAGAAACAATTCAGTTCCAAAAAAAAAAAAAGTCTGATATGAAATGATCCCGTAATGCCAGAATCCCTTTAGTGAGGGAGAACCAGAAGTAAACCTGGTTCCCCTGCTGTCACCTGGGGCTGCTTTGGTGATAGGGTGGGGAGTAGGGGAAGTTGTAGTTCCAGATTAGCTCTCACCTGTTGATTTGCAGCCCAAATTCATGTTACCTGTGTGGTTCAGAAAGCTTTAGGAAATGAGTTTAAAATGGTCTAGTATGTTACTAGTTGCTGGACAGGAACAAATGTAAATTCTTTCTGGAAAAAAGATACTATGATAGGCCTCAAAGAATTCCTATTAAGAATTTTGCAAGAAACAAAAAAGCAGCTCATACTGAAAAAGCAAACACACAGACACACACACACACACACACACACACATACACACATACACACACCATGTATTAGAACCAGTATGAAAAATCAATTGCAAAGACTTCAATATTAGAATTTTCAGACATGGACTATAAAATATGATTACCATGTTTAAAGAAATCAAACAGTACTATCTTGAAAGCATTTACAAGGAGCAAGAATTTTTTTAATGTAACTAATCAGATTTGAAATGTAAATGAAACTTGTAGAAATAAAAATAGAAGATTTTCAACTCTTTTATACAAAAGTTACAAACATACAGGAAAAAAAATCACAATGAACACCTATATACTCAGTACCTAGATTCAACAACTATTTACATTTGCCAGTGTTTACTTCTTTGTTTATTTATTTTTGAGTACCAGGGATTGAACTCAGGGGCACTCACCCATTGATCCACATCCCCAGCCCTATTTTTTTTTTTTTTTTTTTCATTTAGAGACAGGGTTTTACATTGCTGAGGCTGGCTTTGAACTCATGATCCTCCTGCCTCAACTTTCCAAGTCTCTGGGATTATAGGCATGCACCACCGTGCCTGGCTTTATTTTTAAATTTACTGAATCATTTAAAAGTAAGTTGTAGAATCATATTTTATCCCTGCATGTTAGAGTACATCTCCTAGAAATAAAAACACTTCTTTCTATTGCTGCAATGTCATTATAATATCCAAGAAAATTATTTGCTAATCCCTCACATAGAGTTCATATAATTTTTGGTTTTCCAAAAAAGGTATTTTAAAACTGTATTCTTTTTTCTTTTTGCAATCAAGATCTAATCTAAGCATCTGGGGAGGCTGAGGCAGGAGGATCTCAAGTTCAATACCAGTCTGGATAATTTAGCAAGACCCCATCCCAAAATAAAATAAAAAGGAGTGGGGATATAGCTTAGAAATAGAGAGCCACTGGGTTAAATCTACAGGACTGAAAGGAGAGAGAGAGAGAGAGAGAGATTTTGAAACAATATTTCTTGGTTACAAGCATCAATAATAAGGGTGGCATCAGTCTTAGATTATATAGACAATTGCTGGGCAGACATCCTCACCAAAGCATATTCTATGTAATGTTGGGGTGACTTTGTATAAGGCTGTAGTTCTGAAAGAATCTCTGTTTTGTGAACAGATTTTGTTATCAGACTTATATGCACGCAGTTCCTCCAGAACATCCTGGATTTATTTATTTATTTTTTTGGTGAGGGCTCGATAAATGTTATCCCATTTTATTCTGACAACCTTCTCAGTATCGACATTTAAATTATTGTTCCTTTCTTTTTGTACTGGGAATTGAATTCAGGGGCTTGTGCAGGCCAGGCAAGTGCCCTACCACTGAAGCATATCCCAAGCCCTTTTTATTTTTTATTTAGAGACAGGGTGTGATAGTCAGCTTTTCATTGCTATGACCAAAATACCTGACAAGAACAACTTAGAGGAGAAAATGTTGATTTTGGCTCATGGTTTCAGAGGTTCCATCCATGCTTGGCTGACTCCACTCCTCTGGGCCCAAGATAAGGCAGAATATCATAGCAGAAGAACATGGTGGAAGAGCATTGCTTAACTCATGGCATCCAGAAAGCAGAGGGAGAAAGGCAGAGGGGTTACAGGGAAGGCGAACCTTTTCAGGGAACGCCTCCAGTGACACCTTCTCCAGTCACAACCCACCTGCCTACATTTACCACCCAGTACAGTAGTTCTTTCAAATTATAAAATCATCAAATGGATTAATCCATCAATTAGGTCACACTTCTCATGATCTAATCATTTTACCTCCTGCATGAATATAGGAGCTTTTAGGGAATACCTCATATCCTAACCATAACACAGTGTCTCACTAAATTGTTCAAGCTGGCCTTGAACTTGTAGTCCTGCTTTAGCCTCTTGAGTAGCTACGATTGCAGGCATGTGCCACTACACCCCACTCAATTTTTAAATTCCATTATGGGAGACAGATGTCTCCAATGACTGCCACTCATTCACTGTTTTCCTGGTATCTAGGAATTTGGAAAGGATAAGTGTTATTCAGAAGAATTCTAGGTAAAGGTAAAATTAGAATAAATGGAAATAGAGGAATATTTCATCATGCCTGGAGTGAAGTTTTATGAATGGAGCATATTCTGTTGACTGCCTAATTAACTAACATCCGTTCCCCTCCTTCCTTCTCTTTAAAGCACTACACTCTGGGGAGGTATCCACCTTCCTCCACAAAGCCATATGCTTTACTAAACCAGTTATGTTTATCTCACATCCCTTGGCACATGGACTGTTTTAGGAACAGAATTGTGACTCAATGCAGACTGATGAATTTTGGAGGAATGTCTCCCAAGAGACTTCGAAGAAATGTTTCCTTTCTTAGTAGAAGAGAGGAGATGCTGTTTTTCCTCTGCATCTTTTTTTGGGGGGTACTGGGGATTGAACTCAGGAGCACTTAACCACTGAGCCACATCCCCAGTCCTACTTTGTGTTTTATTAGAGACAGGGTCTCACTGGGTTGCTTAGAGCCTCACTGTTGCTAAGGCTGGCTTTGAACCCCTGATCCTCCTGCCTCAGTCTCCCAATTCCTCTGCATCTTATTATACTTCAATTTGATGCTTGGAACTGCTGCAGCTATCCTGACATCAGCCTAGGATAGACGAAGAAAAGACAAGAGGGTCAGAGGAAAGTAGAGCTGGATCCATATGGTACTGAACATAGACCTTGCCCTAATTTTCCTTGCTATTTACATCAGCCGATTTGGGTGTAGACCCTACAATATAATGCACCTTTCTGTTCTTCAGTGCTGGGAGTTGAACCCAGGACCTTCTTAATACAAGGCAAGTACTCTCCCATTAAGGTATACTCCCAACCCATCTCCCATTTTTCCTTGTTTTTTTTTTTTTTTTTGATACCAAGAATTGAACCTAGAGGTGCTTAATGACTGAGTCACATCTCCAGCTGGTTTTATTTTATTTTATTTTTTGAGAGAGAGTCTTGCTAGGTTCCTGAGGCTGGCTTTGATTTTTTTTTTTTTTTTTTTTTTTTTTTTTTTTTTTTGCTATGCTGGGGATTGAATTCAGGGCCTTGTGCTTGACGGGCAAGCACTCTACTAACTGAGCTATATCCCCAACCCCTGAGGCTGGCTTTGAACTCACAATCCTCCTGCCTCAGCCTCCTGAGTTGCTAGGATTACAGGTGTGCACCACCATGCCTGGTTCACATCTTTTTCTTCCTTGATTTGAACTTTCAAGATCCACAACTATGTTGTTGGTCAGCTTCTCATTGCTTTGACAAAGTACCTGAGAAAATCAACATAAGGGAGGAGATATTTTATTTTGGCTCATGGTTTCGATCCATGATCACTTGGTTCCATTGTTTCTGGGCCTGTGGTGAGGCAGAACATCATAATGAGGAAACCTGGTGAAGCAAAGCTGCTCACACTAGTAGACAGAAAGGAGGGGTAGGAAGAATGGTCTGGGGACAAAATATACCTTTCAAGGGTATGCCTCCAATTACTTCCTCCTGCTAGGCCCTGCTTCCTAAAGTTTCTACCACATCCCAAGAGCCTATTAGGTTATGAATCCATAAAGTGCCAGCACAGTGGTACATGCTTATAATCCCAGCAACTTGAGAAGCTAAGATAAGGAGGATCATGAGTTTGAGGCTAGCCTTGGCAACACAGCAAGACCCTCAGCAACTTATCAAGACCTTGACTCAAAATGAAAAAGGAACCAGTTTTCAATCCATAAATGAATTAATTCATTCATGAGGTTAGAGCCCTAATGATCCAATCACCTCCCAAGGTCCCACGTCTGAATGCTGCACTGGGGATCAAATCTTCAGCACATGAGGGACATTTAAGATCTGACCCATAACAGGGCCGTCCATTCACATTGTTCTATATGAATGGTGCCCCCTGAAGCCCTAAGTGAATGGTGTACTCAAGTTGTGCAAAGCAGTTCTATTTGAAGCCATTAGGATAAGTCCCTACATTTTCTTCTCAAAGTTGCAAAATTTTGGGACTGGGGATGTGGCTCAAGTGGTAGAGCACTTGCTTGGCATGTGTGAGGCATTGGGTTCAATCCTCAGTGCTACATAAAAATAAACAAATAAAATAAATGTATTGTGTCCATCAACAACTAAAAAAAAAGTTGTAAAATTTTGTTATTTTCATTTAAGTCTTGAAGAAGTATATAATTTGGGCTGGGGTTATACAGTAAGTAGTAGAGTAATTGCCTAGTGTGTGTGAGGCCCTGGGTTTGATCCCTACTACCATAAAAAAATGGAAGAAGAGGAGAAAAGAAAGAAGAAAGTCAGAAGAGAAAGAGGAGAAGGAGAAGAAATATATAATTTTTTGTATCTAATATGAGTTTAGGATCTAATTTTTTTCCGATCCCAGGGTTATCATTTGAATAGCCCGTCCTTTCCTCTACTGATTAGTAATATCACGTCTATCATCTTGTTCGTATATGTTTATGTCTACTTTTGGACTCCCTGTTCTATACTCTATTTGTCTATCCCCCAACATAATATAGTTAATTATTGTACTTTAATAATAATTATTCACTTCTGGTAAACAAGACTTCTACCTTGTTCTTCTACTTCAAAAGTGTCTTATGATTTATTCCTTAGTCTTGAATTTTAAAGTCATCTTATTAAAATGCTTGAGAAACTCAAGAGAAATTTTAATTGGAATTAGATTGAATTTCTTGGTTAGTACACAGAAAATTGGCATCTTTGTAATACTGACTCCTCCCATACATGAATACATATTTATTTCATGCCTATCAAAAAACTTTCATAATTTTCCTCATAAGACCCTGTACATTTTTGTTAAATCTATGCTTAGGTACATTTTCAGTTGGTATTGTGAAATGAACATTACTATTTTTATTATTATTATTATTACCAGCATCATCATTGCAGGGATAGAACCCAGGGTCTTGCACATGCTAGGTAAGCATTTTACCACCAAGCTACATCCTCAACCCTTGAAAAGAATATTTTTAAAATTACAGTTCCAAACTATTGGCTGCTCATGTTTTAAAATGCAATATTGGAAAAAAATACATACATACAGAGGCATTTAAAAAATTGCAGTATTGGGACTGGCACATAGCTCAGCAGTGGAGTTGTTATATAATATGTCCGAGGCCCTGGATAAATCCCAAACATAGTTCCCCCTATGGTTTTAAAATTTTTATTGGTTTATTTTATTTTATTTATTTATTTTATTTTTCTATTTTATTAATTTAATTTATGTTTTATTTATTATTTTATTAATTTAATTTATTTTAATTTTTGGAACTAAAAAACCCAAGGATGCTCTACCACTGAGTCACATCCTCAGCCCTTTTTTGTATTTTATTTGAATACAGGCTCTTGCCAAGTTGCTCGTTAAGTTGCTGAGGTTGGCCTTGAACTTGTAATCCTCCTCAGTGCCTCATTCTCCTAAGCCACAGGGATTATAAGTGTGTGCCACTGCACCCAGCTTGTTTATTGGTTTTATATTGCAAAATATATCTGAACTCTTTTATTGGTTCTAAAGTTTCTCTGTTGATGCTCTTAGATCATATAAATAACCACATGATGCATTATAATGATTCCCCCCCCACATTTAAAAAATTCCTCGCTGGTCATAGTGGTGCACACCTATAATCCTAGTTACTTGGAAGGCTAAAGCAGGAAGATTATAAATTCAAAATCAGCCCCAGCAACTTAGGGAGGCCCTAAGAAAGGCCAAGACTCTGTCTCAAAATATAAAAGGGTTGGGGATGTAGCTCAGTGGTTCTTAACCCAGTTAAGCCCCTGGGTTCAATCCCTAGTACCTGCCCCCCAAAAAAATCCTAAGTATTTTTTTTCTTGTCTTATTGCTGTGGTTATGACTTCTAGTATAATGCTAAATAGAAATAATGGTAGATTATATACTTCTCTTTTTTTGATAAAGCAGATTTAACTCAGGGAGACTTAATCACTGAGATATATCCTTAGCCCTGCCCTTTTAATTTTTTTGAGACAGGCTCTCATTTTGCTAAACTACTAAGTCTGGCTTCAAACTTGTGATCCTCATGCCTCAGCCTCCTGAGTCTCTGAGATAACAGGTATGAGTCACAGTGTCTGACTTTATCTTGTTTTTTAAGTATGATACTGTTTACTGCTTTTGGAATATATATATAGTAGATTTTGTTGTTGATGATGTGTTTTAGGTTATTTACCCAGTTTTGTTAAGTTTTTTAAAGTCTTGTAAATTTTTAAAAAATATGTTTTAGTTGTAGATGGACACAATGCCTTTATTTATTTATTTATTTTTATGTGGTGCTGAGAATTAAACTCAGTGCCTCACACATACTAGGTGGGCACATTAACACTGAGCCACAACCCCAGCAAGTTTTGTATTTGATTTATACCAATGTCTTTTCTGTATCTGTCCAAATAGTTCCTCTTTATTTGTTTTACTATAAATTAAATAGAATTTTTTCTGTAAAAAATTATGCTTGCATTCTTGAACTAAATCCAATTTAAAGTGAATGCATGTATGTATGCATGCAGGTACATGTGTGTGTGTAACTGGACTTCTAAATTTTGGTTTAGTTTAGGATTTTTGCTTTAGTAACCTTAAATGAGGCTGAGGTCTCATTTGCTGTTGTTTGGTTTTGATATCAAGGTTATGCTAGCCTCATAGGATGAGTTATTTGTTCCATTTGTTCTTTGTCTAGACAGACTTATATAAACTTGGAATTGTCAGTTTCTTAATTTTTGTGGAGTTGAGATCATCAAATCTGGTAGATTTAATTTTACTATAATGAATCTACTTTAGTTTTATCAGCTTTGATAATCCCCCCTCCCAGGAAACTGCCATTTATCAATTTCCTAATTGGCACAAAATAAGAAATTAATATTTTCTTATTTTTAAGTTACTGTTATAGCTGCTATATCCTTTTCACAATAGTTTGTGACTTTCTCTTTTTTTTTTTTCTTTGCGGTGCTGGGGATCGAACCCAGGGACTTATGCTTGCAAGGCAAGCACTCTACCAACTGAACTATATCCCCAGCCCTTTCCTCTTTCTTTTTAATCTTATTTGTCAAAATTTTTAAATTTTGTTATTTCAAAGAAGCAGCTTTTGATTTTATGGATCCTCTCTTCTGTATTTTATTTTACTTATTTCTGCTCTTTATAATTTTTCCTTTATATTTCCCTAGATTTATTCTGTTGTGTCTTTATTAACTTCTTGAATAGGTATTGAGGTGTTAATTTCTCAATCTTCTTCTGTAATATAACTATTTAAGGCGATATACTTTCTTTTAAGATTTTGTCAAGACTGGAGTCCACAAGTTTTGATGCCTGTTACCAAGACCTTCAGTTTCAAATTTGTGCCTATCAACTTCTTTTTGCCTCTCTAGATCCACTTATTCTGCTTTCCACCCTGGTCTATGCCCTGTGGGCTGCCTATGTAAACTTTGTCAATAGCTACTGGCAATATCTTCCAGTTGGGGTTGCTAGTGGGAATTCCTGGCAAGAGAAGGAGAACACAGTATTTATTTTGCTGGTCTCTCTGAGACAGCCTCAGCTGGCTTCATCCTTTGACAGAAGGTCACTGTTTCTTGGATAGTGACTTGCTCTACAAACAGATTGGAATCTCTTTTGGGATCCCAATAATCTCTCTCTCCTCCTCCCTTTGGACCTAGAAATTGTGATGGTTCTAGTGTTGCTTGTCCAAGAATCTCTACTGTGCCTTGTGACTCCCACACCTTTTTAAAATTTATTCTTTTATAAATGACTTGGGTGGCAATCTGTTTCCTGTTTGGACCCTGAATGATACATTATTTTTATTTTGTCTTTCATTATTTTTATTGTCTTTTATTTTGTTCCTGAGTTATTTAGAAGTATGTTTCGAACTTTCTAAATATGAGTTTTTAAAAGTTTATTCTTTTTAGAAAAATTTTGTTTTTTTGAGGCAGAATCTCACTATGTAACCAGACTGGCCTTGAACTTGTAATTCTATTTCCTCAACCTCCCAAAGTAGCTAGAATTACAGGGGCACACTACCATTCTTTGGCTAAAGTTATTATTTTTTAAACTTTACCTTACCTTTTTTTTCCCCCAAGTGCTGGAGATTGAACCCAGGGCCTTGTACATACTAGGCAAGCATTCTAACACTGAGCCACATCTCCAGTCCTAAAGTTATTCTTTTTAAAAACTAATTTCTAATTGCTTCTTGGCCTTTTGGCTAAGAACAAATGTATTATCTGTTCTTATCAGTTTAATATGTGATATGTCCTGTCAGAGGACAATATATTAAATGGATTTTTGGAAATAGAAGATGGAATAGGAACTTGCTCTGTGCACTCCACACACGGACCTAGTGTTGCAGTACTTCCAGGAAAAGTACACCCCCTTTGGAGAAATAGAAAAATAAATAAATGTAATTTCTAATTTAATTGATTTGTATTTGAAGAAAATGTTCTGTACTGTAATGATTATTTTATATTCTTCAGATTTGCTTTGTGGCCTTTACATGATCAAATTTTATTATGTTTCATGTGTATTTGAATAGAATGAGTAGTCTATGTTTATTTACTATCATCAGAGATAAGGGGTATGCACGATTGTATGTTTATCATATTTCTTCTTTATAGTTCCAACTCCCCATTTCTTTTCTTTTCTTTCTTTCCTTCTTCCTTTATTTTACTTATTTATATTTTACAGTATTGGGGATTGAATCCAGGCCTCATGCATGCCAGGCAAAAGTGCTCTACCACTGAGTAATATCCCCAATCCTTTCATTTCTTATTTTGAAATAGGGTCTTGCTAAGTTACCCAGGCTGGCCGTAAATTTATAATCCTCCTGCCTCAGCACAATTTGGGAGTCTTAAAATCAGATTTAGAATTAAAAACAAAATCCTGATATAACTGGATGTTACTAATGCTAATAGTAATTAACTGATGTGTAGCTTTGGAACATTTGCCTTAAGTCATTGAATTTTTCCATTATTCAATGTATAGTACTTATGCATTTTAATTTCTTTTCTGAGGACCATCTATTTTTCTTTAAAATACATTTCCCCATGATTTTAGGGATGCACTTAAGTATATTTTCTTGTGATTCTAAAAACCTTTTACATTTTAATGACTCAAATAAAATATTCAAAGTTGTATTCTTAAGTTTCTGCCTTGTTTTCTTTTACTTTATTTAAAAATATCTATGAAAACTCTCCTGGACTTGGAAATGCTACTATCTTTATAACTTGTTTTTTGCCAGAGTAATCTAAAAATCACACCACTAACTAGTTTTTCCATATGACGGAGGTACAGTAGTAAAAGTGTTTTGTTTTTGTAATCAATGCTACATCATTTTATTTGGAACTTGATTTTGCATGGTTGGTTACAGTGACCCAGCCTTAGGGATTCAGGGTTTTAAGAAGGAAATGTCATACTATTTCTTGGTTCTGGCTGTCCCCGCTTCCACTTTTTTCTCTCTGGTTCAAGGATACTCCTGCCTCAGCCTCCCTAGTAGCATGACTACAGGTGGCTCTGCCTTCACTTCGTTATTTAATTTTCCCTAATACTACATTTACCCTTAAGATGTGGCACTTCTCAGAGTAACTCATCTTTCATTGGGCCATTATCCTATGAAGGTGCAAAATATGTCCAGGTGGGGGTGGGAGCAGGGAGACTTAAACTAAACTGAATCTCTTCAACTTTATTCTCAAAGTAGGGAATCATCAGATTTGTGTGTGTGCCTGTTTATAAAAATATTTAAAATTACGCAAGTAACATACTAATATTTTCTTGGTTTAAAAATAAAGGAGGCCGAGCGCAGTGGCACATGCCTGCAATCCCAGTGGCTCGGGAGGCTGAGGCAGGAGGGTCACCAGTTCAAAGCCACAGCCTCAGCAAAAGCGAGGTGCTAAGCAACTCAGTGAGACCCTGTCTCTAAATAAAAATACTAAATAGGGCTGGGGATGTGGTTTAGTGGTCGAGTGTCCCTGAGTTCAATCCCTGGTACCCCCCCCCCAAAAAAAAAAAAAAAAAAAAGGAACCCAAAGTCTCCTTTCTTCATCTCCCTATCATTTTCTGGTCTAAATGTAACCATTATCAGCGTTTTGAGAGCCTTTTCCAGTGTCCTTTCTGTACATTTTCTTTGTACATGACACCTCCTCATTTTATAGGTGAGGAAGCTAAGACTCTGAGGAGTGACGTGTTTGCAAACTTGCTGAAGAAAAGCAGACTGGTTAATCGTTTATTATCAGCCCATTATGTGTCAAACCCGCGCCCAGTGATTTCTTGGCATGAAGGGTTCTGGTGTTTCACTTCTGACTCTGTCGCCACACGAGGTTTAGCCAAGTCATTAATTTAGAGGTTAGTGAGAGAGTACAGGAGTCGTTTCAGGACGAGGATGTAGGATTTGTACTTTGATGGAAACTGCAAGAAATCTAGCAGAGTGCAGCGGAGTTGCAAAAAAGAAAAAAATATATATCGTTACGGACAGTTGGGTCTATTAGTAAAGTTGGTGAAGCTGAAACGCGAAGAATCTATTACGTGCGGAAACCGGAGCTTCCTTCGGAAACTGGAATCAACACTGAGCCTTTAAGGTTGGCCTAGGAACTTTGGAGAGGAAGGCACTAAGTGTTGCAAAGAGATTGCGGCGAGCAAGCTGCACCCAACAGCCTACCCAAAAGCCGAGCGCGCTCTGGGCCGGGGCAAATGCGCCTGCGCGGGTCCCTCGCGACGGGGGCGAGAGGGGCGGAGCATGGGGGCGGTCAGTGAGCCTGCGCAAACCGCGCGGCGAGGTGGGGGAGGGCGGTCCGTGTGTGTCTGTGTTGTTGTTCGGCGGCGGCGGCGGCGGCGGTAAGATGGCTGCCCACGGGGGCTCCGCGGCTTCCTCGGCGCTGAAGGGGTTAATTCAGCAGTTCACCGCCATCACCGGTAAGAGACGCGGTTACCGGAAGGTGGAGAGTGGGGTCCGCGGTGGGCGGTGGGGCTGACCCTAGCTTCCCCTTACCTTCGTGCATTACTCCCTCGGGCTTTACCCACAGCTCGAGTCCTCCCTCCAGATCTAGAGGCGACGACGGCGGCGGGGTCTTGGGTTCAGGCGGGCGACAGCTCCCCCGCGCTCCCCAGTTCCTCGTTCTCCGTCTCCTAGCAATTTGGAGAGAGACCCCCACGCCCCCTGCCAACCCAGACCGGGGTTGGGCCGAGCCCGCCGGTCCCCGCTGGCCGGCGGACCTGGGGGCGGGAGGAGTGGGGGGCCGCACCCGGGCCACCGCCCTCCTCCTCCTTCATCACCTCTTGTGTGTGCAGCCCACAGACAAGGGGGTGCAGTGCATCCTTTCGCTCCTCCTGCCTTTCTTCCCCGGCCAGGTCATTCTCACCCGCGTCCCTGGCTTGCCCTCCCCTTTCTGGGCCCCTCGGAGCCTTCGCGGTGGCCCTGGCGTGTTCGGCCCTCCGGTTTTAACGGCGAGGCCGGTGGGTTCCGCAGAGCCTTTACACATCCCGAGGGGGACGAGCCGCCAGAAACCGGGGGTGTTGACGAGTACCTTAGGGACTGAGGCTTTAAGAGAAGAAAGAGGGGGAACCCCCCAAGCTTAATAGGAAGGTCTGGAGAAATCCTGGGTGGCTTTTCCCACCTCCCCATAATAAAATATGTCATAAAGACCAAGACGATGGCGCCTGAGCCTCCTGCTGATAAAATAGGGATGGCGGCGGAAACTTCTTTGAGAGAAATCTGTTCCTGGGTGTCAGTACCCCCCAAACCTTAGGCCTAGGTTTTTATTTCCCTTTGGACCCCTGCGAAGGGCACACGCAGATCCTCTTACCGCCTGGAGGAAAGGCCCTAAGCCATTCTATGAATTCGCTCTGTCTTGTTTCTCTCTGATGGTGCTGAACTTTTTTTGCATGAGTTATTAGAGGGCGGAGCAAATGATGAAGTTCTCTGTGGAGTGATTTGAGAGAAGAGTACTCCATGTGCCTGAGTTTAATTTTGCCGTTCTAGTTTGTCATTTTGTAAAGAGGTCAGAATGTTAGTTCCCTTTTTTAACATATCTATACTTTCTTCGGTCGTAATTTGTTAAATACAGAGAATATTTCCACTGTTAATTGTCTTAGAATTTGATATGTAGGATCTGGTTAAGTAAACTTTTACGTCATTTTAACCTGTAAGGTTCTATGCAAGTTGCCGTTTTGTAATTAGTTTCGTTTTTTGCTCTGCAACTACGCGTTTGATTCATTGTCTGTCTTGTGGCATGAAATATGACAAGAAGATTGGTAAAGTAAAATTGGGACGATGAGTGGGACTTTTCATAATTTGAAATTTTGTGATTGGATTATTGTATTTAAGATGTAGTGGATTTTCCATTGTCTGACCAAATCATTGTTACTGAAGAAAACTTCAAAATTATTTTGTATATAAATTAATATTGCTGCATTGTTTATTTAGAAAAATCTTTGTAGTGAATACCATAGAGAAGTGAGTATCTTTTTCTTGTGTGTGTGGAATGAGGTGGTTAGAATTGAATCCAGGGCCCGGCAAGTTAGGTAAGCACTATGTCACTGAACTACATCCTCAGCACTTTTAATTTTTTTTGGAATGGGGTACTTGTGACCACTGAGCCACATTCCCAACCCTATTTTGTATTTTTATTTAGAGAACAAGGTTTCACTGAGTTGCTTAACACCCTGCTTTTGCTGAGTCTGGCTTTGAACTCATGATCATCCTGCCTTAGATCCCCTTGCTGCTGGGATTATAGGCCTAGACACCGCGCCCCCTCTAATTTTATTTTTGAGTCAGGGTCTTGCTCAGTTGTCTAGACTGACCTGGAACTTGCCTCCTAAGTAGCTGGGATTACAGGTGTGTGCCACCATGCCTGACTTGAATATCATTATTATTTCTTTAGATTTCCTAGAGATGGTTTAAGTTGCCGTTTATTAATTTCAGTTTCTTAATTCAAAATACTACCCATCAGAAATTCAAATCTTTTTACCCCACATTACTTCTTCTTATGAAACATTTTAAGATACACAAAAAAAACAAAGTGTGGTGAGATAAATAGACTTACTTAATTGTTCTGATTTTTTTTCTGCCTGCAAATCTACACAGCCTGTTTCTTGGTCACAGGCCTCTGTATTGCTGAGTTAAGTTGTAGTCTCAGTAAACAATGATCATCTATCTGAAAGTTTAAGAAGGGAAAATTTCTTAGACTGTTTTTGATGTGTTGTGGATTTATTTCTTTTCATTTCTTTGATGGGAATTAACCCCAGGGCCTCAACACATGCTAAGCACTTGCTCTACCTCAGAGCTACACTCCCAGCCCTCTAAAGGTGAACAGGTCTTTTATTGGGGGGTGGGCCAGGGATTTGAATCCAGGACCTCAGGAATGCTAAAAGTGTGCTCTGCTCCTGAACTATATCCCTAGGAGTGTTGTGAATTCCTATTGATACTTTTTGGGATTCATTTTATGATAGTGATTAACCATTAGAAATACATGATAAACTGGGCAAGGTAGTATACAATTTAGTTCCAGCTACTTGAGAAGCTGAGGCAGGAGTATCACTTGAGTCCTGGAATTGAAGGCCAGTCTGGGTAGTATAGTGAGATCCTATGTCCAAAAAATAATAATACTAGTAATAACAATTATAATCCCTTTGAACTGTTTGTTTTTAGTTGCTGACAGACCTTTATTTGTTTATTTATATATGGTGCTAAGAATCGAACCCATAACCTCATACATGCTCGGCAGGCGCTCTACCACTGAGTTATAACTCTAGCCCGCTTTGAACCTTTTTCACATACCTTAAAAGGAATTTCAGAGGACTGGGGTTGTAGCTCTGTGGTAGAGCACTTGCCTGGCATGTGTGAGGCCCTGGGTTCAATCCTCAGCACCACATATAAATAAATAAAATAAAGGTTCATTGAAAAAAAAAAATTGGGGGGACTTGGCGTGGTGACAGATGCCTGTAATCCCAGTGACTTGAAAGAGTGAGGTAGGAGGATCTCAGGTTCAGAGTCAGCAACTTAGTGAGATTCTAAGCAACCTTGCCGAGACCCTGTCACAAAATAAAAAAGGGCTGGGGATGTGGCTCAGTGGTTAATTGCTCCTGAGTTCAATCCCTAGTACAAAAAAAAAAAAAAGTAGTAGAAGAAGAAAAAAGAAATTTTAGGTGTTCTTCCAAGAGGTCAGTTCTATATACATTTTATTTCATTTTATATATATTTATTTATGGTGCTGAGTATCGAACTTAAGGCCTCACACATGCCAGGCAAGCACTCTACCACTGAGTCACAACTCCAGCCCCCCACATGCATTTTAAATTGCAGTGTTTATGATTAAAAGTATTTGATATTCAGTTGCCGGATGAATTAGACTGACCTTAACAGCTTATACTGTAATTTTCAAAAGGTTTTTTGAGGCTCAGTATTCTGGTAAAAGCAAGTAAGTTCTTCAAAAATGTGAGTCGTACTTTTTTTTTTTTTTTACTAGAAGGCAGAATTGAAAGAGTTTTGATAAATCTTATTTCTCACAAAAATAGGAACAAGTCTCTCCATATAAAATAATATGGTGAGGCTGGGCATGGTGGCGCACGCCTGTAATCCTAGTGACTCCAGAGGCTGAGGCAGGAGTATCACAAGTTCAAAGCCAGACTCAACAACTTAGCAGGCACTTAGCAACTCAGCAAGACCCTGTCTCTAAATAAAATACATTTAAAAAATAAAAGGACTGGGGATGTGGTTCAGTGGTTAAGCACCCCTGATTCAATCTTCAGTACCAAAGTAATAATAATAGTAATAACAACAACAATAATAATAATATGACTAATAATGACTGATTTTTTTTTAATAAAATGTATGTGACAATATGAAGTAACTTTGAAAAAAGGGAAGAAACTAATCCTTCATTCTCACAGTAGCAGTATTCTTATTTTTACTTATTAACTTTCAATTCTGGTTTACATGCTTATTTGCACTGTGGATCTTAGTATTCATAATACAGAATTCTGAAATTTTTGCATAACGTTATATTATAAACATTTTTCTGTAAAAAATCAGACTGATAAGCACGTGGCAAGGGGAATGATGTTCTTAGATGCCTTCAGAGTTATCTAATGCTATGTACAAAAACTGATGCTGTTACTTTATAGTCATACAACATTTTACAATATTATGCAGTTTGATCTTCAGTGATATTCATTGTATGTGGCTTTGGATGATTGTTAATTGCTTTACAGAAGTCATATCAAGTTTCAGAACATGAAGAAAGAATATGCTGCTGCATCTGTTTCGGAAGACAGTTTTTAAATATGTTTTGAATCATGGCAGCATCTCAGCACCAACTTTGGGCTGACATTCAGCCCCACACATAGAAAATGTATATGTACAATCAGAATAATTCATGGGGCAAGAATGAGGGATACATAGATACTGTAGGTAGAAATAACTAACAATCAGAACAATCAGAAAATGGAGACTGGGAAGAGTGTAAGATGTTACTAGGATAGAATTTCATAGAGCTTTGTACATAGTAGGCATTCATATATACTTCCTGAAATTACAGAATCTCATTTGTGGAAGAGACCTCAGTTTAACCTTTACTAAAATAATTGAATGAATGGATATTTAAAAATTAGAAACTGTGTGTGGTATTTGACTTGGTGGCCAATTTCTGTTCTTGTTGTTTTGTATAGTACATTTCTCTTGGGCTAATGTTCTCTTGGGCTATGTATTAGTAAAGGTGGTTACAAGTTTTCTAGATTTTAAAGGATAACTGTTAGAATTTTAAGAACCATTTCAAAAGGTGATTATGAAGTTTGAGAAGAAAGTTAAGGGAGATCATACATACACACCAGGGATTGAACTCAAGGGCACTTAACCACTGAACCACATCTCCATCCCTTTTTTGTATTTTATTTAGAGACAGTGTCTCACTGTATTGCTTAGCACCTCCCTAAGTTGCTGAGGCTCTCTTTGAACTCATGATCCTCCTGCCTCAACCTCCAGAGCTGCTGGGATTACAGGTTTGCACCACCACAATAATGATTTTGAGTTGTAAATTAAATCTTAGTAAAGCATTCAGTATTTATTGGTAGACTGTTATATGGCAGGCATAGTTCAGATCTTAAGTTTACAACCAAGAGTAAGACATAGTGTTATGGTCAGTAAGCTTTAAGGTTAACGAAAATATAAACAACATAAGTAGACATTGTAATACAGTGACTAAAAAGGAGCTAATGTGGGAACACAAAAGAGGGAGATCAAGAAAGATTTCCCTAGTCAGGTGCAATGGCACATACCTATAATCGAAGCTACTCAGGAGGCTGAGGCAGAAGTACCACAAGTTTGAGGCGAGCCTGGACAGCTTAGTGAAATTCTATCTCAACATCAAAAATACAAAGGACTGGGGATGTAGTGCACCCCTGGGTGCAATCCTCAGTACTGAAGGGGGGAAAAAAGGGCAGAAAGTCTTCCCAGAAGAAATAAGATATGTTTTGTTTTCTTTTGGTACCAGGGGTTGAACTCAGTGATACTTAACTAATGAGCCACATTGCCGGCCCTTTTTATTTTTTATTTTGAGGCTGGGTCTAACCAAGTTGCTGAGGCTGGCTCTGATTTTGTGATCCTCCTGTTTCAGCCTCCTGAGTTGCTGGGATTACAAATGTGCTCCACTGTGCCCAGTAGAATAAATTATTTTTTTTTTAAATAGGATTTTTTATTTTGAGTTTTCTTTTTTTTTCTTTTCTTTTTAGTTGTCGATGGGGCCTTTATTTTATTTATTTACATGCGGTGCTGAGGATCGGAACCAGTGCCTCACATACACTAGGCAAGTACTCTACCATTGAGCCACAACCCCAGCCCAATAATTTTTTACATAAAAAAACCTGGAGGAGAGAAATTTCTAGCAGGAAGAATATGTGCAGAGGTGTGGAGGAGAAAGGGATGTATACATACAGAGGTGAGAGAGGAGACAGTAAGTCTAGGGAGTTGGTATTAATTCCAAGTGAATAAGGCATAGCTAGTGGGAGATGAAATAAATGGAACTGAAGGGTTAAACAGGTACCAGATTGAGAAGTATCTTGTAAACCAATTTAGGAATTCTGACTTTTTTTGAATGTAGTATGGAAGGAGTGACTTACTCAAAATTGGTTTTAAGAAAAAGCTACTTGACTATAGTGGTGAAGAGATAAGCACTAGAAGACTGTTGCATTAATCCAAGAAAGATTTTGGTGTCCTGACATAAAGTGGAAGAGAAGATTTCTGAAAGAACTGGGAAGAAATCTAAGGAGTCACAATGAAACTTAGGATTCTGTATTGGACATCTATGGATATAACATGCAATTATGAAGTTCTGGGATAGTAGAAGAGGTTTGGTGAGTTGATTAATTCAATTTTGGATAAGTTAAGGTTCTGCCAGTGGGAACTGTTCAACATGAATGTTTGGGTCTAGAAAGAGGTCTGAGAGATCTGTCATATTGGTGGCATTTAAAGTTAAAGAAGTGGATGACATCTTGCAGGGAGAGTATTGTGAGAAAATAGTAGGCTCTGGGACACAAAACTGAAGGAACATCAACATCTGGAGGACTATAAAGAAGAAAGTAAACAAGAGACCCAGGAGAAACTAATGTAGGAAGTAAGCCAGGAAAGAATGATGGCCCTTCAAACATCAGAAACATGGTGATACCTTATATTGGATAGGCACAGTAGGAAATCAGAAATCCTAGAGGTTCGTTTTGTTTTTTGTTTTGCTCAGGGCTGGAAGATAACGTTAGAAACCATCTTGACTCTTTTCTGAGTTAGATAAAATTGCCAACAGAATTAAACTGACTTAGATATGTCTAGGAGAATACTTATCAAACTTATTTGTAGGAAAGGACCCTTTCCCCTTATTTTAAAATTTGCAGTCTTCATGTATCAGTATTTTTGTAAAATATAATAAAATTAATTATGAAGACATAAAAATAAAAGCCCACTAGATTCAGTCCCTAGCACTGCAAAAAATAAAATAAGGTGTAATTTACATGCAGAAAATTTTTACCCTATTTGTTTTATAGGTTACATAACTTTTTAAAAAATTTTTTTAAATATATACTTCAGTTGTCAGTGGACCTTTATTTTACTTATTTATATGTGGTGCTGAGAATCGAACCCAATGTGTCACACATGCCAGACAAGCACTCTCCCCCTGAACTATACAGCTCCAGCCCCTAGTTACATATATTTTGATAAATAAAACAATCCTTTCACCACTAGCACAGTTGAGATGTAGGACAAGCCTGGTGTAGTGGTGAGTGTCTATAGTCCTAGCTACTCTGAAGGCTGGGTAGGAGGATCACTTGAGCCCATGTGGTTGAGACCAAATAGAGCAACAGCAGGAACCCGCCTCAGGGATAAATAAAAGGAGGATGCAGAACAGTTTCTGCTTCTTTGTAGTTACCCCTACACCTGTAACTTAAATCGTTTAAGTCTGATTTTTTTTTTCCCCTACAATGTCTTAAATGGAATCATAGTGCGTAACCTTTTGAATCTGGTTTCTTTCCTTTAGCATATTGCATTTGAAATTCATTCACATTTTGTGGTGTCTGTAGTTCCTTCCTGTTACTGGTGAATAGTATAACATTTTATGGCTATTTATTTGGTATTGGGGATTGAACCCAGAAGTGCTTTATCACTGGACTACATCCCCAGTTCTGTTTATTTTTTGAGAAAGTGTCTCACCAAGTGGTTGAGGGCCTTACTTAATTGCTGAGACTAACCTTGAATTTGGAATCATCCTGCCTCAGCCTCCTGACTCTGGGATTTAGTTGTGCGCCACCACAGTTATGTTAACTTTATTTATCTGTCCCTCAAATTAAGCAAACTTGTATTGTTTCCAATTTGGGGAAATTACAGATAAAACTGCTAGAAACATTAGTGTGCAAGTACATGAATTTAAGTTTTCATTTCCTTTGGATGCATACCTAGTTTGTTTATTGGATCTTATATGTCTAAATTGCTAAAGAAACTGCCAGATTTTTTTTTAAGAGTCAACCATACCATTTTTCATTTTTAAGCAGTATAGAAGAGTTTTGTTGTTCTCTTCTTGGCAGCACTTGGTATCTTAGGGTGTGCTTTCTTTCTTTCTTTCTTTTTTTTTTTTTTGCCTTTTTATTCAGTGTATAATAGAATCTCATTGTGGTTTTAATTTGCATTTCCCTAGGGGCTATTGCTTTGGGGCATTTTTTCCATATGATAACTTGCCATCTATAATTCTTCTAATCTTCAGCATCTAATTATTAGGTTCAGTGACATAAAATTACTCCATAAGGTTGCTATCAGAGTTTCTAAATACTTGCACTGGAATTTTCTGGTTTTTTTTTTTTTTGTTGTTGTTGTTTTGTTTTGTTTTAACTGTTTGAGGACCACACTTTGGGTAACACTAGTCTAGGTATAATGGCAGATCAGGGACCAGAACTTCAGTGCCTTTATTCCTAGGCTTATGCATTTTTACTGTGTCACTGCTTCCCAATCTCAGTAGGTTTTTTTTTGTTTGTTTGGTTTTGGTTTTTAAGTTGTAGATGGACACTTTTTTTTTTTGTCTTTATGTGGTGCTAAGGATCGAACCCAGTGCCTCATATGTGGGAGGCAAGCGCTCTACCACTGAGCTACAGCCCCAGTCCAAGTAGTTTGTTTTTGATCCATTGAATATTGCTTTTTAAATTTAACACTTAGCTGCTGGGTGTGGTAGTGCATACTGTAATCGCGGCAGCTCTGGAGACTGAGGCAGGAGGTTTTCAAGTTCAAAGCCAGCCTCAGAAAAAGCTAGGCACTAAGCAACTCAGCAAGACCCTGTCTCTAAATAAAATACAAAAAAGGTCTGGGGATATGGCTCAGTGGTCTAGTGCCCCTGAATTCAATCCCCAATACAGCCCCCCACAAAAAATTAATCCCTCGCTTTATCATTTCATTTCCCTTGGACTTAATAAATTTAGTGCTTTGTGTATACATTTTTTTTATTAAAAATCATAAGTTTACATAGGGCAATGTTGTTTGATTCATTCTGTTATTTTTCCCTTCCCCCACCCCTCCCACCCCTCTTTTCCCTCTATACAGTCCTTCCTTCCTCCATTCTTACCACCCTCCTTATCCCTAACCCTAAACCTAACCCTAATGCTAACCCCACCTACCCCCCATTATATGTCCTCATCCGCTTATCAGCGAGATCATTCGTCCTTTAGTTTTTTGAAATTGGCTTATCTCACTTAGCATGATATCCTCCAATTTCATCCATTTGCCTGCAAATGCCATAATTTTGTCATTCTTCATGGCAGAGTAATATTCCATTGTATATATATGCCACAGTTTCTTTATCCATTCATCAACTGAAGGGCATCTAGGTTGGTTCCATGTTTTGTGTATACATTAATTTTTTTTTCTGTTCTTGAAAACTTAAAAGCTTGCTAAGTGAAGACATAAAAGTTTCCAAATATTTCTTAGTTGCCACTCCCTTTTCCTTTGTGTATAGTTATAGTTTACTCTGTTACTATTGCTGGGAGAAATATGGAACCAAAAAGTAACCCCTTTGTGTCCCTTTCATTTCTATAAAGGAGTTGAAAAAAAATAAATCTGTGACTGCTACACTTTGCTTCCTTGATTGTAGTTAAAAGACATCCTCCTTTTGACACTAATAGTAATATAGTGTATAGGCATAAGGAACTATTAAAGTTTGTACTATCTCTTGACTCTTCCTTGCAGCTGTGTTAGACAGGGACTGCGTCATAGGTTTGGGGCTGTTTCCTGTATCTAGCCATTAATGAAGAAAAGGGTGTAAAGGAGACAACAGCAAGGAAATGGCCACTCATAAATTGTGTGCCATAAACTGAGTTAAATATGCCATTCAGTACCATTAGTAAGCTTAAAATAGATGGAAGAAAGAAAGCTAAAGGATAGATAAAGGAGCACATTTGGTGACTAACAGGATAATGGGATTCCTGCCATAGATTATAGATTACTAAGTGAATTAAGCTATCTTTTTGTTACCTATAAATTGGGAATTCATAATAAGCCCATTTTCACAAGTTTGTTTGCAAACTTGTTTTATTAAACCCTCCTTAAAAGGTATACTTTAATGATAAAATAGAAATCTCAATTCTTCATTCTTTTTATTTTTGGGGTGCTAGTGATTGAACTCAGGGCTTTATGCTTGCTAGGCAAATGCTCTACCACTGAACTAAGATCCCAGAAGCCCAAGTTTTTATAACTGACCCATTAAATTGTTATTACTGGCACTGCGGGGAATAGCTTATTGGTAAGGCACCAGCTCAGGGTCATGGGTTTGATCTCTAGCCCCTCCCAACCCCCCAAATATTATCACCTTTGGGTTTATAGATAAAATTTGCCTTTTAAGACTTATAGACAGGGTTGGGGTTATAGCTCAGTGGTAGAGGGCTTGCTTAGCATGTGTGAGGCACTGGGTTCAATCCTCCTCACCACATAAAAATAAAGGTATTGTGTCCATCTATAATTTAAAAACATTTTAAAAAGACTTCCAGTCATTAAGAACTACCATACTGGAGCCTTTACTTATCTTTTGGTTAGCTTCTGTTTCTAAAACAATATACTAAGAGGCACAACAACTGATACACTATGAATGACTGATTATGCCAGAACAGATGCTAAGATGATTTCTCTTTATTTAAGATATGGTACACTTTGCTTTATGGGCTTCTTTTCTAAAACTACCTTTCTTTAATCTTGCCAAGGCTTAGCATATGTTTCCTTAAAAAAAGAAAAAAAAAAAATTGCAGAGTCTGATGGCTTCTATTCACAGCTACTGGGGATACTGAGGTGGGAATATAAAACCCCAGGCCTCATGCATGATAGGCAAGTGTTCTACCCCAGAGTCACATCCCCAGCCCACCCTTAGTAACTCTAAAGATGAAAATCATTCTGTCAAATTGTCCACAGAGGTATAATAGAACCATCCCAAGATGTGCTGTGGATTGTGTCGGTTCTAGCATTAAATGGATGAGGGAGAATTATGGACCAGATGGCAAAAGGTCTCTCCTCATCTTAATTTTGGACCCTGAGTATTGACACCCTCTGCCCCAAAATATTACAGTTGTTATTTTATTATGGTTTTGTTATTTTTGTGTCTTGAAATCTTATAAGAATTCCTTTTAATAAATTGTATTTTAATCTTTGGTTCTACTTGGAAATTTTGGAGTACTTACAGATTCTTGTTACTCCGTTTTCTGTTGCTTTAGTCTGTCACACTGGAGTGGTGTTTAGTTGATACAGATTTCTTTGGTTCAGATCCCTTTCATGTATCATTTCATCCTTTATCTGTAACATTCATTTTTTAAAAAAAATTTTTTTTAGTTGTAGATGGACATAATACCTTTATTTTATTTATTCTTTTTTTAATGTGGTGCTGAGGATTGAACCCAGTGCTTCACACATGCCAGGCAAGTGCTCTACCACTGAGCTACAACCCTAGAAATGTAACATTCACTTTTTAATAGTTCTTTTGTCCCCCAATAGTAGGATTTGAGCCCAGGGGTGCAGTAGCTGAGATTACAAGCATGGGACATTGTGTCCAGCTGGGTTTTTTTGTTTGTTTGTTTGTTTAATGAGTGTTTAACGTGAGAGAGACATAGATTCATAGCATCAGATGAGTAAGAAAAATAAACTTGATTATCCTGTTCTGTTTACTGTCTGACAAAATGTCATTCTCCATAACCTACATATGAATAGTCACATTTTATGCTATATGTTTTTCATTTGTTGTTTATGTATAGCTTGTATACCACATGACCTTGAACAGTGTATATTTTTTAAGAGCTTATTAATCCTTTGTCAATTAAGAACTGCGCCAGGTTCTTTTATGTCATTTTTTCTTAATCTCCACAAGCACTTCATGAAGTTGGTGATTACCCATTTTATAACTGAGGGATCTCAGGCCTTCAGAAACTAGTAATTTACTCAAAGTCACACAGCTACTCAATGACAGAACTAGGATTTATACTCAGGTTTATCTGAGTAGTTCCTAGGCTCTTGATATCTATACCGTATTCCTTAAACTGTGTACAGAAGGAAATATGAAGAATGTTTTCTCTTTATTACTAAGCACAGGACTGGACAGAAGCAAAAATTTGATATATTTTAACTGCTTGGTGTCTTTCTATCCCCAGGTACTTGGTGTATTTTTGATGCCCTAAGTTCATCCTGTGTGGCACTTAATTTAGGTGTTACTTACCTCTTCCTCCAAAGACACTTGACATGCTAAAACTACTTTAAGTTGTTTAAATTTCTTCTTCAAATTTGTATTCTCTATATATCAAACCTTAATTCATTATTACTGGCTTTTAGGAAGGAGCAGTATGATTGGATTAATTCAGGTAGTGAAATGATTGATACATTTTACTCTTCAGTTAGTGCTTATATTTTAAATAAAATGTTTTTCCCAATTAATGTCTTAATTGATAATATTTTAGGCAACATAATAAAGTAAAGAAAAAATTAGGCAGTTAGGGAAGGCTTTTGAAATAGACCAAAAGGTTGACAGATCTATTTGCTCGAAGATTAGCTTAACAAATTCCTGATTTTCATAGTGTCATTTATTTCATATCGATGGCACTGGCATTGGAGTTTCAGTAGGAGTAGGGTGGCAGAAAGGGAGACAGTGACAGTTCTTATGCATTGGGCATTTTTGTTGAAATTTTTATCAACAAATAAATTTCAAAATGAGAGCCAACAGTATTAAATGTTTTTATAGTAGTGCCATCAGCATGTTCTTTGTGCATTTTGTGGTACTTCAGGGCTGTGTGAGCACTTAGGCAAGAACCAAAATAGTATAAATGAACTGTCAATTATCTAAAAGGAGTTAAGAATTGGTAGATTCCTTGAGCAACTGGTTTTAGAGTTTATTGGGAGACAGATGTTAATGCTTCATCTCTGCTAGAACAGGCAGCCACAGTAATCTACTTTCAGAAATGCTAATAACTTTCAGAAGCTGCTGTGTAGTTAAGTAAATTAAAATGACAGAGTGTAGTAGATCCTAAACTTTTCTTTTTTTTTTTTCTTTTGCCGGGGGTACTAGGATTGAACCAAGTGCTTTACCACTGAGCCACAATCCCAGCCCTTTATTTTTTATTTTGAGTTAGGGTCTCAGTAAGTTGCTTAGGGCCTTGCTGAGTTGCTGAGGCTGGCCTTGCATGAGGTCCTCCTGCCTCAGCCTCCCAAATTGCTGGGATTGCACTAGGCTGAACACTGAATTTTTAGGTTGGCGTTTAAAAAGTACAACATAGTATAATTGGAGACATTGTAAGAACATTAGGAAAGCATTGAAACAAAGCCTTAACTTTTAAGAATAAGGATATGGGAAGTTGATTATCAAACTTGTGTTGTTTTGCCCCTGAGAATTTGTATTTAATTACCTGACATAGGTTGGCTATTGGGCTATTTGAACTCTTTTTCCTCAAAAAATTTATATTTTTATTTCAAGATTTCTCTTTCCTTCTTCTCCCTCCTTCTGTCTTATTCCTTCTCCCCCCTCTGTTCCTGCCTACATTCCCTCCTTCTTTTGCTAGGGATCAGTCCCACAGTTTCAAGAAAGCTAAACATATGCTCTGCCACTGAGCTGGGCCCAGACAAGAGATTTCATTTTATATAGTGTTTTCTGAAGGTGAAAATGTAAATTTGTACATACTACAATTTGAGAATTTTTGTTTCAGTTTGAATGCGTACTTAGAGAGAGGTAACTGGAATGAGAAAATGAGAACTGGGCCATTCCATTGAGTTTTTAGTTTGTAAGATAGAAGAGCTAGCAGAAACAAGAATAGAGTTTAAGACACCAAAAGAAAGTATGTACCTATTGCTCCATCTACTTTAGGGTGAGGCAAGGAGGTGGGGAAAGGTCCAGAACTTAACAGAAAGCTGGGTATTTAGTATGTTGTCAGGAAAAAATGAGAGGAATGATTTGACTGATACCACTATCCAAATCCTGCAGATAATGGTTTTGTGAAGTACCACCAGCGGACCTATTTACCACATGTAGACCATTGTGGCTGGAGGAAACAGTATAGACTTGAGAGCAGAGGGATATAAAATAGGAGAAGTAAATAAAGGTCAGATTTTGTATGTAATTTAAGAGAGATTAACTTTTCCAGTTAGCAGTGTATAACTGTTAAAGTAGGGGAGATAATCAATTAAATTATTTTATAGTATAGAGAATATATCAGTGAGGAGCCTGACCAAGAGCAGTGAGGTGCAGTAGTTCTTGAAAGTCGTGTTAGACTGTAGCAGTGAGCAAAGAGAAGAGGTAAGGTGGGAGTGGTATTAATCAGATGAAACTGTAGGATTTATTGGTTGACAGATGGCATGTTCACACTTGAGGGAGAAAGAAGAGTAAGAAAGTTTCTTAAATTGAATAATATATGAACCCTTTTTAAGAAAAAAATCTCCTTGTTCCCATGTAGCTTAAATTATCACGTATGCCCACATATAAGAAATCCCAAATATATGTCTAGTGTTTTGTTTTTCCTCTGTTCTTGCATAGTAGTCAATACAGACCACCTCTTTGTGAAAAGTATGAGGATTTCTCCTTACCAGCAAGCAAGCAATTTTATAGCTGCCTATATCAAGCTTGTCTTCTAATCCAGTTCATTTCCTGGATTGTACCTGGAGACAGTGTCAGATCCCACAGGTTGAGACTCAGTCCCCAAGACTGCCCTGTCTTCTTTAGATGCCAGTTGCAAGCCCCAGGTTGTTTTTACCTGTCTGTGCTTTTGACTGACTGTATACATGCCCGCCCCCCTTTTCTGATTCAGTTAATTTGCTCTAGCAGCTCACAGAATGCGAACACTTAAGTTTCCCAGTAAAGGATTATTTCAAAGGCTTCAGATAAAGAGATACATAGGGAGCGGTATGGAGAAGGGATGTGGAGCTTCCTTGCCCTCTCTGGGTACAGCATCCTCCAGGAACCTAACTTATTTGTCTATGCAGAAACTCTCTGAATCCTATGTTTTCTGTTTTTTAAGTGGAGACTTCATTACATAAGTGTCATTAAATCCTCAGAAAGTGGGGATCATTTTAACCTTCAGTCCTTCCTTCTCTTGAGGTTCAATAGGACTGAGTCTCAGTCCTCTAATCCCACCTTCATCTTTGGGGAGAGCAGCCCCCATCTTGAAGCTACCTTGGGACTGCCAGCCATTAGTCATTTCAGTTGAACACCAAAAGACACTTAGCACCAAAGATTCCAAGAATTTTAGAAATTGTACTCCAGAAAAGATGTAGAAGACCAAATATATATATTTGTTTGTTGGTTATTACTTTTTAAACTTTGGGTTTTCATTTCCCAGAAGAAAAGAATGGAAGAAAAAGAGGTTTGATCTTCTGGGAAGAGTCTCTGGGACTCACTCCTTCTATTTTGTCTTTTCTTTGAAGATTCTTTAGAGATTCTCCATTGCAGTTGGACAGATGTGTCCTACTGCAAGTATGACAGCCATCCAGGAGAAAAACATTCCAGTTCTCCAACCCTGTCACATATCATGTCATGCCACCATCATTGAAGAAGGAAGGAGAGCCAAATGTCAAGACAGGCTGAGGGGGATCACTCAGGCAATCTACAGAATCCTCACCTTTAAACAAGCAAGCCATGTATTTGTTGATCACCTGTATATCTTCTTCTGTGTCTGTCCAGTTCCTTAACCCATTTATTGATTGGGTTGTTTGTATTTTTGGTATAAAGTTTTTTAAGTTCTTTATAAACTTTGGAGATTAGTGCTCTATCTGAAGTGTGTGTGGAAAAGATTTTCTCCCACTCTGTAGGCTCTCTCTTCACATTATTGTTTTTGCTGAGAAAAAGCTTTTTAGTTTGAATCCATCCCATTTATTGATTCTTGCTTTTATTTCTTGCCCTCTGGGAGTCTTGTTAAGGAAGTCTGGTTGTAAACCAACATGATGAAGATTCGGGCCTACTTCTTCTTCTGTTTGGTGAAGGGTCTCAGGTCTAATTCCTAGATCCTTGATCCATTTTGAGTTGAGTTTTGTACAGGGTGAGAGATAGGGGTTTAATTTCATTTTACTGTATATGAATTTCCAGTTTTGCCAGCACCATTTGTTGAAGAGGCTATCTTTTCTCCATTGTATGTTTTTGGCACCTTAGATTTCATCTAACTCCAGTTAGAATGGCTATTATCAAGAATACAAGCAATAATAAGTGTTGGCATGGATGTGGGGAAAAAGGCACATTCATACATTGCTGGTGGAGTTGCAAGTTGGTGCAGCCACTCTGAAAAGCAGTTTGGAAATTCCTCAGAAAACTTGGAATGAACCCGCCATTTGACCCAGCTATTCCACTCCTTGGTTTATACCCAAAGGACTTAAAATCGGTATACTACAGTGATGCAGCCACATCAATGTTCATAGCAGCTCAATTCACAATAGGTAGATTGTGGAACCAACCTAGATGCCCTTCAGTTGATGAATGGATAAAGAAACTGTAGTATATATACACAATGGAATATTACTCAGCCATAGAGAAGAATAAAATTGTGACATTGGCTGGTAAATGGATGGAATTGGAGAATATCATGCTAAGTGAAATAAGTCAAGTGCAAAAAACCAAAGGCTGAAAGTTTTTTTCTGATAAGTGGGTGATACATAATGGGAGAGGGGTTGGGGGGTTGCAAGAGAACAATGGAGGAACTTTGGATGGTGTAGAGGAAAATGAGGTGGCAGGGTTGGGGAAGGAAAGATAATAGAATGAAACAGACATTATTATCCTATGTACATGTATGACCTGATTACCTGAATGGTGTGAATCTATATTGTGTACAACCATAGAAATGAAAAGTTGTACCCCATTTGTGTACAATGAATCAAAATGCAGTCTGTAAAAAATAAAAAAAAAAAAAATGCTCATGTAAAACAAAACAAAACAAAACAAAACAAAAAAATCCAAGAGAGATTCCCATGGCAAATAAAGGAAAAGAAAGTAAGCAACCTCCCTCCACCCCTGATTAAGAAAGAAAGAGGCAAAAGGAAAAGGGAAGAGAGTATAGAGGAGCCACAGGGCTAGTTCAAGACATCCCAAATATATTTTTAACAATATTAAATGTATTTATCCAGTTCCCCCCCAAAATGGTGTTTTTTCATTTTTTGTTTTTATGCTAAGATACAGAACAAAATTTACCATTTTAACTATCTTAAGTGTAAATGTCAGTGGTATTAAATATATTAACAATGTGAAGTTATCACTACTGTTTAAAGTTGTTTTACAACTTTTCTGTTATAAAACTAAAACTATAGCAGTTAAACAAAAATTTTCCATTCCTCATTCTTGCTTCCCCCAACCCTTGGCAACCACCATTCTATTTTCTTTTTGTTGTTGTCATTGTTTTTGTTGCAGATGGACATAATACCTTTATTTTATTTATTTTTTATGTGGTGCTGAGTATTGAACCCAGTGCCTCACAGGTGCTAGGTAAGCATTCTGCCACTGAACTACAACCCCATACCTCAGCCTTCTGCTTTCTGTCTCTAAAATTTTGACTACTCTAAGTTCTTCACATAAATGGAATTAGTATTTGTCTTTGTCCTACTGCTTATTTCACTTAGCATAATGTCTTCAAGTTTCTTCTATTGCAGCATGTCAGACTTTCCTTCCTTTTTAAAGGCTGCATGATATTTCATTGTATGTATAGACTGCATTTTACTTATTCATCCATCTGTCAGAAGACAGTTGGGTTGTTTTCATGTTTTAGTTACTGTGAATAATAGTGCTTGAAAATGGATATACAAATTGGGTGTGGTGGTGCATGCCTATAATCCCATCAGCTTGGGAGGCAGAGGCAGGAGGATCACAAGTTTAAAGCCCAGCCTCAGCAACTTAGTGAGACACCCTGTCTCAAAATACAAAATAAAAAGGGCTGGGGATGTTGCTCAGTGGGAAAGTACTCCTGAGTTCAATCCCTGGTATTGAAAAATAAAAGAAAAAAAGAAAGAAAAAACTCATATTATCACTTAAGAAAGAGGTAAGTTTTCAAAAACTGGATATTTGAACTAAGGAAAATAAGATTGTGGTACCATCATCAGGCATGTGTCTGAGTGGTTAAGCATTCCTGGATTCACTCCCCAGTACCAAAAAAAGAGAAAGTGGCTATACAAATATTTGAGATCCTGCTTTCAGTTCTTCTGGGTATATTCTTAGAGGTTAAAGTTCTAGACATATATGGTAATTTTACTTTTAAATTTTTTAGGTGCCGCCATCCTGTTTTTCATGGTGGCAGTACCATTTTACAACCTAACAGTAGTGTACCAAGGTTTTGGTTCTCCTCATCCTCCCCAACGCTGTTTCTTTCTTTCAATAGTAACTATTCTACTGGATGTGTGAAGTAGTACCAAAAAAAGGTTTTTGGCTAACATAAGCATGTACATTTCTAAGACTAAAATGAGTAGATGCTTTTTTTTTTTTTCTTTTGGTAATGTTATTTATTGATTTAAACTTAAATTGCACAGTATTGCATATTGGTAGTTTTTTCCACTCAAGTTTCATGAATTTTTTTTTTTTTTTTTTTTTTTTTTTTTGGTGGGGATTTGAACCCAGGGCCTTGCGCTTGCGAGGCAAGCACTCTACCAACTTAGCTATCTCCCCAGCCCCAATTTTTTAAATTTACATCTTAGGTTTGTGTTTTTGTCATCTGTCTGAAAAGTTGTAGCTTTTCATAGTCACCTGACAATTTTTGGGGACATATTGGTTTTTACTGGTTTTAAGTCGTTTGAGATATAACCACTTAAAAATTTCTATGTGATGCTTTTACTGAAAATTTTGTCATAAGCCTATTTATCCCAAGTACCCATTTGCTATTTGTTTTCACAGTGAAACTATATTGCTTTATCAATTTAATTTAAATTATAAATACTTACAAAATATATATACACAAATATAAGTACAAAGTTTAAAAGATAGAGAAAGATTGCCCATGATTCTGGCTCCTCTCTCCCTGATGTTACCAGTGCCTGGGTAGGGATTTCCAGGGGGTCCTGGCCCATATTCTTGGCATCCCAAACAAAGACTTGAGTGGGATGTGTGAGGTTGGCAAGTAAAGCAAAGATTTATTGAAAGTGAAAGTACACACTCTGGAAGAGTGGACTGAGCTACATAGTACACAGTGGGGCTTGCTTTTATTAAGCTGTGCTAGTGTGTTGGGTGGGGCTGAGGTCCCTAAGGGCAGTAAATTCTCTTCTACCATGCCCTGTCTCTTACCTAACACTGGTGTATTATCTCTTGAACGTAAGCACTATGAGGTAGCTCTAAGTGAATTTATTAGACATTGATCACACATAAGCACAAATATAAAGCTAGGTGCTGGGTATGCAAACATAAGAAAACCAATCCATGTGTTCAAGATGCTTCTACTTTATGCTCCATTTGTGTACAATGTGTGAAAATTCATTCTGTTATGTAGAACCAATTAGAACAAATAAAAAAATTTATATATATTGTAAAATAAATCATACACAAATACAGCTATGCAAGAAGTGTAAATGATCAGGAAGTGAATTCTTGTGTACTCACAACTCAATTTAAGAATTTAAACACTTTGGGTACCAAAAACAAATGCTTATATTTTTTTCAGAGAAGCCAGAAAGTAAACCAGCATTTATTGCTTAGCAGTACATCTTGGATATACTAAAACAGTATAGGGTTGGGGACTAGGAAGTATTTTAGCATTCATAATGACAAAGTAACACTTCTGGTGAGTCTCAGTAAGCCTGAACTAGATGAGGAAGAAAGGGCATTCCAAGCATCAGACTTAGTTAGACTATAGTATAGATAGAGAAGAGGAGAGGCAAGCAATGCCAGAGAAATAAGCTGAGATCTCATCATAAAGGACTTTCCAGGTCATAAAGACTTTGGAATTTATAGTGTAGGTGTCAGGAGAGAGCCATTAGGAATTTTAAACGAGGGTGTGTGGCAGGTAGATGATAGAACCACAGTAATATTTTGGAGTACATGCTAGCAGCAAGGTGGAAGATAGAATGATGATCAGTTAGGAGCCTGTTGTAATCAGGTATGAAGTGTTAAGGACTTGATCTAAAGTCTTACAGGTAGTAGGAAATTGAAAGCAAATGAGAGGTACAGGAATAGAGTCAGCACTTCAGTTTCTCACAGTAAGGCTAAAAGGTTGACAAGAGGCTCAAAATGAAATGAAATTGGACTTCCAGATAGTAGCTTTAATTTGAGCCTTCACCTTGGTGAAATCTGCCTACACTGAATGGTTTTGAACTTCCCTTTTTATAGCTACATAGGGCATAAGAAACAAAGCTTGGGACCTTCCAAGGGAAAGGAGTTTAAAAGGAGATCCTTCCCCTTCTTGAGGCTGAGATTTAATGTTTCAACCGTGGGGGGGTGAGGGGCTCATTTATAGGGATAGATATCTAACAAGGTTTGTTGTAGAATAACATTTTCCCTGTGGTCTTGAAAAGCCTCCAAGTCAAGAATGTATTTAAAATGGTCTCTTGTTTTGTATTAGTACCTATGGGCACCTTGCAAAATCTTTGAAATCCTCTTAGGAGGGATGAACTTTCAACCCAGGCTTCAAAAATCCACAGATTAAAATTCCAAGGCATACAAGATCAGTCAAAAAATAAAAAAATAAAAAAATAAATCACAAATCCTGAAGAAACCTTGGTGCACACTGTGAGAACCAGAAAGAAGACAGTGACCCATAGAGACTGTAAGAAGTTTATCTTGTGTCTTAATAACAATATTTGTTTGATTAATATGCTTGAAGAAATGAAAGATTGAAATAGAAAAAGTTAAGGGTCTCTGAAACATGATGAAGTAGATAAGGAAATAGAAATAGAACTTCTAGTTATAAAAGATTAAATGAAATTAAATAGATGGATAGATTGGCACAGCTAAAGAGAGAATGTGAAATGTAGAAAGTAACCATGAATGCAACATAGAATGATAAAGAGATAATAAATACATGCAAGAAAGCTTGAGACAAAGGCAGAGTGCAGATTTCTAACATAACATTTATTTGAGTTCCCAGAAGGATATATGGTTCAAGGGGTGAGGCAGTGGTCAAATGACTGAAGAATTTTCAGAATCGATAAAAGATAATTTATAGGTGGTGGAAATCCACTGAATCCCAAGGAGGATAAGTAAAATTAGCCCCAACAAATCAGAGTGAAGCAGACAAGAAACAGGTCACAGAGGAATCTTAAAAGTAGCTAGAAAGGACCAACAGATTACTATAAAACTCTTTTCCTTTAGTCTGACAGCTGATTTCCCAATAAGAACAACAGAAGCCAGAAGACATTGGAATGCTATCTTCAGTGTAATGAGAAAATAGCTGTCAGCTTTGAAATGACATACTTAATAAAGCCATCTTGTAGGAATGGCGGCAAAATAGACATTTTCAGACAAAAACTTAGAAGAGCATTTACCACCATCTGAAGGAGATTCTAAGGGACATAATTCAGATAAAGAACATCCCAAATGGAAAGTTTGAGATACTATAGTGACCACAAAGTAGTAAATCAAATGGATGCTATAATTTACATTGTTATTATACATTTATGTTGTTTCCAATTTTTCATTATTAACTGAAGCTACTCTGGACCTACATAGAGATGTTTACGCATATACATTTTCCATAGATTTAGTTTTTTTGACTACGAGTGCACATCACTAAGTCAAAAAAGGAGTATTTTTTATTCTCAGTACATATTGTTTTCTTAAAGGTCTTTACTAATTTACATTTCATTTTAACCAACCACGCTGATTTTGCTTACGGATCAGTATTAGTGCCAGTATTAAATGATAAAAGATCCTTATTTCTTTCAGATTTTGATTTAGTTATATGTTTTAGACAAAAATGACCCATCTCAATTTTTTCTTGCTTGTATGGTATTAAAAATGCTTTGTAACAAATGCTAACTAGAATTCTTTCTTTTTCACAGAAACTATTTCTAACTTTCTAGAACGATGTTTTTAATTTTTTAAATTTTTTTTTAGTTTATTAATTAATATATGCTTAGGGCATTTAAAGAAATGGCAAATGAATGCTTTATTTAGTTTTCATTTTACTGTAAAAGATGAGTATTTTAATGCTGCTACATTCTCTTCTAGTTCTGTATATTTCATACCAGCCAGTCACCAGTGTAGAAATAAACTTATTTTAAAAGGTCATTCATTCTAAAAGGGAAAAGGATTATTAATTTGCTTGACAATTCTGTATTTTAATAAAAGCTGAATGAAAGAAGGTATCTTTAAAGCTTTTTCCCCCTCCCTGTCCTTTTGCTATTTCAGGTGCAAGTGAAAGTGTAGGAAAACATATGCTTGAAGCCTGCAACAATAATCTGGAGATGGCAGTCACTATGTTTTTGGATGGTGGAGGAATTGCTGAAGAGCCCAGTACCAGTTCAGCAAGTGTCTCCACTGTCAGACCACACACAGAGTATGAATTTATTTTTTATTGTTAGGAGCTACCCCTTGCCTAAGTTAACTAGTTGCGTTTTTATCAAAATTAGGTCATTTTCTGGTCTTGGAAAAAAAATTAAGGTTGGAAGCATCTGAAAAAGTATCAGGTGAAAATTTTTGTATTTATATACCTCGAATTCTGTAGAGCACTGTCATGTCTGTTTTTTAATTGTCTCTTAGTCGATCAACTATGTGGTCTTCACATAAAGTCCTAGAGGCCAGCAGTGGCATGGTGGAGGGTGAAGCTTCCAGACTAGGATTGGCCTGTCGCCTGGAGGCAAGGCTTGAATGCCTCACAATAGCCAAAGGGCAGGTGGGGAATCTTAACCAGTGAGCAAGCCTGAGCTCAGTAATTTTTCTGACCACACAGCAGTTAAGCAGCAGAAATAGAAGTCTGGTAAAACTCATATTTCCCAATTCTGGATTTTCTTACATTATTCCAAGAAAGTGAGTTGCTATGAAAAATTAAAAAAAAAAAAAAAAATTCTGGGCTGGGGTATAGTTCAGTGGTAGAGTGTATGCTAAGCATGCATGGGGCCCTAGGTTTAATCCCTAGCACTTTAAAGTAAATTTAATTTACTTTGAAAAAAGAAAAAAGAATTTTGGTTCTTTATACCTTAAATAATTACATGTAGCTAATCATTAAAAGCATCCTCAGTTTATTGAACTGTAATAAATATAGAATAGTAATAATGGTGAAGAGATTTGGTGGATTTGCCCTTTACAGTTGATATCAGTAAGAGTATCAGTATTTGAAATAAATATCTGTTGGGCAAAATTTCAACTGTCTTTGGAAAATATTAGACCTGAACTTTGTTCAGAGGAAGGCATTGTTTTGTTTTGTTTTTTAATAATTTTTTTTTAGTTGTAGATGGACACAATACCTTTATTTTATTTATCTATTTTTATGTGGTGCTGAGGATTCAACCCAGTGCCTCTCATATGCAAGGCACGAGCTCTGTCACTGAGCCCCAAGCCCATCCGTTTTTTTTTTTTTTTTTTTTTTAAACCCAGGTCTTTGCATACGCAAGCACTTCACTGCTGACCTACATCCCTAGCCCCCAATCCCTTATTTAAAATTTTATTTTGAGACAATCTCACTAATTTGCCCAGGCTTGCCTTAAATTTGGGATTCTCCAAGCACAGTCTGCCTTAGTAGCTGGAGTTACAGGTTTATGTCACCATGCTCAGTGGAAAGCCGTTGAATTTTTTTTTTTTTTTTTTTTTTTTTTTTTACCAGAGATTTAACCCAGGGATGCCTAACTACTGAGTCACATCCCCACTCCTTTTTATAGTCTTTTGAGACAGTCTCCTGAGTTACTGAGAGCCTCTAAGTTGCTGAGGCTGGCTTTGAACTTGGGATCCTCCTGCCTCTGCTTCCCAAACTGCTGGGTTATAGGCCTATGCCACCACACCCAGCAAGCCATTCTTTTTTGTGGGATACCAGGGATTGAACTCAGAGGCACTCGACCACTGAGCCACATCCCCAACCCTGTTTTGTATTTTATTTAGAGACAGGGTCTCAGTGAGTTGCTTAGCACCTTGCTTTTGCTGAAGCTGACTTTGAACTAGCAATCTTCTGCTTCAACCTCCCAAGCTGCTGGGATTATAGGTGTGTGCCACCTCCCAGCTGATTTTTTTTTTTTTTTTTTTTTAAAGCAAGCAAGCAGCAGGTTTATTGCAAAAGTGACAGATAGACTTCTAAAGAGAAGAGGCCCCAGAGCTGGGAATCCCAAGCCATTGATTTTTGAGACGAAATTTAAAAACCCTTAAGTGAGACTTTAATATTTTTTATAGCAGTCATTATATATAACATAAGATTTAAGAGGAATCCTTTTAAATAGGATTATGTAAAATACTAGTACTTTATTTTCACTAAAATAGAGATAAATTTAAAAACTAGATCACATACAGGCATAATTGCCTCTTTTGTTGAGCTAGTTTCATATTAATGCAGTATTGATTCCACATGAAGTGTGAATCTTAGGGATCATTATAAATATAACATTTTCCCCTATTAGTGTTAGCCATTTATTTCAAGTGTGATATTCCATTCTCCTCCAGCATGGCTCAGATTTTTAATGGGAATCAATACAAAAACATGATTTAGTTTATAGAAACTTGAATAGTAGATAAGATTTGATTTAGGGGTACATCTGCCCTTCTCACTATATAAAACATGTTTTTTAAATTGTGCTTTAAAAATATGTACATTTTTCTGAGGTTCTGGGCATAGAATTCAGGGGTGCTGTACCACTGAACAATGTTATGAATTATTAGTATGCTCCATGGAGGTAAACTTTGGAGAGAATCGACTTTGAAAAGATGTATAATTACCTTTTCTGATTGATCTGTTTGGGTCTGTTTAGTAAGTAACCTAATGTCACACCTGTGTTAGTCTCCTTTGTAATCAACATAAAATTCATTGCCAATTTATTTGATCTCACTTAATATATCCTTGAGATTTAATTATCTATTATTTTATGTAATGTGATACTACTTCTGTTAAGCCTGGTTTACCATTTTTGTCTGCTTTTTTGGGGTAAATATCCTATCTTTCTTTTTCCTTTAAGAATTTAGAGTGGGGAACATGAGAAGGAATGGGAAATATTTTTTATTTTTCTCTTTGTTCTTGTTTCTTTATAAGATATTTGAGCTGTCTATGCCAGGTACTTTATTCTAGTTCATCTCTGTGGAAATCATCTAAAAAACTTTTATCACGATTACTGTGGTTCCTGAAAGTCACAAAGTCTGGGGTTCATTTTACTTAATTTAAATGTATTCACAGTAATTAATTTGAAGGTATTAGAAAACAGTTCTCATTTGATATTTTCCTACTTTTTTAATAGAGAAGAAGTCCGTGCCCCAATTCCTCAAAAGCAGGAAATATTGGTGGAACCAGAACCTTTGTTTGGTGGTAAGTTCATTTTTCCCCCCTTAATTGACTTTATTGTGGTCTCTAGAATTTTAGTAAAAGAATTCAGAGATATGAAGGCTTGTTAACTTAAAGTGTAGTCAAAACATTTTCTTTTTTTTTTTTTTTTTTTTTTTTTTTTTAAATTGAACCAGGAATTGAACCCAGGGTCTCTTAACCACTGAGCTACCTCCCCAGCCCTTTTTTCATGTTTTATTTTGAGACAGGGTCTCACTAAGTCCTTATGGCCTTGCTAAGTAGCTGAGGTTGGTCTTGAACTTGAAATCTTCCTACCTTAGCCTCCTGAGTTGCTGTGATCTTAGGTTGCATTTCTGTACTCTGCTCAGGAGAGTTGCACAATTGGTTCACAAAAAGCGAAAAAGATAAAACGGAACAATTACTATTTGTTGTCGAAGGCAACAGAACGAAAGTTAGTAAAAAGAATTGTTGTCCTGTAGTGGGGAAAAAAAAATCTATCGTTAGATAAAAGATTTTTTATTGTTTGTTTTCTGAATCCCACTTGACTGACATATCCTTATGGTCTTGCTATCTATTACCTCTCTCTCTTTTAATTTTTAGAATTGGTTATCCTACTTTGAACAAAGGAGTAAATCCCTATTTTGTACAAAGTAAATGTGCTGTCAGTCTGGTGGAGAATGGGAAGTTGCAGCCTTTTCATTTTTTATTTTGAGAGAGGATCTGGTTAAGTTGCTAAAGCTGGAGTTGAACTCAAGATCAGTCTCAGCCTCTCGAGTTGCTAGAATTACAGGTGTTCACCACCACACCCACCACATATAATAAGTTTTAAAGAAAATTTATAGTTTTGTAAGCATTTTGTTTCCCTTTTGCAAGCCAAATACTTTATGCATTAATGGATTTATTTTAAAAAATAGAAGTTGGTTTTAATCTGGTTGGGCAGACATAGAAATACATATTGTACATTTGAGAATGGCAGTGTAAGTTGAGAACAAGAGACTTATATAAAGTTTTGTACAATAGAAGAAAAGAAGTAGAGAAAAGGATGAAGAAAATTATATTAACCATATCTTTTGACTTGAAAACGCACCTTAGTTGAGAGTTTTTAAAGATAGACCTTTAACTTGGCAGTCTTGGAGTTTACTATAGCATGAAATAAAAAAAAATGTATTTGTCCTATGTCTATAGGGAGTTGATTCTAGGAGACTCTCCCTCACACCCTCTTCTTGTGGGTATCAAAATTTGTGGTTGCTCAAGTCTCTGAATAAAATGACTTAATATTTGCATATAATCTATGCATGTCCTGTATACGTTAAATAGTCTCTAGATTACTTGTAATATCCCATATAATGTAAATGCTTTGTAAATAGTTGTATTGTTTAGGGAATAATGACAATAAAATCTGTATGTTTTCAGTATGGAATCTTTTTTTTTTTTCTCTAAAATTTTTCTACCATGGTCAAGCTACAGACATGAAACTTGCATATATGGTTATGTGTGTGTGTGTGAGAGAGAGAGAGAGAGAGAGAGAGAGAGAGAGAGAGAGAGAGAATATTTCTGGATTCAGAAATAAAGGTGGGGGGGAAATGATGAGATTAGAATACTATAAATATAATAATCCTTTCTGAACTATTCAGGTCAGCCGGTCATTGTGCTGTTATTACATCAGATATAATGTGGTGTTCGTATTTTTTCATACGAATGCTGTGAACAGATTTTGGAACTGAAGAGTAATGTTCTTAGGAACTGTATCTTCTCTTTATTTAGAGGAATGAGGCAAGGTCTTTGAGTGGTAAAACTACTGGAAATGAATTCTTTGTTTTGGTGTTGAACAGAGAAAACAGGGTTTTATTTAAAACTGTGCTTATCTTTTTTTTCTTCTAGAATGATATACACTGAGGAGGAAGAGTGATTTTATACAGTTAGAAAGTCAGATTTTACCTTTCATTATTAGGCCTTCTTATAACTTGACAAGAGTCTTTGAAGAAATGTTTTTTTCTTAGGGCAGTATTGATTTAAAGCACAGTTCTTTAACGTGTGATCTGGGAGTCCCTGATGCTCTTTCAGGGGGTCTGCAAAGTTAGTTATTTTCATAATAATGTTAAGAAGTTGTTTGTCTTTTCACCAGAGTGACATTTGAAGTGATGGTTCCAGAAGCAGTGGTGGGTTGGACTGTCAGCATCTTAGTTGTATTAGGGCAGTGGCAACAAAATGTATTACTAGTTATAGACTTCCTTTTTTTTGTGTGTGTGGTACTGGGGATTGAACTCAGGGCCTTGTGCTTGCAAGGCAAGCACACTACCAGCTGAGCTATCTCCCCAGCCCAGTTATAGACTTCTTAACAGTCACATTCTGTCTTTACAAACTAATTCAAAAGGCAGTCTTTTATAATATTCTTGATGAAGCATTAAAAAGCATTATTTTCACTGAGTCTTGATTTTTGAGTGTACATTTTCGGAATACTCTGAAATATGATGTATGCATAATGCACTTCTGCATGCTGAAGGTACTATGGTTGTCTTCAGCAAAAGCACTTTTGTGGTTATTTGAGTTGGAAACGGAATTAGCAGCTTTTTACTGACAGACTAGTTAGGGATATGGCAGACATGTTCTTGAAAATGAAGAATGAACCTGTTACTTTAAGACAACTGATAATATTATCAGTGATATTTGAAGAATTTTCAAGTAAAATCAAATTTAGAAAATTTGTATCCACTATTGTAAGCCTAATACCTTCCCAGTACTTCTGAAATCAGTGGTAACGTTAACAGGTGTTTTGTTGGTTAGTTGGTTAGTTTTTTGATATTGTAATAAAATGTTCCACATTTGGAATATTTACTTAGTTCAATGAATAAGTACTATTAAGTGTGTTAGGTGACCAATGCATGATATTATAAAATCATGCACTGGTAAGTTTAATTCATACTTTAAGATGGATTGTATTAGATATTTATTGCTGTGTAACAGATTGCTCCAACATTAAACTGCTGAAAATAACAAATATTTGTTATATCACAGTTTCTGTGATCTAGGAATCCAAGCATAGCAAAGCTGGGTGCCTTTGGTTAGGATCCCTAATCAAGGTGTCTGCTGGCTACAAGTCATCTCAGAGCTTGAATGTAGGAGTATCTCCTTTAACTCTTGGTTAGCAATATAACTTCTTTACCGCAGAGCAAATGAGAGTCAGAGAGGACTGCCCAAGATGGAAGCTACTGTCTTTTTGGAACTTAATTTTGGAAATGTCATCACTTATGCCACATTCTATTTGATATCACTGATAATCAGGGTATTCACATATAAAATAATGAGAGGGATGTATGTGTAAGTTTTGTGTCACTATAGCAAAGTACCCGGGATAATCAGCTTAAAAAGAGGAAGGGTTTATTTTGGATCACAGTTTTGGAGGTTTCAATCCACAGTCGGTTGTCCCTGTTGCTTTTGGTTCAGGGACAACAGCAGAAGAACATAATGGTGGGAGCACCTAGAGAAGGAAACAGCTCATTTTGTGGCAGTTAGGAAGCAAAAAGAGGAAGAGACTGACATCCCCCTTTAAGGGCACACGTTCAAAGGCCTAACTTCTCCTGCTAGGCTCCATGTCTCCTGCTACTTCCCAATAGCACCGTGAAGTGGGAACTAAACCTTTTACACATGGGCCTTTTGGAAGGCAGTTATCCAAACTCTAGCAAGAGATAATTGGGGGCTCATTTTAGAGAATACCTGCCACCTAGAATAATGAATTTTAATGGAACAGAATATGAAAAGTTCATTGATAATATTTCAAATTCATGTTGCAACAAACCTTAAAGAAATTACTAAAAAGAACCAGAATTCCCAAAGCAATTCTAAACCAAAAAAGCAATGCTGGAAGCATCGTAATACCAGACTACAAGTCATAGTACAGAGCTATAGTAACAAAAACTGTGTGGTACTGGCATAATAATAAACACATAAGACCAAAGAAATGTAATAAAAGACAAAGAGACAAACCCACACAGATACAGTCATATGATCCTTGACAAATGTGCCAAAAATATACACTGGAGAAAAGACAGCATTTTTAACAAATGGGACTGGGGAAACTGGTTATCCACATGTAGAAGAATGATAATAGACTTTTGTTGCTTGTCCTACACAAAAATGAACTAAAAATGGATCCAAGGACCTAGGAATTAGACTAGAACTACAGAAATCCTAGAAGAAAATGTAGGGTCAACTCTTCATATAGGCACAGGCATTGACTTTCTCAGGTGCAGGAATAATAAATAGGATGGAATCAAATTTAAAAATTTCTGCACAGCAAACAATTAAAAATGTGAAGAGAGAATCTATAGAATGGGAGAAAATCTTTATTAGCTATTTTTCTGAAAAGAGGATTGATATCCAGAATATATAAAGATCTCAAAAAACATAACACCAACAAAACAAATAATAAATGGGAAAATGAACTAAGCAGACACTTTTTAAAAGAAGAAATACAAATGGCAAACAATATATGAAAGAATGTTCAAAATCTTTAGCAATTAGGGAAATGCAAGTCAAAGAAAGCTACACAAAATTTCATCTCCAGTTAGAATGACAGCCATCAAGAATACAAACAAGGGGCTGGGGTCGTGGCTCAGTGGTACAGCATTGCCTGACGTGTGAAGCACTGAGTTAGATTCTCAGCACCACAGATAGATAGATAGATAAAGGTCCATTGACAACTAAAAAAAAAAAAAAGAGCATTTTTTTTTAAAAAGAGTAAAATAATAAATGCTGGAGAGGATGTGGAGAAAAATGACACTTTTACGCTATTGGTGGGGTTGTAAATTAGTACAGCCATAATGGAATCAGTGTGGAGTTTTTCTCAAGAGACCAGGCATGGAATCACTATATGACCCAGCTATACCACTCCTCAGTATTTATTATAAAGAATTAAAGTTATCATACTATAGCAATGCATGCATATCTATGTTTATAGCAGCACAATTCACAATAGCCAAATTTAGAACCAGCCTGCGTGTCAGTTAATTGGTGAATGAAGAAAGAAAGTATAGTTTTATTTGACCATAAAGAATGAAATTGTCATTTGCATGAAATAGGATGAAACTTGAAAACATGTTGAGCAAAATAAGCCAAACTCATAAAGTCAGGGGTCATGTTTTTTCTCATGTGTGGAAGATAGAAAAAAGGAAGAAAAAAAAAAGTTGTGTGTGGGAGATAATCTCATGAAAAATCGAAAGGAGATCAGTTAGATAGGGGGAAAGAGAGCGGGGGAAGGGGAAATACTAGGGAATGATGGTGATCAAATTATGTTATATTGTGTGCATGTACAAATATATAACATCAAATCCCACCATTATGTACAACTTAGAGTAGACCAATTTTTAAAAATGGGGGATAAAAAGAAACAGATTAAATTGGAGAAGCAATCATACAGTCATAGACATCATATGCATTACACGTTTGTCCAAGAATACATAAATATTTATATGTATACATATTAAAATTAAAAAAGCTTCCACTAGTTTTGGCATATTATCAAAGAAGAATATCCACAATTATAACATTATTAAAGCACTCTCTGTTTTGTAACTGCATGCCCCATGTGGGGCTGAATTTTAATTTTATTTCTATACTTGAACTAAAGGAATAGCAGTAGAATAAAATAATGCAGAAGATGATCTGAAAATCCATGTTTGTTTGCTTGCTTGTTTTTCTTTTTCTTTCTTTCTTTTGTTTTTTTCCCTTATAGGGGGATTGAAACTAGGGTATAGCTCTATTGTTGAACTACAACATATCCATCCCTTTTTACTTTTTTTTTTTTTTTTTGGCGGTGCTGGGGATCGAACCCAGGGCCTCATGCTTGCAAGGCAAGCACTCTACCAACTGAGCTATCTCCCCAGCCCCCCTTTTTACTTTTTGAGACAAAGTCTTGCTACATTGCCCAGGGTGCCCTCACATTATGATCTTCCTTCCTCAGCTTCTTGAGTATCTGGGATTACAGGAGTGTGCTGTACCTAGCAATTCTTTAACATAAATATTGATATATAGACATGTGAATGACATTCAAACAAATGTGTTTTAAACCCAGTGAAGGTTTTAAACATGTGGTTTCACTTTTTTTGTTTTTCTTTGCCTTTTATTTAGTAGTTTTCATGGAAATAATTACCCTGTGTAATGACACACGCAGGTTGTTGGGAAAGATTCCTTGACATAGGATGGTGGACTCACTCTTGTACTCTTCTTATCTTGCTGCTAATCATTATTTATTAATGTGGAGTGTTCTGGTTACATGCTAGCTAGGCTTACCATAAAGCCACCTTAATAACTCTTATATTGAAAGATATCATTTGGAAGGCCTAATTTATTATAATGTACTAAGTGGTTTGGTAATTTACATTTAAAACCACCTTATATGGAAGATAATATTTTGAAAAAGCATTCCCACAATTACAAAGTAGCTTAGTGACAGAAAATGAATAGAACAAAGGTATCCTGTTCCCCTGTATAGTGTCTACTGCCCAGTCTTTAAGTATCTTATAGGCAAGATCTAGAGTGCCATCATCTTTTAAAATTCAAGATTTTTTTTTAGTGTTTATAATTTTGCATGTGCCACCATTCACTAAGATAGTTTTCGAGTCTTGGTTCTTTTAAGTGTTATACCAAATGATAGTCAATCCCTTTGGCTAACCTGAATTGGACATTTGCAGCATGTGTTATTTCATCTACATGTGGAATCATCCTAAAAAGTCTTTCTTCCTAATATTACCACTGAGCTTTTTGTCTTGGTCAGCTCTCTTACTGGGCTTTAATTTTATCATTTGTAAAACATGATGATTGTGCTAAAGATGATTGGATTAATTAATGAATGACTTAAAAGTTTTTAAGACTTTATTTTTTGTGGGAGGGTACCATTATGAATCTGTGTTTTAAAACATAAACTACTTATAGAAAGAAGTTTCCAGAATTGTTTCAAAATTAATGTTTAACTTTTTTGATCAGTTCTGTTTTTCCCCCTAAAGCTCCTAAAAGACGACGACCTGCCCGCTCAATATTTGATGGTTTCCGGGATTTTCAAACTGAAACTAGTAGGTATCTTTGGACCAGTTTATCATCACCCTCTTCCCCTTCCTATTAAAAAGAAAAAGATGATTAGTGTTAGGCATAATTGTTTTTGAGAATTCATCTTATTGAAAATGTGAAATTATGAATTTGGTTTGCTTATGATGAACTCCCTTTGAGCTAAATTGTTGTTGTTTTATAACCTGTTTGGTTATAGAGGAATAATAATGGAGATGGAAATAATGTAAGGAATCCAGTAATTTATCAATTTGGCTTCTAAATGAGCACTTAAAGGTGACTCTAAGAAAATGAAAAAACTGATTTTCCTCAGGATCTTATCTGAAATTACTTTAACAAAACTATTAGGGTGAATTGAAAAAGATAAGAAAATTCACATGACCCAAAGCAGCCATCATTAATATTTTGACTATAGTTATTTGGAATAAGGTTTTGGGTGGTACAGAGGATTGAACCCAGGGGTGCTCTACCACTGAGCTATATCTCCAGCCTGTTTTATTAATTTTTTTTTTTTTTTTTTGGTACCAGGGATTGAACCTAGGGGAACTTAACCCCTGAACCACATCCCAGCCCTTTTTGTGTTTTATTTTGAGACAAGTTCTCCCCACATTGCTTAGGGCCTCGCTAGGTTGCTGAGGCTCACTTTGAATTTGTGATCCTCCTGCCTCAGCCTCCCGATTTGCTGTAATTACAGACCTGAGCCACTGTGCCCGACTCCTTTTTATTTTTTATTTTGAGGCAGGGCCTTGCTAAATTACCCATGCTGGTCTTGAACTTTCAGTCCTCTTGCCTCTGCCTGTGTAGCTGGGATTATAGGTTCATATCTTTCTGTGGAATAAGGTAGGAGAATCTTGGCCTCATATTTTTACAAGATTTAGTACTGAGTTAGCAATGGAATCCTAAGAAAAGGACAGTTAATGTTTAGAGGAATTATGAGAAACTCTTGGACTGTGCTTGGTTTTGTAATTGATTTATGAGCTCATTGAGGGACAGACTGGTCTTGTAACCTTAGAGAGTCATCAGGGGAATCTGTGCCCTTCTAGGGGAAGGTAACAGCAGTGGTCCTCAGTGGTATTGGCAGAATCTCAAAAGATATTGTAAAAAGTAACATGTATTAATTTTATTTTCAGAATTAGGTCAATGTAAATTTATGTTATTTTTTTCCAATGTAAAGTTAGTTTTTGAATATGGGAAGGAAATTATTTTAAATGACTTTTTGCGGGAGGGAGGTACTGGGGATTGAACTCACTAGGCAAATGCTCTACCACTGACCTAACACCCAAGCCCTGGGTGTTATTTTAAATTACTTTTTTGTCTTCAAAGTCAGCATTAGATCTTTGCATTTGAGGTCAAGCACATTGTTCAGTAATTCTTTAGTTTAAACAACTTTTTTTTTATTATGCATTTTATGGCTTTTTTATTTTATGATTAATTTAAACTTTTTCATCCTCTGTGTTGCAGTTCGGCAAGAACAGGAGTTAAGAAATGGAGGAGCAATAGATAAAAAACTAACTACTCTTGCAGATTTGTTCCGGCCACCCATTGATTTGATGCATAAAGGCAGCTTTGAAACAGTAAGTTGTTGAAGATTCTATGCCTTAAAACCTTCTGCATTTTCAGTGCCATTTTATTCCCTCTAAGAACAAAAAGAAATTGGCATCTTAATAAGTATTTTTACATGATACACCTAAAGATTCCGTTGGTTTATATTTCTGCCAGCAATCTATAAAATACATTTCTAACAGTAGTAGATTGAGAGTATTAGTTTGATGAAATTCTCTGATAAGCCTTGTATGGTATCATTTTAGAATGCCATTTTGATAGCTTCTTTTTTATATATATTTTTAGTTGTAGATAGAAACAATACATTTAGTTTATTTTGTTTTATGTGGTGCTGGGGATTGAACCCAGTACCTCATATGTGCCAGGCAAGCGCTCTACCACTGAGCCAAAACCCCAGGCCCTTGATAGCTTCTTAAAAACCTTATTTTTGAAGGTTTATCTTTGACTTATTACTGAGAATAGTGTTTGAATGTTTAACTATTTATGATTTGTAGGCATCTTTTACCTATAGCTTTTTGTTCCTTGAGAAATATTGTGAATTTTTGTATTGTCCTCTGAATTTTATCATAGAAAACTCACATGAGATGATTTGACCAAATGAGATTTTTTTCCATTTAATCAGCCTAGGGTTGTATAGTAGTTGTCTTTTATCTGAAGTTTCACTTCCCATTGTTTCATATGCCCAAAGTCCAAAAATATTAAATGGAAAATTCCAGAAATAATTCATAAATCTTAAATTGTGAACTGTTTTCAGTAGCATAATGAAATATTGAGCCATTACACTCAGGACAGTATGTCCACGTGGTATATCCTACCTATCTGTTAATTACATAGTACCCTTGTTGGTTATCAAATGAACTGTCACAGTATTCTAGTGCTAACATTGAACTATTATTTTATGTAACAGTGGCGCCAAAACTCGGCAGTAGTGATACTGGAGGTTAGGATATGTCAAAGAGAAGTTATGAAGTGTTTTCCTTTAAGTGAAAAGGTAAAAGTTCTGAATAAGGAAAGAAAAAAAAAATGGTGAACTTGCTAAGATCTGTTCATTCTTATGAATGAATTATCTGCTTGGCATGGTGGTGCACATCTGTAATCCCAGTGATTTAGGAAACTGAGGCAGGAGGATTGCAAGTTGGAGCCCAACCTGGGCCAGTTAGGGATACCTAACTTGATACCTTGTTTCAAAATAAAAGTTACAAAGCCTGGGAATGTAACTCAGTGGTAGAGTGCCCAGAGGTTCAGTCCCCAGTACCACACATACAAAAAAAAAATCTATCCATATACTTGTGAAGAAGGAAAAAGAAATTAACACTAATTTTTCAGCCATACCTAAGATTACAGAAGTTTTGGCCCAGTGATAAGTGCTTAGTTAAGAAGGAAAAGACAGCCAGGCATGATGATGCTTATCTCAAATCCCAGCTACAAGTTGAAGGCCAACCTGGGCAATTTAGCAAGACCCCATCTTAAGGTTAAAAAGGGATGAGGATGTAGCTCACTGGTAGAGCATTCTTATGTTTAATCCCCTAGTACCTCCAGGAAGAAGAAAAGATGGAAAAGGCATTAAATTTGTGTCTGTCTGACTGTATATGTAGGGGAAAAATTAGTATAATTGGGTTTGGTGGTATTTATGGTTTTAGGTAGGCACAGGGGTTAGTAGAACATAATCATTGCAGATGAGTGTAGCCTACTGTATTTCCATGGGGATCCTTTTGTGTGTGTGTTTGTGTGTGTTTTCCTTGTGTGTTTTTAAAAACGAATCTCTGAAGTTGTAGAGTACTTCATCCTCACTCTTCTTAAATAAACTGGAAGAAAAATTTGCAGAGCAGGTTTAGGTGATTGCTAACTTACAATCTTGATGAGGGCAAGGAGAATTTATTTCTTTTCATTTTGGTAATCCTTGGGACCTAGTGGCTGGCATTTAATAGAAGCAAAATATTTGTTAAATGAATGAATTTAGTTAGTATTTTAATACTCTTCTGTTGAGGTGTTCAAAGAATTTGCTTTTGTATGTTGATTAGCATGTTAAGGTTCTTTTGAAAATCAGAATAGCATTTCTAAAGACGTAAACTTAAATTTTAGGTAAGTCTTATCTGTTAGGATAAAGTAGGCCAAAGAATAACAGTATACATCAGTCACATATTTGAAAATGAATTCTGATTATGCATTTTAAAAAATTAACCTTGAGTTAGGGATGTGGTTCAGTGGTAGAATACTTGTGTAGCATATATGAGGCCCTAAGATCAATCCCTAGCACTGCAAAAAATAAAAAATTGACCATTGATATACAGGCATGGCATATTTATTATAAGGAATTTAGCTGTAAACTTGCTCTTTAGCTTTAACATTCTGAATTGTAAAACCTGAAAGTGTTTGGTCACATGTAACAGAAAACTCAAATTTAGGGTGTTTTGAACCAAACAAGTTTATTTTTGTCATTAATCAGCCTAGAGTTGAGGGAGGGAGTCATTGATGTTCATTCATCAACTCAAAGATATCAGATTAGATGTCCCCGCAGTTGTCTTTATCTTTCCCTTGTGGTCTTCACAGTGCAACTGCCTATCCTTTCTAGTGTTTTAGTTATAATATAGCCATTGAACTGAAAAAGCAGCTGTATGAAAGACAAAAATGATCTGGGGTGTATGGAATGTTTTCTGTTTTTATTAACTTCCAAGTTGCCCTAGAACTTAATGCAATAACTCTGAGCTTGATTTAATTTGGTCACTTTGGGCTAATTAAAAGCAGTAGCTTGCCAGTCACAGTAATCCCAGCAGCTTGGGAGGCAGGAGGATGGTGAGTTCAGAGCTAGCCTCAGCAACTTAGAGAGACCCCAAGCAACTCAGTGAAACTCTGTCTCTAAATAATATATTAAAAAGGCTGGCAATGTGGGTTTGATTCCCCAATTTAAAAAAAAAAAACAGTAACCTTTTGTTTGTTCGTTGAGAAATATTGTGAATTTCTTTTGTATTGTCCTCTGAATTTTATCACCTTTTTTTCCTTTGTATTTCATGACCATATTGTTTACAACAATCTGTTCATTTTCTTTTTTCTTTTTTTCTTTTTTTTTTTTTTTTTGCAAAAAACCTTACACCACTTTATTTCAACCTTTATCTAAAAATGTAAAAAGTGTTACAAATGTGTAGTTCTGAGATTCAGATACTAACCTCTAATCCTCACAGGCAGGTGGGGAGAGAGGGTCAGGATAAAAGTTCAAAATTCTCCTACCCCTAAGGGAGGCCCGAGGCACAGTATAGGATCAAAACACCAGGACCCTAAGGAGAATGCCTCCTAGCACCAGCCCAAGACCCTCCCACCCAATCCATGCCCCCAACTCTCCTCTTCAATGGAGAAGAAACATTTAAAATTCTTGAAACTTGTCCAGGAACATGGTGCATGGTGATGTAGCAGGCAGTTACCTGACCAAAGGCAGCTATGGCCTACCCGCCTGCTTTTTGGCAGGAAGGATGGGGCACAACTCAGCTTCCTCCTCTTCATTCTCTTCTTCACTCTCCTCTTCCTCAGAAACATCATTGCTTATAGTAACATGGGCTGGCAAGACAACTTGAGGTTGGCCACAGGAACCGCAGTCTCCTGGTGGTCATGGTTTCGGGCCACAACTTCCACCACATTACACTCATCCTTGGCCCCCTCGGTGAGGCAGAGCATGGTCAACGCCAGCACGTGCTCTGCATCATCCTCTTCCTCTACCTTGAAAGTGAAGGAGCGGGTGTGGCCAGAAAGCTCACAGCTGAAAAAGAAACTGTCCATAGTGACCGGGGCCGGGATCCGCAGACCCCCGACACCCCCGGCCCGGGCCTGTTCATTTTCTTTTAAACTGATAATATTAAATGTAACCATCTTCAAGTCTAAGTGATGTAAGAACTCAAAACACAGGCATTTCATTATGTTTAGATAACTCTTAGTTTTATCAAAATTAGGGAAGTAATATACAATTCATTGATGTTTAGAGAGGTAGATATTAAAAATTGGGGGATACTGCTGCTCACAGAAGACTCACAAGTTCCATTTCCATATTACATATAAATCTGAGCCACACTTTTACAGGTTACAGTGTAACTAGACAGATTATATTGAGATTCTTTTCAGACCATGCTAACCAAATGAGAGATTGATTAATTCACATAGTCATTTGATAAGTATTTATTGAGGCCTTTTTTTAAATTGTAGATGGACACAATACCTTTATTTATTTATTTTTATGTGGTGCTGAGGATCGAACACAGAGCCTCACACGTGCTAGGCAGGCACTCTACCACTGAGCTACAATCCCACCCCTTATTGAGGCCTTTCCTATATGATGGAGTTTATATATTTTGGAGTTAAGATTGGACTCCATGTAGCTGTGTGCCACCTGACTGTAATCTTAGCTTTTCAGGAGACTGAGGCAGGAAGATCACAAGTTCAGGGAGCTTAGGCAACTTAGTTGGGCAACTTAGTGAGACCATGTCTCAAACAGGGTTGGGCATGGAGCTCAGTAAAAGAGCACTTGCCTAGCATCTGTAAGGCCCTAAGTTCAATCCTCAGTTCTGCCAAAAAAAAGAAAAAAAAAAAAAAAAAAAGAATTATATGTGACAGAGACAGGAAAAAAAATTAGTAGCTTAAGTAAAAGGTTAGGCTGTTAGGATGATCTGCTTCATGTAGTTATTAGACGTACTTATTTTTGTCTTGTTCTGTCATGCTATAGTTCTTCCTTGATCCTTTCAGTGATTCAAGATGACTTACCACCATGTTTGTTTTCTAGCCAGCATGGAGGAGGGAAGGGGCTGAGTAGGGTATGCCTTTCCATATTAAAGACACAACCTACAAGTTGTACACATTACTTCTGCTCACACCTCATTGATTAGAACTTGATAACATGGCCATACCATGTTGCAAGTAGACTAGACACTAAGAAATCCCGATACTTAGATAAAACTGGAGATTCTCAGACTGATGGAGAGAATGTGTCTGTGGTATCTGTTTTAGTCAATTTTATGTGACTATGACCAAAACATGTGACAAGAACAACTTAGGGGAGGAGAAGTTTGCTGTGGGCTCAGGGCTTTTGTGGTCTCAGTCCATAGATTGCCAGCTCCCTTGCTCTGGGCTCAAGGTGAGGCAGTATATAGTGGCAGAAGGGCATGGTTGGAGGAGCACTGCTGTATTCACAGTGCCCAGGAAGCAGTGGGAGAAAGGGAAAGGGGCCACAAAAGAACAACCCCTGCAGGGCACACCCCTAGTAACCCCCCTCCTCTAGCCACACCCCACCTGCCTACAGTTAACACCCAGGTAGTCCATTGAAATTAGGGGGTTGGTACTGATTAGGTTAAGCTCTCAGTCTAATCATTTCACCTCTGGATATTCCTGCTTTAACACAGGAGCTTTGGGGGGCACTTTGTATCCAAAGCATAACATTCCATCCCTCATCCCCAAAAGCTCATGTTCATCTCCAGGGAGTACTGGTAGTCTGCATAGTTAGCAGCATTTCCCAAAAATTCAAGTGCAAAGTCTCATCTGGGACTTAAGGCAAATTCTTGGCCTTGAGACCTGTAAAAATTAAAAGCAAGCTACATATATCCAATATATAATGGTACAGAGTAAACATTCTCATTCCAAAGTGGGGAATCGGGGCATAGAAAGAAGAAATGAGACCAAAAAAGACCTAAAACCAGTTGGGCAAACATTACGTTCTGCAATTGCATGTCCAGCATCCAGAGCACATGTTGGTGGCATGTTAGCTCCAAAGGGTTTGGCCAGGCCCACCCTGTGGCCTTTCTGGTTGCAGCTCTCATAGCCTCTTAGCCTGTCTATCTCCACAGCCAGCAACTTTCCTTGGCAGACGGTCCATATTACTGATATCACCTAATTCCTGGAGTCTCCATTCCAGCTTCAACTTCACTTGCACAATTTTGTGCATTGCCTTCTTAGGGGATGCTTGCAGGAACTCTAACCCACTTGCCCTTTGCTGGCCTTCTAGGCCTTCCTTTGAAATGTCAGTGAAAGCCATGTGATCTCCAAATTCCAGCATCCTGCATTCCTGCAGAATCAGTACCATGTAGATGACAACCACAGTCTGCCACCAGCTCTAGCAGTAGCTGGGCCCCCTTGGACCTTCATGGCACCAGTGACCTCTGAGTGGCCAAGCACAGTGAAGCAACTTCCTAGGCTTCCCTTTGCAATTAGGGTGCCCCACTCTTACGATAATTTTTACTTTAATATCCTTAAAGCTGCAATGAGTATGGCCTTGCCAATTCCTGAGAAGAACTCGAAGCATCTTTCCTGTTGTCTCTGTGCAGAGTACTTGGCATCTCTTTAGTGGCTGTTATCTCTTCAGTAAACATACCTGCTGTGGTCCCAGTTTTATACACACTTTTTTGACCAGATTGCAAGTTTATAAAATTCTTCTGGGCTTTTTGCCTCCAGTTCTCACAGTAAACCTGGCTTAAAGCTGCTAGCAATATCCATCCACTGCCTTAATGCTGCACTGCCTGGAAATTTCCTCCACCAATTAATTTATCCATCGCTTTTGACTTTAACCTCACAGAAAGTCTCAGGACATGAATATAATGTAGCCAGATTCTTTGCCAGAATATAACAGAGTGCTCTCTAGTCAAGTTCTCAGTAGAGTTCTCATTTCTCTTTGAAACCTCATGAGCACAGTCCACATTCCTGTTGGCATTCTGCTCTCCGACCTCCCACCAGAAGCATGCTTTAAGCTCCACTTATAACATCCTAAAACTTTTCCAATTTATATCTCTAAACTTTTCAAAATTCCTCTCACATACCAGCACCAAAGGCTTCAGAACCACATGGTCAGGTTAGTTAACAACAGCGATCTCACTTCCCAGTGCCAGTATCTGTTTTAGTTTAGTTTTACATTACTGTGACCAAAATACTCTACAAGGACAACTTGAAGAAAAACTCAAGTCCCTTATATAAAATGATACAGTATTTGCATATAGCATACATCCTCCTGTATACATTAAATCATCTCTAGATTATTCACAATACTTAATACAATATAAATGTTCTGTAGATAGTTGTAATACTATATTGTTTGGAAAATAAGGACCAAAAAAAAGTTCATGCATGTTCAGTACAAAGGCAGTCATTATAGGAGATAAAAAATGCTCAAAACAAGAAGTACTGGATTAAGATTGAGGATCTGTGAAATGGCAGAAAGTTATAGCAGGGTATTCCTACACATGACTTCATTCCACATGACTTCATTCTTCATTTGTGTGAATTCAGCATATGTTCTGCATGTGGCAAATGCAAGTTTACTTGTTGGAACTGGAATTTTTTTTTCTAAATATTTCCTTCCTGTGACTGGTTGAATCTGAGAATGTGGAGAACTAACTGTATAGCTTACATTTAGTTTTATTCCATTTAAAGAAATTAGGGAAAATAATAAAAATTATAATTTTAATTTCCCCACTGTACATATGCATATTTTAATATTTCCTTCTTGATTTTATTTGTGTATATTTACTGAAACATTTATTTTTTTCTCTGATTCTTATTTTTCATGCTTTTCTGATCTACCTGGGACTGGGAAAAAGATGTTTGTCTCCTGTTGTTTTGCCCGAGGGTCTCCCTATAATGGTTTTTGGATGTTGATTTAGAACAGCCTAATAGATTTCAAGAGGAATGTTGCTCATTTGTCCCATAGCCTACTCCCACCTCCAGTCCTTGACTGTAATTGGTATACTTAGTGAAATTGCATTAGACTTTCTCTTCCTCATATTTAATTGTATATATTTAAAATGTATGGGGTTGTGGTTGTAGTTCAGTGGTGGAGCGCTTGCTTCGCATGCATGAGGCACTGGGTTCAATCCTCAGCACCACATAAATAAATAAAGGTATTGTGTCTGTCTATAACTAAACAAAAATTTTTTAATAAAAAGTACAGCATGATGTTTTGCTTTATGTAGTGAAATGATTACTACAATAAAGCAAATTAACCTATCCATCATCTTTCATAGTTACCACCCCATTCATGGTAAGAGCTTTCAAAATCTACTCTCAGCAAATTTTTCAGTGTATAATGCAAAATTGCTAACTATAGTCATGTTGTATCATCTCTAGACTTATTCAGGACCCTCTTTTATTCCCTCCAAATATTGTTGCTCTGTCTAAAGTTGTGTCATCTTTGGACCCTTTCTTCTAGCATTAATTTGTTACCATTGTCTTCAGTGTGGATAATACCATCGACTCTAAATTTTGTTTGCTGGTATAAGGTTTCTCCCCCAATGTAAGATTTATGAGGGAATGGATTTTGTGTTTGGTAACTGCTATAACTCTACCTGAAACCTTGTAGATGCTTAGTATTTATTGAATGACTGAATCTGAATTAATGAAAGCATGAATGTCAATAAGCAAATATTAAAAAACAAAGTAAACGACTCACCATTTTTAACTGAAGACCTTTATTCATTTTTAGTTTTATATATTTATTTTTGTCAATGTTGTAGTTGCAGGCAACCTTACATAAATTTACTATTACAAGAGTATATGCTCTGCAGTCTATAACGAATCTGTGGGACTTTTTTTTTCTTTTAAGACCTTTTTCTTCAGATAAGGAGGTTTAATTACTCCCTTGTAAATCATTTGTTAAATCTTTGTCTGGTAGGTGAAGAAGTAAATGGACCAAAATTACTTTCAAGGAGCAAGGAGTTATTTTATTATATTTATATACTTTAAAAAATACCTTTCACCAGTTAAAGATAGCTTGCTGACTGAGTACAGGAATACTTCTTTTTAGACTCTGACCTTTCACCTATGGAATCAGTAAGAAAATATTAGAAAAGAATTTTCTCTGGGAATTCATGCACCCAAAAAAGATAGCCTTTATAAAATTGTGTAAACTGTCTTAAAACAGAAAATAGTCTTACATTTTCTAATAACCCCCAGAATGATATATATTCTTTGGTTACTATTATACAGAATTCATTGATTCCATGCCAAACTGATATGGAAAAGAATATTTTTCCAGGACTAGAGTTATAGCTCAGTGGTAGAGTGCTTGCCTAGCCTGTGTGAGGCATTGGGTTCGATCCTCAGCACCACATAAAAATAAAGTAAAGGCATTGTGTCCATATACAACTAAAAAATACATTTAAAAAAATATTGTTCCAGAAAAGTACAAAAAACTATGACTTTCTTGTCTTTGTTCCTATGCAAAGATTTGAGGTTGCATTTTCTCATTTGCTTTTCTGTCATTACTTTCACATTCAACAAAAAAGAGTCTTCATGGTGATGAAACAAAAAGTTTACGCTTATGATTTGTGCTATAAAATTGAAGGGTCAGGTGGAGATTATTCTCAGTCTTTGATCCTGTAATCCCACCTTTGTGTGTGTGTGTGCTGGGGATTGAACCCAGGGTCTTGTGCATGTGAGGCAAGCACTCTTTACCAATTGAGCTATATCCCCAGCCTGTAATCCCACTTTTTGAAATCTAGGAAAACAACTCTAAGAGGTAAAAATGCTCAGCTTTTATTAAAACATCTAGGGTGATTCTACAAAATAGAGTATGCTTAGTAAATGAAATGAATATGATTTGTGGAAGTGTTATAGAAAATTATGTTGAGAAAAATTAAATATCATAAAGTAATATACACATTCTAGTTATACCATTTAAAAAGGAGAGAGGTGTATTTGTTGATAGGGATTGGAAGAGAATAAAATTTCTAATTGTTGATCTTAATTTTGTGGAATCCTTTTCTGGTAGATATATTTAAATATGTTTAAAATTCATTATGACAATGGGTTAAAAAGAAAACAGTTTATTTTAAATTTGAGAAATGTTTGAAGCAGTATAGTTATGTATATATATGCAAAGTAATTATAAATATATAAATACTGAAAACTGTAATATAAAGAGCTTACTATATATGGAAAGGGGGAGCTTCTGAATTCTGAAACAAATCATTCACCAAGTAGAAACTGTTTTTAACACATGTTGTATAAACTCCTCTCTTACAGGCTAAAGAGTGTGGCCAGATGCAGAATAAGTGGCTGATGATAAATATTCAAAATGTACAAGACTTTGCATGCCAATGTCTCAACCGAGATGTATGGAGCAATGAAGCTGTGAAGAATATTATCCGGGAGCATTTCATTTTCTGGCAGGTGAGAAAGTTAATCAGAATTTTTGTGGTATTTAATTTTTATAGTGTGGGATGTTGGGGAGGAGGAATTAGGTTATAAACTGGAAAACTGAGTTAAAACTTGACATATAAACCACCCATAATGGCTGAAATAGTAAAGGCAAGTGAAAGGGTAGCAGTGGAGAACTCCCAAAGAAGAGTTCTTATAAACCATATAATACTCATCCCAGAAGTGTCTTGATAGAGTGAATGAACAGCTGTACTGTTCAGTAGGAATATAATGTAAACCACTTACATAATTTTAAATTTTCTGTTAGCGACATTAAAAAAGACAAAAAAAAAATGGGTGAAATTAATTTTAGTAATATATTTTGTTTAAATCAGTATATCATAATAATATAAAAATAGCAATGGAATATTTTGCTTTGTGTGTGTGTGTTAAATCATTAAAATGTGGTGTCTGTTTCCACATGTAGGCCATCTCAGTTTGTACTATCCAATTTCAAGTTCTTCAAAGAGCCACTTGTGGCTAGTGACTAGTGGCTTGTGTATAGTACAGGTAAAGATGATTTTGGAGTAATAGAAAGACATTTGACTAAAACTTGAATTTTTGGTTTGGACTTGATTCTGTTTCTGTCACTTGAAGTGTGCGCATCCTCTCTTTTTTTTTTGGCAGGGGGTGCTGGGGATTGAACCCAGGATCTTGTGCATACCCCTGAGCTGTATATACCTCCACCCTGATATACTAACTTTATGTCCCTGGACATATAACTTAGTCTTCTTGACTAGTTTTTCTTTTTTGTACCAGGGATTGGGGATTGAACTCAGGATTGTTTAACCATTGAGCCACATCCCCAGCCTTTTTTATTTTTTCTTTCTTTCTTTTTTAAAAGTATTTATTTGTTTGTTTATTTTTATGCAGTGCTAAGTATTGAACCCAGTGCCTCACACATGTTAGGCAAGCACTCTACCACTCAGCCCCAGCCCCAACCCTCTAGTTTCCTTTTATCTAAAATTATCCAGCTGAGGTTAGGTGATAACTTTTAAATGAACTTAGTTTTTTCTGTTACAAGATATGTTAAAGTTACTAATTTGCTTATGTTTTACAGGAGCCTAAATTCAATGTGATGATTTTTAATGGCAAAACTCCTTTGTTTTATTCATCACATGTTGATTGAGCATCTTGTTGTCTAGCATTATGTTAGACTCTCCAGCTAATAATTTAATATGTTGTGATTTATTAGGATATATGTACTTGAGGGTCAGGAATGACAGAGATAGACAGACACTTGAATAGGAAGAGCAATACTTCTTCTGAACTGGGAAGAAAATGGATTTATATGTTCATGGTAAATTTCCTGAGGGCAGGAAGTTGAGGGAGTCCTTATCATATGACCTTCATTTTTTTTTTAACATGGAAATGAGATCCTAACACATGACACCAAAGGTATATTTGAAAAATTGTTATTGATGTATAACAAGATTATAGTCAATACTTTTTTTTTTAGAAGCTGACTTTTTTATATATCAATGACTTAACAGGTTTATCATGACAGTGAGGAAGGTCAGAGATATATACAGTTCTATAAACTAGGGGATTTCCCCTATGTTTCCATCTTGGACCCACGGACAGGTAAGATTTATATCAGTCTACAGCCTTTAACCTATCATTTATTTTTCATTTACCTAGATGGTTGATCTTTAATATTTAACTGGATCTGGTTTTAGAATTATAATAATTTAGGTGAAAGTTTCTTGTTCATTCACCTTACAATTATTTAAATATGTATTGATGTTTATATTCAAGGAATCCATTTCTGGCTGCTTGAGAGATGGTAATATTTTATATTTGTACAGTTCGATTCTTTCAAAGAACAACACAACTAATATATTCATTTTATAAAGGGTATCTTCAGGTTTTGGTATTTTGTGTTTTTTTTTTTTTTTTTTTCTTTCCTTTGTTTTGTTTTTTGGTGCTGAAGATTGAATCCAGTGCGCCTAACCACTGAATGACTTCCCCAGTCCTTATTATTTTCTGTTTTGAAATAGGGTCTTACTAAGTTGCTGAGGCTGGTCTCAAACTTGGGATCCTCCTGCCTTGGCCTCCCAAATTGCTAGGATTACAGGCATGCACCACCACACCCAGTCCCTTAAGTTTTTTAATGCTAAAATATTAAGATTTTTCAGATACAGATTTTAATTTCATCAGAGAATTACACAGTAATGCTGGTTTTATTTTTTAAAAATGTTTTGAAACAGGATTTCAGTATATTCCCAGGCTGGCCTTAAACTTGTGATCTTCCTGGTTCATCCTTCTCAGTAGCTGGGTTTACAGGTGTGTACCACTGTACCCAGCTTGGTTTTATTATTAATTGATTGTATTTTATTTAGACACTGTTTTGTTTGAATTTCTTCTTCCGAAATAGCAATAAGTGATAAGATAGTTGCTTTATCATGATGAGTGGGAATCTATCAGGTGAGTTATAATCTATGTAGTTTCTAGGTTAAGCTAGTGAAGTCTGGGGATATATGTTCATGGAACATTTTAATTATGCATATGCCTAAGGAACTACTTCATGAGAATGTTCAAAAAAGGTATTTTTTTGTTGTTGTTTATATATATCCTAATTTTTAATCTTTAGGTCAGAAGCTAGTAGAGTGGCACCAATTAGATGTATCATCTTTCTTGGACCAAGTGACAGGATTTCTGGGTGAACATGGGCAACTGGATGGACTTTCTAGCAGTCCCCCCAAAAAATGTGCCCGATCAGTAAGTATGAGTAAGAAGTGGTGATATAATTGTATGTAAGCATCTTATGTAAAATGTTCGATGTTAAGATAGTAATGATAATGTAAATAAGTAACAGTTATCATTTGTGACTGTACTACATCTTAGATACCCACCTTTTTATTTCAATAATTTTCCATATAAGGCTTCCATCTTTTCAGCGAAGTCATAATACTCATATTCCAGTCTCTGGGTATAGTTGGGGTATAGACATATCACCTAAGATTTTGATTTAGATGTAAACAGTGTGAATATGTAAAACAAGAGGACTGATCTGGGAGATCTGGTAGTGGAGGCATCCTCTCCCTCAGGAACAGCACTGTGAGGGCTGGTATCCAAGTAGATGCAAGTATACATGGTTTTGTTTTGTTTTGTTTTTTGTTTTTTTTTTTTTTTTTTCTGGAACACCTTTCATGGTATATAGCTTTAGGGCCTGTCTCTGATTCTCTTAGATTGTTTCTGTATTTAATTTCTGTAATCTGCTATTACTAGGCAGACCTCTTTGATAATTGGTATCCTGATTAGTTACAAGTAAGAGACCTTCAAAGACAGGCAGTCTTACATTGTTTATAGTAGCTGTTTCTGTTTGGTGTCAGTAAAGATAAAAATCCTTTTATTAGAGCATATGATTTTGGCAGTCCACATCAAGTACTCACTTACTTAAGTTATCACCTAGGATGAAGTACCTGTTTAAGGAAAAGCCTTAGGGGATAACATTCTTTTTAAGGAATTAAAACCAAAACCAGCCCTTTCCACCTTCTTTTCATGCTGCCATAATGGTGTCCATGAGTGTCCTGGCTGATGCTCTGAACATCAACAATGCTGAAAAGAAAGGCAAATGCCAGGTCCTTTTTAGGCCGTGCTCCATGTCCAGTTTCTAACTGTGATGATGAAGTATGGTTACATTTGGAAATTTGAAATCTTTGATAATCACAGAGCTGGGAAAATTGTTGTCAGCCTCACAGGCAAGTTAAACAAGTGTGGAGCGATCAACTAGATTTGATGTGCAGCTCAAAGACCTAGAAAAATGGCAGAATTATCTGCTGCCATCCCATCAGTTTGGTTTCATTGTATTGACAACCTCAGCTGGCATCATGGACCATGAAGAAGCAAGATGAAAACACACAGGAGGAAAAATCCTGGAATTCTTTTTCTAGGGATGTAAAACATATAAGTACAATAACTGCCTCAATGGACAAAAACAACAACAAAACAAAAATTTCAGTGTTTCTTTAATTTCCCTAAGAGTTTCTTTTGCATTCATAAGGCTGGTATTGGAAAAACCAGAACCTGAACCTGTGAGCCACTGGATTATGGCATAAATTGAGTTTATAACCTCACTATACTCTCTTTTAAGAGTCAAAACACTTAGGGGCTGGGCTTGTAGCTCAGTGGCAAAGTGCTTGCCTAGCATATGTGAAGCACTGGGTTCCATCCTCGGCACCATAAAACTAAACAAACAAAATAAGGTATTATGTCTATCTACAACTAAGAATATTTAAAAAAAGAAGAAGAAGAAGAAGAGTTAAAGCACTTAATGGGAAAGCCTGGACCATAAAATTGGGACAAATACATAGGAATGGATTTGGGTATCTGGTACCTCAGACTTTTGATTCCAAATTCTTTGAACTCTACAAATTTATTTCAACTGCGTGTAAAATAAACACCAATAAATAACAATTTAAACAAGAAAAATGCTTATTTTTCTCAGCTAAAAGGCCATATAGGCAGTCTGTGGGTTGAATTCTCTGTATGTGAAGGAACCAGGTTCTTCCACATTTTTATCCTCCTTCATCTTTAGTCTTGGTTTTTGTCCTGTGGTCACTGTCAGATCATATCTGTATTCCAAACATGGATGAGGAGAAAGGGATATCATCTTATGACAAAGGTAAATAGCTACAGATAAGAGTCTATTTTAGCTGGACACATTTTCTTACACAAATGCAGTTGAGATGCTATTAGTAAAGAGGCAGAGGAGAATGGATATGAGATAGGAAACAGAGTCATTATCTGTAGTCAGTCCAAACTGTTACATGTCATGTGGGTACAAGTTTGCTTTTCTCTGTGTGTGATAAATTCACCTCAAGTTTATTTTTAAAAATTTTATACCTTTATTGATGTACAATTATTGTGCAATAAAATTGAACATATTTAAAATTTATGGTTGGCAGATTTTAATGTTGACCCTTTTTTTCATTTGCTCAAGCTAGAGAGCAAAAAAAGCACATGAAAAAAGTATTTCTTTCAGTGAAGTGTTATTCTGATCTCTGACCCATTTTTTTTGTTATCTCTTAAATAATGAATTACAAGAGATCTTTTTATATTCTAAATATAAGCCCTTTGTTGGATAAATGGTTTGCAGATATTTTCTCCCAGTCCATTATTTGTTTTCATTTTTATAACAGTGTCATTTGAAGAACAAGATATAAATTTTTGATGAAATTCAATTTGTCAGATTTTCTTTTTTCTTTGTTTGGCACTGGGGATTGAACTGAAGAGTACTTAACCGCTGAGCCAGCCCTTTTTATTTTTTATTTTAAGACAGGGTCTTGCTAAGTTGCTTAGAGCTTCCCTAAGTTGCTTAGGCTAGCCTCAAACTTACGATCTCCTGCCTCAGCCTCCTGAATTGCTGGCATTACAGGCATGCACCAGCATGCCTGGCTATCTTTTTCTTTAATACATACTTGTAATAGACTTTGAGTCTATTACAAAGTTTGAATTGATTTTTTAAATTAATTCATTTATTTTTATTGGTACATTGTAATTAATCCACAAGAGCAGGATTCCTTATGCCTTATTCATACATGCACATAACATAATTTGGCCAGTCTCATTCTCCAGTTACCTTCCCTTGTAGCACATTATCTAAAAGGTTGTCACTCACACACCCTAACCTCATTGTATCTATGCTGCTCTTTATGAGCATATAACCCCAAGACCTCCCTTTTTATTATGAATTATGATACATTAGCAAATATTTTGGAAGTTAAAATAATAGGTAGTCATGAATTTCTTTTTGTTGACTGAAGCAGGTTCAACAACTGTGTAATGAGTAGTAAGAAGACTGGTGAATTAATTTTTGTATATGATGTTAATCTGTGGTTGAGTTGGATTTTTATGTTTTTTTATGTGTGTGTGTTAGGTTATTCATTAGTTTCAGTATTATCTGATGAAAGGAATTTTCCTTCCCCCATTGAATTTGCCTTGGTACCTTTGTCAGAAATAAATCATGTATGTGCAGAACTGTAGATGGACCCAGACCAGTTCTAGTGATTAATAGTGTCCTTTACATCAACATTTCAGTGTTTTAATTAATGTAGCTTTGTAATAAGTCTTGAAATCACATGTTAGACTTCAAACTTTATCTTTAAAATTGTTTTTGTTATTTCAAGGCCTGTGCATTTCCATATAAGTTTTAGAACTGCTTGTAACTTTCTACTAAAAAAAAAAAAAAAAAAAAACCTGGGATTTTGTATGGAAATGTGTTGGCTTTATGGAGAATTTTGAGGAGAATTGACATCCTAACAATTGAATCTTCAGATCTGAACATGGAATATACCTCCTCATTTACTTGTCTTAATTTCCCTCAGCAGTGTTTTCAAGTTCTTACATATTGACCTTGTAGCCTGCAACCTCACTAAACTAATTCTAGTAGCTCTTTAGTAGATTCCTTAGACGTTCTTGTATCTTAAGTCATGTTGTGAGCAAATAAAGATTTTATTTCTTCTTTTCTAATTCCGAGGCCTTTTATTTGCTTTTCTTGCCTTAGTCCACTGGCTAAGATCTGCCTTACAGTGTTACAGAGTAGTGAGATGAGATACCCTTATCTCATTTCTGATGTTAGGGTGAATGCATTCCGTCTTTTTTTTTTTTTTAAGTTGTCAATGGATATTTATTTATTTATTTATTTATATGCAGTGCTGAAAATCAAACCCACTATCACACATGTGCTAGGCAGGCACTCTGCTGACTGAGCTACAACCCCAGTCCTGAATGCATTTAGTCTTTTACCACACAATTTCATGTTAACAATGTATTTCTTATAGATATACTTTTATCAGGTGAGGAAGTTTCCTTCTCTTCCTGGCTTGCTGAGTTTTTATTGTGAGTGGATTCATGATTTTTTTTTTTTAACATCTGTTAAGATTATCTTAGTTTTCTTCTAGTAAATTCCATTGGTTGATAGTTTTTAACATTAAATCAACCATGCGTTCTTGACCGAAAAGCCACATGGATATAATCCATTTCTTTTTCATATGTTGTTGGATTTGATTTATTTAATATTTATTTATTTTGTGTGTTGAGTAGAGATGGAACCCAAGGCTCACATGTGCTTTTGCAAGTGCTCTACCACTGAATTACATCCCTACCTCTCTCCCCTTTTAAAATCACTGGATATTGAGACAGTATCTCTGTAAGCTGGCCAGAAACTTAGAATCCTCCTGCCTCAACCTCCTGAGTACCTGGGATTACCAGCGTGTGTCCCCAGTTCTCAGCTGTTATAGGGATTTCTTTTGGTTTTTTGCTTTTGAGGGTTTTTTGTTGCCGATCTGTCTTCCTTATAACACCTGTAATGTCTGTCTGTTTTTGATATTCAGTTAATGCTGAACGCACAGTAAATTGGAAATTGTTTCCATGTCTTCTCTTTTCTGTAAGAGTATGTGTAGAATTGTTATTATTTATTCATTAGTATTTGGTAATATTTACCAACTGGGTGTAAGAGTTTTTCTCCATGGGAAGTTTTAAACTACAAATTCAATTTTATTATGAAATATAGTATTTTGGGGGTACCTATTTGTTTTTGTTTGTCTTTTAATAGTTGTAGATGGACACAATTCCTTTATTTTTATGTGGGTGCTGAGGATCAAACCTAGTGCTTCACACACTAGGCAAGTTCTCTACCACTGAACTACAACCCCAGCACTCTTATTTGTTTTTGAATGAGCTTTAGTAGGTGGTGTGTTTCTAGGGATCTGTCCATTTTATCTGAGAGGTTAAATATGTTGACAAAATTCATTATGTTCCCTTGTTATTCCTTTAATGACTGTAGAGACTATAGTTGGCCCCTCTTAACTCTGTTATTGGTAATTTGTTGGTTCTCTTTTTTCCTGATAGTCTCTCTGGATGCTTAACAGGTTTATTGGTCTTAAAGAGCCAGCTTTTGGTTTCACATTTTTTTTTTTTAAACCTGTTATGTTTCTGTTTTCTAAATCATTCATTAGTTTCCATCCTTTTCTGCCCTTTCCCCCTTTCTGGTTAATTTGGGATTAATATTGCTTTCTTTTTCTAAGTGGATAGTTTTTGGTTTTTTTGTTTTTTTTTTTTTGTTTTTAATTGCCAATGGATCTTTTATTTTATTTATTTATGTATGGTACTGAGTATTGAACCCAGGGCCTCACACATGCCAAGTAAGCGTTCTACCACTGAGCCACAACTCCAGCCCCTGGGTTTTTTTTTTTTTAAAGTGGAAACTTAGATACTGCTTTAGTTCAGATACCATAATTTTTTCTAGCTACAAGGGAAACTAGTAAATGGAATTTCTTAGGTGTACATGTTTTCTTTTTTTCCAGCGATAGTACTGATGATTGAACCTACAGGTGCTCTACCTCTGAGCTTCACCCCCATTTTTTATTTTGTAACAGGGTCTTGCTAAGTTGCTGAAGCTGACCTCAAACTTCAGTCCTCTTGCCTCAGCCTCCTGAGTTGCTGGAATTATAGGCATTCACCACTGTGCCCAACTGCTAGACATGTTTTCTTTTATAAACATAATTAGAATTCTAAGAAAGAAATCAGAGGAGGGTGAATATTGAATAGGAACCTAGTAGTGTCTGTTGTGGCTACTTTCTTTAAAATTAAACTATATGCTGTACAATGTCATTATTATAAATCTGCAATCTACCTAAGCCATTGAATGTCACGTGGGTACATCTTCCTGCTTTTTGGGGGTGATAAACTGAACGTGTTTATTTTTAGATTTTTCTTTAATTTTTTATCATGTGATTGATAGTAGAAATCAAAATGAGGTTCATTTTATTTTTGTCAGCAACACATTTTTTACCTTTATATTGTGGAAAAATTTAAGCATATTCAGAAACAGAAGGGATTTATGATGCAGTAGATATTCATTAGTTAATTTCAGTAATCTGATTCCACCATATCTGCGTTATTTTGAAGCAGATCTCAGAATTTACTGTTTTGTTCATTAATACTTTGGCATGTATCTTGATAAAGGCTTTTATTGTTTTTAAAGAACCATTTAAAGCATTATAATACCATTTAGCTTTCCTTAAAATTAACAGTAATTTCTCAAAATGGAATATCTAGTGTTCAGCTTGATCTTACAAGTTTTTTCTCTATAGTGGGCTTGAGTCCAAATCTAAATAAGTTTTCCTCTAGTAATCCATATTTTGTAACACATTGTTCAGTGAAAACTGACATGAAAACTTTACCAAGGGGAAAAACTAAAAATTTGCATTTCTCCTTATCATAATGAATACTTTTATTGTAATTAATCTTGGGAGAATTTTGTCATCATTTTCCCCTACTTTTGTATGGTATTTTGTTTTGAATGTTAAAAATTAGTGCTAGTTGAAGAGTATACTGGTGAGCAAGAAAGACATCTTTTTCTATTGTTTAGTCATTTTAAAGAATGGTGTTTTGGCATTCGTGGAGGCACCTGCCTGGAATCCCAGCAATGGGAGGTTGATAAGGCAAGCTGGGCAACTTAATGAGACCCTGTCTAAAAATAAAACATCAAAAGGACTGAGGGTATAGCTCAGAAGTAGAGTGTCCCTGGGTTCAACCCCCCATACTGGGTCCCCCAAGGGGGCAAAAACATGGTGTTTGGGCTTTATATTTAAAACTTTTAGTTCTTGTTGTTTTCTAAGCAAGGAATAAACTGTTTTCTTTGTTTTGTTTATTTTGATGCCAAGAATATGTGTTATTTTTATTTTTAAAATGTCCATTCCAATTTGACTTCATAAGACACGGTTCTTGCCCTCAAATAGCTTAAAAGTTAGCGGATACTCTGTTTGGCCTGACTATTTTTGGTTTAACTGTTTTTTGTTGTTTTTTTTTTTTTCTACTTGTGTTTTATGACTGCATCTCACAGGAGAGCCTTATAGATGCAAGTGAAGACAGCCAGCTAGAAGCTGCCATCAGAGCCTCCTTGCAAGAAACACATTTCGATTCAACACAGACAAAACAGGATAGCCGTTCAGATGAAGAATCTGAATCTGAACTTTTTTCTGGCAGTGAGGAGTTCATATCCATTTGTGGCTCTGATGAAGAAGAGGAGATAGAGAATCTTGCCAAGTCCAGAAAGTCTCCTCACAAGGATTTGGGGCATAGAAAAGAGGAGAATAGAAGACCACTGACTGAGCCCCCTGCTAGAACTGAGCCTGGAACAACCACAAATCACCAGGGATTGACGGCTGTGGACCCAGAGATTTTGGAGATATCACCTGAAAAATCAGATGGAGTAGTGGAGGGGATAGACGTAAATGGTGGGTTAGATTTCAGACTTATTTAAAGCTTAAATATTACTGAATGACTTACTTTGTTTATTTAAATTAATCTCCTATGCTAAACTCATATTGTTGTCTTTTTCTTTTTTTTTAACTTACCTTAGGACCAAAAGCACAGCTGATGTTGCGGTACCCAGATGGAAAAAGGGAACAGATCACTCTTCCAGAGCAAGCTAAACTGCTAGTAAGTATATCTAATTGAGAAGCATTTGGTTGGATCAGAGAAACTAATAAATTGAAGTAAGTCCAGTGAGTGTTGCTTGATTCTTTGAAATAGATGTTAGGTAACTGGAAACTTAACTGTGATGAATCTTAATTCTAATTAATTTCCTTCCTAGATATCTTGGGCAAGTGACATAGGTTGTGTTCCATTCAAGCTGTTTTTATTCCATGGTTATGTGGAATACAATTAGTTCTGGAATAATTAGTTCTGGAAAAGGAGGAGTGGGTTTATTTGAAGACTTGGGACTCCTGGGTTTTCTAGTAGCTGTTACTACAGGGGTCTAGCAGGTTTTCTCCTGGTGGTTTTTCTGTTTCATACCATTTTCCTCCCTGAATACCACTAGCTTTTGTTTACTCCTCAGCTTGCACATGATGTAGCCCATCATGTCATGGAATTAGATTTTCATCTAATTCCACTGCAGATGGGCCTTTTCTCTTTATTTTTTAATTGCTGGAAAAGAGAATGAGTCTGATTAGCTTAGCCTATGAATGAACCCCCACTAAGTCAGGTGTAAGTATCTAACCATTCTCTGTGGATTGTGATAACTAGGATGATTTATTTTTATCTATTATTTATTTATTTTGAGAAAAAAGAAAAGGAAGGTTTATTAGAGAGACACAGGGGACTCCTGTCCCAGAGGCTGTGATTCTACCCATCAGCAGGAACAAGGGGCTTTTAAAGAGGTGAAGGGTACATTCCACATGTTCTCTATTGGAGTTGTAATTCACTTGTTAATTTGGGAGATAATTATTTCTGAGATCTTCTGATGCCATCCCCATAGTCTAGATGACTTCATTACTATTTCTAAGGTGGGTAAGTGTTCCAGGACAGATAACTCTGTCTTGGATGGGGAAGAAAGGTAATCCTGTTTCCCCTGAGATGAGGGAGGGAGAAAGATTAGGAAGGAGAAGCAGGAGAGGACGAGAAAGAAATGAGTCCATTTTAAAAATAAGTTGCAGTGGGAGGAGCAGCACGGGCTATACTCAAAGCATAAAGTGGACCACTGTTATTTCCCCACTCTCAACTTCTACATTCCATTTCTGTGGAAATATGGGCAACAATATCTCCAGGCTGCTTCCTGCTGAAAGAGGGTGAAGTTGGGGAAAATAATGCAAAGTCCTTGTTCTCTGTCAGGTAGGATGTGGATGGTTGAAGGTATTCAGCATCAGAGCAGTCCAGAGGGACCGAGGATATAGCTCAATAGGTAGAGTGCTTGCCTAGCATGCACAGGGCCCTGGGTTCAATCCCCAGCACCACCACCAAAAAAAAAAAAAAAAAAAAAAGAGGGCAGGCAGAGCAATCCAGGGCTCCACAGTGGCAGATGGCAGTTGACTGGACAAAGCATAAATAGGGCATGGATCATGTAGGTGACCAAGGGTGTCACAACTTCACTGAGTTTAGTTTCCTTTTTCTCAAAGTGGACTATGGTAGAGCCACCCTCCTGCAGTTAGCTCTCAACAAGTGTGTATCCTCAGTATGAAAATGGCGCTTCTTGGAGAGCCAGGCCTGCCCAAGAAAGCTGCAGCAGGGAGTTGGGGCTGCTCTTGGGTTCCATCTAGGATGCCAAATTTGTTGCTCAAAGCAGGTCCTTGTCCTTAATGCCAGTCCAATAATGAGGACAGTTTTGAGAAAAAGGAAAAGGAAGGTTTATTGCTGTGCTTGCAAAAGAGAAAGAGGGGATTCCTGTCCCCAAGGCTGTAATTCTCAATTAGATTGATTCTTGAAGACTACATGTGACTGGAGTTACAAGTAGGGTCTGGCCTCTGGTGTTGACAACTAGACCGTCTCCTGGTCTAGTGCTTGTAAGGGGACAGAGGTGAGACAGGGGAACCAACAATTACAGTAGGTCCTCCTCCTTTATCCACTAAGATTTTAGGTGCCTGCAATCAATAGCAGTCTAAAAATATTAAATAGAAAATTCCAGAAATAATTCATAAATTTTAAGTTGCACACCATTCTGATTAGCTTCTTACAGTAAAATCTTAGACCATCTCACTTGGTCACCTGAGATCTGAATCCTCCCTTTGTCCAGCATGTCCATTCTATATATACCCACCAGTCAAGTCACATCTCTATTACCTCATTGACTATTGCAGTATAACAGTGCTGTCTTAACTCTTTAAAAATAAATATTTAATTATGTTTGTAAAAATATTTATACTTCAATGTCAGTAGATATATTTTTGCATTTATCATTTGGAGACCCTTATTAAACTTAATAATGGTTCCAAAGCTTAAGAGGAATGATGCTGGCAATTTTATTACAGTATATTGTTTTATGTTATTATTGTTTTTAATATCTTAGGTTTATATGTATAAGAAAAAACATAATATATGTGGGTCCATAATCTGTGGTTTCAAATATCCACTGGGGGGTCTTGGAACATATTCCCTGGGGACAGGAGAAACTACCATATAGATGACTCTTTTGAGAAGTTTGATTATAAAGCTGGAGGGAAGAGTGGGCTGTAAATAGAAGGAAAAAGGTAATTGGTGAGACTGAGCATGTTTTAAGTCTGATGGGAAGCATCTGTAGAGAGGGAGAAACTAAAGAAATTATTAAATGGGATAATCTGTAGTGTTGCAGTTTCTGAAAAGACAAGAAGAAATCAACGCACAGGTGGCAGAATTGGCCTATGTGATAAAAGGAAGACGAGAAAACTGATAAAAGTTTTAAAATGAGGACAGTATCTTGCAAACTGATTGGTTTGTCTGTTGGGGAGATGATAATAATACTGTGTATTTCACTGACACATAGTATTCCTAAGTTATTGGATGCAAAGGGTTATATTGGTCCTTCTGCAAGGATAAACTTCAAACCAGGCATTATGAAGATAATTGAAGATAAACTTAAAGTACCTGAAAGAAAAATCTACACTTTATATTTTATCTAATATGATAGAAAATATTATTGGCTTGGGGGATGTAATTCAGTGGTAGAGCACTTGTCTAGCATGCATGAGAACCCTGGGTTCAGTCTTTAGTACTGCAAAAGGAAAAAAAGGGCAGTGTTTTATCATCTCATAACTTTTTCTTTCTCTGTTTCTCATAGGCTTTGGTGAAGCACGTCCAGTCTAAAGGATATCCAAATGAACGTTTTGAACTTCTCACCAACTTCCCTCGAAGGAAACTGTCTCATCTGGACTATGATATTACATTACAAGAGGCAGGGCTTTGTCCTCAAGAGACTGTCTTTGTACAGGAAAGAAATTAACACCATGGCCTGACCTCTCTCAGCTTACCCCTTTTTTCCTTTTTCCTGTGAGATACCATGTCACTAAGTATGCGTTTTGGCTCATAGGACCATAGAGCCAAGTTGGCAAGCAAGTCACCTGCCTTCTCTTTTATTTCTTGTTCTCACCTGTAATCAGTCTCTTTCTCCCTTTTCTCCCCCTCTTTCCTCTCCTATTCTCTTATTTTTTCCATGTCCTTCCTTCCTTAACTATTCTGGTGACCAAATGGAAGTGTATGGATAAATCTCTCCTAGTACTGGCAGCAGGAAATGTGTGTTTCAGTAAGTGATCTCTTGCACGGCACTTTTTTGGGATCAAATGATACTATTTCTCAGACTTCTTTGACAAAGAATGGCTAGATTCAGAATAAGAACAACCTCCCTATTTTGTAAGCCCCCATTTGTAGTAAGAAGAACTTTTCAACCAATTTTTCTGTTGTTGTTCTTCATGTAGGAAATAGCAAATAACAAAATATCCAGGCTTTTGTTTACATGGAAAAAGCACCATAATTATTGCTTATCATATTTAAAATTTTTTTTCCCAAAGAATTCCCATCTTCCATTCTGCAAGAGCTATTCCCATGATACATGTTAGTGGCAGAATGAGTATTCGGTGTAGGGTATGTAGCATGGAATGGCTTTCGGTGTCCAAGCCTGAGATAGCATTCTTCATTACTACTCTATTATATTGATCCTGCTCGTCCTAGAATGGACACTTAGTGAGCATATTGTAGTGACTGGGATAGGAAGGTGCTTACTCTTTTTGCCAGTACAGCATATTAGTTCCTTTGGCTCCTCCATTGTCTGGGTCCACAGCAATCTAGGAAGGCAGCTATTCAATAATCATGCAGTACAATGGCTTGTAATTGCAACCACTGTGGTTATGGATTGTCCTATGTGCTTAAGGCATACTTGGGTATGTCCCAGGGGTAAAAGAAAAACATGCAGCTGAGAGTTGCTAACCATGTTCCTTTGGTTATAAATAATGATTCATTTTTTACCCCTGGTGGGAGTAATCTCTAAAAGGCTCTGGTGACTGGCCTTTAATTCCTCACACTGTTTTCTTTCAAAAGGTATGAAAACAAAGTCTCCAAGAGGAAGACCTTTAAACTAAATTCTTGAAAAGACTACATTTTAGTAAGGGGTGATGGAGATTACCAGTGATCTTCAGATGTTGTGGTGTTTTCTGACAACAGCAGCCACATTCAAATTGTAGTTGGTGAAAACATCTTTCAGTATTATTTAGAAAAAAACATCTTGAATCTATATAATACTGTTTACTTATCAGTTTCACTATGTGCTCAACTCTTTGTTTGAGCTTTAAATAGAGTCCTCTGACAGGATGGTAGTGATCTGGTGGCAAAATCAGAACTTGTTATAAAACCATTTATATAGAATGACCTGTTTTATCAGTTGGGGGTTTGGATTGATTCTTCTACTTGAGGAACATATGGTAAATTGCTATTGCTCAGAGACCTTTTAGGTTCCCATCCACTTTAAGATCACTCTCTTGGCAACTAGGGGATTTAAAGAAAAAAAGAAAAAAAAGAAAAAAAAAAAAACTGTGTGTTGCTAGTACACAATTATAGAATATGGTTTTTAATGGTTGGATTTTGAGGGACCCTTCCTAAAGAATGAGTTATGTATCTCCTCAAGGAAATCATGGAAAATTCTGTTATTCTTCAGTGAGTCCTTTCGAATTAATGTTCTTAACATTTTTTTCTAAGTCTGTGTAAGTGCTTATGTATACGTATATAATTGTATAAATATTTATAAATATATTTATATAATTGAAATTTCATTTATACCTTGAGTCAAAGTTCTCTCTTTAGATCGGTGACTGAATAATACCACTTTGGTGTTTTTCATAGGCTCTTGAGGCTTAACTAGCAGCTTCTGGTTTATTGAGGAAACATGGTTTTTATGTTAATTCCTCAGTTATATCTCTGAACTTGGATAACTGACTTGCTATCTGAGGAATAGAGCTATATACTTGAAGGTACAGAAGAGGGTAAAAAACTTGTTGGTAGTTAGTCAAGGTCAGAAATCTAAAAATTCATGGAGGCACAGGGTAAGAAGTGAGGATGTGCTCAGCTTTGTGCTTTGCTAGCAGCTATCTTCACTCCCAGCAAAGTCACAGCTAAAACCCAAATTGGTCAAAATTCTGAGAATTTTCCCCATGGAACTGTTTCATCCTCTTTCCTACTAACTTCTCTTTATAAAACATATCTTGAAGTCCTGAGGCAGCATGCTCATAAATGAGAGGATGTGGTTCCTTCTAATATGCTCAGCACTGGCAAACCAGGTATTAAAAACTAAAGTGACTTTTTCATCTTAAGTTACTATGAGATGACTGAGCGTATGTATGATTTAAGTGCAAGACAGGGCATGGTACATTCATCTATCCTGGATACAGTCAGATGTGTAGAGTACAGAATGTAGAGGATTTTGTTTCATTTTGAAGCAGAAGTATACTTATCTTGTGGTGGATAGAGAGACCCATGAGGAGAAGTTATGGATTATACTTGGGAAGCATAAATGCAAAGTATTGCTTTGCTCAACTTAATGTATTTAGGGAGTATGCTTGCTCCAGTTTGCCTTATTTCCTCTGCAAGTTCCTTTGCTTTTTGATGGAGAGGGTTTATTGAATAGATTAAATGAGGTCAGTAAGGTTAGATAAAAATAGTCACTCCCCCTGTAGGTATTGGAAACAACTTAAAAGAGTTTTAAAAAGGTATGGAGGACAAGAACAAGATAGACTTTGAGAGTGACAAAAGTATAGGGAGATGGAATGAAAACTAGCAAGGAAAAAAGTAGGAGAGGAACACTTTATTGATATGATTTAGGAAGAAACCAGAGAAGAGAAAGAATAGTGCCAAATGCGGAAAGAACAAGGAACTAATTTAACTAGTGTGTGCTGTGTTCTTCATGTGCTTTTTCTCCTTAAGTCTTCCTACAAACCCTACAAAATGTATAATTTCCCAATTTAACAAATAAGGAAGAAAATTAAAATTCATAGAACTTGTTCAGGATGTCACAGCTAGTAAGTGGCAAATCAAAATTGGAATTCAGAGTCCATTCTCTTTTACCCTGGTGCTGTGTTCTCCCACATAAGGGAAATCTGCCCAAAAGATTATCTTCTCATTGTTTGGCTTTACAAATTACAGTTGGTTTTGTTTCCTTATAGCTAGGGGGAGTAGTTGAGGTAAAGCTTGTGGAATTTGCATTGTGCCTATAAATTCTTACTTATGCCATAATTTTGAGAGACTAATTATTAATAATTGCTTTTTAAGAATGATGCACTGATGAAAATGTGAAAGGAGAGTAACTAACATTATTTGCCAAGAATAAATGTAAAGGATAAAAAAGAATTTTCTTTCTTTAACCATTTTTCAGAAAAGATACAATTAATCTTTTCTATAACCCATCCATGCTAAATTATTGAACCTTCTGTGTGTTTTTTGATGTTCTATAAAATTCTACTTCCTTGACCCAATAAGGCAACAGTTATCTTTTGAGTCCTTATTCAAAATTGGAAATATTTTTAAATCTAAGATCTGATTCTTGACTGTTTATCCAATTAAGGAGACACACTACAAAATAATCTTATCATTGGAGAGTATGTAAATGTTTGCCTTTCCCAGAATGAACTTTAATTACAATAGAAGTTTAGAGAAAGGAAGGAATAGTGTAGGTTTTAGTTAGGTAAGTCTTCACAAAGAAGACAAAGGTGGTAAACACTGTAGCTCAAATATTTTTTTCATCTGTATTCTTTAGCTTCACCTTTTGTAACTACTGGATTTTAGGTTCAGTAAGACATAACCAATACCCAAGTGTCAAAGGATTCTTGATCCCCAGCACTAAAAATTCTTAACTATTAGATCTTACTTGGACACTTAAGAAAAACACAAGAGGAAGCTACTAGCAACTGAAAAATAAAGTTTTAACCCTGGTACAAATTAAACATAGTGTATTTTGTAATTTATGCAGAAAGGGCACTGTATTTAGTTTTAAGTGCACTTGGGTAATAGCTATGCTAATTAACTTAACCTTGGCAAGTCTCTTTCTACCTCTGAGTCTTGGGTTCCTCATCCAAATAATTGGAAATCTGACTAGATTAATAATTCTCAATCTTTTCAAGTAAAAGTACTTATAATTCTAAATTTTGGCATGGGTATGGAATTGTGGGATTAACTGTGAATATAAATTCCATAGAGAAAATGGAATGTGCACCTGGAATTGGAGAGCCCTTGGAGAAACTCTAGGCATCCACATACTGTAGACCACTGAGTTGCATTACCTCTGAAGTCCTTTCCCACTCCAAAATTTTATGCATCTGGTCTTTCCCCTTTGTTATATATTATCCTTAGGCTTATTAAAAGTGTTCTTGTTAATCTGTTCCTTTGCTTTTTTTTTTTTCTGTGTCCAGGTATCATTTGCCAAATAACTTGATATAACCATTCTGTGATGACTGAAATTCCCCCAAAGGAAAGTGTAATAGTTATATAGATCTAGTAATGACCTTTTAAACAATTCATTAATTTTTAACAAGTAATGCTGTGTGCCCCATTGATGTTCAGTACAACTAAAATGTAATTAATGAGAACCAAATACATCACTGGTGCTGGAGTTGATTTTTATTTTATGTACTTTAAACAAAGGACTTAACTGACTCAGCAATTGTTAGGAAACTGATTTAAGTTTGGGTGGAAACAACTTTCAGGACCTCATTAAGTTGACTTTTAAAAATAGTTCATAAATATCCTGTAGAGTGTGTCTTTATTGTTTCAGTCTCTCCCTGTCCCCACTTTTGGCCTTTTTTTTCATTTAACTACTCTGTAGTAAATTATGCAGTACAGGCTAATGAATAAGCAATGTCTTGTTGTATAGCTAAAAGGAGACTTGTCTCCCCCCCCCCCCAAAAAAAAAAAAAAAAAGAGTAAAAGAAGAACCAACCTTCTGCCGTTTTCCAGTAATACAAGTGTTGATGGACAGGCCACTTAAAAATAACTATGAATTATGAATATGCAACTTCATTGGTTTGCCTTGCTTATTAGCATTTCAGTTATTGTCTTGTCATGAAACAGTATTGCAGAGTACACCACACATTTTAGAGCAGTGCAAGGATGTTCTTTAGAACTGATAGTAACCAGAAGAATACCACTCCAATATATTAGTTTCCTCTATTACATAGAGGTTGGGTATTTCAAGGATGATTTTCTTGATTTTGACTTACCTGTGTCAATCCTGTTGAACAGCTTAAAATCACGGTTTGTCTTTTTTTTTTTTTTTTAAATAGAGATTATGGTTTCCTTGGTTAATTTTTCCTATGAAGTGAACTCATGATTATTGGATGTGATGAAAACTTTAATTGGAAAAATCTTTTACAATCTTCCTCTTTTGCTTCTCTTTTCTATTGATTTTGACATTCTTTCTCTGAAAATTAGTCATGATTTTTAATTAATTGGCTATGTTTAAAGAAATTTAACTTCTGAGTCTTAATATGTAATGTTTCTCATTTTTTAATAAATTAATATACAAGGGGAGAATTTGAGGCAAACATTTTTTAAATAGTCATTTTCTCTCTACTTAAGGAGAATTCTCTTACTCCAAATAGAATGGCTGACTATGACACCACTACCTTCTGACATACAGTTGCTGTTGTATTGCTCAGAATGAGAATGTTTATTCTCATAAACATGATAATGTTTGGCCATATGTTTTATATGGTCTTTTTCTGCCATGTGATCCCAAAGTAATGTTGGGTAATCCAGTATGAATTCTTAAACCATAATTTAGCATTTCTGTAATGAGATAGTTTAAAAAGATAACCAGATAAATTTGTAGAATTACAGGTACAAAAAAACAATTACAGTATTTTTGCCTAAGAATAATCACATATTAATCTATAAATATGGGAACTTACCTTGCTAGAGTTAATTATGGCAATAAACAGCAAGTTTTTGTTTGTTTAATGGTATTTCCTCTATGGAAACCAAAATATCCTAAGATTTTATATGCTTTATAAGGTCACTTGATTTTCAAACTGAAAAAATAGCAAGATAAGCTGGACTGAACATAAGTAATATTTTATCTTCATTAGGAAAGAAGTCATTATCTAGGCTACCAAGTCATTCACTCACTAAAAAATTGAAACAAATTATTAAATATGACCTGTAATTAGTTCTTCCTTTCTTAACATCTTTTTTATTTGCCTTTTTCATAAACTTAAGGGAATCTTAACTGATATGAGAGAGGGATTTTTGATTTGAGACCATTCCCTACTAGTCTTCTTTTTCCACAATCTTAGTATTTGACATACATTTCACCAGAATCCATTTCAGTTACTGACTTTGAAAAGTTTATACCAGTTGAATACCTTGCTGTTTTGAACAAAATGATTTTATTATATGCTTTTCTAACGTCTGCGGTGTTCTTAATGGAATATATCAGAGGACATAATTCCAAAAATTGGTTTAAGACACTAATCATACGCTCTTAGTAACTTTTTGGTAACTTATTGCACCATTTATTGATCCTCACATAGAGTGACCATTGCCACCAGAAAAATCTCCTTTTACCTGCTAATTAGAAGGAAAGTATGTTACCTCCACTTTTCAGTTAATGTGTAATGTACAAATTTGTAATAGAGGTTGTTTATCTTATCCATTTGGGAACTTGGGACTTGTTGCTTTCCCTCCAGTTTGCAACTACTATTTTAAAATAACCTGCTGGGAAACACTAAAGCTGTGAGGTGATCCTCTAGTCTTAGATGTGGAGAAATGAGTACCAATGGATGGTAATAGGAAACAGACTTTGAGGGGCTTCCATCCAAGCTTTGATATGAATTGGTTAGACACAATTTTTCACTCTTCAAAGAATCCCCCCCCCCATAATGGATTTTCTTTTGATAGTTAATAAATTCTAAGCATCTGGTGTACTTTCCCTCACCCCTTAATCCTTAAGGCAGTCCTTTTCCTAGTAGGTATTCATTTATTGTTCCTTGTAAACTTTTCTCAAGAGTGTGGACTCTGTGCATGCTTTGTATGAGTTCAGTTTGAACAATGTGTTTAGAATCACCTGAGATGTCCAATTCTGTCATTTCTTCACTAATTGTGTTTTTAAACATCTTTCATGTCATTTTCCAAACCTTCCCATCTTATTCAGAGAAGTTAGTCAAAGAATGAAATTTGTTTGGGGATCGGGATGAGGGTGGGTTGGGGACTTGAGTGAAGTCATCTTGGGGTATGTGCTTTAAAAGTGTTTGCTCAAGCAGTTCCTAACAGTATTTAGAGATTTCCTGGGATGTTTGTGTACTGAGCTTATTCTGGATAAAGTGGTGGTCTTATGGAGATTTCATTTCTTAGTGCAGGACAGGCTCTAAATTTAATCTGTTTATAACCTCGTTATTGAATCCAAGACAGTAATGGACAGAGACAATACTCTTATTGTAGTGTTTTCTGCCTAGTACTCCCTAAAATGCCCATAGAGTTCTCAGTTTTCTGGGCCTTTAATCCCATGGTGCTAGGAGATATTTGTTTCTGCAGCTCTTCCCAAAAGTGAAAGGTTTTGGGACCAGTGAGCAAGGGGTAACTAGACCATCCATTAAATTTTTTTGTTGTTGTTCAGGATATACTAGAGATCCTCCTATATATCTCGTAAGTGATAATAAAGGTGCTAGGGAAAACCATAAATTTGAAGACACATGGAGGTGATAAAAATCTGAACTTAAAGGAGAAAAACATACCATTAGGTAAGACAGAGCTGTAACTGCTAGATAAGACTCAATGGAACTTCCACTTGCTCTGAAACCAGGGAAATCTTAGATAACTGGGTGTGATCCTATCTATAGATGAACATAGTCTATAGGTAAACACTTTCTAGAGTGAGAATTTCTCACAGTTGAAAACATCCTCTGGTTTTGGCTGTACCAAATTGTGAATATTCTTGCTGTGTTGTACCCAGTTGCTTTATATTAATACTGCAACTTGAATTGGGGAGGGTGGGTGGGACATCTGGGTGGGGGAGGGAGGGGAGTGGGACAATAAGTCTTTTGAAGACATCAGCTCACTGTGCTGAGAGAGGGACCAAACTCAAGGAAACCTCTGATCTATAAATTCAACTGCTGCATTTTTTTATAAATACATGTAAATGTCCTGTTGTAATATTTGATCTTGGAAATAAAAACAAAAGCTTTTCGGTATTAGTTTTTTTGTATGGTTTTTGTGTTGTAAGACTCTTGAGTACTACTTTCATTCATGTAATTCAAAAGCTTTCCCTTGTATTCTCATGTTTTAAGTCACGTAGTATTTATTGACAAAGGTTAAATCATAGTCCCACTGTAAAGTGTCACATTTACTAGTTTTTTTTAAAAATCTACTCTTAGTAATATGTTGAACATTTGTGGTAAGCACTCTGTAAATGGTTGAATGATGAATACATTGAGTGGGCTTAGCTAGCATTGTTAGCAAACTATGATTCTATATTTGATAGAGTTGAGCAATTCAACTAATCTTTCAGACCATCAGTAGCAACTAATTATGGACAAGTGAAAGAAAGATACTTCCCAAATAGAAGAAAAGCCAAGAGGTAGAAATTATTTTCTGTAATAGGTAGAAATTGAGGTTGCTGCCAGGTGATGTGGTGCACACCTATAATCCCAGCTGCTCAGGAGGCTGAGGCAGGAGGATTGCAAGTTTGAAACGAGCCTCAGCAACTTATCAAAACCCTGTCTCAGAAAATAAAAAGGAATGGGGATGAAGCTCAGTGGTAGAGCATCCCTCCCTGGGTTCAATCTTTGTAGTGATCAGGAGCTGGTAGAGAATTCTACTTAAATTGGATGTTGGGGAGTTAACTTTCAGACTGAGACCTGAAAGATGAAAAGAAAGTGGTCCATGCTAAGAATAGGAAGAATAAATTCAAAGGCCATGAAGCAGGGAGATGCGTATTTGAGATGTTGAGAGAAGGCTAATTGGCATGTAGTGAGCAAAGGCACATGTGTGGCATAGGATGAGTAAAAACCAGACCCTGCAGGGTCTTCAGCCCTGGTTAGGAGCTTGGATATTGTTTTGAGTATATTGAGCAAGTGTGGAAAGTGAATTGGAAGAAAAAAAAAAGAGTAGAGAGACTTGCAGTGATGAAGTTGGAAAGCAGAGGTTTCCTGTTGTAGAGAAGCAGCAGTGGACTGGAAAGCAGTGTATACTTCAGAGACACATTTTGAAAGTAGAAATTAAAGGGTTTGCTGATGGATTGAGGGAATGAAGGAAAAAGAAGTCAAGAATGACAGTTTCTAGCAGGTAGATAGTATTGTTATTGTGTAGACAATGGGTAGGTCACACAAGTTTGGGAAGAAATGTGTTTACTGATGGCAAATGGAGCTATATAGGAAGTTGGACATGTGATTCTAAAAACTTCAAGGAGAGTGACTAGAGTTAGAAATCTGAGAAGTCATCAGCAGGATTGATGGAGTTTAATACTATGAGGTCACCGAGGGAGAAATTAAAGAAGAGGGCCCAGAGCCCAGCCCTGGGGAACACCCGCAAATAGAGACCCTCTGGGAAGTGTAACCAGTGAGAAGAGACATCCAAGTGGGGTAATGGAGCCAAGAGAGAATGTCAGGATGCTGTCTAGGGGTCTAGTGAAAAGGACAGTGAAGTGTTCACTAGATACACAAAGTCACGAAAGACCAAGAACAGTTTCAGTGCAGTGTTAAAACTGGAAACCTAATTTGAGTGGGTTGAAGTTTGTAGTATTTTTATGCTAGTGAAGAAAGAAAAAAACAGTAAAACTTCCTCTTAAATAGACCAGTATAAATGACAGCTCTTTTCAACATCTTTTTGCTTCCTTTTTTTCCTTCTGTCCAATTAAGGAAATGTGCTTTCTGATTGTCAGTTTAGTTTGAGCCCACCCACATGAAAGATTAGTCAGTTACTCTTATCTGGAGAGGATTGGAAAACAGCTGGTCTGACTGTTTAGCTGTATCATCTTTTCCCTTTTCCTTCTGCATGAATTCCATTTTCTCAGCTTCCTCTATTCCTTACTCAAATTGTACTTCCAAACCCCATAATATCCCCCAGAACAAAATATCTGTTTATGCTGCTTTCCCAAGCTTTTCAACCGTGGGAAGCTTTTTATATCATTACTTAAGTTTCCTACCCCTGGCCCTGTTTGTAATTTGACTCAGACTCCCAGCTGCTCTTTCCTACAAATATTGCCAACAGAATAATGATTAGTCTCCAATCCAACCAAAATCTAAGAGAACGCCATTTGTGAGCAGGTAATGCTTTCATTCTTTCATGGCAGTGACCAGGCCTCTGTTACTATAAAAGCCTTACCTGAGGGAAGAGAGGAAATTGTACTAGTGGTGGAAATGAACTAAGCCTGTTTATCACAAGCATACAGTTTCTAAAAGAAGTGTCTTCAGGCACCGTAGCTCACGCTGGTAGTCCCACCTGCTTGGGAAGCTGAGACAGGAAGATCACAAGTACAAAAAGCCAGCCTCGGGCTGGGGAGATAGCTCAGCTGGTAGAGTGCTTGCCTCATAAGCACTAGGCCCTGAGTTCAATCCCCATACCACAAAAACAAAAACAAAAACAAAAAAAAAAACCATAGTAAAAAGCCAGCCTCATCAACTTAGACCCTAAGCAACTTAGTGAAACCCTGCCTCAAAATATAAAAAGGGCTGGGGGTGTGTCTTGATTTGTTACATGACCTTGGGTTCAAAGTGTTTTGTTCATCAGATTGATCATTGAGTTGTCACAAATTGATCCTAAAAAGCGAAGACTACAACTGCTATCACCAGTACTCCCCACCACCAACTAAGTTGGGCACTTTAAGGAGTTAAAGCCAAATTCTAACACTGACCCATGTTTCATGAGCACCACATTACTAAATATCCACATAAGAATGTCAGCTCTCGGGCTAGGGATGTAACTCAGTTGGCAGAGTGCTTGCCTCACATGCATAAGGCCCTGGGTTCAATCCCCAGCCCCACCAAAAAAAAAAAAAAAAAAGAATGTCAGCTCTCAAAAAAACCATGGGTTGGGAACAGAGATATTGTCTAAAAATCTGTGTGATACCTGGCAATTGGTTATTTGCTTATTCCAATTGCCTAAATATGAGATGTTCTAACAGACACTGCATATGAAATTCCTTTTGATGATCTGAGATCAAAAAATAGGACAGAATTAACTCACCCTAGGTATTTTATATTGTATTTAATTCTCAAACTTGTAAGGAAAAGGCAATATTTTGTAAATAAGATACTGAAGCTCAGATTATTATTATGATCAAGTTCACACAGATAATAGTTTTTTGTTGTTTTTTTATATAACAGATATTGAACCCAGGAGCACTTAACCACTGAGCCACATTCCAACCCTTTCTTGTGTTTTATTTAGAGACAGGATCTCATTTAGGATTTTCCTCAAGACTCACTTCACTCACTGTTACTTTGAGCAGGTCAAATTCCTCTGGCCTTTTTATCTACATCATGATGCTAATATAAAATTTCTTTAGCTTGCTTTAGGACTATTGTAAGAGTCCAGAGAAATAGTCGGTATGTTTTGTAAGGTGAATAAGTTTCTTATAAAGTTTCGTGAATCCTCAATCAAAATTCAATTATTTGGGAAGATAAAAGAATTCATTTAAGTCCGAGGGCAATGGCACATGCTGGTAATCCCAGTGGCTCGGGAGGCTGAGACTGGAAGATCTCAAGTTGAAAGCCAGACTCAGCAACTTAGCAAGGCCCTAAGCAACTCAGAGAGATCCTATCTCTAAATAAAATATTTAAAAGGGCTGGGGATTTGGCTAGTGGTTCAGAGCCTCTGGGTTCAATCCCTGATACAGAAAAGAAAAAAGAGAATTCATTTAATCTCTAAATGATTACCCTTTATAATGAAAATGAAAACTAGCCTTGTGTTAGCTTTTCATCACTGTGACCAGAATATTTGACAAGAACAAACTTAAGAGGAGGAAAGGTTTATTATGGCTCACAGTTTCATAGGATCAATCCATGGTTAACTGGCTCCATTGCTCTGAGCCTGGGTTGAGGCAGAGGAGCACTGCTCAGATCATGGCAGTGAGAAAGCAGTAAGAGCAATCAAGGGGAAGGGGCCACAGGGAAGGGGAACTTTTCCAGGGCAGCACCCAGTGACTCACCTCCTACAGCCACACCCCACCTGCTTATGGTTACCACATTAGTCCATTCAAACTAGGATGAACTGATTAAGTTACAGCTCTCATAATCTAACATCTGAATATTCCTGTATTGACATGGGAACTTTTGGGAGATACCTCATATTCAAACCATAACAGGCTATTTTTTTATTTTATGTTATTTTATTTATTTTATGTTTGAGTCAAGGTCTTGCTATGTTGCCCAGGCTGGTCTCAAACTCCTGGGCTCCGGCAGTCTTCATGCCTCCGCCTTCCAAGTAGCTGCACACCAGCACATCCAGCTTGGATCCATTTAATGAACTTTTCAATAGCTGTTTACCAAATTTAACTTGAGGTATATATGTACATAAAAATTCTTAAACAGAGCTGGGTGCAGTGGCACGTGCCAATGATCCCAGGAGCTTGGGAGACTAAGGCAGAGAGGATTACAAGTTCAAAGCCAGCCTCAGCAACTTATCAAGACCCTGATTCAAAATTAAAAAAAAAAAAAAATGAATTGGGGATATGGCTCAGGGGTTAAGCACTCCTGGATTCAATCTCTGGTATATACATACGTACATACATACATACATATATACATAAATAAATACAATAAATTCCCACATAGGGAGCAGCTCGTGAGTAAACCCCGTTGTGTCCTTAGGATGCTTCCTGTGCCTTGACTCACAAAGGCATAGGCCTTGCGAGTGATGGCACCATGGACTACATCAGCTGGGTAACTGGTTACCCAGCTTATGAAAGATTCTATGTTAAAGATTGTCACAAAAAAAAGCAATGATAAAGCTTCATTTCCAGAAAGATGACCCTAAGATAGTACAAGCTTTTGACATGGAGGAGCTGGGAGATAAAGCTGTGTATGCCATTGCTGAAAGTCCAAAAAGTTCCCATTCTGTGAGGTTCTTACACAAAACATTATGAAGAAACTGAAGACAACATGGAACCTCTGACTGTTGAGAAAAGAAACTCAAATGGATAGTTTCGATGCTGTAAACCAGTTTGTCATGATGTCACCTGACCATTTAACTAGAATAACTACCTCTACTCGATGTGATATATTGAAAACTTCAGTGTTCACATTCATGACATTTGCCTTACTCATTGAAACATGGTACACATTTATAGGAAGGAAGGAAGGAAGGAAGGAAGGAAGGAAGGAAGGAAGGAAGGAAGGAAGGAAGGAAGGAAGGAAGGAAGGAAGGAAGGAAGGAAGGGAGGGAGGGAGGGAGGGAGGGAGGGAGGGAGGGAGGGAGGGAGGGAGGGAGGGAGGGAGAAGAAAAGAGAAAAAGAAAGGAAAAAAACAATCTTAATGGCCTGTGGGTTTATTTGGTCTTGTAAGGATCTATTTCTTTAAAGTTAAAATAATGGTACTAGAATATAGTTGTATTTTAAGGTTAATGTACTAAATTATTTCAAAATCATGCATAAAAAGCAGCTCATGTACAGTTTTTAAAAATTAATCAGTGTACAGTAAAATTTCTTTTGGTAGTATTCTAAATGCCTCGAATATCTAGGCATAGATACACTAAATGTAGAAAATATTGTCCTATACATATACAATAAACAAAAGTTTTTAAAAACATAATTATCCCTTCTCTTCTCATATATATGGGCTTAAGTTTTTCTCAGTAATTTCTGTTGGTTTTTAGCATTAGAAGTAAAATCTCTGTGCAACGATTATGTGAGTTCTTTATCCAGTACATGAATAATACTTTAATTAAATGATTCTTGAATTCCAACCATGTTCCAAGCACTATGCTAGGTTCAGGGAATATAGAGCAGATAACATATCCTCTGCCCTCAATGAGAATCTCAGATATGTGAGAAAAAAGTCATGTAAACAACATTGGTAAATAAAAATGCAGTGAGAAGCAGACAAAGATTTCTTAAACATAACACAAAAAGTGTTGACCATAAAAGAAAAGATAGATAAGTGGAAAGCACTAACAGCTTCTCTTAATCAAAAGACATCATTAGGAGAGTGAAAAGTCAAAGCACAGACAACATTTACTATATATCCAAGTGACAAAATACTGGAATTACAATATACTTGTACAAAGTAATAAGATAACTAAAAAAAAAAAAAAAGATAACTAATAAGAATGAGCAAACAAGTGTGTAGGCACACAACTGTAATCTCTGCATCTTGGGAGGTTGAGACGGGAGGATCTCAAGTTAAAGGCCAGCCTCAACAACTTAGAGAGACCCTCAAGTACCTCTGCAAGACCCTGTCTCAAAACAAAAAGTAAAAAGGGGTAGGGATGTAGCTCAGTGGTAAAGTGCCCTGTGTTCAATTCCCAGAATTTAAAAAGAAAAAAAAAAAAGGAAAAAAGGCAAAAAACTGGGTCTGCTGATTCACATCTATAATCCAAGCTTCTGTCCCTGCGCGTGCGCGCACACACACACACTGATACACAAGAATACAATGAGAACATAGAGAAAGAAGTGCTAACTCTGAGTGAAGAAATCAAGGGAGACTGTCTTAAGGATGTTTTAACTGATTCTCAAATGGGAGTTTATCAAAAGCAAGTTGTGGATCCCATTTAGAGCAGCACAAAATTCCCAGCACTTTGGTGTGACTGTAATATGAGAGGAAGGGAGAGTGGTCTGTGCCTTGAACCAAAAATGTTAGAAGGCTCGTCCACGCACCATGTAACACACCCGTATGCTGAGGGCAAATTGAGGGCAGCAATAAGACAAAGGCTGTGCTCATCTTCTCAGCATCACTCTTCCACAGGGCCCAGATCTGTGAGGAGAAAACACAGCAGCTGGTGTGTGGAGAAGTAATGTTGTGCTTGGGAAGAACGGGGGTGAGATGTGTCCCATGGGTGCATCCAGTGACTCATTAAGATGGTCGAGCTCATGAGGCCGTGCCTCCAGTTTCCTTCCTTGGAATCACATGAAAATGAGCTGAGGATGGGTCATGAGGAGAAGGCTCTCCAGGGACAGGAAGTTCCTTCAGTGGAGGCCCGTGGGCAGTGGAGCGGGGACACACGCATACACACATGCCTGGGTGATCTCTGCATATATACAGATCTTCCCTGGCCTTCCTGGAAAGAGTTTTGAAAAAAGAAACTCCAGGTCTGTCCCTGCAGAAGTGCTAGCTGGGGCTGAAGGAGCAAAGGCCCACTTTGAAGAGGGCATCCTTCTCCAGATTCTTTTTCTCCTGTCCTGATTCTTGCCAGCAGATCAGGTAAGCAGAGATGGAAGGGTCCCGAGAGGTGATGGGCAGGGAATAGCAGGGTCTGGCAGTTAAGAGCATAAACATCTAATTAGTAAGCCCTGGTTCTGTCACTTAGCAGCTGTACCCCTCAGGACAAGTCACTTCTCTGTCAGCGTCAGGCTAGGACACCTTTCCTGTCTAATGCTTCATTGTCGGTCCAGTTTAGTGTGGACAGCTCTCCCTCCAGGAGGCTTTGCCTCCACAAGGGTTAGGGGTTCCATAAGGGTTAGGTGTACTTCCATAACCCCTTATGTCACACACCTTTGCTTGGCCCTTATCACACTTCATTCTCATTGCTTTTTGTCCTGTCAGAGTCCCCACTAGACTTTGTTTCTCAAGAAAAGGGACTGCAGCTTTTCCACCATTATCTCCCTGGTCCCTACCACAGTGTCTGTCAGGTAGTGGTCACTTGACAAATAACAGAAGGAATGAAAGAAAGGGTTGGCTAGGTAGGAGTGAGGTAAATAGACACATAGAGAATCTGCAGTCTCTTACTCCATGTGATTTAGCTGATCATTTAGTTGTTGCCCACACATGGACTTCTGATTTGTTCACCCAACTGGAATCTCAGGTTCGAACAAGGGCCTCCCTGACAGCCTGGTTTTAAGGTTTTACCTTGCGATCCTGCTTGTTTTTACAGATATCAAAAATCCAACCGTAGGCCAGGTGCGGTAGCCCATGCCTGTAACCCCAGTGGCTTGGGAGGCTGAGGCAGGAGGATCACAATTTCAAAGCCAGCCCCAGCAACTTATTGAGGCCCTAAGCAACTCAATGAGACCCTGTCTCTAATTGTCTGGATAAAACACAAAATCTTTGGCTCTTAAGCCAGTTCCTTGCAAGTGTTTCCAGGAGCTGAAAACCTTGTGGCTTCAGATAATTACACTCTGGCTTCACATCAGTATATTAAACTTTGACCTTGTGGGGGTACCCTTGAACAACTTTTCGAATTATACCCCCACTTAATCACATGTACATTTCCTAATATTTGTCTTTCGCGGGACTTCTGTGACTTGCTTAGACAATTCTACAACTTGTTTCCCTCCTGAATTTTGTCCTATCTTCTTTTCTCCCCCTGACTTTAGGACAAAATTCTTCCTTTACCATACAATATCCTTTTCTTAAAAATTAGCCAACCTGTTTGCTAATCTTCTGCTCACTTTGCTAATCACTTCTGCTTTTGGAAGTATTTCTTAGAATGTGATTTCTAAGAGTATAGTCAGGGAAAGAAAGTGAAATTCAAACTAAGTCACAGCCTTGGAAGAGCAGCAGAGTAAGTCCTTTAGTATCTGATGGGTGGGACAGCCAGGGGTCTCTGAATTCCAATCATTCAAAACGTCACCCTCCTGTTGTTAGTTTTCCTTCTGTGTATCCATCACTTTTAGTTTGCCTTCTATGACTTTCCTGATAGGAAAATTTGCCACAGAAAGTGTTTTCAGGGTGGTTTTGGTGCTCTGTGTCACTGAAGGTATTCTTTTTTTTTTTTTTTTTTTTTTTTTTTTTTTAGTTGTCAATGGACCTTTATTTAATTTTTTTCTGTGGTGCTGAGAATTGAACCCAGGGCTTCACACGTGCTAGACAAGCACTCTACCACTGAGCTACAACCCCAGCCCTGAAGGTATTCTGGACCAAAAGTAGCTCCTGGGCCTGGGGTCCACAGTGCATGCCTGATTGGCCAACTGTATACCAATCCTCACTGAGGCCCCTGACAAAGTCAGTCATCAGTCAGGGCAGTAAGTTAATGTCGTTTCTTGTTAACACCCTCTGGTTAATACTCTTCATCATGGGAACACGGAGCGCTCTGTACTCACTGACAGGACAGTCTGGGGAGGGGGCTGCCCAGATCTCAAGTCTGGAGGATCATGGTTTTCCCCAGACCTGCTAGGACTGGGCCACACTCTGACAGGAGCTGAGGAAGTGGCAGTTGGTGCAAGGGGACTGACTTTAGGACTTCCAGGCAATGGCCAGCTGGGGAGTGAGGGGAAGAGACATGGTCTTTCCTAACTCCTGACTCTTACCCTTCCCTCCAGGCCCCTTGTACCACTAGAGTGGGGGCCACTGTTCCTTTACATCTACCCCCTGCTTCCCCAGTGTGCTTCTCCCCTCTACCAAGACCTAAATTTTCTTTCTAGGGCAAGTTTCTTCACTCACTGTGGGAGACATCCCTTAGAAGCTAATACCCCATGGAGGACAGGCAGTAAAGGCAACTCATCAGGACAAAAGGGGAAGATTGCAGCAGGAAACTCCCTGTTTGGGGGGAAGGGAAAGAGTTGAGTTTGAGATTAGCAGGAGCAAAGGTCACCAAGGGCTATGAGGACTAGGGTGACAGAGGAGAGCACAGCACACAACCAATCACAATGGCCTGCTTAATGCCTGTCTGGCACCAGTCTCTTTACCATAAACTGTAGTTTGGCCAAAAAGAAAACATTAGGCCAATTAAGATTTTTTAAAAATTGAGATTATAAATTGTAAAATTGATTTTAAAAGTATTCATAAAAAAGTTTAGGATAGTCATTCCTAGGAAGGAGTCCAGGAAGATGGTAGATTGGAGAGGGTACACTTGGGCCTTCAGTGATATTATTGGTAATGACCTATTCAAAATCCATTATATTTAGCCAGGCGTGGTGGGGCTCATCTATAATCCCTGCAACTCAGGAGGTTGAGGCAGGAGGTTTGTAAGTTTGAGGCCAGCCTGGGCAACTTAAAATAAAAATAAAAAGGTTGGGGATGTGGCTTAGTGGTAGCCCATGGATTCAATTCCTAGAACAGAAGGGGGGCAAATTGATTGTATTTACATCAGTGTTGCTACAAGAGATGGGATCTTTCTGCATGCAAAGGATAGAAACAAGACCAAACTCAGTGCTGTGAGCATACACAGGCAAGTCTTTATCTGGGGTGTCAGCACTGATTGAGAGGGGACCATGCTGTTCCTTCAACAAAAGAAGGACCTGGCTTTTTATCAGATTGCTGGGGTACACGATGATTATCGTGTTTCTCATTGGTGCTGAGTATGGTATGTTTCAAGGAATTTCTTCCTTGTGGAAGATATGGATCAGTAGTTACTAGATTTTTTTTTCTTGGAAATGTTATGGTACCAATATTCTGGTTTTAATGGTGAACCTGATCTTATGGTCATCCTGGTCCCTGTGCTAAGATTGATGAAAAATGCAGGAGGAAAGAAGAAAAAAAAAAAAGATTAAAAAACTTATGCCAGTTAATAAGGAATGACAGTTAGTGGGTTAAGGTCTGAGTGTTTTGCCAGCTAAGGTATCAAGTTTATTAATCTGTCCCTGTGGTGGTATCCCTGTCTTGTTGTTTAATTACTCCATTCAAGTTACAAGTACAAATATATTTTATACATTGTTTAATCCTTCATAATTGGAAATATTTCACTATATACATATGTACACACATATATATGAATATGATATGTGTGTGTGTGTGTGTGTGTAGGGTATGTGTACATATATTTGAAGACAGAGAGAGAGAGAGAGAGAGAGAGAGAGAGAGAGAGAGCGAGCCTTTTACTATGTCTGAAGTGTACATATTTTCTCCAGGTGTGGTGGTGCATGACTGTAATCCCTGCAAATCCAGAGGCTAAGGCAGGAAGATTGCAAGTCTCAGCAACTTAATGAGACCCTATCTCACTAAGGGCTAGGAATGTAGCTCAGTGGTAGAGCACCCCTAAATTCAATCCCCAGAATTGGTGGCGGGGGGTGGGGTGGGGGGGTGGGGAGTTTCTTTACACTCCTATATTAATCCTCTATCCCATTCTTAGCTCCTGACAACCACTGATCTGCTTTCTGTTACTAGTTTTGCCATTGTTAGAATTTCAAATAAATAGAATCATATTGTGAGTAGTCTTTTGTTTCTGGCTGTTTTCACTTAATATAATGCTCATGTGTAGCAATAGTTTATTCATTCTTATGACAGTGCTAGCACTCTATTGTATAGATATGACAAAAATTTTCTCTTCATCTATTGATGAACATTTGGGCTATTTTTAATTTTTTTATTGTAAACAAATGGGGTACAACTTGTTTCTCTGTACATTAAATAGAAGCATACCATTTGTATTTTTAATTTTTAAATTGATTTTTTATTATGGTAAAATTTATAACATAAAATTTGTCATTTTAATCATTTTAAGGGGCATTAATTACATTTTTGATGTTGTTCAACTTCACTATTAGCTATTTCCTAAACTTTATATTAACCCAAACAATAAACTACTAAATTCTAACTGTTAAACAATAATCCACACTCCTTCCCCCCAGACCCTGGTTACCTCTAATCTACTTTTGTCTTTATGAATTTGATAATTCTGGATATTTCATATATAGAGTCATACAATATGCTTCATTTAGGCTTAATGCTTCATTTAGCATAATGTTTTCAAGTTTCATACATATTGCAGCATGTATTAAGAACTTTCGTTTTCTGACTGAATTATATTCCATAGTATGATTATACCGCATTTTGTTTATCCATCCGTTGATGGACATGTGGGTTGTTTGCATATTTTAGTTTTTAGTTATTATGTGTAAAGCTGCTGTGGACAGTCAAGTACTGTTGTTTGTATGGACACGTTCTTTCATTTCTCTTGAGAGCTTGTTTGAAGGTCCTAGCAGGGAAATGCAGCTTTTCATATATCCTTGACCAAAGAATGGTCCTTCTCTATGGGGAAGGTCTTCCTCTTCACTGAGCTCTCAGCTTCAGAAGGGATGCACATGGAGTGGGTGAGGGAGGTAGGGAAAACAGCCTGGCTAGCCAGATCATCCAAATCAATCCTGGCGATGAATGGGGTGACAGCCAGATCGCCCTCACATCCTCTCTTGGGTAAAAATGAAGAAGTAGAATTACTGGCTTATTTGATAAGTAAATGTTTAACTTTATAAGAAACTGTCAAGCTATTTTCCAAAGTGGCTATATCAGTTGCATTTTTATCAGCAATGTATGAGAATTCCAGTTGCTTCACTCCCTCACTGGCACTTGTATAGCCCAACTTTTTAATTGTAACAATTCCAGTGGGTGCATAGTAGTTCTCTCTCTCTCTCTCTCTCTCTTTGAGAGGGGGGCCTCAAACTCCTCAGTTCAAGCAATCTCCTGCTTCAGTCTTCCAAGTAGCTGGGACTACACGTTCATGCCACCACACCCAACAACTTTTCCTTTCCTTCCCTTCCCTTCCCTTCCCTTTCCTTTCCTTTCCTTTCTTTTTTTCTGTTAATTTTTTTAGAGGGGCTGTTACCCAGGATTGAACCCAGGGATGCTTAACCACTGGGCCACATCCCCTGTCTAAATATTTTTATTTAGAGACAGGGTATTTTTGAAGTAATTTAATAGTCAAGGTAGTTATGTATTGTTCCAGCACCATTTGTTGAAGAAACTATCCTTTTTCCACTGTATTATCATCCTTTTAAAAATCATTTGTGATATTGTGTAGGTCTACTTCTGAACTCTCCAGTCTGTTCCAGTAATCTATATGTCTTTCTTTATGTCATGAATTCACTATTTTAATTATTATGGCTTTATAATAAGTCTTTCTTTTCTAACAGTTAACCAAAAACACCTTAATTTTTTAGTTTTCAAAAGATGAACTCCTCCCGACATAGTGGTACACACTTATAATCCCAGTGGCTCCAGAAACTGAGGCAGAAGGATTGCAAATTGGAGGCCATTCTCAGCAATTTAGTGAGGTCCTAAGCAATTTAGCAAGAGCCTGTCTTCAAAAAAAAAAAAAAAAAAAAAAAAAAGAGAGAGCTTGGGCTGTAGCTCAGTGGTAAAGCAGCCCTGTGTTCAATCTCCAGTACCAAACAAACCCTCTTTCTTTTCCCAAGATAATCATGATTAAATTAGAAAAGTGGTCATATATCTTCAAAATATATCCTTTTAGTGGGAAACTTAGCTTTAGAGAAACTAAAAATTTAAAGATTTTTTTAAAATTCTATTTTGTTGCCATTCTAAAACAAAATGAAATCTAGCATAAGTCAAGGTAATGTGTTCATACTTCAGGTCCTTTCCCTCCAGGAACCAGCATTGTTATATTATTTCCATTTAGGAAAATCTGATCTAGTTTAGTAGTCCTTCTTCCTTCTGGTGTGATTTCAAACTCAGTGACATCTTCCAGCACCATATTGACAAAGTCATCAAATCCTAGAAACATAATAATTTCCTTGTCATTCTTCATCATGTGAATTCTTGATCCTATACACTTGTCCACAAGCTCCAAGGGAAGCAGCTGTGACAGGCTGGTAATAGTATTAGTGGTCTTGGCTAAGCCAGAAATGGCCAGTGTCATATAAGTCTTGAAATCACATGGTGTGAGCTCTCCAACATTTGTTCTTTTTTTTCAAAATTGTATTGTTTAGCCTAGGTTCCTTTGCATTGCTATATAATTTAGGTTTAGCCTGTCGATTTCTATAACCATATTCTGCTAGGATTTTGACTGCGACTCTTTGAATCTATGCATCAATTTAGGGAAAATTAATTGTCAATGATATTGAGTCTTTGGATCCATGAACATGGTATGTTCCTACATTTATTTAGGTCATCAATTTTTCTTGGCAATTCTTAGTATATGTATCTTGCAGATATTTTGTTAAATTCATCTATAAGTAATTATGTTTTATCCTATTATAAATCATATCTTTTAAATTTCAATATGTCATTGCTTGTATATAGAAATACAATAGAATATTAATCTTTTCTTCTATGACCTTGATAAATTCACCTATTAGTTCTAGGAATTAGTTTTTGATAGATTGCTTAAAATTTTTCTGCGTATGTGATCATATTATTTGTGAATAATGGCAATGTTATTTCTTTCCTATTGGTATAGATTTTGCTTCTTTGATTTTCTTATTGCACTCGATTGGATCTCTTCTACAATACTGAACAGAAGTGCTAAGACAAATTGGGTGTGGTGGCACATGACTGTAATCCCAGCAACTTGGGAGTCTGAGACAGGAGGATTATAAATTCAAGGCCAGTCTCAGCAATTTAGCAAACCCTATCCTAAAATAAAAAGGGCTGGGGATGTGGCTTAGTGGTAAAATGCCTCTGGGTTCAATCCCCAGTACAAAATAAAAGAAGTGTTAAGACAAGGTATGATGACACCTTCAAAAATGCATTTTTCTTTACTAAGTAGAAATAATCACTGGCTGTAATATAGGCAAAGTAAAATATGTGGAATGTGGAATGTGTGTGTATAAGTAGGAGTTGGCAGAAAATGGTACAATTAAATCCTATTCATTGGGATGAATTTTATAAAGGGCAGAGTGTCTAAGGAAATTTCTCAGCTCTCCTTGATCTGACCTTGGCATGTGACAATTTCTCCACTCTATTTTCTTCACCTCGCTACAGGCTCCCAGGGTTCCTCTACTTTGTGGTTCTCTACGTTGTGATTCTCTTTCCATCAGTTCCGGGATGCTGTCCCCTTCCTGCACAATGGCATGCTCACGGACCTGCTCCCGCATCCTGGGGCTGAGCCTTGGGACTGCAGCCTTGTGTGCTGCTGGGGCCAACATGGCACTCTTCTTTCCCAATTGGGATGTGACCTACCTGCTGAGGGGTCTCATTGGCAGGCATGCCATGCTGGGCTCTGGGCTCTGGGGAGGAGGTCTCATGGTAAGTGTGTGGGGGTCCCTGGGTGTGAATTCCCCAAACATCCCCAGGGGTGGAATTGGAAGGTGGTGGTGGTGCTGAACACAGAAACTGACTTGGTGACAGTAGAAAGAAAAACAAATCAGGTGAGATAACATACAGTCAAAGCTTTTATTAGGGCTTCTCTTAAGAGAAGGGAGACAGTCCCTACAGTAGAGTGTCAGCCTGGCCTCAGAACAAAGGGAAAAAGATGGGTTTTTTTGTTGTTTTGTGTTTTTTTTTTTTAAAGACGTTGACAGATGTTTATTTTATTCATTTCCTTATATGTGGTGCTGAGAATTGAACCCAGTGCCTCATATATGCTAGGCAAGTGCTCTACCACTGAGCCACAACTCTGGTGACTCTGAAACAGTTTTTAACCTTATGTTTGTCCTTGGAGAGTCATGACAAGAGCTTCCTGGCCCTAATAATGTACTTGTTCTCTGAAGCTGATAAGATTGTTGTTGGTTTTTTTGTTTTGTTTTGATGGGGGACAAGTAAGGCACATACCAAGTTTTTCATATCTATCAAGCTATGAATAAAGGTGAGAGAGCAGAGGGAAAAACTTGCACTATCTTTTAATGGCCGTCAGGCTATGAGTTAAGGATCAAGAGTGTATTAGCCCTTTTTCCCTATGCATGGTCTCTGCCTCAGAGGGGAAGGAGTGTTTTGATTCCTTGGGGGGAAAAAAAAATAGAACAACAAACTTGTTTCAACAAGCTGGTCTGGGGGCCATAGACACTACATGGGATAGGAGGACTTGTCAAGGGTTGCTGGATTTTAGCTTGGAATCAGGTAGGCTGTGGCGAACATCAGTATTCAGAACCAGATCAGGATAGTCATCCAAAACTGGGTCTGGACAATCAGTCAATAGGACAGTTGAGTTTGTGACCAATTCTCAGTTTCAATGGCTATAGGCTGCAGCTAGAAACAGAGATGTAAATTATCCAGTTTCTTAACATTCTTTTCCCTCTCCAGGTACTCACTGCAGCTACCCTTATCTCTGTGATGGGCTGGAGATATTGCTGTTTCAGTAAAAGCGTACCCTGTCTAAGCGTAAGCACTGGATTTCACTCTTCTGACACCTGGAATATTCCCATATTTTCTTACTCTGGAAACAGAGTAGTCAAGGGGCAATTTCAGCCTTGAGGCTTTAAATCAGGTCCTAAGGGTGTCCCTTAATAATTCTAAGTTCTTGGATAAGTTGCCCAACCTTTCCAGCCTCAGGTCCTCATCTGTAAAATTAAGTTGATTAAGTCAAGGAAGTAAGTGCTTAATGAACCATAAATGTAGATAGCAATGTGAGAAACTGTTATTTTCTTTAGCCTGTTGAACAATATGGACATGAATTATATACATTGTAAATATGTGTCATTGACACAAAGTTTCCTGGCTATTTTAATTAATATTTTCTTAGAGGACTGGGAATGTAGCTTAGTGGTAGAACCCTTGAATGCTACAGTGGTAGGTGTAGAGCTATCCATCTAACTATGTGTCTATTTTCTTAGAACTGAAAGGTTGTCAAGAGATTATCTAATCACTAGGTTGTAATATAGAGGCGTATAATCTTGCAGCCTGCTCTTGATAACTGCAGTACACATATTGGGATCCTACTGACTCATTTATATGTTAAAGAAATAAATATAAATACGCATTTTATTCACCATCTGTTCTCAGTCACATCTGGCTTTGCCCTAGGCAAGTGGTCCTTAACCTTGAATTTACATCAGCTAGGGATGTGGCTCAGTGGTAGAGTGCTTGCCTGGCTTGTAGGAGGCCCTTGCTTCCATCCCCAGCACTGGGGGAAAAACAAACAAACAAAAAAACACCTCTGCTGGGTCTGTTGAAACAAAGACTGCTGGGCCCCATTCCCAGAGTTTCTGATTGCAAACAAATTCAGAGACCACACTTTGAGAACCTCTGCCCCTGCTTGTGTCAGACTAATTCATCTGGAGTCTGTGGTATTGTTACTGAAAGCTCAGTCCTTATACCTGATGCCAATCCAATAAAAAGGACATAGTTTTGAGAAAATAGAAAAAGAAAGTTTATTGTTTTACTAGCAAAGGAGAAACACAGGGTACACCTGTCCAGAGGCTATGATTCTGCCCATCAGCAGGTACAGGGGGCTTTTAAAGAGGTGTTTCAAAGGCCACATTCCACATGTTCTCTGTTGGAGTTGTAATTTGCTTGTTAATTTGGGAGAGAGTCATTTCTGAGATTGTTAGAGAGTGCTCAAGAATTACAGACCGCCATGCTTACTGAGCCAAACTGAAAGGGAAAAGGGTCCTTTAATGAGCAGGTCAGGCAAGCGACAGGGAACAACAGGTTAGCACCTCAAAGAACTTCAAGCACTTGAATTTTGGAAGTATAGAGTTTAAAAAGGCAAAACTCACAAAAACCACAAGGCATCTGAGCCACATGTAGGTCAGAAAAGACCTTGTTAAGACAGATATTCTGATTACATGAGAGAATTGTTTAGATCATACACTTTAGAGTCATTTTTGTTACACATCGGGGTTGTAGTCAGGGATGCAGGAAGGTTCTACTGTACTGTCAACATAGATACAGCTCTCAGGAAGTTGAAAAGAAAACATCTTAAGCAAGCATAAAATGGAGTCAGGTCAGAACAAAATGTCGTTACTTTGGTTTTCTTTTACATTTCAAGGTCTTCTGGTACCATCCTCAAAGTCTCGATTACTTTATTCTTCTGATGGTTGGGTGCTCAAGGATAGATAACTCTGTCTAGGAGGGGAAGACAGGTAATCCTGTTTCCCCTGAGATTAGGGATGGGGAGAGATTAGGGAGCAGAGAGAGAGGAAGAGAAAGAAACATGTTTGTTTTAAAAACAAGTTGCAGTGGTAGAGCAGCAACTTCAAAGCATAAGGCGGACCACTGTTACAAGAGGCGGGCATGCAATAACCAATCTGCCCCTCTAACAGAGGCCAAATGACTATAGTCTGTGTACAAAATGTTCGGTATTAAGAACTGAATCCAGTGCATGGATGTAGCTCTCTATTACTGAGCTACATCCTTAGCCCTTTCATTTTTTTAATTTTGAGACAGGTTCTCACTAAGTTGCTGAGGCTAACCTCAAACTTTCAATCCTTTTGCCCTCAGCCTTCTGAGTAGCTGAGATTATAGGCATGTGCCTCCATACCCAGTTCTGTGTACAAAGGTTTTTCATGCCAATATGAAAAGCTCCAAATAGCCTGTGGAGTCAGGGAGACCCAAGTCCAAGTGACCGTGTTTCCCTTTCTTGGGCCTTTCTCCCCTCTACCTTCCTGGCTCTAGCCAGGAACCCCTTCCCAGCCACCTCATCTTGGTTATGCTTTTAAAGGAGGTGTCATGGGTAGAATTATCCCGTGATAGGATGGGAGAAAGATCAAGTACCAGGGAAGTTGGACTTGTCCAGATCACCCCCAAAACCACCTAGCCAGGCTGCTGTGTCAACTCTATTTCCTCCCTCCCTCTACAGATGCTTACTGCTCTGTTTTCAAGTGGCTTGGCTTTGCTTGGAGCCTTGATTTGTTTTATCACTTCTGGAGTAGCCCTGAAAGATGGTCCTTTTTGCATGTTTGATGTCTCATTCTTCAATCAGACACAAGCTTGGAAATATGGCTACCCATTCAAAGACCTGCATAACAGGTAAACAGAGTTGTGGATTTAAAGTCTTTTCAGAGAGAGTGAGTGAGATTAACACACAGATGGAATGAACTACAGTACAAATTCACTTTGGGTTGGGTGTGGGGGCATGCCTGTAAGCCCAGCAGCTTGGGAGGCTAAGACAGGAAGGTCACAAGTTCAAAGCCAGCCTCAGGAATTTAGCAGGGCCCTGAGGAATAGAGTTGACACAGCAGGATAGCTAGGTGGTTTTGGGGGTGATCTGGACAACTCAGGGAGACTCTGTCTCTAAATAAAATATAAAAAAGGACTGAGGATGTGACTCAGTGGTCCAGGACCCGTGGATTCAATCCTTGGTAACAAACAAAAACACCCTCATTTTGCTCACACACTCTAGCATCTCCTGCCTCTGATACTCAGAAAATTAAGTTCAGCGGTAAGTCACCTTGGCAAGTCCAGTCCTGTGACCTGAGCCAGGAGAGCTCCCAGATTTCTATTAGGGTTGCTTTTTTGGCTTTACTTATTCCTCCACTCCTGACTCCCTTATATTTTTTTGGATAGGAATTATTTATATGAGCATTCTCTCTGGAACTCTGTCTGTCTGGAGCCCTCTAAAGCTGTCGTTTGGCATGTGTCCTTCTTCTCCATTCTTCTGTTCACCAGCCTCCTCCAGCTTCTCCTGGTGGTCATTCATTTTATCAACAGCTTCCTTGGCCTGTTTTGCAGCCTGTGTGAGAAGTGACAGGTAATAGCCTTTCATGCATCGGTGATTGTATCATAAGCTTCCCTGACCCCTTTCTGAAAGTAGTGGGTATGAATTATAAAACTTTCCTTTTAAGTATTCCTGTAGTAATAATACCCTTGCAATAATCCTTGCATGTATGAAGAATGATATAATGCATTTAAAATCCCATAGTATACTTCAGTCTCTCAACAACACCATAAGAATTGACCACATGTTATAGATAGAAAAGTTGAGGCTCCCAGAGAATAGCAAACTCATTTATCCAAAAGCACACAGCTAGGTTAAGGTATGCTCAGCACCGGACCCCCTATCTTCTAAACTCAAGTTCATCAGTTGTTATGGACTGAATTGCTTCCCCCAAATTCCTAGGAAGTCTTTATCCCCAAAGTGACTATAATGGAGATGGGGCTTTTTACATGGTAATTAAGGTTAAAGAGGTCATACAAGAGAGACCCTAGCCAGGTGCAGTAGCGCATGCCTGTAATCCCAGCAGCTCGGGCTCAGGAGGCTGAGGCAGGAGGATTGTGAGTTCAAAGCCAGCCTCAGCAAAAAGTAAGGTTCTAAGCAACTCAGTGAGACCCTGTCCCTAAATAGAAATATGAAAATGGGGCTGGGGATGTGGCTTAGTGTTACAGTGCCCCTGAGTTCAACCCCTGGCACCCTCCCTGCCAAAAGTGGAACCCTGTTCCAAAAGGGCTGGTATCCTTATAGAAGGAACAGACACCAGATCTCTTCCCCTTTCTTTGTGTGAACACAAAGAAAAAGGCCACATGAAGATAGCAAGAAGGCATCCATCTGCAAGCCACAGAGAAAGACTTTCATAGAAATCAAATCCACTGTCACCTAGATCTTAAAACTTCTAGTCTCCAGAACTATGAGAAGAGACATTTAAGGCCCCCACTCTGTGGTGCTGTGGTTTTGGCAGCACTATCAGACTAATACATCAGTGTTCTTTTCATTGTAGTGTTAAGTAGAGTTCTACAAATAGTATATATTTAGTACTCACAATGTACTTGGCACTGGCACACATGGTGCAGATCTGATCTAAAGGTGACCAAGACGTGGTCCTTGCCCTTGGACCTTGCCCTGTCCGTGAAGAGCTCATGATCAGGCTAGGGAATCGAATTTATCAATAATTTGAATAGCATATGTCAAAGACTACATCAGAGTTCAACACAGGGTGCAAAAGAGCTTGGTAGGAACTCCAGGGAGAGATCAAGGAAGGCTTCAATTGTGTCTGAGGCAATTCTTTCAAGTTAGCCCAGTAAAAAGGGGAGGGAGGGCTGCCCCAGTACAAGGAATGCCCTGCTCAGAGGCATTCAGGGGAGACCAAGGCTGGTGTGGTAGGAACTGTGAGATCACAGCTGCTTTCAAGAGGAACCTAGAAAGCAAAGGACCTCCTGCTCTCCCACTTCAGGATTGATCCTGGCTCCGATCCCACACTGTCAGAGGAACAGGTCAGCGGTTCCTCTGTTCCCAGGACTCAGGAGCACAGTCCTGTCATCAAGAAACTAGCAGAGCTTACAGGAGTCAGGTCCCTCAAAACACCTCTTATCCTCTCCTCTCTGGGTGAGGAGACCTACTTTGGATGGTGAAGATGGACAGAAAGAACTGTCAGGGACAGAAGAAGGCACTGCTCTTGAGCAGGCAGGGAGTCCTGAAAACCAGACAACACATCATATCCCCCATATGACATCCAAGGAGTGCTGCTGTGTTAGTCTCACATTTCCCTGTTGGCTGATTTAGTTTCAGGGTTGTAGCTGGTATGTGCCTGATCCATAGAAACTTCTTCTGCAGGGGAAGGTACTAACACCCTCACACAATTAATGGTAATTTTAAAGATAATTAGGTGATAGAGTATGTGCTTAGCATGTACAAAGCCCTGGGTTCAATCCCCAGTACTGCAAAAAAAAAAAAAAAAAAAATTACATGGGGTTTTAGACATATTAAGCACATGCACACAGATGCACACTCACAGCCACATTATATTCATAATTCTCATTCTGGCTTAGCCCAACTTGAATGGTTCAGCAGGGCCTCAAAGTGAGAGACCTCAGTGTTTAACAATAAAACAATTCACAGTGGATGATTGACGACTCCTTGCCTCCATCCTTTCAGGAACTTCAGACTAATGTTATTGTACAACCTGACAGAGCTTCAAAGGACAGTGTTCTCCATCCTCTGCCTCAGCTGAGCCAATCATCCTCTCCTTCAGTTGTGTAGATGTAGGGTAGATCTTCCTACAGCTGGATGCTAATACTCCTGGATCTTTTGAAATCAAGATCAAAGATGGGAATTTGGAGGAGGTGAAGCTAATGGATACTTCTGCAGTTCTTTTTTTTTTTTTTTTCTTCTTTTTTTTTTCTTTTCAGCTGTAGATGGACACAATACCTTTATTTAATTTATTTATTTATTATGTGGTGCTGAGGATCAAACCCAGTGCCTTACCCATGCTAGGCAAGCGCTCTACCACTGAGCTACAACCCCAGTCCCTACTTCTGCAATTCTGAAGTGCAATCCCACTATGTGAAGGTGCAGTGGCCTTGACAGCTCACTTACTTTCTCTATTCACAATTCAATTCAGGGCCCTGGATTGGGGGGAAGGGAGAAGGGCCTTGGAGAGGCAATGAAGAAATGAAAGGAGTTTGTCCTACCACGAGCCAACTGCACCTCCACACCTGGCTGTTGGCTGTCCTCCGTTGGATTCCAGAAGGTCTGCCTCCCCTTCCTTATGTATTATGCGCATCCCAGGACCACCTCATAATTCGAATATGACTGCAGCCTCTTTTTTTCCCCTCCACAAACAAAGCCACATCCTGGCTTGACTTCCAACCAGGGTGTTGGGTAGAGGGGTTGATATGAATCTATTCATCAGGCATTAAGTAAACATTTTAAGAAGAAAATTTGTCTCTTATCTTGCATGTGCCTTCATGAACATCATCCTGGAATGAAGAGGATGTTTCCTTGTTCATAATCCTGCTCGGAGAAAGTAGACCCATCTTTGGAATAGGTGTTCTTCAGCTTTCTATTTGGACTCAGGTGTTTGGAGGTCAAAGGGCATTTCTCATAGACATAATGTCCAGTGATGTGGTTCAAAGAATAAAAAGATATGACAACTGCGTGTAACACATGCTCATGAACTGAATCCTACAGAAACAATTGGGACAATTGGAGATCTCTCAGTGAGTCTGAAGATTAGATGGCATTAATGTAGTCTTGTTATAGAGAGTGACACTTTATTTAGTAATAATTAACTTAGTACATTGCTCCCCGCCAAATCTGGATGAGGCACAGCACGCTTGCTGGGGAACTACAATCAAGGATTAGAGCAGTGTTGATGTTGGTCAGCAGAAGGAAGGCTCAACAAACCAGTCAGATCATGAAGGGTCTTATTTACATGCAAAGAAGTGTATATGCAGGGGAGACAGCCATAAGAAGCCATCAAACTATTTCAAGCAAAGTGTGGTAGAGGAAAGCCACTCTGTGGTAGTGTGAAGAGTGGAATGGGAAGGTGAGGTTGGTGAGAGTTTATTGGAATCAGGGAGATCAATTTAAGCAACAATTTCAATAAGGTACTTTGTAAACCAAATCCTGGAATAGGAACAAGAACTGGTGCTTACAAGAAAGGCATGAAAAAAAAAAAAAAAAAGCAAGGAATGCATCCTAAATTTGCTCTTTTCTGACTTTTGCACTGGAATAAGTAAGAAAAGCAAGCTGGCCAAGAACCGCAGGCTGGTGATTATGGATTAGAGTAGTGCTTTGCACTTTTTCTCTAAGAGGCAAGATAATATTTTAAGTTTTGAAGGCAATATGGTCTCTGTTGCACTACTTATTTCTGTCTTTATGGGGAAAAAGTAGCAATAGACAAGATGTAAATGTATTCCAATAAAACTTTACGGACGCTAACATTTTAAATCCCTGTAATTGTCATGACTCTCTACATATACGATTAATTTAGAAAAATATAAATCCTGTTCTTAGCTCGTCTGGAGTTTAAAACAAAAAACAAAAAACGAAACAGAAGAAGTTAGGACGGGTTTGGTCCAAGGATTACAAGATTTTTTTTTTTTCCCATTTTGAGACAGGGTCTCTCTCAGTTGCTTAGGGTTTCATTAAGTTGCTGAAGCTGACTTGGTACTCCTCGGGTTCCTGACTACTCTTGATTATAATCAGAGCTCTGGCTGCTCTACTAGCTGAGTATCCTTGGTTATGTTTCCTAACCTTATGAAAATCAGGTTCCGTGTGTATTTCCTAAGATTGTGTCTTGGTTAGTAAGAGATTAGGCACGTTAAAGCTCAGGACAGAGACACACTTTAAAGCACAAACCACTCCATCTTCGCCAGTTCCTGGCTGCAGCGCGTGCGCAGGCGCAGTGAAGGACCAGTGCCTCCGCTAGAGCAAGGGACTCGGTCACGTGGGGGCCCGGAGCAACCCTGTTGCCCTGGCGACCGACTCTCAGGCCACTTACGGCAGCAGCAAGCGGTCAGGGGGCCTAGTAGAGACTTACGCCCTAACCAAGAATCTCTGACCATGACCACCTCCTCCCACCCGTCCCTTTCTCGGGGCGCATCCTTTCCCGTGGGCGACGGATTGCTTGACACTGAGAAGAACTCAGGGGAGGCGGAGAACACCTACATTCTGAGGCCCATTTTCCAGCAAAGGCGGGTAGCAAATGGGATGTGGCGGGGGCGACCTGGAGAGTGCTGGGTCCGCCAAGCAGAGGTCGTCTGGGAGCCTGACCGCCGGAAAGGGGCACGTGGGGCAGAGACCCCGGCCTACCCAGTTGGGAAGGGAGGGGCGGGGTGGGAGGTGGAGAGGACGGGAAGGGCGGGGAGGGTCTGTAGGTTGCGGGGACGCGGCTGTTCTGACGTTCCAACTCTTCTCAGGCTGTAGGGGACAGCAGAGGACTGGATCCGCCCAGCAGAGTTAGGTCGCCTGCAGCGCAGTTTCGCTGACACAGCCGGAGTGGTTGACCTTAGGGGATCCAGGACATGAGCAAGGGAAAAGGAGATGGACAGAGTAGAGAGAGGCAAAACACCAGCGGCTTACGTTCACTGGTGTTTCGAGGGTTACCGTGTGCACACTTGTGCCAGAATGCACTTACTCCTGGCACCGGACCTGTGTACAAAGTCCTTCCTACGTAGTATCCGGATGCTCTTAAACAATGTTACCTTGCCGGAAGAGGGCAGTCAGCTAAGTCTGCAGGAGCCATTGCTAATCGCTTTTAATTGCTAATGGCTTTTAATTTCTATTAAAAAATATATATATTTAATAAATATATATATATTTTAAAAAAATTTCCCAAGCTCTTCCTATGTTGTTGGAAACCATATTACTGAATTTGATACTTAGCAAGTGTAGTGTTGGAAACCAGGAACTTTGGTTATATGTGATAAAAAAGAAAAAAATCATGTAGCAGTTTTCCCTTGGGTAAAATGGACAGTGTTTCAGTTATTCTAGTAAAATGTTCTACGTACATAGAATGCCATTAAAAGGTGTTTCTGTTGCAAAAATAAAATAAAATAAAATGCAGAACAAGATTAATTAAAAAAACACATTATGTAGGAGTAATCCTATGAGTTTATGTGTGACTTGTCTGAAGAAAACCTTAACATTTTGTCAAGAATTTAAAAAGCTTAAGGGAGGAGCCAAATATAGTGTGTTTGTGGATAAGAAGAAGACCATATTTTGGACAGAGCAAATTGTGTGTGTGTGTGTGTGTGTGTGTGTGTGTGTGTGTACACATGTTCACCTGGGACTGAACACATGGCCTCCTGCATCTTTAGCAGGTATTCTACTTCTAAGCAACACTTCCAGCCCCCAAATCTTGGAAATTTGATGATGATTCAGAATTTCATCTGTGCAAATGGGCAGGCAAGAAAGCAAAGGAAATATGGTTAAAAAGTAATGAGGGGACACTAGTACTACTGAATATTTTTTTTAATTTATTTTTTTATCGTAAACAAATGGGATACATGTTGTTTCTCTGTACATGGTGTAAAGGCATACCATTTGTGTAATCATAAATTTACATAGAATAATGTTGTTTGATTCATTCTGTTATTTTTTCCCTTCCCCCCACCCCCCACCCCTAGTACTACTGAATATTAAACGTCATAACAAGCTGAAAAATCTGTAGTTTAAGTTTGATAACCTGGCATTAGATAGATAAATAAACTGATGGAATATACAGCCCTGAAAAGGACTAGTGTTTTAATATATGATAAACTCAAGCAACTTGCTAATGGTATTATAAGGTTGGTAAAATTAAAGGAGGTCTTTTTTTTTTTTTTTTCTTTTTCTCTCTTCATTTATCCAATAATCCATTTCTTCAAAAACTATCCATTTAAGCCAGGTGTGGTTGTGCATGCCTATAATCCCAGTGATTTGGGAATCTGAGGCAGGAGAATCACAAGTTCAAGGCCAGCCTCAGTAACTTAATTAAGACCCTGTCTCAAAATAAAAAATTAAAAAGGGGAGGGGATATAGCTCAGTGGTAGAGCACCCCTGGCCTCAAATCTCCAGTACCAAACAAAAAACCAAAACCAACAAAACATCTCCCCTCCCATCTATTTAGTATCTATTATGTGCTGAGCATTGTTATAGGAAATGGAAGTCTAATTGAACAAAATAGACAAATAATCCCTGCTCTCATGGATCGTATGTCTAGCAGGATTGAAGGACAATAAATAAGAAATAAAAAAGTAAGGTATATAATGTTTCAGATAGTAACAAATACCAGGAAGGGAGATAGAAAGAGATATGGTAGGAGTGTACTTTGAAGTTTGTTGATTGTAGCTAAGAAGGGTGACTTTTGCATAAAGACTTGAAAGAAATGAGAGGGCTGGGGTTGTGGCTCAGTGGTAGAATGCTTGCTTAGCATGTGTGAGGCCCTGGGTTCAATTCTCAGTACAGCATATAAATAAATAAGGGTATCATGTCCATCTACCACTACAAAAAAAAAAAAAAAAAAAAAAAAAAAAAAGAAGGGAGCTAGACATGCTGTTATGGGGCGGGGCGCAACTTAAGAACAGACTGATCACCACTGAGAAGTCCAAATTTGAGAGTCTTTATTAAGTTGGCCAGCTGACTGTCTCACACAATGCCCAAAAAATGGCTATTGGGAGAACAGCCCCAACTACAGGGTTGTAGGGGTTCTTATACCAAAATCACATCAATCTTAAGTGTCTGTTGCTATGATTCGAAATTACAAACTGACATCATGAGATCATCAACAGAGGGGGAAGTGGGTCAAAATGACCCTTACCTTGGTACAAACTAAAGAATGGTTACTAATATCCACACAATCACCATTCACATGGTACATTGTTTAGAAGCAATAGGAATCAAAAGAGAGCAATTTTTCATTACATAAGAATTGTCATTTTGTATTGCTAAACACATCATGCTAAGTAACTGATGATGGGTACAGAGGCAGGGTGTTCTCATAGGAGAAGCTAAGCAATTGTTGATGGATACAGAGGTGGGGTGTCCCATGGGAGAAGCTTGTTTCCTGCATAACATGGAGTCTCAGAGAAAAATGGAGTCTGTGCAGTCATTTCCCTTATAGTCTGGCTATAACATTCTCATGGAGCCAGATCTGTCAGCCCATCACAATGCTTATATAGGGAGGAATTGAACTTTGGGCAGAAATAATGGCAATATAGAGGAACTAAGGTTTGTATGCCTGGTGTGGTTAAAGAACATAGGGAAGACCACTGAGGCCTGAGAACAGAAGTATGGGAAAAGTACTAGAAAACAAAGTCAGAAAATCTGTTGTGGTAGATCACATGATACCTTATAGGTTAGAGTGAAGACATTGGCCTTTACTGCGTAAATTATCCAGGTGAAAGGCAATGCAAATGTTAGTTTGGAGCAAGATGGTAGTGATGGGATGGTAAGATTGGTTGAATTTTAGATTATTTTGAGGGTAGAACAGTTAAGATTTTTCTCACCAACAAGATTGACATCAATATTTCTGGCTTGAGTCACTGGAAGAATGGAGTTCCATGACTGAGATGGGAAAAACCACGAGACCTACCTAGACTAGGGAGAAGAGAAGCTCAATATTGAATTTCAATTGCTCATTAGACATCCAGATGGAATATTTGTTGATCTGAGGTTCAGGCATAGTCCAGGCTATAGATAGAAATTTGAGATATGAATGTTATATTAATTTGTTTCTCTTACTCTTATAATGAAAAATAAGAAAAAGCAGGACAAATGGTACTAATGACAAAAAAGAAAGAAAAAAAACTGGGGAAGTTGAGGTGTGAAGGCACATTGAGATTTTGGAATTACCAATTAGATGTTCTCAAAATTTTCAATTAGGTTCAGACCCTCTGTGGTTAAAGACTGTATCCACACTGTGCTCAAGGAGGAACTGGCAAATGCTGAATATAATCCAGAAGAAATGCCTCAGCTCACAAAACATTTATCAGAAAATATTAAAGATAAATTAAAAGGTAAGAGTGTAATAATTGGAAATGATGTATATTATCTCCAAACACTCAGTTTTTCCCATTTGTTCTTTTCCCCATCTTTAAACAAGGGATATAAGCTGTGGAGTCTATTAAAGACAATTTTCATCATCTAGTATTTTATAATTATTTGGTGACTTTTACTAATGTATACAATTGCAGATGGTGAGAAAGAGTAAAGATGTGAATAAAACATTGCAGGGAACCACTGTCCAAGAAATCTGAGAATTCAGAAAGGCCAGGAATTACAGGGATGCTTTTTCCCCATAATTCCTGGTTGTTTTTCCCACTAAGTTATCAATTTCTTAGTCTGGCATTCAGGACTGTCCCAGGCTGTCCTCAGTCCATCTCTCCAGCTGAATCCTTAACTACTTATCTTACTCAACCTTCCACTCCTGTCAAACCCTACATCTGCAGAGGGTATTTTATCCTTTTCCTATCTTGTCCTTTTTGCCTCTCTTTTGTTCATAATGTTAACAAAAACATTATTATGTTATTATGCTAAAAAGTTCTTTATTTCTATCTGCTCTTTTTTTAAAGATTTTTTTTTGGAAGGAAGGAATATCTTTATAAAAGTAATTTATGTTCATTATAATAATTCTGGATAATACAGATAAATATACTCAAAGTTTTAGAAAATTACATGAAATTTTATTATCCAAAAGTAATTATAATTTAATATTTTGGTGAATTTTCTTCTTTTCCTGGGCTTGTTTTAACTTTTAGAAATAAAAAAATAGGGCTGGGTTTGTAGCTCAGTGGTAAAGCACTTGCCTAGCATGGGTGAGGTCCTGGGTTCAATCCTCAGCACCGTATAAAACAAATAAATAAAGGTTAAATTCTTAAAAAATAATAATAAAAAATATAGCCAGGCATGGTGACACATGCCTGTAATTCCAGCTGCTAGAAAGGCTGAGGCAGGAGGATCCCAGATTTGAGGCCAGCCTAGGCAACTGCGTGAGACCCTATGTCAAAATAAAAAATAAAAAGGGCAGGGAATGTAGTTCAGTGGTAGAGTGCTTGCCTAGCCTGTGTGAGGCCCTGGGTTGGATCCCCAGCACTTCTTGCCCCAAATATATAGGAAAGTACAAAGAAGAAAATAGTAATCCTATATATTTCTATTACTCAGAATTCACTACTGTTAGTATATTAGCATTTTTGTTTTCTGACTTTTTAATTAAAATTCAGTTCGAATTACAGTAAAAACGAGATATATGCTCATTATAAAAAGTATAAACACTGTAGAAATATAAATAAGTTAGAAATATCACCCCATGGAGCCAAGGGTATAGAGCACATGCTTACAATATGTTGGGTTTGAGCCCCAAAATTCAAAAAGAGAGAGAGAGAGAGAGAGAGAGAGAGAGAGAGAGAGAAAGAGAGAGAGAGAGAGAGGGAGAGGGAGAGAGAGAGCGAGCGCGTGGGAGGGAGGGGAAGAAAAATATCCCAAGTGATACCACCTACACTTAGGCAAACATCATAGCAACCACTTTTCTGGGTATATACATACAAATACTTCAATAATAATGGGATGCTGAAGACCTATTTCCCATAGTTGTATAGTATTTTTTTTCTTTTTAAATTTATTTTTATTGTAAACAAATGGCAAATGGGATACATCTTGTTTCTCTGTACATGAAGTAGAGGCATACCATTTGTGTAATCATACATTTACCTAGGGTAATAGTTTTTGACTAGTTGTATAGTATTGATTCTATATTTAAATGGGATGATGGTTCACTATTTAGTCCTTTTACCATACTTTCATTGTTGAGTTCTTTATTTTGGTTCAAATTTACCTGATGAGATTTTGTCAGTTTTTTAGCAAGGTCTCATAAATGCTGACTATTTCTTGGACTTTTTTGTTTGAGATATCTGACTTTTTCTTTAAACTAGAATATGATTTGTATGATTTATTTATTATTATTTTTTGCAGTGCTGGGGAACCCAGGGCCTTTAGTGTGCTAGGCAAGTGCTCTACTGAGTTGTCCTAGCCTGTGTGAATATTTTTGAGGTAATAATTTATTTTCTTGACTCTAGTGGACTTTCTTCATTGAATATTAACCCATTAAGTTCCAAGTTTTCAATTTTGTGAACAACGAAATTGACACAGGTGTATTAAAGTAGGTTGGAAATCATAATCTGGAGTTTATATTATTATATTAATATTATAATTATTATAGTATAATTATATTCTCATTATTGAATTATACTATATATTATATAATTATATTGTATATAATATACTGTAAGTTTTTATAGGTGTTCCACATCTGGGAAAATGGGACAAATGGGTTGTCTATGGAGAAATCTGAGGCCAATTAATGCTGGCCTTAAAGAATCCTGTTCTTAATTTTTATGCTGTAGGGACTGGGTTGGTATTGAGTATTTTATATCTTGCAATCTGAAGACTTCATTTTCTCCATATCAGGAGAATCTTTTCTTCTATCTCTGAACACATTTTATGATCCATGTTTTGTATTCTCTTCTTCAGGACACCAAGTATTGTTATAGTGACTCATCTTTGCCTTCCATGTCTATTAGCTTTTCTCTGGCATAATTTCTTCCTTTTTCACTGTCATTTTTACTTGTGATTATATTAAGGCGGTAACTCATTTTTCATTTGTGTCCTCTTTCTTGTCATTTTGATTTGTTGTTGTTGTTTTTGGTACCAGGTATTGAATCCAGGGGTGCTTAATCACTGAGCCACATCCCTAGCCATTTTTATTTTTAATTATTTAAAAAAATTTTGGTACCAGGACTTGAACCCAGGAGTGAGAACCACTGAGTCACTAAGGGCCTCACTAAGTTGCTGAGGGTCTCACTATGTTGCTGTGGCTGGATTTGAACTTGCGATCCTTCTGCCTCAGACTCCAGAGCTGCTGGGATCACAGGCATGTGCTACCAGGTCAAATATTTTTATTTTGAGACAGTTTTGCTAAAATGCTAAAGGCCTTGCTAAGTCACTGATGCTGGCCTTAAGTTTGCAATCCTCCTGCCTCAGCCTCCCAAATCACTGGGATTATAGGCATGCCCCACTGTGTCTGGCTCTCTTGCCATTTTGAATCTATTACTTCTACAAAGATATTATTTGAGAAGCTGAAGAGATGGCTCCTCTTGGAGAGCGCTCGCCTAGCATCCACAAAGACATTATTTGAGTATTGGTTGTATTAGAACTGTTTCTTTCCTAGGATGTTATCCTCACCTTCATCTTTTTTCATGGTTTTATAATGTGATTAAATTCTTATTTTATTGAATATATAAGCTTACATTGTTCTATATTGTAAATCAATTATGAAGAATTTCTCATCAACTTATTAATATTATTTCCTAGGTTGAATTTTTAATCTCTTAGACAGTGTCTTTCACAGTTGTTATTCTTTTGTTTTTGCCATTGTCTTTACATATTGCTATTCAACTTCTTTTTTGTTCTGCCTGTATATCATAATTGCTCAGATATGGTGAGGTGATTTTCCTCAAGTTCTTTTTCCAGCATATGAGAATACTTTATTTTTCTCTTAGAACTGTGATTTAAGGGCTAGGTATTTAATATTCTAGCCATGTTTCTATAGCATTAGGGATTCATTAGAGAAAAGAGGACGCTCATCTAAATGTGTAACATTTTTTAAAATATATGTTATTTTTTAGTTGTAAATGGACACAATGCCTTTATATATTTTTATGTGGTGCTGAGGATCGAACCCAGTGCCTCACATGTGCTAGGCAAGTGCTATAGTGAGCTACAGCCCCAGCTCATGAGTGTGTTCAATATTTTTAAAGAACAACTTGTGCTACCAGAAGTGATGGCACACACCTGTAATCCCAATGACTCAGGAGGCTGAAAAGTTCAAGGCCAGTCTGGGCAACTTAGGGAGATCCTGTCTCAAAATAAAAAAAATTCAAAGGGCTGGGAATGTAGCTCAGAGGTAGAGAGTACCTCTGGGTTTAATTCCTAGTATGAAAAAATAAAAAAAGCAAAATCTTGGGCTCTATATTCTAAGATTTTGTTAAATATTCTAAATTAGGGATCATGCTTCACATGGAGGTTACTTGTATTCTTCAGGTTGTTTGCCCAACTTACTATATAATCCTGGAGACTTTACTTTCATCAAAGAGAATTGGCCTGTTTTGTTGCTCATTTTTCTCCCTTCCTTCTTTTCCTTTTTTTTTTTTTTTTTTTTTTTTTTTTTTAATTCTTCTATCCCCTGCTCAGAAGAACAGGAAGATAAAGATGCCCTTCAGTTTTCTTCTCTCCAGATTTGGCATTAGTGAGAATTTTCAGGGTTTTATTCCTTTAGCAGTGTAGTTGATGGGGCGGGCAGTTGAGGGTACTGCTGGGTCACTTCAATATACCCCAAATCTTATTGTTTTTCTTTCCTACCTTATTGAGCAGCTTACAGTTTCCTGAAGCTCCTGGGCTCTCATGCCTTTGCATATGCTATTCCCTTTCCATAAAATGGAAAAAGATTGTTGACTTGGTCAATTCTCATTCGTCCTTCAAGGACTCAGCTCTTTTATTATCACACTGCCCATGAAGTCTTTTCTGGTTATCTCTTCCCACTGCCCAGATGAAGGGAGGGGCTCCAGTGCTGTGCTCCTTATGTGCCTTATACGTTCCACTCCTGAAGTTAATGGCATATTGCATTTTCATGTTATTTTTCTGTCTGCCTTCAAGTTCTTCACTATTATAAGTTCTCTAAGGCAAGAAGAGTGTCTCATTTATCTCTGTAACTTGAAGGCCTTGCTTAGTACCTGACTTAGAGTAGGGGCAAAAGAAGGAAGCTAAGGTTTACGGAGAGACCATTATGTGCTAATGCTATTCTAGATGCTTTATGTATTTTTTTGGCAAAATAATTTTATTTCCTAACACATGGTAAATATATATATGCAATATGTGTTCTTCCTGCATATCTATTCACAAATGATTTCCAAACCACAACTGTTTTGACATGTACTGAAGTTATCTTAGTTGAAATATGAAAAATGGTTTTGGACAGATAACATTTTGGATTGGTCATAGGACAATTTGCTTCAGTTAGATGAATTCTATAACTTTAAAGCTTTAAAAAGCTATTACTTTTGCATCTAATACTTCCAGATGAATAGGATGCAGCAGTATCAGCTTGTATTCCATAGAAAATCCTATCAGTTTTTCTGGTGATGGAATCACTTATCCACAGCTATTGGTATTGTACAGGCAGATTCACATGGTAGTGGCAAAGCATCCATAATGGCTTTGGCAGCATCAGGATCACACTTGAAGGGGCTCTCAGACACTGTTGTATTCACGCAACTGATTCCTTTTCCATTGCTTCCTTAGTCACTAATGCTTTCCAATAGTCACAAGTGCTTTTAATAATATCAATTCTTATTTTTTCTTTTTAGAAATGGGATTTGACCGATATAAAATGGTGGTACAAGTAGTGATTGGAGAACAAAGAGGTGAAGGAGTATTGTGAGTAGTTGTTTTTTTCCTTCTTGTTTTTATTCATCTGTTTCTTATGAGGTATTCTTCCTTTTGAAAATTCAGTAAAATTGTGTCTTTGCAAAAATGAGGAGAAAAGGACAGTGTGACAAAATGCAGCTGTGAACTGAAGAGGTCTTAGAACTAAGGTCCAGTCTAATTGAGTTCCATGGGGTAACTCCTTCTTCGTAGTATCTGTAGGCTAGTAAATCTTTTAGGGTTTATGTGTACATGCTTCCATAGACAACATGGGGTTATGGACATATGTTTCCTCATATTCCTCATTGCCCAGCTTTTGATATTTTTACTTTCATAAATTATTTAAAAACTCAGACCTCCTTATTAGCAAATCTACTAGCCTTTCTTAGCTCTTCTTGTTCTTGGCTTTGGCTTCTGTTTCTTAAAAGTCACTCCATTTTTTTTTTGTTTTGGCCCTGATGTCAGTTATCTAACTCGTTTTTCTGACTGTTTATCTTCCTTTCTTCACTGACTCCTTTCTCCCTTATATCCCAGTTGTGAGCTTTCTAAAGGTTCAGTTCTTGACCTTCTGTTCTTGGTGCTTTTACAGGAACTCATTCATTCTCATGATCTCATTTCCATATTATTGATTCCAAAATCTGTTGCCTGTATTTTCCTATGCCTAAGTGTTAATCTTCTACTTTCCTTTAAAAATAGTGCCTAATACAGTATTTTATAAGAAAGTACATTATTACATATTTTGTAAGAAGGTATTGAATGAAATGAATTAAAAAATATCTTGTAGATATTATCACTGAGAATTTTCACCATAGAATATTAGATCTGAAAGGTACTGTAATTATTTTCTAGTGTCCTTATTTTATGGATGCCAATTCAGCATAGTTTGCCCAAAAATATATATCTGGCTTGGTGTCAGTGTTACTAATAAATCCCAATCTTCTGACTCCTTCCCTTGACTGGGTAGGGCACATACACACAAAATAAATAAAATGGCTAGGGATATAACTCAAGTGGTAGAATGCTACTAGGTTCAATCCCCAGTATCCAGTGCGGGGAGGGGGAAAAGTAAAGCCTCACTCGGTGGCATGTTCCCAGCTACTTGGGAGGTAAAGGCAGGACTGCTTGAGCCTAGGAGTTTGGAGCAGCTTAGGCAATATAACAAGACCCTTTCTCTTAAAAACAAACAAATCCCACCATCATGTATTTCTATAATACACCAATAAAAATATGGAAAAAAATAAAAAGAGAAAAAAAGTATGTGACATAATAGAATGGAGCAGCTGGTGGTCTATGTGAAACTTCAAAAAAGAAAAACACTTTTAAAAGTAAACTGAATAATATGGAATATATCTATATCTCCTCTGTAAGCTTGGGTTCAGGACTAGTTGAATGGCCTTGGACACTACTTAATTTCTCTGATCCTCACTTTCTACATATTTATTAAATGGGTATAATAGTACCCACCTTGTAGGATTGAGTTAATACATGGAAAGCACTAGGACTAGTGACTGTACTGACTGGCACAAAGTAAGAACTCAGTAAATGTTAATGATGATGAATCATGTTCATACATTTCATAAAAATGTAAAACATTTATAATTACTTTTTTATATAATATCATATTTTGAATACCTTTTCATGATTTTGAGTGTATTCTTTCTGCAGAACATCTTTTTTTTAATCAGCTTATTTTTATTTTTTATTTTTTATAATTTATTTTTATTGTAAACAAATGGGATACATGTTGTTTCTGTTTGTACATGGAGTAACAGCATACCATTTGTGTAATCATACATCTACATAGGGTAATGGTGTTTTGATTCATTCTGTTATTTTTTCCTTCCCCCCCATCCCTCCCACCCCTCTTTTTCCCTCTATACAGTCCCTCCTTCCTCCATTCTTGCCCCCCTCCCACCCCCCATTATGTGTCATCATCCGCTTATCAGTGAAATCATTTGTCTTTTGGATTTTTGAGATTGGCTTATCTCACTTAGCATGATATTCTCCAATTTCATCCATTTGCCTGCAAATGCCATAATTTTATTACTCTTTATAGCTGAGTAATATTCCATTGTATATATATATATATATATATATATATATATATATATATATATATATATCACAGTTTCTTTATCCATTCATCAATTGAAGGACATCTAGGTTGGTTCCACAGTCTGGCTATTGTGAATTGAGCAGCTATGAACATTGATGTGGTTGTATCTCAGTAGTATGCTGATTTTAAGTCCTTTGGCCGAGGAGTGGGATAGCTGGATCAAATGGTGGGTCCATTCCAAGTTTTCTAAGGAATCTCCACACTGCTTTCCAGAGTGGCTGCACTAATTTGCAGCCCCACCAGCAATGTATGAGTGTACCTTTTTCCCCACATCCTCTCCAACGCCTATTGTTGCTTGTATTCTTGATAATAGCCATTTTAATTGGGGTGAGATGGAATCTTAGTGTAGTTTTGATTTGCATTTCTCTTATTACTAAAGATGGTGAACATTTTTTCATATGTTTGTTGATTGCTTGTACATCTTCTTCTGTGAAGTGTCTGTTCATATCCTTAGCCCATTTGTTGATTGGGTTATTTGTACTTGGTGTAGAGTTTTTTGAGTTCTTTATATATTCTGGAAATCAGTGCTCTATCTGAAGTATGAGTGGCAAAGATGTTCTCCCACTCTGTAGGCTCACTCTTCCCATTGCTGATACTTTCCTTTTCTGAGAGAAAGCTATTTAGTTTGAATCTATACCAGATGTTGATTCTTGCTTTTATTTCTTGTGCTATGGGAGTCCTGTAAAGGAAGTCTGATCCTAAGCCAACCAGTTGAAGATTTGGACCTACTTTTTTTTCTATAAGATGCAGGGTCTCTGGTCTGATTTCAAGGTCCTTGATCCATTGTGAGTTGAGTTTTGTGCAGGGTGAGAGATAGGGGTTTAGTTTCATTCTGTTGCATATGGATTTCCAGTTTTCCCAGCACCATTTGTTGAAGAGGCTATCTTTTCTCCATTGCATATTTTTGGCACCTTTGTCTAGTATGTGAAAATTGTATTTATTTGGGTTTGTGTCTGTGTCCTCTATTCTGTATCATTGATCTACCTATTTTGGTGCCAATACCATGTCGTTTTTGTTACTATTACTTTGTATAATAGTTGAAGTTCTGGTATTGCGATACCCCGTTTCATTCTTCTTGCTAAGGATTGCTTTAGGCTATTCTGGGTTTCTTATTCTTCCAGCTGAATTTCATGATTGCTTGCTCTATTTCTGTGAGGTACATCATTGGGATTTTAATTTGAATTGCATTGAATCTGTATAGCACTTTTGGTAGTATGGCCATTTTGACAATATTAATTCTGCCTATCCAAGAACATGGGAGATCTTCCATCTTCTAAGGTCTTCCTCAATTTCTTTCTTCAATGTTTTGTAGTTTTCATTGTAGAGATCTTTTACCTCTTTGGTTAGATTGATTCCCAAGTTTTTTTTTTTTTTTTTTTTTTTTGAGGCAATTGCAAATGGAGTTGTTTTCCTCATTTCCCTTTCAATTGTTTTGTCACTTGCGTATAAAAATGCTTTATATTTATGCGTATTGATTTTATAGCCTGCTATTTGGCTGAATTCATTGGTGAGGTCTAGAAGTTTTCTGGAGGAGGTTTTTGGATCCTCTAAATATAGAATCATGTCATCCGCAAATAGTGACAACTTAAGTTCCTCTTTTCCTATTCGTATCCTTTTAATTTCTTTGGTCTGCCTAATTGCTCTGGCTAGAGTTTCCAGGACAAATGTTGAATAGAAGTGGTGAAAGAGGACATCCCTGTCTTGTTCCCGTTTTTAAAGGGAATAGTTTCCGTTTTTCTCCATTAAGAATGATGTTGGCCATGGGCTTAGCATAAATAGCCTTTACAATGTTCAGGTATGTTCCTACTATCCCTATTTTTTCTAGTGTTTTGAGCATGAAGGGATGTTGTATTTTGTCAAATGCTTTTTCTGTGTCAATTGAAATAACCATATGATTCTTATCCTTAAGTCTGTTGACATGATGGATTATGTTTATTGATTTACGGATGTTGAACCATCCTTGCATTCCAGGGATGAACCCCACTTGATGGTCGTGCACAATTTTCTTAATATGTTTTTGGATACGGTTTGCCAATATTTTGTTAAGGATCATCTATATTCATCAAGGATATTGGTCTAAAATTTTCTTTCCTTGATGTGTCTTTTCCTGGTTTGGGTATGAGGGTGATATTAGCTTCATAGAATGAGTTTGATAGGGTACCCTCCTTTTCTATTTCCTGGAATACTTTGAGAAGTATTGGAATGAGTTCTTCTTTGAAGGTCTTGTAGAATTCGGCTGAGAATTCGTCTGATCCTGGACTTTTCTTGGATGGTAGATTTTTAATAGCTCCTTCTATTTCATTGCTTGATATTGATCTGTTTATTGTGTATGTCCTCCTGGTTCAGTTTGGGAGGAGCATATTGTCTCTAGAAATTTGTCAATGTCTTTGGTAGTTTCTATTTTGTTGGGATACAGATTTTCAAAGTAGCTTCTCATTATGTTCTGTATCTCAGTGGTGTCTGTCGTGATATTTCCTTTTTCATCATGAATTTTAGTAATTTGGGTTTTCTCTCTCCTTCTCTTAGTGTGGCTAAGGGTTTGTCTATTTTTTTTTACTTTCTCAAAGAACCAACTTTTTGTTTTGTCAATTTTTTGGATTGTTTCTTTTGTTTCAATTACGTTGATTTCAGTTCTGATTTTAATTATTTCCTGTCTTCTACTACTAGAACATCTCTTTAATGACTAAATAGAATGAAAAAAATTTTTTAATATATATATTTTTAGTTGTTTATGGACCTTTATTTAATTTATTTATTTATATATGGTGCTGAGGATCAAACTCAGGATGTAACACATGCCAGGCAAGTGCTTTACCACTGAATCACAACCCCAGCCCTACATAGAATTTCACTGCCAGGGAATATCATAATTTCATTTACCAATCCAGTCCTGACGTACAATTATTTCCATTTTTTAATTGATTTTTAATTTTTTTTTATTTTTGGGGTGGTATCAAGGATTGAACTCAGGGGCCACCACTGAGCCACATCCCCAGCTTTATTTTGTATTTATTTAGAGACAGGGTCTCATTGAGTTGCTTAGCACCTTGCTTTTGCTGAGACTAGCTTTGAATTTGCGATCCTCCTGCCTCAGCCTCCCAAGCTGCTGGGATTACAGGCATGCACCATTGATTTTTATTGTGACTAACATTTTTTTCTTATCTAAGAATTTGTGGGGAATAAAATGGCCAATTTGAGAATTTAGAGGAAGCATAGCATTCTGTAGAGATAATACTGGATTTAGTTAGAAGACTGAATGCTATTTCAGTTTTCCCCTTTCTCTTATGGGACTCTATAAAATGATCAGGCTGGACTAAATAGTCTGCCAGCCCTTCACAGACCTCCTTCTCCCATATTGTGCAGGAATTAAGCCCTTTCACAGTCACACGCAAGCATTTTAGCTGAAGTAATCTATAGAAGAGTCCCACCCAGAGTACCAAAGACTTCAAGATATCAACCCCTACAATTGTCAGGCAGACAGTTGGATCTGAATCTGCTAAAGCCCCTGGCCTGGTCACTTGTAACTGCAACCAGCCTCACCTATGGATTCTGTCTCTTCAGGTTATCCAGCATACTCTGCTGTACAAATATGATTTTCTCTGTGTGCTAACCTGTGAAAAGGCTTGGAAGCACTGTTTCAGAAGACTGTATGAAGGGCTGGGGATGTAAGCTTAGTGGTAGAATTCTTGTCTAGCATGTGTGAGGCCCTGGGTTCAATTCTCATCACAATACGAAGGAAAGCTTTTGCTTATGCAGGCAGGAGTAGTTCAGATCCTTGTTATAGTGTTGGTAATTTTTTGTTCTTTGATTTTTTTAGCATGGCCGCTCGATGTTTCTGGGATGCTGACACTGACAACTACACTTACGATGTTTTCATGAACGTAAGTCTATCTGGAAACCTCTTTTCCTTTCCAGGATCAGGTGGGCATTCCAAATCAAATTAATTACATTCATTAGAATCAGAGAACACTTTAATTTTAGACATTTGTCTTAAACATCTTTTAGATGAGATGATTTTACTGTTAAGTTTGTGTTAGTAAAGTAGAAACCTAGTAAGCTGCTTATAGACAAGGAGACTTGTATGTGTACAGCTCAGTGACATGTGTAGTACATGTGAAGCCCTGGATTCAGTCCAGTCCTCAACGTGGGGGGGAATAAAAGAGAGAGAGAGAGAGAGAGAGAGAGAGAGAGGTAAAAATTATTTTATTATTTTTAGCTACCTGTCTTATGCATCCCTGTGTTCTAAAACCCAATTCTGATAATCCTTATTAAAGTAATAAATTGATAACTAAATATTTTGTTTACATATTTGTTTATTTGAACAAGTCACACTTTGCTAAGCTAAAAAGAAATATGAATGGTGGGGATTCTACAAGCAAAAGTGATTTTTCTTTCAGTTACAAAATTGGTTTATCTTAAAATCATTTTTAAAACAGCAAAAATGAGGAAGAATTTTTAAAAAGAGGTTTCTTTAAACATTGGTGAGTTATTGACACAAATGTTTTATATAGTTTAATTATATGCTATTATTTTTCACTTGCTTCCACAAATGATCCAATCCTCTGATACTCCCAGGTTGTGAACTAGGACAGTCAGAGTTAGAGTAGAACAGAAACTGGACTGAATAAATTAGGAATGAGGAGTTCTATTTCCAACTCTGTCACTTTGCAATTGTATAACTTTAGATAAGTCACTGGATTTTTCTGAGACTATATTTAGACTATTAAGAAGTAGAGTTTCCCACAGACTGGTTGTGACTACCCAAGAATAATTTGGGGAACTAGTTTAAAATACAAATGCCAGGGCCTTACTCAGGTAGATTCTGATCAAATAAGCCAGAGTTTGGATCAGTGAATCTAAATTTTTAAAAGAAGTTCCTCACATGGTTCTGCTGATTGCCAGGTTTTTAGAAAAATGTCAATCCATGAGGGACGGGACATTAAAACAAAACCAAAAACAGGTCCTTCACCACAGATAGTACTGTTGTAGAACACAGCTTGAAAATATCCAAAAGAATTTTGATTTTGTTTAATAACCAGGTACTTGAGTTTAGATTACTTTTCTCCCATCGCTACCAGGCTAGAGGTGAAGTTGGTGCATCAGGCATTGCTAAGGCGGGAGGAACTCCTGTAATAAGTACCTAAAAAATGTTTTAACAAGTTAAACTAGACTTTGAAAGCATTTTGAGATTTAGAGCTAAAAGATGGACAAGTGAATTTTTATCAGTTAAGAAAAAACACCCAGAGACTATTTCCTTATCTAGAATTTATGATAATGTGCTGTTGTTCTTATTATCAGTGATAGTATACTACAGTTTCTTGGGTTAGGTAACACATTTGCTCCAAGAACTTAAAAGCATTTCATATATTATTTTACTTTGGTGAATAATTATTCATTACCTAAAGTTCATTAGTTCATATTTTTTGGTACCAGGGATTGAACCCGGGGTGCTTAACCAGTGAGCTACATCCCCAGCCCTTTTTTTGTATTTTATTTAGAGACAGAGTCTCATTGAGCTGCTTAGCATCTCCCTTTTGCTGAGACTGGCTTTGAATTTGTGATCCTCCTGCCTCAGCCTCCTGAGTCACTGGGGTTACAGGTGTGTGCCACTATGCCTGGCCCTTTTTTTAAATTGAAGGGAAAAATCAAGACTGACAATTGACAGAGATCTGAGATGTGTTAATTTCAATTGCTTGTGCTTGCCCTTATTTCCTTATTAGCATTCTGAATTTCTCTGTTTTCTTATTTTTTTTTTTTTTAGGACAGTTTATTCTGTGTTGCAGCAGCATTTGGGTGTTTCTACTATTGAATCTTTGAAAAAGTTGGGAAAAGATATGACCAAGAAGAAATGGGACTTTTTTTTTTTTTATTCTGTTAAATATCTTGACAAAATAAAGCTGGATCTGTTGTGTTTTAGGCTTATATTTTTAATATTTTGACTTTGTTAGACTGTTCTTACTGCATTTGGAAAGTAGTGAAAAACCCATTTTTGTTATTCAAAGATAACCAATTATAAATATTTTGGTATATTTGCTATCAGTTTTCTTTTTTTATTTGCAGGGTTTTAAAAAACCACGTATAAAATGTTGTACTCTGATTTTTTTAACTTCTCATAATGTCATGAGTAGTTTTTATGTTATTTTATTTTCATTATGATTTTCAGGAGCATAATTTAATAGCTACATTTATTCCAGTATGTTATACTACTGTTGTTTTTTGCCATTTCTGTAGTGAGCAACTAATTTCTAATTTTTCACTACAATAAAAAGAGATTAATTTATTTGTGCACCAAGCTTTCCCTATATTTTGAATTGTTGCATTTCTCTCTAACACACAGTGTTTTTGCTCAACTACTGACATTCTGATTTACACACCTAATTAGCTTAACACGCCCATTTCTCCAGGGTTTGTCCAGTGTTAATCTGAGAAATGTCAAACTCCCTTAAGGTTTTCTGAGATTCCTGAATTGGTTATTATTAAAAACTGTATTTGGTATTGGGGATTGAACCCTGGGGTGCTTCATCACTGAGCTACATCCCCAGTCATTTTTATTTTTTTGTTTTGAGTCAGGGTCTTGCTAAATTGCTGGAAGGGCCTTGAATTTGCTATCATTCTGTCTCAGCCCTCCCGAGTCGCTACGATTACAGTGGTGTACCACTGTGCCCAGCTAAACAATCTTTCTAGTGATGTTTCCCTTGCAGGCCTTGGAGTCTTCTCCTGCTAGCTGTCCTTATTTGGGGCACTTTAGTCTATCAGCCATGTTTAAATACCTACTTGAAATTCAAATGGAAGAGGCTCAGTTTTAAATCCTTTTTCTCTGTGAAGGCTCCAGTTTATTCGCACTCTTTCTTCTCAGTCACTTTAAAGTCAAGCATGTAGAATAAAGAAAAACAAAACAAAACAAAACAAAAACAACCAGTAAATACATTTAAAAGTTCCTTTACATCTTTTTTCCATAACACTGTATCCACTTGCCTTGTATCTACAAAAATCAAAAGGACCCTCCACCACCCCCACTCCTCAAAGGTGCATTTTTGTAAAAGGAAAATGTTTCTCTTTACCACACCCCCTGCTGCGTGCTTTTTCCTACCACTGCCCTCCTTGCATTCACTCCACTCCAGCTCGATGAGCTTTCATTTGGTTCCTAAGGGTGAATTTTTCAGTTGGTTCCATTTTTTGGTGAATCAACCTGGGGCAAAAATAACAGGAAGAAAGGAGATGAAGACTTGTTAGCGAACAAGTTCTCCTTCCATCACCAAGGGGGTAAAAGTCGTAGACTCGAGAGTCTGGACCATCTGTAAGTGAACGCCGGGGTGCCAGCGTCCCGCGCCGCGCAAGAAGCTGGATCTACCAGTAGGAAGGAACACCAAGGGTCGGGGTGGGCCAGCAAGGAGCCGCAGAGTAGCGCTTCTTGACCGACTGCAGAAAGTGTTGCAGTGCACATCCATATCCCCCAAGGAGGAGCCATCTTCACTACATACTCGGGTTCCGGATGGAGACTGACCCTTACATAGACACTCATCTCCTGCCTTAGATGTTTCTGCACGGTCACATTTCCCCGGGGGCCTCTGTGAAAGCGGAACTACTGAAAGCGGAACTACTGTGTCAGCGGCCAGGGTTTCAGGGAGAAGTCGTGATCGGATTGACAAGAGGACGGGCAGTAGGCGGGACTTCCGGCCTGCTGTTCCGTCAGCTGCCTTCCCCGGGCGTCTCCCCGCAACCTTCTCAACTTCTCTTGTCGGTGACTAGGAGCCAGAAAGAAACCCGACGGGATAGGCGCTGGGGGAGCGTGAGCTGCTGGTGAGAACCCATGTGTGCCTACGTTTTCGGCTCTGTTTGAGAGGATAAACTGTGGGACCGGGACTGCGAGGAGACTGAGGAGTGGGTCAGTGAGAGCGAGGGGAGTGTGAAGCAGGGGCTGCGAGGCCACTGTGACCGAGGGATAGTGACAGCGAGGGGACTGTGATTCAGGTGTAGCTCCTTGTGAGGAGTCTGCTACCCAGGAGCAGTGAATGCGAAGGACTCTGACCTCGAGGAGCACCAGGCAGAGGCTGCGACGGGACGGTGACCGAGGAAGGAAGTATGAGGCACTGACTGCAAGGGACTGTGACCACCGGGCAGTGACTCCCAAGGAGACTCTGATCGATGGATAGTGACTGATAGTGACTGACCGAAGGGAACATGGAGCAGCGACTGCGAGGGCACCCTGATCAAGGAGCAGTCACTTTGAGGGATTGACTTGGAGAAGAGGGTGAGACCAGTAATTGGGGATGGTACTGTAGTAGGATCGTGGCAGGGTTGTGGTATAGCGTGTGATTGAGTGACTGTGGCTAGACAGAGGTCTTTAGTGGAAAGCACACTGGTCTGGGACTTATCAGTCAGACCTGAGTTTAATTTTATGAACAAACTTTTTGTTGTTAGGAAATTTACCTCACCACTGAGTTAGTTTCTTCATAAGTGAATAGGAAGTTTAGACTCACGTTAATGTCTGCCAAACTATGAGTTCCATTCTGGTAATGGGGTGTGAAGTCATGTTAGTGGATGGCACCTGAATTTTTTTCAAAATGGAATAGGATAGAAATTTTAAGTGTATTTACATAGAAAGGGTATTATTTCATGAAATGTGTTTCACTTAAGTGTGTATGAGATTATGATGTAAAATATTTTCTACATCATAAAATGTGTGAAGTGTAGTAAAAAGGTTTGAGAAACGTTGGATCAGGTTATTTCTAAGTTTTCTTTCAGACCTTAAAAGTAATAATTCTATAATTCTATGATTAGGGGCTTGTTTGAAAGTACAGAGATGCAGTTGGGAAAATGGGATCTGTGGTTGGGATACTGGCTTTATCTGATTGACTTATCTGGAGGTTTCCTGAATGGAATTGAGGTGACTAGTTATGACTAAAGGCTGAAATTTTGGGATCTTAGTTGAGAAAACCAAAAGGTATGTTGAAAATAAGGATAGTGACATTTATTGAAGTAGTGAATATTTAGAAGTTTGTGGTAGGAGAAATTGTTAGAAATAGACACTGAGGAAGGGGAAGTTTTGAGGGTAGGAGCAAGGCTTGGGAAGGGAACTGAAAATAGAGAAAGAAAGCATTCTGCTGAGAATAAAATGGAGATAAGGAGGTATGACCTTCAGATCTTATTTGATCTTAATATTTAGTGATTCTGCAGGTACATAGAGTTGCTAGTAAAAAGATATTGATAGTGGGATTTGGTGCAGTAATGTAAACAGATGATGAACATTATGGGAAAGAAAGGTACACAAAAGCTTGGACATTATGGGAAAGAAAGGTAGACAAAAGGGTGGGTGGATCAGCAATGGTGACTAGAGTGCCACATGGAGTAGTCTTTAAGTATTTAGCTATCCAATTTGGTGATTTATGTACTAGAGACTCAGCCTAACATACTGGAATGATGCCATACTGTACGTAATTCAAATGATGTTTCAGTCCGCAGGTTTTTTCTTATTCATTCACCCCCTTTTTTTTAAGTGTGCAATTAAGTGGTTTTATTTCATTCCCTCTCAAGAGGGCCATGAGTGATGAAATTAACTGATTGTTGTTACACCCTCCTATGTAAAGGGTGCTACTGATTTTGCCACCCAGCACCTTAAAAATCATTTAAGAAGCTTGAAGTCATTTTAGCTTATCACACTCTATTAATATACTCACTTAATAGCTATCCCTGCCCCCTATACATGCATACACTTTGTAATAGGGGGAAGAGAGTTTAGAAAAGTTTCTTAAATGGGAATGAATTGGGAATGGTGGGGAATGGGCTTGGCTAAAAAATTGCCAGTTACACCTTTTTCCAAAATTATAGATGTTTATTTGACTTACTTTCTACATAACTCAAAGGAACTACTCAAGCTAGAACAATATATATTTCAAGGTAACAGACTATAGAAGGGAAGACACTTAGGCTTGGGGACTGCATTACTGCCTTTAGGGTCCTTTGTGTTGGCTGAATGAAATGATTCTTTTTGACCTATTCTGCTTTGTACATTCTCTTTGAAAACCAACATGATAGGACTGGGACTGTATAGCTCAGTGGCAGAGTGCTTACCTAGTACGTGTGGGGCCCTGGGTTCAATCCTTAGCAGCACCACATAAAAATAAATAAATAAAAGCAGTCTGTCCATCTAAACAAAAAAAAAAAAATTTTTTTTTAAACCCAACATTATAGCTTGATTAATAGAGAATGAACTGTTTCCCCAATTTCTCTTTTTAAATAGTTGGGGTTTTATTTTTCTTGGGGAGCTCCTCTTTGGATATGTGATTCTTTAAGGAGAATAGTTTATTCCAGTAGAGCCTTGGATTCAGAAGTCCTAGGTTACTTTATCTGATGTCAGCATTAACTCATTTTGTGATTATGGAAAGTTTTATTGCAATTTCTCTTGTTTTAGTTTTCCTAGATAATTGAATTGTCTGTATTTTACTATTTACAAACCAGTGAGTAGATAGGTATATATTATGCTTTTTTTTTAAAAAAAAAATCTTTTTCCTTCTTTTTGGAATCACAAGTTGAAAGTTAGGTTAGTTTGAGGCTTTCTATATTTGAAGTAGGATGACTGCCAATGAGCTAAGGGAACTCATGGATCTGCTAGGCTGTTATATCACATTCACAAGTATTTACAAACCAGTTTTGAAGTGAGGGCTGCTAAAAATAGTGACGTTTGGTCTTTGCTCTATACTAGAGAACATGAAAACAGTTTTTTTTTTTTTTTTTAATTTGCAGAGTTACATTAGATGTAACTAATGGAGATGTGATTATGTTGCTTAACTTTTTGGTCCTAAAACAGGGGTATTATTAATCTTTTTTGTTATGACCCCTTTGGCAGTATAGTGAAAAACCTGTGGACTCTTTTGAAATAGGGTCTCACTTTGTTGCCCAAGGTGGCCTTGAACTCATGATCCTCCTGCCTTGCCTCCTGAGTAGCTGGAATTACAGGCATGGGCCATTGTACCTGGCTTGGAATAGTGTTTTTATATGCAAAACAATACATAGAATTATAAGAAAAGCCAATAGGAATATGTATCAAAATATTTTAAGTGTATGATATAGCACTATGTGTTTTTAAAATTTTTTTTTGTGCTTTTTATTAACACAGTAAATAATGCTTACAGTCTATCAGTAGGTCTTATAACTATAGTAATTTTAAGATGATTTTGGGTTTAAACACCATTTCAAGAGAATTTGTAGCAAGTATAAAATAAGAAATTTGGGCTGGGCTGGGGGTTGTAACTCAGTGGTAGAGCACTTATTTAGCACGTGTGAAGTACTGGGTTCAATCCTCAGCAGCACATAAAAATAAACAAAAATAAAAGGTATTTAGTCCATCTACAACTAAAAAAAGAAATTATCCATAATTCCTATTGGTGGCAGTATATTTGTCTACTAAGTCTACTATTGCATTTATGGCTTATGTTCATAACTGAAAGAAATGGTGATTTGATCAGAAGTTAGTGAAAATAGATATGTAACTTTTTTGGGTCCAGATTCACAGACTTTCTGATTTCTATCATAGACCCTGCCTTAGAGAAATGTTTCCTAACCTGCTCTAGGAAGAGCACACAGGGTTTACTTACTGAATCTTCTGATAGAGTAGTGGCAGAGTAAAATTGTTGAACTGTTAAGAACTGATACGTTATCCCTTGGTATTTTTAGGATAGTCTCTTTCCTGAAATATGTGACCAGTTCCAAGCATATATATTTTTTTATTTTTATTGTACATGAAGTAAAGGCATACCATTTGTGTAATCATACATCTACATAGGGTAATGGTGTTTGATTCATTCTGTTATTTTTTTCTTCCCTCCCCACCCTTCCCACCCGTCTTATCCTTCTATACAGTCCCTCCTTCCTCCACTCTTGTCCCTCCCACCCCCCATTATGTGTCATCATCCGCTTATCAGCGAAATCATTCGTCCTTTGGTTTTTTTGAGATTGGCTTATCTCACTTAGCATGATATTCTCCAGTTTCATCCATTTGCCTGCAAATGCCATAATTTTATTACTCTTTATAGCTGAGTAATATTCCATTGTGTTTCTTTATCCATTCATCAATTGAAGAACATCTAGGTTGGTTCCACAGTCTGGCTATTGTGAATTGAGCAGCTATGAACATTGATGTGGCTGTATCTCTGTAGTATGCTGATTTTAAGTCCTTTGGTTATAGGCTGAGGAGTGAGATAGCTGGGTCAAATGATGTTTCCATTCCAAGCTTTCTGAGGAATCTCCACACTGCTTTCCAGAGTGACTGCACTAATTTGCAGCCCCACCAGCAATGTATGAGTGTACCTTTTTCCTCACATCCTCTCCAACACGTATTGTTGCTTGTGTTCTTGATAATCACCATTCTGATTGGGGTGAGATGGAATCTTAGTGTAGTTTTGATTTGCATTTCTCTTATTACTAGAGATGTTGAACATTTTTTCTATACCTGTTGATTGCTTGTAGATCTTCTTTTGTGAAGCGTCTGTTCATTGCCTTAGCCCATTTGTTGATTGGGTTGTTTGTATTCTTGGTGTAAAGTTTTTTGAGTTCTTTATATATTCTGGAAATTAGTGCTTTATCTGAAGTATGAGTGGCAAAGATGTTCTCCCACTCTGTAGGTTCTCTCTTCGCATTGCTGATAGTTTCCTTTCCAAGCATAATTTTAATTTTGTTCCATGGCTAAACTAGGGTCTGGCACAGAGTAGTGGCCTCTCAATGTTTGCTGAATAAGGGTTTCTCTGGAGAAATTAGAGGGAAGAGATCAAGTTCAAAGCTAAGATCTTCAATGTAGCAATTTATAGGCCTCAGATATTGAGGAATAACATTGAACTTTAGCTTAAAACTAATCTATCAGTGCAGGCGATGTTTTGAAATTCACCTTTATAAGTTCTCAAATCAGACATTCTTTTGATTTACTCTATATAGTGTGGTGATATATATGGACTAGTTACCTAAACTATAGTAGTCCTAAATTAGAAAATTATTTCTTGAAATAATCCTATTCCTAGCACTGTTTCCACTTGAGGTTGTACAGCTCTAGGGAAATTTGTCACCAAATTATTTTTAAAACTGGGAGAATGAGAGTTGGCAGATTTCTTTGGTAAAGGGCTACATAGTAAATGTTTTAGACATTGCAGGTCATATAGTCTCTGTTGCAGCTACTCATTTCCATTGTAGCACAGAAGCAACCAAGGACAATATATTGGTGAATGAGCATGGCTGTTTTCCAGTAAAACTTTAATTTCAAAACAGGCAGTGGGGGCTGGGGAGATAGCTCAGTTGGTAGAGTGCTTGCCTTGCAAGCACAAGGCCCTGGGTTTGATCTCCAGCACCACAAATAAAAACAAAACAAAACAAACAAACAACAACAACAACAACAAAAAACAGGCAGTGGGCCATCTTTGGCCTGCCAAATGTAGTTTGCCAACTCCTGATCTAGGAGGTCTGCTGGTTTTTTTTTTTTTTTTTTTTTTTTTTTGCGGTACTGGGGATCGAACCTAGGGCCTTGTGCTTGCGAGGCAAGCACTCTACCAGCTGAACTATCTCCCCAGCCCAAGTCTGCTGGTTCTTGAATCCAGTTCCTTTTCCTATTTTGGGTTAACCATATCTTCCTTCAAGCTTTGGTAACAGACTTTCCACAGGTGGTGATGCCACTGTACTGTTACCTGCTGAAAGGCCTGAACATACAGCATGACGTGATTAATGAAGGCCAACAGTATTAGATGCACCTCTTGGAATTTACAGAGCTTGCCTTTTTAGAGCACCACTTTTTTAAGCGCCACCATGGGAGAAGCAGGTAAATATCCCACATAGGAAAAAGGCTCGCTTAGACAGCCTTGGAACTGGGCATTGGTATACCAGCAGAAAAATGCTGAGTATAGAGTTTTACTGAGGAAGATAATGTAGGTTCAGAGATGGGGGAAAGTAGGAACAGAATGCAAAGTTTGAATCAGATTTTTGGATTGTGGAAGCCTAATTACAACTTGCTACTATTGAGATTGTTACATAGTTTAGGAAACTGAGTTGACCTCCTCTTTTGTCCTGGATTGCTTTCCAGATCTAAAGGGAAGTGGAATGGAGGGGGTTTAGGTTGAAGTCCATAAAACTGTGCTTATCACTAAGACTTTCATCATTAAGACACAGACATGGGACTGGGACTGTAGCTCAGTTGCAGAGTGCTTGCCTAACATATGTGAGGCACTGGGTTTGATCCTTAGCACCATAAAAAATAAATAAAATAAAGGCATGCCGTCCACCTACAACTACAAAAAAAAAAAAATTATTAAAGAAAAAAGACATGCACATTAGCCCCCAGATTTCATCTCCTTTAAGACATTGATATTGAAAAAACACTTAACAAACTGTGTCCTTGGTGTCTTCTCACTACTAGCCTGCTCCCTCCACAAACACACATTTTCCACTTTTCTAGCAGGTGAACAAGGGGAGCAATGTGTACTAGGGGATGAGTCAGCAGAAATTATGCCAGATTTTATGAGTAAAAATCATAGGCATACACTGTGTTTTGAATCCCGAGAGAACTTTGGAGACCCTGAAGTGCTCATAGGCTGGATGACTGGTGGTGGGAGGCAGGTGGGCATTTAATATCCCTATTTAGAATCTGTGCTCAAATGGAGAATTTCAGTGACTAAGATAAGGTGATTTATCTAGAGACTAAATGGGTAGCAGTGTTTGATGCCTTACAAATGCTGCATTCTGGCTGTCAGCCCCCTTCAGCTCTCTTTTATACATCTTTTGATAAATTTTTCTCTAAGGAAACAGGAAATTTTGGCCTACCCATGTAGGGCTCATGAGGGAGGTTCTGTATTTTATGTCTGACTGCTTTTCTTTCTGACATTCCTGCTTAATTAACGTAGGTGGTATGACTGAAAGCCAGGATCCATCTGCAGGGCATTTAGGTAATCAGCTGCTCCATTTCTACCTGTATTGGCTCTGGAAAGGTGCCATCATTCCCAAATCTTGTCTCCCACTGGACAAAGAAAGATATTAAGTTAGTCTCTGTGTATATATACCTTTTTTCCCTCTTGGGAATGTAGATATTTGAAGTCACCTTCTTTTCCAGAGCTATCCCTGCATCTTTCCTTGAATGGTATTGGTCAATTACAAAGGTGCAGTTATCATAAACAGTCTGAGAAGTGTTATCCTTATTGTTGGAAATATTTAAATGGTTACTGGGCAATTGTGAATGTTGTAAAGGTGATGTGGTTTTAGGTCCAGTTAAGTTTCAGTGTAATGACTTAAAAAACTATCAAGGTATTATGATGTGCACCCTCCAATATGGTGTTGGTGGTAGATTAGGGCCATGGGTCCAAGCATTCACCACCTCTTGGGGACCCCGTCTGAAGCAACTGCTGCACTTCTTCTTTTCTGGAGCAGGGGTCAGGGCCAGACAGGGTCTCCCTAAGCTACACAGGCTGACCTCCCAAGTAGCTTGGATTATAAGTTTTACATAACTGAAAGTAGACCTCTTAGGAGCTTTGTTGGTCACCCAATGGCATCCTCTACTACTATGCCTCTAGGATGTCACTATGAAACAAAGTATGTTGTTCTCACCTACTTGGGACTCCCTTAGGAGAAGCTTCAAGAGCAACATCTTTCACCCCAAGGGGTTCAACTAGTTATAGCTTTACAATCTCTGGACCCAGAAGTATTTTTAAAAGTTAAATCTGAAATTGAAGAAGAGATAAAATCCCTGGACAAAGAAATTTCTGAAACCTTCAGCACAGACTTTGACCATCACACTTCTCCAGTTAACAGTTTAGCCCTGTTAACCCAGAAACTCAGTAGAAGACTGCTTGGCCCATATTGCAGAAACTGAGAGAACCTCTGCATAAAGCTTTGCAAATGCTCCTCAGCCAGTGAGTTACCATTTCTGAGTGAGAATGTGCTTCTCTAAGTAGTCTGGGATCTCTCATGCAGCACTAGATTGTTTGTTTTAGGTGAAGTGTCATTTCATTTCTCACTTTTCTTCACTTTTTTTTCCTTTTGCTTTCCCAAAGCATTTCTGTGTTTTGACAAAACTTTGCCTCTAAGAGGTGATTTAACTGTTTCAACAAAGATTTGAAGGTTTGTATTAGTTGTTGTGCTATCAGATTTCAACAGATGAATTTAACTGTTGTAAACACAAGCCATTGCACTTGTTCTAACCATTTTTACTATGGTTCTAGTTGGCCAACATAGATATAATGGCTGGGATTTTATGCATTATAATGTGATATTAACATTACATTTTAGATATCTGTATTTAAGAATATATCTATATCCCAGATATTGCTAAACTTTAGGGTTGACATTCTAATAGTGGACTTCCCTCCTAGATATGGATCTGACCATATTAAAGCTAGAAATTAATAAAAATGAAAGTATAGTAAAATAGAAAAAAGATTTTGATGTGCTTACTATGGCTTATCCTTTCACATACCTTTTCTCTATATTGGCTCAGTAGCAAAGTTGATGTGTCTAGGTGGCATCTGTTGGAACATTAAGGAAACTGGAGAGTAATTTTTTTCATTTTTAAGCACTGTTATTAAATTATTCCACATGCTGTGGTGGTGCATAAAAGTTAGTAGATATGAGGTCCATTGAGAAATGAAAACAAAACAAAACAAAACTTGAGACTCCTAAAAAGTCAAAGTTTAAACATTACTAGTCTAGAGGAAAGGTATGAGGAGTAATCTTTTTAATTTCTAAATTCTTTTAGAGTTATTATTATAGAATATCTATGATTATGGTGTTTTCCACATCCTCAGAATATCCTAAGGTATAGAAATGTTTATAATAAAACCCAGAAAGCATTATATATATGTATACATATTTTTTAAAAAAATTTTTGGTAGTTGTAGATGGATAGCATACCTTTATTGTATTTGTTTATTTTTATGTGACGCTAAGGATTAAACCCAGTGCCTCGCATGTGCTAGGCAAGCAGTCTGCCGCTGAAGTACATCCCCAGCCCTGCATTAGATATATTTTTAAACTCAAAGAATATATAACGTATGTGTATATTAAAATATATATATTCAAAATTTTAAAAAATCTTAGGACTTCAGTTTAAAGTATAATGTGAAATATAAAACACAAAAATTATCTTTAGAAAAATACAAGAACTAGGGTTAAGGATAGAGAGCCAGTCTAGAAAAATAGAAGACGTGTATGTAATCAGATAACAAATAGTATAAACAGATAAGGAATAGAGCAAATAGATGAAGCAAAATACTTTTTAAAAAATTCAAAGCAACTTTGAATTACTACACTGATTCAGTTAAACATTGGGCAATCTCTGTACACTAGGGCTCATTGCTCAGTTTTGTACTGTTGAGTTAATGATTTTTATTTTTCCAAGTGTTAAAACAAACAAACAGCTTAACGGACTTAAGCAAAAGAAGAATGTATTAGTTGGCATAATCAAACAGTTCTTGATCTGGTTTATCATCATCAACAACTCTCTTTTCTTTGTGTTGATTATCTCCACAAAGACTCCTTCTGGTTACAGGATGACCACTAGATAGTTACAGAATGGTTCCTAGAGCCACATCCCCAGGTTTAAATATACAAAGAAAGAAGTGATAATCTTTGTCCAAGCATTCCCATTGGGAGAGCCCTGAGATTTGCTCTGATTGGATTTACTTGGGTCACATATTATAGCCCTTCCCTGTGCCCACAACCCTGGTAATCTCTGGCCAGGGAGCTTGATGTGCTATTTGGTTTAGGTTTGGCATATTCTGACACGAGGGCTGAGGGTGAATCCACACTGAACAGATGAGAGTTTCTAGATGAAAAGAGGGTCTTTTCAGAGCAGAGCGATTGAATACTATGAAGGCAAAGAGGTATGTAGTAATTATAGTCTGATTTCTCATTTGATTCTTACCATGTCTCAGAAGGTAAGTACATTTGATCAGAACCTTTCTTAGTCACATGAAGAAACTCATAGCATCGAGGGATTTACCTTAGCCTACAGTTAAGGAACTAAGAGGACCTAGAATTAAATCCCAGGTTATATGTTGTGATTCCTGGTGTAGTGCCCTCTCCACTCTTTTACTCTGGATTAAGCCAAAACAAGCCCCTGGCATGCCTAAGTACTCTGCCAGTGATATGCTTAGAAGGGAGGCCAATTTTCTGAAAAGTGAAATTAAATTCCTGCCTGACATAGTGTGTCCTGGTCAAAGTTCAATAGGTGATCATGACTAAATGAATCTATGACTGCATTATATAACACTCAGTAGAGTGTTGTAGTTAAGAGCATAGACCCTTAAGTCAAAATTTCTGAGTTCAAATACTGTTTTAAGAATTCAGTGAACTATAGTCCACGGACTGGCTGCCTGTGTTTTATAAGTAAAGTTTTATTGGAATATGGAAAAAAAATCCTGTTTTGGCTCTGTGCTAGGTGAGTGAGTGATCTTAGTCAAATCATTTAACCTAGCTGTATTTCCTCATGTATAAAATAAAGATAATAGCATTATCTACCTCATAGGATTATTGTGAGAATTAAATTATTTATTATATATAAAACTTACTGACATAGGAAGTACTCTATAATTGTTAGTTATAATTATAATAATAAATTATTAATATAATTAATATAAATACAAGTATATTTGTATAAAACAATAATAATAATAACCATCAGTATTGTTATTTTGCAGTACCAGGGATTGAATTCAGAGGCACTCTACCACTGAGCTACATCCCCAACCCTTTGTATTTTTTATTTTGAGACAGCATCTTGCTATGTTGCCCAGGCTGGCCTGGAACTTGCAATTTTCCTGCCTTGGCTTCCTGAATAACTGGGATTGCAGGCCTGCACCACTGCTCCTAGCTAGTTATCATTATTATAATCACTATTATCATTATAATCTTTGGGGCTGTCATGTAAAAATGTGGATTGTATGTTTGCACTGTGAAATGGATTTACAGCCTATTGAATACCATAACTACTAAGAATTCTAAATGCAGTCTATATTCTATTTTCTGAAGATAATTTCATTGTATTTTACATAAGGAGTATTAATGGTGGATTTCAATGAGGAGAAAGGCAAATAAGTACATAGTGGAAGTCTAGCTTGAGAAGTTCATATGAAAAAATCTTAGAAGTTTTAAATAACAGTATACTTCAACACAGTGATGTCTGTCTCAGAATGCTACTATAATCTTGAACTTCATTGGTGGGTGTCCAGGAATAAATACCTCACTTATAGCCTGCTTTCAGTGGGTAGGTCAAAATAGATGATACAAAGTCCTGGTGCTTTTTATTTACAGATACTTTCTCTAGTGTTTTTACTAGAGTATTATTATAGAACAAGTACACTTAATGTGCATATCATTTATTCATTCAACAAACATTTTTAAAAAATGATCTGCACATTGGAAATTGGACATAGTAGACTATAGGCAACATTGGAAAATGATGGTTGGAAGCTAGAGAATAATCACAGAAATGATAGAAAGCATAACATAGCTTGAAAGCCCAGCTTTATGTAACTTGGTAGGCCAGAGTTCCAAAGTTGTCAAGAAAAGTTAATAACTAATGAAAGCAGAGTGTGGAATATTTTCAGAAATATTTCCATCCAAATTGTTGAAGTAAAAAAGTTTTACTCTTAAAGAAGTTTGAATGATTTCAATCTAAAGTCATTTGAAATTATTTTAGTTTTTCTTTTGCTTGTTTGTTGTTGTTGTTGTTGTTGCTGTTTTGTAGTGCTGAGGATCAAATTCAGGGCCTCAGGCTTTCCAGGCAAATACTTTACCACTGAGCCATATTACCGACCCATATTTCAGGTTTTGACATGTAATATCTGAAGAGAAAGTTTTGTTCTACTTTGCTCGTCCTTTAGGCCAATTAGAAATCATTGATTTCACTTCTGGGAACCCAGCTTAACAAGAATATAGACATACTGTATGTTTGGAAGAGGTTAAGAGATGGTGAAGGAATCTTGAGGAGCAGTCATAGGAAATGTTTAGCCATGGAAAGAGGAGACTTGAGGAACATGAGTTATGTTTTTATGTATTTGAAAGGCTATGATAAAAAACAGGCTATGTAGTTTTTTTATTGCCCCATGCAACAGTATTAGCCCTTTGAGTTGAGGCTTACCACCTCAGAAAGCAGATTTCATCTAATTGAGAAGAATAGTTTTTTGTTGTTGTTGTTATTACAGTGATACAATGTTATCTTCATTTATTAAAACGAGTTCCTTATGAGATAGTAACCTTTCTATTCCTGAAAATGTTTAAATGTACTCCTTTTATTTTATTCTTTTGGTGCTGGGGATTGAACCCAGGGCCTTGTATAATTAAAAAAATACATGAAGTAGTATCTTTGATAACTTTTGGAAATACCAGTGACAATTATGCCCACTTTTCAGGTTTGAAGCACATAGCTGTTTTCTTTCCTGTTCATTTGTCACAATAATATAATTATCTAAAGCAAATATGTTGAGAGAATAGAACATTCTACAGTGGTTCAGTTTTAGTTTCAGGAGTTCTTTGACTTCTGACGCATTGTCCAGTTCTAGTCTTCTTAACTTTTTTTGTTCTTTATAATTTCTCAGATTCAGTACTGACTCACACTATCATAGGTTCTTTCAACAGATCATTGTAAAATATTTTCTAAGCAAACATCTGCTTATAAAAGCAAGCAATGCAACTGTAGGTTTCTGGGGCAGGTGAATTTAGGTGTGAATTGGCATCTCTGTATTATCAGAGGTGTTAGTTTGTTATGGTGTTATCTAGAAAATGGGTTAGAAAAATTTTCTACATATTTGCTTTGTCTTGAGCTTTTTCTGTAGCAGAAAGTTATCTCTAGTGAAAACATCTGCTGGAGTATCTTGGCATGCCAAGATGCAGTGCCTTTGGGGGTAACCAAGTCCCTTTTCAGATAATCCTATTCCTTACAAGGTGGTGGTGGTGTGTTTAGTTAAAATTTGTGTCTTGGGCTGGGGTTGTGGCTCAGTGATAGAGCACTTGCCTAGCATATGTGAGGCACTGGGTTCAATCCTCAGCACCACATATAAATAAATAAGTAAAATAAAGGTCCATCAACAACTTAAAAAATTTTTAAAAAATCTGTGTCTTTGTGTCTTCCAAACAATTTTTTGTTGTCTGGATTTTTACAGAATAAACATTCAGATATCAGGCACCTCTTCTATAATGTTATATAGTATAGGTAATTGTACATTAGTATTTTTTTAAGCCAACTGATTGAATTTCATTCCTACATTGTCCATTTGCTAACTGTGTGACCTGTGCCTCAGTTTCCTCATCTATAATGTAGTGATAAAAATAATTCCTATCTCATTAGCCAGGCATGGTGGTGCACGCCTGTAAGCCGAGTGACTTGGGAGGCTGAGGTGGGAGGATCACAAGTTCAAAGCCAGCCTCAGCAATTTAGCAAGACCCTAAGGAACTTAGTGAGAAGTCTCTAAATAAAATATGAAAAAGATCTAGGGATGTGTCTTAGTGATGAGTGCCCCTGAGTTCAATCCTTGGTACCAAAAATAAACAAACAAACATTAAGAGAATTTTAAAGTGTTTTTTAAATTTTAAAAGTAATTTTAAAGTGTTTGGGCATACAGGTGCTATATAAGTGCTAATAGTAGAGGTAGTGATGTTTCTTCATTGTAATTTAACATCAGACACCAGAAGAGTTCTTGCTGGAATAGTGATTTTTAAATGGAATAGGGGTAAGGATGGGGGAGATGTAGTGTACTACATGTTATATGATACTTTTGCATTGAAAGTATACTTTTTATAACTGGAGTACTGTGGTTTGGATATGGTTTGAGTGTGCCCCCCAGGAGTTCATGTGTTGACATGAATCTCCATTGTGATGTATTACGAGGATGAAAACTTAATCCAGCTATAGTGTTTATAGGTGGTAGATATATCTGGGAGGTGATTAGGACTAGATTTAGTCATCAGGGTGGAGCCTTATGATTGAATACTGGTGGCTTTATGAGAAGCGAGAGAGAAACCAAAACAGACATGCACGTTCCTTGTCTGTGACTGTGTGATGCCCTGTGCCACTCCAAGATACTGCTAGCAAGAAAGCTATCACTAACCAGATGTGGGCCTTGAGCCTCCAAACCTTGAAATAAGTAAACTCCCTCCTTCCTTCCTTCCTTCCCAGGCAGCATGCAGAACCAGCCCCAAAGAGTAACTGTGTCCTGTGACCTGCAAAGTCATGAGGTATAGCTGCTCAAGGACTTGGGGGTCCACTCCTTGCCACAGTGTGCACAGTGTTCTGGACTTGGAGCTTTATGGTTTTATTTTTTATTTTGATATTGATTTTGGTTTGAGCTGATTGCTCCTTTCTATCTGCCTCTGTCTTCCTTTTGGAATAGGAGTATTTATTTTATCCTTATTCCATCATTTTATCCCAGAAGTCTGTAACTTGTTTTTAATTTTACAGGGGCTCACAACTGTAAGTGGTTGCCTTGAGTCTCAAATGAGACTTTGGGCTTGGACTTTTAAGTGATGCTGGAACTAGTTAAGACTGGTACTGTGAGGTGGAATGAATGTATTTGGCATTGTGATATCAGACATGAAATTATGGGTGGGGGCAGGCATAGAATGCTGTTGTTTATGTATTTTTTGTTTTTTGGAGTACTGGAGGTTGAATTGAGGTTCACTTTACCACTTAGCCTTTTTTTATTTTTAATTTTGAGACAGGGTCTCCTTAAGTTACCTAAGTTTCTGAGACTGGCCCCGAATTTATGATTCTCTTCCCTCAGCCTCCTAAGTCACTGTGATTGCAGTTGTGTTACCATACCTGGTTTGAGTATGTATCCCTAAACATTCATGTGTTGGAGGCTTGGTCCTCAGTATGGCAGTGTATGAGGTTATGGGATCTTTAAGAGATGGAGTGTAGTAGGAGATTATAGGGGACCCTTTCCCTTAAAGGGATTAAGGTAGTTCCAGTGGGACCCTGAGTTAGTTTTCTCAATAGGGTTATTATAAAAAATATAAACTTGACCCCTCCCCTCTCCCTGGTTTCCTGTCTGGCTGTGTGATCTCTTCCTCTTGAATATGTTCCCACCATTATGATGACATCTGCCAGTAGGCCTTCACCAGAGATTGAACACAAGGAGTCTACTGATCTTGGGCTTTCAGCCTCCAAAACTGTAAGCTAAATAAACCTCTTTTCTGTATGAAATCACTTTCTTCAGGTATTTTATTGTTATAATGAAAAACAGACCAATGGAGTAATCGAAAGGGGAAAACTTAAACATCTCTTTTGATGTAGGGATATATAGAAGATAAGCTAAAGACACATAATGACAGCAATTACTACTGAATAATAATAGTAGCTAATACTTATAAGAAATTACTGCACCAGGTACTGAGCTAGGGCTTTACCTGGATTATCTCACTTAAATATCATTTGATAGATAATACTTATAAGGTATGGCGAGATTAAGGAATTTGTCTAAGTGCCAAGTGGTAGAGATGGGATTCATACGTAGGTAATCTGATTTTAGACCTGGACTTCTTAATCACTGCACTGTACTGGCAGGGTGAGGTAAAGATTTTTACATTTCTCAAAATAGAACATAGGTTAAAAAAAAAGTACTAAAAATACTCTCTTCCTTAGCCATTTGATGAGAGGATGGAGAGAGATTTTGTTAAAAGAATATATGTGACCAATTAAAATACAGATAGAATATTACTGTTACCTACCAAAGGTTTTTATAATATATAATTTATATATATTAATAGTAACAGTGGCTGCCTTGATTTTTTTTTTTTTCCTATGCTTACGAATCTTACTTTAGCTTTTTTTTTTTTTTTTTTTTTTTTTTTTTTTTTTTTTTTGCTATTGGGGATTAAACTCAGGGGCACTCAACTACTGAGCCCCATTCCCAGCCCTATTTTGTATTTCATTTAGAGACAGGGTCTCATTGAGTTGCTTATTGAGCATCCCGACATTGCTGAGGCTGGCTTTGGACTTGGGATCCTCCTGCTTCAGTCTCCTGAGCTGCTGGGATTATAGGCGTTCTTCAGCATGCCAGGCTTACTTTAGCTTTTAAAAGCTAGTCAGAAATTTCTTTTTCTTGTCCCCAATCCCATTTGTGGTATGCTAAAATATGTTTTGTTTATATTCTTTGTGTCTTTTTTTTTTTTAATCTAGTGGAACAGAGCCAGTGTCACAAGATCTAGAGACCCATGTAGAGACTTAGGTATTTCTTGGCTTTAAAATATCTTTGATAGCCACATTGACAGTATTAACTCTTGGAATAAAAAGCCTTTTGTTCTTTTTAGTATGATAATATCTGCTATATTTGGCTAGTTAAATTGGATCATATGACAAGATGATACAGTACTTTAATAAATAAATATTTAAGAAACAAAGCAAGTTTTATGGGTTGTATATTTTACTACAGTGTAAAAAAAAGCAGCAAAGTTGGAGTGGGGAATGAGAGATTACAAAGATTATAAAGTGGTATGAGAAAACTCGAGGGTGGTAAATACGTTCATTTTCTTACTTTTGATAATTTCACAGGTGTATAAATGTGTTAAAACGCAAATAGGGCTGGAGTTGTGGCTCATTGACACATACATGCATACATAGGGTAATACTATCTGTTTCATTCTACTATCTTTCCTAGTGTGTATGAGGCACTAGGTTCGATTCTTAGCACTGCATATAAATAAATAAAATAAAGGTCCGTTGACAACTAAAATTTTTTTGTAAAAATTTACAAATACACTTTAATGTATGTCAATTATACTTTAATAAGCTCTAAAAATATAGCACATCCCTCAGTCATTCCCCCCCACCACACACACACACACAAAAAAAAAAAAAAGCAAAAGAAAAGAAACAGCAAAAACTTTTGAGAAACTCCTATAGATGTGGTTTTTGGATTTTTTTTTTTTTTTTAGTAAGGATTAGGGATTTTAACTTGCAGTTATGGAAAATAATAATGAATATGACATATACCCCCTGGTTTATTATAGCAGCCTTAAAATACTGTTTTGTACCACAAATGAAAATACCTTTTTGTAATATAGAAGGGGGAAGAGCAGAAGTAAAAGAATTCTTTATTGCCTAAGTTGGAAGCTTATCAGGAAACCCTAGCAAAACCATCCAGTAGGAAAGATCTGTTGATCTGTACAGCTACCTGATTGGCAGTCTCTGAATCAGGCCAGTAGCTGCATCAGTTTTATTTGATTTGCCTTAGGATGTTTTTACCTTTAAATAACCATGACCTTTTTATTCCAGTGTTTAGTTAGGCTGGCCTGGCTTAAGTTTGTAAAAACTTAAGAAACTCATGCTGTAGAATGATCTTAGAGGAAGGTGGGTTAGTAATAATGATGAGGCAGTTTCTTTTTAAAAAACTTGTGTCTTGAGAGTCAGAAAAGTACAGACTTTAGAATTAGACAAGGCTGAATTTAAAGACTGGCTTTCCTACGTACTAGCTATGTGGTCTCTTGGGTGGGTTGCTTAACTTCCCTGATCCTTAATTTTCTCATTTGTAAATTGGACTAGTAATACCATCTTCTTAGATTATAAGGGTCAAGAAGGTAATGTATATAAAATGCATGGCACGGTGCCCAGTCCATAGTGAATATTAGAAAAAAGGATAGCTATTATTATTACTTTGCTATTATTATTTTCTTTGTAAGGAAAGAATACATTTACATTACTAAAGAACACATTTACATTACTAAAACATACTTCGTGGGGTGTATGTATGTGTGTATCCATCATATACACTGATTGAAAGAATTAGGAGGAAGAGGGAATCCGTTTTTAAAGACCCTAAGAGTCAATCTCATATGAGGGTCTTTCTCTGCAGGAAATTGTTGTAGAATATTTTTAAAATTAAACTTTTGTTTTTTGGCCAGATGCAGTGGCATGATCCTGTAATCACAGCTACTCAGGCAACTGAGATGGAGGATTGCTTGAGCCCAGGAGTTCTCCAGTAGCCCAGGCGAACAAAACAGTGAAACTCCATCTTTTTTTTTTTATGGGTGCTAAGGATCGAACCCAGGGCCTTGTGCTTACAAGGCAAGCACTCTACCAACTAAGCTATCTCCCCAGCCCCGAAACTCCATCTTAAACAAAAATGAAAACCAATAAACAAACAAAAATAAATGTTTTATTTTGAAAAAAAGTAAAGCCTATAAAAAATTGTGAGAATATTAAATTCCCTTATGTTCGTTCTAACTATACTCATATGTTGATAACATATTGCCATATTTACTGTACCTCTTATTCCACTGAGCTGCATCCCCTGCTTATCGTATAATGTACATGTTTTTCTTCTCTTTTTCACCCTCCTCCTCTTTTTATTTTGGAAAAAAAGTAAAAAATAGTAAAGCCTATAGAACAGTTATAAATATTAAAATGCACTTCTATAAATCTCTTAGATTCATAAATTGATAGGATTTTTAAAATTAATTTTTAAAAAATTTTACAGACTGCATTTTGATTCATTGTACACAAATGGGGTACAATTTTCATTTCTATGGTTGTACACAATGTAGATTCACACCATTCATGTAATCGTACATATACATAGGGTAATACTATCTGTTTCATTCTACTATCTTTCCGTCTCCCACCCCGTCCCACCCCATTTTCCTCTACATCATCCAGAGTTCCTTCATTCTTTTTTTCCCTGCCACCACCCCTCATTATGTATCATCATCCACTTATCAGAGTGGCCTTTGGTTTTTAGGGCCTAGCTTATTTCATTTAGCATGATATTCTCTAGCTCCATCCATTTACCAGCAAATGCCATAATTTTATTCTTCTTTATGGCTGAGTAATATTCCATTGTTTATACATACCATAGTTTCTTTATCCATTCATCAATTGAAGGGCATCTCAGTTGGTTCCACAATCTAGCTATTGTGGACTGAGCAGCTATGAACATTGATGTGGCTGCATCACTGTAGTATGTTGATTTTAAGTCCTTTGGGTATAAACTGAGGAGTGGGATAGCTGGGTCAAATGGTGGGTCCATCCCAAGTTTTCTGAGAAATCTCCATATTTCTTTCCAGAGTGCCTGCACCAATTTGCAACTCCACCAGCAATGTATGAGTGTGCCTTTTCCCCCACATCCATGCCAACACTTATTATTGCTTGTATTCTTGATAATAGCCATTCTAATTGGAGTTAGATGAAATCTTAGGGTGGTTATAATTTGCATTTCTCTAATTACTAGGGATGATGAGCACTTTTTCATATATTTGTTGATCACCTGTATATCTCTTCCTCTGTGAAGTGTCTGCCAGTTCCTTAGCCTATTTATTGATTGGGTTCTTTGTATTTTGGGTGTAAAGTTTTTTAAGTTCTTTATAAACTTTGGAGATTAGTACTCTGTCTGAGGTGTGTGTGTAAAAGATTTTCTCCCACTCTGTAGGCTCTCTTTTCACATTATTGATTGTTTCCTTTGCTGAGAAAAAGCTTTTTAGTTTGAATCTATCCCATTTATTGATTCTTGCTTTTATTTCTTGTGCTATGGGGGTCTTGTTAAGGAAGTCTGGTCCTAAGTCAACGTGTTGGAGATTTGGGCCTACTTTTTCTTCTGTTTGGTGAAGGGTCTCAGGTCTAATTCCTAGATCCTTGATCCATTTTGAGTTGAGTTTTGTACAGGGTGAGAGATAGGGATTTAATTTCATCTTACTATATATGGATTTCCAGTTTTGCCAGCACCATTTGAAATCATGACACTTTATCCCAAGATACTTCAGTATGTATATCCTAAAAGCAATAACTGTCTTCTTCAGAGCAGTATAATTATCAAATTCAGGATTAAACATTGGTGCATATTATCTGATATGTAGTCCATATTCAGATTTTGTTGATTGTCCTAATAACTATCCTTTATAACAATTTCTTCTCCAACCTAGAATTACACATTATATTTAGTTGTCATTTCTTTATTCTTAACCTGAAACAGCCTTTCAGTCTTTTTTTTTTAATGGTTGACATTTTTTTCAAGACTACAGATTCCTTGTAGAATATCTTTTAATTGGGGTTTGTTTGCTTGTGAACTGATAGTTTACACATTTTTAGTAGGTAATATGTCTGTTCTCTGTGCCTTATTTTAGGAGGCATTACTGGTGATAATTTTGCTGAGATTTTTTTTTTTTCTACTACCAAGGTAACACTTTTCCCTTTCTAATTAATAAGCAATCTATGGGGAGATACTTTGAAACTATGTAAATATCTTGTTCCTCAGCAAATTGTTCACCCACTGGTCTTGGAATGCTAAAAGAACATTTTTATATGAAACATTTATATTAATGTGGGAACTGCATGTGGTTTTCTTACAGGTGATTAAACTCTCGAGAAAATACTTTGTACTTTCACTTTATTGTCTTTTTAATTGGCAAATAATAACCATATGTTTATGGGGTACACCGTGATTTTGTGCAGGCGCGCGCGCGCGCGCGCGCGTGTGTGTGTGTGTGTGTGTGTGTGTGTTTGGTATGGGAATATAATCCAGGGCCTCAACACTGAGCTACATTCCCCAGTCCTCACTGTGATGTTTTGATGTTTACTGTGGAATGATAAAATCAAGCTAAGTTACAAATCGATCCCATTGTTAATCTTTTGTATTAGTAGTAATAGCATTTAAAATCTACTCTTTTAGCAATTTTGAGATATACAGTGGGTAATAATATATCAATTATTTATTATGGTCACTTTTTTATATTCCACATAAAAGTGAAATATGCAGTATTTGTCTTTCTGTACATGGCTTATTTCACTTAACATAATGTTCTCTGGGTTCAGGTTGTACTTTAAAAATTACATTATAGTACCTTGCTCACAGTTAAGTGATAATATTATTGACTGCCTGATAAGATTGATTTGTCTGATGCCAAGTTGCACTTTTCTCATGTGATAGAAACTGCCATTAATTGGATCGATTAGACATTCTTAGCAGGCCTCTTAGATCAATGACTTGAGAGTAATGACCTCTGAATGTTTTGAAAGAATAATTAGTAACAGCAGTAGGGAAAAGCTCCGATCATTACCACTGGAAGAACTTAATATTAAATATTAATTTACATTTGTAATGAAAGTTTCTGGGTGGTGTTTGTGTTTCACTTTAGACTCTGCTATATTTTTATATCAGCCTAATACTTAGCCATGACTCATGGGGTGTCACCTTCAATCTCTTAAGAATCAGGCCAAGTTTCTTGTAGATCTTGTCACATCGCCATTTGGAATTTAACTGAAAGAAAGAAAGTAAAGTACAACTTGTTTCAATAAATGGCTCATTCATAAGGTCTTATAGGAGGTAGCGAGGCAGGGTAGGTCCTCATTGTGTCTGGCATTTGTTTTTCACTTCTAGCCTGAGGATTTTTCACTGTATCATTATCTTAGAGACGACAGAGCTTTTCCTATTCCATATATTTGGCTGATGTTTTAGCATTTTATCATTATCAAGAAATTAATTTATTTGAGAAAATTGTATTACCCAAGAAACATAAATATCCCTGCAGGAGAGGTTGCACAAGCCAACATTTAAACAGGAAATATCAAATATTCAGAACTTTCCTGTGATAACTAGTTGCTAGAAATTTTCTGCAAAGGAGGACAGTAAAAATGAGTTTCCTTTGGGCAAAGAGAAACCTGCATGGAGTTTTAATAACTGGGGACTCTGAACAAACCTAAGGTGCTAAGACTCTGAAAGAGAAAGGGAAAATAGGTACTAAAAAAGGAAGGGAAATGACATTTAACAGATAAACTATGCTACTTAAGTTTCCATAGAGCTAAAACCTAGTGGAATGGTCTACAAAGCATTTTGAGTTAAGAGATCCATACTTGTATCTTAAACCAGGACTTGGTAATAGTTATCCCTTTAAAAGAAGGAGGGGAGCGGTGGCAAACACCTGTGATCTCAGCAACTGAGGTGGCTGAGTCAGGAGGATCGACAGTTCAAGGCCAGCTTTAGCCACTTAATGAAACCCTATGGCAAAATAAAACAGGACTGGGGTTATAGCTCAGTGGTAAAATAGTCCTGTGTTCAATGCCCAGTATTGCAAAAAATAAACAAATGAATACATACATACATGTATAAAATAAAAAAATAAAAGCCTTTTTTCTCTCTTTACCAATTCTTTTTTTTTTTATGAAAATCTTTTTTTTATTTTTACAGACTGCATTTTGATTCATTGTACACAAATGGGGTACAACTTTTCATTTCTGTGATTGTATACAATGTAGATTCACACCATTCATATAATCGTACATACATATAGGGTAATACTGTCTGTTTCATTCTACTATTTTTCTGTCCCCCGCCCCCTCCCACCCCATTTTCCTCTACACCATCCAAAGTTCCTTCATTCTTCTCTTCCCCGTTACCTCCCTCTTTACCAATTCTTTACTAGTTATACCTTTCACATTGCCTTGCATCTGCCATGCCTCCAGTTGACCCAGAAATGATAAAAGGGGTATTCAATCTACATAGGTTGAATATTCTTAATCTGCTCAAAAGTTCCAGATTCCCAAGCATTTTGGATTTCAGATTTTCACATTAGGAATGCTTAACCCTATGCAAATATTCCAAATCTCAAAAGTCTAAAATCTGATACTAATGGTCTCAAGCACTTAGATACCAGATAAGCAACCTAGATAACTGTCTTTTCAGCCAAGTTATCCTAATGTTTTGCATAGAGTCAAGACAGGAAATTAGAAGTATGGAGGCTACATTGGTAGCAGGTACAACTTCTGAGGTCAGGAGATTAATTACTTTGCAGTGAAGGATTTCAGTGTTTCTTTTAGAGCCTGTTTTGTGAGACTTTATTTTTAGCAGATGTTCTTGGCTCATCGTAGTGAAATGTGTACAATGTTTTGCTATGTGTATTATCATCTATGAAATACTGGTGACAGACTTTTTTCCACTTTCTGTGACCAGTTAAAGAAGATGGATGCACAGAGTTCAACCAAAGTCAATTCAAGGAAGAGGAGGAAAGAGGCACCCGGACCTAATGGGGCAACAGAGGAAGATGGAATTCCTTCAAAAGTGCCATGCTGTACAGTTGTAAGTAAAGAAGAGATTTCTTTATGAAGACTTAACCTGGCAGGGAGAGGGTAGAAACTATATAACATTGGTAATGTTAGTGTTACACATTTACTTAAATAATGGGAAGAAAGAACAGATATTTCAGTTTTTGGAAATCTTATGTTTTCTTACCAATTATGACTCATAGCTCAATTGTAGGAACTCTACATTGGTATTGGAAAAAGAATGTTAGGAAAATTTGGAGGCTCTATGTGTATTAGGCTAAATATCAAATCCATACTAACAAAATATGAAAATTGGGGCTCAAGGTAGTGGCTTGATCTTAATGGTATCTAGTATTCTGTGTCTTATTGTCTTTTCTCCCTGTATCATCCCTCCAGTCTTACTGGTTGTATTTTAGAAGAAAATCTTTTTCCATTACTGCCTAGTTGATGTTCCTTTACTCTGGGACAGTTATTATATTTTTTATCTACTGTCAAACCTTGAATAAAAGTCCCCATTCCAATCTGCCTGTCCGGTCTCAACTTTGTATCCTTTTTAAGACTTCCCCTAAAAAAGCATGTCAAGCTGGGCATGGTGGCACATGCCTGTAATCCCAGCAACTCAGGAGAATGAGGTAGGGAAATCTCAAGGTCAAGTCCGGCCTGAGCAACTTAATGAAGCCCTAAGCAACTTAGCCTAATCCTGTCTCAAAATAAAAAATAAAAAGGGCTGAGGATGTGACTCAGTAGTTAAGCACCCCTGGGTTCAATCCTTGGTACACCACAATTGAAGTTACTATTGATACACAGTATTATGAAACCCAAGTTTCAAAGTTTTAGTAAAATAATTATATATTTCTGTGTTTTCTTTACCTGTATTGAGCACCAGTCATCAAGCAAACTGCAGCTTCTACTGTTTGGTTCTGGAGCTTTGTATCCCTAAGGAAAAAAACATTTCTTTTCTGTGACAATTAACAGTTGTTCCAAACCAGGACTTTATCTTGAGCAACAAGAACAACTAGACTCTACAAATACGAGGCATCTACCTCCAGGCCTGATATTGATGATATTGTCAGAGACAAGCATATTAGTTTCCCATTGCTGCTCTAGCAAATTACAACAAAATAGTATAAATATATTACCTTGGGGCTGGGGAGATAGCTCAGTTGGTAGAGTGCCTGCCTCGCAAGCACAAGGCCCTGGGTTCAGTCCCCAGCACTGCAAAAAAATAAATAAATAAAATAAAAAATAAATAAATAAATAAATATATTACCTTACAGTTCTGGAGGTCAGAAGTCTGTGTTGGCAAGGTTAGAGGTCCTAGGGAAGAATTCCTTGGGTTTTTTTTAGCTTCTAGAAGATGCTCACATTGCCTAGCACATGACTTCTGCTCCTATCATTGCATCTCCTTTTCTGATTTTGATTCTCCCTACCTCCTCTTTTCTCTTATAAAGATTCTGGTGGGGGCTGAAGTTGTGGCTCAGTGGTAGAGCACTTGCCTTGCGCATGTGTGAGGCACTGGGTTTGATTCTCAGCACCTCATATAAATAAATAATAAAATAAAGGTCCATCAACAGCTAAAAAAAATTTTTAAAAAAGACTCTTGTGATTACACTGTGCACATCCAAATTAACCAGAATCATCTTCCTGTCTCAGAATCCTTAATATTCACATTTTCAAAGCCCCCTTTGCCATGTAAGGTAACATAATCATAGTCCAGGAATAGGATGTGGATATCTTAGGGGGCCATTATTCTGCCTTCCATAGCAAGTAAACTCAGAAAATAACTCGAAATAGGGCATTGTTAATTTCTGAAAGTTCGTTAGAGAATTCAGATTTAAGAGATGGTAGTAGGCACTAGTTCAGTACTATCACTTGATGTACGGACAGGATAAATCCAAATGGGTGCTATTCTCAGCCAGTCATTATACCCAGGAAGAGAACAAATGAGTCCAGTCTTTTTAGTGGAATGAGCTCTGAGAGGACTTAAATTGCTTGCTTTTTAGAATCTGAGGAACTTCAATGCTTTAGATTACTTGTTTCATATATTCATATAAAAACAGTTCAGTAACTTGCTTGCTACCTATGCCACATTCCTCCCTGGTACATACTAATTATTTAGCTTGGGCTAATGGTGAAAGACTCACTCACCAAACTGGCTGGACCAATCCTAGTGAGTAGTAGTATCTGCTAAATATACTCATCTGTTATGTCCACTGTTCACTTGTACTTTCTATCTTTGAATTCTTCTTGAATTCTGTAATGAAAGCAAATAAGATTTTTCTTCTTTTGTAATGGTTTTATTGAGATATAATTGAGATATCATACAAACACACTACCAACCTAGTAATTCAGTGGTTTTTAGTGTAACCATCACTACACCCCATAGTAAGAGTTTTTTTTTTTTTTTTTTCAATCACCCCAGATAGCTCTTACATTAGCACTCACTATCCATTTCCCATCAACCTCTCCAGTTTCTGGAAACCACTGATCTTTCTGTGTATGGATTTGACTATTCTGGATGTTATATACAAATGACATCATACAATATGTAATCTTTTGTGTCTGACTTCTTGCTCTGAAAAATGTTTTCAGATTTCATCCATGTCATAGTTTGCTTCACTGCTTCATTTCTCTTCAATGCCAAATCATATGCTATCATATGTCTCATACCACATTTTGTTTATTTGTTCACCAGTTGATGTTTGAATTGAGTAAACAAGATATTGCATGGTATATTACTACTGCATGGCAGTAGGTGCTAGGGTTGTAAACCTTTGAAAGATAGAAGTACATAGAGCTCTATAACTCAGGGCTCATTAGCTTTAGGAGAGTGCTTTCCTGAAAGTGGGAAAAGGAATAGAAAGGTATTAGGTAGCCAGATTGGTAGGTCTGGATAAAATGAATAGGAGAGAAAAGAGTTAAAGAGAAAAAATTAAAGAATAACTCTATGCTATTGTCTGTAAGTATAAAGAGTTTACTGACAAAGATGTTTCTAAAGGTACAATGAAAAGGACTACAAGGGCTGGGAGTGTAAGTGGCAGAATCCTTACTTCATATGTGCAAGACCCTGGGTTTGAGCCCCAATACTGAAAAAAAAAATCACAAAATAATTATAAAAATTAATCATTTAACCTATCTTAGTATTTATCATATAGATAAATGAGTCATGGGTTACCTAAACTATGAAGAAGAAAATTGGCCGTAGTTCTGCTTATGGCTTAGTAATTACCACAACCTCATTGCAATCAACGTATATTTCTCCAGCAATATTATTTGGAGTTTGCTTAACATACTGCTACTTCACACTTCTGAATTTGTATTCTATCTCTTATGTCCATTTCTTGTATTCTTATTTATATAAGAATAGAAATAATCAAGTGTAGAAATAATCTCTTTGGTGAAACTTTTCCAAAACCGCTGAGCCCATCCCTTGGGATCCTCTAGACAGCTATTGATACCTTTGATTTACTTCTGTTTGGCACTGTGATACTACTGTATGTTATCTATTGCTGTGTCTTTCCTCTGTTTGTCTATAAGCTAAACAATAACTCCAATGCATAGCAACTGGAACATAAGAGGTTCTTAATATATGTTGGTTGAAAGTCTAGGGAAAAGGAAATTGACTGATTGGAAGATGCAGAGACACAGATTTTAACTAAACATAGAAAAACCCTTTTTAGGAATGGAATTTATCTGAAAAGGGACTGGGTTACCTCAGGAAGCACTGCATTTTGGTACATCAAAACATTTAAACCTTGAAAAAGATCATTTAAATAGGGATAGACAGAAGCTAGACTAATTGGTTGTTAGATTGTTGTAATAATCCAGGTTGGAGATGATGAGGGGCTCAATTATGAGAGAAATTTTGAAAGTTCTTGAGAGGCAATGTAGACAATTCTTTGATGTTATGGGAATGCAGAGATTGAGAAGTGTTAAAGATGACTCCTAGGTTTCAGTCTTAGGTAGATTGTATAAATAGGTGCTTCACACTAAGATAAGACTGAGGAGAAAGAAACAGGTTTAGGAGGAAGAGAGTTGAATCAGGTACAAGTTAAGTTTAAAAGGCTTATGAGGGGTTGTAGCTCAGTGGTAGAGTGCTTGCCTATCATGTGTGAGTCCCTGGGTTCGATCCTTAGCACCACATAAAAATAAGTAAATAAAATAAATGAAATAATTGTGTCCATTTACAACTAAAAAAACATTTTAAAAGGCTTATGAGACACTCATAGTATTTGAATAGATGAGCTCATTGTTTATATTCACTGAAATGGCACTACAAGTTGGAAAATTACTGCTTTTCTTTTCTTTTGGTACTGGGGATTGGACACAGGACTGCTTTACCACTGAGCTACATCCCTAGCCCCTTTTTATTTTTTATTTTGAGATAGGGTCTCACTAAGTTGTTTAGGGCCTTGCAAAATTGCTGAGGTGTGTCTCAGCAATCCTCCCAAGTCAGTGGGATTATAGGCAGTTGCAATAGCACTCTGCTTCTTTTCTTTTTTTAAACAGAATCTTTCTGTTCCACTCCTTATCCCCACTCTCTCATTACACGTTCCTCCTCTTGACTGTATAGCCTTTTCCCGGGCATTACTAAAATAATTTGGATCTCAGAAAGACCTGTCATCATTTGTGCAGAATGTATGGGTGAAAGGGAAATGTTTTTTTCTGTGGCATTTGGAAACTTTTTGCTAAAAAATGTTCAAGAATCCTTGGAAAGCAAAAAGAGTAGTGGAAAACCAATACCAAGTTCTAGGCTCATGTTATTTGTGTTCTATTTCCCTATTTGTATGAACACCAGAATCCCTTCTCTTAAACTGGAATTTCGAGGAATAGTGAGTTATTGTGTGTGAACACAGTCAGGAAAAGGTTGTTATGGAAGCAGTATTGCATATAGAGATCATTCATAATTTGGGGGATGTTGATTGTCATAAGTTATGGTTTTTAGACACATAGATTTTGAAACTTTATATAGCATTTAGAAGCTGATCTCTTAGATTTTTGAATGAAATCATACATTCTGTGTGTCTGACTTCTTTTGTTTAGCATAGTGTTTATTTGGTGCATTCAGGTGGTAATATGTGTCCAGAATTGATTCCCTTTTAAAATTATTTTTGTATGTATTTTCAGTTGTTTGTGGACCTTTATTTTATTCATTTATATGCAGTGCTGAGAATCAAACCTAGTGCCAGGCAAGCACTGTACCACTGAGCCACAACCCCCAGCCCCTTGATTCCCTTTTATAGGTGAATGATATTCTATTGTATGGATATATCATTTTGTTTAGCCAATCATTAGTTGATGGACTTTTGAATTGTTTCTGTTTCCTAGCTATTGTGAATAATGCTGCTATGAACTTTTTCATATACAAATTGTTTTTTTTTTTTAAATACATGTTTTCAGTTCTCTTAGGTGTTGTATACGTAGGAGTATAATTACTGAATCCTGTGGTAATTCTGTGTTAAATATCTTGAACTGTTTTCCAAAGCTGTGCATTATTTTACATTCATGGTAGCAAAGTGTGAAGGTTCTTTCCTCCTTGTTAGTACTATTTTGTCTCTCTTTGTGCTTATAGCATAACATCTTAGTAGGTATGAAGTGGTGTATCATTGTGATTTTGATTTGCATTTTCCTGACTCATGTTATTAAGCTTCCTTTCTTGTACTTACTGGTCATTTGTTTATCTTTTCTGGAGAAATGTCTACACCTCTTTTGTTTCTTTAATTCTTCACTTCCCTACTGTCCCTTCCGTTCATCAGGACCTAACCCTAGATCTTTTGTAGTTTCTGTTAATTTTTAATTTTTCTTCCTGAATCTATTAACTTGGCCTTCTAAAAGTTTCTAGCTTGATCTGGGATAAACAGTGCTCAGTAGTTCCACTAGTCATTTGCTGATGCTTGGTACATTACCCACAACATCTGTTGCAGATATCATCTCCTTTCTTCAAGCTTTCAATCTCATTCCAGCTTCCCTGTTCATCCCAGGTTACTTCACTCCCTACTTTACTGTACTGAGAAAAATGAGAGCATCAGACAAAAGTTTCTACATCTTCCCTCCTTTCATCTGACATTGTCCTTTTATTACATTTCCTTTCTTCTGCTTTTAGAAAAATGTAATCCTTTTTATTTCTTGGGTTAACACATTCTCCCTGCTGTCCCTGAGGCCATTCCCTGTCATTCTTCTAGATTTGTGTTTCCTAAAGTTTCTATTTTTCCACTCTCTGGTATTTTTAGTCACTTTGGTTTCTTCTTCATGTTAGACATGTATAGATTTCGACTTTTTAAAAAACTCCCAGTGGATTCTTCTATCCTTATTAGATATCTCTCTGTTCTCGTTCCCTTTATGGCCACACATCTCTAATGAAGGATTATAACTAGTCTATTTTCTTTTTTATTTTTACAGACTGCATTTTGATTCATTGTACACAATGGGGTACAACTTTTCATTTCTGTGGTTGTACACAGTGTAGATTCACACCATTTGTGTAATCATACATGAATATAGGATAATAATGTCTGTCTCTGTCCTCTATCTTTCCTCCCCCCCACCCTCTTGCCCCATTTCCCTCTACACAATCCAAAGTTCTTCCATTCTTCTCCCCTCCACCCCCCTCATTATGTATCATCATCCACTTATCAGAGTGGCCTTTGGTTTTTAGGGCCTAGCTTATTTAGCATGATATTCTCTAGCTCCATCCATTTACCAGCAAATGCCATGATTTTATTCTTCTTTATGACTGAGTAATATTCCATTGTGTATACATACCACAGTTTCTTTATCCATTCATCAATTGAAGGGCATCTCAGTTGGTTCCACAATCTAGTTATTGTGAATTGAGCAGCTATGAACATTGATGTGGCTGCATCAATGTTGTAGTATGCTGATTTTTAAGTCCTTTGGGTATAAACTGAGGAGTGGGATAGCTGGGTCAAATGGTGGGTTCATTCCAAGTTCTAATCTATTTTTTTATCTTCCAGTTTTCTTAGAGCTACTGGTGTTCTTTCACTACTATATTCTATAAGGTCACTAATAACTATTTGAATCTCCAAATTTAAAGACTTTCTCAGTTCTCATTGTCTTTAATCTCCTTGGAATATTTAACAATTAGAGTAATCTCTTTCTTTGAAATTATTCATTGGTCTCTGTGACATACTTTTTATCGGAGTTCTCTTTAAGCCTCTCTGACATCTGACTCTACCAACCTTCTAATATGAACTCTCAGAATTTTTTCTTCACCTATTAGTTTTTTACATTTTTTAAAAGATTTTTTCTTATTTTTTTCATCTTTACCACCTACTTTTACAAGTGTAATGTACCTGTCTTTTTGACATTTCTTTGATGATTAAATATTGTCTTTCAATTTCAAAATTAATTTGTCCAGGAATCAACTCCTTTAAAAAAAAACTCTCTTTCTAATGATGGTATCATAGTCTTATCTTCCTTAGTTCAGATATCCAGTTTTTGTAAACTTACCTCTTTCTTAAGTAACAACATGTGTTCTCTCTTTCTTTCTTTCTGCCTTTCTTTCTTTATTTTCTTATTTTTATTTTTGTTTTTTTGGTACTGGGGATTGAACTCAGGGATGCTTTACCACTGAGCTACATCCCCAGCCCTTTTTATTTTATATTTTGAGACACAGGGTCTTGCAGAGTTGCTTAGGACCTCACTCAGTTGCTGAGGTTGGCTTTGAACTCGCAATCCTCCTGCCTCAGCTGCTGGAATTACAGGCATGATCCAACATGCCTGGTTCATTTGCTGATTTTTGTGACTGTTTTCAAGCTACCTATAGTTTAATAACTAGCCCACAAAAATTCCAGAATATTTAACAACCTGTTCATATACACCATTGGTATTAACTTTCAGAGACTCAGTAGGACTCATCTTTTATTCACCTGCACTATCGTTTATAAGCATAATTTTTGTTTTTTCACATATAATATATGCCTGAGATTCATACACCATTATAATTCATATATGCATTTAAAGTGTATGTAATTAGGTATATACATGAAGTTTTGTAAACATCATCATAATCCATTTTAGAACATCTTTATCATGCCAAAGAGAACCCCCATAGCCATTAGCATCATGCACCCTTTCTTCTAACCTTCTCATCCCAAGTAACCGCTAATCTATATCCTCCCAAAAGACTTCTTACGCCTCCTGCTGGTCTGTTCCCTTTTCTACCAAATTTATTTGTTCACCACCAAAGATTCATTTTCTTTCTTCCTTTCTTTCTTTTTTTTTTTTTTTTGGTACTGGGAATTGAACCCAGGAGTGTTGAACCACTGAGCCACATCCCAAGCCCTTTTTAAAATATTTTATTTAGAGACAGGGTCTTACTGAGTTGTTAAGTGCCTTGCTAATCTGCTGAGGCTTGCTTTGAACTCATGATCCTCCCTCCTCAGCCTACCGAGTTGCTGTTACAGGTGTGAGCCACCCAGCAAGTTTTCCCTATTTTAATTGTCATATAGAAGGAATCATAAAATATGTACTATTTTGTGAATAAGCATATACTTTTAGATTAGAAACAAGTTATATTGATCATTTTTTGTGTACTAACTTCTTTCTAGAGGATAAACTGTTTTCTCTATTATCTTTCCAGCCTTTGAATTTAGTCTGATCATGATATGATCTGTTTAGAATTTAAATTTCTAAGTATATATCACTATAGTCCTATCAAATTAAAAGGATTATAAGGGAATATTATGAACAACTACATGCTAAAATATTTGATAATTTAGATGAATAGCTATAAAGAGATAAATTACCAAAATGTGGCAAGATGAAATAGAAAATTTTACTAGACCTATATCAAGTAAGAACATTGAATTAATCACTGAAAATTGCCTACCATGGACTGAGGGGCATACCTCAGTGGTAGAGCTAGAGACTCCAGATTTAGGCCTGAGAACTGCAAAAGCAAAACCAGATACATCTTCCTGTGAAGATAATTCCAGGCCCAGATGGCTTCATTTGTGAATTCAGTCCAACATTTAATGAAGAAATAATACCAATCCTATACAAATACTTTCAGAACATAGAAGAAAACAGAGTAATTTTCAGCCCATTGTGTGAAATCAGATATCAAAGCCAGAGAAAAACATCATAAGAAAACTACAGTTAAAAATTTCTCACAAACTTAGATGCAGAAATTCTTAATGATATTAGCAAATTGAATCCAGGAACATATAGAAAGTTTATTCAGCGTGACTAACAGGGATTTAGCTCAGAAATGGGAGATTGGTTTACTATTCTGAAGTCAATTAATACAATTTATCATAATTAATAGAGTAAAAACCAAAGTATGATTACTACAGTAGGTGAAGAGAAGATAATTGACAAAATCTAGCACTCATTCATTATAAAAACTCTCAGGAAACTGCACAAAGAAGGGAGGTTCCTTATCCTAATAAAGAACATCTATAAAAACACCTGTAGTGGCTGGGGTCATGGCTTAGTGGCAGAGTGCTCACCTAGCATGTGTGAAGCACTGGGTTTGAGTCTCAGCACCGCATATAAATAAACGAATAAAATAATAAAGGTCTATCAACAACTAAAAAAAATTTTTTTAAAAACCAGCTGTAACTAATATCATACTTAATATTGAAATACTGCATGCTTCCTACCCCATTCTCGGAATGAGGCAAGAATATTTGTCCTTTCCACTTCTGCTCAATGTTGTACTAATTCTAACTGCAATGGGAGCTAATAAGAAGAAAGAAAACAGGGCTAGAAATGTGACTCCACGGCATTTGTCTAGCATGTGTAAGGCCCTGTGTTTGAGCTCCAGAACTGCAAAAAGAAAAAAATGAAAGAAAAAACATATTCAGATTGGAAAGGAGTAAGTAAAACTATCTTTATTTACAGACAACATGATCTCATAGAAAATCCTAAGGAGGGGCTGGAGAGAGAGCTCAGCTGGTAAAGTGCTTGCCTCAAAAACACAAGGCCCTGAGTTCGATCCCCAGTACCGCAAAAAAAAAAAAAAAAAAAAAAAAAAAAAGAGGGTTTTGAAAATCCTAAGGAATCTATACTAAAACTAATAATTGACTTTTTCACATTTGGAAATAGGTCAGACTTGGAGGGGGGCAAACAAACTAATAATTGAGGCTAGCAGCATCACAAGACATGGAAATAGACAAATCAATTACAATTACACAATTACGTACAAATCAACTATACTTCTGTATATTATCAAGAAACAGTCTAATAATAAAATAAGTAATTCCATTCACTGTAGCATCAAATGGACTAAAATCTTAGGAATGAGTTTGGCAAAAACTCTCAAAGTAATGTACAGAGAAACGAGCATACTTATTTGCATTTTTCTTCTTCTTCTTCTTCTTCTTTTTTTTTTTTTTTTTTTTTGGTACTAGGGATTGAACCCAGAGGTGCTTAACCACTGAGCCACATCCGTAGCCCTTTTTATTTTTTATTTTGATATACAGCCTCAATAGGTTGCACTGAGTTGCTGAGGCTGGCTTCAAACCTGCAGTTGTCCTGCTTTAGCGTCCTGAGCCACTGGGGTTACAGGCATGTGCTACCATGCCCAGCCATACTTGCATTTTTAATTTAGTTTTACCTCTGAATAACAGCATACAATTCGTACAAACTTCTGAACTTTGTTTCCCTCATCTTTAAATTGAGAATTCTACTGTAGTATTACTTGCCTTATAGAGCTGTTATGAACATTAAAACATAATAAATGTATAAAGCATCATACAATGAATTATTATACTAAATGTAGCACCCAGGAACTGTTTGCCTTCCCAGGTGTCTAGTTGAAGTAGTATGAGAACACATTCAGGAACCTCGGTAGTTTTGTCATATGGTTCAGGGTTGCCTGTTCTGTCTTTTTGCAGAGGAGCAGGAGCTATCATTTTAGATCCAGATAGTTGGGATTGTGTTTAGGTTTCCAAATGGATCACTTAGTTTTACCCTGAAATCACCAACAAGGCATTTATTTTTCATGCCATGATTAACCCACTTTGTAAAAGGTTCCAATTTTCACTTGTCACTTTGAAATACCATACCCTGACCCTTCTTCATGTTATAAAGTTTTAAGAGTTTTTGTTACAGCATGTTGAATAACTGATTTGTTTTTTAGTACTAGGGATTGAACCCAAAGTGCTTTACCACTAAGCTACATTCCCCAGCCCTTTGTATCTTCTTTATTTTTTATTTTAAGTTACCTAGGCTGGCTTGGATCTTGTGATCTTCCTGCCTTAGGCATCCTGAATCATTGGAATGGAGACATGTACCATTGTGACTGGACTGATTGTTCTTTAAAGCTGTCATTTTTTAGTATTTCAACGTGTACCATTGAATTTAACTTTCTTTTCCTTAATTCTCCTCTTAAGGGCTTACGGCAGCCAGCTCCTTTTTCTGATGAAGTTGAAGTTGACTTTAGTAAGCCCTATGTCAGGGTAACTATGGAAGAAGCCAGCAAAGGAACTCCTTGTAAGTAGATAACTAATTATTTTGTTGTGTTACTAGTTTTTAACATTCTGTTGTATTTATCAAATACATACCTACTCTCCATATACTTCCCTCAAGTTTACTTATAAAGGTAGTGAGGGAGGGATTCCTCCTATTTGCTTTAATGTTCAATTTCAGAGGGTAACTCCATGCTATAAAATTTTATTTTTTTCCTTATGATGAAGCACTTGTTCCTTGGCCTATTGTCACATCTGTGACATATAATGAAACATAGACAATAAGTTATTAGCTTGTTTTGTTAATTTGTGGTCCTGAGATTCAAACCCAGGGCCTTGTACATGCTAGGCAAATGCTCTACCTACTGAGCTACACCCACAGCCCCATGATCTTGTCTATTTTTATAAAGATTCAGATAATATATCAATCTCTCATATTTTTCATATCATTCAGAATTTTCCTCACAATCTTCCCTCATTGTGTCTGTCAGATATGATGCTGATTGATGGAGGACACAATATCCGAAGTTGGGGGATATTTATCACTTAATTTTATCCTTAGTAGTAGTATAATTTTCCAGTTTTTATTTTTTTCCTTTTTGGTACTGGGACTTGAACCCAGGGGGCTTTACCCCTGAACCATATCCTCAGTCCTTTTAGAATTTTTATTTTAAGTCAGAGTCCCACTGAGTTGCTGAAACGCCTTACTAAATTGCTGCAGCTAGTTTCAAACTGAAAGTCCTCCTGTCTCAGCCTTCCAAGTCAGTGGGATTGTAGGTGTTACATCACTGATCCTGGCAAGACTTGCTTTAATATTTTTAAAGCTCATACTCTTTATTTGTAGACTTAATTTATATCATTGTTTAATAATTTTTAACCACATAAATTTTAAAATAAGTTTTTTTGTAGTTACAGATGGACAGCATGCCTTTGTTTTATTTGTTTATTTTTATGCAGTGCTAAGGATTGAACCCATTGCCTTACTTGTGCCAGGCAAGTGCTCTGCCACTGAGCTACAACCCCAGTCCAACCATGTAAATTATTAACATGTGTTCTGGATACTCCTCCTGTTTGAGGCAATTGGATTTAGGAATCTTCATAAATAGAAATTTCCATGAGCACTCTTTATGAATACAAAGTTATTTAGGCAAATATTCTTACTTTTCCATAAATTATTCTTTTTTTCCAGTCCTTTTCTGTTTCTTCTAATCACAATGGTAAATGCTCTCTGTACTCTGTAAATGCAGAACTGGACTTAGACCAGAGAATAAGAGGTCATGATAGTCACAAATATTTCCTATATACATATGATACCAGTCTTAGAGATCAGGATCAGGTCTTTGTCCCCTGGTGTTGAAGATTAAATACTTGAGAAACACCTAGGCAAGCATAGAAAGCAAGTTTTATTTAAGAAAGAGACAGAGATAGCATAGAAAGGAGTGGGGCCCAGAGCTGGATGCCCATGGAGGTGAGTGTGTCTTGCTCTTATAGACCCCAGAATCCCCCACCTTCTCTTTTCTTCTCTTTTTCTCCTCCAAAGGGCAAGGCACAGCACAGGGGCTAATCATTAATAACTCTTTGTGCTGGGAAGTGTGATCCAAAGGTTATCTGTTAGCAACCTATTGTTTTTTCTTTGATAACCTGCCCTCATCTTCTCAACCCTCATCATTTGTGACCTCCATTGACTACCAGGCTTTCTGCCCCCTGCCTGAGTTTATTGAGGAATGTAACATTTTCTGTCCCCTCATACCAGACAGGGCTGCAGGCAGATTGCTTTTTGCCTAAGAAAGCTTGTGGGGAGTTAGTATAGTGAATTCATTTTATAGAATTATTCTCTTAACATTGTGTTCCCACCATTCTCATCTGTTTGTCCCCTTACATATATATAATATTTGTGATTGCTTTTTAGTTGTGCTTCTTTGTTCTGTGTTATAACTGAGAAGTAGCGAAATTCAAATAGAAATGATTATGGACAGTACCAGACCAAGATACCTATATCTTGGCTGTATGGATTATGGTTTGGGGGTCCACAGAAAAAGAAGCTAGTTCCAGAGAATGTTTTTCTTTTTCAAAAGTGTTTAGAATAGTTCATGTTGATTACAGCCCTTCTGATTCATGAAGCGATGTTTGAGTTTGGCTTCCCTTACTTGAGTAATAGGCAGGCTAATGGGAACAGGGTAAAATGAAAACAAGGATAACCAGAGGCTCTATGTAACAGGGTGTAATAGTAGCACGTCCAATTTCAAAATGCCAACAGACAGTTCAGGGTTCATATTCAGATGTGATAATGATACTAATCTTGGAAATCAGGATCAAGTCCTCATTGCCCCGCTGTTGAAGATTAAAGACCCAAGAAATGCTGAGGCAAGCCTAGAAAGCAAATTTTATTTAAGAGACAGAACAGAGATAGACTTCTTGGGAAAGAAGGGAACCCAGAGCTGGTACACATGAGAGTTGGGGTGTACTGCTTTTTTATAGACCCCCCACCTTCTCTTTCTTTCCTGCATACCTGCTCAAAGACCCAGGAGGCAATTGCTTGTGTTGGAAAGTTCGATCCTTCCCTCCACCATCCCCCAACCTGAGGTTTAGCAGCCAGTTGAGGGGGGAAGTTAGCATCCTATTTCCTTTTTTTAATGATAAGCCCCCATGTTTCTGACTCAATAATTTATTATCTACACTGACTATCTGTCCTTTTCCCCTGTCATTCCCTCCTCTAATTAAGGGAACCCTTATTGCTGTAAGGAAAAATGGGCGACGACCACTCTAGCTGCTTCAGGCTGAGTTGGGGGTGATGTGGAGCAAGCAGTTCAGGTTTCCCTTTTGGATATGTTTCGGTCCATGGTAAAAGTCTAGTTTGGAAAGAACAGGTTCTAAAATCATCTGGGAGGCAAGTGCTCTATGAGAGAAGCAAGAAAGCATAGTACTGGAATGAGATTAATACAAAGAATATGATGCTGATGCTAGAGACCAGCAATTTTTCCACCAGGATATGCAAGAGCTAAGAAGTTGTTCCCATGACAAGACTGGTGAGGACATAGCCTGTATTTGAGAATGCAAATTTAGGAATGTAAACACAACATTCAGTGTTTTGTTTTGTTTTGATTTGGCTTTTTGGGGGGTACCCAGGATTGAACTCAGGGGCACTTGACCGCGGAGCCACATCCCCAGCCCTATTTTGTATTTTATTTAGAGACAGGATCTCACTGAGTTGCTTAGCCCCTCACTTTTGCTAAGACTGGCTTTGAACTCAAGATCCTCCTGCTTCAGCCTCCCAAGCCACTGGGATTATAGGTATGCACCACTGTACCTAGCAGCACTTAGTTTTTATAATGTCACAGGTGCCCCCTTAAGATGTACTTAAGATATCTAATATCGTCTGATTTTTGAAAAATACCTTTCTGTTGGTATAACTTCTGTGTTCTGTAGAGATCCCTTTATTTCTGTCACTTAGGGCTAAATAATCATACTAGCAAACATAGATCAAGTCTGCCTGTATAGGAAGTTAGGAAGATTTGTAGCTTGGTAAAATGCTCTTCTAAACCTTATATTTTAAAGATTTGTATATTTGGAAGGCATGAATACATCTAGTATACAAAGAGGCCAGTAGCAGTACCATAGTTACACCAATGTTCTTGAAAGAAGTTAATAAGTTTAGATTTTTGGAAGAAGTTAATATGTTTAGATTTTGAACAATTTAGAATCTGTAGTGTAGCATAATACTCCAACAGTTGTTGTTTAACCAGAGTTATATGAATCATAATTCCTTTTAAGACTATTTCCCTAAATAAAATTTAACAGACACAAGAAATTATTTTGTTAGATAAGAGCAGATTAGTATTTTAACAAATCCTTGTTACTTTAACACATAGAGATTAAACTTTGGTTTAATATCAGTACATTACTATTTGACCTTAGGAAAAAACCTTGAATAACTTTTAACTGACTGTGCTAATTACAACCAACTTTGTTACATATAAGCTTAACATTACCATACAAAGACTTTCTCATCCAGAAAACATTTCTTTTTTCTTCTACTTTTCATATTAAAATATATTTTCAGCTGGGGATATAGCTCAGTTGGTAGAGTGCTTGCCTTGCAAGCACAAGGCCCTGGGTTCAATCCCCAGCACCACAAAAAAAAAAAAAAAAAAAAAAACAAAACACTAAAATATATTTTCATACCTAGACCTTTCTTATATCTCTCCTAGTTGTTGACACCTTTTAAAATTTACAATCTGAAACAATCCTCATGAAATTTCTGAATTTATATAAATGACCCCATTTTATAAGTTGAAAAATTTTTTTATAATACTTTAATTGAAACACAACTGAAACCTCTTGTATTTTGTATATAAAATTACACCTAATAGAATCTTAACTTTTTTATTTTAGATGTTGATAGACCTTTATTTTATTCATTTATTAACATGTGGTGCTGAGAATCAAACCCAGTGCCTCACACATGCCAGGCAAGCACTTAACCACTGAGCCATAACCCCAGCCCCGAATCTTAACTCTTAGTAACTTTGTTTTTAGTGAAGACACAGAAACAAAGCAATCTCAAACCTTTTCCCATTTGCCAATTTATGAAAACACATTTAATGTTTATATATATTACTTTATGAAATTTAAGAAGAGTACTTGATTGTATATTTAGCAGTTAATGTTTTAGCATTTTAATTTTATAAATTAATCTGATGTCTCTTCTAACAAATACATTTATGAAGATTAATCCTATTTATGCTAAATCTAATTTATTTATTTTTACCTGTAAAAATAAGATATCAGACAAGTGTAGTTAACAGTATTAACCATAATCCCTGTTGTAGAAAATTCATAGACGCAATGGATATTACATTCTGGACATTTTATAGAAACCAACACTCTGTTAATTCTCTGACCACCTAGAAAAACTTGTGAGTTAGTAATTTTAAAGACACCTTTACTCTCATCTGCTTACCTAATTTAAATTGAACCTCTTTAAAAAAAAAAAAAAGTCCTGTGAACTAAAAAGTATTTGGATCCATTTTTTTAAATTTTAATTTATGAGTGCTCACTTACCTACATGTCAATTTTGATACTGTTTACAGGCATATGGACACAAGCACATATATAGACACAATACACAGGTGTGCACACATTCATAACACAGACAGGAAACAAAGATCTTGTAGCTTTTTGTAAGAGATCTCCACAGGTAGGAGACAATGCTACAAATGTGCTACAAATGTTTATCAAAGCATCTATTAGATTTAACTGTTAGAAATTAAAATAGAGCCTATCAGATTTTTACATTATGACTTAAGTATAGGGCAGGCTGTACAGTTGGAAATGCCAGGTATATGACAGTCATGGTGGATACTGAAATCAAAGATTCAGGTGGCCCTTGTCCTAGATGGTTGTCAGATATATTCCCAACATCACTATGTTTATGTCCTCCTTAGGATTCTGTTAAAGGAGATTTTTTAAAAATGTATTTGAGAGGTAATCCTTAAAAAATTAGCCTCTTAACAGAGTTTAAAAACTTCTATAGATAGATAAAATAAGGCTGACCAGAAAAATGTGTCAATTTAGGTGCACAGGATCAAATGTGAATTTACCATAAAACCATGAGCTCAAAAATATAGAAATTTAGTTTTTTGGTTTTTTGGTTTTTTTTTTTTTTTTTTTTTTTTTCAGTGCTGGGGATCAAACCCAGGGCTTTGTGCTTGCAAGGAAAAATATAGAGATTTTTAAAAAACCAGTTCTAAAACAAATGACATGGCCATAATTACTCTAGTAAAGGAGCATATAGAACATCCTTATCAGATCAGAGTGCACTTTTGGATCAGATTATAGTCAGTTCAGATATCTAAAGAATGTGAGAGTCCTGCAATCCTCAGGGAAAGATTCTCAAGGTAAAGAAGACTTGTATAAGATCATTCCACTTTTTCCTCCCTATGCTGTAGTGTTTAGGGAGGAACTTGGTACAGGGTGAGCAGATAAGATAGCCATTTAGGTCCCACAACTACTTGAATTTAAAATTGACACCTTTTTTTTTCCCCTTTGGTCTCAAAATGGTTTTGGATAATTGACTCTGTAGCTTACATTTCAGATGCAAGCCTTGGAGAGAGAGAGATCTGGCAGAAGGCCAAGGAATAAGGAAATCTACTATTCTGAGCTTGAAAGGCAAAACCTCATGCGTAGGGCACTTTAACCATTTTTTTTTCTCTTTTGTAAAATTAGTCTCTTAAGGTGTGGTGCTATAGTTTATGTTTCTTTGGAGACCCTTTTTCATTCCCCCAGTTGGTAATCAGGTCAGGTTTGGATGCAGAAAATTAAAAGACATCTCCTTTTTCTAACTGTGATTAGAACATCTCCCAGGACTGACAGCAGAAGAAAATGAGGCACTTTTTCTTGAGGTGTCTGTGAGTCTAACTTATCCCAATTTTTTAGTGTGCAGGCTAGTGGTGAACCTGGCATAACTGTTGAGAATGAAGCTCACATCTGAGTAGAGAAAACAGCTCACGCGCCTGTGCCAGAGAAAACTGTCCATTTTGTTAGGAATGTCTCTCTAAATGAGCTTCTGACAATCAGCAAAACCGCCTCTCACTACCTTGTTCCACGGGATTTATTGTCTTCTCACTGGCAAGAATGAACAAGGGTCACTGCTTGATGCATGTCAAAAGACCTTTGAAGGGTTCAAGCCTAGAGGCCATGACTGATCCCCTCCTGCACTTTTAAACTTCCAAATGTGATGATCCATGTGGGGGGGAAAAAGCAAACTATGGTGGGGTGTGTTCCCCTGCTCTGTGGGCTAGAGGAATATCCAGAGGTGAAGGAGTACATCTAGTGATTGTGAGATGCTGAACAGCCTTTTCCCCTGAGGAATCTAAGCCAAGGGTGAATTGAAAAGAGTGTAGATACAAATCTCCCTTTTTGCAGACAAAGAAGCTGTGGAAGTACACAGGAGCACAGAAATAACAATGAGAAGAATCCCTACTGGCTTATAATGACTTAACATGCCGACAAAGGGAACCCAGGCTATTCCTAACCACTCCATGTAAAATGTCCCTCACTCAACAGCTAGAAAGGAAGGGGAGTGCTCTGGGAGAGGGAGCACAGGAGAGGATAGTTTGGCTCATATGGAGGTGCATATGTTATTGGGGCTGTTTGCTCAGTAGTGGGAGATCAGCCGTCACAGTAGGATACCCCTTGGGCTGTAAGGAGAGGAGAGGGGAGAAACCTTTAAGATTGACTGGTGAGTAGCCCTGGCCAGAATCTCATAGTTGTTTTACCCCTTTGTTCATCTCTTCACAACCAAAGGGCAAATCGGGATTAGGGATAGCTGTCTAGTGATGCCAGACACTCACAAAATCTGGATAGAATGGTGAGAAATGACTTTGGCAAAACCTAACATGTCTGACCTGCAGGAAAAGTGATTAGGAACCACCACAGCTGCAACTGCGCTAACTGTATTTAACTAGCTAATGGGTGCCCAATATCATCCTCCAGAAAGAAAGAAAGAGACAGAAAGGCGCACTTCAGATGTGAGGTGCAGAGGAGCTTACCTCAGTGATGATCCCAGATGAGGCCCCATTTGATACCAGTCTTGGGAATCAGTGTCATTTCCCCACTGTTGATGATTAAACACCTGAAAAAATGCCAAGGCAAGCATAGAAAGCAAGTTTTATTTAAGAGACAGAACAGAGATAGACTTTTCCAGAAATCTGAATCTTTCCACCCTTGTGTTCTTTTTACCCTACAGCATCAGACAAGTTACTCTTTGCAAACATTAGTTTTAAACAATAGAAGGCCGTTGGCAAAATGACTGCATTTTAGCTAGAACAAACAATTGCAAATTAGCTTATGAAGTTTGGTTGTCTAATTTGACCATTTGTTATTCTTCTAAATCTCTTTCTGTCTACTCTGTTTTATGTTAAACAAGCAAGTAGCTGACTATTTCTGTCAGTGCTAGGACAGGTAGTAAGGCAATGAAGGATCTGCACATTGCTATAGCTTGTGAATTGTAGTCCAATAACTACACAAGGGGAAGCCCTACCCCCTCCTCCACCCCAGATTCACTGAGGAAGTTAAGGAAACTTAGAAGGGGAGTTTGTATCATCTAGGACAAAATTCACTACCCAGAGAAAAAATAAATGTGATTTAAGAGATGAAGTCAGGCCAGGCACAGTGGCATATGCCTGTAACCCTAATATGAGAGGTCAAGGCAGTAGGATTTCAAGTTCAAAGCCAGCTTCAGCAATTTAGTGAGGCTATATGCAACTTAGTAAGACCCTATCTCAAAATTAAAAATAAATTGTACTGGTGATTTGGCTCAGTGTTTAAGTGCCCCTGGGTTCAGCCCCTGGTACAAAAGCAGGGGGCGGGGGAGAAGATCAGTTTTGGGAATATACTGGAAGATAAATTTTAAAAGTCAATATCTTAAAAAACAAACCAAAAAAGTCAGTATCTTTCACTTTGAGAATGGAAGGAAAGGGGAGAATCTAAAGGGCAGTGGATATCTGTTAGGAACAGGCTGTTTTGGTGATAGATAGTTGGGAGAATATATTTTTTAAAAAGTCAATAAATGGAAACCCAGGTTTGTTCTGCCTAAAGGAGGACATCTGGTTATTTTTGCCAGCCATACTGCACTCATCTAATTTGTAATCCAGGAGCAGGGAAATTTTTGATAACAACAGGCATTACTGTTACTAACATGCTAGAAACAACAGTTAACAATTCAAGGGGGTATGGTTTACCTGATCGACAACTACTTGGTAAAGAATGGCTAACTCTTGCTAGTTATCTCCAGACTAGTTCAACATCTTTTGAACCATTTGTCTAGTATAAGAACCCAAAGACTTAGGGTTTAGTCTTAGGGAATTGAGATGCCAGAAGACTGGGGAACACTTGAAGTGGGCAACAGGCTTTGGTTTGAGAAAGGGTTCAGTGATATAGTTGACCAATAGGGAATGATTAACTGTCCTGGCAAGTAGCTACTCAGTTACTTGGCACCATTAAGACAATGTGTTTCCTGAGCTAAACCTCCTCATCTTACTTTGCCCTGCTGTACACAGTCTAACACAAAGAAATAGCAAAATATTGTTAATTTTAATATCAGTATTTTAGGATCAAATAGTGACATCATAAGCCCTGTTGAATTTGTTTGGGAAAAAAATGGAAGTATGTTAGTTACTTTATGATTTCTAGGATATAGAAGAGGAATCACGCTAAGATTTTGGTTTATTTTGCTTTGTCTTATAAATGAGAAAAATGAAGTTTAAAGAGGATAAGGTTACAGAAGAAAGAAGCTAGTTGGCAAACTTGAGCTATAACCTTTCTTTTTTAAAAAAAATTTTTTTAGTTGTTGATGGACCTTTATTTTATTTATTTATTTATATGTGGTGATAAGAATTGAACCCAGTACCTCACATGCGAGGCAAGTGCTTTACCACTGAGCCACAGCCCCAGCCCCTTGAGGTATAACCTTTCTGACTCTACATCCATCATAGGGATGGGGGAATAGGCTCAGTGGTAGTGCTTAATGTGCATAAAGGTGAATATGCACAAAATGCATTATATTACTTCACAATTTTTTAGTTTTATTAGTGTATTTATTTTATTAATTTGTTTTCCTATATTATAAATAACAGCATATCTCCATGGTTTAACATTTGTAAAATGCAAAAAGGGCATAGAGTAAAATGTCTTCTCAACTTCTGTCTCACAGCCACCTGGTATCCTTTTTTACAGGCCCCCAGAATTACCAGTTTCTGGTGGATATCTTAAGTAATTAGTTTATATTATAGTCCTCCCACCTTGTAGTGGATGAAATTTGGTATATTTAGTTTTCCATTGAAATTTAGGTTGTTTTCAAACCTATACTATTAAAGACAATGCTGCAATGAATAGCATACAAATTTACAAGTTTATCTATGAGATAAATGCCTAGAATCAGAATAGCTAGGCCAAAGACTAAAAGCATTTGGTTTTTTTTTTTGTTTTGTTTTGTTTTTTAGTTATAGGTGACGCAATACCTTTATTTTTTTATGTGGTGCTGAGGATGGAACCCAGGGCCTCATGTGTGCTAGGCGAGTGCTCTACCACTGATCCACCACCCCCTGCCACCTGCTGCCTTTTTTTTCTGCATTGGGGGATCAGAAGTATTTTACTACTGAACTACATCCCTAGCCCCTTTTTAATATTTTATTTGAGATAAGGTCTTGCTGGATTTGACCTTGAGATCTTCCTGCCTCAGCTTCCCAAGCCACTGAGATTATAGGATTGTACCATGGCACCCAACAAAGAATTTGTCTTTAGGTAATTATTATCTAAATGTCTGTCTGAAAAGCTGCTGATAGGAATGATGTGTATCTTGATTTAAAATCTACATGTTTATTTATAAAGCTTTGAAAAGTTCAGAACTTCCTAAGAACCAGTTTCTTTTGTTGTGATTCATGGCTCTTAAGACAGAAGGGAAATATATCTTCTCCCTTCCCTCAGTGTGGTGTATGTGATGTGGCTCTGTCTTTTCTTTCCCAGAAAGATAGAGATGCCCCTGCTGTTATTTTCTGCTACCACAGTGAAATTCCTTTTCCTCTATTCACATAGTGGGAATAAGCTACTGTTGGACTCCTTAGATTTATCATTTGAAGCATGGTAAACACTGTGTCAATTTCATTCTTAGTGTGTTTATTTGGCTTTGAAATCAGTCTTATATCCCAAAAGATCATTTCCTGGCTTCTCTTTCATAGGCTACTATTGCCAAAAATAAGGCAGTCAGTTCTTTTTTATTCTCTTTAATAGAGAAAGAAGAAAAGCTATAATGAAAAGTCCTCAAATATTTATATCTGATTTTCAAATACTTAGTTTATCACCCTCTACTGAAAGCATGTAACATCATGCTTACTACAAAGGAAAAATGTTTCAAGGAATTCTATTATCACAGAGCAAGCATTAAGGAGTAAAACTGGGAATGAGACACAATAAATTGATAACTGGTCTAGTTAGATACTCCCCCTTCCTCTTTTTCAGTTTCACCCCTCTGGATTACTTCTTATTCTCCAGGAAGTAGTAGGGAGGTTTATTTTCAAAGTAAAGCATTAGTTGTTGTTGTTTTAATACTGGGAATTGAACTCAGGGGCTCTGAACCACTGAGCCACATCCCCAACCCTTTTTTATATTTTATTTAGAGACAGGGTCTTGCTAAGTTGCTGAGGCTTTGTACTTGCAGTACTCTGGCCTCAGCCTCCCAAGCTACTGGGATTACAGGCATGCCCCACCTGCCTAGCATGCAACACTCGCCCAGTGTGCAAAGCATTAGTTACTAGTAATCAAGGCAGCTTGAAAATGAAAGAGCAAGCAGCCAGAGTAGAGTTCAGTTATACTTTTTCAGACAGAACTGAAGGATTATAATATGAAAGTGAGAATTTTGAAGTTCAGGGAAGGTATCCATTAGGTAATTCTTTCCTTTCACTTCCAAAGTAATTTAAGAAAATACAGTAGCTGGGCGAGGTGGCACTTGCCTGTAATCCTAGTGACTCAGGAGGCTGAGGCAGGAGGATTGTGAGAATAAAGCCAACTTTAGCAACTTAGTGAGGCCCTAAGCAAATCAGTGAGACCCTGTCTATAAATCAAATATAAGAAACGACTGGGGATGTGGCTCAGTGTTTAAGTGCCTCTGGACTCCATTCCTGGTACCAAAAAGAAAATACACTCACACTTTTTTTGTGTGTGCTTGAGAAGTTTGATATAATCAGGCTAACGATTATTGGAGGTTCTTTATAGTGAAGGAAGTCTGTGATGTTATTTCTCCCAGCCCTAATTTACCCCCCAAATTGGGATAAATACTCAGAGAATACCTAAAAGAGGGTTATACAGAGAGGAGTGGTTACAGAGTACCATTTTCATTTATCAAATATGAGATGTTGAATAAATTATTTTTGTGATGAATTCTTTCATTTGGATTCAGGTGAGCGGCCTGTGAGAGTTTATGCAGATGGAATATTTGACTTATTTCATTCTGGTCATGCCCGGGCTCTGATGCAAGCAAAGAACCTTTTCCCTAATACATACCTCATTGTGGGAGGTAAGAAAACATTTGAAGATGACTTTAGATGCTACTTAGAAAATCATAGTAGTCTTATTCTCTCTCTTTTCTGTAATTAGATCTTTTTTCAGTTTTTAAATGAAGAATATACTACAGACTTTCTAAAACATGAAGTCTATGAGACATACTCTCATCAACTTAAGGTCCAGTATTTATCTCACTGTTTTTAGCTGAGTTTCTGTAGTCATGGGAGCAATGCTGACCTCAATTGCCTACTTAAAAAGAGCATTTGCTCTAGATTTCAGCTTATCATTTTTTAATCAATGAAGAACAAAGTAAATGTTATATGGGCCAGTCTGGTATTGTAGAAATAAAACAGGGAAACATATTTAAAAACTTGATTGATGCAGAAATACACTTCAGGTTGTACCCTCTTCTCCAAAGCGTGAACATGATATTAGGAAAAGCATTGCTACTCAGATGGTTGCAGTGCTTGGAAGTGGGAAAAGCTGGGAGAAGTTGGTGGCTTAGGAGGATTAAACAAAGGGAACCTTGGCTTACAACTTTATGATGCTGTGAACACAGTCTGCAGTGATGAGCTAACACACAACTTCAAAGGCTTCACGGTGATGAATGAAAATGAGCGTTATGATGCAGTGCAGCACTGTCGCTATGTGGATGAGGTGGTGAGGAACGCCCCATGGACCCTGACACCTGAGTTCCTGGCAGAACACCGGGTAAGAAACTGGGCACTTGTCCATTCCTTGTTCCAGAATGCCCTCAACTTTCAAGGCACTTGCACTACTTTTCCACTAGCCCTATTTTACTTGTACCTTCTATGTAAGTGTTACATGATGACAGTAATATTACTAATAATAGTATTCATCCCTGACATTTATATGGGACTTAATGGTTTACAAGCACTTTTACAATCATTGTATTCCATTTTACTCTTCACAACAGTCTGTGGGAGAGTTATTTTTTCCACTTTACATATAAGTAACAAGGTCCTAAAAAACCAAATAACCTGCTCTCGAGGTCACACCATTAGTGGGTTGTAATTGCACTCTTCAGTTATATCCCCTTGCCACCACTGTAGGTATGTCTGCCCTTACAGCATACCAGTCTCTTCAGAATATCCATAGCCCCAGCTAAGCTCTCAAGAGGTTCACATTCCAGGAAATAAGATAGATTTACATAGACTTCTTTCAGGTTCACTTAAATTTAATTTCAGATCTTTGATATTGAGCTAGAAATTATGTGGGATCAAAAATCAGGGACGTTTCTTATTTTATATCATGTAATGAGTTATAAAATCCCTTACCTCCTTTAAAATTATCCTGTTTTAAAGCAACAGGTTTCCTGCAATAGAATGGGTGTAAAAGATGAGGAGGATTTATCAGGCTATATTGTAGGCCCTCAACCTGGAGGAACTAGAAAATATATTATCAGTTCTCTACAGGGGTGTAAGAGAATGTTGCAGGTGAATTATTCAGTGAAACAGGAAAGAACTCAAGCAATACTTGAGTAGGCTTGAGGCTAGTGGGTATATATTAGAACTCCATGGGATTAAGACAGACCTTTTATAGTTCTCTAGTTTTTCTGTATCAAAACCTAGCAGCCAGTGGCAACAAAGGTGTGATGAACAAGCCCAGGTGGAAGTATGGGGTGAGGGAAACTTCCAACTTCCATTTTCTCCTTTTTGGTGTATCTCAGTCATGAGTTTTTCTTGCCCTCCATCCTTTACTTTGCTGCCTATGGGTCCCTGACAAGTTGTTTATGGGTAATTGAGATGTTAACTGAGAGTCTTAATGAGCATGCTTCACACTACAGTGGCTTCTGGGAGTTGAGTATAGTGGCATAGTAATTACATTATCAAAGGCCTGTGGCCTATTCAGGAAGGAATAAATAAGTGAAATTTAGCATGTGTCTCAAAAGGATTATTGATCTCATTGTCATTAGTCTTTTTCCACTCTTGCAAAGAGTACTGACAGTAGTAAAATAATAGATCCTGAGACATGAAAGTTCTTTTATAGCTTTAGGTTTTGCATTTCTCAGTAGTACAGATATTTTATTCCAGTAAAAGGCTCTTGGTTGCCGTTTTTATATTCCTTCATTTCTCATGAACTGAGAGAGAAACCTATTGACAAAGAAGTAACTTCTTTATACTTTTAGAAAATCTTATTGGACCATTCCTTGTAGACTCAGGAGAATAGGGACATTTCCTTTTTTCTAAGACTCAACCCATTAACTAGCTCATCAGACCTCCTCCCCACTGACCACAGCCTGGTGATTGGTGTACAGAGAGAGTGACACTTCTAGTAGAACATGGAAAGCAACTAGAATAGAAACTGGCTAATTTCTTATTTATAATCCATAAATAATTAAGTTGGGTGGTTTGTGAATGGATTGTGGAACTTATCAGCAAAGAGAGATAATAAAGAAAAGTCCATCTGAAACCTGGCTCTGCTTATTTGTCCTTTTTCTTAAGCCTGAGAATATTTACAAGGTATTTCTGAGTAGTAGCTATTCTGGATTTTAAATGATAGTTCCTTATTTTCAGATTGATTTTGTAGCCCATGATGATATCCCTTATTCTTCTGCTGGGAGTGATGATGTTTATAAGCACATTAAGGAAGCAGGTGAGTAAGTTGATGTGCATCCTCACTTGTGGGATCTTGAGCAGCTACAGAGATTTAGCCACATCATTACTTTACAGAGGAAAATTTATACACTAAGAAATTCAACATCCTAGCCAGGTGTGGTGGCGCAAACCTCTAGTCCCAGCAGCTTGGGAGGCGAAGGCAGGAGGATAGTGTTCAAAGCCAACCTCAGCAACTTAACAAGGACCTAAGAAAATCAGTGAGACCCTGTCTTTAAGTAAAACACAAAAAAGGGCTGGGGATGTAGTTCAGTGGCTAAGTGCCTCTGGGTTTGATCAATGGTACGAAAGTCACACTTTGGTTAAAAGATAAAGGTGAGCATAGCACTGACATTCATTAATTCTCGCTCTAAATGTCTAAATTTTGGTCTCTTAATTTTAGGAAACCCTTTCTCAGTTCCATATTTTTCTTAATTTTAGGGTCTATAGCGCTTCCTTTTCTTACCCCTGGCTCTTGATTCAGTTCCTCATCTGTATGCCAGTATCTCTAGACTTCATTTAGTAATAATGAAGTCTGCTTTTTTGAGGAAAGGACAAAAGTGTTGCTTCCAGTTTCCATCTAGTCCTCTTTCTGAGCATACCGGAACTTCATAGTGTTTGTCTGTATGTGTTCTTGAGTTAGGCATGTTTGCTCCAACACAGAGGACAGAAGGTATCTCCACATCAGACATCATCACCCGAATTGTCCGAGACTATGATGTGTATGCTCGACGGAACCTACAGAGGGGCTATACAGCCAAGGAGCTCAATGTCAGCTTTATCAATGTGAGTTTCAACCTCATTCTAGAGTTCCCTGGCTCTATAGGACACATGTTGCCCCCTACTTCATCTAAGCTGAACTCACGCTTTTTTCAGTATTCTGTAATTGTCACTGCCAAAAGCTAATGAATGTCTCTTTACAGATAACATCATGCTAAGCTCTTCACAGAGTAAGAAAGAAGCAGCTTCTGCCTTAATGGCCCAATATCAATACATTGACATAAGAATATGTAATTTAAATAAGAATGTGTAAATATAGTACATTCTTTATCAGTATATTTAAAGTGGTTGCTCTTTATCTTTTTATTTTTTGATTGGATATTCTTTTGAAAATCTGATGAAGACTATAGTTCTTCTCCCTGTGAAGATAGTGACACACAACATTCTGCATGTAATTTTCCCCTGTGGACCCAAGTTTTAAATTTTAACTTATGAAAGCTTAAGTTTATCTTAGCTTAATAGTGCCCTTTAGAAACACTATATATTTTGTATGTAAATTATGTCTCAATTAAATTGACTTAAAAAGAAGAAAGCTTCTAACTATATTTTTTGTATAATTGGTTGACCATGCTTCCTCACTTGCTCCCAGGTCCGTGAATTATTCTATAATAGGTGAAGTGGTTTCAGCTGAATATAATTTATCTGCACAAATAGACCCTAGCTGCATATTAATCCATCTGCTATAAAATCTTTATTTTCCTACAATTCAAGTATTAAAAAATCCTAAAGGGCTGGAGATATAGGTCATTGATAGAGCACTTGCTTAGCATATGTGAGGCTCTGGATTCCATTGCTAGTACCACAAAAAAATAAATAAATAAATAAAAATAAACAACCCTTAACATATTGTTTTTCTTCTACTTCCTCCTCTTCCTTTCTATTCCTTGTTTTTTCTTCTCCTTTCTTCTCCTTATTATTGAAACCAGGGCCTTCTGCAACTCAGCACATGCTCTACCACTAAGCTATATCCCACCACTTCTCTTTCTTCTTTATGATTTGGAAATTAGGAGAAAACATTTCATTTGACTCAGTATTCCTCCCCTTCCACCAGAGAATTTATACCATTTTCCCTTATCTTTAGGAAAGTTGTTTGGACCAAAGAGTATCATCTTCATTTTGCAAATGAGCAAGTGGACCTCCAAATACTGAAAGATAAAACATTACAACTCATCTAAAACCATAGAATAAGCCAGTGATGGAAAAATCTTATATTAAGTAAAGATACTTCCACTTTCAATCTATTGTAATTGGCTTATTCTTGGCAATTTTGTGCAATGATCTTCTTGCGGACTATACAGCTCCATCTAGAAAGAGATTTATGTCATACTGGGCATGTTTATATTCTAACTTTTGGTTATATCTTTTAAAAACCTGTCTAATTTTGGCTATATGCCTGTCTGTTACCTGACCTCACCTGTATATTTAGTTTAGTCTCTGTTTAGTTCTAGAAGCTCAGGAGCATATCTTTTCTGTTATTGTGCTTAAAAAGTATAGGGTAGATTAAAACAAATGAAAATTCTAAAGATTGAAAAGAATTGTCTATAGCCATTTTTTTCTTTTTCTTCTGGTAGGGAAGGTCAATATGAGTATTATTTCTCAAAATAGTTATTTCTTTGCCTAGGAGAAGAAATACCACTTGCAGGAGCGTGTTGACAAAGTAAAGAAGAAAGTGAAAGATGTAGAGGAAAAGTCAAAAGAATTTGTTCAGAAGGTGGAGGAAAAAAGCATTGACCTTATCCAGAAATGGGAGGAGAAGTCCCGAGAATTCATTGGAAGTTTCCTGGAAATGTTTGGTCCAGAAGGAGCACTGGTATGGTTCTTTCCCACTGGACGATTTGGGGAATTTCAGGGAATTTCAATGTTGTGGAAAGAATCCTTGAACAGAAAGGTACCTCGACATTAAGAACATACCTAATCTGTTTCCCTATCTCTGGGCAGAACTGGGTTTCGACTGCCGCACAAATAGGTCTTCAAAATCTTTACAGAAAGAAGTTACACATTTTCCTAAATAACTTTACCCAGCTATCATCCCCGAAATCTGGTGACAAGACAAGCAAGTCTCCTTGCCCAGCTTACTTCTACATTATAGTTTTAGGTATAAGGAAAGGAAAGAATAAAGAACAGTAAAAAGAAAGCTGCCTTCACTATAAAGAAATGCTGTGGGATCCTGGGTGAAGTGGGCCTTCTGTCGAGTAGCAGAATCTTTTCAGACCAAGCAAAAGATTCAGCAAGTGATGCTAGGTTAGACATCAGGAAAGATCTGACTGTGTGAGTATTTGGGAAGGACATGGAATTTCCTAGAACCGTACTGTATACTAAGTAACCTTTCAAGAACCTTTTGACATAGAAGGCAAGGATTTGGTGACTATGGATAGCTCATGGGAACTCTGAAATTAGTAGTATAGCATAGATCATTTTAGGTAAAAAGTCACTTAGAGTTATATCTATGTCCCTCCTCTGGTTTGTTCAGTCATTTTAACATTGCAGGGGCTAGGGGTGTAGCTCAGTTGTAGAACACTTGCCTAGCATGCATGAGGCCCTAGGTTCAATCCCCACTACCACCCACCCCACAAATACAGGGGGCACTCATGATAATTCGAAGTCTCAAATTTTTCCAGTGGTGATTTAGTAGGATTCATAAATATCTTCTAACTCTTCCTTTTGGTCTCCCCAGAAACATATGCTGAAAGAGGGAAAAGGTCGGATGCTACAGGCCATCAGTCCAAAGCAGAGTCCCAGCAGCAGCCCTACTCGTGAACGCTCCCCTTCCCCTTCCTTCCGATGGCCCTTCTCTGGCAAGACATCCCCGTCTTCCTCCCCAGCAAATCTCTCTAGGCACAAGGCTGCAGCCTATGATATCAGTGAGGATGAAGAAGACTAACTTTTCATTCCTCCTTTCCTCTCCCCTCTGTCCCATCACCTTCAGAAGCTCTCTCTTAAATTACACATTGTGATCCCAACACTAAACCTAAGGACAGCTACAAAGGAAAGACCATTGGGGCAAGAGGAACTGGTAATGGGGGACCCAAAATAGTCCATCCCCTAAAAGACATCAATCACCCACACCAAGGAGGAGACTGACTACACCTTAGAAGCCTGTTTTGCATCCATCTACTCTCCCCAAGGACTTTGTTTTACTGTTTATGTTCATGTGATCTTGACAGGGAAATTGTCATTTTTATTAATTTTTTAAAAAATTAATCTTTCAAATATAGTAAGTAGAACTAATTTTTTGCCCCCAAGAGTGGGCAGAAGAAGGTAGTGGTGTAATACCCAGAAGCCTTTTCTTCCTGATACACTGTAGTGTCTGCCTTCTGTTCTAAAGCAAAGTGGCTTGCCAAATCCTTCAAGCAGTGAGCCATGCTGATGGGCAATTTGGGAATTGGGAGAAATATTGAAATTTTGGTTTCCTTAAAAAAAAAAAAACAAAAAAAACTGAACTAGTCATAAAATCCCCTAAATGCACTGTTGGCATGTATGTCAGCATGGCTGAGGGAAGAAGGAGATCTGAGCCTAATTTTTGTTACTCCCTGAGGAGTTTCCTGTTGGACCCAGTGGGGTCCATGGGGACACTGGTGGGGATGGAACCAGACCATGTGGTATCAACTGCAGTTTTTCTGCTGTGTCCATCTTCTCAGAAAATCTGTTGCCCAGTAATTTGGGAGCTCTTGTCAGTCTCTTTCATGCAACTTACCTTTAAAGAAAGGAACGCTTTGAAGGGATACAGTGATTAGGGAGAGGAGTGGGACAAATCTCAATCCTGTACATCAGTTTAAATTCATTTCCTGCTGGGAGTAAGTCCCTGGCCTTGCTACACCTATTTTAGTGCTGTTAGCTCTTCCCCCCTCCCCAAAGGATGCTTTGTAAATGTCTGCAGTTTGAACTTGATTTGTTAATTCTTGTTTACTCCATGTTGAATACTTAGATTTGCACAAAACATAAATACAGAAGCAAAAGAAAACACCTTCCTTTCTAAAGCAACAGCATAATCTTGACCTCTACCCCTCTTAAGAATGTTCTTAACTAGAACCAGTACTCCATGGAATGTTTATTTTTCTCTGAGGGCTGTAACTGATAGGGACTTATCTCTACTACTCCTCCAGAAAGCCACCAGCATTGGTTTGCATTATAAGAGGGTGGTAGGTTTTCTCCTTTCTTACCTGGGGCTGGTGGTTATGGCCCCATCCTCCAACTTGGTTTCCCAGCATAAATTCAGCACTTGAATTTCAAATCAGAGAATGCTGATGTGTTAACACTTGCTATTGAACATGATCAAATTTTTTAATCCCCTAGCATATTATCTCTCTCCTCCACTACCTAACCTAGCAGACCATCAACTGTCAGTAATCCTGTAGCTGGATTAAGGGGAAGATTGTTTATATCCAGACCTCACCCCTATCACTCATAAAATACCCCTTGTGGGGGTGGAGCTTTAGTGTTTTCAGCAACGAAAACCACATCTTCTCTTTCTTTCTTGCCCTTCTGCCAGGACTATGAGCATCTCATAGTCCCCTCCCTAAACCCTTTCTGGTAAAGGCCATTCTTCTGCCTGAGGGCCAGGGGCTAGGATCATTGCCTGCCTACACAGTAGGAGCCCCTAGACATGTAAATTCAGGTCACCCAGACCTGTAGGACAGGCAGAAGAGAGGAACAAAGAAGAGCCAACTCTTGTCCTGATGAACCATGGAAACTACACTTCTAACTCTTCTCATGAAGTGATGTTTTTTACTGTCAAATCTGGTTCATGCAAGCCTTGACCTAGAATCCTTTCTTTGAAACAGTGAAGTTAATGTTTTCCTACGTTATGCAGCTTTATTTGAACTCATATTTTAACTTCTGCTCTGGTCTTCCCTCTTCGGGAATTGCCACTGTTTTTGCTCTGCCTTATTCTCCCTGGTATATAAAGGCATTGAAGTTCCTGCTGACACCCACCTGTTTGTTCTCTCAAAGCACACATTCCCTAAGTATACTGGAATGAAAAGGGAGATGGATGCCCACGATGTGATTTTCCTCCCTGCAGGCCCTCTCAGGAGTATTGTCTGAGCCCCAGTGTTTGGGTGCTCCTCTTCTGCTCTCAGTGGGCCGCTTTTGGTATGGAATAGGGCCTCTAGGCTGACATGTCTGTGCCACTACTAAGTCAGCATGCATGTTAAGAAGGCTCCCTTGCCCATTTACTCCCTTAGTCTCCTGACACTAGCATATTCCGATAATTGGACTGAAAAAAAACCTTTTAAGATGTGGCACATTAGATACTTTGGGGTAAATGAGATCCTAGGTGCCGGAAAAGGTGCTGTTGGAATGGTGCATTGTTGTGCATTTGTTCCAGTTAAATGAGGTTAGAGGTTTGTACACCATGACTATGCCTATGATCTGTAGCTCTTCAAATGTGAATGCTTAGGGCTGGGGAGATAGCTCAGTCAGTAGAGTGCTTGCCTTGCAAGCACAAGGCCCCGGGTTCAATCCCCCGCACCGCCAAAAAAAAAAAAAAAAAAAAAAAAAAAAAATGTGAATGCTTGAGACTGTGGGACTGTTTCCCTAATTCCACACAAGAAAGTAGTCAGCCCTGATGAACCAGATGTGGCAAAGATGGGAGAGCCTCAAAAGATGGTTAGCCTCAGAGCCTGTCTATAAGTTAGAAGGAGGCTGAAGACAAACCCTATAACTGATGACTAAGGAGGTGTCATTTCAGCAGTTACATTGAGGGGCTTGTGCAGAAAGTTTGCTATTTTCACAACTATGCTCAGAATAGAGGTGAAAGCTAAAGGAACATATATGGATACTTGTACTGCTGCAGCTGCTTCTGATAGCTAAAGCCAAAGACCCTTACTCTGCAGAGGCTTGAGTAAGAAGGTTGGAGATGTGAGAATGTTGAAAATCCTGATGAAGGGAAAAAAAAATGTGAGGGAGATCGTGGAACTTTTTAAATCCTTTTTGATTGCTGATAATTTAGGTAGCACCTGAGTTATTTTACTTGTGACCACACAGCTATTCAGGCAGTCCCTAGGATGTCTCTCTACAATGGTTTCCCCAGGACTTTGTTTCTGGGTTATCTTCACTTATGGTTAACTTACTTTCTGGAGCTCATTGCCTTTTAAACCCTGTTCCATATCCCTTACCTAGAATCTTTCCAAATTATATTTTGCTGCTTTTCTTTAATTCTCTAAAAGCCATACCTTCTAGATTTTTTTTGTCAGCATATACTCACCAAATGTTGAACCAATACAGATAAAAAAAAAAAAAAACAAAACTCCCTTTTAAGAATATTTTAAAAATGAATAGTATTTTTTTTAAGCTTACCAATATGAGTATTTTTAAAGGTTATATTTTTCACAGTCATAATAACTGTTCTTGTTTTCTCTCATAGATTGCTATGGGATAAAAAGTGGTCCCTAGCTTCTATTTTTCCAAATAAGTAGAATATGTTCTTATGATTATACTTTTTAAGTGTTAATTTTCTTAAAAGGAAAGATTTTTCTATCTGCCAAAGTTTTATGTTAGTATTCAGATTGGGGTAGAAATAAAAGCTCCAGGTTTAACATTTGGATGACTCAGATTGTGTCCCTTTACATTTGAAGTGGGCCTTCTACCCTCTTTTGGGAGGCACTGACCATTGTGAACACTGAGAATTGATTGGTTGGGAGTTTTGTATTAAGAATCTTGAAAACAAAAAAGCCTTGGAAAGAACTGCCAGTTTTGGCATGAATGTCCACCCCATCACCAGTGTGAGTCTGCAGAGAGGTTTTCCTCAGTCAGGGTTCAGTATATCATCTTCTTGTCTATTACTAATTTGTTCAGCATTATTTTGGCATTTGTCATATAGCCAAATAAAGGCACTGTGGTTTTACCTGAGTGTTCCATTTCCTGGATTTTTGACCTGATATACTTATATATGATGTTTTATGTATTGGGGGCTTTTACTTGTATTCTCAATTTGACTTTTGATTCCTAATCTCTCTCCTCAAAAATCAAGCTTCAATATTATCAGGTGATTACTTTTCCTCCTTGGCATAAAAGACTGAAAAAGCTTATTCTCATAAAGGGAAGCTCAAGACATCCCATGCCTGTTATCATCATTGCCCAGTGACACATCTATAAGGAAAGAAAACCTTCCATCTATTCACCAGAAGCCTGGCTCTTTTGAGATGTTGGGTTATATTGCCCAGCCAAGGTCTTCTGTTATTATATTAAACAACTACTGTATATTCTTTCCCCTTTCTTCTGCTTTAGGGAAGCTCGCAGTGAACTTTCAGCACACAAATTTCTAGGGCTAATAAATAGTGGCATCCACAGAGGCAATGTGCCTAGTTACAGAGTTTTAGATTCTGTCTTGTTTATTACAAAACTTAAAATACCTTCCCTGTGCAGTATCCAAAACAGTTTCATTCTACTACATAATTTGCCTCCATCTCTAGAGTCAAATGTAATCTGCCAGCTTGTTCTGACAATGAGAGCCTTTCCAATTTGGTGAAGGTGAAGGACAGTGAAAAAAATCTCATGTTTTCCTATTTCATACAACATCTCTCCCATCATTGTCCAAGCCATTCTTCTCAGGCTTTGAAGTTCAAGTCCTGGTCTGGAGACGAGGAAGTTTCATACCCAACTTTATGGTCTTTCCTTCGGTAGTACATTCGTGTCAACACAGTCATCAGGAAAGTCTCCAGTATAAGAAGATGGCAGTTCATCACTACAGTGTGAAATGAAATATAACATAGGTTATACTGAGTTATAGAGGTGGTAGGTATCCCACTTGCAGCCCTGGTGTATGAGTTCAGCAAAAGTTTCTCCAATTTATCCCCAAACCAGGACCCAGAGAAACTGTTATAAGCAACAAAGTAGATTAATGGTAGAGCTAGAACCAGATTTGGCTTTCTGTGATCTGGGGATAGCATTAATGTTCCTTCTTTAGTATGACCCACATCCAACCCACTCCCATGGATTTGGGAGTTAAATCCATGACTTCCTGGTTTGGCCATCAGGACCGGCCTCAAGCTGTGGGATCAGTAAGGTCATGGTCTCCTTAAAACCTCTGCTCAAATTTCTTGGATACCCTTTTCTGAATATTCTCAGCAGAAGTCAGGCTGGCCTAACCTCTGTTCCAAGATCCTTTCTTTCCCAACCCTCTCCCATCTCATCCATCTCACAATGGGATAGAAGCCCTTATATACTCACCTTGAGACCTGGTTTTAGAGGAAAATGGTGGTGAACAAGCAATCTGTCCACCATTGGCCAATATGGAGAAAATGGCAGGCTGCAGGGCAGTCATGATAAGAAGCACCTACAAAACAGAAGAGAGGGGATGGTTGGGAAGGCGCTTGCCAGCCAGGGTACAGAGGCCAGCTGGCCACCCAGGACTTGTTCTTCCACTGTGGATTTGGCCCACCGTTAGATCTGTGCAGTTAAGAGGGCTGGGATTCACACCTGATGAAACGTTTGTAGAATTTTAATCTTTAAACAAATTATGGCGTCATCGTCTATCCAATATTTTATTAGAGTTACTCACAAGAAATAAGAACTTATTTCCCTATCTTAACCATGGCTACAGATGGACAATTAAAAAAAAAAAAAAAGAGGAGGTGAACAAATGTCTTTGAGAGAATTTTCTGAAGAGGTGTGAAGATAAATAGGCAGTATGATGAGAAGGAATGTGAACTTGGGAGTTAGACAGACCTGGATCCATCTAACTCCATCCCTGAGCAAGCCTCATCACACCTATGGGTCTCAGTGCCCTTCTTTGTAAAATAGAAATAATAATGACCCCTAGGATTACTGTAAAAAGTTACATGTAATATATGAAAAGTGCCTAGCACATGGTGTGGGGTAGTTAATAGTTATAGCTGTTAATAGTGCTACTGTTGGCGGCATTGACAGATTATAGGACTTCAGGAAGTAATAGGTAGAAAAATTTTAAGAAGGCTTTATAATGCATGTATTATGGCCAAAAGATATATTGAAGTCCTGACCTCTCAGTACCCAGAGTGTTACATTATAGGTTAATTAGGTAAGGGGAGGTCATAATGGAATTCGGTGGGCCCCTAATCCAATAGGACTGGTGTCATAAAAATAGAAGAAAGACACATGAAGAGAGAGCATCATGTGACGACGGAGGCAGAAATCAGAATGATGCAACTATGGCCACCACCAGAGAAGAGGACAGGCAGGATTCTTCCTAACAGGTTTCAGAGGAGTGCAGCCCTGCTGACACCTTGATTTTGAACTCAGAACCCTGAGACAATACAATTCTGTTGTTTTAAACAACCTGTTTGTGATATTTTGTTAGGGTAACCCTGGGAGACTCTTACAGCACAGAAAGGTAAAAAATACGTAGGGAGAGACCATTTTCCAAATATCATGGGCAACCCAAAGTTTAAGAGGAAGCTCCTCAGTCCTGCTTTTAGCCTGTAGTCTCACCTCCTAACCCCAATCATTTGTAGCTCTATTTTTAAACATACTTTTCCCTCCCCAAGAGCATAGTTACCTGGAAGAGAGCAAATTTGGCTCCCATGTTCTGCTCACCCAGGTACAGCCTGGCTTGACGGAAAAGGATGGCCAGGGCCCAGAGAGCCATCAAGGTGGACACACCAAGTAAAGTGTTGATCCATAAAGCTGTGCTCTTCTCAGAAATCTGTTGGCAGACCAGAAAGTAGTCAGTTGGGGAGGAGGCAAGCTCTTTTCTCCTTTTATTTCTCCCCTTCCATGTCAGGAAAGAAAATAAAAAGCCCAAAGCCTTGGCCTATTCCAGTCTCATCTCTCCCTACCAGACCCCTGAACCTCTACTTTTCCACAGCCACCCTGGCCCTGTGGCTCCAGCTATTATTTCTAGGGTACTAAATGAGTCTAGGACTTTGCTGCCCCTTACTCCTGGCTTACATCTGCAGGGTCATAGATGCCATCAGGGATGAGAAACAGGCCCACCAGGCTCAGTGTTATCTTGAAGAAGGCATATTGGAAAGGGCCCAATATCAGCAGCTGAAGCTTCTTTCTGAGGAGGGAAGAGGGTTAGGAAGATGGACCCACAAACCAACCACCCCAAGACTGCCCAGCTTCCTCACTGGGCTCTGGGGCTGAAGCTAGATGGCCAACAGACACTAAAATGGATGGGGACAAGGAAGAAGCCAAAATTGAGAGCACTGGAAATCATCTTGTTTCCCACTTATTTCTAGAATTATGCCTTTTGAGCAAGAATGATCAGAGTGTTATCTCAAACTCATAATCAAAATGGGCAGAAGTGGGCAAGTAAATAACCCAGTTTTCTCTTTATGGCTAAAGTTTGTGGGGAAGTGGGCTGAAGTTCAGGAGTCCTCCTCCTCCTGCTTCCTCTTCCCTGGGGATGGGTGCCCATGTGTAGGTCCTGGATGTAGGAGGCCCACCCCTTTATCACTGGCTTTGTCCCACACAAGACCAACTTTAAGAGCCTGATGCAGAGCTAGAGAGCCAGAAGAAGCTCTTGAGGGAGCGTAGGAAGAGGCTGCTCACCTGTTTCAGAATGCCTCTCCCTCCCACCTTACCTGGTGAGCATGAGTGGAGGACAACAAGGGCAGCAACAGCAGCAGGGGCCTGTGTGGATCCTCATTGGGGTGTCCTTCAGAGTCCTCATTACTGCCTCCTTACCACCAAAGCCTTCGACCATGACCAGCATGACCAGGTAAAAGCACACGGCATAAAACCTAGGTTGGGAGGAGAGTGGGATTGCAAGTGGTATGGTGGGGACAGCAGAGGGGACACTCCTTGTTGCTAAAGAGATAAAGGTTGTGGGGAAAATTGGGGCTTACTGAGGGGAATACCATAGAGGCTGACATTCTGGATATGTAACCCAAGAGGAGTGAGAGAGAGACAGGACAGAGTTCAGGGGCCGGGGAGAAGGGAATTTGGTGATCAGGAAGAAAGAGATGACAGAGGAATTGCCGTAATAAGGCGCTCCCTGAATAGAACCAGAAAGCCTTGAATTGGCACAGATTAGTAAGGGCTGGATTCGCTAATAACTAACATTAAAGAAATGGACCCTGGAGTCCTGGAGAGCACCGGGAACCCCAGGGAAATGGCCACCCAGAGGTGGGGGTGGGACCAAACACTCACGAGGTTATGGCCATTTCTATAAGCATGAGGGAACGAGGGATCCAGAGACCAAAACAGCAGAACACAGAAACTACCTGTTTGCAGAGGAGCAAGAAGCAGGTTAGGGCAGGGGGCACATAGCTCCAACCTACTGTGTGACAAGGCCTCAAGGAAACAAGAGTTTTATATACATTTGAGGTGCTGGTCCTTAAAAATTGCTGCTGGCAGGGCTTGAGATTATGACTCAGCAGTGGGTGTGCTTGAGTTCCATCCGATCGCACACACACAAAGTTGCAACCGGAAAAATAATAAGTCAAGGACCAATATAATGGCTGTAGAGTGAGCTTAGGAGCCCTACAGCAAAAGGGTAGAGTTGAAAATGACCCTGTGATGCAAAATTATTTCCTATACTCTGGAACCACTCCCTGTAAGTACAGGAAGGAGGCTTACTTTTCAACAGCAATACTGTGGCAGGGAAGTAGTATGTGGGATCACGGAGCTAAGCAGATTCTTCAGTCATCTTAGCAGCCTAAGAATTTGAACTGCCTAAACTGGGCACAGTGGTGCACACCTGTAATTCTGACAACTCAGAAGGCTGGGGCAGGAGGATTGCAAGTTCGAGGCCAGCCTCAACAATTTAATGAGGTCCTAAACAACTTAGCAAGACACTGTCTCAAAATTTAAAAAATTAAAAAGGACTGGGAATGTGGCTCAATGGTAAAGTGACCTTGATTAAAGCCCCAGTACCAAAAGAAAAAAGAATTGGACTGCCTACTGGCTTTCCAAGTCAGTGGAGCTCAAATTATATCCCCTATCCCCAGGTAGTGGCAGGCAAATCTCTGCTGACAGGAATTGTTGGTTTAGAGAAAGTCTCAAAATGGCCCCTTTCTACTTCCCAGTCCCTCCCAAAGGGCAGCTACAGGGCCCTCACCGTGGGTGCAGAGCTGCTCCAGAGTAGAGTCCTCCTCTTGATGGGGCAATGGGTGTTCTTGTACAGATAGACAGCATCTTCCAGGAAGATGGCAGTTGAGCCCAGGGCAAGAAAGGTCATGATGGCCATGAGGGTAATTTCCACAGGACCCAATGCTAGAATAGAAGGGGTAGAATAGAAAGGGGAAGTAGATTCCAGTGAGTTTGATATAGGAATTTGGGGATATGGAGAAAAAAGAACTACTGAGTCTCCAAAAAGAAGCACCCACTAATTTATTTTTTTATTTTTTATTTTATTTTATTTTATTTTTGGTGCTAGGGATTGAACCCAGGGCCTTGTGCTTGTGAGGCAGGCACTCTACTAACTGAGCCACCCACTATTTATTGAGTGTAAGACATGACCATGAACCCTTGGAATGCAAAACAAGAAACTGTGAGCAACCCAGTCCGTGTCCTTGGACACTAAAAGTAAAACATTGTTAGAGCAATGTGCAAGTGCAGGGAAAACTGGCATAAAACCCACAGATGCCCTGACTTCACCTCTCATTCATCTCCTTGGTACTGTCTCTCTGTGTTATCACCTCAAACCTGCTGCTTCTTGCTCTCAAGATGGCCCATATTCTCCCTTGAATGTGTCTCTGCTTTCCTAAATTAAACTGTCTATGCACACATCCTTAAATTCATTTCTGTGGTATATGTCAAGAACCCCATTCATCCTGAGTTGAAGTCCCCCTCTCAGGAACTCCTTAGATCTCTGGTGACTAGATACTGCTGAAGACTGGATACTGCTCCAGTAGTCCCTGTGAGTTAACATTAAAACATTGGTTTTGCTCCTTTATTAAAAAAGTACTTGACTGGGGATGTAAATTGGTGGTAAAGTTCTTGCCTAGCTCAAAAAAGAAAAAAAAAGAAAAAAGATTTTTACTTTCCCTCCTTGAAATTTTTAAATAATTTTAATGGACAAAATTTGTAGACATATGATATATGACATGATATTTTGATAAATGTATACATTTGTGGAATAGTAAAATCAATCTAAGTAATACATTCATTATCTCACATATTTATATTTTGTTTTGGTGAGAACATTTAAAATTTATTCTCAGCAATTTTCAAGTATATAATACTTATTTGGGAGGGAGGGGTACCAGGGATTGAACTCCAGGCATTCAACCACTGAGCCACATCCCCAGCCCTATTTTTGTGTTTTATTTACAGACAGGGTCTCACTGACCTGCTTAGCACCTCACCATTGCTGAGGTTAGCTTTGAACTCATGATCCTCAGCCTCCCAAGTCACTGGGATTATAAGTGTGCGCCACCGCACACGGCTTATAATTCATTTTTATTATCTGTAATAACCATGTTATACAATAGATCTCTTGAATTTATTCCTCATGTCTGAAATTTTATATACTTTGACCAGTATCTCTCCAATAACCCACCCTCTGCCCAACTATTAGTTCAACTTCTTCAGATTTCACATTGAGATCACGCTTTTTTTTCTCTTTCTGTGCCCAACTTATTTCACTTAACATAATGTTCTCTATGTTTGTCCATGTTGTTGCAGATGACAAGATTTCATGATGTATATATACCACATTTTCTTTATCTATTCATCTATTGATAGACACTAGATTGATACCAAATCTTGGTTCTTTTGGCTACAGCTACAATAAACACAGGTGCATCCTCCGTGGAAAAAAAAAAAATCTTTTTTTTTTTTTTCGGTACCGGGAATTAAACCCAGGGACACTTAACCACTAAGTCACATCCCCAGCTCTTTTTATTCTGGCTTTTCTTGAAACTTCTGAAACACAAACATGACAGAGGATATTTTATATAATTCATCAGTTATGCAACTATAGGTATGTGTGAGTGTGTATGTGTGAATAAAATTATCATGAATGTACCAATAAAGCCTACCATACATAATTCCAGATAGGATAAAGAGATATGTCTTTAAAAATTAAACAGGGAAAATAGAAAAAGTATAGAGGCTGGGGACATAGCTCAGTTGGTAGAGTGCTTGCCTTGTAAGCACAAAGCCCTGGGTTCAATCCCCAGCACCACAAAAAAAAAAAAAAAAAAAAAAAAAAGAAAGAAAGAAAGAAAAAGTATAGAATTTTGTTTTCATTAAAACTTTGGAGAGGGAACACCATCCCTAAGCATTACGGAAATCCAAGAAATCACAGAGAGAATGATGGTCGAATTCAATGCAAAATGTTAAAACTCCTGAATGGGAAAAAAAATGGCAAACAGACTGGAGGATTGTGTTTTTTTGTTTGTTTGTGTTTTAGTTTTTGTTTTTTTATAAATGGAGAACTGAACTTGGGGGCACTTTACTACTGTACTACATCCCCAGGCATTTTATTTTGAGATAGGGTCTTGCGAAGTTGTTCAGGTTGATCTGAAATTTGCCATCCTCCTGCCTCAACTTCCTGAATAGCTGGGATTACAGGTGCGTTCTACCATGCCCAGCTGGAGGAAAATGTTTTTAATAAATGTGTACTCAAGTTTAAGATGATTATTATATAAACAAAATTGATAACAAAAACAAAACTTTTGCCGAGAAACTGGAAGATGTTAATATAGTTCAGGGCACATGGGAAAATATTGAACCTGCTGAGTAGTCAGAGAAAAGCAAAATAGTAATGATATATGTTTAGTGTATTACAGGACAATGTTTATAATAGTATTGACTAATAATCTTAAATCAGAAACAACCTAAATACCCAACAATATTGTAATTATTGAGTAAACTACCCAATAAAGTATTATTCAGTCATGAAAAATGTGTGCACACCATAAAAATCTTTGTAAAGAGTGTGTAATTAGATTTTTTAAAAATCTGTTAACAGATCTGCACATATTTGTTCACCTGATTTATGACAAAGGCGCCCACACAGTTGGTAGTATCTATTAAAACCAGACATACTTTAAGACCTAGCAATGCTACTCCTGGATACATATTCAATAGAATTGAGGACCTGTAACCACCACAAAGATGTTCAGAGCAGCATTATTCATAATGGTCCAAACTGGAAGCAATCCACATGTTTTTCAATATAAATATAGATAACTGTGTGGCAATATATTTTCACAATGGTACATTACACAGCAATAAAAATAAACAAATTGCTGAAACACTCAACAAATTAACCTTAAAAACATAATGAGTTAAGGAAGCCAGAGTACATATTGTCCAGTGATTTTTGTAGGAGTTGAAGAATGGGAAAATTGATCTATAGAGGTGATTAACGTTAGACTGTGGGTCTTTGGAGGAAAGTCAACTAGGGGAAGAACAAGAGACCCTTCTGGATGCTAAAGATGTTTTTAATATCCTTCTGGTAGTTGTTACACAGATTTTCATAGGTAAAAATTCATCAGGCTATATACTTCTGATCATTGCCCTTTACAGTCTGTAAGTTATGACTGAAAAAATATCAACAAAGCAGAAGACAAAATTAGCACCTAGAGTAAAATTACAACTGTTTAAAGGCTTTGGTTGGAGAGAGAGGAATACAAAACAGCTGAAGGAAAGAGTAGGAAATTAATATTTTATCTTACAAAATAAAGTCAATAAGTATGGTTCATAGTTGACAGAACAAGAAATAAACTATAGGTATATTATATGAAGCTATCCATATGACCAACTAAAATTATTGACATTCTTTTTTTTTTTTTTTTTTTGCGGTACTGGGGATCGAATTCAGGGCCTTGTGATTGTGAGGCAAGCACTCTACCAGCTGAGCTATCTCCCCAGCCTGCTATTATTGATATTCTTATGTGGAAAAAATGGAAGAAGGTTAGTGCTAAGTGAGATGAATCTCATAGAGGCAGCTACTGATAATGTTCAAAATTGATACCCCAGGAAAGAATGGTACACAAATATTGGTGATTTGAATGTAGTGTTAGGTAGGAGTTCAGGTACACCAAGATGGTGGAGAGAGGGTATTAGAAAGAAGTCACTAGAGGACAAGACAAGTCCTGTCCCTATTTACAATAAATCCCCTAACCATGACAACAACTGCCTCTGAGGACTTATCACCATGACAACTCCCACCCCAGGTTCAAATTTTAAAATGACCAATGGGAGTAAAATGAGCAGTATTCTAATTAGGTTTTCTAAAGTAACCAATGAAGAGGCAGATTGGAAAATATTCTAAGCAAGTATCATAAGATAACCAAAGGGAGCAAATGGGGTAAGGTCTTCATTTGGGTCTATATAGGGAAGAGAACACCCCACAGTTCAGGATATAAGATCCTAATTTCCAGACATTGGGGCCTTGACACCTCTCTCTCCCTCTCTCTCTGATGCTCTGCCTCTCTCTCTCTCTGCGTACCCCACTCTACCTAACAGAGTGCTGTCTTCACCTCCAATAAATCTGGAATTTAGCTGTTACTTCTGTGTATCTTGCTCAGTTTTTTGTTTGGGACACCAAGGACCTATACTTTGGACATCCCAATGGTAACAATAGCAGAAAAATCATCAGCTAAAAGAGTTAGAAGCAATTGTCTTTGAGGAAAAAGAAATGAGAATGGATAGATAGATTTTTATTAGATTTTTATTAGTAGTTACAGATTTTTATTAGTAGTTGTTTTGTAGTATATGACTTTTTTAACCCTGATCATGTATTTAGTAAATGTAATATTCATGTATTACATGAACATTGTATCAAAGGATACAATAAACATTTTTTTAAATCATTGCATAGAAAAATACCTATTATACTTTAAAAAAATTTAACGATGCTTATTTTGAGCAGATAAGACTATAGATGAATTTTGTCTTCTCAATTTTGTTTTTTTCTTCTTTCATATTTTTCAATTATGTTTATATTGCATTTTTTTTTCATATTTTATTTGTACTTGGGATTGAATCTGGGGCACTGTACTCCTAGCTACATTCCTATCCCTTTTTATTTTCATTTTGAGACAGGGGCTCCCTAAGTTGCCTGCCCAGGTTCGTCTCAAATTTGTGATCTTCCTGCCTCAACCTCCTGAGTCGCTGGAATTATTGGCAATGGATATGCATTAGAACAAAAATAAACTTTTTTAAAGAAAAAAACAAAGAAAAAGAAAAGAACACATTTGGCTGGGCGCAGTGGCACACACCTATAATCCCAGCGATTTGGAAGACTGAGGCAGGAGGATTACAAGTTCAAAGCCAGCCTCAGAAACTTGGCAAGACTCTTTCACTAAATAAAGTATATATATAAATGGTGGGGGATGTGGCTCAGTGGTTAAGTGCACCTGGGTTCAATCCCTGGTACCAAAAAAAAGAAAGAAAACACTTTTTTCCAAATGTATAATAATGTGAAAAAATTCATACGATGCCATGCTTATAAAAACAGGACATAATGTTGTAGGTGTAGTATGATTTCTACAAATGTTAAAAGCATAGAAAAAGGAAATCATACAAAGATATTCACAATGCCTGACTCTCGGTCAGACTATTGATTTTTTTTCTTTGTGTATTTTCAAATTTACTGAAGCCAGATTACTTTTATAGTAGAAATGTTTTGTTAAAAAATAATAAAGTCAAAGTCCAGAGGGAAAAAAGCAAAAGTTACTTCAGTATATCTCCAAAATTCAATGTCTGAATATTGGGAGTGGCTGCCCAGTGGGCTCCATGCTCCTAATCCATTCAACTCCTGTCCTCTGCTGAGCCTTCCACAAGCCATCAACGCCAAAGTTTTCCCAGTTGTCACTTTCCCTGAGTAGGGTCCCCCTTCTCCTGGTTCCTCTCTTGGCCTTGACCCTGGATATCCTTCACAGTCCTCATCCTCTGCCACACCTTGTGTTCTCCAGACTTCAAGGATGTCCTGTTAAATGGTACAAGCCAGACACATGTGGAAGCTAGAAATGTCAAAATGAAAGTAGAATAGTGATTACTAGAGACTAGGAAGGAAGGGGGGACCTGGCACAGAGGGAAGGTGCATAACAAACATTGAAATGCCTATTAGGAGGGACAAACAAGTTCCAGTGTTCCATGATTACAGCTGGAAAAAAACTCGTATATATTTTATGAAGGACTAGAATAGAGGAGCTTGAAGTTTCCAAAAAGAAGGAAATCCTATGAAGATGGAAATGCTAATTACCCTGATTTGATCAATACACATTGCACACATGTATTGAAACATCACACTGTATCCCACAAATGTGTACAAGTATTATGTGTTAATCAAAATTGCAGCTCAGTTCCTCCTGAGTGTCAAGGCTTGGAATCTTGCTGCCACTCTTTCAACCTCCCAGCAACCACTCTGAACTGTTCCTGCCTCTAGGACTTTCTTGTTGGCCTCTGCTTTCCTCCCTGAGCTCTGCATCACTGAGCTCTCGGCTCCTGCTCCCGAGTCAGCAGCCAGCCCTGACAACCCTGTGTGATTTGGGCACACATCTCAGTGATGTCATTTATCAGTAGCTGTTTACTGGCTTTCTTTTGTCTGCACTTGGAGGCAGGGGCTTTGCTTGTCAGGCTTGTTCTGTGTTCTGCCTCCAAATGTTAACTATTCTGCAACAGTAACTGTTCTATAACTATTTGTTGAAAGAAAGAACCCTGGAAGAACTCCTATTACCATCCCCATTTTGTAGGCTTTTTTTAGGAAACTAGGCTGAAAGAGTCACGCACCTTGCCCATGGTGACAATGACTGGAAGTGAAGATGAGATTTAAACCCAAGGTTCCTGATGTGCAGCCCAAACTCAACATCACACACACTGACTTTTGGTGCATGTGCACGTAGATAGGGGAGGGAGAATCAACTGCAACCCGAAAACCAAGAGTTCCAGTTTATAAAGTACGGGTGAGACATTGACTGCCAACACAGTTTCTTATAACCGCTGCTTTGGTCCTCTGTTCTTTTCCTACTTGCATTATTTATAGGTTTTTGTATCCACTTCTACTTTTGTTTCTGTTTTTGAAAGAAAAATTCCTTAGCATCCATCTAGCTCATTTATCCTTTTAGAAGATTGCTCTCCCCCTTACCTTTCTGATTTAACCCAGTTCTCCTCAAAATGCATTTTATTAGCTATTATTGGGAAAAAGTCATTCTATGGCTAAAGGATTTTTAGAAATGCATTGAACAGAATTTAACATGTTTTTCTTTTCCTACAGAGCATATTTAAGTTTCTAATCTGCTAATTTATAATGTGAATTTCCAAAAAGAAATTATAGAATCCATCTTCTACAAAACCATTTTCTATAGAACTCTATTTTCATGAAGGATTCCTGGTGATTAATATTCCAAGGAAGACACTTTGGAAGATGCTTGTCCAATTAATCATTTTGAAAGTATCTTCAGCAACTTCAGATTTCCCACTGTCTCTGAAATAGCAAAAAATTCTTTTTTTTTTTTTTGGCTGGGGATCACACATGTCAAGCAAACGCACTACCACCGAGTACCCCTGAAAAATACTTTTTAAAATAAAACAATATAACATTACATAAAATTACATAAAATTTTGAAAAAAGAATAGTCACCCATAATCCCAGCTTCCTACTAAAATTTTTTTCTATTTTTTCATATTTTCTTCCTGTAAATTAAGATTATACATTTCAGAGTTAGAGATAATTGTATTCAAAGTAAAATGCCTCTTAACTGTTTACTCCGTGATCCTGGACACACGAATTATTTTCTCATTAAACTACTTAGCAAAGCACCTGGTATGTAGTATTTACTCAATAAAAAGTAGTTTATAAAAGCATCTGATTGCCAGGGGTGGTGGCACACACCTGTAATTCCAGTGGCTGGGGAGGCTGAAGCAGGGAGATCGCCAAGTTCAAAGTCAGCCTCAGCAACTTATGGAGACCCTGTCTCAAAATAAAAAATCAAATAGAGCTGGGGATGTGGCTCAGTAGTTAAGAACCTTGGGTTTGATCCCTGGTATCCCCTCCCCCACCAAAAAAAAGTGAGTCTGATTAAAGGGCCTATATGTTGTAGTACTAGTAGTAGTAGTAGTAGTAGTAGTAGTAGTACTAGGGATTATTAGTATTAGTACCAGAAGTGCTTAACCACTGAGTCACATCCCCAGCCCTTTTTATTTAGAGACAGGGTCTCCCTAAGTTTTTTAGGGTCTCACTAAGTTGCTGAGGCTGACTTTGAACTTGCAATCCTCCTGCGCCACTGGGATTACAGGTGTGCACCACAGTGCCCAACTTCTACATATTACATTATAATCATTGTACATAAAATTGCAGCCATTGTACTATATACGCTATTTTGTATTCTGTTTTTTATCACCTATCAGACTTTTTTTTGCCAGTGTAATAATGATGAAATAATATTTCATTGTTTAATTGTAGTTCCCTGATTACTAGCAAAGGAGAGCATTTTGGTATTTTTGCACATTTGTTAGCCATTTGGGTTTCCTCTTCTATGATTTGTCCATATATATTTAACCATTTAGGGGGGAGGGTACTGGAGATTGAACTTGGGGTGCTTTACCACTGAGCCACATCCCCAACCCCTCTTCTTAAGTTTTTTTTTTTTTTAATTTGAGACAGGGTCTCAATAAGTTGCTTAGGGCCTTGCTAATTTGCTGAAGCTGGCCTTAAACTTGTAATCCCTCCTGCCTTGGCCTTCCAAATTGCTGCGATTACAGGCATGGGCTATCACACTTAGCTATTTTATCCAATTTTGATTGACTAATTTCCCTCATATCAAATATGAACCCTTTGTCCGTTAGAGATTTGAAAGCATTTTCTCCTCCCATTCTGTGGTTTCACTCTCAACTTTCTTTACAGTGTTTTAGTTGAATAGGTTTTTTTTCTCCATGTAGTCGATCTTCATGAAAATTGTGCTTTCTTGTGTTTTAAGAAATTATTCTCTGTTGTCAATCATAAAGATGTCTTTCTATATTATTTTTGTAAAAACTGCATTTTGCATTTAAGTACTTAATCTATCTGAATTAAGGCTACTCTAGAGCTAGTTTCCTATGTGCTCATTGCCATAGGGACAGGCTATTGCCCAGCAACCTCTTCCTCAGAGTCTGACCCAAGGGATGTGGGAAGCATACATTCATAGTAGGAATGGCTGATTTCTGGTCCCCCTATTCTGTTATTTTTCTTCATCTCTGGCCCTTTGCCATTATTGCCTTATTGCTTTAATTACTACAGCTTTATTGTAGCCTTTAATCTCTGATAGGACAGCTTCCCTCCATATACTTTACCAAATTGTCTTGGCTTTCTTGACTCTTTCATATAAATTTTTAGATCAGCTCATTAAAAAACACCTGTAAGGATTGTAATCACAATCACATCATTCGCATTTGAAATTCCAATTATTGAAAGATTTCATAGTTCTTCTGGAATACTTTTTCTTATATAACTATCTAAGAGCTGGGTACAGTGATGCACGCCAGTAATCCCAGCAACTTGGGAGGATGAGGCAGTAGGATCACAAGTTTGAAGCCAGCCTCAATAACTTAGCGAGGCCCCAAGCAACTTAGGGAGAACCTGTCTTTTTTTTTTTTTTTTTTTTTTTTTTGAGGGGGGGTGCTGGGGATTGAGAACCTGTCTTTAAATAAAATATTTTTTAAAGGGTCTAGGGATGCGGCTCAGTGGTTAAGTGCCCCTGGGTTCAATTCCCCATACAAAAAAAAAAAAAAAACAAAAAAAACAACAAAACAAAAACAAACACACACACAACAACTATCTAAGAAACAACGGAGTGAGGAAAGGATTTCACCACATTTTCCACCTCTGGTTCTCCTTTTCCACAAATGTCATTGCCCTGAACTGACAATATATTCCCCAACCCTTTCTTTCCTTTCTCTGACCCTTTCCTGACTCAGACTCTTTTCTTTCATGCTGGTTGGGGACACTAACCTCTCGTTTATATCCCTGCTTTCAAGGCTTTTCCCCTGCAGTTCATCCTGATTACTGATTAATGGTCTTAAATCAGTTTCACCCAGCCCCTCCCAACCTTACAGCCCTCACCAGCTGCTTCTGCCCACAGAATAAAGTACGACTCCTGGGTCTGATGCTCATCAGGCCTCACCTTACCTGCCAGACCCTCTCAATTGTCCTCTGCTCCTCCACCAGTAATCTTGAATTCTGCCAGTTCTAGTTCCGGCTGTATCTGGGAAACCTGCCAGCTCATTCTGTTCCCATTCCTGCCCCAGGAGTGCCCAGTGCCTCCTCTTCACTTCTCAGATCCCACCTACTCCACCTAGATCAAGGCAGCTTGCTCAGCTCCCAGACCAGGATGGTCAACCTATGTAGATCATCTTTGGTGTTTCTGTTTACAATTTTTTAGCAAAGCAGTGTGAGAACTATTTTGTTGTGTTAGGCAAGGTTTCTCAAGCTGAACACATGATTCTTTGACCTGGATAACTCCTTGTTGTGGAGGGCTGTCCTCTGCACTGTAGTAGGTGTGTGTGGCTGCCTCCCTGGCATCTACCCACTGGATGCTAGTGGTAATCTCCACTGTGGTGGCCAAAACTGTCTCCAGATATTGCCAAATGTCTGCTGGCCTGAGAAAAACTCATGCAAGGAACACTGGTGTTAACAGCTGCACTCTTAGAACAGGAGCTTCCTGGATGGAAATGGTTGTAGCTGCCACTGTTGGCACTAACCACCGAGCACCACCAGGCATCTCTATACACTTTGGCAGTACTCCAATTCAGAGTATCTGAAGGAGAGTTGTGCATAGCTTGGGGACATGCCCACATCTGCCTCCCAAAGCACACTGACAGCAAGCACCCTGTTGCTCAGGAAGTCTACTCCGCATAGCATCAACATCTGGAAAGAGGCTCGGAAGCATTGAGTGTACCACAGAGACATGGATTCCTACCCAACATCTCAGAGGTGGTTTATCATGCAGCAAGAAAACAAAACAAGATGCCTGTGTGTGAGCCACACTTGTTAGGAAGATGCAGGGCCACTTGATTCTCAGTGTTTTTGTGTCCAGGGAATGAACCAAGTCACATCACATGCCTTTCACTTTCTTTCTTTTTTTTTTTTTTTTTAATTTATTTTTCACTCCATTTGCTATGATTTTTATTTTTTACTTTTATGTGGTGCTGAGGATCACACCCAGTGTCTCACACATGCTAGGAGAGCACTCTACCACTGAGTCACAAGCCCAGCCCCTGCCTTTCACTTTCAAAAGCAGTTGAGCAATAGCATCCAGGTGGCCAACACTTTGCGAACTCTTTTTTCCTTTCTTTTCTTTCTTTCACACTGGGGATTGACCTCAAGGGTGCTCTCCCATTGAGCTGCATCCCCAGCTCTTTTTTTATTTTTGAGACAAGGTCTCAAACTTGTGATTCTCCTGCCTCAGTCTCCTGAGATCCTGGGATTACAGGGGTGCACCACTGCACCTGGACTGTGAGAACACTTTTATAGATTCAGTTAAGTTGAGGTCATTACTCACAATAGCTTCTCCTCTTAGTGCTATGTGCCCTTTCTTTGAGAGGATGTTGTGCAGCTGCCTCTAGGGGACCTTGTGGGGTTTGGATCATATGGGCACCATCTTGAGGCTCTGGAAGACCCTGGAATCTGGAAAATGCTCCAGGACACAGTGTCCACAATTTGAATGTGCCTTGAGGCTGAGATCTGTGGAGGCCCCACCTCAGGTTCGTCTCCTGGGCTAGATTGTCATGCCCTGCTTTGGGCCTGCTGACTCCTTGGGGAGTTGCCCTGCAGGATCTTAGTTACTGTGAACACCATGCAGTCATCCCCTGAGGCTGATCAGGCTGGATGTCTCAGGACCACTTCTTCTCTGCTGCCCCAGCTGTCCTGACTTCCCTCTGGGATGTGCATCTCCTCCCTTCAGCGCCTTCTGGGGAGGGCCTGACTCACCTCTCAAGAGCTGAGCTGCAGTGGGAGGGTGGGAGAAACAGTCTGAAGGGATGCCATAGTTGGTCCTCAGCACCTCCAGAAGATCTTCTGTGTACCTAGAGAGACATCAGCTTGTGTTTAGAGCCACCAGGTCTAGAGAAGTGTATGTGACCTTCACAAGTAGCAAGTAACCCTAGTTACCTAATACTTCTCCTGTGCCCCTCCCCATAGGGGATTCGTCCATTTTCCCCTCAAGGCCCTGTTTCTTAGTAAGGGGAACTGGCCTGATTAGTGTGTAGGGTAAGCTTCCAGTTAGCTACAGGCAGGTCTGGCTGCTAAGCCCAAGGAACCCATGATTCTTTTAACACCCAATAGGGTAGCAACCCAGGGGCTAGCCAGGGAGAAACAGCAGATACCAGAGAAAGAATGGACTCTTAGCACCAGGGGTGGATCCCCTGTTGGCCAGGGGCTCTGTGCAAAGCCCCTACCTCTGGGATCATTCTCTACCCATACTGGGGGGTGGGGGGCGGAGTCCCTGATGTGATCACATGCTGGCTCCATTCCACAGTTTCTCTGAGGACCTTGGGGACAATCAGAGCATTTTTAATCCTTTATGCAGCCTGAATGCTGGGAGTCAAAGGGCTCTGGGAGGGAGGGAGGGAGAGACAGGTCAGAGCAACAAGAGCCAGTATTGATTAAAAGCTGGCTTCTGGCCCAGGGTCTGCCAGCCTCACTTACCTAGGGTCAAGTTTTATCTGAGTCCTGTCTGGCTCCATCATCTCCTTTCTCTCCCACTCTCCGAGTCACTGAAAGTGAAGAAGAACAGGCAGGGCCCAGAGGTTGGGGGCACAGAGGGGTGATCCTTCCTCACCCTGCAGTGCTACCAGCTCTTCCCAGGAATCAGGGTAGAAGGCAGGTGGAACGCTGATCTTCCTTGCTGACTACTCTCTCTCCTTCTGGTGCCAACCTCCTATCTAAGTCCACCCTGGAGGAATTTGATCCCCTAGCTGGCTGAGTTCCTGGACTCCTCCCTATCCTTAGGTGTAATCCCTCCTCCCTCCCTCAGACAAACGCCTTTAGCTACTTCTTGCCCTCCCCCAGCCCCATCCTACATCTTCCCTTAAAGACCTTCTAGGACTAGCTGGTCCCAAGACAAAAGTTCTCCTGACCAGGCCCAGGGTGGAGACAAAATTCTTACTCCTCCCTGCAAATCTCCTGGTCACCTGGAAGTGGGAGACTTAGGGCTAGACCTCACCAAGCCAACAGCTGTGTCAATGCTATTGACCTGGCATGTGAAAGGGAGGACTGGCTGGAAAGTTCAGAAGAGACCATAAAGATTTCTTCAAGGTTGGCTGGGCGTGAATATGCAGGCAAGAAGGGGGCTGCATTTAAAAGTCAGAGTTGCTGTGGGGGGAGGGGGGTTACAAGTTCAACTTTGGCAACTTAGTAAAATTTTGTCTCAAAATAAAAAGGGTTGGGGACTTAGCTTAGTGGTAGAGTACCCTGGATTCAAACCCTAGTACTGCAAGTTGCAGATTAAGATTTCTGAGCATTTTGACAGGTTTTGAAACACTGCCAGATTGTTTATGAACTATTGTTTTTTTTTTTGTTTTGTTTTTTTTTTTTTTTTTTTTTTTTTTTTTGATTGGTGGTTTCTCTTCTTTCTCCTAGTAGATTTAAACCCCTTTGAAACCAAACACAATGTTATGTCCCCACTAGGTTTCTGGCATGAAGCCTGACACATACTAAGTGCTCCTTAGATTTTGGTTGTATAAGGGATAAAATATTACAGCAGCAGCAGCCAATGGCTACTGAGCATGTGTGGTTTGCCAGATGCTGTGGGAATGCAGTATGCTCCTTATCTAAACCTTACTGACCACTCTTATAAAGTAAGTGCTATCTCTAGTCCCATTTTACAGATAAGGAAGCTGAGGTCAAAAGAGGTGAAGAAACAAAGAGAGTCACAGGGTGTGGAGACAGAGGTTCAGGGCAAGACTTTAGATCATGAGAAAAGGTCCCTTAAGAGGGTTGAGGGATTCCATTCTGGGAAGACAGATGCAACCACAGGAAGCAGTTATTGACATGACACCAGGAGGACATCCTATTCCTGTCCCCAAACACCTCAAAATATCTCTTGATGGTCAAGCAGAGTCTTCTAGTTTTACCCTCCTCCTGAAGTACAATGCTTGGAATCAGAGTGTAGTGATTCAGGAATCTCAGGATTCCTGTCACCTCCTGAGGTGGGGGTAAGGGCAGGAAAAAGAAGACAAGGACACCCTTCCCAGAGGGTTAATGACCTCAGCCCCACCCTGACAAAGGCACAAGCTGACTCAGCTTCCTGAAACCATTTCCAGTACAACATTCTCTGGGTCATTCATCTCTAGCTCAGTGAGAGGCCTTGAGTTTAAATGCTTGAACTTTAGACTTCCCTGGAGCTGATAACAGGGTGCTGAGGACTTCCCCCAAACTTCCTCAGGATGGAAGGATGGCCTAAGGGAGGGAGGTGGGGTTAGAAAGCAGGAGGAGGTGGGAGGGGTCTGTGGCTAACAGAGACTCAGTGTAGCTGCTGGGCACAGAAACTAAAAGACTAGTTAGCCACTTCAGGACAGACACTGACTGAAGAAGGCAGAAATGGCAGGGGGTCTGTGAGAGAGAGGCTTCAGCTCTAATGGGTGCTTCTGCCCCTCCCAAAGTCCCCAAGTAACCACTTTCTATACAAAGTGGCCCTCTGATTAGACCAGGGTGGTGCCCTGAGTCAAGACCTATCCACAGCTAAGGCCTGATGAGAGAAGACAACAGTAGGCCAGACAGGCTCTCCTCTTGCAGTTTTGGTCAGCTAGCTGTCAAACACAGGCTTTCTCTGAAAAAGAATCAACTACAAAACAAAATAAAACAACACAACAACAATAACAGAAACCCACTAGGATTTCTCCAATCTGTTTTCTGTTGTTTTTTTTTTCCTTTTTTTTACTGTCCTAAATTGTTTGTTAGGTATGGATTTTACAAACATCATACTTACATTAGCGGTAACAGTAGAGCTGGAGAGTACTGTGCCTTCTCCAAGCTGCACAGCGAGAACCACCAATCGTGTGGTGGAACTTGTGGCCCTTACCAAGGCCACGACTCTTACGGCCTGCAGATGTTAGGCCGCGCATCTCCCTGTGCTTGTGGACTGGTTTGGCAATCCATTGAGTGTCAGGATTCTTCTGATAGCTTTATGGAATGGATCAATGAGGATAACCTCAAAGACTTTGTATGTGGAATCATCGCCAATCCAGTAAGAATTCAGGAGTCTTAGAGCCCCCATGGTAGCATCTCAGCAATGGACTAAAGGCTTTAAAAGCAAATTTTAGCTGGTTAACACCATGATGGACAGGCTTGCCATATGTCGCACCCTTAGGAGCTGGGCGTTTGAGGCCACCACACTGCACATTAATCCTGTATATAACATAAAGTTGTTTGGTCTTATATCTCAGTCTGCGAGCTTTATGGGGCCGGGTGGGGCCGGGAGCCCCATAGAGCGCGGAGAGCTGGTGGTACTGCCAGCAGTGGACTCTCAGAAGAAAGTCATCACATCCGGCTCCTTCTTCCTCCATAGCTCCTGGATGTACTTGCATGTACCCATCTTGGCTCACTTGATGTCTGCCACCGGATGGAAAAGAAGGAACCTTTCTCCAATTGCTTCAATTTTCCTCAGGGCTTCTCAATTACTTGATCTTGAAAGGCTATTTTCTCTCTTTTAAAATTTTTCTTGTTGAGATAGAATTCACTTCAAATAAAATTCATTTTATATTTAAAAAATGTAAACCCTAGTAGTTTTTAATATATTCACAATGTTGGGGTTGAGATTAGTGTATGTGCAGCTCAGTGGCAGAGTATTTCCCAGCATGCATGAGGCCCTGGACACACTGCAATCAATCAATTGATCAATCAATAAACAATAAACAAATAAATAAATTTGCACAAGGTTGTATTCAGTATTAATCCAATTGCTGAATGTTTCCACCACTCTAAAAAGAAACCTCCTATTTCCAAATTCCCCTCTTCTCAACTTTCCTGGCAGCCACTACTCTGTTTTCTGTCTCTGTGAATTTGGCTATTCTGGGCATTTCATATAAATGGAACTATACAGGACTTTTAAAGATCATGTTTGTGAGCCAGGATTCCTGATCCAGAGACAATGGCCTGAAGGGAATGGAACCCAGAGGTGTCATCGGGAATAACTGCAATGAGATCATTGACAACTTTGATGATATGAACTTCTTGGAGGCCCTCTTCCATAGCATCTACACCTAAGGTTTGGAGAAGCCTCCTGCCAAGCAGCACTGAACAATTCTTCCTCATATCAAGGGTTCTGATGTGATTGCTCAGACCCAATTTGGAATCAGAAAAATGGCACATTTGCCAAATCATTTCTGTGGCAGAGTGAATTGAATCTGAAGGACAACCCAGCCTTTGTGCTTGCACCTGCTTAAGATTGGGCTTAGCAGATTCAGAATGTGGTCATGGGATTAGAAGATCACAAGGGTGTTTCCCATCATCCCTGCATTGAGGGCACCAACATGTGTGCTGAGGTGCCAAAGCTGCAGAGGGACGCTCCCTGCATCATTGTGAGTACCCTTGACCAAATGTTTGACATGATTAACTGGAAATACCTATCTCCCAAGTACATTAAGATGTTTGTACTGGATGAAACTGAAGAAATGCTAAGCCATGCATTTAAGGACCATATCCATGACATATTTCAAAAGTTTGACATCAATATCCAGGAGGTTTTGTTGTCAGTCACAGTGCCTTCTGATGTTCTTGAGGTGACCAGGAAATTCAGGAGGGACTTAATTCATGTTCTTATCAAGAAGGAGGATTTGGTTCTGGGGTCTATCTGCCATTTCTATGTGGAATGAGAGGAGAGGAAGCTGGATACACAGTTTGACTCGTATGGAACCCTGACCATCTCCCAGGCAGTCATGTTCATCAACACCTGAAGGAAGGTCAAGTGGCTCACTGAGATGTGTGCCCTAGGCTTTACTGTTTCTGCCATGACTGGAAACTTGGGCTGAAAGGAACAAGAAGTGATCATGAGGGAGCTCCATTCTGGCTCTAGCAGAGTATTGATTACCATGGACCTGCTAGACAGGCATTGATGTGTAGCAGGTTTCTTTAGTCATCATCTGGAACCTTCCCATTAAGAGGGAAATTGCAGGCCGGATATGGTGGTGCACACCTGTCATCCCATCGGCTTGGGAGGCTGAAGCAGGAGGATTGTGAGTTCAAAGCCTGCCTCAGCAACTTAGTGAGGCCCTAAGCAACTCAGTGAAACCCTGTCTCAAAATAAAATCTAAAAAGGCCTGGGGATATGGCTCAGTGGTTAAGTGCCCCTGGGTTCAATCCCTAGTAACTCCCCCTCAAACCCCCCAAAAAGGGGAAACTGCAGCCACAGGGTTTACTGTGGAGGACCTTTTGATTGCAAGGGTGTGGCTATTAACGTGATGACAGAAGACAGCAAGAGGCCCCTTCAAGATATCAAGACTTTCCACAACACCTCCACCTAGGAAATGCCACTCAGTGTTACCAACCTCATCTGAGAAGGCTGTTACCTAGCTCCAGGTCAAGGTTCAATTCTGAAGGGCTAAGGAGCAGCAGATGGGGAAGGGGAGGGAGCCAACAGATGGACACCTTTCATTTTTCCTTTGAATAAATGTCACTTTTTGAAGCAAAAGTAAGAATGGTACAGGGCTAGGGTTGTAGCTCAGTGGCAGAGCGCTTGTCTATCATGTGTGAGGTGCTGGGTTCGATCCTTAGCAACACATAAAAATAAGCAAATAAAATAAAGGCATTCTGTTCATCTACAACTACAGATTTTTTTTTAAATAGAACAAATATAATATGGGCATTTTGTATCTGGCTTCTTTCATTTAACATAGTGTTTGAAGGCTCATTCATGTTGTTGCCTATAGCATTACTTCAGCCCTTCTTATGGCTGAATGATATTCCCTTGCATGGTATGCCATATATATTTTGTTTTGTCCATTCATTGAGTTGACAAACATTTGTTTCCACTATTTGGCTATTATGACTAATGCTGCTATAGAATCATGTACAAGTTTTTGTGTGAACATATGGAATTGCTAGGTTTATACACCAACTATGTATAACATTTTAAGAACTATTTCCCGCAGTAGCTAAACCATTTTACATTCCCAGGAGCAATGTGAGTTAGTTCAGTTTTTCCACATCCTTGTCAATACCTTCTGTTTTCCTTCTTAAACTTTATTTTATTATAGCCATCCTAATGGATGTGAAGTGGTAGCTCAATATGGTTTCCATATCTATTTCCCTAATGACTAATTGTGTTAAATGCCTATTGGAATATCTTACCTATTTAAAAATTAGGCTATTTGTCTTTTTATTTTTGAGTTGTAAGAATTCTTTGTACATTTTGAATTCCAGACCCTTATCAGATATGTGATTTGCAAATATTTTCTCCCATTCCTTGGAATATCTTGTCACTTTCTTTTTTTTTTTTTTATTGTAAACAAATGGGATACATGTTGTTTCTCTGTTTGTATCTTGTCACTTTCTTAATGGGGTCCCTTGAAACACATTTTTACTTCTTTCCCACGTTTTAAAAATTGTGGTAAAATACACATAACAAAACTTACTATCTTAGCAATTTTTAAGTTCATTGTTCAGTGTTACTTAATGCATTCACAAGAGCAAAGAGAAAATACCCCAGTTTCCAGATGGAGCATCCAGATTAGAAGCATCCAGTGATCACCAGCTCCTCCAGGGGATAGAATCAAAACAACGGGGGAGCAGCCACTCTGAGATGGATGACCGAGGAGGGTGCTGAGGTTTGGATGTGAGCAGAAACTTGAAAAAACAAACAAAACAGACTTTGGAGAGTGAAACAGGGTGAGAAAGAGCACTTCAGTGCCAAAAAGCCTGGTGGTATGGCAGAGGGCTCCAGTAGAGGTGGAAAAAACAAACAGGGAAAGACCCAGAAGCACCGCAAGCACAGATCTCAGCGCCAGGCAGAAGTACCGTTCACATCGACTGGCCTGGGAACTTGCACAGCAGTTCCCTCTGCTTCCCAGAGTGGAATGGCAGCATAAGCTCAGGAGGCCATCCCGAGAAGGACTCGTCTGAGCTCACTGCTTTGGGAGTGAAAGGTCCTCCATCTTCCTGTCTCTGGGAACCAGCAGTTAAGGTCATACACTGATTCAGAGGGTGTTGGCCTTGAGAGCCAGTTTGGCTATGGGGGAAAGCATCCGAAATAAAACTGCTGTGAGCTCTATGTGGTGGGAAGTAGATCTGTGACACACAGAGAACAAATATCACTTTCCATTTAGGTCCATCAACTTGGGGAACCAGCTATAGGAGCTCTGTGGAATGAGTAGTTGCTTATTTATATGTGTGGGAGCTAAATTTCAGAACACCAGAGCCAGGAGGGTAGAGTACATGTGGGACCTGCCAATACCTCTTTTGTGGTGGCAAAATCAGACCTGGTTGTGAAATGAAATTACAAGAACATCACTGTAAGAGTTCAGTGCCTGGGGAAGGGGTCAGTTCCCCTCCCCTCTCTTAGGCTTTCCCCAGGAGGGTGCCTACCTTTTGCATTGTCAATAACTGCCCTAAGAGTCTGACTACTCCCTCCTGAAATGTAATCGATGTCTGTGAAGAGAGCTGTTTCTTCTTCTCTGTTCTGTGAGATGCTTTATGTTAGAGAACCTGCACAGGCCTTCAGCTGCATAGATTAGAATTTTTTTTTTTTTTTAAAGAGGAAAAAGCCCCAATGATAGGATGAGTCTAAGATGATGTCAAATAACCTATAAATATTGTGAGACACTGTGGATCAGTGCTCAGAATTTGGGGGTGCTAATCTCCTCTGGGCCTGCAGGCATAAAATAAAGTTTGGTTTCTCCCACTTTCCAAGTGCCGTCTTCTCCTTTCCACAACAATCCACCTTCAGCACAGGTGTTTGGGACCCGAGAGCATTTCCCCACTGTTGGAGCAGGTTTTGAGAAAGGGCAAGGAGACCCTGATGTGCTACAGCGATTGGCGTTGCTCTGCCCTAGGAGGGTGCAGAGACGATAAAACCAGAATAAAACGTTGCGGACAGAAATTGTATGTTCTACCCCTGAAGAGCTGGGCATCCAAGAGCTATTGCAACTGGCTCAGTCCACAAACTACTCCCTCTGCTTCCCAGGTGAACAACAAAAAGTAAATAAAAACAGCCTATGCCCTCTCCACGGGGCTCAGAGACTAAGAGCACTGAAAAAAAAAAAAAGATCTGTTTGGCATAGGCTGAGAACTACCTCTTCCTCTCACAATCACCTCCTTGGCCAAAAGACTTTCTTTTCTCTCTTTCTCTTTCTTTCTTTCTTTTTTTAAAATATATATTTTATTTTATTTTATTTTTACAGACTGAATTTTGCATTTTGATTCATTGTACACAAATGGGGTACAACTTTTCATTTCTATGGTTGTATACAATGTAGATTCACACCATTCATGTAATCATATATATAAATAGGGTAATACCGTCTGTTTCATTCTATTATCTTTCTGCCTCACACCCCCTTCCACCCCATTCCTCTACACCATCCAAAGTTTCTTCATTCTTCTCTTCCTCCCCGTCACCTCCCTCATTATATATTGACATCCATGTATCAGAGAAAACATTCGGACTTTGGTTTTTTGGGCTTGGCCTATTTCACTTAGCATGATATTTTCCAGCTTTGTCCACTTACCAGCAAATGCCATAATTTTATTCTTCTTTATGGCTGAGTACATTCCATTGTGTATATATACCACAGTTTCTTTATCCATTCATCAACTGAAGGGCATCTCAGTTGGTTCCACAATCTAGCTATTGTGAATTGAGCTCCTATGAACATTGATGAGGCTGCATTTTAGGTCCTCTGATTAATGCTGATTTTAAGTCCTGTAGGTATAAACTGAGGAGTTGGATAGCTGGGTCAAATGGTGGTTCCATTCCAAGTTTTCTGAGAAATCTTCATATTTCTTTCCAGAGTGCCTGCACCAATTTGCAACTCCACCAGCAATGTATGAGTGTGCCTTTTTCCCCACATCCATGCCAACACTTATTATTGCTTGTGTTCTTGATAATAGCCATTCTAATTGGAATTAGATGAAATCTTAGGGTGGTTTTAATTTGCATTTCTCTAATTACTAGGGATGATGAGCACTTTTTCATATATTTGTTGATCACCTGTATATCTTCCTCTGTGAAGTGTCTGCCCAGTTCCTTAGCCCATTTATTGATTGGGTTCTTTGTATTTTGGGTGTAAAGTTTTTTAAGTTCTTTATAAACTTTGGAGATTAGTACTCTGTCTGAGGTGTGTGTGTAAAAGATTTTCTCCCACTCTGTAGGCTCTCTTTTCACATTATTGATTGTTTCCTTTGCTGAGAAAAAGCTTTTTAGTTTGAATCTATCCCATTCATTGATTCTTGCTTTTATTTCTTGTGCTATGGGGGTCTTGTTAAGGAAGTCTGGTCCTAAGTCAAAGTGATGGAGATTTGGGCCTACTTTTTCTTCTATTTGGTGAAGGGTCTCAGGTCTAATTCCTAGATCCTTGATCCATTTTAAGTTGAGTTTTGTACAGGGTGAGAGATAGGGATTTAATTTCATCTTACTATATATGGATTTCCAGTTTTGTCAGCACCATTTGTTGAACAGGTTATCTTTTCTCTATTGTAAGTTTTTAGCACCCTTGTCTAGTATGAGGTTACTGTACTTATGTGGGTATGTCTCTGTGTCTTCTATCATGTCCCATTGGTCTACCTGTCTATTTTGGTGCCAATACCATGCTGTTTTTGTTACCATTGCTCTATAGTAGAGTTTAAGATCTGGTATTGGGATACCTCCTGCATCCCTTTCCTGCCCAGGATTGCTTTGACTATTCTGAGTCTTTTGTTCTTCCAGATGAATTTCATGATTATTTTCTCTATTTCTATGAAAAATGACATTGGGATTTTAATTGGAATTGTGTTAAATCTGTATAGCATATTTGGAAATATGATCATTTTGATATTAATTCTGCCTATCCAAGAACATGGGAGTTCTTTCCATCTTCTAAGGTCTCCTTCAGTTTCTTTCTTTAGTGTTCTGTAGTTTTCATTGTAGAGGTCTTTCACCTCTTTGGTTAGATTGATTCCCAAGTATTTTATTTTTTTTGAGGCTATTATGAATGGAGTTGTTTTCCTCATTTCCCTTTCAGATGTTTAATCACTTATGAATAAAAATGCTTTAGATTTATGTTTGTTGATTTTATATCCTGCTATTTTGCAGAATTCATTGATTAGATCTAGAAGTTTTCTGGTGGAGTCTTGTGGATTCTCTAAATATAAAATCATGTCATTGGCAAATAGTGACAGCTTGAGTTCTTTTCCTATTCATATCCCTTTAATTTCTTTGGTCTGTCTAATTGCTCTGGCTAGTATTTCAAGGATAATGTTGAATAGAAGTGGTGAAAGAGGGCATCCCTGTCTTATTCCTGTTTTTAAAGGGAAGGCTTTCAGTTTTTCTCCATCAAGAATGATATTGGCCACAGGCTTAGCATAAATAGCCTTTACAATGTTAAGGTATGTTCCTACTATCCCTATTTTTTCTTGTGTTTTGAGCATGAAGGGGTATTATATTTTGTCAATTGCTTTCTCTGCATCTATTGAAATTATCATATGATTCTTAACTTTAAGTCTATTGATGTGATGAATTACATTTATTGATTTCCAGATGTTGAAGTAAACATGTATCTCTGGGATGAACACCACTTGATTGTGGTGCACTCTCTTCCTAATAATTTTTTTTTTATTGTAAACAAATGGGATACATGTTGTTTCAGTTTGTACATGGAGTAACAGCATACCATTTGCATATTCATATATTTACATAGAGTAATGATGTTTGATTCATTCCATTATTTTTTCCTTCCCCCCCAACCCCACCCACCTCTCTTTTCCCTCTATACAGTCCCTCCTTCCTATATTCTTGTCCCCCTCCCACCCCCCATTAAGTGTCATCATCCGCTTATCAGTGAGATCATTCCTCTTTTGGATTTTTGAGATTGGCTTATCTCACTTAGCATGATATTCTCCAATTTCATCCATTTGCCTACAAATGCCATAATTTTGTTATTCTTTATAGCTGAGTAATATTCCGTTGTATATATATATACGACAGTTTCTTTATCCATTCATCAATTGAAGGGCATCTAGGTTGGTTCCACAATCTGGCTATTGTGAATTGAGCAGCTATGAACATTGATGTGGCTGTATCTCTGTAGTATACTGATTTTAAGTCCTTTGGGTATAAGCCAAGGAGTGGGATAGCTGGGTCAAATGGTAGGTCCATTCCAAGTGTTCTAAGGAATCTCCACACTGCTTTCCAGAGTGGCTGCACTAATTTGCAGCCCCACCAGCAATGTATGAGTGTACCTTTTTCCCCACATCCTCTCCAACACGTATTGTTGCTTGTATTCTTGATAATAGCCATTTTAATTGGGGTTAGATGGAATCTTAGTGTAGTTTTGATTTGCATTTCTCTTATTACTAAAGATGGTGAACATTTTTTCATATGTTTGTTGATTGCTTGTACATCTTCTTCTGTGAAGTGTCTGTTCATATCCTTAGCCCATTTGTTGATTGGGTTATTTGTATTCTTGGTGTAGAGTTTTTTGAGATCTCTACATATTCTGGAAATTAGTGCTCTATCTGAAGTATGAGTGGCAAAGATGTTCTCCCACTCTGCAGGCTCTCTCTTCGCATTGCTGATAGTGTCCTTTGCTGAGAGAAAGCTATTTAGTTTGAATCTGTCCCAGTTATTAATTCTTGCTTTTATTTCTTGTGCTATGGGAGTCCTGTTAAGGAAGTCTGATCCTAAGCCAACAAGGTGAAGATTTGGACCTACTTTTTCTTCTATAAGATGCAGGGTCTCTGGTCTGATTTCAAAGTCCTTGATCCATTGTGAGTTGAGTTTTGTGCAGGGTGAGAGATAGGGGTTTAGTTTTATTCTGTTGCATATGGATTTCCAGTTTTCCCAGCACCATTTGTTGAAGAGGCTATCTTTTCTCGATTGCATATTTTTGGCACCTTTGTCTACTATGAGAAAATTGTATTTATTTGGATTTGTGTCTGTATCCTCTATTCAATACCATTGATCTACCTGTCTATTTTGGTGCCAATACCATGCCATTTTTGTTACTATTGCTTTGTAGTATAGTTGAAGTTCTGGTATTGATATACCCCCTGTTTCATTCTTCCTGCTAAGGATTGTTTTAGCTATTCTGGGTTTCTTATTCTTCCAGCTGAATTTCGTGATTGCTTGCTCTATTTCTGTGAGGTACATCATTGGAATTTAAATTGGAATTGCATTGAATCTGTATAGCACTTTTGGTAGTATGGCCATTTTGACAATATTAATTCTGCCTATCCAAGAACATGGGAGATCTTTCCATCTTCTAAGGTCTTTCTTAATTTCTTTCTTCAATGTTTTGTAGTTTTCATTGTAGAGATCTTTTACCTCTTTGGTTAGATTGATACCTAAGTATTTTATTTTTTTTGAGGCTATTGCAAATGGGGTTGTTTTCCTGATTTCCCTTTCAGGTTTCGTCGCTTGTGTATAAAAATGCTGTAGATTTATGTGTGTTGATTTTATAGCCTGCTATTTTGCTGAATTCATTGATGAGGTCTAGAAGTTTTCTGGAGGAGGTTTTTGGATCCTCTAAATAGAGAATGTCATCCGATGTCATCGGCAAATAGTGGCACCTTAAGTTCCTCTTTTCCTATTCGTATCCCTTTAATTTCTTTAGTCTGCCTAATTGCTCTGGCTAGAATTTCGAGGACAATGTTGAATAGAAGTGGTGAAAGAGGACATCCCTGTCTTGTTCCCGTTTTTAAAGGGAATGCTTTCAGTTTTTCTCCATTAAGAATGATGTTGGCCATGGGCTTAGCATAAATAGCCTTTACAATGTTCAGGTATGTTCCTACTATTCCTATTTTTCCTACAGTTTAGAGCATGAAGGGGTGTTGTATTTTGTTGAATGCTTTCTCTGCGTCAATTGAAATAACCATATGATTCTTATCCTTAAGTCTATTGACATGATGGATTACATTTATTCATTTACGAATGTTGAACCATCCTTGCATTCCAGGGATGAACCCCACTTGTTCGTGGTGCACAATTTTCTTAATATGTTTTTGGATACGGTTTGCCAACATTTTGTTAAGGATCTTTGCATCTATATTCATCAAGGATATTGGTCTAAAATTTTCTTTCCTTGATGTGTCTTTTCCTGGTTTGACTATGAGGGTAATATTAGCTTCATAGAATGAGTTTGGTAGGGTACCCTCCTTTTCTATTTTCTGGAATACTTTGAGAAGAATTGGAATGAGCTCTGCTTTGAAGGTCTTGTAGAACTCAGCTGAGAATCCGTCTGGTCTTGGGCTTTTCTTGGATGGTAGATTTTTAATGGCTTCTTCTATTTCATTGCTCGATATTGATCTGTTTAAATCGTGTATGTCCTCCTGGTTCAGTTTGGGAGGAGCATATGTCTCTAGAAATTTGTCAATGTCTTTGGTAGTTTCTATTTTGTTGGAATACAGATTTTCAAAGTAGCTTCTTATTATGTTCTGTATCTCAATGGTGTCTGTCGTGATATTTCCTTTTGCATCATATATTTTAGTAATTTGAGTCTTCTCTCTCCTTCTCTTTGTTAGTGTGGCTAAGGGTTTATCTATTTTTTTTACTTTCTCAAGGAACCAACTTTTTGTTATGTCAATTTTTTGAATAGTTTCTTTTGTTTCAATTTCATTGATTTCAGCTCTGATTTTAATTATTTCCTGTCTTCTACTACTTTTGCTGTTATTCTGTTCTTCTTTTTTCTAGGGCTTTGAGCTGTAATGTTAGGTCATTTAATTGTTGACTTTTCATTCTTTTCTGGAATGCGCTTCATGCAATGAATTTTCCTCTTAGTACCGCTTTCATAGTGTCCCAGAGATTTTGATATGTTGTATCATCATTCTCATTGACCTCTAAGAATTTTTTTATCTCCTCCCTGATGTTTTTTGTTATCCATGTTTCATTCAATAGCATATTATTTAGTCTCCAAGTGTCAGAGCAATTTCCTTTTTTTTTATTTTGTCATTGATTTCTATTCTCAGTCCATTATGATCTGATAGAACACAAGGCAGTATCTCTATTTTTTTGCATTTCCTAAGGGCTACTTTGTGGCATAACACATGGTCTGTTTTTGAGAAGGTTCCATGTGCTGCTGAGAAGAAAGTGTATCCTCTCATTGATGGATGGAATATTCTATATATGTCTACTAAGTCTAGGTTATTGATTGTGTTATTGAGTTCTATGGTTTCTTTGGATGGATTTTGTTTGGAAGATCTATCTAGTTGTGACTGTGGTGCATTAAATTCGCCCAGAATTATTGTGTTGTGGTCTATGTGATTCCTGAAATTGAGAAGGATTTGTTTGATGTACAGGGATGCACCATTGTTTGGGGAATAAATATTTACTATCGTTATGTCTTCCCGATTTATGGTTCCCTTAAGCAGTATGAAATGTCCTTCTTTATCCCTTCTGACTAACTTTGGCTTGAAGTCCACTTTCTCTGATATAAGGATGGAAACCCCCGCTTTTTTACTCAGTCCATGTGCATGGTAGGTTTTTTCCCATCCTTTCACCTTTAGCCTGTGGATGTCTTTTTCTATGAGATGAGTCCTTTGCAGGCAGCATATTATTGGGTCTTTCTTTTTAATCCATTCTGCCAATCTATGTCTTTTGATTGATGAGTTTAGGCCATTAACGTTCAGGGTTATTATTGAGAAATGGTTTGTATTCCCAGTCATTTGGCTTAGTTTTGGTTTTTATTTATTTTATTTATTTATTTTTTTTATTTATTTATTTTTTTATTGTAAACAAATGGGATACATGTTGTTTCTCTGTTTGTACATGGCGTAAAGGCATACCATTTGTGTAATCATAAATTTACATAGAGTAATGTTGTTTGATTCATTCTGTTATTTTTTCCCTTCCCCCCACCCCTCCCACCCCTCTTTACCCTCTATACAGTCCTTCCTTCCTCCATACTTGCCCCCCTCCCTAACCCTAACTCTAACCCTAACACTAACCCTTCCCTCCCCCCCATTATGTGTCATCCTCCACTTATTAGCGATATCATTCGTCCTTTGGCTTTTTGAGATTGGCTTATCTCACTTAGCATGATATTCTCCAATTTCATCCATTTGCCTGCAAATGCCATAATTTTATCATTCTTTATGGCTGAGTAATATTCCATTGTATATATATACCACAGTTTCTTTATCCACTCATCAATTGAAGGGCATCTAGGTTGGTTCCACAGTCTGGCTATTGTGAATTGAGCAGCTATGAACATTGATGTGGCTGTGTCTCTGTAGTATGCTGATTTTAAGTCCTTTGGGTATAGGCCAAGGAGTGGGATAGCTGGGTCAAATGGAGGGTCCATTCCAAGTTTTCTAAGGAATCTCCACACTGCTTTCCAGAGTGGCTGCACTAATTTGCAGCCCCACCAGCAATGTATGAGTGTACCTTTCTCCCCACATCCTCGTCAACACCTGTTGTTGCTCGTATTCTTGATAATCGCCATTCTAATTGGGGTGAGATGGAATCTTAGGGTGGTTTTGATTTGCATTTCTCTTATTACTAGAGATGTTGAACATTTTTCCATATGTTTGTTGATTGCTTGTAGATCTTCTTCTGTGAAGTGTCTATTCATTTCCTTAGCCCATTTGTCGACTGGATTATTTGAATTCTTGGAGTAAAGTTTTTTGAGTTCTTTATAGATTCTGGAGATTAGTGCTCTATCTGAAGTATGATTGGCAAAGATATTCTCCCATTCTGTAGGCTCTTTCTTCGCATTGCTGATAGTTTCCTTTGCTGAGAGAAAGCTTTTTAGTTTGAATCTATCCCAGTGGTTGATTCTAGCTTTTATTTCTTGTGCTATGGGAGTCCTGTTAAGGAAGTCTGATCCTAGACCAACAAGGTGAAGATTTGGACCTACTTTTTCTTCTATAATCTGCAGGGTCTCTGGTCTGATTCCGAGGTCCTTAATCCATTTTGAGTTTAGTTTCGTGCATGGTGAGAGACATGGGTTTAGTTTCATTCTGTTGCATATGGATTTCCAATTCTCCCAGCACCATTTGTTGAAGAGGCTATCTTTTCTCGATTGCATATTTTTGGCACCTTTGTCTAGTATGAGAAAATTGTATTTATTTGGGTTTGTGTCCGTGTCCTCTATTCTATACCATTGATCTACCTTTCTATTTTGGTACCAATACCATGCTGTTTTTGTTACTATTGCTTTGTAGTAGAGTTGAAGATCTGGTATTGCAATACCCCCTGTTTCACTCTTCCTGCTAAGTATTGCTTTAGCTATTCTGGGTTTCTTATTCTTCCAGATGAATTGCATAATTGCTTGCTCTATTTCTGTAAGGTACATCATTGGGATTTTAATTGGAATTGCATTGAATTTGTATAGCACTTTAGGTAGTATGGCCATTTTGACAATATTAATTCTTCTTATCCAAGAACATGGAAGATCTTTCCATCTTCTAAGGTGTTCTTTAATTTCTTTCTTTAGTGTTGTATAGTTCTCATTGTAGAGGTCTTTCACCTCTTTTGTGAGATTGATTCCCAAGTATTTTATTTTTTTCGAGGCTATTGTGAATGGGGTAGTTTTCCTAATTTCTCTTTCTGAAGATTCATCATTTATGTATAAAAATGCGTTGGATTTATGGGCATTGATCTTGTAACCTGCTACTTTACTGAATTCACTTATGAGTTCTAAGAGTTTTCTGGTGGAATTTCCAGGTTCCTCTAAATATATAATCATGTCATCAGCGAACAGGGATAGTTTGAGTTCTTCTTTCCCAATTCGTATCCCTTTAATCTCTTTGGCTTGTCTAATTGCTCTGGCCAGAGTCTCAAGAACAATGTTGAATAGAAGTGGTGAAAGAGGGCATCCCTGCCTTGTTCCAGTTTTTAGGGGGAATGCTTTCAGTTTTTCACCATTTAGAATGATATTAGCCATGGGCTTAGCATAAATGGCCTTCACAATGTTAAGGAATGTTCCCACTATCCCTATTTTTTCTAGTGTTTTGAGCATGAAGGGGTGCTGTATTTTATCAAATGCTTTTTCTGCATCTATTGAAATAATCATGTGATTCTTGACTTTAAGTCTATTAATGTGGTGAATTACATTTATTGATTTCCTGATGTTGAACCAACCTTGCATCCCTGGGATGAAACCCACTTGATCATGGTGCACTATCTTTTTAATATGTTTTTGTATGCGATTTGCTAAAATTTTGTTGAGAATTTTTGCATCGATGTTCATTAAGGATATTGGTCTGAAATTTTCTTTCCTTGATGAATCTCTGTCTGGTTTAGGTATCAGGGTGATATTGGCTTCATAGAATGAGTTTGGGAGGGTTCCCTCCTCTTCTATTTTATGGAATACTTTGAGAAGTATTGGAATGAGCTCTTCTTTAAAGGTTTTGTAGAACTCGGCTGAGAACCCATCTGGTCCCGGACTTTTCTTTGTTGGTAGGCTTTTGATGACTTCTTCTATTTCAGTACTTGAAATTGGTCTATTTAAATTGTTTATGTCCTCCTTGTTCAGTTTAGGCAATTCATATGTCTCTAGAAACCTGTTGATGCCTTCAAAATTTTCTATTTTGTTGGAGTATAGATTTTCAAAATAGCTTCTAATTATGTTTTGTATTTCAATCCTGTCTGTTGTGATATTTCCTTGTTCATTCCGAATTTTAGTGATTTGGGTTTTCTCTCGTCTTCTCTTTGTTAGTGTGGCTAAAGGTTTATCAATTTTGTTTATTTTTTCGAAGAACCAACTATTTATTTTGTCAATTTTTTGTATTGTTTCTTTTGTTTCAATTTCATTGATTTCAGCTCTGAGTTTAACTATTTCCTGTCTTCTACTACTTTTGATGCTGGTCTGTTCTTCTTTTTCTAGGGCTTTGAGCTGTAGTGTTAGGTCGTTTATTTGTTGAGTTTTACTTCTTTTATTAAATGCGCTCCATGAAATAAATTTCCCTCTAAGTACTGCTTTCATAATGTCCCAGAGATTTTGATATGATGTTTCTTTGTTCTCATTTACCTCTAAGAATTTTTTAATTTCCTTCCTAATATCTTCTGTTATCCATTCATCATATAATAGCATATTGTTTAATCTCCAGATGTTGGAATAGTTTCTGTGTTTTACTCTTTCATTTATTTCTAACTTCAATCCATTATGATCTGATAGAATACAAGGTAGTGTCTCTATCTTCTTGTATTTGCTAACATTAACTTTGTGGCATAATATATGGTCTATTTTAGAGAAGGATCCATGTGCTGCTGAGAAGAAAGTGTATTCGCTCTTGGTTGGATGGTATATTCTATAAATGTCCGTTAAGTCTAAATTATTGATTGTGTTATTGAGATCTATGGTTTCTTTGTTCAATTTTTGTCTGGAAGATCTGTCCAGTGGTGAGAGAGATCACCTAGTATTATTGTGTTATGGTCTATTTGGTTTCTGAAATTGAGAAGGATTTGTTTGACATACATGGATGAGCCACTGTTTGGGGCATAGATGTTTATGATTGTTATATCTTGCTGATTTATGCTTCCCTTAAGCAGTATGAAATGACCTTCTTTATCCCTTCTGACTAACTTTGGCTTGAAGTCCACATTATCGGAAATGAGGATGGATACTCCAGCTTTTTTGCTGAGTCCATGTGCATGGTATGTTTTTCCCCATCCTTTCACCTTTAGTCTATGGGTATCTTTTTCTATGAGGTGAGTCTCTTGCAGGCAACATATTGTTGGATCTTTCTTTTTAATCCAATCTGCCAGTCTATGTCTTTTGATTGATGAATTCAGGCCATTAACATTCAGGGTTATTATAGAGATATGATTTGGTTTCCCGATCATTTGGTTCATTTTTAAAATTTTATTTATTTATTTGTTTGACACAACTTGTTTCCTCCTTTATTTGACAATTCCTTTAGGATAATTCCTCCCTTTGCTGATTTGCTTCTTTGTTTTTCATCTCTTCCTCATGGAATATTTTGCTGAGAATGTTCTGTAATGCTGGCTTTCTTTTTGTAAATTCTTTTAGCTTTTGTTTATCATGGAAGGATTTTATTTCATCGTCAAATTTGAAGGTAAGTTTTGCTGGGTATAAGATTCTTGGTTGGCATCCATTTTCTTTCAGGGCTTGGTAAATGTTGTTCCTGGCCCTTCTAGCTTTTAGGGTCTGGATTGAAAAATCTGCTGATATCCGTATTGGTTTCCCCCTGAATGTAATTTGGTTCTTTTCTCTCACAGCCTTTAAAATTCTGTCTTTATTTTGTATGTTCGGTATTTTCATTATAATGTGCCTTGGTGTGGGTCTGTTGTAATTTTGTGTATTTGGAGTCCTATAAGCCTCTTGAACTTGAGTTTCCATTTCATTCTTCAGATTTGGGAAATTTTCTGATATTATTTCATTGAATAGGTTGTTCATTCCTTTGGCTTGTTTCTCTAGGCCTTCCTCAATCCCAATAATTCTTAAATTTGGCCTTTTCATGATATCCCATAGTTCTTGTAGATTCTGTTCATGATTTCTTACCATCTTCTCTGTTTGTTCAACTTTGTTTTCAAGGTTAAATATTTTGTCTTCAATGTCTGAGGTTCTGTCTTCCAGGTGTTCTATCCTATTTGATATGCTTTCTATGGAGTTCTTAATTTGGTTTATTGTTTCCTTCATGTCAAGGATTTCTGTTTGTTTTTTTTTTTCAATATCTCTAACTCTTTATTGAAATGATCTTTTGCTTCCTGTATTTGCTCTTTTAACTGTCGATTGGTGCGATCAATCAATGCTTGCATTTGCTCTTTCATCTCATCATTCAGTACGTGCATTTGCTCTTTCATCTCATCGTTTGCTTCTCTGATCATTTTAATTATGTACATTCTGAACTCCTTTTCTGTCATTTCTTCTGCCATGCTGTCACTGGGTTTTATTGATGTAACATCTAGATTTGTTTGCAGCATTTTCTTTCCTTGTTTTCTCATATTGTTCAGGTATCAGAGGACCGCTGAGATATTGCAGATTTCCTCTATTGACTTACAATGTCCCTGAAGATTTCTATATATATCCCCCCTTAGCCTTCAGTAGGCTGAAGTCTTGGAGGAAGTTGATAATGCGGTGCTCCACAAGGAAGCTGCCTCTCTAGGAGTGGTGGCCTTCAGGTGGGGTATAATCCCTGCTAGTGGGCAGAGGTGCCTCCACTTGCTGACCGATGGTCATCCAAAGGGGACCTAGGCTGTGGGCTGAGGCAAGGCCTGTTTGGGCCTGAGTCTCTGGTTTTACCGTCCTTGTGGGGAAACCTCACCCAGCAGGGAAGACTCACCCGGTGGGGAGGTCTCACTGGTCAGTTCCCTCCTCGAGGTTCCCCTCAATTTACAGCTACCGCCTGGGCTGGGCTGCCTTCCTCTGCAAAGTTCCCAGGGGCCCGGCCCTACCTCCTGGGCCTGGGAGCCTCACCCTTCGCAGATGACTCTCCCTAGGCTGCCCTTCCTCAGAGAATCTGCCCGCAGGCCTGGAACCTTCGCTCCGCCCTAAGCCTGTCTCTGTGCGGTTCTTCCACCAAGAAGCCTCCTAGATCCTGGGACCCTGCTCTGCACCTAATCGCCTGGCTATGCGGCCCCTCCTCTGAGCAGCCACCTGGGGCCCTGTACAATCGCTCTGAATCCCAGAGACCTCCCACACGCCTCTTCCTCCAGATAGCCACCCAGTATTCCGGTGCGGTTACTAGGAGTCCAAGAAACTCACTGCGTGCCTCCACCTCCATCAACCACCCGTAGCCCTGGGCAATCAATCACTCCGAGTCGAAGTGACCCTCCTCGTTCCTCCTCCTTCTCCAGATAACCCCCGGGGTGTTCAGGAGCGGTCGCTCTGAGTGGCTCTGAGTCCACGTGACCCGCAGCACAGGTCCTCTGGGCAACCGCCCGGAGCTCTGGTGCGGCCACTCAAGACCAAGCGTCCCACCACACTTCTCCTCCAGGCAGCCCCCCTGTGTTCAGGAGCTGTCACTTTTAAGTCCAAACAACTCACCACTCGCCTTCTCCTCTGAGCAGCCGCCTGGAGCGCTAATGCAGTCACTGCGAGTCCAAAGGACCCGCCGCGCTCCTCCTCCTCCTCCTCCTACTCCTCTGGGCAGGCCCCGGGGTTCAGAAGTGGTCTGAGTCCAAACAGCTCGCCACGCAGCCCCTTCTCTGGCAACCGCCTGTAGCTCTGGTGTAGTCACCCCGAATCCAAGCGGCCGCGCTCCTATTCCTCCTCCTCGTCCTCAGGGCAGGCCCCGGTGTTCAGAAGCGTTGTTCTGAGTCCAAACAGCTCGCTGCGCAGCTTCTCCTCTGGCAACCGCCTGTAGCTCTGGTGCAGTCACTCCGAATCCAAGTGGCCACGCTCCTCCTCCTCCTCCTCCTCAGGGCAGGCCCCGGTGTCCTGAGTCCACACAGCTCTCCTCGCCACTCTTCCCCTGGGCAGCCGCCGGAGCCCCAGTGGTTGCTCCGAGTCCCAGCGCTGTGCCGAGCGGCCTCCTTTACGGCGCTCCCAGCTGTCCGAGTTCACTGCTCCAGCGGGGGGAGGGGCATCTCGCCGGCAGTTCTACTTCACAAAGTTTCCTGCGTTCCGGGACCACCGTCCCTTCCGGGATGCCTCCCCAGGGGGTGAGAGTCACCCGGCTGCTTTGAGTTGGTCCCAAGCGTCTCAATATCTCCTCTTTTGAATCCTGAGTCCTGGAGCAACATGAAATGCAGCCACCTTCTAGGCCGCCATCTTGAAACCCCCAGTTTTGGTTTTTAATTTGGCTTGGTTTCTCCTTTGAGTGGTTTTTCTCTAAGGTAGTTCCTCCCTTTTCTGACCTCCATTGTTTTTCATTTCCTCCTCATGGAATATTTTGTTGAGAACATTCTATAGTGCAGGCTTTCTATTTGTAAATTCTTTTAACTTTTGTTTATCATGGAAGCATTTTATTTCATCTTCAAATCTGAAGGTTAGTTTGCTGGGCATAGGATTCTTGGTTGGCAACCATGTTCTTTCAGAGCTTGAAATATGTTGGTCCAGGCCCTTCTAGCTTTTAGAGTCTGGGTTGAGAAGTCGGCTGCTATCCGTATTGGTCTCCCCCTATATGTAATCTGATGCTTTTCTCTTGCGGCCTTCAAAATCCGATCTTTATTTTGAATGTTAGGCATTTTCATTATAATGTGCTTTGGTGTGGATCTGTTGTGATTCTGTGCATTTGGTGTTCTGTAAGCCTCTTGTATTTGATTTTCCATTTCATTCTTCAGGTTTGGGAAATTTTCTGCTATTATTTCATTGAATAGGTTGTATATTCCTTTGGTTTGTATCTCTGTGCCTTCCTCAATCCCAATAATTCTTAAATTTGGTCTTTTCATGATGTCCCATAGTTCTTGGAGATTCTGTTATGATTTCTCACCATCTTCTCTGTTTGGGCAACTTTATTTTCAAGATTAAATATTTTGTCTTCATTGTCTGAGGTTCTGTCTTCCAAGTGGTCTAGTCTGTTGGTGATGTTTTCCATTGAGTTTTTTATTTGGTTTATTGTCTCCTTCATTTCAAGGATTTCCGTTTGGTTTTTTTCAAGAATCTCTATCTCTTTGTTGAAATGATCTTTTGCTTCCTGCAGGTGGTCTTTTGGCTTATTGGTATTATCATTCATTGCCTGCATTTGCTCTCTTATCTCATCCTTTGCTTCACGAATCATCTTAATCATGTATAATCTGAACTCCATTTCTGAATTTCTTCTAACAGACTGTCATTGGGTTCTATTACTATGGAATCTAGATTTGTTTGGATCATTTTCTTCCCTCGTTTTTTCATGTTGTTCATGTATCTTCCCCTCTAGCAGTGCAGATCTGAGGTATTGCAGTTTTCCTCCTATAGGCTTATAGTGGCCCTATAGGTTTCCAAAGCCCTTTCTTTAAGGGGGAGATCAATATTAGCAGTGCCCAAATCAGACACTATGCAATCCTAGACCAAATAGCCCCTATGTGGACAATAACAAAATTGTCACAATAAACAAAATGAGTTCAAATGTTATCTTTGGTAAAACAAACACGTTTGCAATAACAAAGAGAATGCAGAGGGATGTAGAATATGGCTGTTAATGGGATAAGAAAAGAATATACAGATGTTTTAGAAAATAGAAAGGATGAGAGTGTAATCAAAAGAAATCGGATGTTAGCATGCAAATAAAGGAGAAAGAGACTCTGAGGGAACAGGTAAACAGAAGGAAAAGAAAGCAAGAAACGTAAAGAAATAAAAACTTAAATTTTTTTGAAAAGGAGAAAAAAGAAAATCTACTGTGTAACAGTTATATACTAATGAAACCTCCCAGTGTACAGTAGCCCGATGTATGAAAAGTACCTGACAATGAGCTTCAAGCCTCCAGCAGGTGTCTCAGGATGGGATTTGCCCCACCCGAAGATCAGAGCTACAGCTTCCAGAATTATCTAAGATGGCTGCTCTGGCTTCCAAATGTGTTGGCAAATGGGGAGCTGCAGCTCAGGATTGGATGTAGTCAGCTGGAGGTCCTGGAGACAGGATGCAGTTGGTCTGGCAGGGGTCCTGGAGGTCGGGTGTGTTGGTGTGGTTGGGGGATCCTGGAGGCCAGGTGCAATCAGTCGGTCTGGGTTCCCAGTGATAGGGTGCAGTCAGTTGGTCTGGGGGTCCTGGCGACAGGGAGCAGTCAGTTGATGTGAGGGCCTCAGAGGCAGGGGGTGATCGGTTGGGCTGAGGGATCCTGGAGACGGGGCTCAGTCAGTCCGGTCAGGGGTCCTACAGGGCCTGGCTGTTGTCTCAAAATGGCGGCAGCCACGTGTAATCAAACCTGCAGGTACTGTAACAGTGAACTTCCAGGCAGCAGCAGGCAGCTGGTTCTCCACTGGCGATCTGCGGTCAGTCTGCTGGCAGCGAGAAACAGATATCCTCTGCTTGAATCCGGCGTTACGGAGCGACAAGGAATGCAACCTCCCTCTAGTCTGCCATCTTGGATCCCCCTAATACTTTTTTGTATGCGATTTGCCAGAATTTTATTAAGGATTTTTGCATCTATGTTCATCAGAGATATAGGTCTAAAGTTTTCTTTCCTTGATGTGTCTTTGTCTGGTTTTGGTTAGAGTGATACTAACTTCATAGAATGAGTTTGGAAGGGTTCCCTCCTTTTCTATTTCCTGGAATACTTTGAGGAGTATTGGAATGAGTTCTTCTTTGAAGGTCTTGTAGAACTCAGCTGAGAATCTGTCTGGCCCTGGGCTTTTCTTGGTTGGTAGGCTTTTGATGGCTTCTTCTATTTCATTGCTTGAAATTCATCTGTTTAAATTGTGTATGTCCTCCTGGTTCAGTTTGGGAGGATCATATGTCTCTAGAAATTTGTCAATGTCTTCGAGATTTTCTATTTTGTTGGAATATAGATTTTCAAATTAGCTTCTCATTATGTTATGTATTTCAGTGTTGTCTGTCATGATATTTCCTTTTTCATCATGAATTTTAGTAATTTGAGTCTTCTCTCTCCTTCTCTTTGTTAGTGTTTACCCATTTTGTTTACTTTTTCAAAGAACCAACGTTTTGTTTTGCCCATTTTTTAAAATGTTTTTTAATGTTTTATTAGCACATTATAGCTATACAATAATAGTGGGGTAAAGTCTGACATATTCATACATGCATATAATTTACATGAAAATATGAGAACTTGGATAGAGATCAAAAGTTTTGTAGTAATTCCTTATTAAATATGTGTCAGTCAGTTTTTCAACATTGTGACCAAAATACACAAGAAAAACTTAGAGGAGAAAAGTTTATATTGACTCATGGTTCCAGAGGTTTAGGCCATGGTCAGCCCACTCTGTTGCTCTGGGTCTAAAGTGAGACAGAACAAATCATGGCAGAAAGGCCAGTTGAAGGGAAGTTGCTCCATTGATGCCAGCAAGAAAACAGAGAGAGGGAGAAGAGGTAGAGGGAAAGGGCTGCAGAAAAGATGCACTCTTCTAGGGCATGCCCCCAGTGACCCACCTCCTTCAGCAATGCCCTACATACCTACAGTTTCCATCCAGTCAGTCCATTTAAACTAGGATAGTGATTAGATTACAGGTGTCATAATCCAATCATTTTGTCTGTAAATATTTCTGCATTAACCCAGGAGGTTTTGGGGGCAGTTCATATCCAAACCATAACAAAATGCAACTCTTTTGAAAAACATTTCCAAAAACATGAATGTTCTGGGAAGGTGCAGTGGTGCACATTTGTAATCCTAGTGACTTGGGAGGCTGAGGCAGGAGAATTGCAATTTCAAGGCCAGCGTCAGCAATTTAGTGAGACCCTCAACAACTTAATGATATCCTCTCTCAAAATAAAAAATAAAAATGGCCCATATTTTGAATTGTTCCTTTTGTTTCAATTTCATTGATTTCAGCTCTGATTTTAATTATTTCCTGTATTCTACTACTTTTGGTATTGTTCTGTTCTTCTTTTTTAGGGCTTTGAGATGTAGTGTTATGTCATTTTTTTGTTGACTTTTTATTCTTTTCTTGAATGTGCTCCATGCAGTGAATTTTCCTCTTAGTACTGCTTTCATAGTGCCCCAGAGATTTTGACATGTTGTATCATTGTTCTCATTCACCTCTAAGAATTTTTTTTTATCTCCTCCCTGATGTTTTCTGTTATCCATGTTTCATTCAATAGCATATTATTTAGTCTCCAGATGTTGGAGTAATTCCTCTTTTTCATTTTGTCATTGATTTCTACTCTCAGTCCATTATGATCTGATAGAACACAAGGTAGTATCCCTATTTTTTTGCATTTTAAGGGCTGCTTTGTGGTATAACATATGGTCTATTTTAGAGAAGTTTCCTTGTACTGCGAGAAGAAAGTGTATTTGCTCGTTGATGGATGGAATATTCTATATATGTCTGTTAAGTCTAAGTTATTGATTGTGTTCTTGAGTTCTACGGTTTCTTTGTTTAGTTTTTGTTTGGAAGATCTATCCAGTGGTGACAACGGTGTGTTAAAGTCACCCAGAATTATTGTGTTGTGGTCTATTTGATTCCTGGAATTGAGAAGTATTTGTTTGATGTACATGGATGCACCATTGTTTGGGGCATAAATATTTACTATCGTTGTGTCTTCCTGATTTATGGGTTCCCTTAAGCAGTACGAAATGTCCTTCTTTATCCCTTCTGACTAACTTTGGCTTGAAGTCCACTTTATCTGATATAAGGATGCAAACCCTCCTTTTTTACCAAGACTGTGTGTATGGTAGCTTTTTCCCCATCCTTTCACCTTCCTTTAGTCTGTGGGTATCTTTTTCTATGAGATGAGTCTCTTGAAGGCAGCATATTGTTGGGTCTCTCTTTTTAATCCAATCTGCCAGTCTATGTCTTTTGATTGATGAGTTTAGGCCATTAACATTCAGGGTTGGGGCTGGGGAGATGGCTCAGTCGGTAGAGTGCTTGCCTTGTAAGCATAGGGCCCTGGGTTCGATCCCCAGCACCCCCCCCCCCAAAAAAAAAAAAGGAAAAAAAAATTCAGGGTTCTATTGAGATATGATTTGTATTCCCAGTCATTTGGGCTTATTTTTGGTTTTTAACTTGATTTGGTTTCTCCTTTGGTTTTTTTCCTTTAAGGTAGTTCCTCCCTTTGCTAACCTATATTGTTGTTTTTCATTTCCTCCTCATGGACTATTTTGCTGAGAATATTCTGTAGCGCAGGCTTTCTATTTGTAAATTCTTTTAACTTTTGTTTATCATGGAAGCATTTTTATTTCATCTTCAAATCTCAAGGTTAGTTTTGCTGGGTATAGGATTCTTGGTTGGCAACTATGTTCTTTCAGAGCTTGAAATATGTTGTACTAGGCCCTTCTAGCTTTTAGAATCTGGGCTAAAAATTCTGCTGATATCTGTATCAGTTTCCCTTTATATGTAAGCTGCTGCTTTTTCTCTCACAGGCTTCAAAATTCTATCTTTATTTTGTATGTTAGGCATTCTCATTATAATGTGCCTTGGTGTGGATCTGTTGTGTTCTGTAATCCTCTTGTATTTGATTTTCCATTTCATTCTTCAGGTTTGGAAATTTTTCTGCTATTATTTCATTGAATAGGTTGTTCATTCCTTTGGTTTGTATCTCTGTGCCTTCCTCAATCCTGATAATTCTTAAATTTGGTCTTTTCATGATGTCCCGTAGTTCTTGAAGGTTCTGTTCATGATTTGCTACCATCTTCTCTGTTTAGTCAACTTTATTTTCAAGATTAAATTTTTTTTCATTATCTGAGGTTCTGTCTTCCAAGTGGTCTAATCTGTTGGTGATGCTTTCCATTGAATTTTTTATTTGGTTTATTGTTTCCTTCATTTTGAGTATTTCCATTTGGTTTTTTTGAGAATCTGTATCTCTTTGTTGAAATGATCTTTTGCTTCCCGCAGTTGTTCGTTCAACTGCTTATTGGAGTGATCATTCATTGCCTGCATTTGCTCTCTTCTCTCATCCTTTGCTTCACAAATCATTTTAATTATGTATATTCTGAACTCTGTTTCTGACATTTCTTCTACCATACTGTCACTGGGTTCTATTACTATAGAATCTAGGTTTGTTTGGAACATTTTCTCTCCTTGTTTTTTCATGTCATTCATGTATCTTCCCCTCTAGCAGTACAGATCTGGGGTATTGCAGTTTCCCCCCATAGGCTTATAGTGACTCTATAGGATTCCAAAATCTTTTCTTTAAGGGGGAGATCAATATTTGTAGCACCCAGTACAGACAATATGCAGCCCTAAACCAAGTAGCCCCTATGAAGATGTTAACAATATTGACATAGTAAACAGAGAGGATGAGACCAATTATTATCTACAGTATAACAAATAGATTTGCAACAACATCTGCAGTTTCTAATGGAGGACAAAGAGGGTGGGGAGAGGAGTAGGATGTAAGTGTTAATGGGATAAGAAAAGAATATATAGAAGTACCAGATCATAGAAAGAGTGGAAGTCTAATCAAAAGTTTGTCGTTAGCATGAGAAAAGGGAGAAAGAGACTCTGAGGAAACAGGTAAACAAAAAAGAAAATATAGCAGGAAAAGTGAGGAAATAAAAATTTTAAATTTTCAAAAAGGAGAAAAAAATAAAAGAAAAAAAAAACCACACTGTAACAGTCTTATAGTATTCAAACCTCCCAGTCTTCAGTAGCCTGATGCATGATAGGTACCTGACAATGAGCTTCCAGTCTCCAGCAGATGTCTCAGGATGGGATTTGCCACACCTAAACATGGAAGCTTCCACTTCCAGGATAATCCAAGATGGCTGCACTGGCTTCCAAATGTGTTGACAAATGGGGAGCTGCAGCTCAGGGTGTGGGCATGGTCAGTCAGTGGTCCTGGAGATGGGACTTGGTCAGTCCGCCAGGGGATCTTGCAGGTCAGTCTGTTGTCTTAAAATGGTGCAGCCACGTGTAACCAAACCTGGGGGTACTGTGACAGTAGACTTCCAGCAACAGCAGGGAGCTGGTGACCCACTGGTGGTCTGGGATTGGTCTGCAGGATACTGGTGGGTGATCACCAGGTGGACTTCAGGGGGTGGGTGATGAATAGGTGAAAGGCAGGTGTTGGGCAGGCAAGAGGCAGGCATGGGAAAATGGTAGATGTTAGGTGCCAGTCAGTGAGCAATTTGCACTCAAAAAGTAGTTGATATGCTGGCAGACTGGGGGTGATTGAAGTGGACAAATGGGGTAAACAGCAGGGGATCCACAATCAGCAAAGACTGCTTCACAGAGAAACAGTTCCTCTGCTTGCAACCCAAGTTATGGATGAACATAACTAGTCTGCCCTCTTGAATCTCCAAGACTTTTCTTTTAAATACCTGTTTGGTCCCCCGCAACACACACATTTGCTCCATACACACACACCCACACACACACACACATATACACTCTTTTTCTTTTTTCTTCTTTTGTCTGTCCCTCTTTCTTTTTTCCTCCTTTTAATATTTAACTTTAAATGTTTTTTAATTTATCCCTTTCTTTCCTTCCCTCTTTTTTTTTATCCTTAATTGGATATTTTCTCTCTTTTATTTCCCACTCTCCCCCACCCCAACTTTGGTATTTAAAATTTTTTTTCCTGTGTTTTAAAATTCTTGTATTAATCAGTAACTTTTATGTCATTTTATTTTATTTTGACCCTCTCTTTTCTATTGTTATTGGTGTAGTTTTTTTAAAAAATTGGTAATTACTGTATTCCCATACTAGGTTTGTTTTTGTGTAGTGGGTGTTCCTGCGATCTGTCTTCTTCTTTCTGTGTGGTACCAGGTTTCGAGGCCAGCACCCAGAGCATGTTGAACAGGCATTTTGCTACTAAGTTACACCTGCAACTCAGTTGTGAGAATCTGCACCTCAATCCAGCCATGACCTAGACTTCTTGAATTTTGGCAAATATTTAAATGGGGGAGAAAAAAGCCTCTGGTCAATGACTTGGCTCCAAGTAGGCATAACTAGGTAAGTCCCAAAGTCCCCTTCCTGGTCATTCACCCCCTTAGCAACATCAGAGAGAAATAACACAACTGCCATGGACCTACAAGTGACCTAAGCATAGACAGCCTCCATACCATTTCAGCCTGCACATTGCTGACAATTCTGGAGGAGTAACCACAGAGGTCGCACAACATGCACACAGCTGTATACAATACTCCGTCTAAACTTACAGAGGGTCTCCACCCTTGTAAGACCTACAGAGAGTGGGTCACTTAGGCTCTGACACAGCATGCACTGTGTTAAAATCTACCAATCACAGCCAAAAAAGCCACATGGAAACTAAGAACACTGTTTGAAATTAAACTTAACACTACATGCAAACCTATTTCCCCAGACACATTGTGAAGAGAAGGGTACTTACTAAGAAGGCCCTCACATAAAAGTAGAAGAAAGTTGCATCCCAACAGATGCATAAATTCCAACATAAGAAAAAAAAAGGCAACATATTCCTCCAAAATTCAATAAATCTTAAAACTGACTCCACATGTATTGAAATGAATGAAATTCCAGACAAATAATTTAAAAGACTGTTAAACTGATCCATTAATTCAGAGAAGATACAAATAAACAACTGAATGAATTAAGGAAGACAATGCAGGACCTTGAAAGATCAATTTAATAACAAGACAGAGATTCTGAAAAAGAACTAAACAGAAAGCCTCAGCAACAGACCAGATCAAGCAGAAGAAAGAATATCAGGACTTACAGATAAAGTGGACAAATTATCACATTTTGACAGTAACAAAGAAAAAAAAAAAAAGACACTGTGATCAGAACATACAAAATCTCTGAGAAAATCATTCAACTTAAAGCTTTAGAGGAGGGAGTAGAGCTAGAGGTGAATGGCATAGAAAACCTATGCAGTAGCCAGGCACATGCCTTGCCTGTAATCCCAGTTACTCAGGAGGTTGAGACAGGAGGGTCACAAGTTTGAGGCCAGCCTGAGCAACTTAGAGAGATCCTGTCTTAAAACAAATAGGGCTGGGATGCACATCAGTACTAGAGAACTTACCTAGCACGTGTGAGGCCTTGTAGTCAATCTTCAGTACTACTAAAAACAAACAAAGAAAATGAGAACAACAAAAATAATTCTATCCATGAAATAATAGCAGAAATTTTCATTGGGAATGATATGAACATCCAGGTTTTTGAGGCCTTTAGAACCTCAAATAGACACGACCAGAAAAGAACTTCAAACTGCCAAAATAACAGAACAAAGAATATTAAAAGCTGCAAGAGAGAAGCATCAAGTCACTATAATGGCAAACCTATCAGAATAACAGAAGACTTAGCCAAAGAAATTCTAAAGGTCAGGAGGACATGGAATGATATATTTTAAGCCCTGAAAGAAAATGACTGCCTAACTAGATTACTATATACAGAAAAGCTATTCTTCAGAATCAAAGAAGAAACAAACACTAAGACAAACAGGACTTGGTGGCACATATCTGTAATGTCAGCAACTTGGGAGGTTGAAGCAGGAGAATTGCAAGTTCAAGGCTAACCCTGAAATTTAGCAAGACCCTGTCCCAAAATAAAGCAAAAAAGGACTGAGTGTTAGGGGCAGTTATGGTTCGTCGTTAGCTCCCAGAAAACGCTCCGCAGACACAGGTCTCACACAAGGAACTTCTATTTTCTGCAGACGATTCATGTCCCATGGGGGAAAAGGAAAGAAGAAAGAGAGAACATGGCGCAAGGTTTCTCTCAGACATAGGAATTTCGCGGGCTGAGAGGAACCAATGGCGGAGGAGAATTCTTACAGACTGACTGATGGACCAATGACATATTAGAATGTAACGTGGGAGGCAGGAAGATTACGGCAGCGTAAGCCGGAAATTCCTGTAAAACGTGAGAGGCGGGAAGAACACAGACTGACAGGTGATGGGGAGGCCAGAAATTCCTGAAACGGGAGAGGTGGGAAGAACACAGATTGACATGTGGTGGGGGAAGCCAGATTCCTTACACTGGGGATGTAATTCAGTGGTAGAGTACCCCAGTAACCACCCCCCCACAACAAAATAACCTCTAAGATAAACACAAGCTAAAAGAATTCATGACCACTAAACCAGCATTACAGAAAATTCTCAAAAGAATCCTACATCCAGATGAGGAAGAAAGAAAACGAGCCCACAAAAACATGGAAAATAATAAATCTCACTAAAATAGTAGATAAGCAAATGAGAAGCAAGAGAGTCAAACATGATAATTTCAATAAGCCATCAAACTTCTAAGATGAATAAGGGAGGAGAAAAAACTTAGATTAGTCAAAACAACCAAAAGAACAATACTGATAAGAACTAAGATGTCTTTCAATAATAACCCTGAATGTAAATAGTCTGATTTCTCCAATTAAACAATTGCAGACTAGTTGATTAGCTTTAAAACAAGACCAACTCTTTATTTTCTGCAAGAAACTCAACCCACAAGCAAATATTTATACAGGATGAAAGTGAAATGATGGAGAATGATATTCTAATCAAATGGAATCCACAAGCAAACAGGAGTAGCTATGTTCATATTTGACAAATAGACTCCAAACCAAAATCAGAACTAAGAAAGTTGATAAAATGTTTACTCTATCAAGAAGATATAATAATTGCAAATATGTATGCACCAAATGTCAGAGCATCAGATTTTATAAAATAAACACTATTAGAGGGCTGGGGAGATAGCTCAGTTGGTAGAGTGCTTGCCTCGCAAGCACAAGGCCCTGGGTTCAATCCCCAGCACCGCAAAAAAAATAAAAAATAAAAAAAAAATAAACACTATTAGACACAAATGGAGTGATAAGGTCCAATAACGTAAGAGTGGAAAATTTCCATACCTCACTCTCAGTAATAGATAGATCATCCAGGCAAACAAACAACAACAACAACAAAATCAGAGTTAAATTATACTAGATCAAATGTACTTCACAGACATCTACAGAATATTCCACCCAACAGCTGTAGAATGCATATTCTTTTCATCAATACTCAGAACTTTCTCCAAAATAGATCGTATTTTAGGTCATAAAGCAAGTCTTAACAAAAAAAAAAAAAAAAAAAAAAAAAAAAAGAACCTTTTGCATTTTATCAGACCATAAGAGAATAAAACTAGACATCAACAGTAAGAGACTCTGTAGAAATTATATAAACTCATGGAGATTGAACAATAAACTTTTCAATGAGCAGTGGGTGATTGAAGAAATCAGGGGTTTAATTTAAAAAATCCTAGAATAAAATGAAAATGAGAACACGAGCTACCCTTGGGATACAGAGAAAGCACTTACAAGAAGGAAGTTTATAACTGTGAGTGGCTGCCTCAGAAAAACAGATATGAAGTAATAACAATGATTCTAATGATGCATCCCAAGGCCTTAGAAAAACAAGAACAAACCAAACCCAAAATCAATAGAAGGAAAGAAATAATAAAGATCAGATCAGAAATAAATGAAATAGAGGCCAAAAGAAAAATATAAAGAACTGAGGAGTGGCTGAGGTTGTGGCTCACTGGTAGAGCGCTTGCCTAGCAGTGTGAGGCACTGGGTTCGTATAAGTAAATACAATAAAGGTTCTTTGACAACTAAAAAAATTTTTTTTAAAAAAAGAACCAATGAAACAAAGAGTTGGTTCTTTGAAAAGATAACCAAAATAGAAAAATCCTTACTCAAACTAACCAAAATAAAAATAAGATCCAAATACATAAAATTAAAGATGAAAAAGGAGTTATTACAACAAATACCACTGAAATACAGAGGATCATCAGGGAATATTTTGAAGAATTACATACCAACAAATTGGAAAATCTAGAAGAAATGGACAAATTTCTAGAAGAAATGAACAAATTTCTATGTCCTACCAAAATGGAATCAAGAAGATGTAAAAGTCTAAATAGATCAATAACTAACAATGAGATTGAAGCAGTAATAAGGTCTCTCAATAAAGAAACTTCAGGAGCAGATGGATTCACTGCTGAATTTTGCCACTTTCAAAGAAGAAATGGTACCAAATGTACCTCAAACTAGTTCACAAAATAGAAAAGGAACTCAAACTCATTCTATGAAGCCAGTGTTACCCTGCTAACAAAACCTGATAAAAAAATTAAAAAGAATAAGAAAATTAAAATGATAGGCCCGTATCTTGGATGAATACAGATGCAAAAATCCTCAATAAAGTATTTACAAATTGAATTCAAAATCACATTTTCTGAGGCACAACTTTACCTCCAATGCTATGAACCTGCACATGCTAGCCAAAGGCTCTACCACTGAGTTACACCTCCATCCTTGATGCATAGATTTTGAAAAATTTTTAAGAAGTCAATCTGTTCATTTTTTCTTTCATTACCTGTCTCTTTGGTGTAATATCCAAGAAATCACTTCAAAATCTGACATCATGAAGTTTTGGCTGTGTGTTTTCTTCTTAGAGTTTTAGTTTTATTGCGTCAGGACTTACATTTAGGTTTTTCATCCATTTTAATTTTTGTAGATGATATGATTTAGTGATCCAAATTCATTCCTTTGCATGTGGATATTCAGTTGTCCAACACTGTTTGTTGAAAAGACTTTTCTTTCCCCTGTTGAATGGTTTGCAAACTTTTTTTTTTTTTCCTGTGCTGACAATTGAACTCAGGGGCGCTCTACCACTGAACTACACCCCCAGCCCCTGTTTACTTTTTATTTTGAGACAGGATTTTGATAAGTTGACCAGTTTGGTCTTGAATTTGAGATCCTCCTGCTTCAGCCTCCGGAGTCATTGGGATTACAGGCATGCACCACCATGTCTGGAAGTGGCTGGCAGTCTTTTTGAAAACAGATTTTTCCCGCCCTGAGCTCTGAATTTCTTCCATTGATCTACATGTGTATCCTCATGCCAGTATCACAGTTCTTACTATTGTAGATTTGTAATTAGAAAGCATGAGTCCTCAGACTTTGTTCGATTTAAGACTTTTGGATTTATATATAAATTCGTTTTTTGCATTTATATATAAATTTTAGGATCTGTTTCTTCATTTCTGGGGTGGGAAAGTAAGTTGAAATTTAATAGGAATTGCATTGAATCTGTAGGTCAGTCTGGGGAGAAGTGCCATCTTTATACTGTTTTCTTTCTTTTTTTTCCATTTACAGGTGAGAATCTTTTTTTTTTTTTAGCAGACTGCATTTGGATTCACTGTACACAAATGGGGGACACCTTCTCATTTCTATGGTTATGCATGATGTAGATTCATACCATTTGTGTAATCATACATGTACATAGGGTAATGATGTCTGTCTCATTCCATGATTTTCCATTCCCCATCCCTCTCATTTCCCTCTACATAATCTAAAGTTCCTCCATTCTTCTGTCACCCCCCCGACCCTGTACTATGTTTTCTAATTCATGATCATGGAATGCCTTTTTCTTTTTTTATTTTAATTTATTTTTATTGTAAACAAATGGGATAAATGTTGTTTCTGTTTGTACATGGAGTAACAGCATACCATTTGCATATTCATACATTTACATAGAGTAATGATGTTTGATTCATTCCGTTATTTTTTTCCTTCCCCCCACCCCTCCCACCTCTCTTTTCCCTCTATACAGTCCCTCCTTCCTTCCTCCATTCTTGCCCCCCTCCCACTCCCCATTGTGTGTTATCATCTGCTTATCAGTGAGATCATTCCTCTTTTGGATTTTTGAGATTGGCTTATCTCACTTAGCATGATATTCTCCAATTTCATCCATTTGCCTGCAAATGCCATAATTTTATTATACTTTATAGCTGAGTAATATTCCGTTGTATATATACACCACAGTTTCTTTATCCATTCATCAATCGAAGGGCGTCTAGGTTGGTTCCACAGTCTGGCTATTGTGAATTGAGCAGCTATGAACATTGATGTGGCTGTATCTCTGTAGTATGCTGATTTTAAGTCCTTTGGGTATAGGCCAAGGAGTGGGATAGCTGGGTCAAATGGTGGTTCCATTCCAAGTTTTCTAAGGAATCTCCACACTGCTTTCCAGAGTGGCTGCACTAATTTGCAGTCCCACCAGCAATGTATGAGTATACCTTTTTCCCCACATCCTCTTCAACGCCTATTGTTGCTTGTGTTCTTGATAATCGTCATTCTAATTGGGGCGAGATGGAATCTTAGGGTAGTTTTGATTTGCATTTCTCTTATTACTAAAGATGTGGAACATTTTTTCATATGTTTGTTGATTGCTTGTAGATCTTCTTCTGTGAAGCGTCTGTTCATATCCTTAGCCCATTTGTTGATTGGGTTATTTGTATTCTTGGTGTAGAGTTTTTTGAGATCTCTACATATTCTGGAAATTAGTGCTCTATCTGAAGTATGAGTGGCAAAGATGTTCTCCCACTCTGCAGGCTCTCTCTTCGCATTGCTGATAGTATCCTTTGCTGAGAGAAAGCTATTTAGTTTGAATCTGTCCCAGTTATTAATTCTTGCTTTTATTTCTTGTGCTATGGGAGTCCTGTTAAGGAAGTCTGATCCTAAGCCAACAAGGTGAAGATTTGGACCTACTTTTTCTTCTATAAGATGCAGGGTCTCTGGTCTGATTTCAAGGTCCTTGATCCATTGTGAGTTGAGTTTTGTGCAGGGTGAGAGATAGGGGTTTAGTTTTATTCTGTTGCATATGGATTTCCAGTTTTCCCAGCACCATTTGTTGAAGAGGCTATCTTTTCTCGATTGCATATTTTTGGCACCTTTGTCTACTATGAGAAAATTGTATTTATTTGGGTTTGTGTCCGTATCCTCTATTCAGTATCATTGATCTACCTGTCTATTTTGGTGCCAATACCATGCCGTTTTTGTTACTATTGCTTTGTAGTATAGTTGAAGTTCTGGTATTGCAATACCCCCTGTTTCATTCTTCCTGCTTTAGCTATTCTGGTTTTCTTATTCTTCCAGAGGAATTTCATGATTGCTTGCTCTATTTCTGTGAGGTACGTCATTGGGATTTTAATTGGAATTGCATTGAATCTGTATAGCACTTTTGGTAGTATGGCCATTTTGACAATATTAATTCTGCCTATCCAAGAATATGGGAGATCTTTCCATCTTCTAAGGTCTTCCTCAATTTCTTTCTTCAATGTTTTGTAGTTTTCATTGTAGAGATCTTTTACCTCTTTGGTTACATTGATTCCCAAGTTTTTTGTTTTTTTTTTTTTTTTTTTTTTTTAAGCTATTGCAAATGGGGTTGTTTTCCTCATTTCCCTTTCAGGTGTTTAGTCGCTTGTGTATAAAAATGCTGTAGATTTATGTGTGTTGATTTTATAGCCTGCTATTTTGCTGAATTCATTGATGAGGTCTAGAAGTTTTCTGGAGGAGGTTTTTGGATCCTCTAAATAGAGAATCATGTCATCCACAAATAGTGACAGCTTAAGTTCCTCTTTTCCTATTAGTATCCCTTTAATTTCTTTAGTCTGCCTAATTGCTCTGGCTAGAATTTCGAGGACAATGTTGAATAGAAGTGGTGAAAGAGGACATCCCTGTCTTCTTCCCATTTTTAAAGGAAATGCTTTCAGTTTTTCTCCATTAAGAATGATGTTGGCCATGGGCTTAGCATAAATAGCCTTTACAATGTTCAGGTATGTTCCTACTATCCCTATGTTTTCTAGTGTTTTGAGCATGAAGGGGTGTTGTATTTTGTTGAATGTTTCTTCTGCATCAATTGAAATAACCATATGATTCTTATCCTTAAGTCTGTTGACATGATGGATTACGTTTATTGATTTACCGATGTTAAACCATCCTTACATTCCAGGGATGAACCCCACTTGATCATGGTGCACAATTTACTTAATATGTCTTTGGATATGGTTTGCCAGTATTTTGTTAAGGATCTTTGCATCTATATTCATCAAGGATATTGGTCTAAAATTTTCTTTCCTTGATGTGTCTTTTCCTGGTTTGACTATGAGGGTAATATTAGCTTCATAGAATGAGTTTGGTAGGGTACCCTCCTTTTCTATTTCCGGGAATACTTTGAGAAGTATTGGAATGAGATCTGCTTTGAAGGTCTTGTAGAACTCAGCTGAGAATCTGTCTGGTCCTGGGCTTTTCTTGGATGGTAGATTTTTAATGGCTTCTTCTATTTCATTGCTCGATATTGATCTGTTTAAATCGTGTATGTCCTCCTGGTTCAGTTTGGGAGGAGCATATGTCTCTAGAAATTTGTCAGTGTCTTCAGTAGTTTCTATTTGGTTGGAATACAGATTTTCAAAGTAGCTTCTCATTATGTTCTGTATCTCAATGGTGTCTGTCGTGATATTTCCTTTTGCTTCATGTATTTTAGTAATTTGAGTCTTCTCTCTCCTTCTCTTTGTTAGTGTGGCTAAAGGTTTGTCTATTTTTTTACTTTCTCAAACTCCAACTTTTTGTTTTGTGAATATTTTGAATAGTTTCTTTTGTTTCAATTTCATTGATTTCAGCTCTGATTTTAATTATTTCCTGTCTTCTACTACTTTTGCTGTTATTCTGTTCTTCTTTTTCTAGGGCTTTGAGCTGTAAAGTGAGGTCATTTAATTGTTGACTTTTCATTCTTTTCTGCAATGTGCGCCATGCAATGAATTTTCCTCTTAGTACCGCTTTCATAGTATCCCAGAGATTTTGATATGTTGTATGGTCATTCTCATTGACCTCTAAGAATTTTTTTATCTCCTCCCTGATGTTTTTTGTTATCCATGTTTCATTCAATAGCATATTATTTAGCCTCCAGATGTTGGAGTAATTTCTCTTTTTTATTTTGTCATTGATTTCTATTCTCAGTCCATTATGATCTGATAGAACACAAGGCAGTATCTCTATTTCTTTGCATTTCCTAAGGGCTGCTTTGTGGCATAACACATGGTCTATTTTCGAGAAGTTTCCATGTGCTGCTGAGAAGAAAGTGAATCCACTCATTGATGGATGGAATATTCTATATATATATATGTCTATTAAGTCTAGGTTATTGATTGTGCTATTGAGTTCTATGGTTTCTTTGGTTGGATTATGTTTGGAAGATCTATCTAGTTGTGACAGTGATGTGTTAAATTCACCCAGAATTATTGTGTTGTGGTCTATATGATTCCTGAAATTGAGAAGGATTTGTTTGATGTACAGGGATGCACCATTGTTTGGGGCATAAATATTTACTATTGTTATGTCTTCCCGATTTATGGTTCCCTTAAGCAGTATGAAATGTCCTTCTTTATCCCTTCTGACTAACTTTGGCTTGAAGTCCACTTTCTCTGATGTAAGGATGGAAACCCCCGCTTTTTTACTGAGTCCATGTGCGTGGTAGGTTTTTTCCCATCCTTTCACCTTTAGCCTGTGGATGTCTTTTTCTATGAGATGAGTCTCTTGCAGGCAGCATATTGTTGTGTCTTTCTTTTTAATCCATTCTGCCAATCTACGTCTTTTGATTGATGAGTTTAGGCCATTAACATTCAGGGTTATTATTGAGATATGATTTGTATTCCCAGTCATTTGGCTTAGTTTTGGTTTTTAAGTTGGCTTGGTTTCTCCTTTGAGTGGTTTTTCTCTAAGGTAGTTCCTCCCTTTTCTGACCTCCATTGTTGTTTTTCATTTCCTCCTCATGGAATATTTTGTTGAGAACATTCTATAGTGCAGGCTTTCTATTTGTAAATTCTTTTAACTTTTGTTTATCATGGAAGCATTTTATTTCATCTTCAAATCTGAAGGTTAGTTTGCTGGGCATAGGATTCTTGGTTGGCAATCATGTTCTTTCAGAGCTTGAAATATGTTGGTCCAGGCCCTTCTAGCTTTTAGAGTCTGGGTTGAGAAGTCGGCTGCTATCCGTATTGGTCTCCCCCTATATGTAATCTGATGCTTTTCTCTTGCGGCCTTCAAAATCCGATCTTTATTTTGAATGTTAGGCATTTTCATTATAATGTGCTTTGGTGTGGATCTGTTGTGATTCTGTGCATTTGGTGTTCTGTAAGCCTCTTGTATTTGATTTTCCATTTCATTCTTCAGGTTTGGGAAATTTTCTGCTATTATTTCATTGAATAGGTTGTATATTCCTTTGGTTTGTATCTCTGTGCCTTCCTCAATCCCAATAATTCTTAAATTTGGTCTTTTCATGATGTCCCATAGTTCTTGGAGATTCTGTTATGATTTCTCACCATCTTCTCTGTTTGGGCAACTTTATTTTCAAGATTAAATATTTTGTCTTCATTGTCTGAGGTTCTATCTTCCAAGTGGTCTAGTCTGTTGGTGATGTTTTCCATTGAGTTTTTTATTTGGTTTATTGTCTCCTTCATTTCAAGGATTTCCATTTGGTTTTTTTCAAGAATCTCTATCTCTTTGTTGAAATGATCTTTTGCTTCCTGCAGGTGGTCTTTTGGCTTATTGGTATTATCATTCATTGCCTGCATTTGCTCTCTTATCTCATCCTTTGCTTCGCGAATCATCTTAATCATGTATAATCTGAAGTCCTTTTCTGACATTTCTTCTAACATACTGTCATTGGATTCTATTACTATGGAATCTAGATTTGTTTGGATCATTTTCTTCCCTTGTTTTTTCATGTTGTTCATGTATCTTCCCCTCTAGCAGTGCAGATCTGGGGTATTGCAGATTTCCCCCTATAGGCTTATAGTGGCCCTATAGGTTTCCTAAACCTTTTCTTTAAGGGGGAGATCAATATTAGCAGTGCTCAAATCAGACACTATGCAATCCTAGACCAAATAGCCCCTATGTGGACAATAACAAAATTGTCACAATAAACAAAATGAGTTCAAATATTATCTTCGGTAAAACAAACAGGTTTGCAATAAGGTCTGCAGTTTCTAATGGAGGACAAAAAGGATGCAGAGGGATGTAGAATGTGGCTGTTAATGGGATAAGGAAAGAATATACAGAAGTTCTAGAAAATAGAAAGGGTGAGAGTGTAATCAAAAGAAATGGGATGTTAGCATGCAAAAAAGGGAGAAAGAGACTCTGAGGGAACAGTTAATCAAAAGGAAAAGAGAGCAAGAAAAGTAAAGAAATAAAAACTTAAATTTTTTAAAAAGGAAAAAAGAAAATCTACTGTGTAACAGTCATATACTAATGAAACCTCCCAGTGTTCAGTAGCCTGATACATGAGAGGTACCTGACAATGAGCCTCCAGGAGGCGTCTCAGGATGGGATTTGTCCCACCCAAAGATCAGAGCTCTGGCTTCCAGGATTATCCAAGATGGCCACTCTGGCTTTGAAATGTGTTGGCAAATGGGGAGCTGCAGCTCAGGGGTGAACGTGGTCAGCTGGAGGTCCTGGAGACGAGATGCTGTTGGTCAGGCAGGGGTCCTGGAGGTCGGGTATGTTTGGTGTGGTTGTGGGATCCTGGAGGCCAGGTGCAATCAGTTGGTCTGGGGTCCCGGTGATAGGGCATAGTCAGTTGGTCTGGGGATCCTGGCGACAGGGAGCAGTCAGTCGATGTGAAGGCCCCAGAGGCTGGGAGTGATCGGGTTGGGCGAGGGATTCTGGAGATGGGGCTCAGTCAGTCTGGCCGGGGTCCTACGGGGCCTGACTGTTGTCTCAAAATGGCGGCAGCCACGTGTAATCAAACCTGCAGGTACTGTAACAGTGAACTTCCAGGTGACAGCAGGCAGCTGGTGCTCCACTGGTGGTCTGCGATCAGTTTGCTGACTGTTGTCCGACGATCGGGAGGTGAACCTCGTGTGTTGGGTGATGGATAGGTGTAAGGCAGGTGATGGACAGGCGAGAAGCAGGCAAATGGTGGATGATAGATGCCTGACAGTGAGCAATCTGCACTCAAAAAAGGCGTCGATATGCTGGCAGACTGCAGGTCATCACAGCAGACAAATGGGGTAAACACCAGGGGATAGATAAGCAGCAAAAACTGCCTCACCGAGAAACACATATCCTCTGCTTGAAACTGGAGTTACTGAGCGACAAGGAACGCAGCCTCCCTCTAGTCCGCCGTCTTGGATCTCCTCTGTCTTTTTTTTAATTTAAGTCTTCTTTATTTTCTTTCAAAAGTGTTTTGTAGTTTTCTGTGTACAACTCTCACATGTCCTTGGTTAAATTTATTCCTAAGTTATTTATTCTTTTTGTTGCTATTGTAAATGTGATTGTTTTCTTAATTTCCTTTTCTTGTTATTTATAGTGTATAGAAATACAAGTGAGTTTTGTATTTGATCTTGTATCCTACTACTTTGCTGAACTCATTTATTATTAGTTCGAATTGTGTATGTGCGTATTCTTTTAAAAAAATAACTTCTATTTTATTTTTATGTGTGCTAAGGATCGAACCCAGTGCCTCACTTGTGCCAGGCAAAGGCTCTATCACTGAGCTATAACCCCAGCCCCATGTGTGTATTCTTTAGGATTTTCTTTTATGTGTATATGTGTTTGTGGGTATGTGTTAGTAACTGGAGATCAAATCAAACCCAGGGCCTTGTACATGGTAGGTAAACACTCTACCACTGAGCTACATCTCCACCCCTCTTTTATTTTGAGACATGGTCTCACTAAATTGACCAGGCTGGCCTCCAATTTATGATCCTCCTGTCTCAGCCTCCCACGTAGCCTCCTAAGGTGTTTTGGAGTTCACTGCCATAACTGGCTTAGGGTTTTCTATATGCAAGATCTTGTCATCTGCAAATAGATAGTTTTCCTTTTTTCTTTCTCAAGTGAATACTTTTAATTTCTTTTTCTTATCTAATTTCTGTGGCTGTAACTTTTTATAAATACAATGTTAGATTTTTCATAAATATCCTTTTTATCAGGTTTAGCAAGTTTCATTTTATCTTTGTTATATGTGTGTGTGTTTATTTTTTAATCATGGAAAGGTATTAAAACTTGTCAAATGCTTTTTCTGTATCAAATGATCATGTTGATTTTTTCCTTCACTAATAATGTGGTATACTACATAACTGAAATTATTCCAGGTTTTAGTAATTAATAATTAGTAGCATGATTGACCAGGTCCAAGACAGGAATATAGTATATTCAGGAAACTGGGGGGTGGAGAGGGGATCACTTTATAAACTCTGTGATAAGAAGGTACATTATAAGGGAATGGGGTTGTAGCTCAGTGGTGGATTGCTTGCTCAGCTTGCATGAAGCACTGGGTTAGATCCTTATCACCACATAAAAATAGAATAAAGGTATTGTGTCCATCTAAAACTAAAAAAAATTAAATGCACATTATAAATCTTTTCTACACATAATAGTTAGCAGAATGGTATTCCAGAGTTCAGTGTAAACCACTATTAACCCTCAACCTTTTTTCTTTTTTTGTGGTGCTGGGGATTTGAACCGAGGGCCTTATGCTTATAAGAGGAGTGCTCTACCAACTGAGCTGTACCCCTAACCCGTCAACCCTTGATCTTTTGTGTGATAAGTATCTACTTTCTATTTTCAAGCTTTTCCACCCCAGCCTGACTCATGAGGTCTGTAGTATTTTTCTCCAATCACTGACGTGACTACTAACATCATCATTTCTTGCAGTGATCTGATGAGGTCTCAAATGTATCTTCCATTCGTTGCAGCAGCATGTGCCCACCAAGGTGAGATCCTGCATGATGTTGGAATCAGTCTTGGCCATCTCTCTAGTTCCCAGTTTGGTGATGTCTCATACTATCATCTGTATACCATTTATGGGGGGATTTAACCCAAGGACACTTTACCACTGAGTTTAATCCCCAGTCCTTTTTTTATTGTCAGGATCTCATTAAACTGCTGAGGGCTTCACTAAGTTGCTGAGGTTGACTTTTAATTTGGGACCCTCCTGTCTCAGCCTCCCGAGTTGCTGGAATTACAGGTATTTGCCCCCACACCTGGCTATACACATTTTTATATGTTAATCATGCTTGCGTTCCTGGGATAAATCCCACTGGCAATGATATATAATCTTTTTAATATGCTGCTGAATTTGGGTTGTTTGTTGTTTTGTTTTGTTTTGTTTTGTTTTAAAGGATTTTTGCATCTATATTCATAAAGGGTATTAGTCTTAGTTTTTCCCTGTGATATCTTTGTCTGGCTTTGGTATCAGGATAATACTGGTCTTGTAAAATGAGTTGGGAATTGTTTGTTCCTTTTCTACTTCTTGGTAGAGTTTTAGAAGGAGTGGTGTCTATTTAAAGGTTTGGTAGAATTTGCCAGTAAACCCACAGTTATCTTTAGAAGAGCCTACTAAATTGTCCTTCTTGTTGATTTTTCCCCTTTTCAATTTTTAGCTATTTTAGACTACATTCTTTTTGGTTGTTGGCTTCTAAGTGATTTAAATGCAATTCTAATATCAGTTCTTTTTTAAAAAAATACATTTTTAGTTGTATATGGACACAATACCTTAATTTATTTATTTTTATGTGGTGCTGAGAATTGAACACAGTGTCTCTCTCACATGTGCTAAGCAAGTGCTCTACCACTGAGCCACAACCCCAAGTATTAATTCTGTTCACATCAGATCTTAGTGTACATGAGGAACTCAGTGTCGGTTGTTAGTGGCAGGCACAAATTAGGGAAATGAAATCTCACTTGATAAGTAATGCTGGAACCATTGATTGTAACTCTGGAGAAAACACATGGATTACATTGCTATCTCATCTTATCCTAGGTTAATGTCAGATAGATTAAAGAATTGAAAGGAAAAGGAAACAATCTGCCTGATACTTATCAGCTTGAAGGAGAGGGAAACACAAGTGATTTATATGATGCTAATAAAATGATTACTAGATTTGATTATCTCAAACGAAGATTTTAATTAAAAATTTCACACAAAATTAAAAGGCAAACAAAAAAAAAAAAAACAAAAAAACTGAGAACATGTTTGCAATAAACACACCAAAAATATCAGTGTCTATGAATGTATAGTTGATTGTTCTTTATGTCATCCTATCCTTCCCGCCCCCTTCTCTTTATTTTACTCTAGTTTCTGCCATGAGAGACTGCTACACCTTGGAGTTTCTGAGTCAGCTTCTTTCATCTCGCATGATAGTCTCCATTACCATTTACCGACACATGCCATCATTTCTTTTTTTTTTTTTTTTTTTAAGTGATCCTGCAAATAAGAAAGAGAAATCCAACACTTACATCCAAACTACAGTAAGCTACCAACGCACGCCCGTTAGGTTGGCTGTGATATAAACCAGAAAACTAGTGGAGGCAAGTCCGTTGCGTGGGCTTGAAACGGACGTGCGCCCGCGAGGCTTCGGCGGTTGTGCGGCTCCTCGCCTCGGTTCTGCCCCGGGCGCGCCGGCAGTACGGCCGGTTTGCAGATCGACTACTCGGACACAAGCACCACGAGTACCGGTATGCCATGTTACCCAGGGAAGTTTCCGATCAAGTACCCAAAACTCATCTCGTGTCTGAAGAGGGGCGGAGGAGACTCGGTGTCCAAGGGTCTAGGCTGGTTCCTTACATGATCCATGAGACAGACCTGCACATTCTTTAGACGATCTCTTCCAAAACTGCAACAAAAAAGAAGTGGGATCATCAATGAAATCTTTCACAAATTTAATGTAGGTGTGTATATAAGATAGTATTCAGTGAACACTCAAAAAATGTACAAATCCTTCATCCAGATCTGTGCAAGAGCTGCCTTCTTTTCAGCAACAGAGCTCAGTAAAATGCAACTGAAAGTAGGTTATTGTAAGTTGTTTAAGATAATTTCTTCTAATCAGTTATTCGCTTGACATAAATACCCGTTTGATATTACCTGTTATTTTTGTTAAATGTTTTTTTATGTAAAAATAAATAATAATAATAAAAATCAACCAACCCTAGGAAACAAAAAGTGTTATGGGGATGTGGAGAAATTGGATCCCTCTTGCCTAGTTGATCGGAATTTTAAAATGGTTCAGCTACTGTGGAAAACACTATGGCATTTCCTCAAAGAATCAGGTAATTACCGTATGATCCAGCAATTCCAGTCCTGTAGATCTATCCAAAAGCATTTAAAGCAAGGACTTGAACAGATATTTGTACATCAACATTGACCGAAGCATTATTTATATTAGCCAAAAGGTGGAAGCAACTGAAATGTTTATTGACAGATGAATGGATAAACAAAATGTGACATAGAAATGGACTGTTATTCAGCTTTTAAAAGAAATGACATGTATCCCATTTGTTTACAATAAAAATAAATTAAAAAAAAAAAAGAAATGAATTCTTGGGGCTGTGGAGATAGCTCAGTTGGTAGAGTGCTCACCTCGCAAGCACAAGGCCCTGGGTTCAATCCCCAGCACCAAAAAAAAAAAAAAAAAAAAAAAAAGAAATGAATTCTAACATATGCTCCAATATGAATAAATCTTGAAAATATTATCATGCTAAGTGAAAGAAACCAGACCCAAAAGTATAGATTGTATGATATCCATTTATCTGAGACAGCTAGAATAGTCACCTTTGTGGAGACAGGAAGTAGAGCAGTGGGGGTAGAAGGGAAGGAGGAGTTGATGAAGGACACAGAGTTTCTATCTGGGGTGATGAAAAGGTTCTGGAGATGGATGGTGGTGATGGTTGCCTAACAATGTGAAGGTACTTCATGCTGCAGAACCAGACGCTTATAAATGGTTGAAGTGGTAAATTCCATGTTAGGTATATTTACCACGATAAAAAAAAAAGAAAACCCCAACTTGAGCAGGCAAAAAATATAAACAGGCAACTCACAAAACAAAATAACAAAGTGACTTGTGGGTATATAAAATATTAAATTTCATAAGTAACAAATTAAATCAAAAGATCAAGTTACCATTAGTCACCTATAAAATTGGAAAAAATATTTTGCACTAATATTCAATTGCAGTATTAGTATTATAAGTATTCTCATAACAGGGTTGAAAACTTGTACAAGCTTTCTGGAAAGCATCTTACAAATTATGCAAATGGTGTTTTAATTTATTTTATTTTTGTTAGAGCTTTATAGTTATACATAGTAGTTGGGTATATCCTGACAAACTCATACATTCATGGAAATTGATTTCAATTTATGATTCCCCTGTTTCATCCCCCTTTTCCCTCCTCCTCCCTCTCCCTCTCCCCTTCTTCTTCTTCTACTCTACTAGACTTTCTTTTGCTTATTAATTTATATTTGATTGGTTCTTTATGTTATTTCATCCTTCCCTCCCCTTTTGTCTTATATTACTCTAGCTTCCACACTTGAGAGAAAACATTCGACTTTTGAATTTCGGAGTTTGGCTTATTTCATTTAGCATGATATCCTCTATTATCATCCGTTTACCAAAAAATGCCATGATTTCATTCCTTTTTATGACTGAGTAGATACTGCTCGCTTTCTCTCTCATATATATATATATCTCACAATTTCATATCTCATATATAAATTCATATTTCATATCTCATATATATCTCACAATTTCACATATATATATATCACAATTTCTGTTCATCTACTGATGGACATCTGAGGTTTAGCTATTGTGAACTGTGTTGCTATAAACATTGAGGTGACTGTACCGCTATATTATGCTGATTTTAGATATTTGGGGGAAATACCAAGGAGTGGGATAGCTAAGTCATATGGTAGTTCCATCCCCAGTTTTTTGAGGAATCTCTATACTGTTTTCCAGAGTAGTTTTACCAGTCTGCAGTACCATCAACAACCTTGCCAGCATTTATCATTGTTTTTATTCTTGATCATTGCCATTCTGACTGGAGTCAGATGAAATAGTGCACTTTTGATTTGCATTTCCCTGATTGCTAGAGATTCTGTTCATTTTTTTCACATATTTATTGGCCATTTGTGTTTATTTGCAAAAGATGTTTTAATATTTAAATTCATGAATCCAAAATCCAATCACTAGGATTCTATTCTAAGGAAATAATTGTAGATATAGGCAAAAATAAATTTTTAAGAATCCTTGTTATGGTATATAGCAGTAAAAAAAGATGGATCCAACCTAAATGTCTGTTGCTAGAGCTTGGCTTGTGTGCTGGCATATTCGTTCATTCTCCCACTGAACAAATGTTTACTAAGTACATATTCTTTTTTTTTTTTATTCTCAGTAAGTACACATTAGTTTCATTTGGGAACAGAAAAATGAGGGCATTTCAGAGTAATCTTAGTAAAGTAATATATGGTATTAAAAATTTTTCATTATCTTTTTTTGACAGTGATGCTTTTTTAAAAAAAATTATACATGTATATAGGATAATAATGTCTGTCTCATTCTACCGACCTTCCCATCCCCACTGTGCCAGCCCTCCCTTCACTCCCCTCTGTACAATCCAAAATTCCTTCATTCTTCCCTACCCATCCCCCACTACAGATCAGCATTGGCTTATCAGAGAAAACATTCGGCCTTTGATTTTTTGGAATTGGCTTATTTCACTTAGCCTGATAGTCTCCAGTTCCACCCAATTACCTGCAAATGCCATAATTTCATTCTCCTTTAAGACTGAGTAATATTCCATTGTATACATGTACCACATTTTCTTTATCCATTCATCTGTTGAAGGGAACCTAGGTTGGTTCCATAGTTTAGCTAATGTCAATTGAGCTACTATAAACATTGATGTGGCTGTATCACTGTAGTGTGCTGATTTTAAGTCCTTTGGGTATAAACTGAGGAGTGGGATAGCTGGGTCAAATGGTGATTCCATTCCAAGTTTTCTTAGGAATCTCCATACTGCTTTCCAAAGTGGTTGCACCAATCTGTAGTCCCACCAGCAACGTATGTGTCTACCTTTTCCCCCACATCTTCGTCAACACTTATTATTGCTTGTATTCTTGATAATTGCCATTCCGATTGGAGTGACATGAAATCTTAGAGCAATTTTGTTTTGCATTTCTCTAATTGCAAGAAATGATGAATACTTTTTTCATATGTTTGTTGATTGATTATATTTCTTTTGTGAAGTGTCTGTTCAGTTCCTTAGCCCATTTGTTGATTGGGTTATTTGTTTTTTGGTGTTAAGTTTTTTGAGTTCTTTATATATCTTGGAGATAAGTGCTCTGAGATGCATGTAGTAAAGATTTTTTTCCCATTATATAGCCTCTCTCTTCAAATTATTGATTGTTTCCTTTGCTGAGAAAAAGCTTTTTAATTTGAATCCATCCCACTTATTGATTCTTAATTTACTTCTTTTGCTTTAGGAGTCTTGTTAAGGGTCAAGTTCTAAGCCAACATGATAAAGATTTGTGCCTACCTTTTCTTCTATTAGGCACAGGGTCTCTGTTCTAGTGTCTAAGTCTTTCATCCACTTTGAGTTAATTTTTGTGCAGGGTGAAAAATAGAGGTTTAATTTCATTTTGTTACATATGGGTTTCCAGTTTTCCCAGAACCATTTGTTAACAGGCTATCTTTTCTCCAATGTATATTTTTGGCACCTTTGTCTAATATGAGATAACCATATTTATGTGGGTTTGTCTCAGTGTCTTCTATTTTGTACCTTTGGTCTACATGTCTATCATGGTGCCAATACCATGCCATTTTTGTTACTGTTGCTCTGTAGTATAGTTTGAAGTCTGGTAGTGTGATGCCTCCTGCTCCACTCTACTTGTTAAGGATTGCTTTGACTCTTCTGTGTCTCTTATTTTTCCAAATGAATTTCATAATTGCCTTTTCAATTTATATGAGAAATGTCATTGAGATTTTAATAGGAATTGCATAGAATCTATATAACACTTTTGGAAGTATGCCCATTGTGACAATATTAATTCTGCCTATCCAAGAGCATGGGAAATTTTTCCATTTTCTAAGGTCTTCATCAATTTCTTTCTTTAATGTTCTGTAGTTTTCATTGTAGAGGTCTTCACCTCTTTTGTTAGATTGATTCCCAAGTATCTTATTTTTGTTGAGGCTATTGTGAATGGGGCAGTTTTCCTAATTTCTTGTGCAGTGGATTTGTTGCTATGTATAGAAATGTATTTGATTTATGGGTATTGATTTTATATCCTGCTACTTTGCTGAATTCATTGAGTTCTAAAAGTTTTCTGGTGGAATTTTTTGGATCTTCTAAATATATAATCATGTTTTCGTCAAATAGTGATAGTTTGAGTTCTTTTCCTATTTGTATTCCTTTAATTTCTTTCATCTGTCTGATTGCTATGGCTAGAGTTTCAAAGATGATGTTGAATAGGAGAGGTGAAAGAGGACATCCCTGTCTTGTTCCAGTTCTTAAAGGGAATGCTTTCATTTTTTCTCTCTTTAGAATAATGTTGGCCATGGGCTTAGCATAGATAGCTTTTACAATATTGAGGTATGTTCCTACCATCCCTAGTTTTTCTAGTGTTTTGAACATGAAGTGGTGCTGTATTTTGTCAAATGCTTTCTCTGCATCTATTGAGATAATCATGATTCTCGTCTTTAAGTCTATTGATGTGATGAATTACTAAGTACATATTCTGTGCCAGGCACTGTTCTAGATTCAGGGAAGTTAGAATAACACAACACACCAAGTACCTGCATGTGTGCATGTGTAAGCACATTCTTATGTATGTATCTACCATATGGTGTTGGAAATACTGGGGGTCCCTTAGGAGCTGAAATAAACACTTGGAGACTAATCAGTTCTGCCAACAAAGCAAGATTTTGACTTCTACTTGGAGAAGGACACACAATAATCAAAATTGAAAGCAGATGTGCCCAGCAGGCAGTCAGCTCAGTTTTTATCCTTGACTCAAGGGTGCTTGGCTGCAGCCCATTGGTCCAAACTGACCACACAATCTTTGGTGTAAACAGCTACTGAGGAAAGGGACGCTTTGCCAGGGCTCTTTGGTTGGGTCTGACTGCACTGTCTCCTGTTGGGTTGTTTAAAGAAATACAACTTCAGTTGTCCCCACCTCCCTTTGTTGTCTTGTGGTGGGAAAATTCTGTTGGGCTGAATGCCTTTTGGTCTAGGGATACTGGGTTTGTTGTCTCCATTCTGCAAAGAATTGAAGAACAGGACACAGAGAAGCAAGCAAGAAGTAGGTTTAATGAAAAGAGATAGAGATACAGAGATAGACTACTCTGAGAGAAGGGGCCCCAGAACTGGGATTCTGGTGGAGGGAATTTTGGCCTGTTCTTTTTATGGTCTCTGAAATTTCCCCCTTTCCTTATCCCCTCCCCTGTCTACGCACTCATCATTATTATTGATTGGTGCCTCCTGTGTCCACACGTCTGTTTTGTTTTTCTATTGGATCCTTCACTTAGGCGCATAAGCATGGAAGTGTCTGTCTGATTGGGTCCCCCACCTGTGTCCACCAGCGCTCTCATCAAGCAGGAAATTGACCTTACCGGAAGACATTCTCCATGGTCCTTTGTTTGGCCATGCCCCTCACTCGCCATCTTGTCCTGGCTGCCTAAGCCCTTCTATGTCTACCTCACCTACTTCTGTTTGTTCTCATGTGGTGGGAAAGTTTTCTCCAGTTGAATGCCTTTTGGTATGCACACTTAAAAGGAAGTGAAGGATGGGGAAGTACAGATTTTTAAAAGATAGGCAGTCATTGTAAAAAAATGGCAGTCAAATTGGAGAATATCATGCTAAGAGAGATAAGCCAATCTCAAAAACCAAAGGACGAATGATCTCGCTGATAAGCGGATGATGACACATAATGGGGGGTGGGAGGGGGGCCAGAATGGAGGAAGGAGGGACTGTATAGAGGGAAAAGAGTGGTGGGAGGGATGGGGGGGAAGGAAAAAATAACAGAATGAATCAAACACCATTACCCTAGGTAAATGTATGATTACACAAATGGTATGTCTCTACTTCATGTACAAAGAAACAACATGTATCCCATTTGTTTACAATAAAAATAAATTTTAAAAAATGGCAGTCAAGAAGTGAGGGTGTTAGAACAGAGTTTCTCTGGTTTGACAGAAAAGATGGATAGACTTGTTTTCCCTCAATGGCAGAAGGTAGAACTCAATGAAGTGAAGAGCAAGCACTGTGAATATTTGTGGTGGGAAATTCAGGAAAAGAGAACAGTAAAGGGACCCAGGGCTGGAATATGCAGGTGTACTTGAAGAGATTAATCACAGAGACCACTGTGCCTGGCTGGTGTGGAGTGAGCAAGGGTGAGCATGTTAGGAAATGCCATCTGAAAGTTAGCTGGGCCAGGTCAAGTAGGCCTTGAAGGTCCTGGTGACAACCTTGGACTTAACTCTGAGGGACACAGGAAGCCTTTGGAGGGTTCTGAGCTGAAATTCTGATCTCAGTTTTAAAAGAAGCACTGGCTAATGTTTGGAACAGAGTCTACTAAGAGTCAAGGGCAAAAGCAACACAGGTCAGTCAGGAGATTATTAAAATATCCAGGCAAGACAGGATGGTGTCTGGGACTGGCAGGTTGTATTTTGAAGGTGGAGTTGATGGATCAGATATGGCATGTGAGATAAATACAGGAACCTGGTGAGACTGCAAAGGAATTTGTTTATTTATGTTTTTGTTTATTTTGTTTTTGAGACAGGGTCTCACTATGTTCCCCAGGCAAACAATCCTCCTGTGTTAAGGTTTGGATCTAGAATGTCCCTTGGAAAGTTCATGTTGGGGAAGCATAATCCCGAATGCAGTGAGGTTCGGAGGTGAGGTTTGATTAGAGCTCATACCTCACAGGTGAATTAATCCATTGGCTGGATTAATCCGTTGATAGCTGAATGGACTACTAGGTGATAACTGTAGGCAGGTGGGAAATGACTAGAGGAGGTGAGTCACTGGGAATATGGCTTTGGTAACAGGTCTGTCCCTGGCCCTTTTCCTCCCTCTTCTCTCTCTCTCCCTCTCCCTCTCCCTCTCTTCTTCCTGGCTGCCATGAGCTGAGCAGTTTTCCTCTGCCACCCACTTCCATCATGATATTTTGCCCCACCTTGGGTTCAGATCAATGGAATCAGTGGGATTGGCTGACTGTGAACTGAACCTCTGAAACGGTGAGCCCCAAATACACTTTTCCTCTAAGTATTTCTTCTCAGGTATTTTGGTCATGGCAGTGAAGATCTGACCAATAAAACCTGACTCCAGGGTTTTGATTTGAACAATAGAATGAATTCTGGTCTTAATTACTGAGATGAAGAATACTTTTGGAGCAGGATGTTTTGGGAGCAAGGAATCCAGGGACTGGCTCTGGAAGGGTTAAATGTGAGCTACCTATTAGGAACCACGTGTACATGCAGTCTGAGTAGTTGGAAGCATGACTCTGGCATTCAGGGGGAGATCAAGGCCACAGACATTGATTTGGAGACTAAAAGCACATGGATAAGTAGTTAAACCGTGGACAGAATGAGATCATTTGGTTAGTGGAGTAGAACGAAGAAGAGCCCTGGGTACTCCAATAGTTGGAGGTTAGGCAGAGGAGGGAGCATCAGCAGAGAGGACTGAGGTGGAGCAGTAAATGGAGGAAGACCAGCAGGTTGTGGTATTAACCCCCCACACCACCAACTTTCTGTACATGCATCAGAATTCTGGTGATACAGCTCAGTTGGTAGAGAGCTTGCCTCACATCCACAAGGCCCTGGGTTCAAACCCCAGCACCACAAAATAAATAAATAAATAAAAATTGTGTTAAACTTGCTTCAATGGACTGGAAATAGAGCTCAGTGGTAGAGCATGTGGTTACCCCTTGTAAGGCCCCAGTGAGGTGTGGGAAGACCAGGTGCAAGGATGGTAGTGGTCCCCACCCCTGATATCAGAATACAGTCCAATTGAAAATTTTTCTGCAAAGCATCTTGCAAATTATGGAGGTGTTTTAAATGTTTGCATTTACTGATCCAAAATTCAATCACTAGGATGCTATTCTAAGAAAATAATTGGAGACACAGGTAAAAGTAGATTAACAGGAATCCTTATTTCAGTATTATAACTGTGAAAAAGATGACTCAACCTAAACATCTATTAATAGAGTTTGGCTAAAAAAGTGTTAGCATAGTCATTTGTTTTTCCATTCAAGTACTTGGTAAGCCATGTGCCCGTGGTGCAGGCTGGTTATCCCAGCGCTCCGGAGGCTGAGACAGAAGAATGGAGGGTTCAAAGCCAGCCTCAGCAAAAGGGAGGCACTAAGCAACTCGGTGAGACCCTGTCTTTAAATAAAATACAAAATACGGCTGGGGATGTGGCTCAGTGATTGAGCACCCCCAAAACAAAACAAGTATTTGTTAAGTGTTCCAGGTGTTTGAGAGGGCTTTGCCATGGATCAGGAGGGGAGGGAGGGAGCCTCTGGTGCTATCTACCAGTAAAAAGACATGAGGTCAGTTTTATTATTCTGAATTTGGGGTCCAGTGTCAGAAAACAGAAAGATCAAAGAGTGTCACCAGGTAAGAGTCAGGAGCCTGATGATAAGACCCGCTGGCAGTGTATACCAGTGATGAATCAGGCTGGTGATCCTCTCTACATGCCAGAGCCCAAGGTCACATGACATTCGGCATTTTCAGTCTCTTCAGATGCAAGGTATCTCCTACTGTTCTATTCATATTCTTATAATTGTCTATGGTCATAAAAATTTCCAAAAAAACAGCAAAAATCATAGGCCGCACTATATAGGGTAGGTGAGGTAATAACTCTCAACCACAGGGAGATAGCAAATAGGGAGAAACAATAGGGAGAAAGCAAATCATAATTTTTTGGGTTTTTTTTTTTTCTGTTGTTGTTTTTTGGTACTGGAGTCTGAACCCAGGGGTGCTTACCACTGAGGTACAGCTAAAGTCCATTTTATTTTTTATTTTGAGACAGGGTGTTGTTCAATAGCTGAGGCTGACCTTAAACTTGCCATTCTCCTGCCTTAGCCTCCCAAGTCGCCAGGATTACATGTATGTGCTATCACACCCAGACAGATAATAACATTTTACTGCATCATGTTAAAATCAAATTGTTATTCAAGGATCATTCTTCTTCCAGGATACTAACTCTCTCTTCCCAGTATACATACAACTTTTAAAAATTAATTTAAACATATTTCAGAATGTAGGTATTTTAAATATGCACTCATACATACAGTTTTTAAATTATGACAAATGAAAATATAAAAAGCTTTAAAATTTAACATTTAAAATATAATCTTATTGCATGGGATGCGGTGCCACAGAACTGTAATCCCAGCAACTGGGAGGCTAAGGCAGGAGGTCAGCAAGGTCAAGGCTGGTCTCAGCAATGGAACAAGACCCTGCCTAAGATAAAAAATAAAAAGGACTGAGGATGTAATTCAGTGCTAAAGCATCTCTGGGTTCAATTTCCAGTATCAATATTTATATATACATATATATATATTATATCAATCATTATCAATCACATTATAAGACATTACAATTCTCACTACATGGACTTTAACCTCTTAGTCTGAGAATCATGAAGAAAGCATGTTCTCAAGGGACAAGAAAATACGGTAATAATTGTGTGTTGATCAGGGAACTTTTTTTTTTTTTTAGATACTGGGTCCTCCTTCAGGTTGGTTCTAAAATCCTGGGTTCAAGTGATCTTCCTGCCATCCTCCTGAGATGAGCCTATAGGCACATGCCACTGAGCCCAGCTGACCAGGAATCTTTTACTTTCTTTCCCTTTCCCTTCTCCTTCCCCTTCCTTCCCCCCTGTACATGGGGGCCTCGAACATGTAGGGAGTACTCTACCACTGATTAATGCTACCAGTCCTTTTCTATTTTTAAGCAATTTCATTTTCTTGGCCAGGCCTGGTGGCACACAACTGTAATCCCAGCAACTTGGGAGGTTAGGCAGAAAGATTAAAGCCAGCCTCAGCAACTTAGTGAGACCCTGTTTCAAAATAAAAATGGCTGGGGATGTAGCTCAGTGCTCCTGGGTTCAATCCCCAGTCCAACAAAAGGGGGGCACTACATACGGGCATTGGACATCTGTGCAGTTGCTGCATCTCAGCACAAACTTCACAGTCAGTTGCTGGTAGCAGTTCTAGAGTGAAATTGATGTCACCTGAATCACAGGCCTCTGTAATCACTGCAAGAAAAGTCACAGTATTTGGCCATGTTCAGCTCTAATTGGGATGGGAAAATGGTTTCTACCCCTCACCAAGACCTATATGGGAAGAATCCACCAAACACAGAAGGTCTCAGGGGCTCAGTAGCCGATACAATGACATAAGTCAGTGTAATAGAAACCCAGTTATCTTCTCATATGTGCAGCTCACGGGGAGGCAAGTGAGAGATAGGACAGGGACTCAACAATGTCACAATCATGTCAGGATAGCATGACTTGTTATCTAAAGGGTCCCAGGTGGCACCCCAGCAGCAGATCTAGCTTCAAGACAGAAAGCGGGGGGCAGAGCTCTGCCAACTGCATCATCTTCCCTTTGATTGAAAAGACAAAAACTGTCCCAGAAATCCTCCATAGACATTTGCACATGTCTCTTTAACAAGAACTGTGTCATAAAACCCACCCTGGAAATGAGGGAAACTGGGAAGTTATTTAGTTGGGTAGATTGCTACCTCCTTCCCCAAACTGGAACTTGGTTACAACAAAATGGAAGAAGTGGAGATAGGATAAGCACTGAGCACTGTCAGCTTCAATTAGCACTGGGTTTGAAAGGTGATGAGAATCAGTCAAATTCTCCCCATGCCATTTTCTCTGCATGGTCTCTGTATTAGCCTGCTTTCTGTTGCTCTAACCAAATACCTGAGAATGGGTACTTTATAAATAGATGAGGTTATTTAGCTCAGAGTCCAAGATTTGGCAACCCCTGGGACTGACCTTTGGTAAGGGTCACCACAACATGGTAAATGAAATCATGGTGGAAGAAAATGCAAGGGGTAGAGACTGCATGGCCAGAAACCTGGGGAGGTACCAGTCTTGCTCTTTTTATAACAACCCATTCTCACAGGATCTGATGGTTGCCCATGAGAAGTACATGACTCCCTTCCGAGGGCATCACCCTCAGTGACTGAATTACCTCACACTAGGCCCCACCTCTTACAGGTTCTACCACCTCAACACTTCCACGCTGAGGACCAAGCCTGCAGCCTATGAACTCTTGAAGGACAAACCACATCCACATCATCACAAGCTCCAACAAAGCCAACATGTAAGAGCAGGATGTCCCAGTCTGCAATGTGTGTATATGTGGGGTGGGGGGGTCGTTGCTCTCAGAAGTCACTGGAAGCAGCCAAGCCCCCATTCTGGAACCTCTGTGATGTCACACTTGATACTTCTTCCCTTCCCTGCAACAATCATGGCAGTCTGGATGCCAACCCAGAAAAGGGTTCTGGTATCTCTCATTTCTCTGAGAACAGGATGCCTTGCCATGCCTTTCTCAAAGGATGTCATGTCCGCCCCCACCCCCAACCCCCATTTAGATGGTCCTGGTTTGTCCTAAGCCTGTTTGCTGCATTTAATGCAGTGCTGCTGGTCACTTTCACTGGCCTCTTCTTTTCCTTCCTGTGAGTCTTTCATGCACATTGTCAGGTTTCTTTGAAAAAGAAGGGAAAATAGACCATGATAGTGCAGAAGAAGGGAAATGGAGAGAGAGGGTCAGGAGGGGAAAGAAGGATGTATAGTTAGAAGCACAGAGGTCTAGAGTGCCTGAAGCCCTTAGGGAACTCAGGTGGCTGGTAAAGCTGGTGACATTGGGTGGAGTCTCCATGGTCTGTCTCTAGCCTGGATATTTACACCTGTCCTTAAGGTCTATGCATCCTACCTCAGGTGAGCCAGGCCTCATGGGGAGCTCTGGGTTGCCCCAGACTAGAACTGAGTCTGGCTCTGGTTTCAGTTGCAGGTGACTGGCTGAGAATGGGGAGTGGGTCTTTCCCATGGTGACGGGCCTTCTCTTTATACTCACTTTCTGCAGCCTGATTGCTCTCAATTTCTCAGATCCTGGTATCTTGCATCGAGGTAAGGCCTTAGACCCCTGGAAGGAGATGGCACCCCAAAGGCTGATGCCTACAGGGGTGATTTCTAAAGTGCTAACCCCACCGATGGCCGCAGGATCCCTTCTCTCCATGTCATCATACTTAGGACCTGGCACTTCCTTTCCCAAGCCACTGAGGTGTGAAAACAGAATCCTGGAGGTTTTCCAGTTACTTTAGAAGGGGGACTGGACAGGCTGGCAAGAGAGGCCATCAGGCTCTTCCAAACCACACACTTCACTCTTCCTTCCTTCCCATTTCACACACGACTATTCCAAAGGCTGGAGCCGCATGTAGAGCTCTTCTGGCTGGAAAAGCCTTCTCTTTGGCTACCAGCCCACCTGAGTGGTTGGCTTGCTCAGTAGGGACCGGGCTTCCCTTGCCCACTCTCTCCCCATGCTTCTTGTTGCCCAGTGATGCTATGGGGATGCCTGAGAATCAGAGTGAGGGAAGGACCTGCCACTGCTCAAACCTCTTCCCATGCCAGGCTCCTTTGAAGAGGACCCCAAGATGAACTGCAGGGCCATCCACCTGCAGTGGTGTCCAAAGTGATGCTTCCACTGCCCACCCCAGAGCTTCCACTGTCGCTCGTGCAATACCTGTGTGGAGGTGAGTACTCCTCCTCCCTGTCCACTCACCAACCCATCCCGGGCACCTGAACAGGACCAGGAACCTCCATCATAAGTGGGTCATGGGTAGGTATGAGACCTTCTTCCCAGACTGCCAAAAGAAGTGACTCTCAGCCACTCCTTGGTCACTGACATATGTCATCGTCTCTGGGTCTGCACCTGTCCTGAGAGGCTGGCCTTGCTTGCACAGGTGCTGACATGCAAAGGCATCACATCTGTGCCGAGCCTGGTGAACTCAGGGGAAGGGAGGGCAGTGCCTGTCCCATCCCCTGGTTTGCTGATATGAGATACCCAGACCCTTATGCCAGCTACTGTCCCATTCTAGGGATCTTTGCCTGTCCACCTCTGGGTGTCCCAGTTGGAGGGTTTCCTGGGTTCTGAGTGATCTTCTCCCATGTGCACACCCTGCACAGGTTTACAAGTGCAGAAGGCTAGCTGGGCAAGGGGGTTCTTTTCATCCTTACCTAGTGTCTGAGAAAAATAGAGGCCCAGAGTTATTCTAAATCCTGCTCAAAGTGACACCAGGCAGATCTTGTCTCTAAAGACCTCACTCATGACAAGTGACCTGATGAGCCATGGTGTCCTAACTGTGCTCTAACAATGGAAATGCCAGTTTCTCCCTGGAGATGGGAGCCCTTGTGTAAGAGCAGGAGGCCTAGAGGGCCGGGTTGGGAGAGGCCTCAAGATTTGGGGGTGATGGAGGCTAGGTCAGATAGATCCTCCAGGCCTGTCTCTTTTCCCCTAGGAGTTTGACCACCACTGCAAGTGGGTCAGTAATTGCATTGGTCATCACAACTTCCCCATCTTCCTGCTGCTGCTCATGTCTCTGTTCCTCTACCTGGTGCCCTGCTGGCTACCTGCAATGATATTTCTCCTGTGCACAAGACACATGCTCTTCTCCCTGGACAATGCCATGGCGTATCCGCACAGTCCCAAGGGCCCAACCTAGGAAAGGCACAGGTTGTGGGGAGGGAGAGGCGGACAGCCAAGGGGCGGGGTAACCGAAGGAGGAGGGGCTTACGTGGGCGGAGCTAGAGGGAGAAACTGTGAAGGACATGTTGAAGACCAGTGGGGTCAGGGAGATGGCGAGGTAGGATGGACTGTGGAGTGTAGAATCTAGCAGGGTCACGGAGCGGGATAATGAGGTTGAAAGGGACAGGCGGGACAACAGCGCGGAGGAGTGGGGTTTCGCTTGGGTGGACTGGGCTACCTGTCCAGTCTGGAGAGGAGAAGTGGGTGGGCAGGCTAGCTAGGGCGGGGCCAGGGAGGGCGGAGTCGGGTTGAGGGGCGGGGCCAGTGAAGAACCCTTTGTCGGCTTGGCTTTTTAGCCTGCACTCCACCCGCCTGGGGCCTCCTGCTGCCACTCATTCAGCTCCTGCTAACCCAGGCCACATCTATGAGCAATGTTAGCGGGAGGGACCGAGTGCATGTGTGTAGTACCCGGCTGTGTTGGAAGCATCTGGCACCTCTGCTACTCAGCACTTTCTGAACTTTCTCCTCTGCCCCTGGCCCTGGTGGTGCCTCACAAGTCCTTCCAGAACCACCTATTAAGATGCATCTCAGATCTCTCGTTGCCCTGGAACTCAGTGGTCATTCTCCCTCCTGGGTGCATTGCATGAACAACCTACTGTGTGCTAGGCTGCGTGTTTTTTGAGGGATGGGTATAGAGGTGAGTGCACTTGTGTTGATAAGCAACCTGCAGTCAGAATAACATCAGGAACACTCTGAGAGGGGTTCACTTCTGAGCGGTATTGCATACTGGAAGAAACGGAGAGTTTGGTGATGCCCACATTGTAGAGTAGGACATGCGACTCTATGCATCCTAGATATGATTTTAAAGAGGCAGAGGACCGGAGGGCATCTCCTGTAAGAGGCACATCTTTGCAAAAAGGCATGGAAACCCCAAAGTAGGATGTTAATGGAATGATGAGGAAACGGCTCTAATTCAAGCACAAGGTAGCATGAGCAATGAAGTTGACCCTGAGGGTCAAGATTAAGATGGCCAAAGTCAAGCGTGTGGTTTAGTTTTTATGAAGTGGAAATCTGGGAACCATGGTAAAAAATTTTTAAGTGGTTTATTGAGGAATAATTTACAAATAGTAAGATTCACCCTTTTAGTCTGCAGTTAGGGATTTTGACAAATGGATACCATCCTGTATTCTCTACCATGATCCAGGTTAGACCAGTTTCATTACCCCAGAAAATACCTTCATCATCTTTTTTGTTAATGTCTCTCCCTGTGTTCTTTGGTTGTTTTGTTGTTGTTGTTATTTTCCAGAATCATGTGTAAATGGAGTCGTTGGCTTTTTCATCTGACTTCATTCATTTAGCACAATGCAGTTGAGATTCATCCATGCTGTTGCTCATATCAGTTTATTTCCTTGTATTACTGTGTAATATTGTATGGACGCCCTATAGATTATTTATACATTCACCACTTGAAGGGTTTTTACATTGTATCTAGTTTTTGGCAGTATTTTTTAATTTGTATTGTTTTAGTTTTTGTACCAGGGATTGAACACAGGGCTGCTTAATCACTGGGCTGCATTCCCAGCCCTCCCCTGGCCTCTTTGTTTTCTTTTTGAAAAAAGAAATTATTTTTATTTTGAGACAGGGTCTCACTAAGTTGCTTAGAGCCTCCTTAAGTTGCTAAGGCTGGCTTTGAACTTGCAATCCTCCTGCCTCAGCCTCCCAAACCACTGGGATTACAGACATGGGCCGCTGTGCCCAGTTAATTTTTGGCAGTTATAAATAAAGCTGCTACAAACATTGGGGTACAGGAAAGTGAACAAAAACTTTCATTTCTCTAGGGTAAATTTTTAGGGGTGGCATTGCTGAGTCATAAGATAACTGTGTAGAACTTTATAGGAAATTGCCAGATTTGTCTTCCAAAACAATCGTACCATTCCTAATTTCTGTGGTTCTTCCAGCCCCAGGTCAGGCCATAGGCCACTGCCCTTCCTGCTCTGCTCAGAGTGAGGCCCTCCACATCCAGCTTCCCCAGTCTCAAGGGACCTACATGTGGTCTGCACTCTGGGACTCACCAGGCAGGGCTCCTTTCCATTGCTTGCAGCGCCCATGTCAGGCACTGATTCCAGCTCCAACTTTCATTCCCTCCCTACTCTGTTCTGACTGCAGCTCCTCCTGGAGTCACTGCAGGGTGGTTGGTAGCAAGGACTCTAGAGCCAGACCATGTAAGTCCAATTCACAGCTCTACAACGCACCAGCAGGGAGATCTTGGGTAAGCTACTGAGCCACCTGGTCTCTCAGCTTCCCTATCTGTAAAACAGGGACGTGTGGGTTGAATTTGCCTAAGACACACAGAACAGGCGCAGGTACCAGAAAAGGCCCCATGTGCTGCTGTTAACATTACTACCATTCCTCCCTGTGGTCATTTAGTGTTTGTGGGTCATCTTAAAAGCCAGGCAACCCCTACCCTTAACATCCTGGGCCTCCCCTCCACCTGTTGTACCCTCTGTGCCTTATTCCCTCAAAGAGCTGACCTTGCTCACTAGCCCCACCCTTCACTTCCTGGCCCACAGCAGCCCAGTCCCTGTCCTTGCTGTCACAGTGATGCTGTCATCAATGGCCAAAGCCAGCAGGCCTTCCTCAGACCACTCTTTCTGGACTGGACCAGACTCTGAAGCAGGAAGCAGCTGGAACAGCCCTCTTGCATGTCTTAGCGCTCAATGCTCTGGGCTTCTCCTCTGCATGTACCTGGTGCTGTGGGCTGGGTTGCCTGCTCTTTCCCATGATACCCTCTCTCTGTGCTCCCCTGGCTACTCCCCACGGTGCTCAGGGCCTCCTGTGGCAGCTGCCCTCACCACCCTGAAAGTAGGCTGGCCGTGCTGTTAGCACTGTGCTATCAGCCCCCAGTGCAGGGACTGGACTTAATTGTTTTGCTACTGGGTATTGAACCCAGGGGCACTTTACCACTGAGCTACATCCCCAGTCCCTTCTATTCTTTATTTTGTAACAGGGTCTCACTAAGATGCTGAGGCTGGTCTTGAACTTGCAATCCTCCTGCCTCAGTCTCTGGGCTTACAGTCACTGGGATTACAGGTGTGTGCCACTGTGCCTGGCTTGACTGAGGCATTCTTGATGCCCTGAAATATTTCTGGCTGGGGGTGTATCTGATCATGTGCTTAGCATGTGCAAGGCCCTACTTCTTCAATCCCCAGCACACAAAGAAAAGAAATCTCAATAAATGAGTGAACCAACAAATAAAATAATTAACATTTGGGGATAAAAGAAAAGAGAGAAAGGAACAGAGACAAGCCTGATGCTCTGATCCCCCTGGGATAAGGGGAAGGAGAGGCAGCAGGAAGTTGGGCAGAAGATGGGACAAGAAGAAGATGTCACTTGATTTTGGTCCTGTGGAGTGTGAGGGCATTTGAGACACAGAATTGGAGCAGAAGCCCTGAGTGGAGCCAGTGAGAGGCTGGTCTGGGTGCTTCAGAGCTTTTGGATTCTATTCATATCTGATAGGGTTCCATGTGAGGAGAGGAAGGTATTCAAATTTACTATCAGTTCTTAAAAATTTACTAATTATCATTCCTTTAAGCATTTTTCTGTACCGTATGTGCAATCAACATTTTCTATATACACATCTAATCAAAAATTATTTTCTATAAATTTAAAAATTTTATAAATTTTTTAATACTCTACCATTTATTAATTTATTTTTTTCTGGTACTAGGGATTGAACCCCGGGGTGCTTTACCACTGAAGCTACATCCCCAATCCTTGTTATATTTCATCTTGGATATGATCTCACTGAGTTGCTGAGGGCCTTGCTAAGTTGCTAAGGCTGGCTTTGAGCTTGCAATCCTCCTGCCTCCACCTCCCAAGTCACTGGGATTACAGGCGTGTGCCACTGCGCCTGGCAGGATACTAGTTTCTTAAGTGTCATGAGCACCGTAAAGGAGGCAGAACCTCACAGGGCACAATGGCTCCTGTTGCTTTTGCACATGGTGGGATATTCCAGAGCTGTCCTGATGTGGAATCCTAGTTCCTCCTAGTGGAGAATAGTGGGGAAGGTCAAAGTCTTCATGCATGGGCCATGGGAGAGTTGGGGGTGGACAGAGGTGCTGCTGGGTCACTTCCCACTGTGACAGGACAGAGGTGCTGCTGGGTCACTTCCCACTGTGACAGAACTTTTGCTCGCTAAAGCTCTTGAAGCTGGGGTGAGTCGCAACCTGCCCTTCCAGAGAGGGACTGAGGCTGATGGATGGAGTGGGGGGAGGGACAAGTCGCATAAGGGAGAACAGAAGCCAGTCAGTGTCCAGGGTTGAGTTTGTGTACTGAAGACCTTCAGCCCAAATTTTCCTGGGTCATGTGATTTTTGAGAAGGAAAATATGATAGGGCATCCTCACTGCCACTGCCTCCCAGATACGGAAATTTCACTGACGGCACATTTTTAGAAAACAATGAGATAGGAAAGTAAAGTGGGAGCAGGTGGTGACACTGTCTTTGGAGCAGTTGAGCAGCACCAGGAGGATCTTAAAAGGTGTCTGGAAGGACGTGGTGGAAGGACTTGTGACAAATGGAGACAGAGCAAGGATGCTGCAAAGGGAGGTGCAGGGTGACAAGGGAGCCCTGGGAAGGCAGGAGAGGAGGTGCAGTGTCAGCACTGTCTGGGGAGAGGGGCTCACAAGTGGGTCCAGGGAGGTCAATGTCCTAGAAGCCCAGAACGGAGGGAGGCCCGGGTCACTCTTGGGCTTCCCTGCCCTTGGAGTCTTGCTACAGGCCTGGGTTGAGCCCTGGATTAGCTGGTCAACTTAGGCAGGGTCACCAGGAGATGGCCTTGCCCAGTCCTGCTGGTTCTGAGCTCCTCTTCCACCCCCATCTCCCTCCAGGGAAGATCCCTTCAGGACAACAACCCCTTTGAGTAGGACGGTGCCACCAACTGGTATTTGACCATTTGTGCACAACTGGGACCCAAGCGAGTTGGTAAACCAGAAGCTCAAGTGGCAATCCTGAGGCTGGTGGGGTGGGTGAAGCTGGGTCTTCTCCCCGCCCTTACCCCAGCTCCCAGACCCTGATACTCACTGTTCCTTTGCTCTGGGGTTTTCTCCAGGGCACTCTGGGAGCCTCTGGGGACTTCCATCTTCCATGCCCTCCTACATTCTTGCCCCAAGAAATGGGGTAGAGGGAACTGCAGCCTGGATGAGGCTCCTGGATGAGAGCCCTGGGCTCTGTGCTCCAAGCTGAGGGAAGAGGGTAGTCAGGGAGACCAGGCCAAGGTGGGTAGTGACCCCTTGCATCTGGCTGTCACTCCTCAGGTATACGTCTGCTGCTGCCTGGATGCAGAGGGAGGAAGGAACCGAGTGGAGTCCCGTGCAGGCCCTGAGCTCTCTAAGATACTCCTCCCCACACCATCCCACAGACCTCCCTGGGCCCAGGTCTCTAACTATGGGTGTCTACACACATGGGCAGGGCCCCCAGGGAGTGGTGAGGCTGCAGCTTTCCAGGAGGTGAGGAGTAGTGGGTGGGCATTGGGAGAGGGGTGTCTGTGGGTCACACATGTGTTGGAGGAAGCCCCTGAGGTCAGACTGGCCCTGAAACTGAAGCCCTTGGAGCTTAAGGAGTGGGATTATGAACCTAGATGTGTAGGGTCCAGGTCACAGGGCTTCAGAGCACACCCAGGTGTCCCTGGATAAATAAAAAGACTGTACTGCTAAATTTCTGGTTGACCTTGGATCAGTCACTTACCTTTCTGGGCCTCAGTTTCTTTCCTCAGCTATTAATGAGGATTGGACTAGTTCAGTAGTGTATAATGTTTTAAAGGAGATTCTTTTCTTTTCTTTTTTTTGTTAATAGAATTTTTTACTTGAAGTCCCATGTGAAACATATGGAGTGGAGCATCAGGAGTGCAGTGGGGTGGGTAACCCAGTGCCCCTCAAGGTGCCATCCTCTCCTCTGTCCTGCCTCCAGGGCCCAGGGGCTTGACTGTGAGCTGTGGGGTGGAGGTTAGGGAGAGCCCCCATGTACTGACTCTGTGTTTAGCTTCCCATCAGCCCGATACTGCAGTGGGAGGCCTCCAGGGAGGCTCAGCCTCCCATTCACCCCTTCCCAGCCGGCAATGCCAGGACGTGCAGCAGAACTTCATCCCCTGAGCCCCTCATGGAGGCCTCTCATGCCTGAGTCCTCACTCACTCCCCTGTTGGGAGTACCAAGACCCCCGTGCCTATTAAATTCTCATAAATATTTTTTGCTGCTTCCAATAGCTGTTCTGTGTCTTTTCTAGGTTCAGAGAACCTAGGGGTGTGGGTAGGGGGGCTCTGAGGGGCTGGGACAGAACCCTCCTGGGAGGAAAGAGTGTTGCTGTCTGGAGATGGCAGCTCAGGAACCAACACTGTCTGGCTCTTTGACCTTGGGCAAGACACTGAGCATTTCTCTCATCCTTCCTGGGGATGGACCTAGCCTTACCCTGCAGCACCCCTATCTGACTATAGAGGGTGTCGTTGCCCAGGAATTCAAAAACCGGCTCTGGCCCAGCCCTCCTGTGGGAGGGTCACTAGCCTGAGGCATCCCAGAGATGTGGGAAGGGTGGAGATGTTCCTCCTGCATCTTTCCTGCAACTGTGTTCCACCCTGGTCCCTTCCTCCTCCTGCTGGGCTTCGTCAGGTGCTGGTTCTGGTCCTGTCCCTGCGGTAAACCCAGGTCCTTTGAGTCTGCAGCCCCTAAATTCGGGCAGGGGCCACATGAAACTGTGTGACTATGGAACTGGGAATAATATCACCTTCATAGTAGGTTGTTGGAGGATGACGTGAGGTATTTCATCTGGTGCACAGCAGGCAAACAATGAATGCAGCTGGTGTGATTCACGATTATTTTCTCTACTACACAGGGTGAATATCTCAGAATTTCCAGAGTAGGGAGAGGGGCCTCTGAATTTGTATCAAGGACCCCAAATCATCTTGCCATGTGAAGTATCAGGACAGCCACAAACCATACTACTTCCTTCCACCCTTGCATTCAGTGAAACCACGGTGTGTGATGAAGGCAGAGGCAAAAGGATGTCACGTCCCCCTAGATGTGTGTGTGTGTGTGTGTGTGTGTGTGTGTGTGTGTGTGTGTGTGTGTGTGTGTGTCTGTGTACGCATACAGGTTGGTATCAGCCCATGTTCTGGGGTTTGTCAGAACTGCCCCTTATCCTCCCTGACCAGCCTTAGGAGCTGGGTGACCTATGATGCAGGACATCTCTCCAGCTCTCCAGACCACTGAGTCCCACCACAAGGCTACTTTTCCCTCAGCCTTTCCACCCCCGCCTGTCCCTAGAAGCCCAGGCCCCTCCCTGTCAAGCCCCAGCCCCACCCACCTGCCCTGACTCTGGCCCTCTGAGCCAGGGACTCCAACTCTTCTCACTCCCCTATCCCTGTCCCAGTACCTCTGAGGTCCCAAGTCCCTTTGGGATTTAAGGCTGTTCTCAAATCTTATTCTTGCTCAATTCAGAAACCCTTGGGCTCTGGGCAGGGGTTCAGAGTGCAGATGAAAATGCAGCCCAGTTGGCCTTACTGTAAATGGCTCCAGGAGTCCCATTTGAAGTTATTACCACCCACATTTAAGCACAAAGCTGAAGCAGCCTTTCTTGCCTGGGAAGCCCAAAGTTCATGGTCACATGGCAGAGAAGGAGGGGAGGAGTCCTTTTGAGTCCCTGAGCCTAGGTTGTGTGCCTACGAACCTGTGTGGGTCACCTCCTGTGTGTGCAGGAAGGATGGGTCAACCCCACTGTCCAACAGGGAAGAAGGAGTGGGGAAGCCAGAGGTTCCCAAGCTCATTCCCAAAGGAAAACCCTCTGGATAACCTGGATCTGGGTGAGAGAGGAAGGGAGGGGTCCAGGAGCCTGGGCCAAGGCCTGGATGTGCATCATGGAACTTCATGGGTGAGGAGTGCTTTAGGAAGTCTAGATCCTGAAGGGGCCACCAAGGTCAGGCCCCAGTCTCTGGGGAGTTCACGCTGCCTCCTGCCCAGCCTCTCTGGCTGCCCCTATGCCATCCTTCCTGGTTCAGGACTGCACTTATTGGCTCCCTGCCTCCAGGTATACAGGGGACTCACTCAGTCTCAGCAAGGGCCTTCCAAATCCTAAGCTAGATATGAGTCATCTCCTCTGACACCATGGACCTCAGTTTCCCCACTGAGGAAGGATGTAATCGCCCCCAGATTCTCAAAAGAGAGCCTGGTTTTTCCAAAGGCAATGACTTCCTGCCCTGGGATGAAGATTTTGTTCTCTGTTCCCTTCCAGCCTAGGATTCCTAGAATTTCTTTAAGAAAGGCCCTTGGACCAGGCTCCCTGCTTCCTGAGGGTTACATGAGACGTAGCTCTTTCCTTCCTTTGACATCCTCTACCAAACCCTCTACCCTAAGCCTTGGGCCAGTCTCATGACTCCTTGCCAAGCTGAGAGGCCTCATCGAGGTGCACCCTTCCCTTCTCCCTCCTCATTTCTGCTGAACCTGCCCTTGATTCTCAGATGTGCCCCTCCCAGTCCTTGGCCCCCAGATAAGGCAAGGGGTGTTATCAGAGCCCAGTTATGGGGCCCACTGTCCACACACCCAGGAAACCCTGCTATCCCTAGGCCAGAGCCACGGAATGACCCTCAAGCCTGCAGGGCTACCAGGTACCCACAAACTCTTAGAACCTGGGATGGAGAACCTAGCAATAGCTCCTTCGCATCTCCAGACCTTTCCTCCATTTGCCTCCTGGGAAGTCAGGGCATATAGGATGAGACTCAACCCAAACGCCCAGCTCTGCTGCCAACCAGTTGGCTATGGGAGCATCTGTCTTCCCTTTGCTCAGACTTGGAGTCCTGGAGGTAATCATAGGTACCACACAGGAGGTCATAGACTCCTAACTCTCTAGAGAAGGAAGGGACTCAAGCCCAGTTACCTCTTCCAGGGGCCTGCCACCCCCAGTTTTACAGATGGGGCTCTGAGGCATAGGGAGGGAAATGGTTGCCCAAGATGACCTGGTGGCAGCAATTCTGATGGCTCTCTCTGATTCCCAAGAGACCACTCCCATTCCCGCTTCCAGGGCCATTCCAGTGAAGGAACAGCTTGGGCAGTGAGCGTAGGGCCCCATTCTCTAGCCCATACCTAGAGCCGGCAGTGCAGTTCAGCACAGGGCTGGTCGCTGATAAGGCCAGTCTTAACCTCTCTCCAACCCTGCGATGTGCCGATAGTGACTCCTGTTGCCTCTCGCTCAGCCCTGCCCTGCTCTGCCTTGACTGCCCCACCCAAGGAGGCCCTGCAAGTGGCCGAGGGTGGGGCAGGGTGGGGAGCCTTGAGGCAGAGGAGGTTACTGCTGTGTGGGATCAGGGCCCAGACTCCTCACCCCTCACAAGGGCATAGGCACCTCTACAGCTACCCTTGTGGGCTCCTGGGCACAGTGCTGGGCACCCAGATGATTCTCCATCTGGCCAGGATCCCTTCTCTTTAGTTCTTAGCATGAGGGCATGTCCGGAGGGAAGTAGCCTAGGCTGGAAGGTGACAAAACCTTCATTGAGCGCTGCCTGGGCCAAGGCCTAAGTGGTTAAGTGTGCCAAGTGGTTCATATTCTCTCCTTTAATCCTCAGCTTAACCCCACAGAGCTGCTTTTCTAGTTTTAGAGATGAGGAAACCAGCGCTGAACAAACCAGTAACTTCCCCTAAGTCGTACTGCTTCTAAGTGGCAGGGACAAAAATCCCTTAGGCCCTTTCCCATGACACTGTAAGGCCCCCAAAAAGGAAACCCCAACTCTGTCCCATGGATGGACGGCAACCCCAATCAACCGCAGGAGGCGTCACTTGATGCAAACCGCAAGAGGTGTTTATTCCAGCGCGCTGGGACCCAACTCGAGGAGTCGAGTCCCTAGCAGAAAATCTTGTAGGTTTATAAAGGCAGAAACCACACATTGGGAGGGGTCGCACATGAAAGGGGGAAAAGGGGGAACAAAGCTGCCAGAAAATTTCAAAGGGGGTCTGGGTTTGCTGACAACATGTTTCACAATGTTTTACAACAGGCTGTAGATTCTGGTCAATAGTTTCTGGTAATCCTACTGTTTGAGCACTATCTGGCTATCAGGCTCAATTTACTCTTTTACTCTCTGTTTGGGAACAGAGAACAGCTTTAAGGGCTTTGTTCCCATTACTGGGAGGGAAACCTTAGGGAGTTGAGATAAAACAGACAGCTTAAAAAAATGTCCATTCTTTCAACACTGTGCCTTTCTGGATGGTTTCCACATTTGATTTCAATGTTTCAATGTAGAGTAGTGGTTAAGATGTGGGCTCCAAAACGGGACTGCTGCTGGGCTTCTCTATGAATTAAAACGAGGAGTCACAGCTTGGTGGTGTTATGGGATTGAGTTCTTGGTGTGTGAAGAGTTGGCCACCAGCACTGGCCAGGATGGTGATTATCAGTATAGTAAGATCCCAGGGATTCAGGCGGCAGGACTCTGATCTGCTCAGGGCCTCAGGATGCCAGTCACCATGACAACGGCAGCCTGCTCCTGCCCTGTTGGTGTGGGTTCCCTGGGCAGCAAAGAGGAAGGGTGCTGCTTCATAGGGGAGGTTTGGGTCTCTGTTTCTCTGGGCCAACCAGGCCCAGGAACATGAGCTAAGATACCTCAAAGGAGCAGTAAGATGACCACACCACTGTGGCTCTGCCTGCCTTTTAAGAAAACCGCTGCTTGGTGTTTTGTGGCGAGGCAGAGTACCTCTGGCTGAAGGAAGCCAAAAGCCCTGGTGGCCAGGCAGCTCCTCAGAGGCAAGCATCCCCAGCTCCTGCTGTCTGCCCTTTAATTGAAGCCTGTCTCAGTGTCCTGGGCTCGGTCTCTCTACATCCTGTCTCTGCTTACCTTTTATCACCGGCTCCCCCTTTCCTCTTCCTCCCCCTCCTCTTCTTTCCACTTTCCTTGATCACCCTCTCTGGCACTTTCTCCTGCTCTTTGTCGATCTCTCTCACCTTCCCCCACTTTTCCTGGACTACAGCTTCCAGGAACACAAAGTAAACTGACACTTTTCAAGTAATAACATCTAACTGTGATTCTTGGAAGCCCCTGGGCCCTGGTATGGAAACACGTGGAACCCTCAACCAGGTCGCAGGCCACTCCTGCACAGGGCACCTTTGTCTGCCTCTGCCTGGGGCTTTTGCCACCCAGCCAGGCACCCACTTTCCCAGCTGCTTTCTGGTTGGTACAGTTTTGCTGCCCAAATTGGAGATTTCCAAGCTGGAAGGGGCCCTATTGAATATCTAGCCACCTCCATTATTTCTAAGGGAGAAGGAAACCAAGGGAGCAGGGTTAGGCAGGACTTCCTCTGAAGTCATACAGTTAAAGAGAGGCCAGGCCAAGGTTATGTCCAGATGTCCTACTTTCTCAGTCTTGTGCTCTTTCCACACTCCACGGAGAAAAGACAGATGGGGCAGAAGGCCAGCCTGCAAACAGGAAGGGCCTAGGGGCCTAGCAGCTTGGCTCCAGGGCACAAGATGATGATGGCAGCAATTACGGCCTGAGTTTGAATGCTAGCCATGTGCCAAGCATGGGTTAAATGCTTTGCTTGCATTAGCACATTTCATCTTCAGGTGTGTGAGGAAGGTGCTGCTGTTGTCTGTAGCCTGATGGGGACAGCCCTCGAGCCTGCAGACAGGGTTTGCTGAAGGGTCCTCAGAGCTGCTCCTGCCCTGATCCCTGGGGTTTCCTTGACTTAGTGATTGGACTGGGGATGAGTCGTGAGGTAGATGGAGCCTCAGGCCGGGCTTATTCCATGACCCATAAGGTCCCCTTACCTGAACCTGAGTCATGTTGAATCTCATCTGTCCCCAGGGCATGAGGAGAGCATGAGGTCATCAAACAAGGATACCAACCTCTGGGGAGGGCCCAGTAGTTCCTGGACTTCAGGAACTATGGCTTGTCAGGTCAGCCATTAATAAAAATGGAAAGATGCTCCTGCCTGCCCTTTCCGCAGTAGTGAGATGTTGTGGAGGGCGAGAGTGGGCCTCAGAAGACCTGGGGTGGAAAGTGGGCTCTGCCAGCCACTTCCTGACTGTGTGGCCTTGGACAAGCCCCTAGCCTCTCAGAGCCTCCCTTACCTCATCTGCAAACTGAACTTCAAGCCACACCTGGTCTCCCTCACATGCTCTGGTAGGATCAGATAAGGGCTTAGTGGCATGTTTTGTGAACTCTCCTTTATTTCAGACTGGGACCCAGTGGGACCCATCTTGAACCTGGGGGCCCTGGCAGGAGTAACTCCTCTTCTCTCTCATCTCCATTTCCACTCCTTGGCCCTGGTCCTTCTGTAGACTCTGGATTTAGATCATTTGGAAATGGCCAAGGCTTGAAGATGGGTCATCTTATTTTAAGTTCCAGATGGTATAAGCCTGAATTACTTTCCTGGGGTGACCTCAGCTCCTTCTCCTCCCTACTGAGTACTTAGGGTAAGAAACTGGCTGGGCTTAAGTTTGAGGCAGGGAGCCCCCTGCCCCCCGCCCCGCCCCGGGCTCCCCTGCCTCAGAGTGCCTGGAGTGGAGCCTCACTCTGGATCCTCCACGGGGATGTGGGCTGCTGGCCTGGCTTAGCCAGGACGCTAGGGCTGCTTTGGGTATAGTCCAGAACAGAGAGTAAAGGAGGCTTGTTCCCAAAGCAGAGACCAGAAGTACGTACAGAGGGCTCTTTGCTTTGGAATTAAAGCCTTTAAGGATTTGTTTTCTTTAAATATCCTGCTGCAGGAAAGAGAAGCCAAAATGCAAACATTCCTGAAACATGGATTTCAGGTGGCTTTAAAGGAGCAATTTGTTTGGTTTCCGTCCCACCCTGTTTCTGCTCAGTGGGATCTTGGGCACCTGTCCCTGAGGTTGGGTGGAGGGTCTACACCCTTCTAGGCTCACCCATCCAGCCTCAGCACAGATGCAACCTGAAGCTTCTGGTTACAGCTGGAGCCCAGAGGTTAGTTCCAGGGGTGGGTTTTCATAACCACTTGAAGAGATGGCAGTCACTTCAAGAAATGGAGGACACTTGTCTCTGGTTTTGTTTTGTTTTGTGGTGCTGGGGATTGAACCCAGGGCCTTGTGCACACAAAGCATGTACTGTGCCACTGAGCTACACCCCCAGTCCTGGGTTTTTTGTGTTTTGCTTTGTTGTTTTTAGAGATCACTTTTCCTTGATCCCCAGCTGCATTGGCACTGTTGACCATGTGCTCTCTTTTGAAAACTCTCTTTCCCTTGACCTCAGGGGCAAGACATGCTTGTAATTCTTCCTGACTCTTGGGGGCTCTGCCTGACTCTTGCTCTCACCTGCTACCACAAACCCTCCCAGGCCCCTTGCTTGGAGGCATGCCCCACTCTCAGAGAACTCGTTCATTCCCTCACCTTCTGTGGTGCTGGGCCCTGCCATGCCTCCATCTCTCGGCCTACAGAAACGTAGGTGGTTCCAAGACCCAGCACTGGGGAGAAAAAAAGTGAAGGCACAAATTAGCACGGAGTGAGAGGATCACTGGTTAGTGTGAGGGACAGCTGAGCAGATGCCAGGGCCAGCAAGCAGAGGAGAGGGGGTCTGGATGTCACACTCCTATCTCAGATTTCGGGCTGGGTTAGAAAAGTCCAAAGTGCATCCCAGAGCCGGCCTTGGCCAAGAAGGGAACATGAGTTAGCGGAAGCTTCTAGCAGCCTCCTTTGTCCTCTTTGCCCCTGGTCCTCTGCTATAATGGCTGTGGGAGGGAAGGAGGACCCTGGGAGAAGAGGCACTGGGGGAGTGGGAAACCATTTAACAGCTTATTGCTGTCCTCTAGGGAAGAGCTGATAGAAAGCCTGGGGCCTGCCCCGGAATGTTAAGGATTCATTCATTCGTTCAACAAACACCAAGTAACCACCACACGTCCATGAGGCAATGAAGCAAATTTTTAAAAAGAATGCATTTATACATAGTATAAGTACTAATTTAAAGTTACATATGTGTATTTAAAAATATTCAAAGCAAATCCATCAAATGTTCATGGTGATTGAGAAGAATTTCCTAATTAGGGGCATTCTGGCTGCTGGCGTGGGTGCCAGACACCTGGTTTCTAGGCCTGTCTTTTCCCCTGCCTTGCCCTTCCCCTTTGTGGGCCTGTTTCCTCATCTGTGAAATGAGTGTGGAACCAGCAGGCCTATGGCTCTTTCTAGCTGAGTTGTTACCAGAGAATACTCGGGACTGGGGGTTTATGGACAGTTTCATTGGCAAGGCCAGGGCTGCCCACCTGCCGTGCAGGCCTTGCACAACCACAGCCCTTCTCCTGGCGGATCCACCAAGGGGAGGAAGCGCCACCCACAGCCTGACCAGCTGTCGAGCTCTGATCTCAAATTAGAATCCTGCCTCTTAGCCCTGTCCCTTTTGAATCATGAAAAAGCCTCCTCCGCCCTTCAGCTGTAGCTTGTGACCAGAAGAAACAAAGGGTAGAGCCTCTGCCTACACAGTCCCCGTGGCCCTGAAGGCTCAGTCGGGGGAGAGGGGAGTCAAACACGTCGGCCCATGTGCCAGGTGCCACGTTGAGCTATCTCGTAGGAGTCAGCCATTCATTCTCCATGACCTCCCAGGATGCGGAGCAGGAGGAGCCTGTGGGGCCCAGCCAGGACAGCACTGTGCCCAGTGGCTGCCGGATGGAGCCCCCTCCCTCTGCTTCAGGTTGGAGCAGCCAGGCCCTGCTCTGCTCTCCCAGAGAATGAGGAGGGATTTCCAGCTGCCACTCACAGCCAAGTCAGACCCTGCTCCTGCTCTGCCAAGGAAGTCTGTTTGTGGTGGCAGGGGGTTAGGCCCAGTTCTTCCACCTGTTGGAAACACATTGCTCTTCCTAGGAAATCTCACTGGTAGAATCGCTTCTCCCTTCCTTGTTCTCAGGCCTCTGCATCACAGGGACACTGCAGAGGTCAGCAGGGCCACAGGACCTTCTGTGATCTCTCTGTGGAGGCTGGAGCCCCTGTTCTTACAAGAAGCAGCTAAAATTTTGGGTCCCCAACTGTCCTGTCATCCCCTCATGCTGAGCTAGCTCCAGGAACCTGCTTTTTCTTTTCACAGTTTTCCTGCTTGACCAACTAATTTTGTTCTTCCCCAGCCTGCTTCCCACCAGGTGCTGCCTCCCTTTAATTCTCCAGCAGGAGGGCAAAGGAGATTATGTCCATTCTTCCATCTGGCCTCAGTGTTTTGGGCAGACATTCAAAATAAATGAAAAGCTGGCCGTGGTGGGGCACACACCTATAATCCCAGCAGCTCCGGAGGCTGAGGCAGAAGGATCTCTAGTTCAAAGCCAGGCTCAGCAACTTAGCAAGGCCCTAAACAACTTAGCAAGACCCTATCTCAAAATAAAAAATAAAAATAAAAAGGTCTGGGGATGTGGCTCATGGTAAAGTAACCTTGAGTTGAATTCCTAGTTCAAAAATAAATAAATAAAATAAATGGAAAGTAATTTCTTTTCAAATGTTATTGCTTTTCTCATTACTGGCATTAGCAATAACATTTATCCATCAATGCTTTTCTGTTTTCACTACTGGCATTGAAATTATATTTTCTGATGTTCAAGAATCCTGGAGTACTGTGGGTTAAACCAGCTCTCCATACACTAGCTGGATACCTAAATAGCACTGTGCAAAGGGAAAATGTGTTTTGATCATATGTTGGAATATAATGTAGTCAAAAGCTGGGGACTGCCTTTATTCTTAACAAATTCAAATCTTGTTGGGTAGGTTTCTTAGCCTTGTTTTCTTGGTCAAAAGGACCACACCTCACAAGACTGTTCTAAGGATCAAATGAGGTAAGATATAATAAATACTCAGTAAACACTCCCATGCTACCTCCCATACCAAACCAACTTGGGAATTCATATATTGACCTGAGAATTCATGTCTTAGCCTCTCTCAACTCCAGTTTCCTTGACTTCCTAGGGTAGATGTGAAGTACTCAAAGAATGTCCAGTGCTTTTTTTTTTTTTTAACCTTATTCCTTTTCTTTTTTCAGTACTGGGAATTGAACCCAAGACCTCGCACGGGTATACAAGCCTTCTACCACTGAGCTACATGTCTAGTCCTTTTTATTTTTGATTTTGATACAGGGTCTCACAAGTTGCTGAGGCTGGTCTCGAACTTGTGATCCTCCTCCCTCAGGCTCCAGAGTAGCTGGGATTACAGGCCTGAACCATTGTGTCCAGCTGGGTCAAGTGTTTTTTATGAGGAGGGCATGAGCACAATTAAGGGATCATTATAGCAGGCCCCACTGCACCTATTAATTAATCTGTTTTTCTGAGAAATATAACTCCAGTCTTCAAATCCTCAAGTCTTGATCAAGACAGATGGCTCTGAGATGGAGTCAAGCCCTGCCTGCCCACATAGCCCTAGAGGCCGGAGCTGGAGTGAGGAGCAGTGTGGCCTCTCCTCCCTACCTGGTTTCAGCTTTTCCTTCCCTTACTTCTTAGGCACCTACTCAGGAACTGTGTGCTGTGACAGTGGCAAAGGAGGGGTTTCCAGACTGAGCTGTCTCTCACTTCACATTAGGACCAAGTTCCCTATGTCCCTCTCTCTCCTGGGCTCTGGGGCTGCAGGGCTGAGACAGCCTGGCAGTTTCCTTCCAGAGGACTTTCTATATTAATGTGGTAGAAAAGAAAGCAGCTAGCTGAAGAGGCTTGACCTGACTCAGAAGGGAAGGATCTGGAGACAGTTTTAAAAATAGATCAATTCAAGGGAACAAGAGGGGCTGCATATATTAATCAATTGCAAATGCTCTGTGCTCTTTAGCAAAGTGTTCTGTAAAGTGACATGATTTGCAGTTGATTGGTGAGCACCAAGGAAAAAGCAGATGTGGTGAGAACCATGACGGGAATTGAACGACTCAGGCTGGGAGCCGAGAGACCACAACTCACAACGGCCCTCAGAGGGGAGGTACCATCGCTTCAGAGCGGAATACAGGCCCAAACAGGTGAGGCCGGTGGCCGGATATCACCCACTCCTCATTAATGACAACAGAGCACTGGGCCTGGAGAGAGCTGTCCCCAGGCGGCACAAAGCCTGGGCCACAGTTCTGCCCTCCTCTCTGAGATGAGCCACTCCAGGCAGGGGGTTGTCCAAGGACCAGAAACTGTTGCACAGGCCAGCTGACCTCATGCCTGTGGCAGGGCAGATAGCAGCCTGGGGGTTAGGGCGGGGACGGGCAGGAGGGAGAACCAGACAGAGACAAAAGACAGTCAGAGGTCTGCCAGGTGGGGCCACCCCAGGGATCCAGAATGCCTCTGAGGAACTAGGTTTTCTCCCCGCTTGAGGTTACTGCTTTCCAACACCTAACCTGGTGATAGGTGAGGAACATTTGAGCCAAAGAAAAGCCGTGACAAGGACATGACAGCCATGCAGCACCAAAGCTGTTCTCAGTGCAGCCCCCAGCACCCCCACGAGGCAGGGGCAGGGCCCCTTCCTGCTGGAGCAGCCCACACAGATCTTTTGCCCTGAAGCCTCTTCCAAAATCCGTGGGGTATGTTTCTCATCTTTGGAAAGATCTCCTGCTGATCTGTCCCTCTGCCTCTGCTCTATTGTCATGGGTAAAGTTTAATGGCGGTGTTTGTTTCATGAGTGCTGTTAAGAGGCACATAGTGGTTCAAATGGAACTAACAGTCAGACAGTGTGTGGGCCCCAAGCAAGGCGTGGATCTGAATCAGACATAAGGGTGGAGTGGAGAACGGTTGGGGGGGGCCTTGGCCTTAAGTCTAGAGCCCCTCCAGGGGAAGAAAGGGGAACTCGCCTGCAAATCTTAAGTGACCAGAGAGTGCAGAATTCAGTAATACCTGGGGAGGTCACAATGGAGTGCATGGCTGTTCCTAGTGGTTGGCCCACCTTTTCGGGATTGTCAGAGAGGGTTTCCTCTTTCCTGCTGATGATGCCAACTGGGAAAATTTGGTTGGTGACACAGGTGACAAGACACGTTCACATTCATTCCCAAAGCAGCCCCTTAAGCCAGGGGGAGGGACAAGGGTGAATCAGCCAGATAAGGAAACTGAGGCTCAGGGAAGAGAGAGAAGCTGCCCAGGTCACCAGACATGGCAGTTCAGGATGTTATCCAGACGCTTAAAGAGGAGGCCAAGTGAAGATTGCCTTGGATCTGGAGGTCGAGGGCAAGGCATGGGTAGTTACTCCCCAGGTCTGTGGAAAAGGAGGAAATAAAAGAAGGAAGAGTAAGGTCCCCAAAAAGCAGCTTCAGGAGAAGTGAGCTGGGATATTCATAGCACAGGCTCAGGGAAGGAGGGGCCCCCTACCTGGTAGGGGCAAGAGGAGGCCACAGACGGTACTTACAGTTGGTGGAAAGAGGAAGATTTCTGATAACCCATTAAGAGAAACCTCAAAGCCCTTCAATTCTAGAAACTGGTTTTCTGTTTCAGACATTAGTCAATAAACCGTTTTTTGTTTTTTGTTTTTTTTTAACCAAAAAAAAAAAAAAACTAGGCAAAGCTTTTTTTAAATTCTGTTCTATTCTCTTTTAATACCCTGAAACTAAGATGGAGTAGGAATAGCAATTGTAATGAACAGTCTCTGCTGTACTGTGGGACACTGCTGAGAGTCACCTGTAAGTGGCTCATTGTGGTTGATTACCAGCAGAAGCCTCTTCACTCATCTCCTCATTATAATTAGGGAAACCAAGGCACCAAACAGTCAAATAACTAGCTCAAAATCTCACAGCATACAAGTGGCAGAGCCAAGATGGGACCTGAGCAGTTTGCTCTAGCGCTGGCTGCAGCTTCTCCTCCTCCCCCCTCCTCCTCCTCTTCTTCCTCTTCTTCTTCCTCTTCTTTTAAAAATATTTTTAGTTGCAGATGGACACAAAACCTTTATTTGGTTTATTTAGTTTTATGTGGTGCTGCGGATCAAAGGAACCCAGTGCCTCACACATGCTAGGCAAACCCTCTACCACTGAGTCATGACCCCAGCCCTTCAGCACTGGCTTCTTAAGCCCCATTTTGCTTCCTGTTATTGTAACTCCACCATGCTGAGCAACCCCCACCTGCCAAGCCCTTTAAGTTCTATAGTTGCTGATCTTCATGAGCTCCCTGTGACTTAGAGATTGCTCTTATTTTAAAATATTTTTTTTCTAATTACTAAAGTAAAATATATTTTGGATTTTTAAACATTTTTTAGCTGTTTATAGATCTTTACTTTTTATTCATTTACTTGTATGTAGTGCTGAGAATCGAACCCAGTGCCTCACACATGCTAGGCAGGCACTCTACCACTGAGCCACAACTCCAGCCCCTGGATTTTTTTTTTTTTAAACTGGCATCTTGCTGTTACTCAGACTGGCCTGGATCTAGACTCAAGCGATCCACTAGCCTCAGTCTCCTGAGTAGCTGGGATTATAGACATGTACACCATGTCCAGCTATATCTTGGAAAGTTTGAAAACTATAGAAAACAATGAAGAGAAAAATTAAAATCCATCATAATCCTACAATCCAGAACTTTGTACTTCAATACTTTGAGAAATGTCTTCCCACGTTTATTAACATGCATATATTTACTAAATATTGTTACCAAACTGTTCTGTGATTTTTAGCCATTCTATTGAGATATCATTACCTAGCTCTCATTAACTGAACTGTACATGCTGAAAGTGTACAATTTGCTACATTTTTGGATGTATCTTGACATATATATGAAACCACCACCACAATCAAGACACTGAGCACATCTGTCATTCCCCAACTTTTTCCCAAGCCCCACTGACCTTCTTTCCCTCCCTCCACCTCCTTCCAGTGCTGACATCCTGGAACTTCATGCTGCATGACTTTCTGGCCACAGTCCCAAACCAGCGGCTTGCCTAAGCCCTGTCTCCTAGCCAGGGTTAACTTCAAGAAGTACAGACAGTTCTACCAGGAGGTATCTGGGAACTCTCCATACTTTCTGATCTGTTTTGCTGTGAACTTTAAACTGCTTTATTTAAAAGGAAAGAAAACAACAACAATAACAACAACAAAAACACTTCTGTTCTTAAAAGGACACTATTAAAAAAAAAAAAAAAGAATTGAAAGGACAAGATACTTGCAAAGCATTCAACCAATGCAGGATTAGAACCCAGAATATATAAAGTACTCCTGGAAATAAATAAATAAAATGCAATCAGGTGTTTTGCAATAGAGAAAACATGTATTGTCAATAAACACGTAAAAGATGTTTAACTTCTTTAGAAAACAGGAAAGCGCAAATTAAAGTCACCCATCTGATTGGCAAAAATTTTAAATGACAGGAAAGTCAAAGTATTGACAGGAATGTGGGACAGAGGGGGCTCTAGTTGCCTGTCGGTGAGAGTTAAGTTTCCACTCCCTTAGGATAAGAGTTATCTTGCCAAGTATATTATTGCTCTGGTTGGTACTGTCCAACTAAGACTTATGTTTGCCCTCTTGACCAGAGTGGTAGTTCCCCTCCTAGGGTGCAATGTGTCAGAAGTTTCAGAGCAGATTTTTAGAAGAGGAAAAGTTTGTTTTGGCTCATGGTTTCAGAAGTCTTAGTCCACAGACAGCTGACTTCATAGCTTTGGGCCCAAGGTGAGGCAGAATATCATGGCAAAGGAAAGCAGCTCAGGACATGGCAAGAGGAAGCAGAGAGCTGGGCAGCATCTCTAACAATGTAAAAAACAAAAACCAAAAATACCATCAGCAAGTCATACAGTTTTTCAAAATAAAATGGATGATTTGTAGTGTATCATATTGGAAATTGGCACAGAAAATTAGTAAACTTTAGCTTTGTTCATTTACAAATGAATTTCCAGTATGGTATTGAAAGATATATTCAGTGAAGCAGCTGTGATAGCTGAGGGGTACATACTGTGTGACTTAAATCATAGCAATTTGTCTCACAGTCGAGTAGACTGGAAGGTGAGATGAAGGTGCCCAGGGCTGCGCCTGGTCCCACGTGGTCCTTGGTTTGTGGCAGCACAAGTCCAGGTTTCCTGTGGCTTCCTCCCTGTGTGTGCATATGTGTCCAAAATGTACCCTTTCTGTACGAACACCAGTCATATTTGATGAGGACCCATCCTAATGATCATATTCTAACGTCATTACCTCTGCAAAGACCCTCTCTCCAAATTGAGTCATGTTCTGAAGTTCCAGGGGTCAAGACCACAGCGAAAGGTTTTTGTAAGGACACGATTCAATCCATTACAAGTAAAAAATAGCAGAATATTTATATTGTGAAACCATTAATATAAAGTTTAGGGATACATAAACACTCAAAAAACTAATGAAAAGGAAGGGGATGACAAAGGCTAAATTTGGAACAGTGATCACTCTTGGGTGGAAGTAGCTGGTATGATTGGGAACTTCAGATACTTTGGCATTCTTCTATTTCTTTCTCTTTTTTTTTCTCATTTTTTAACTTTCTTTCTTGGTGCTGGGGATTGAACCCAGGGTCTCACACATATTAAATAAGCACTCTACCACTGAGCTATGCACCCCAGCTTTGTCAGAGTCTCACTGTGTTGCCTAGGCTGGTCTCAATCTGTGATCTTCCTACCTCAGCTTCCCAAGTAGCTGAGGTTTCAGGTACGTACCATCCTTCCCAGCCGCCAGCCCTATTCCCTACTTCTTAAACTGACTGGCAGATTCAGACTCTGGTTTTATTTTTATTTTTTTAAATTAAAAAAAAAATTTTTTTAGTTGTCGATGGACATTTATTTTATTCATTTATTTATATATGGTGCTGAGAATCAAACCCAGTGCCTCACACATGCTAGGTAAGTGCTCTACCACTGAGCCATAACCCCAGACCCAGACACTTGTTTTAATACTTTTTTTTTTATACTGGTGCTTGAACCCAGGGACACTTACCCCAGGCACTTAACTAATGAATAACCTCTCCAGTCCTTTTTTATTTTTTATTTTCAGACAAGGTCTCACTAAATTGCTTAGGGTCTGATGAGTTGCTGAGTCTGGTCTTGAATTTGCAATTTTCCTTCCTCAGCCTCCCAAGCTCCTGGGATTACAGGCGTGTTCTACTGCACCTGACTTGTTTTATTATTCTTTATAACATATATTTTATTTTTATTTAAGAAGTAATTTATAGCCAGGCATGGTCGCATACACCCACCTGTAATCCCAGCTATTAGTGTGACTGAGGCAGGAGGACTGTAACTTTGAGGCCAACCTGGTAACTTAGCAAGACTCCATCTCAAAATAAAAAATAAAAAAGCCAGCATGGCGGCACACGCCTATAATTCCAGCAGCTCAGGAGGCAGGAGGATCATGAATTCAAAGCCAGCCTCAGCAAAAGCAAGGTGCTAAGCAACTCGGCGAGACCCTATCTCTAAATAAAACACAAAATAGGGCTGGGGATGTGACTCAGTGGTTATGAGTGCTCCTGAGTTCAATCCCTGTTATCCCACCCCCCCAAAAAAAAGAACTGGGGATGTGACTCAGTAGTAGAGCACTTGCCTGGCATGCACAAAGTCCTGGGTTCAACCCCAGTGCCAAAATGAAAGAAAAAGTAATTTATAGTAAGTATAAAACAAAAGAATCAGAGAAAAGGAACTGGAAGCAAATAAATACAGACAGAACCTGGAGGAGTTCTGCTGTAGAGGGAAGGAAGGAAATGGGGTGACAGCTGGGAGAAGATGAGGGAAGTTTTCCCATTTTGCATTTAAGTGCCAGCTTCAGAGAGGTTAAGTGGTTCACCCAAGATCACACAGCTAGAGTAGCTCAGCATGGAGTGGTACCCATGACCTCAAGCCCCAGCACAGTGCTATCTCCTCCTCCTGTCCCCAGCTGCTGCCTTTTTCTTATGGTCATTATGGGAGTCCCCAGAGCACTAGGATTCACAGAACCTTACAGCTAGAAAAGTCCACCCTGGTCCCTCCTGACACACGTAATGGAACACCCCCCTCATGTGTTCTCTATGTATGGAATCAGTTTCCATTCGATCTTTTTTTTTTTTTTTTTGAGATACTGGATATTGAACTCAAAGGCACTTTACTACATCCTCCAGCTCTTTTTAAAATTTATTTGGAGACAGGGTCTTACTAAGTTGCCCAGGTCAGCCTTGAACTTGTGATCCTCCTGCCTCAACCTCCTGAGTCACTGGGATTACGGGAATGTGCCACTGTGCCTGGATTTTCACGTATGTGTAAGCATGTTGCAGAGTTGTCAGGGGCAGGTACTGAGCACTGCATGTGTTAGGTAACCAGCCTGACTGGAGTCCTGACCGTATCATTCTCAGTTTGACCCTTGGTCCAGTTCTTCATCTTTTCCAAGGCTCATCTGCAAAAGGGGGCTCATGCCCACTCCTGCAGTGGTGCTGAGGCCTGAGGGAACTGAGCAGGTGGTGCCCAGCACAGGGCCTGGCACACTGCAGGCACTCAGCACAGGTGGTCTTTTCCCCAGTCCCTTCCTCACTCTTTCTTACCCAGCCCAAGTCTGGGTCTCCTCTGCCTCTCTCTGGCCAAGTGCAGACTCTCCCTCGCTGCCCCCCTTCCCCTCCCAGCCACTGGCAGAGGAACCTGGTTTTCTGGGTTGACTGTAGGAGAAGTCAGATCCGCTGTCCTAGAGAGAACTTCCCTGGCTCCTCCTTAGCACTAGGATGTGAGCCTAAGGCAGTTGTCACTTAGCCTGAGTCCAGAGATGTGGCCCTAGTTGACCCTGCAGTTGTTCTAGAACTTGGCACTTGGCCTGGTGAGCTGGAGAATTTGTGACTCCAGCCATCACTCTCTGGGGTGAGGGATTGAGCGCAATTTCAACTCAGTCTGTCTGTCAAGGAAAGGGAATATCATATCGTTTCCTGTTCTCTGCCCCTCATTTTCCTGCCCTGTATAAGGTAAGTGTTGGATGAGGCAATCTGTAGATCTTCCCAGCAGTTGAGATTCTAGATTTTTTTGGCAAGATTTCATTTGAGTTACAGGTAATCTGTGAAGACACAGGGGCCCCATTTTACTTTGCTTAAATTGGAGTTTTTAGTTAGCCAACATCTGTAGGGCTAAAAGACAGTGAAAGTCAGGGGAGAAAAAGTCTGGAGGCTTCTCAACACTGGAAGGGACAGAGCACAGAGCACTGGATGTGATGTGGCCCTGTGAACAAAAACAGGACCATCAGGAAGGGCCCAATCAGCACGTACCACTGACTTCAAAACATGCCGTCTTTGACCCAGTGAATTCCCTTCTGGGAAATCCTTCTAAGGAGATGATCAGAAACATGGATAACTGTATAAATTTAAGGAAGCACATCACAGGTCAGACGTGGTGGCACATGCCTGTAATCCCTGTGACTTGGGAGGCTGAGGCAGGAGGGTTGCAATTTGGAGGCCAGCCCTGGAAGACCCTCAGCAAGTCAGTGAGACCCTGCCTCAAAATAAGAAATATGAAGATGGGATGCAGCCCAGAAGCAAAGTGCACATGGGTTCAAACCCCAGTACTGTAAACAAAAACAAAACAAACAAAAAACGAATAACACAAGCAAAAAACCGAAAACAATTGCTGTGGACCAGTCAAGAGACGCGCTCTGGTTGTGAGCCCTTACTCCGTGCCACACCCCGCAGGGATTTGGGAACTGACTTCTTTCATTTCAAAGCAAGGACTTTAAGGAAGGCCTTGTGCCAGAGCTTGAGCTGAGACAGGGCTGTAATCTGCCCTGCAACTGTGGGCTGCAGGAGCTGCATTCAGGCCTCGCCTGGCAGGCCCAGCAGTGATCCACGGCACATGATGGCTTCCTGGTCATCACTGCCAGGAGAAGGCTGTCCCTGGCTGTGTGTCCTTCTAGCCTGGCCTCTGGGGCTGACTCAGCAAGAGGACTGGGGCTAGGTTTCCCCAGTCAAAGCTTCTTTCAAAGGCAGTGCACAGAAAAGGGTCCACCTGTCAAACTGGAGAATTGTCAGGGATCTATTCTTGAGCTCTGGGGAGGGTAAAATTAAACCATAAGTGGGCAGCTAAGCAGCAGGTGGGAAGCTGCAATTTCAGCTGTGTGCACCTCCAGGCCGACCTTCAGATGACCTCTGGGTTGCTAATGCCTGCGATGCTCCACCTCAGAACTTTCAAGGCATTTGCCTTGAAATAGCTGGAAGCCGAAGAGAGACCAACCAGCCCAAAGATGTCATTTGATAACTCATTTTTGTGCTGTGCCTATCATAAGTATTTGTGCACACAAGACGGTTTATTATTTGTCCTATTTTGGTCCCTATCCATGGCATCTGTCCCTGGGACCAGAGGGTCCCCGGAACTTCCTTTCTTTGGAATTGTCAGCAAAAATTGTTCCCATTGCTTTTCCTGAACTCTGAACTTTCTACTGGTGGTTTATGGTGAGACAGAGGACATAGTGAGGGACAGGGACAGATTATTGTCAACAGCCTTAGACTATCCTGGGCAGCTGTTTCTCATGCTGGGGAAATTACCATCCACCCTGGTTTGTGGAAACCTACAGTCACCCTCCTGGTGACTCTGACCAGACAGGAATGATTCTCCTCAGGCAGGAGTGGGAAGCTATGATGCATGGTCAGCGGCCTGGAGAAGGCCCACTGGCCCATCTCCCATGGGCTCTGCCCTGTATCCACATCTCCAGAGGGCAGATTCCCTCTCTGCAGGACCTGGGGGGAATGGCAGTACCCAGGGCCAGCTGTTGGGATGTGTGGCCTGTGCTGTCTCTGAAATTCTCAAAAAAAATTTTTTTAAATACTAGGGATTGAACCCAGGGGTGCTTTGCCACTGAGCCACATCCCCAGCCCCCCCCCCCCCGCCTCAACTCCCCAGGGTAGGGTCTTGCTAGGTTGCTTAGATCTTGATAAGTTGCTGAGCCTGGCTTTGAACCTGCGATCCTCCTGCCTCAGTTTCCCAAGTCACTGGAATTACAGGCGTGCGCTGCGGCACCTGGTCTCAATAAATTTTAAAATAAGGGTCTCACAAATTACATACCTGGTCCTGGTGGCATTTCTTCCATAAGCAGCCCTGCAGGACTGCCCGGTAGGGAAGGCATGACAAGACCACATCACCCCCAGCACTTTGAATGTATCTGTTATGGTTTGGAGTATGTCCCCCGAAAGTTTCTGTGCTGGAAGGTTGGTTTCCAGTATGGTGGTGTTGAGAGGTGGTGGAACCTTTTAAGAAGTGAGGGCTGCTGCCCTCAGAAGGGATTAAGGTCATTCTCATGGAACCCTGGTTAGTTCCTGAGAGCAAAAGAGTGAGTCTAGGATTGGAGGTGTAACTGAATGGTAAGATGTTTGTCTCGCATGCATGAGACCTTGGGATTGATCCCCAGAGTGAGCCTGGCTCTCGAATTCCTTTTGCTTATCTCAGTGTATGTGATTTCTCTCTCTAATATATGCTCCCATAGTGACACAGTCTGCCATGTTATGATGTAGGCAGAAAGCCCTTATCAGAACCAAGTAGAAACCAGCACCATACTCTTGAAGCTCTAGAACTGTGAGCTAAATAAACTTCTTTTCTTTATAAAGTGCTTAGCTTCAGGTATTCTGTTTTAGCAACAGAAAATGGATTATCTGTATTGCTGCACACCTCTCACTACTCAGCTTTGTCTTAGAGTTATTTGCCTGTATGTGCTACTCTGCACATTATGGACAAAGGCCTGGCCTCTGAGCATCAAAGTGCCTGATATTTGGTAGGTTTTCACTAAGTATTAGTTGAATAAACTAGTGGAGATTCCACACCAAGTCAGTTTTTTTATTGGCAAAGGAAAGCAAGACACATGACTCCTGGTTGCAGAACTGGGTTTTATCAGGAAAAGATGGGAAACAATGTGATCTAGGTTTTCATAAGAGCAGGGCTGGTTGGGGCAGCACTTCCATGCTGCTCTATCTCTAGGAAGGCATTGATATTTATCAAATACCTGCATTTCTTGGCACTGTGCTGTGATCTCCTTTTTAATTCTACAACCTCTTGAGAATTATTCCTGTTTAGGAGGCTCAGAGAGCGATGGAGTTTGCTCAGGACCTCACAGTGCTGAGCAGAAGAATGTGGATATGCACACAAGTCTGTCTGACTTCAAAGCCTCCTTGCTGGTGTTTTGGTCCTGGGGCAGGGCCAGGGATGAGTGAAGAAGGATGAGATGACTTCCTAAAAGGAGCAGCCTAAGAGATTAGGGTCAAAAAGCTGAAGGCAATTTGTCTTAGAGCCTTATAATCTTGAGCTGTGTATGATTCTGTTCCCCGTGCATTGCTCCTCCTCCTCCCCTCCCTTTTTTCCCTTCTCCATCTTCTTTTTTTCTGAGACAAGGAGAATCTCACTATGTTGTTCAGGCTGGCCTCGAACTCCTGGGCTCAAGCTATCCTCCCGTCTCAGCCTCCCCAGTACCTGGGACTAAGGTGCACACTACCGCACTGAGTTGAGACTCTCCTTTCTCATCTGTAGTGTGGGAAAAAATAATTGCATCTGTGTCATCATGAGGTTGCTGTGAAGAGAAATTGAGACAGGAGAGATTGCAAAAAGGTCCAAGGCCCTGACTTTGGGGTCTTGGATCACCATTCCCAAAGTGGGGCCTCACAGTTTTCTTGAGGCTCGTTCAGATTGACTTTGGAATATTATCTTAATTTGGCCTTTACCAGTAATTTTCACACACAAGGTCTCATTTAAAGGCTTAGTTGCTTTCCCAATATCCATTTCCCCTTCTTCCTTATTAATAGCACCCCATCTTTGTTAGGGGCAACAGAAAGAACAGCCAGGCCATGCCATGGATCATGGCAACCCTGTGCATTCCCTTTCCAGCCTCCCTTGCAGTTAGGGGAGGCCAAGTAGCTGATTCTGGCCAACTGGATCTAAGTGGAAGGGTGCTCCTGGGACAGGCTGCCTTCTCTTTCTTTCTGCTGTGAAAAGTCTCCTGATACTTGGAACTTCAGCAACCACAGACCTACAGGGAAATGTCAAGAGAACCCCAGATCTGCCAGCCCTGACATTCTGAGCACCAGCCCCGCCTACCTCCAGATTTTTTTATTATGTGAGACATACCACTCCTTTTTAAACACTACCATCAACCTTCTTGTTCCTTGCAGCCATATTTACTCCTAAATACTTCCTTCTTTTCCCTTCTGCAGGTGGGGGTGCCTTCGGGCCCTGGGGAACCTTCTTTGTGCTGCAGGGCTTCTTTCCCTGCTGATTCAGACCTTCCGTCTGGGGTTCTCGTGAGTCCATGAGAAAGCTCTTGTCTTTTTTTGCCTACTCACATATTTCCCTGTTTTTCAATTCCCTTACCCATTCTGACCTCATTTCCCATTTTCTTTGATTAATCCCTTCCCTGAAAAGTCACTTTCCAGTCACACACAGAGTCAGGTTCCAATCCTCATATCACATAGCACAAAAACGCCTCTCCCACACAAATATACCACACATACACTACATATATCACACACAACCCACACACATGACATGCACATTACCCACACACCACGGCACACATAACACCACACATGTCACATACCACACAACACACCCACTGCCATCACACACACAACACACGCATGTACACCCCTCATCTTACCCCTCTATCTTTTATGTTTGTCCTCTTAATGGATGGACAGTCACATATCCAAAACCCAGAGTCCTGATGGTGCTTCTGCCCAGTTCCATCTGCTCTCGCAGATGGAGTGTTCTTAATCCACACACAATTTCAAACACGGAAGAGGTTGCCACAGGCACCAGAGGGTTGCAGATACTCTCACCAACACAGGGAGCAGGCCCTTCCTTCCTTCCCAGTGTGCCCAGCTACCCTGCCCAGGGGGCGGTGCCACGGAGGGTGAGAGAACAGAGCCTCTCCAGAATTCTCAGTCTCTGAGTCTGACCTGGGAGGCCAGGACTCCTAGGTTATCCTGAAGGCTCTTCCTCTGTGCACCCTCCCACCCAGACCCCAGCAGGCGCTGGGTTGGCTGGAGTGGCTGCTAATGGAGGGAGTCATCTGCTTTATTCTCCCCAGGCTTCCCCTGAGGCGACCCCGAACTTCTGGCTGTTTGAGGAAGTGCTGACCCCTGGAGCAAGTCCTTGAACTCAGCCGGATGCAGAATGGTGGAAAGGGGCAACTGACCTCAAACTTGTGACCACCTGTAAGGATCTACATCCCATGTGACTCCCCGTGCCTCCTGCCCTGACCCTCAGAAGACATTCTGGAAGTTTTCCTGGTTTCCCATGAAGTCCTCAAATCTTGAATGGGAAGAAATGCAGAACTGGGGAGAGGCGCAACTTTCCGCCAGCTTAGGAGGTCCTGTAGCTTTGCCACTGAATAGAGTGAGCTATAAGGAGACCCCTGGAGGTGCAGGTGGCCACGGAAAGTGGGGGAATGGCTCCCTTCCTCGTGCAAAGGTTTTCTCTGTGGGAACTCCCAACTGCTCTGTTGACCTCATGGGTTATGTAACCCAGGGCTGCGGGTAGCTGCTCCCACTATGTGGCTGCCTGGGGATCAGCAGTGCTGGCTTCTAAACCACAACCCATGTGACTCCCTATACCTCCTGACCTGACCTTCAGCAGACATTATGCAAGCTTTCCTGGCTTCCCCGATTCTGCCCCTGTGAGCCCCACCTGTCCTAGAGAGATGTGCTGAACAGGCAGGGAAATGGGGTAATTAAGGTTTTCTGCTGGGATCAGGAAGCTGCTAGATCACAGGCCCCCTTCTTGGGCCCCGTGTTCTGGGGGGATCAACCTGTGGTCTGCCAGCTCACCTGTAGGGCATGGTGGAGGGTCAAGAAAGGGGAGAAGTGTAGGGTGCCCCACCTGTGAAGGTCCCAGGCTGAGCCTTCAGCATGACTCCTTTTGGTATGTATTAAAGGAGGCTGAGTTCTGACCACAGTTCTGAGGTATGTAGCTCAGTGTCAGAGCACATGCTTAGCATGCACGAAGCCCTTGGTTCCATCCCCAGCACTGGGCATGCAACACATGTGCACGCACACACACAACACACACACTACCAAGTTTCAAGTTGAGACTGTGGGCAAGTGGCTTTACCTCTAGGAATTCCAGTTCCCTTCCCTGTGAAAATGCTTGGTGGACCTCTACGGATACTGCAGAGAACATCTGCAGTTAGTGGGTGCTGCTCTTGTCCACTTCCCCATGGTGGGAACTCTCTTTATGTGCCTTCTGTAGACCCTGGAAATACTTCCTTTTGTAAGACTCATATCACATCATATCAAGCATGTTAGAACATGCCTGCAAGCTGGGCACAGCAACATATGCCTATAATCCCAGCTACTCGGGAGGCCGAGGCAGGAGGATTGCAAGTTCAAGGCATCCTGGGCAACTTAGCAAGACCCTGTCTCAAAATAAAAAATAAGAAGGGCTGGGGATGTGGCTCAGTGGTAAAGCACCTCTGGGCTCCATTCCCAGCCTTACAAAAAAACAGAAACAAACAAACAAAACCACACGAACTCCTACAACCCACCTTAAATATTTTGCCATAAACTTTCTGAAAGGATTTTAAGAAAGTTGCTTTGTAAATTATTTGGCAATCAGTTTATTCATTTTTAAATTTATTAACATGTATTAATTGTACAAATTAATGGCTTTCACTGTGACATTTCCTTACATACTTTACATCATACGGTGATCATGTCCACCCTCCCTCTACCCTCTCCTGCCTTTGTCTCTCACTCTTCCCTTTGACCCCCTTCACAGTCCATAATTCCTCTTCTATTTTCAGGTCATCTTTTTTTCTTCTTCTTTTCTGAATTTCCATATATGAGAGAAAAAACATGAGAACTTGTCTTTCTGTGTCTGGTTTGTTGTGCTTAATGCAGTGACCTCCAGTTCCACCCATCAAATGACAGGATTTCATTCTTCTTTATGGCAAGTAATATTCCATCACGTATGTATACCACGTTTTCTTTATACATTCATCTGTTGATGGACACCTAGGCTGTTTCCATATCTTGGTGATTGTAAATATGAAACAATGAAACATGGGAATGGAAGCCAGGCACACACCTATAATCCCAGCTACTGCGGAGGCTGAGACAAGAGGATCACAAGTTTGAGGCCAGCCTCAGCAATTCAGAAAGATCCTATCTCTAAATTAATTAATTAATTAAAAGGTTGCGGATGTGGCTCAGTGGTAGAGTATCCTGAGTTCAATCGCCTACATCAAACAAAACAAAACAAAAAAACAAATGAACAACAACAAAAACAAAATCCATGGGAATACAGGTATCTCCTTTGTATGCTGACTTCATTTCCTTCAGCTATTAGCCAAATTTATTGAACTTTGATCAGCTCTGAATTTTCAGTGATCATAGTGTGTATTGGAAATTCTTAACAAGCTAGAAAAACCACAGTTTCTAAATGTGGTGCCAATTTCTGAATACTGAATTAATTAATGTATAAGCCAGTTAATAAATCATTAGTAAGTTAAAAATCAGTCATGGTTGGAGTATTTACACCACAGGAATTGGTAAACACTATGAATCAGTGTATTGTTAATTCACAGTGTTGATCAACACTCTCAACCCACCCCAAATGAACCAATGAACCACTGGGAAATCATTTTTTCTTTTAAGACTCACATGTGTAGCCTGATTTGGAAGAAGTTCAGACCTGTGAGTCCACTGAGAGAGACCCTAAAAAAGGAGGCTCTCAAGTGGAGCCCAGACCACTCCAGCAGGAAGGAGGACTCCCTGCAGGGAAGAAGGAGTGCTCTCCTAGGGAAGTGCTCCCTGCCTCAGCCTGAGGCCTTGTTCTTGGGGAGTCCTAATTTAGATCAAGGCCTAGCCCCCAAAGGGCTTAATCTGTTTATATTTTTGTAGTCACTTTGTTTTGTTTTACAGTTGCCTTTTTAATTCAGAAAACTTTAGCCTATTTATCATGTTTATTTTACTTCTCTTTTTATCTTTCACTACTTATAGGCCCTGCTTGCAAGCAGAATTGAGAAGGGCTTGCACAGGAACTGTGGCCACACCAAGCTCCTAGGGCTCTGCTGGGTCAGGTGGCCTGGGGAAGTCCTTGATCTTGAACCCAGGGTCTGTGGGTGGCCCCACCTTCAAAGTAAAACTCCCCAGGACCTGGGCCTTTCCAGCCTGAGGAAGTCTATAAGCCCAGGAGGCTTCCTGAAAACAGCCAGGGACCTCTAGGAAAGCCTCCAGTTCTAGGCAGTGTGAGAAGGAGCAAGGGCACTGGGTTATCAACAGGAGAAACAAGTCAAGCATGGCACCTTTGTGGTGCGATCCAAAGATCTGAAAGGCAAACCAGACTTGTGTACTTTAGCAGTGAAAACTCAAAATGCTTTTGTGGTGTGACATCGAAAGTTACCAAACTACCTGTGCTACTCGATGCCATTTATTCATTTACCCAAAGCACGCACATCAAAACAATACAATATATTTTGTATATGTTAATAAACAAAGAAATGGAAATGTCTGTTTTTTTCAAGTGTGAAGCATACACATCGAATCCATTGTTAAGAAAGTAAATAAATAAATAAAAGAGGCTATTGTTTGGTTTTTTGGTACCAGAGATTGAATCTAGAGACACTTTACCACTGAGCTATGTTCCCTGGCTCTTTTTATTTTTCTAGACAGGGTCTCACTAAGTTGCTAAGTTTGGCCTTGAACATGTGATCCTCCTGCCTCAGACTCCTGAGTAGCTGGAATTGGAGGCATGCACCATCACACCCTGGAAAAAACACTTGGACTTCTAAAAATAAGTTCAACATCTACTGTGAAGATAGAGGCAGGAAATTTTGAGACCAGTCTCAGCAACATAATGAGAACTCATCTCAAAAAGAAAAAAAAAAAAAAAGTTAAATTACTTAAAAATTAGAAATTTTCTGTCTTCAATCCCTGTTTTCTTTGACCTTTCCTCAGAAATAATGTTGCCAGGCATGTTAGTGCCTGCTTGTAATCCCAGCAACTCAGGAGGCTGAATCAGGAGGATCACTAGTTCAAGGTCAGCCTCTGTATATTAGTGAGATCCTATATTAAAATAAAAAATAAAAAGGGCTGGGGAGTTAGTTCACTGGTAAAGTGCCCCTGGGTTCAATCCCCAAAAAGAATACCAAAAAAAAAAAAAAAAGATAAGTATTGTTGATGGTGTCATGTCACAGGACTAAATTACAACAATTGAGTTAAAAGATATTCATTGGTTTTCCTTTTATTAAAGTTCTTTTTTAGTTGTAGATGGACACAATATCTTTATTTATTTTTATGTGGTGCTGAGTGCAAGAGCAAAAGGATGGGAAGCAGACCTCAACAGATTCAGAGAAGCCTTTATTCCTTAAAGAGACGCCTTTATGGACTCGGGCACCGTTGGGGCCCATTTTCCAAATGGGAAGATGGTCGTCAGTTACAGAGGGGATTTTGGTTTTATAGGGTAAAATGAGGATGATGTAATCACTGGAAGCTGTGTATGTGCAGTTTTGACCGTCAGGGGCTAGTTGTACAGGTTAAAACTTTAATTCAGGAGGGTAGTTGTATAAAGGTTATCTCTCTGGGGAGATAAGAGTCCAGACACGGAGGGATGAGTACTCAAATCTTACCCACTGGTATTTGCTTTGCCTCCATTTAGGACTAATTTGCCATGGGGAAGGTCAAGGTCTAGGGCCCACCCAGCATTCGGTATCCACCCCTTTCTCCCAGGGCCCATTGTTCCTTGGCTAGTTTCCCCTCCCTCCTCCAGAGCCGCACCTCTCTCCATTGTTCTTTGGGGGCTATCTTGCAGGAATATTATTTTCCATAACCCTTCGCAGAGGATCGAACCCAGTGTTTCACACGTGTGAAGCAAGCACTGTACCACTGAGCTACAGCCCCAGCCCCACTGGCTTTACTTTTTTTTTTTTTTTTTTTGGGGGGGGGGGGGGGGAGCGGTGCTAGGGATCGAACCCAGGGCTTTGTGCTTACAAGGCAAGCACTCTATCTGAGCTATCTCCCCAGCCCCTGGCTTTACTTTTGATTTTAGAATTGGGAACACTTCATTCCATAAAATAGACTAAGTGTTCTGATGGTCCTAGCAAAACTTGGCTTTACAGACAGACAAGGGTATAAAGAAAGCAGGAGATGTGGCTCAGTGGTAAAGTGCTATACCTGTTACGGAAAGCTCGGTCCTTGTCCCTGATGCCAATTCATGCCAATTTAATAATGAAGACACAGTTTTGAGAAAAAGAAAAAAGAAGTTTCATTGCTTTGCTATTAAAGGAGAAACACGGGGGACTCCAGTGCCAGAGGCTGTGATTCTGCCCATCAGGGAAAAGAGGGCTTTGAAAGAAGCTCTTCAAGGGTTGCAGTCCAGGTGTGCTCTGACAGGGCCCAGCCCTGACGGTGTGTTAGTCTTCACTTGCTAATTTAGTGGGAGCTATTCACTTCCTAGATTCTCCAGCAGACCCCTCCTTTCTGTGATGGGTGTGTTCAAGGACAATTAACTAGGGGAAGAAAAGGTAACACTGTCTCCCTAATCTTATTAGGGAGGGGGAGTGGGGAGAAGAGAGTGGGGAAAAAAAGTCCTTTTAAAAATAAGCCTCAGAGCAATGAGGGCTACATTCAAAGGGTGAAGTGGACCACTATTATATACCAAGCATGCACAAAGCCCTGGGTTCAATCCCCAGCACCATAAATAAATGAATGAATAAATAAAAAAGGCCATGTGGCAAAGCTATTTACACTCCAGCTCAGATTAGCTGCAGACCCTTGCCTCAAAGTGAGCAGTCTTGCTGGTGCACGCCTGTAATCCCAGCAATTTGGGAGCCTGAGCCAGGAGGATCACAAGTTCAAGGCCAGCCTCAGTCATTTAACAAGGCCCTAAGCAACTTAGTGAGAACCTGCCTCAAAATAAATAAGGGATGGGGGTGGACGTAGCTCAGTGGTAAAGCACCCCTGTGTTCAATTCCAAGTACAAAAAAAAGACAGAAACAAAAACAAAAAAAAAAAAAAAAAGGATTTGTTATTTCAAAGTAACTTTCCTTATAAGGCTGGGACTAAGATCCAGAACAACAGGAAAATCGCTGAAATGGTTAGCATCAGGTGACTTCCATTGTGAAAGGATTAATGCAGAGGTGACTTAATTTTCATGCCAATTGAAACTAACCTGTTTGGAAATTTTGCCCTTTTTTTTTTTTTTTTTGGTACCAGGAATTGAACCTGGGGATGCTTAACCACTGAGCAACATGCCCAGCCCTTTTTATTTTTTATTTTGAGACAGGGTCTTACTAAGTTGCTGACGTTAACCTCAAACTTGTGATCCTCCTGCCTCAGCCTCCTGAGTCACTAGAATTACAGGCATGCACCACCATGCCTGGCAAAAATTTGCCTATTATCTTTCTCTCTAATTAATTTCAACTAACAGCTTAGGTTTAACTTTTAGCATGAATGACTCCATTTTGACTTTTAGCCTGGTCTGTTTGGCCCTAGTGCAGCTTAGTTCATGTAAGAACCCAGAAACAATGCAAACAGAGTGTCTCCCTGCAGGGTAAGAGAGAAAATGAGAGGAAATGAGAAAGGGCACATGCAAGAGAGAGTGTGAAAAGCGAGGAGGAGAGAGAAACAAAGTGAGTAGGAGAGAGAAAGCATGAGAAAAGATGATGGGGTAGCTATCCTTAAGCAATTGAATTCCACTGGGCTAAAAGGGGACCAATAACAGAGAAGGATACTTGCAAGCTGACTGATGAACCAATAGCTAGCTAGGATGTTCACAGACTGATAAGCAGTTGGGAGGCGGGGAAATAGCTTTATATTATATTGCAGTTCAAAACAGTGACCTCCAGCTGGGAGGCACGTGCCTGTAATCCCAGTGACCTGGATGGCAAATTCAAAGCCAACATGGGCAATTTAGTGAGACTGCCTCAAAATAAAAGGGGCCAGGAGCCTGAGGGGAGAGCTCAATAGTAGAGCATGTACTGTACTTAGCATATAAGAGGACCGGGTTGCATTCCCCCCCAAACCCCCCCCCCCCAAAAAAAAATGAAAACAAATTAAAGTTTGAAAAACAAAAATCTTACTTCAGGGAGAAGTGGAAGCCACAGCAAGAACAATACAGCAGCCATTGGTACCAGGGGGCTGAATGTTTTACAAGTGGGAAGTCACTTAACTCTAATAAGGATGATAGGTTTTATTATCCACCCTTGATAGCAGAAGAAAACAGTATGCAAATGAGGTGTAGAAAGCTAGCCCAAAGTTACACAGGTCTGTCATTCCAGAGCCCCAGCGCTTAACCACCCACTCTCTGGCCTCTCTCCTCCACCTACCCATCTCTGTCTCCTCCCCCTGGGGAGATGCTATGAGAATCTCTGAACAGTGGGAAAGGAGAGGGCAGTCACAGACTCCTGCTGGCAACCATAGCTCTAGACTTGAGGAAAGTGAGTTGACTGGCTTGGGGGTGTGTGTGTGGGGGGTATGAATCCCACGGCCATCTGGATTACAGCAAGACTTCTAACAGAGATGTTCTTCAGAGCCTCATGAAGAGACCAAGAAGGAAAAACAGGGAGATAAAGACTGATATTGTTTGTGTAGGAGGTTGAATTGTGTCCCCCAAAAGATATGGTCAAGGGCTGGGGTTGTGGCTCAGTGGTGGACCACTCACCTAGCAAGTTTGAGGCACTGGGTTTGATTCTCAGCACTACATATAAATAAATAAATAAATAAATAAATAAATAAATAAATAAGGTCCATCAACAACTAAAAAAATACCAGAAAAAAAAAAAAAAAGATATGGTCAAGTGGTCAAGTCCCAACTCCTGGTACCTGTGCATGTGACCTTATTCAGAAATAGGGTTATTACAGATATAATCACATTGAAATAGAGTGAGCCCCAAATCTAATAACTAGTGTCCTTATAAGAGGAAAGGAATTTGGACACAGAATCTCAAATAAAACATACAGAGTGTTAGTCAGCTTTTCATTGCTGTGACTGAAATACCTAACAAGAACAACTCAGAGGACGAAAAGTTTTGGGCTTACTGTTTCAGAGGTTCAGTCCATGGTCCTCCAACTCCACTGCTCTGGTCCTAAGATGAGGCAGAACTTCATGGCAGAAGGGCATGGCAGAGGATTACTGCTCAGCTCATGGCAGCTGGGAAGCAGAGAGAACAAAAGAGCTAGGGAAAAGATATAGTCCAAAGCCACCACCCCCAGAGACCTACCTCCTTCACACATACCCCAACTGCCTAGAGTTACCAACCAGTAGTCCATTCAAATTATTAAACCATCAAATGGATGAATCCACTGATAAACTCACAGTTCTCATAATCTAAACATTTCAATCTGAACATTATTGCATTGCATAACACATGAGCTTTTGGGGGGATATTTAGGATCCAAACCATAACATAGAGCATGTGAAGTTGAAGGCAGGGGTGTAGAAATAAAAGTAAAATCCAAGGAATGTCAAGAATTGCCAGCAACCTACACAAAGTAGAAGAGACAAGAAATTATTTCTTAGAGCTTTAGAGGGAGCATTCACCTGCCAACACCTTGACTCATGACTTCTAGCCTCCAGAATTGTGAGAAAACAAATTTCCGCTGTCATCTGCTTTGGGGTGATGGCAGTCCTTGAAAATGAATGCAGTGTGGTTGCTTCAGATGCAATTGTGCAATCACACCCAGAAAACACTGATAAGTGTCAGCATGTCATATGGACCTGAGTAATGGGCCAGAGCTTTCTATCCTTGACCCAGATGTGTTTTATTATTCTCTTGCATGAAAAGAATTTTACAAACCGATAGATTACGTAAAACCTGGAGAGATGGTTAGTACTGTAGACAGAATCTGTATTTGAAAACCCAATGAACTGCAGGAGTGGAATAAATTTTATAAGTTGAAATTGTACAAGGGCAAAGTCCTTTAGGTTTGGGGAACCAATTGCATGAATGCAGGAGGAAAAATCCCTGGCCTGATAACAGCTCACATAATAAAAGTTGTTGGAAGTAGGCGCGGGGGCACACACCTGTAATTTCTGTGACTTGGGAGGCTGAGGCCAGAGGATCACAAGTTCAAGGCCAGTCTTAGAAACTTGGTGAGACCTTGTCTCGAAATAAAAAATAAAATGAGCTGGAAATGTGGCTCAGTGTTCAAGGTCCTATGTTCAATTTCCAGTACTGTGTGTGTGTGTGTGTGTGTGTGTGTGTGTGTGCGCGCACGCGCCTGCACATGCTTCATTCATATATGGGTAATAAAGGATATGGTTACCTATCTGTCTTCCCACCCCACCCTAAAAGATCCCTCAAACAAAACTCCTCCCATGACCTGGCCCCGCCCCCTTCATCCCCCAAAGGGCCCACCAAAAGTAACTAACGCCTCCCTTGGCCTGGCTCTGCTAAGGCTGTGTATAAAACCCACATCCTCGTGGTGACCAGCAGGCATCTCCCCACCCATATTCCGAAAATGAGCCACATCAGGTGTTTGACAGATTGACTCTGCCACTGAATAAAGAAGAGCTTGCGGATCAGAGGTCCGCTTAGGCCTCTAACTCGTGTGCCACGTGCTTTCAGGTACCACACTGGACAGTACTCAGCACCCAGGGAAAGAGCAGAGAAATGGAGACTGTTACATAAAGGACAATAGGGATCAAGGGTTGTTTCCCCGGAAGATGAAAAGACAGAGGAAGAAGGAACATTATTTAAAAACTGAACAGCTTCTGTGAAGCAGAGGGAATGGGCCAATTGTGTAGTGTTCTAGGGGAGAACGGTCCTTAACCAGTGGCTCCTGCACTTACAATGACAAGCAGCAATCTCAGTGTTCAGGCACAGGGGACAGATGTTTGTAGCATCTGATCTCTCATTTTTTATTAACAGCACCCATATTTTCCTTTGGAGACGGCTCTACTCCCACATTGCCCACCTTTTCAAGTATGGACATATGACTCAGGTTCCACCAATCACAGTGCCTGTCCTGTTGGCTATAGCTGTCTGTTCAGGAATAGGCATATGATGCAGGCCAGATGGAAGAGTGTCCCTCTGAGGCATTTGGTTGCAACTACTAGGCAGAGACTCCTTCCATTAGGATCACTGTGCTGGTAAGATAGAAGCCTGGAACTTTTGGAGTTCAGCTTCCTAAGTTATGAGAGGAAGGACCCTGCTTGAGAACACAGGAAATAGAGCCAACAGATGGAGACAGAAAGATCTCTGCTGGCACGGTGTGCACACCTAAATCTAGTCATGCCTGTGATCTTTGAACCTCTTTGAGATATGACACAATACAATCCCCTTTGATACTTTCACCAGTTTAAGGCTTTGTCATTTGCAATCAAGTGTCCATGAGGACACACCTACCTATAAGTGTAGCAATCTGACATAAAGGTAAACAGTAGGAATTGTAATTGTTAACATAGAATATTTTCTTCTTTTCCTTTGTTTCTTCTCCTCCTCTTCCTCTTCCTCTTCCTCCTTCTTCTTTCTGGGGATTGAACCCAGGAGACTCTACCACTGAGCTACATTCCCAGCCATTTTTATTTTTGTTTTTTATTTTGAGACAGGGTCTCACTAAGTTGCTCAGGCTGGCCTCAAACTTGTGATTCTCCTGTTCTCAGCCTCCTGAGTAGCTGGGATTACAGGCATGGACCACCACATCCAACTTAATTTGAATTTTTAATAGAATCATATTTGCATGTAATTTTGTGAGTTAAATCGTTCTGTAAGACTTGTTATGAAAAACAGTTCAGACCCTGTTTCCACCTTGTCAGAGGCAACCACTTTTGACTATTCAGCTGATTGTTTATTGTGAACCTTGTGGACAATTAGGTTTGGCTCCTTTTTGCTCTCCCTGTCCCCACCAACACAGAACACTCCCCATGCCCCTTCCTCCTGCGTTGGTTATGTTGTGATTTTGCTAAGTTCAACATTCACTGTTTACATTCCTGCCTTTGTAAACCAGTCACAGCTGAGGCAGAATACTATGATGACTTTTTCCTGCACGTCTTGTTTTTCCAAGAGTTAATAATTGTCCTATTTTTCTTGTTTGTTTAGTATTCTGTATATTTGTTAACTAATTAACCCCAGACATAACATATTTAAGACATTAGAGTCCATCTTCCTGAAATGATCTCTCCCAGAACCTTCTGGACTGCTCCCGTCTGCATAGGTTGCCCTCCAGGCCTGGGCCCCAGCTGCTGCCCTTCACCATCAGCCAGAGTCCTTGTGCTCCTCACATCGTGGGCTCTTGGTTCCTGGATCCCACTTCTTCTACTTTGGTTTACTCTCTCTTTGGCACAGCATAACCTCCAGGAGCTTCCCCACAAACAGGTGCATGGGAGGTACATTATACATTCATGTATGGTAGGCAAGAACTCAAACACTGAGCTACATCCCCAGCCTGAAGATACATTTTTGAAATTTTTTTCTTTTCTTTTCTTCTTACTTTTTTAGACGTTGATAGGCCTTTATTTTATTCATTTATTTATATGTGGTGCTGAGAATCCAACCCAGTGCCTCACACATGCTAGGCAAGTGCTCTACCACTGAGCCACAACCCCAACCCGGAGATCTTTTCTGTATACACACAAAACTGCTGTAGGTTGAGCTATCATTTTCCCTTGGAGGTTTTTTTTTCCCCCCTTCTTTTGTGGTTCTGGGGATTGAAACTGGTGGTACTGTATCACTGAGTTACACGCCCCACCAATCCTATTTATTCATTTTTACTTCTGAGAGAGGGTCTCACCAAGTTGTTGAGGCTGGCCTCGAACTTGCAATCCTCCTGCCTCAGCCTGCCGAGCCGCTGGGATTACGGGTGTACCTACACCGCCTGGTCCCCTTGAAGGGTTAACAGCCTTATTCCACTACCTTCTGGCTTCTAGAGCAGTTATTGAGAAGGCTAATGCAATTCTGATTCTTGATCCATTGTATGAAAACTATTTTCTTGTTTGTTTTGCTTTCTCAAAACTTGTTTTCATTGTCCCAGTGAGCTGTCCTGGCGGATCTGGAGAAGAGCCCCGCAGGAGCTCCCAGGCCTATGGAGAAAACATGTGTGTTGATTATCTTCTGCTGTGTAATAAATTACCCAGAAAGTTAGAGACTTAGACCAATGAACCCTCGTTATCTCAAGGTTTCTGTGGGGCCTGAATCTGCGCATAGCCTACCGGGGGTGCCTCTGACTCAGCATCTCTTATGAGACCTGGGGAGTAGTGACTGCGGCATCTCTGAGGCTTGACTGGGGCAGGATCGGCATGTTCTTGTCATTAGAAAGGAGTTGTTTAACCCACATTCAAGTGGAGGGTGTAACACAAGGAGAAACCCTAGCTGCCCACTGCCCCAGGCAGAGGGACTGCTGGAGCTCCTGAGACGTAAGAGCCAAGAGAGGCCAGTGCACACCGTTCCACTGGCACAGGAGAAATGCCAGCCCTGCCCAAGGAGATCAGCAAGGGCTTCCCACAGAAAGAAACTTTGGGACACTAGTGATCATAGCAGCCTCAGTTACAATAGCCAAATGCTGGAAACAACGCAACAGGGGAATGAATAAAATGTGACATCTATACATTGCATTATTATTCAGCTACAATAGAGAAACAACATTTTGATATGTGCCATAACATGGATGACCTTTGAAACACTATGCGAAGGGAGATAAGCCAGGCACAAAGGACAGATATTATGATTCCACTTACAAGAGTACACAGAATAGGCAAATTACTAAACTGAAAACAGATTAGAGGTTACCTGGGACTGGGAAGTAGGGGTGTAGAATGAGGAGTTACTAACGGGTACAAAGTTTCTGCTCGGGATGATTTAGCAGTAGTGGTAATGTCTACACACCATTGTGAATATACTTAATGCTACTGAATTGTATACTTAAAAATATTAAGGTAGCAAATTTTATGTTTTATAGCTATTTTACCATAGTAAAAGCATTTATTCATTCTAAGCAACAACAGAAAGCAGCTTTGGGTTGAGACTTGAAAGATGAGTAGAAGATGTCTGCGTGAACTGGGGTATGTAAGAGCAGCCCAAGCATCGCAGAAGCCAGAGGTAGGAAGAAGCGTGGTGGGTTCTAGAGCAACATGGTGGGACCGTGGAGCCAAGAGCCCCAAGACAGTGAGAGAGGAAGAACTCGCAGGCTCTCCTAAGGAGCTGGTGCTTTATCTCGGAGCACTGGAGAGCCATGATCGGCGCACAGGGAAGCAAGATCCCAGGCTTGTGTTTCAGTCCTCTTTAGTTGCTGTTTAAGTGGAAGACACTGGGGGAGCATGGGGCAGGTAGAGGGACAAGTGAGGTGGCTGTGGCAGGTGTCCAATGGACATTGGGGTGTTGATATGGGGCAAGCACTGTAGGAAGAGGGGAGAGGGAAAGAGGAGATAATTAGGAGGTAAACTGTGACCAACATGGCATCTACAGTGCTAGATCAAGCCTGTCCTTGAGCCAGGTGAGTGGAGGGGAAGGAGGGTAGGAGAGAGGAACATGGTGAGTGGCAGAAGAGGCTCCATGAGGCCTGTGTGCTGGATGGGCACAGGGCCAGCAGGCTGGGTCTTGCTCCTGGACTTGGAAAGGGAAACAGGTCAGAGCTGGGCAGTAACCTTGGGAGCTTGGGAAGAAAGATCAGGGTGGCAATGTGGGCTACCACTTCAGGTCCCAGGAGGCCCATCTCTCTGCCCTGCTGATGGTTCTTCCCAACACCACCTAGCTGCCTTCAGGTCTGTGTGCAGCTTGGCTCAGCCTCAGAGCTCTGTGCAAAGTCTTCTTGTACTCACCCTGGCAGCCTCCGCCAGAACCTGGCCCACACCCACTCTTCTGAAGTTCATGGAAGACCTTCAGGCCTTCAACTATTTTTGCCACCTACCTGCCAGCCTCTTTGTGTGACCACAGGCAAGTGAGTCACTTCTCAGTCTTCACCTATAAAAAGAGGAGATGGGATTACTGCTCCCCATAGTTCCTGCCAGTGCCTGACTTGCTGGCTCTCTATCCCCACATCCTTGGGGCTTCTGTGTTTCTAGACTGCATTCCAGACCAAGTGTGGTCTCCTTCCCTCCCTCCCTCTGTCCAGGCCTGTCCTGTGGAGCCACAAGGCTGTGATAAGCTCAGCTCCTCATCTTAATTCTGCAACCTATTTTGAGGTTTGGTGCTATTCCCAGTACTTACGTACTGGGGCCACTGTGTCCTGGCCTGGGATCTGCCCTGAATCACCGGCTGGACAGGGCCTTCCAGCAGCCATGCAGTTCATCCCCCCTCCTCCAGGAGAGGTTTGTCAGCCGTAGCCTTTAAGTAGGTCCAGAGGGAAACTTCACATCTCCAGGTAACATGCTCCTGTTTGGCTGATCCTCCACAGTGAGGTTCTTTCCTAGATCTAGCCTACATCCTTCACGAAGCCTTAAAACAGAACACAGCTATATCCCAAGTGCTTCTGGATGGAAGAATCAGACTGGGGCTGCCCCACTCAGCTTTTCCTTGCCAGAGGTGGGGGTGTGGGTTCTCTGGTAGGGAAGGAGTCCCATTCCACTCGCCTTCTGCCCTCCCTGGCCAGGTCCAGCCCACACCTGCGTTGGACCAGGGCCACGCTTGCCCTTGTACCCTAAAGGTCTGAGGATGTTATGTAACAGGTATTGGCCAGACATTCTGGTTCAGCAGGTACAGCCTACAAGTTAAAAATTGTTCTAAAAATGCAATGCAGCTGCCCAAACACACAGGCCTGGAGGGAGAGGTTATGGGGCAGAGGCCACAGGCAGCAGAGGGTGTATTTTCCACAGGGAAATTGGGCCCGAGCTCTGACTTCAAGGGAAACATCAAACTTGGGGATGTTTCCTTCTCCCTGCTCCCCACATACCTGCTCCCCAGAAACAGGTCTGGGGCCTAAGCCCCTCTCAGCTGTTTTCTTGAGAACCTGCTCTGTCTCCCTCCACCTCCACTGGCTTCCCTCCAAACCTCCTGTGACTGCTCTGGCCCTGTCCTCTGCATCGCCCTGCAGCCTCCACCTGAGCTGCACCACAACTTGCCTTTTGCATCATCTTCACATCTTCTATTTCTGTCTTTTAGGCACTTCGACCCTCCCCTAGTTCTCCCTGCTTCCCCATTTTCCTCTCATGCCTCTGCTTCTGTCTACCCTCTAAGTAACAAGATGAGTTCTCCTTTCTCCCCTCCTTGACCTCTGTCCCGGACCCTGAGCCTCCAGGAACTGACCTTGGTGAAGGGAGGCAGCCACTGTTCCCTTCGTCTGCCATCACAGGCAAATCCTTACCCTCCCCTGTGCCTCTGTCAAATGGGGACAATAACATCCATTTATCCTGTGCCACAAAAAGTAGCTGTGAAAATCAGAAGCGGTTACACAGACTTCTGTACACAGTAAGAGGACTTTAAAATGGTTTCTTCCTTCATTCATCCGTTACATATTTATTCAGTACCTATAATTTGCTGGGCATCCTGGTAATGAGTTCTGGGGTGCATACAGAAGAATAAAATACACTTGCAGAGTGGTCCCCAAACCTGCTCAGTAGACTCCCGTGGAGGGCCTCAAAAAGGAGAAACTACCTCCACCCAGACTTACAGGGTCAAGTAGACTTTGCAAAGGTGGGGCCTGTTTTCACAGCAGCTCAGATGGGCCTGACCGCAGGGTAGAATGGCGTGGGAGGAAGGAGGCGAGGCGGGGCAGCGGAGGGTTTGGGGGACCAAAGGAGGACGGCAGAGATTGACAGCAGGGAAGCAAGGAGGCCTTTTCCTTCTGCTTTTTGTCTGGCCCTGCCCACGCACATCTGTTTCCAGACTGGTCAGCGAGGGTTTCTTTTAAAAAGTAATAAAAAGATATCCAAAGGAAATATAGCAGCTGTAATCATTTCTTCATGGTAGGTGGCTTCCCCCCTGGGATAGGGCATTTTCTCAGGTATTACTCACAGATGAGCCTTTCCCTGTTGGTTTTGCCTAGAGAACCATCCCAAAAGTCAGGTGAGGGTTTTTGCTTTGTTCTTGGTGTGTGTGCAAATTAAAACATAGGACTTGACTTCACTGACTAGAAATTTAAATTTACGCCTATTAAGCAATGAGCAATAAAAAAATTTAAAAAACAAACCCCTCATGTCTCCAACTTGATTTTCACATATATATGTATATTTTTTTAATTTCAGAAAGGTCTTTTGAGAGCCATAATTAATAGGCAGCAATTGCTTCTTTCCACTTCAGTATTTTTTTTTCTTCTATTGAATTTAAAGTTAAAAGGAATATTTGTAATTTTAAAATGTTAACAGAGATTTTGTTTTCTTGTGGCTGTTATTTGAGCATCAGACATTGTTGATGGCAAGAGCAGAGACCAAACAGACAAAAGTGCCTCCTGATGGAGTTACATTGCAGCTGGGGAGGAAAATAAGCCCCAAAACCCACGTAAAATAATAACATGGTTAGTATGGTAGATAGTAACAAAATGTGAAGGAGAAAAACCAAATCAGGACTTACTAGAAGTGAGAATAAAGAACTGGGGTTGGAATTTTAGATAAGGGGAATTTGGAAGGGCTCCTGAGAAGGTAACTTTGTAAATTTTCATCTCAGAAAAAGCTAAAGTATATAAAAGTACAGAGAATAATAAAATAAATACTCACACATCTACTTATCAGTTTCAACAAATGTTAACATTTTGCCAATTTGGTTTTACTTAATCTCCCCCCTTCTTTTATTTTTTGTTTTGGGATTTTTCAAAAGCAAATCTGAGACATGAGTTTTCCTAGAAATATTTAATAAGCATCTTAACTGATAAGTTTAAAAATTTTTTTGCCCTGCTTTTACACACCCAAAAAATTAACCATAATTCCTTAAAATTATCTGATAATCAGTTTTTATTCCCATTTCCCAATAGATTTAAAACTATATTTTAACAATTGAATTTGAAAAAGGTATGCATAGCTTTTCAGACTTGGTCAAATGTAATTTTGAAAAAGAAAAGAAAAGATAGACTCGAGGAAAAGTTTGCAGGAGCAAATATGGGTTAGGTTCATAAATAGCTAATCAAGACTGATAATGAGCAAAAAGCATGAACTCTGTCGTATGCAAGGGAATTTCCACAGTGAGTAAACACCACACTGCACCAGACAAAGTTAATAAGAAGCAGTCACATAAACAACGATGCAAAGTCTTCCACAGAGTTACACACGTACTTCTGAAAGAAAAGTATAAACTGGTTTACTGGGTAGCAACAGAGCCCTAAAGAAGTAAAAAGCTAATGAATGTGTATAATTGCTTACCTGACCTATAGATCTTTGTGGAGTTTCCTTTTGTACACATCTTTTTGTTTGTGTCTTTTCTAGCTTATGAAAAGTTGAAAACATGTTTCAATTACATCAAATTAAAATGTGTGTGTCTAGAGAGAGCTAATGCAATGGTCCATGTTTTGTGATTTTTATAATAAAAGCTAAGTCTCATATAAAAAAAAAAAAAAGAAGTGAAAAGTTAAATCCAAATATGTATGTTTACCTCTAACAGCAAAAACAAGCAAACTAAAATGTCCAGCAATAGGATAATGAATAAACAAATGCTGGCATCTCAACTGGACAGAAGATTGGGCTGCCATTAAAAGTTCTTATGAAGGCCATAGGTATGCATGAACATTTGTTATCAAATTGTTATATGACATGCAAAAACGTGAAATAGATTCCTATAATTACCACTAATAAAATAGCAAGTATCTGAACAAACAGGAAGGACTAGACAGAAAGAAGATAGCATCATTGGGCTAGAATGCTGGGATTCTGGTGATTCATTTTCCTTTAGAGTTTTCCTTAGGGCCTTTATATTGTTTTATAGAAATTCTTTACAAGGAGAAGTCAGGATGTGGGTAGAAATTTGGAGCCACATAGAAACTATGCCCACACACCATCTCCTCCCTCTCTTGAAGTCCATGCCTGGGCCTCCAGCCCCCTGTTGGGGCCCTCCCTGCCCACATCCTGGGGGGATTTGGAAAGGAGCCCCTAAGGGCAATGCCAGGCCAATTAGCCAGGAGCAGGTCCTGGAGCCCAGACTCTGCAGAATCAGCCAGGCCAGCTGCCCCCCTTTTCTGAGCTCACCTACTGCCAAGCTCTTTGCCTACTTTATCTCAATTTAATCCTTATGAGGGTTCAATGTGGTCAGTGCTATTGTCTCCATTATCCATATTTGAGAGTTGGGTAACTTGCCCCAGGTCACACAGTGGGTAGAGAGCAGACCCAACCCCACTGCTGTGCTGGGTTCTCCAGTCAGCTCTGCCACAGGCTTATTGTGCCATGGAGCCAGCTTTTTAGCCTCTCTGGTCTCTTATTCCTTCTTAGGTAGCAAGGTGAGGGAGCCTGGAGAAAACGTGGCTCACTAAATTTATTCTTGGAGTTACTCTTGGGTCTAAAAAGTGCAGAGGATTATGGGATCATCACCTCCATTGACTTGGGTATCCATCCATCTACCCATTCATCCATCCATCCACCCACCTTCCCACCTACCCATCCATCCATCCATCTACCATCCATCCATTCCAATGCAAATTCACAGAGCACCCTCTCTGTGCCAAGCTCTGCACCATCACTGAGGATATGAGTAAAAAGTTATAGCTCCTATCAAACAAAGGGAGGCATTGATAGAGAAATATAATGAAATATTCTTTCCATCCAAGTGTCACCTGCTCTGAGAGGACATGCTGAACCATGTTTTCTAAACTATCTCTTCAAATTCTTTCACTCCTATCACCTTGCTGTTTCTTCAAATATTTATCAAGGTTTGAAATTTTCTTACTTATTGTATTCTTAGTTATATATTCTCTTATTATATTAGATTTTTATAAGAAAAGGTTGGGAAGCTTTCTTGCCCACCTCTGCATTTCCCAGGGCTTAGCACCGAGCAGACACTGCAGGGATATTTCCTGTTTCCTGACCTATCTGAATAAATCAGTGTTTCAGGCAGTGTGGTGGATACCTGTACAGTCCAGCTGAGAGGAACCAGAGAAATGATTTCAGAAGGAAAAGAAGGGGTTGCGGAAATCGCACCTGGTATTGTTTGGGAAACAGAAGGAAATGTACTTTTATTGGCAAGAGGTCATGAAAACATTCAAGACCCTTCAACCCTAAAGAGAGGTGAGTGGGACCATATGGCAGCCATCACAGGGGCTATAGTCAGAGACCCTGGCCCAGCCCTGACTTCACAAAAGATCCAGAACCAGAGGCCCTAGGCTGGAGGGGATCCAGAGCTCATCACATCTTCAGCTCCTGAATTTGGCAGGAAATAAGGTTGGTGATTGGCTTGTGCCATTAGGTTCCATTAGTTTCAAAGGGACATAGTTTAAAAGATTATATTCTTTGCTGGACACATGCCTGTATCCCCAGAGACTTGAGAGGCTAAGATAGGATGATTGCACGTTTGAAGCTGGCCTGGGCAACTTAGTAAGACCCTGTCTCAAAATAAAAAATAAAACAAGGACTGGCAATGTAGTTCAGTGGTAGAACACCCCAGTACTTTAAAAAAAAATGTTGCCAGGTGTGGTGGCACTGTAAACCCAGGAGGCTGAGGAAGAAGGATTGCTTAAGTCCAGAAATTTGAGGCCAACATGGCAACATAGCAAAATCTCATCTAAAAAAAAAATTGCATTCTAATCAAACTAGTAATTTTTCTCCTATAATTTGGCCTAAGTAAATATGACAAGATAAGGGCAAAGATGAAGACAAGTATGTTCATCACAGTACTAATTATAATTACAAAAAAGTTGGAAGAAATCTAGGCATGGTGGTGCATGCCTGTAATCCCAGCAACATGGGAGGCTAAGTCAGGAGGATAGCAGGTTCGAGGTCAGTCTCAACAATTTAGTGATTTAGTAAGAACTTGTCTCAGGAAAAAAAAAAAAAAAAAAAAATGGAAGAAACCCTGTTCAACCATGTGAGGATGGTTAAATAATGATTGATCCATATAATGGAATGATATTTGCTATTAAAATGTATACACATGAACCTACATACTCATAGTCTTGAAAAGGAACTGAGGATGTATGAAAAAGCATGTTCCCAAATAGTATTTGTGGTATTATTTTATTTTGACAATTTTATATTTTAGTAGATAAATATAAACCAGTTATCTCTGATGGGTGAGTCTACAGGTGATTTTTCTCCCCTTTTGCTTATTTTTCCCCTTAATTTTCTGCAATAAATAGAAATTACTTGGATAGTAAAAATTAAACACAAATATGGATAAATAACATTTAGATTATAGGTGGACATGATGACACATGCCTGTAATCCCAGCAACTTGAGAGGCTGAGTCAGGAGGATTACAGGTTTGAGGCCAGCCTCAGTGTTTAACTAGACTCTCGGCAATTTAGCAAGACCCTCTCTCAAAATAAAAAAAGACTGGGCACATAGCTGAGTAGTGAAGCACCCCTTGGTTCAATCCCCGGTACCAAAAAAACAAAACAAACAAACAAAAAAAACTATACACCTGAGGTGGGGGTTAGATGGTACCACCTACCAGTTGTGAGTCAAATGAAGGAAAAAGTGATTAAATTCCAGCAAACAAGACCTCCAGGGGAGAAGCTTCACTCACCATCTATCCTCATGGGAAATGAGAACCTCTCTTAGAAGGAAACCCAATCAGCTAACTCTAATCCACTTAGTGTTTGTTCAACGTACTCAAGGTCGAGCCTGCCAGGTACAAGGATAATAGGATTAGAAACATGAAATTGATTTCAGGATGGATCTGTTTTAGGGGAAACAGAGTCAGGTAGAGACCAGTTTTAACACACTGGCCTCAGGGCAAGTCCCAGCTCTTCTAGGCACTGAGGGGTCTGCCCCCCAAGGACAGCGGGATGGCAGAGTTTCCTGCCTGGGCACCCCTTTCTTGTCAATCCTCATTCAGGAAGTTCTTCCTTACCCCAAGTAAAATTTTCTGCCACTACATTTTTTTTTATTGTTTTTCTTCTCTACAGAGCACTTGAAATATATAAAAAACTACATGCTCAGAAATAAATGTGAATTATTAGGAAGGAAACTCTAATCAGTAAACCACGCTCTGGAAATGTAATTCATTCCATTTTTTTCTCCTGTTTTTCTTTTCTTGGGGTACTACGGTCGAACCCAAAGGGGCTCTACCATTGAAATGCATCCCCGGCTCTTTTTATTTTTTATTTTGAGACAGGGTTCTCAATCACGTCCCGCATGGGCAAGGGAAAGGTCTCCTGTCGGAGGGATGGGGTGGCTGCAGAATAAAAGGTCTAAAATTTAAATATCAGAAATAAAGACAAAAGGCAAGAATATCTTAAGAGCAGGGGTGTGATAGGTTGAGCGGTCCAGAAGGTTCTGGTTCTAACAAAGGAAGCAGCCTGTGCTTGCTTTATTTATCTGGGTACAGATCAAAAGGGACCCATAGAAGATTCTTCGAGAAAAACAAGATGGGGTGGGGGTAAGCAGGTCATTTGGCTCTAGTGAGTCACTCCCATCTCGGGTGCTTGCACTGGAACCTGAGTGATGAGCTAAGACTGGGTGCCACTTGACTCAGGCATTCTCAGACCAGTGTTCTCAAACTCCGACAGGGAGTACCTAAGACCAGGCTTTCCCAGCTTAATGGCTTCAACATTGCTCGGTTTACACACATGGTTCAGAGATGGCTCTCAGCAATGGGTGTCACCAAGTTACTGAGGCTGGCTTCAAACTTTTGATCCTCCTTCCCCAGCCTCCGAAGTCATGGAGATAACAGGCAAGCATCACCATGCCCAGCAAATCTGTTCCTTCCTGAATGTATTTTCTTCTGTGCCTCTTTGCACTTCATTGCATGGGTGTGTGCAGTTGGCATTGCCTATTTCCTTCCTTTGACTTTTTAGTTTTTTGGTACCAGAGATTGAACCAGGGACATTTAACCACCGAGTCACATCCCCAGCCCTTTTTATTTTTTATTTTGAAACGGGGCTCACTAAGTTGCTTACAGCCTCAGTGACTTGCTGAGGCTGGTCTTGAACTTCCCATCCTCCTGCCTCAGTCTTTCAGACTGCTGGGATTACAGGCGTGTGCTACCACATCCAACTTCCTTCAGTACCTTGATCTCTCCATTTGCCATAGAGAGTGCAGCTTCCCAGAAGTCCCTAGAGAAAAGCCCCCCGCCTCATCTCCGGGGCCCAGCTCCTTACTCCCCAGGGTTTTGTCTCCCCTTACAAAACAGCAACTAAAGCAGCTGGCCAGTAGGGACATGGGAACCCCCTCCCTGCAGTGTGCTCTGTCCTGGAAACCCTCAGGAAGAACGGTTCCTCATCTGTGGAATGCAGACTCTCATGGTGAAGAACTCTGCGAGGGGAAAGACAGAAACTTGGCATGGAGACTCTGGGAGCTTCTGCAATCACACTTTTTGTTAACATAGTCACAGCAAGGGAACAGCAACCGCACTGCCACAGTTTACACTGGATATCACCAGCCCTGCACCATTTCTATCGGCAGGGGCTGGCTCTACACAAATCTCCTGGGAACTTCCTCGCTTTTGCTGCTGGTAACGCACATGTAAATAAACACTAGATGCTTCTGACTGGTTGCCCCCCTGCCAATCTCCCTCTTTTTGGGTGTGCTTGTGTTGTTACTGTGGATGGAACCCAGAGGTGTTTTACCACTGAACTACATCCCCAGTCATTTTTTTTTTTTTATTTTGAGACAGGGTCTTGCCCAAGCTGACCTCAAATTTGAGATCCTCCTGCCTCAGCCTCCCAAGTTGCTGGGGTTGTAGGCCAGTGCCACTGCACCCATCACCTCCCTGAAAATCTTGACCTGTTGTGGGTTCTCTTTTTTTTTTTTTTTTTTTTTTTTTTGCGGTGCTGGTGATCGAACCCAGGACCTTGTGCTTGTGAGGCAAGCACTCTACCAACTGAGCTATCTCTCCAGCCCCTGTTGTGGGTTCTCTAGCATGAGAATAGGTGGTTCTTACTTCCTGGCTTGGATGCGGGGAGTTTATGTGACTTGCTCAGTGTGGGAGACCCTGAAGAGTCAAGTCTGTCTCCAGCCAGTCTGCTTGAGATATCTCTGGGCTGGCATGGCCGAACATGGGCCTCCAGATATACAGGACCCTCTAGTCCAGTCTACACAGGCCCAGAAACTACTCCCTCGTCCCACTGTGGTGGCCCGGGGCCAGAGCCCACCTTCCTCAGCTTTCCGTATCTCTCCCAAGGGTCCATGGCATAACCCTCTACTCGAGCCCAGTCATTTCTCTTACCTCTGGTTTAACCATCATAATCCCCCAAACCTTCTCTCTCCAACTGCCCCCTCCCCATACACCAGCTTTACATGAACCCAAGGTCTTTTTACAATTGTTCCTTTGACAAACAAACAAACCTCAGGATGAGGGCTGAGGTCGTAGCTCAATGGTAAGAGTGTGTGCCTAAGCATGTGGTAGGCCCTGAGTTTAATCCCCAACCAAAAACAAAAATGAAGTATCCTCATAGTGGTTTCTTATTTCAGAGTTAAACCAAGTTCTTACAGTGGCCACTCTCCAACCCCACTGGGCTCTTGGATGTGCCTCGAATGCGTTAGGTACACTTGTGCTGCAGGACACAGCAGGGCGTCTCCTCTGCCTGGAATGCTCTTACCTGAGGTATTTGGCGGTCACTCTCACCTCTTCAAGTCTCTGTTCAAACTTCATCTTCTCAGTGAGACCCATGTGGCCCCCCTCAGCAGTCTGCACCCCCATCCCCACACCTCTTCCCTCATCCTGCCTGGCTCTCTTTTCCTGTAGCTTGACATCTTCAGACACACTAGCAATTAACTTATTACCACGTCTATTCATTACTGTCCCCATGACCAGCACGCAAGTTCCCTGAGGGCAGGAATTCCTGGCTCTCTTGTTCACTGATATCTCTCCAGTGTTTTGAATGGTACCCCACACAAAGTAGCTATCTAGTGGATAGTACTCAATGAATGATAAGCAAATGGAAGATACTGAGTTAGAATCCTATCTGTTTATAGAAATTCCTTTACTTTTTGGCGGGGAGGGTACTTGGGATTGGAAACAGGGGTGCTCTGAGCCACATCCCCAGCCCTTTGTTTTTTATTTTGAGACAGGGGCTTGCTAAGTTGCCGAGAGCTTCTCTAAGTTGCTGAGGCTGGCCTCGAACTTGGGATCCTCCTGCCTCCTGAGTTGCTGTGTACTGGCATGGTGATGCTGGGCTGTAGATGGAAGCCAAAGGCAGAAACTGGATGGATCACATCCACCTCAGCCTGAGCTCCTGGTTTGTTAGGAATCTGCGGTTATTCTCCTGCTCAGGAAGAGCCATGCATGTGCACCATACATCTGCCTTCCTAGAGACTTCCAAGACAAATGGGCAGAGGTGCCCTTGACCTGCCTTGGTCCCCATCTTAGATCAACCAGGTTTGAGCTCTAGAGAATGTCCCGAGCAGCACCAAGGAGTGGAGTGCCTGTCACATGACTGGGTGCTGCAGAACCACTCTGTCCGGAGATGCTTGTCTCTCCAGGCTCAGTGGGCAGCATCTTGCAACACAAGAGACAAATAAATGGAGATGGACATGGACACAGCCCTTCTTGCTTCACTTCACATCAGCAAGCCTGGTCCTGCCATGCATGCTGCAGAAGCAGAGGAAGACTCAGGAAAATACGAAGTTCCCTGCAGCTCTCCTCAGCCAGGGTCCCCTAGACACCTCCCCAGGCACCTGAGAGATAGCCACTGCGCCTTACAGCCCTTCTTGCACATGTCCTCTGCCCCACCTGCTCTGTCCTGGTTGGGACTGGGCGGGGAAGGGAGTGGTGACTGAACTTCTTGGTGAAGGAGTGACGGTGATTGTCTATGCTGGGCCTCCTGCCAAGGGAAAAGGAGCCCCAAGAGCGAGGGCCCCAGGGCTGGGCTGTGGCTCAGTGGTAGAGCACTTGCCTGGCATGTGCAAGACCCTGGGTTCAACCGCACCAGGAAAAATAAATAAATAGAAAAGCATGGGAACCACATCCTTCTGAGGCAGGCGGGTGACAGTGGGCCAAGGGCCTGTGGGCGGGCGAGGCCACGTGTAGTGAGAAGAGAAGGTGGACAGGATGCCATCACCTCTTCCCCACCCGCCTTGCGGGAGAAGCACATCATAACCTGAAGTCCAGTCATACACCGGCCATACTGAAGCCTTGACAGGAGAATCCTTCTGTCTCACAGCCAGTTGCTTTGTGGGTTCTGATGAGGCCTCACCTCTGACGTTTTTCCTCTTCAGAATCCACAGTCTGTACATCTAAACTGCACCAAAAACCAAGTTCAAGGTTCACCCCACCCCTCATACTGACCGATTCTCTATAATGTTCTGCAGTTTTTAGATTCCAGAAACGAGCCAAGCCATCCTGTTTATTCTTGTCCAGAGGGGCTTATCACAGACGTAATCACATTCTCCCAAGATTAAATAAAAACAGTCACACTTCCAGATATTCATAGATTTATTTATTATTTATACCGCCGCACCCACATCCAAAAAAGTATTCAAGGTGGTTCACCATAAAAGCCATGCACAACAAAACTATTCAAAAGCTAAGAAACATCCAGATGATAAAAACTTTTCATGATTCCAGACTCTGGGAGGAGTTTTTTTTCCCCTTTCTTTCTTTCTTTTTTTTTTTAAATGGACAAAGCAGTCTTTAGCCTCAGGTACTTGAGAGGTCAGGTCTTGAGTGTAGACATTTTAAGGTATCTGGTTATGTCAGGTAATTAAAATTAGAGCATCTGATAGAGTGCAGGAATAGATACCAAGTGTAGGGAAGGAGGCCAAGAACAAGCACAGGAGTCCACACTCAGAAGTTCACTCATCATCTCAGTCTATTTTCTGTTGCCATCACAGAATACCTGACACTGGAGAGTTTAAAGAAGAAAGAGGTTTGATTTGGCTCATGGTTCTGGAGGCTGGAAAGTTCAAGAGGATGGTGCTGCAAGGGCCTCATGCCTCTTCAACTCATTGAGGAGAGCAGAAGGACAAACAGGCATATGAAGATGCGGCAAACACTAGGGGTGCTTTATCACAGCCTGCTCTGGTGATGACTCATTCTGTCCTGCAAACATGAGAACTCCCTCCTGCCAGAAAGGCATTAATCCCTCTTCATGACATAATCGCATCCTAGAGGCACCACCTCTCAACATCAACAAAACGGCAAATTTCAGCATGAGTTTAATTTCAGAAAGGATAAACCATATTTAAACCACAGCATCATCCATTCAGGCAGCTGTGTTGAGAAGCTACTGTATGTGGAGTTCTCTATGGAGATGACTAAGACATAACCCCTGCCTTCAAAGGAGCAAGGAAGCCCGGATACATCCCAACCACGTAGGGTGTATTGTGTGCAGCTCCTCAAATTACCTCATCCTCACTGGTCCCCCAAGTTCTTGACTGCTTGAGCATGGAGTATTCCTGGTGCCACACTTGACACCTTCCTAGTTATCTACCCGGCCAGCTGTCCTGGCTGGCCCTAGTTGAGGGCCAGCCTTTTGCAGGGCCTCTGCTGTGCTCCCCATGACAGAAGTTGCAGCTCCACTGACCAGGCCTCCTGGTCTTTCGGGCCTGGGTAAAGCACGCACTGCAGGGAATAAGATTTGACTTCCGAGGGGCTAAGGTTGTGGCTCAGTGGTAGAGGGCCTGCCTAGCATGTGTGAGGCAGTGGGTTCAATCCTCAGCACCACATAAAAATAAATAAATAAAACGAAAGTATTGTGTCCATCTACAGCTAAAAAGATTTTTTATAAAAAGGATTTGGTTCCTGAAAAAGCCAGATGATATGACCCGGAAGCATGGTGGGTTAATTTTGGTAAAGGAATCTTACCAATGAGAGATGGAGTGTGGGGCCAAGAGCCAGCAGATAGATAGGCAAGGCTTTCCTGAGATGCACATGACCCAGGAACCAGCTGTGTCTCTTCACATCCTTCCCCATCTTGCTCCCCTTTTTGTTTTTTACTCTCCTGAGCCTGGATTATAAATCCCAACAAAACATAAAACTTGACTCAGACTCCAATTTTTTTTTTTGTTTTTTTTTTTTTTGTGTGTGTGTGTGTGTGTGGTACTGGGATTGAACCCAGGGCCTTGTGCATGCTAGGCCAACTGAGCTATATCCCCAGCACCTCAAGCTCCATTTTTTAAGATAGTACTTCTCAGACTTTTAGCTACATATGAAACACCTGGGAGATCTTGTCAAAGTACAGATTCTGATTTATAAGTACAGTGTAAGGTCTGAAATTCTGCATTTCTAGCAAGTTCCCAGTTGATGTCAGTTTGCTGGTCCATGGACCTCAAGATAGCAAGGTTCAAGGAAAATTAAATCAAAACTGGTACCCAGCTGGTCATGGTGGGACACACCTGTAATCCCAGTGGCTTTGAAGCCTGAGGCAGGAGGATCGTGAATTCAAAGCCAGCCTCAACAACTTAGCGAGGCACTATGCAACTCAATGAGTCCCTGTCTCTAAATAAAACATAAAAAAGGGCTGGGGATGTGACTCAGCGGTTAAGTGCCCACTGCCCCTATACTAAAGGAAAAAGAATAACTGATACCCCAAATCCACTCTCCCTTAACTCTCCACAACAAAACCCTGATTTCATGGTGGTAATATACCTAGACTCAGGGATGATTCATGATTAGTCTAATTAATCACAACAGACCCATTTCCCTTTGTCAGTAAATATCCTTTGTTGGTGGGCTCCATGACCTGGTATTGGCCAATCATATAGAAGTAAAAATCTCTGCTGCACGCTTCTGGAAAAAAGAGATATTCCTGAATAAAAGGTCCCTTTCCCCACTGCCCTTCTTCTTTCTTGGATGCTAAAGGGTTAAGGATGTGATGCTTGAAACTACAGCCTCTATCTGGTGACCAGGAGGCAACGTGTGGCCTATATACTCAGGAAGACATAAGAGGAGGGGACTAGGTCTTTGGTGGCAGAGTACAGCCATTGAACTACCCTGAGACTAAGATCCCTATTGACTAAGATTCAATGTTCTACCATTTAAGCCACTGTTAGTGAGAGGCTCTTTTAACTTGTACCTGAACTCATTCAAACTAACAAGACAATAGCTCTGAAAACATAATGCTCAGCACCAGACACAGTGGAAGCACAAAGCATGGGTGATTTGTTTTACCCAGATGGGTTACAAGGGCCTCAGGAAGCTCCCTCCACCCCCGAAAGAGGGTCATGAAGGATGAGTTGGAGTTTGCTAGGCAGGGAAAGGAAAGAGGCACTTCTGGGTTGAAGTGGCACAGCATAGAAAAAGGCACAGAGTCAAGAAAGAAGGTGCAGGTCAGAAGGCACAGTGAGAGCTGAAAGGCGAGGAGCCAGCTGGAGAGGTAGGTAGAACCAGGGAGCCATGGTAGGCAGTGTGGACTAGGTTGAGTGGGCAGTTGGGAACCAGGCAGGAATTTAAGCAAGGGACTGGAATCCAGAACTGAAGACATCAAGCAGGTTACAAATTATCAAGGCGATGGAGCCACATGAGGAAAGGTGAATATTGGGGACAAGTTGAAGGGACCAGATCGACTGAGGGGAATTCTGAAACAGTATCAAGACTTGTTGCCAAAGAATTTATCATCTTTCTTTGGGCCTCTCTATGGACTCCTGTTTTGCAGGAAAACAGTCACCCCTTTCTGCGCCATGTTCAACCAATCACACAGAACATCACAAGCTGTTAGGAAAATCCTGCCAAAGATCAGAAATCCTCACAGACAAAACACCTGCCGGGAAGCCTGTAATCCACAGGCTTTAGAAGCTCGGGAGGCTACTGCAGAAGGATTGCAAGTTTGATGTTGGCCTCAGTGTCTTTGGGGGTACCCTATCTCAAAAAAAAGGGAGGGACTGGAAATGTAGCTCAATGGTAAAGCACCACTGAATTCATCCCTACTACCAAGAAACACACGTACACCCATACTATGCTAGCACTTCAGAGCATCTGGCTAGACCCTTTGTAGTACAGATGAGAAAGTTAAGGCCCAGAGAAGGGTTGTGACTTGACTGGGCCACATAACTAACTGGAGGAAGAGCAGGCCTGGAACACATTTATCCTGATCTGGGAACTGGGATTCAGCCTCAACACACTCAGTTCCTCCTAGAACCACAGATGGCAGTGGATCAAACAGAACAAACAAGAAAACCCTGGGCCCAACAGGTTAACATGACCCCCGCTCCCCAAGGGAGAGAAGATGGATCAACAGTGTTTGAAGCTCAATAGGGCCTGTCCCCCAGAGTGAGGAAATGAGAGATAAAATTCCTCAAGTTCGTACTGATTACTTTTAATTCCCTTTCAGAATTCCCAAGAAACTAAACTTTTATTTAAAAATAAATAAATACAAACAAGCTTTGAAGTTGTTTGAAGATAAAAGGTATGTCATGGGCCAAAGTTGGTGAAGGGAAGGCTTACAAAGCATTTTGAAACAAACTTTGGAGAGCCCATCACAGTTTGGAAAGATTCTGATAATAGATCATAGACACAATTGTTACCAGCTATCAAGATAATATTCTCCAGCCTCAGAGTCTCTCAAGATTGGTCACGTTACACAGCCTTAAATTATACAACTATTGGGGTGTGTTAAGAACCAGGTGGCACTCTCTCTGCTTCCTGGTACCATGTCCTAAGCCACTTTCCTGCACCACACTCTTCTACCATGTTGTTCTGCCATACCTTTGGCAATGAAACTGGCCATTTATGGACTGACACCTCTGAGACCATGAGCCCCAAATAAATGTTTCGCCCTCTAAAAAAACAAAACGAAACAAAGCAGGTGGCCTGGGTCCAAATCCCAGCTTTATGGCTGAACCACTTGTGCTTTGGTTTCCTTAGGACAGTGTAGGCGCCTGCCCATAGGGTTGTTGTGGAGATGGAAGGAGGGCACAGAGCTCAGAGCACCAGTTGTATTTTGGTGATGTTAGCTATCGATGTTGGTTCCATACATCTCAGTGGGGAGAAATACCCCAGTCCTGTCCAGCCCAACTGGGCGTCCTCACCTTTGGGTCACTTACCTTTGGGTAGATAGCATAGACCCTTACTAGTAAGTGTGGTTCCTGAACCAGCAGTAACTTGTCACCTGGGAGACAAGAAGGTAGGGCTAAACCTACTGAAGCAGAATCTTCATTTTAACAAGATTTCTGGGGGATTTGGGGAACATTAATTTTTGAGGAACGTTGGAGTAGGCCTCTGAACTGGGCATTGAAGTCATTTCTATATGGAGAGGCTTTGGTCCCTTTGCATCCAGAAAGCCTCTACCCTCCTACCTGCTGGAGATACCTGGTCCCAGGGCCTTTCTGCCCCAATTTCTCTTTCCTGCAGGACTTGGGGTCTGGATGTCACTTCCATTTCCCTATCTCTTGAAAGGCCTCGCCCTACGGTTACTGAGAGCAGGATGCTGGTGGTGCACTTCTATGGAGCTTCCCCTCACTGACTCCTACGGAATCCCGTGACCTGTGGAACCAGCAGCAGCTTCCCGGGTAGCCATCCAAAGGCCAGCATAGCCTGCTGGAGACAGTCATGGGGCTGGCTGTGGGAATGACTAATCCTCAGCACCAGGTTCTGAGAAGCTGAGATCATCTAAAAACTCTCAGCAAAGCAGATGAGGAACCATTCATTTGTTAATTCCACCCAGTAACATTTTTATAAAAATAGGTGACAATACCTTACTGGCTCAAATGGTTCCATTTGTTCCTAAGGTCAGGAAAGCCTGGGTTTGTCACTATTTGTGCAACTTTAAGCTAATCACTTTCCGCTTCTGAGCTCTCAGGGGATTCCATGGAAAGTGAGAGAAGCTCTCTAAGTCTCCCCTTGTGGCTCAGGGGTAAAGATAAATATGCCTAAATCAGTAAATGAAAGTCAAGTTAAGAAGGATCTGGAAGGCTGAGCTGGGAAATTCAGACTTGGTGCTCTAAGTCTGTGCTAAACCACTGACCACGTGAGCCCTTGAAATGTGCCTACTCCAAGTTGAGATGTACCACAAGTGCAGAATACATAGATTTTAAAGATTTTTTTTCTATGACAAAAGGAATATAAAATATCACATTAATATGTTGATTGCCTGTTGAAATGAAAATATTTTGATATGTTGAGTGAAATCACACACTTTATTAAAATTAACTTTACCTGTCTCTTCTTGTTTTGTTTTGTTTTAATTTCAAGTGAAGCTAAGCAAAAGCTGCTCAACTTCTCAAAGAGAGAAAGGGTGGAACTAAAGTTTAGTTTATCTGTGAATAGTATTCTGTGGGAACTACTTCCAAATTTAACCATTAAGGAAAGAAGTCACTGGAAATAAGAAAGAATTCTACAAAAACTTATTCTCTCTCTCTCTCTCTCTCTCTCTCTCTCTCTCTCTCTCTCTCTCTCTTAGATGGAGTCTTGCTATGTTGTCCAGGTTGGTCTCAAATTCCTGGGCTCAAGTGATCCTCCTCCTCAGTCTTCCAAAGAGCTGGAACTATAGGCATGTGACACCATGCTTGGCTATACAGATGTTTTAATGCAAGTTCCAGATTTTACCTAAACTTCCTAAAATTGTCAGTGTTTGAATGTGTAACCTATTTCTCTGTCTTTTGGGCATGACTTGTTAAGTGCAGTTGGTTGAGACCCAAAGACAAGACTTTGTGGTGTGAGGATAATTCTGCAGGTCCTACTTTAATCACCTGGCAGAAAAATAAATAAAGACCTAAGTAAAGAGACATGTTAATCCAAGAATGATGTTGCAATAGGTTTTCCTGATACAGCAAATTCTTCCCGAGGGACAGAAGGCAATGCATGTGTGGCTTAGATAGACTGAAGAGCGGCAGAAGGTTAGCAGAGAAGGAAGTCACCAACCCCTGCCTCTGTGGCTCAACTTCCTCTCATGAAATTCCCTGCAGAAGCCCTGCAATCATTTGCCATGTGGATTTTGGTAAAGTGAATGTTTCCTTCTTGATCTCTAGGCTGACTTCCAGTCAGCTGCCAGCCTGGGATACCCAGCTTCCATGCTTCCTCTCCCTTGCACATGTTCAGCTCTTGCTCTGACCAGGCGCCTGTCTGGGCTGGGAGCCAAGGTGGCAGTCAGAGTACATGAGGACAAGAGAGGAAGACATTTGTCGAGCTTCAGCTTCAGGCCTCCTGTGGTCTCGGCTGCAGCCCCACACCAACCTACAGCCCAGCATATCCCAAGTGGATCTGTTCCCAGGTTCTGTTAAATCTTGCCCAGCTGTCTGCACCCTTGACTGTGAGAGTGGGACAATATGGATAGGGTTGCTTCTGCCACCCCTGGGGACCATGTCTTTAGGTATGTCCCATGGAACATGAGGACTGTGTCCTTTGGACCAGAGTAGCTGGGCCATCTACTAAGTCCTTTTTTTCCCTTCATTGTTTTGGAGAGGAACCAAACTTCCTTCCCCTAAAATCATGATACAAAGAAACAGGTCCTCAAAAAGCCTTAGAATTAAAGACACATGGAGATTATATTTTTGGAATAAAAAATCAAGACACAGGATCAGATGAGACAGGCTTGTTCGTGTTGTTGAGGCTGTCTCTGCTCATTCCATGAAGGTCTTTGCTCTAGTCTCTACTGGGACCCACTCTTCAATCACTTTAGTCACGAAGCCCAGAGACTTTTATTAAGACTCCTGGCTCTATATCTCCATGGGGGAGGGCATCTGATTCAGTTCTTCCATGGTGAACCCCCCAACACCAACTCTGGAGTCCAGAGTTTTCTCACTTAGCCTGGGTATCTTGGACATCAGAATTGAATTCAGTCTCTTTCTTACCTTTTTTTTTTTTTTTTTTTTTTGCGGGGGTGGTGGTGGTGAGGGGATTTGTCCCTTGCTTTTTATTTTTATATATTCTTCTTACTTGACATTTCTAAGTGGAGTTATGAAAAAACAGACAATTTAAGAATGTGTCAACAATAGGGAAATTTCTCTCATAAGTAAAACTAGTTTGGCTTTAAGAGTTCCTGGTTTCAGAGGACTGTGGTAATAACTCAGTGGTAGAGCACTTGCCTTGCATGTGTGAAGCACTGGGTTTGATCCTCAGCACCGCATAAAATAAATAAATCATATGCCAGGCATGGTGGTGCACACCTGTAATCACAGCAGCTTGGGAGCCTGAGACAGGAGGATAAAGAGTTCAAAGCCAGGGGCTGGAATTGTGGCTCTGTGGTAGAACACTTGCCTAACATGTGTGAGGCACTGGGTTCAATTCTCAGCATCACATACAAATAAATGAATAAAATAAAAGTCTATCAACGTCTAAAAACAAAACAAAACAAAACAAAAAAGAGTTCAAAGCCAGCCTTAGCAAAAATGAGGCACTAAGCAACTCAGTGAGACCCTGACTCTAAACCAAATACAAAATAGGGCTGGGGATGTGTCTCAGTGGTCAAGTGCCCCTGAGTTCAATCCTTGGTTACCCACCCCCACCCAAAATAAATGAGTTCCTTGTTTCAGTATAGCCAAGTCAGGGCTTAGTGAGTTTTCTAAGTTGGTTTCTCCTGTTGAAAAATGGAAATTGGCTATCCACTGCTAAGGAACATTTTTGCTGACAAAAGAGAAAATGTCTTAGTTGAGAAGTTTCTCCTCTCAGGTATCCACCCCTAGCACCCTGCCTGCCCCAGGCTCTTTGTAGCTCTCTTTGTGGGAGGGAAGATTCACTGTGGGAAGTGTTTGGAGATAAAAAGCTCCTGCCTCAGAGCCAGGGAGTGGGAAGAACGGAAGAAATAACTTGGGGATTTTTTTGTATTTGCTAAGAGTTGCTCTGTGGTCTAAAATATGGTCTTTTTTGGAAAAGGTTCCATGAACCACTGAGAAGAAAGTGTATTCAGCTGTTGTTAGATGAAATATTCTGTAGATGTCTGTTAAGTTCATTTGATTTATAAAATTTTTCAGATTCTGAGTTTATACACATAAACTATCTCTCACCAATAGATAGGTCACATGATGACCTATCACAGGATGACCTATGTATTGGCAAGAGAGATATGTTGAAATCACACAGTATTATTGTCCTGGGGTCCATCTGAGGTTTTAGTTAGAGTAGTGTCTCTTTTATGTAATTAGTTGTATTCATGTTTGGGGCATAAATATTTATTATTGTTATATCTTCTTGTTTCCTTTACCAGTATGAAGTGACCTTCTTTTTCTATTCTAATTAATTTTGGCTTGAAGTCTGCTTTGTCAGATATGAAAATAGCTACTCCTGCTTGTTTTTCAGGCTCCATTCACATGGTATGTCAGTTTCTATCTTTTCACTTGTCTTTGCCTGTAAGGTGAGTCTCTTGCAAACATGTCATTGATCCTTTGTCATTTTTTAATTCTCAATTTCATTGATTTTTGGTTCTGATCTTAAATATTTCTTTCCTTCTACTGGTTTTGGAATGGGTTTGATATTGCTGTTGTTTTGTACCAGGGATTGAACCCAGGGGTGCTTTACCACTGAGCCTCATCCTCAGCCTTTTTAATTTTTTATTTTGAGACAGGGTCTTACTAAGTTTTTTAGGGTCTGAGGCTGGCCTTGAACTTGTGATCCTCCTATCTCAGCCTCCTGAGCTGCTGGGATTACAGGTGTGTGCCACCATGTCCAGTGATTTGTTCTTCTTTTTTAATGTCCTTGAGATGTATCATTTGGTTGTTTATTTGGGATCTTTCTGATTTTCTTGTGTAGGCATTCATAGCTATAAACTTTCCTTTTTGAACTGCCTTTCTAGTGTCCAGAGATTCTGATATGTTGTACCACTATTCTCATTTGAGTCTAAGAGTTTTTTAATTTCTCCCCTGATTTCTTCTGACACCTAGTCATCATTCAAAAGTGTGTTGTTCAATCTCAATGTGTTTATATACTTTCTGTAGATTTTTTTGGAGGGGGATATCAATTTATAATTTTATATCAATATTTTTGTATTTGCTAGGAGTTGCTTTGTGACCTAAAATATGGTCTATTTTGGAGAAGTTTCCATGAGACACTGAGAAGAAAATGTATCCAGCTATAGGAGAAATAACTTGGAAATTAATGTGTTGGATACATTAAAGCTCCATCCCTTTGTACTTGCTTGCTACCTCTTTCCTCTTCTGCCAGGGCCACCGTCCCCTCAGTCAAAGGATCCAGGAACAGCCCTGGTTGAGGTCACAAAGGATTTTAGGAGCTGATTGGATTCTTACCTGGCTGTGATGTTATTACTTATTTATAGTTGTAATCATTAACCATTTATTGAGTTCTTGTCATGTGCCAGGCAGGACACTTTACCAGTACTGTCATTTAAACTCCACAAACCTCAAAAAGAAAGAACTATTATTATGTATGCATGTAACATGACAAATCAAGTTGGAGAGGTCCAGTTACAGTCACAGAACCCCCTATTTTTGTTTGTTTGTTGATACCAGGGATTGAACCCAAGGAGGCTCAACCACTGAGCCACACCCCCAGCCCCTTTTATTTTTATATTTTGAGAAAGAGTCTCACTAAGTTGCTGAAGCTAGATTTGAATCTGTGATCCTCCTGCCTCAGCCTCCTAAGCTGCTGGGATTACAAGCATGTGCTACTGTGCCCAGCTTGTCTGCTTTTTTAAATGGTAAAATATATTTTCCAAATAGGATATGTAACATAATTGAATGGCTTAAAGAATTATAGCATGTTTTCATATTTTTGTACAAATATTTTGTTGGTACTTGCATACTGTTTTTTTGTCTTCGTTATGGAATCTTTTTTTTTTTTTTGGCAGCACAAGGATCAAATCTAGGGTCTTGTTCATGCTAGGCATGAGCTATACCCTCAGACCTTCCTCAAGGAATCTTTTAATAAGTTCTTGAGTTTAATAGGATAGATTTTATCAACATTTTATTTTATGGTTTGTAATTTTTATGTATGATTTAAAAAACTATATCCTATTCCAAAGTCATAAATATATTTTTGGATTGTTTTTTCTAAAAGGTTTATAGTTTTGCCTTTCACATTTACATCCTTAAATCCAAGATTTTTATTTTATTTTTTGAGGTGATGTAAGGTAAGGTACTTGTTCTTCCTACTCTACTAGGGTACAATGTCTGTGCTTTCTACACTCATACAGTTACCACACAAAGCTTGATTCTTTGAATTTTTATAAGATCTCATTTAGCATCTCCTATGGGTCTATCTAGAAGTAGGCCTATATAAGAAGAAAAAGAAATAAGGGATTGCTAAAGTTTTGAATCATTACTGAAGAATGTACCGTTAAGGAAACCATCATACATTTTCTGCTTCCTGATTCGTTGTTTTTACATATAAAGAGAAGTTCGTAAGGGTCTATGGGTTGTGGGCTTTCCCAACCTCACTTCCTTTGAAATGCATCTGGTGAGCTTGGGTGCTGTGTGGTGCTGAGCCTTGGTTCTTGTTCACATTCTAGTTTGCTACTTACTTTTTGCTACAGATATACGATAAGGTCCATACATTTTTCCTATTTTACAATGATCGTTTACTTTTTCACAAGTAGGACAGAGGTGTTTAAGAATAAGGGTTGTATCTGTGTGCTAAATGCTTCTGAAACTAGGTATTGGGATGTGTAAAATCAGTTGGGCTGGGTTTGGGTTTGAGTGCAACAGTCAGCTTGCTAGAGCTACCATTGCCAATCTAGAAGAACCACTCAAGGCTAGTAGCCCTCACATTCAAATTCACAGAAGTACTTAAGGAAGTGCTTTCTCAGATAATATGAAAATTTTCTTTTGAGTCATTAGTGTATAGATTTTTTTTTAATGTTGTAGTTGTAGAAGGACATCATGCCTTTATTTTATTTGTTTATTATTTTTATGCAGTGTTGAGGATTGAACCCAGTGCCTCACATGTGCTAGGCAAGCACTCTGCCACTGAGGTACAGCCCCAGCCCCACTAGTGTGTAGATTTAAGCAGAGGTTTCTGAAAGTCCTTTGTTATTCTAGGGAACCAGACTCCTACTGCAACAAAAATGGCACTTAAAAAATATGTATGTGGGGGCTGGGGTTGTGGCTCAGTGAAAGAGTGCTTGCCTAGCGTGTGTGAGGCACTGGGTTGGATCCTCAGCATTACATAAAAATAAATAAATAAAATAAAGGTATTGTGCCCACCTACAACTAAAAAAAAATATTTTAAAAAATGTATGTGTGTGTACATTTGTAAGTATGTATATGGGGAAAGAAAATATCTCAAATACTATGAAAGGTTATGAAATGAAAAACAAAATTTCTCCCTCTGAACACTCTGGTCTACCTTATAGAAATAATCATTCAAAAATTTTTTTAGTTGTCAATATTTTATTTATTTATATGTGGTGCTGAGCATCAAACCCAGGGCCTCACTCATGCTAGGCAAGTGCTCTACCACTGAGCCACAACTCCAGGCCCAGAAGTAATCATTATCAATAATTTCCTAAGTGTCCTTTCAGAAATAATTTTAAGCACATATGAGCACAAAATAGCTATATTTCCTTTTTATAATGCAAAAGGAACCACATTAAAAATGGTATTTTGCAACTTGCATTTTAAAATAGTGCCATAATTTACCTATAATAGATTTCCCTGTTCTTCATGTGATGAGTTTGGACTATTGTATACATCCATGTAACCAACACTTAAAACAGATATAGAACATTTCCATTCCCCCAAAATTGTCTTCAAGCCCCTTCCAGTCAATTCCCACTGCCCTCACTACCCCTGTCTCCTGTCACCAAGGTAATCACTTTATTGCTTGCTTTTTTAACTGAATGTCTCCTGGATGCGATTTGCTATCAATGTGAAGAATTCTACCCCATTCCTTTAAACAGTTGTATGATATGCATGGAACGGATGTATCAACTTTCCTTATAGATAGACATTAAGAGCATTACACAGCCAGGTGCGGTGGCTCACACCTGTAATCCTAGTAGCTCTGGAAGCTGAAGCAGGAGGATCGCAAGTTCAAGGACAGCCTCAGCAATTTAGTCAGGCCCTAAGCAACTCAGCAAGACCCTGTCTCTAAATAAAAAAAAGATATAAAAAGGGCTGGAGATGTGACTCAGATGTTAAACACCCCTAGGTTTGACCCCTGGTCTCACTCCCCCTAAAAAAGAATATTACCCCTTTCAAAAATTGTGAACAATGTATATATGGTAGATCAAATGCTAAGTGAAGACAAAGCAGTCACAATAAGTCCTTGGGACTTCTACTTCAGTCTGGACCTCCAGTCCTATCCTTCCATGATTCTGTTTGGCAACATTGGTTCCATCAGTTAAGTTCCAAGTCTCACCATATTTATGTAAGATGCTGCTATTACTGGAAAATCATAATGATAAGACAAAGCTAGATGCTACTAATCTTACCAACAAATACAATATTTCTGAAATGCCTTACCAGTAACTCCTCCCACTCACAGGGTCTCTCTGGTCCTCCAATTATGTATCCATACAGGATGGGGAGGAATGAAATGACCTCAAAGGTCTCTCTTCCTAGTGCTCATGTTCAAGGGTCCTAAGTGGGCAATAGATTTGGTTATGTGCATAAATCTAAAACAGTTTTTAAAACAAGCCAAAAGATACCCAGATAGAAGCACCACAGAATAATAAATACATGAAAAACTATACAGTGCAGAAAAATGGTCAGTATGATACCTTACTTATTTGGGGAGGGCATTTTAGAGAGATACAAGTGAACAAGTATGTGATTCGGGAATTGAAGAAAATAAAACCAAGTTATATCAAAATAAAGGCAAGTGATCTTGAAATTAGAAGAGTTTTAGGCCTAAAACTCAGCATCTGTCATGCATGATGTCTGTTGGAAATCCAGAACATTTCTCATTCAACAATAAATTATCTGATGTGGTCAACAGACCCAAAATTGTGCCCTACTGAAAATAGGTAAAGATGACTCTGGTCATGTAGACAGAGGACTGTGGACCATTTTCACTGAGAAAAGAGCTTCAGTCACTTGCTCCTCCACTTGCCATCACCCCCTCTGCACCTCATTGAGAGAGGAGAATATTTCACCCAGGTAAATAGCTAGTCTTATGACTACACTCCCCCCAAATGCTAAAGGAATGTTTAAAGACATTTTCACAGTTTGTGTGCACACGATTATCAACTGTGTCAAGGACCTTCAAGGACACTGTTTGGAATTGAGAAAAGTCACCTCTGAGTTCCACAGTCCATTAGATTCATTGCTACCCTGCCCTCCCCTCAATCTGAACCTCCACATTGCATTTCTTTTCATCTGGACAGCTCAATCAGTGACCTGAAAGTCACTCGGGAGAGTAGGCATTAGTTCATACAGTGTTTTCAGCGTCATCTGGCAAGCCAGAATTTGCCATCTCCGCGTGTGTTCCCTCTTTGTTCAAATCCCTGCAGACAGAGATCCATTAAGAAACTCATTATTACTAACATTTAAAATCTTGATGAGCCTGGAGGATTTTCGCAGCTTTTCTTATGCAGAGTAAAGAGTGAGTTTTTCCCTTTTTGCTTAAGACATTAGGGGAAAACCAAAAAAAAAAAAAAAATTTTTACTGAAGATCCTTTTCATGTGAAGCAAGTTCAATGCCAGGCACCTCTGAGATGTGTGTTTTGGCTTGTTCCTCTTCAGTGGCTTGTAAAAAAATTTTTTTCCACTTGGGTAGGAGTGGAGTAGGAGGTAAGACTGGGAAATGATGCAAGGATCAGTAGTATTTTTATATTTTTTCGCAGTCTCTGACTTTGATCAGTTTCTACAAATTACCTGGTCTACATGCATCCTTAAGGACACAGTGCAGCCAGGTGCAGTGGTACACACCTGTGATCCCAGCAACTAGAGAGGCTGAGATAAGAAATTACAAGTTCAAGGCCAAACGCAGAAACTTAGCCATAACCAACTTAGTCTCAAAATAAAAAATAAAATAAAAAGGACTGGGGATGTGGCTAAGTGATAAAGTGTCCCTGGGTTCAATCTCTAGGACCCAAAAAACAAAAAACAAAAACCCCTGAGGACACAGTGCCTGTTCAGGGGAGCTACGAGGGTACATGCCCATTGTGAAGATAAACACATCAGACTGCCAGAGATAGGGTCATCTAATAATCACACCTTAAAACTGTCACAGGTATGTCTGAGAAACAGCCCAAGATGGAGATTTGCATAAAAAAAAGTTTTTGAAAGATGCCCTCAGAAGAGAGAATAGCAGGACTGGGAGAGTGTGGCCTGGGAGTGCCGGCGTAACACAGCTCACCACTGATCCTGCGGCTGAATGGAACTCTCTGGGCATGGCCTTTTTCCTGGATGTTGGTTGTTCCTGGGGCTAGCATGGCCTTGGGTGAGGCAGTTCTCTTCACTTAGCTAATCCCCAAAGGAGGACTCCCTTGTCCTACCAAGCGCCCTTCTTGTTTCATTTTGGTTTTCTCTATTTTTGTCAAATAGGAAAATAATGTGCCACACAGATGCATGGAAAAGTCTAGGCTACTAAGAGTTTTATATTATTCTTTACCCCTAGATCATTCCAAAGGAGGATTTGAGGTGGCAATGGAAATAAATATAGTATAATAATTAATTATTATACTAGCTCCCATTTATTGAGCCCTACTATAGACTACTATATTATTTTATATAGATTATTTTACTAATCATCAGACCAACCCTGTGGGTTGTCTTATCATCTTATCAATTAAGAAATGGGCCCCAAAAGGTTCAGAATCTTGCCCAAGGACTTAGGAGTAGTGAAGGGCAATATGGAAGTCAGACTGATTCCCAGTCTCCCTCTGCTTCCCCTTGAGATGGTCCCTCTATTACCTCACAGACTGTGCCAAAGCAAGGGCAGGTGGCATCTTGCACAAATGCGAATGTTGTGCAAGACAATGGCCCTATCAGTCACAGTCTCATTTCTCCTAATTCCTCCTCCTAGGAAGAGGAGGGCTTTCCACTGAGGACATGCCTTGGACAGTAGTTGGGTCTTGAGAGAACCAGGAGTCCTTTGGGGGCTGGGCTTTGAGGTTGCCACGTAAAGTCACTCAAAACCTACCAAGTTTCCCTTCAGCATCACTCTGAACCTTGAATGTAGACAACACCAGCCAGGTTTTGTGTTCCATCCTCGCACCAGCCATCATGGGCTCTGGAGTCAGTTGACTTGGATTCAAATTCTGGCTCTATCTCTTACCAATCTGGCAAGTGCCTAATCACTCCAAATTTTCTCAACTGTAAAATGGACAAGATGATTGCATTTGTACCCACCTGCTACAGGCTCAATCTTAAATGTTCCCCTAAATCCCATGTGATACAGGCTAAGTCCCACTCCATGGGAAGTACTGGAATCTGTAAGAAATTTTAAGAACTTTTAGTGGGAAATCTTTGTCATTGGGGGCATGCTTTTGAAGGGAATTGAGGGATCCTGGCCTTGTCCTCACTCTCTTTTCTCCCTGGCCATGGGTTGAGTGGTTTTGCTCTGCCACACACTCCAAGTTGTGCCACCACAGGCCACGGGCCCAAAAGCAATGGAGCCAGCCAATCATAGACTAGGGCCTGCAAAACAGTGAGTCATGATAAACCTTTTCTCCTCATAATGTGATGATCTCAGGTACTCATCACAGTGATGGAAAGCTAACCAACATACCTCCTCACCAGGTTGTTATGAGAATCACATGACACCATATGTGCACCTGTGTGTCATACTGTATGTGCTCAGTAGAATTAGCTGACCTCCCAAATCTATTCTCTGCACCACAGGCAGCACAACAGAAAGATGTGCCTTCTGTTACAGAGTAGTCGTAGACAAACTACTAGAAATGATAAGGTCAGGGTTGAAGGACATTTTATAAAATATTTGATCAGTACTCATAACTTCCAAGCTCTGCAAAAGAAGAAAAGTATAAAACAATCATTTTTGTTTATGATTTAAAAAAGTTGTTTTGTTGTTGTTGTTCAGAGTAATATATATTCACTAAGAAACATTTAATAGAAAAAGATTTTTTAAAAAATATTATTCATTATTAATTTTCTGGTGCTTCTTCTTCTTTTCCTTTTCTGTGATTCTACATATATGTATGTCTATAATTTGAATGTATTTTTAAAAAAATAAATTGATTTACTTTAGAATATTTTTGTGGGTTTCTTGTTTGTTTGTTTTGTTGGCACTGGGGACTAAACCCATGGCCTTGTGCATACTAAGCATGTGCTCTACCACTGAGCCACACTCTTAACACTTGTTTTTTAGACTGTTTTTTGACTTCCAAAAAAGTTGAAAGGAAAATAATATAGGATTCCCCTATACCCCAGACCTAGTATCTCCTAATGCTATCTTATATTGCTATGGTACATTGAACACAACTAATGAGCCAATACTGGCATGGTATTCTTAACTAAAGTCCATACATAATCTGGATTGCCTTGCTTTTTACCTGGGGCTCCATGTTTGTTCTAGGATTTCATCTAAGACAACACATTACATTAGTTATCATGTCTCCTTAGGCTCTTCTAGAACATAAGAATTTCTTACACTTTTCCTATTTTTGTTGAGCTTGAAAGTTATGAGGAATACTGATCAGTTATTTTATAAAAATCCCTTCATTTCTGATGTTTTTCTCATGATTAGATTGGGGTTTGGGGTTGAGGAAAGAAAAACACAGAGGTGAAGTGCCATTTCTTCCCATCATGTCAGGGTATATACTATTAACATGATTTATCACTGTTGGTGTTGACTTTGATCATCTGACTGAGGTAGTATTTGTAAAGTTTGCAAAGTTACTATCTTTTCTTGTCCCCTTTTCATACTGTACTCATTAAAAAGAAGTCATGATATGCGGCCTTTATATACATATTTGTGTGTGTATATAAACATGCTCCACTGTAGATCCTTCTTTAAATGTTGCTGATTGCATCTAGAATTTTGCTAGTCACTACTGAGGATTTATTTATTTATTTTGTAGCTTTCTTATGAAGTCTTTCGTTTCAATATTAGAGTAATAGAAATGTCATAAAATGAGATGGGAAGTGTTCTACTGCCTGTTTTTCTTTGTTCATTTTTCTTTTTTTTTGTTGTTTTTGCAGTTCTGGGAATTGAACCCATCAGTGCTTTACCTTTGAGCTACATCTCCAGCCCTTTTTGAGACAGGGTCTCACTAAGTTGCTGAGACTGTCTTCCAACCTGCAAGCTTCCTGTCTCAGCCCCTGAGTCGCTGGTATTGCAGGCATGTGACACCATACTCAACTCCACCACTTTCTGGAAAGCATCTGTAAAGAATTTTTATTGATTCTTCTTTAAATATTTGTTAGAAGTCACCAATGAATCTCTCTGTACCACAGTTTTTCTTCATGAGAAGTTTCAAAATTATGATTCCATATCTTTAATTGCTATTAAGTCTATTCAAATTTTCTCTTTCTTGCATCAGTTTTAGTAATTTATGCCTATCTAGGAATTTTAAAATTTTCATCTAAATTATCTAATTTGTTTACAGATAGTTGTAGTATTCCTTTATCATCTTTTTTATTTATGTAAGGTTGATAGTGATGTTTTTTATTTCTGATTTTCATATATTGAATTTTTTTCTCTTTTTAAATTTGATCCATTTACTTAAAGGTTCATCAGTTTTATTTTTTCAAAAAACCAATTTCAGGGGCTGGGGAGATAGCTCAGTTGGTAGAGTGGTTGCCTCGTAAGCACAAGGCCCTGGGCTCGATCCCTACCACCCCCCCTCCCCCAAAAAAAACAATTTCAGTTTTTTTACTTTCTCTACCATTTTATACATATATTTTAACCTGTGTACACACCCATATTCTTGACTATATATAAGTATAGATAATAGATAAATAGTGTGCCTTGCTGAAGCTGGCCTAGAACTTGAAATCCTCCTGTCCCCAGCCTCCCAAGTCACTGGTATCACAGGCATGAGCCACCATGCCCAGCTAAATACAATATTTATATTAAACTACTCATGAGTTTATACTGATGTCTCCAACTCTGGACATGATTCATTCCAGCTGTCCTCCTTATTTATCTGTAACTTTACACTCCAATAATGAAAAATCTGGCTTCCATAATTTACCAGCCATCTACTTATTTGTTCGATCCCAGTATATATATGTAGAGTGATTCAGAGTTTTTAACCCATATTCTCATGGGAAATGACTTTACCAATTACAGTAAAGTGTTTAATGTACAGTTCCTTTTGTCTTTAGTCTTAGTGTTCACTCACTTCCAGTCACTTAGGTGAGCACTCATACTCTCTTAGGTGAGATTACGTCATATGTTTGTAACATAGATTTTGTCAAACCTGCATTCCATTCTGGGACTCCCTGACCTCCTAATTAATTTTTAAATTAGTATATATTAAGGTTGAACGTGCTATAAAGTACAACTTCCGTTTCTCTGGTTGTATACAAAGTAGAGTCATACTGTTTGCATAATCATACGTGAACATAGGGGAATGATGATTGTCTTATTCTATTATCTTTCCTTCCCCCCACTCCTCAGTTTCCTCTATACAATCCATCCTTCCTCCATTTTTGCCTCCCCCCCAGTATGTAGCCTTTTAAGAAGACTATCTTTTTTCATTTAGCATTTTGCCTATTTTTTTTTTTTGTCCCAGGGATTGAACCCAGGGGCACTTAATCACTGAGCCACATCCACAACCCTATTTTGTATTTTATTTAGAGACAGGGTCTCACTGAGTTGCTTATAGCCTCGCTTTTGCTGAGGCTGGCTTTAAACTCCCGATCCTCCTGTCTCAGCCTTCCAAGTCACTGGGATTATAGGCATGCACCACTGCAAAGGCTCCTAGCATTGTGCCTTTTTATACATTTTTATTAGCAATGCTTCCCATGAGTAGTTCATCCCTTTTTACTGATGAATTCCATTGCATGACTAACTGAAGTTTGTTTATCCTTTCACCTCTTGAAAATGATCTTGGTTGCTTCCAGTTTGGGGAGATTATGAATAAAGCTACTTTAAAATTTGCATTTTTGTATGGAATAAGTTTTCAAATCAGGTGGGTAAATGCCTAGGTACTGATTGCTGGATTGTATGGTAAGATCGACTGTGTTTAGCTTTATATTAAGACACTGCCAACCTCTCTTCCAGAGTGGCTCTACCATTTTGCATTTCCACCAGCAATGAATGAGAATTCCTTACGTTATAACAGATGACTTACCAGCTAAAATTACCAGAGTCTAAATTTAGGGCTCTTTGCTAACTTACTTTTTCCTGAGTTAATGGATCTAAGATCATGGGAAACTGTGGGAAAGCAAGGGTGTGCCTGGAAGGGAGATATGAACCCTTTGATTAATTTTATCAGTCTCCTGGCCAATGGAAAACTGTATAAACACCAGTATTGAAATAAAGTCCAAGAATATCTTATCCTGCCAATGGTTAAGGGTGGCTGTCATAGGAGGAAGTAGTCTCTCCTCACTAAACTCATAATCTCAACTTCCATTTGAGGTTTTCCCCAGGCTATGTATATTTTGCACACCTCCGCAATAATCCAGATGGTACCATGCTATGAACACTGCAGATATTATTTTTCTCAGAAAATGTTTTGGCTGCTGGGTATGGTGGTGCATGTCTATAATCCTAGCGGCTTGGGAAGTTGAAGTAGGAGGATCATGAGTTCAAGCCCAGCCTCAGAAATTAGCAAGGCTCTAAGCAAATTAGTGAGACCCTGTCTCTAAATAGAATACAAAAAAGGACTGGGAATGTGACTCAGCACAAAAAAGAAAGAAAGAAAAGAAAGAAAGAAAGAAAGAAAGAAAGAAAGAAAGAAAGAAAGAAAGAAAGAAAGAAAGAAAGAAAGAAAGAAAGAAAGAAAGAGGAAGGAAGGAAGGAAGGAAGGAAATGCAGCAACTATCTTTTCTGATTTTGTTGTTTATAGTAGGTAAAGTATATATTTAGGTTGAAATGGAAAAGCACACCATGATACCTTTCTTACTAATTCTGAATTCCCATTGGAGATGAATCTCAGATACGCTGGTGACAGGAACAAATATGGCCCTGAGGTTTCTGACTTTAAGGAGACTCAGAGGTGCTGAAAGGTGTTCAGACAAGTATGAGGAAAGGTGATCAGAGAGAATGGAAAGTGAAGGAGAGAGACTGAAAGAAGAACCTATCTAGAGAAGAGAAAAGGAACAGATGGCAAGGAGGGGCGATCCTCATGGTGGAGCTCCCCCATGGGCCTGGATGGAAGAGGTAGAAAAGAGGAAAGATGCAGAGAGATAGGTTAGGAAGCCAGGAGAGGAGGGCACACACAGTCTGATGACAGTTGGGGGTGACAAACTTGGGAGGAAAAAATTGGGGTCCAGGCACAGTGGTGTGTGCCTATAATCTCAGCGACCCAGGAGACTGTGGCAGGAGGATGGTAAATTCAAGACCAGCCACAGCAACTTAGTGAGGCCCTAAGCAATTTTGGAAGACCCTGTCTCAATATAAAAAATACAAAGGGCCGGGGCTTAGCTTAGTGGTAAAATGCCCCTGGGTTCAATTCTCAGCATCAAAAAAAAAAAAAAAAAAAAAAAAAAAAGTCATTCTAAGATGCTGAGCACCATGCATTATCTGACTTTACATGTATTATCTGATTTAATGGCCTTGTTCAAGCCTCAGAGGTAAGCATAGTATTTCAATTTTACAGATAAGAGATAATCAAGTCTTAGCTGAAGACACTTAGAGATCAGTATCTCTAAGGTACTTCACCTTCAACTCATCACAGACTTTCCCTCAGATAACACATGGCAGTTGCACTTCTGATGTCTAGTTTATTTTCACAAAAATTCTTAGAAGTGTAATGATAGGTCCATTTCAGTGGTCTTTCTGTATTGGCCATTTGTCTTTGATATCTAAATATGAAACAAGGATGCTTCTCTTAATATTTCAAAAGTTTTTGATGTTGGACAAATGAAATGACAGGCTTCTAGAAGATCCCTCCCTTGTGGGGCACTTGATGGATAAATCATCAGAGAACCCAAGGGATATCCTGGGACAGCTCTTTATCCACCAGGGCTCAACAAGGTCTGACACACAGTAGACACCTGGTAAATGTTTGTCAGGAACAAGAGAAGAATGGGAACATGAGCTCATTAAGGCTCACTCACAGGTTCAGAGTCTATTCTCTGAACAATGAAAATCAGAGGCTTTCCTCAGACAGGAAGAAGGGGCTTAATGGATGGTCCCAACGGATGATCCCAATGTAAGCTCAGCTTAGAAACAGGATGAGTCAACAGACTTCTCTGGTAGAAGGAGCTAGCGCAGTGCACACAGGATAAGCACTGGACAGGTGCCCTCTGCCACTGTGGTTCAGGTGCAGGTTTTGGGCCATGTGTGACCCAGCCCAGTGACAGGGCTAAGTGGCCAGAGAGAAACAAGTGAAGGCCAAGGGCTGGCCTTCTAAGAGCTGACTATCCAAGAGATGCCAAAAAAGTTTGGAGTAGTGTTTGAAGGCTTTGTCTTTAAGGAGAACCTGGTGTACTGGGGAAGACTCAGGTCAGGGCCACCCATGAAACAATCATCTTGAGAAACCATTCCCAGGTCAGGGATGACAATATCACCTGCACTGTATGAGCACCTACCCCATCAAGTATAAGTGTCATTGCCTGGAACCCACAGCTTCTGCCAACCTAGAGAGGTAAAGAAGAAAGAGCAGGTCAAAAATGGTACTCCATTCATGTAGACCTCAAACCACACTCCAAATTTAGGTTCCCAAATGCACACTCTGTGATCTGTTTGTTTTGTATGTTGTGAATGTATGAGTGGTTGTGAGGAGGGAGGAAAGTAGTGATTTAGTATTTGTTTCCCTTTAGTTTCCCAATAAGAATTTTTGTTGCCATTTGTTTGGGGTGGTGCAGGTTGTCATTTGATTGTTTAGAAAAATCCTACTCTTTTTCCAGTCCATGCCCCTTCTGCAGGAGAGGTTCCAGAGCAGAATGTGTGGGGACTAGTTATTCAGCTGGCTTTCCCAAGGCATTCAGTAAAGTTCACAACAGGTCTGGGCTGTTCCTCTAGTTTATAGCTTCTTTAGAACCTCAGTTTTATCAGTTCACCCAAGGTCATCAGGTAATCTGCTACCCAAGGGCAGAGAACACAGATTGTAATGGCCAATTTATTACTTTGCACGGAGCAAGAGCTGCTGTGTAGGTCAAAACTTCAGTATCTTCTTAGGAAAATCCTCTCAAGAACCAGGATGAGTGGATTGTTTGGCAATTGTGGAGTCCCAACAAAAGCACTAAATGGTCTCAAGGGCTGTTTTACTTAAGCTGTGATAGCCCCAGGAATTGACCTTGTCCACTGAAAAGCTTAGTAGAATAATAGGCCACCATAGCTACACAAAAACAGCTGCCAAGTAGAAACCACTTTCATGCAAGCTGGCTGCACAGTGTGCCCTCTCTGTGGGAAGGGCTGGAGAGACAGTTAATGAAACCTCTCCCTCCTCTAAAATCTATTCAAGTGTACTTTGAAAACCAGCAACCTTGTTATCCACAGGAGCATGTTAGAAATGCAGAACTGTGCCCCACCCACCTGACTTTCTGAATCAGAATCTTCATTTTAACAGGCACCCAGGTGAGTCAGATGTACATTAAAATTTAAGAAGCACTGGGTTAGGAGCTCCAGTGGCTCAATCGGTTAGGACAAGAAGGACTGGGTTAGAATGTATGCTCCCTATGATCTCAAAGCCAATTTCAGTTTAACTCATCCCAACACCTGCAGGGAAACCTACCTGTCCCTTAATGAAGCCAAAGTAGGAACTTGGATCTCTCCCACTGACAAGAATGGCTCCCTGAAATAGAGAGGACAACAGGCTCAGCAGGATCAGCTTCTGTTCCCAGAATTCTTGAGCCCTTTGAGTTCTTTGCTGCCTTTGCCCACGTGTGTGTGTGTGTGTACACTAGGGCTTGAACCCAGAGGCGCTTTAAGACTGAGCTATATATATCCCCAGTCCTTTTATTTTTTACTTTTGAGGCAGGGTCTTGTTTAGTTGCAGAGGGGCTTGCTAAGTTGCTGAGGCTGGCCTTGAACTTATGATTGTCCCGCTTCAACCTCTCAGGTGACTGAGATTACAGGCAGCCTTTGCCCACCTTATGTCCTGGGTTTCGCCTTACTTCAGAAGCTAGTGGTTCTCCTTAGATGCTCCCTATCCTCACTGGAACTCAGTTTCAGAAGCAGTAATCTCATACAAGTTTGAAGACAGTTTATCATGCTTATGTTTTAGGTTGCCTGCTTTCCCATCACCTGGTTGGCAGCTGTTTACAGCCATCTCATTATTTAAGCCAGTTCTAAATCCCATGGTACCGTAGGTTATTTCTAGGAAGCATCTGGGAGAGTTATTCCAGGCACACTGTACTTGTGACCCTGTCATTTTATTTTGGAGTCTTTTAAGTCCCTGGCATAAAATTCAGCACAAATGAACTCAAACCTTCCTAAGATGGGTGTAGTTATAAGGCCCAGTTTGGAGGCTGATACTAAGTCATTCTACCCTGGGCACAGAGATTCAACCCTCTGCTTTATAGGCAGCAGTTCAATATTTCAATATCTGAGAAGTATGAAAAGTGGTTTTTAAGACAGAAGATCTCAAAGACCTGAGATTAGTTTCTGCAACTGAAAAAAGTTGTACCACTTCTAGTCAATTAGTTTGTATCCTTTGCATTTCTACTTTGTCATCTATAAAATAGGTGAGATATCTGTTTCACAGAATTGCCAGGGGTCAAATAAGATGACACAAATATAAGCACCCAGTCTAGTCTCTGGACAAGCTGGGGATTCAGTTTATGTTACTTGACTCTGAGGCCTGGGAACCCCAGCGCTGGGTTAGGACTCTTTCCACATTTGGAAGCCCGTGTGATATGAACCAGGGGAAGTCGGGCCAACTCTTACAGATGTAACCAACCACCATACAGTTGCCTCCTTGACCACATTTCCATGTATGAGAAATAAAAGTTTTGGCAGTATTATTTTCCAAACTGGGGGAAACTGTCTACCATGCATATTAAGCCAAAGAAACCAACAAGTTTTTGACAATTTGGTATTTTTCCTGCACACTGAATTTGCTGACTTGGGAGTTAGGTTTAATCATCTGTTTTCAAGTGTTTTCTTTACACATATGTTCATTTTACATCAGTACAATGTTCCTTTCAAAGTCCTCTTTATTAGTCTTTTTAAAAGTTCTCAACTTAGGCAGTGTTTGGCCATATGGCACATAGTTTATCAAAATTATTAGATGCCAGATTTCAACACTAGAGGAAGGGAAACTCATGTAAGCAGGAGCTGCAAGCTCAGATATCCAAAGAAGGAAGAGAAAATTTTTTTGTAAAACCAAATTGACTCACAAATAGTTTGGAAACAAAGTTAAAATAATTTGTTTGATTTAATAATGTCCTTATTAAAAACAGGTATACATTTTAAAAGATCAACTGTCTTGCAAGGACAATAAGAATGCACTGTACCCAGGCATAGTAGCACATACGTGAAATCCCAGGGACTTGGGAGGCTGAGGCAGGAAGATTGCAAGTTCAAGACTAGTCTCAGCAATTTAGCAAGCCTTTCAGAACTTGTCTCAAAATAAAGAATTTACAAAGGGGATTAGGGCTGGGGATGTGTCTCAGTGGTTGAGCACCCCTGGGTTCAATTTTGAGTATCAAAAAATAAAATAAAATAATAAAAAAAAGAATGCACTGTAATTCTTTCATACGTGTACCTAGATTTCTGGAGAATCAGTAATACTACAAAGTCTGATTTTATCTGGGATTTCCCTCAACACAAAAATAAATCCAAATTTTGAAGTGAAATTAAGTCTGAAGTGAAAAATTAATGAATTCTCCACGTACTGATTTTTTTTCCAAATTGTTCTACATGGATGCCCTGGACCTCTTTAATAGAAATTCTGCCTCGAGCAGGGCATGGTGATACATGCCTATAATTCCAGCTACTCAAGAAGCAGAGGCAGGAGAATTGCAAATTTAAGGCCAGACTATTCATGATTGCATTTGTAAGAAGGCAGTATGTATCATGGAATTGTTTAGGGCCAGGGCCAGGAGCTAGATTACCTAAGTCTGACTTCTAGTATAATACCAATTTCCATGCCTGGAAAATAGGGATAATAATAATTTTCATTTTTAAGGATTGTATGAGGGCTACATGAACTTGCAGGTTTAAAGGTCTTAGAATGGTACCCACACACAGTATATGCTCAGTAAACCTTAGTTATTACTATTCAGCTCTAATGATAAGAAGGTTTTCATTCAAATAGGTTAGATTCTTTTTTCTTTTGGTACCAGGAACTGAACCCAGGGGCACTTAACCACTGAGCCATATCTCCCGTCCTTTTTTTTTTCCTTCTTCTTCTTTTAAGACAGGGTCTCACTAGGTTGCTTACAGCCTCACTTAAGTTGCTGAGGCTGACTTTGAACCTATGATCCTCCTGCCTCAGCCTCCCAAGGCACTGAGATTATTAGATTATTTCTATCTTTAGCTGAAGTAAACTGGTGATAAACTAAGGCGAATATTCTACGTACCAGTATATTAGACTACAACAATATCTGGATATCACATTATCCATGGAAAAGAGGAAACATGAAATACTAATATGCCTAATTGCTAAATGGCAAAACTAGATTTTGAACCCAGGTATCACTGCTTCAAGAACAATCTCTTCCCATGAACCCTGTTGAAAACACCATGAGTTGAGAATGTGCAGTGAATGTGGTGTCAGACACGTGTGGAAGGCCTTCATAAAGTCTGCAGTATCTACAAAGAAATGCCAGCCCTGCTTCTTCTGGAAAGGTTAGTCATACCATGCTTCTAAAAGGGACTAGTGAGTGGGGAGATGTCAAATCATGTCCTGTGGTGGCTCTTAGATTTGGGTATTTAGCCTAAAAAGAAAAGACAGTTGTGGATAGGTGATTAAATTGATTAAACAATAATCAATTTATAGGATTAAAGGCAGAGAGGGTTCAGCTCAGTATGGGTAAAAACCTTCTGACAGTTCAAAATGCCCAAGGTTCTCTGCTTTGGGAAATTATAGATTTCCTTTTATTGGAGAGGAAAAGGAGAAACTAAACAACAGCCACTTGATGGGGTGAAGTAGAGGGATTTTGTTTAATTAACTCAACATACTTTCATTGAATGCTACCTTTACTATAGGCCAGGGTCAGAACTGAGTTAAAGTTCCCTCCAATTTTGAAATTCTATTATGAGGTCAAACCTCATAACCTGTATCCTCATATCACTAGACTAGTTGGCATAACTACCCTTGTAATTAATTAAAAATTAATTACTCTCTTCTCCCTGCCCTAAGTAACCTTTGCCATTTGCTATAAAGTGGGGGCAAAGTCCTCCATATTAACCTTGTGTGAGATTTTTAAGCCCTGGGGAAACAAAAAAACAAATCTAGTGAGCAATTAGGAAAGGATAGGAAACTGAAGGTTTCCATGTATACATTTAAGGTGGGGGTGGGAAGAAATGCAAAATAAAATGGAAAATAATACCAATCTCAAATCTGTAAGTTGACAGTCCAACAGCCATTCTTCTCTAGAATGTATTGCGTCCCAAGGTAGCAGAGTTCCAAATTTTAATTTTATGATTCTGGTCCTGAAGTGATTGCCCTAGGCTTAGGATTCCAAGGTAAAGAAAACTGATATATAGATGGACGTGGTGCTGTAATCTCAGCAGGTGGGGAGGTTGAGGCAGGAGGATCGCCAATTCAAGGCCAGTCTCAGCAACTCAGTGAGGCCATAAGCAACTCAGTGAGACTGTCTCTAACTTAAATTCACAAAAAGGGCTGAGGATGTGGCTCAGTGGTTAAGCGCCCCCGGGTTCAATCCCTGGTACCAAAAAAAAAAAAAAAAAAGAAAAAAAAAAAGAAAATTGATATAGCATGTTCATAGGAGCTCTAGTTAGAGATGAATGTAGTTAGAGTGGTTTCTATTGAGGTTTCTACAGAGACCTGTTGTGTGACTAGTCTGTCTTCACCGGTCAAAATGTGTGACACTATTTAAAAGCATCTTTCCTTACTTGGTCTCTCCACTCATAAAACCTTTATCAATATTTGCTGAAGTGTAGGGTGGTAGAAAGTTTAAAGTCAGTAAAGAAACAGGGAGAAACCTTGAGTTGACTAAACAGATATGTGCCTTGAAAAAGTAGATGATCCCGGGCTACCTTACAAGGTTTTCAAAAACGGTTACACACCCCACTGGGAAATCAATGGAGTGGGTTAAAATCAGCGTTTTTACAATTAAATAAAACAGAAAATTCCAGAGTGCTTTGCACACAGCAAGATTATTATTTCATGAAACTTACTTCAGTTTCATGTGAACAGAGAGACACACACATAAAATGGATGTTCTTCTATGGAGTGTAGTAAAAAACTCTTTGAGAAATGCTGATCCAAAAGACCCCATATACCATTTGGGCCAAAAGTATAGCCCCAGAAAGAGCACATTGGTTTTAGATGATCTATTAATAAAGTGACAGATTAATTAATTATTATTTTTTTATACTAGGGATTGAACCCAGGGGTGTTTTACCACGAGCTACATACCCAGTCCCCCTTTTTTAAAAAATATTTTTTAGTTGCAGATGGACACAATACCTTATTTATTTTTATGTGGTGCTGAGGATGGAACCCAGTGCCTCACACGTGCCAGGTAAGTGCTTTACCACTGAGTCACAACTCCAGCGCCCCCAGTCCCTTTTTAAGCTTTATTTTAAGATAGGGTCTCTCTAAGTTGCTCAGGCTGGCCTTGAATTTGTAATCTTCCTGCCTCAGTCTCAAGTTGCTGCGATCATAGGTGTGTACCACAGTGCCTGGCCAGTGGTATTTTTCTTCCCCCACTTGGGGCAGTTAATTGAGGTGTAAGTATCAGGGTAGGGAGGTCGGCTAGTGGTATTTTTTAAAGTGTGATTAAAATATATACAACATAAGAAGATTAATGTTTTCAAATGTAAAAGACAAAATACTAAATATCTTTGTCTAAAAACTAAAATCCTCTTTCCCTCATCTTAAAAATTTGGTTTTCCAAAGCCTTCCCTATACTGATTATTCCTCCTCAGTTCCTGGTAAGTATCTCAGCTAAGAGGTTTATGTTTGACTTTGCTTCCAGGAGGCAAGTGGCAAGATCCCCTCTTGTATCTGGGACCCAAGAAGAGAATGCATTTCATTCAATTGTATTTTTACATTAAAAAAAAAAAAAAACAAACAACAGATAAACATTAAGATTAACTAGAATCTAGGTAGGCACAACATTTGGCACATAATTTGGAATAAGATTTAAAGAACTGCCATACTTGGTGGTGCACGCCTGTAATCTCAGGGGCTCTGGAGGCTAAGGCAGGAGGATCACAAGTTCAAGGCCAGCATCAACAATTTAGTGATACCCTCAGCAACTTAGGGAGACCCTGTCTCAAAATAAAAAGTAAAAGAGCTGGGGCTGGGGATGTGGCTCAGTGGTTAAGCACCCCTAGATTCAATTCTGGTACAAAAACAAATATATACACACACACACACACACACAAAACATGCAATACACACGCACATAGATGTAGTGTATCTATCTATATAGACATAGATGTATATATATGTATATATATATTCAATGGATTAAATAGATTAAGTTTAAATCAACTTAAATATACCTATCTTCAAACATTTACCATGTCCTTATAAGGAAACATTCAGAATCCTTTCTTCTAACTTTTTGAAACATATCATTATCGATAGTCACCCTACATTGCAATAGCCCACCAGAACTTCTTGGTCCTATCTAATCGTAACTCAGTACTCATTGATCAATCTTTCCCCATCCTACCTGCACCCCAATTTGCTCCAGCCTCTGGTACCCACCATTCTACTCTACGTCCATGAGATCAATTTTTTTAAATTCTGCATTTGAATGAGATTATGTGGTATTTGTCTTTTTGTGCTTACTTATTTCACTTGGAATAATGTCTCCCAGGTTCATCCACATTGTTGCAAATGACACGATTTCATTTTTTAAAGGCTGAATAGCATTCCATTGTGTATATATATCTGCATTCTTGCTATTTATTTTACATATGAATAGTTTCTCCAGTTGTTTGCCTTTTTAGAGGTATTTGTCTGAATATTTCTTTACATGTCTGCCCAGTACACAACTCTACTCAATAAACAACTTAATAAACAACCCTAGTCAATAAGGGATTACCTTTTCATCTTGGCCATTATCAATGACTTAAGTCATTTTTTTTCTGGAATCAAAGCATTCAAAAGTTCTTGAAGATAACTTTCATTTTTCCTTTTCTTTCTTAAGCAATAGCCTTGGGCTAGGGATGTAACTCAATGGTAGCACACTTGCCTAGCATGTGTGAGACCCTGAGTTCAATCCTCTGTACCAAAAAAGAAAAGAAAATTTCTTAAGCAATAGCCTCATTGCTAGAAGCTTAGAATTTTTCAGTTTCCAGGCTTCTGCCCACCACTGTACATGTTCTTACTTACACTGGGCTCTGAATGAGTTAACACTTCACATTTGTTTAACCATATAGTTTAAGAAGCTTTCCCACTTTTAAATTCACGGATGAAGGAACTAAAGGAATGCTATTTCCATGTGGCTAACAAAAAAACTGAGGCACAGAGCCATTAATCACAAGGTTCTGCAGCAGCACAGTTGGTGACAGATCTGGGACTAGATGCTGACTTCTAGGCTGGGGCACTATATAAGTGGCTTCTCTGGTTTGCTTTTCCTGCCATTCTTCCCCCACCAGCTAGCAAGACTCTTCAGGAGTCTTCTTCACTCTCCAAGTGAAGAAAAAGAGGGAGAATTTTGTAGTGGATGATGCTTATACCCTCTTTTTCATCAGTAATCACCCTTCAGTAGCTATTCAGTATGTCCTTAGAGAAAAAATTTTTTGCGGGGAAAGTGGGTTTTGGGGATTGAACCCCAGGGCACTTTTAGCATTGAGCTACCTCCCCAGCCCTTTTTATATTTTTACTTTGAGACAGGGTCTTACTAAGTTGCCCAGGCTGGCCTTGAACTTGGAATCTTCCTGTCTTAGTCTTTGAGTAGCTGGGATCAAGGTCGAGCAGCACCACACCTGGCTAGGGTAGGTTTTTTAACAAACCCTATGCTCATTCTCACTCCAGACCTTTCGCACGAATGGGGCCATTCTGCACTGAAATGTCTTTTCTCTTCCTCTTCATGAACCTAAATTCTATCCCAGTCTGTAGACATCTTCCACATCAAGGTCCTACCGGACCCCAATCCTCCCCACCCAGACTCTGACTAAACCAATGCGGACCAAGAGTCTACTCTGAGCCAGTCATTGTTTTTAGGAATTCCTCACTGCCTTACCTCATTTAAACATAGAAAGGAAAGGCTGAGGAGGCAGGTGTATATATATATATATATTTTTTTTTTTTAATGTTGAATTTTATGGCTTATGAATTTCATCTCAATTATAAAAATTTTAAGTGAGTTCTTATGAAGGAAAGTTAACATTTCCACTTAAACATTTTCCCATATAGTTACATTCCATTCCCAGACGTGTGATTGAATGGCATCTGCTATAAGATCACACCTAAGTGATGACATTTTGCCCCATAGCTCAGAACTCATTATAGTTTTTTTTTTTTTTTTGCATTGTATCTTTCAGGAAAATTACTAGTAAAAGTTGGGAGGCAGGTATTTAAACTTTATTTAAAGTTGATACAACCCAGCACCTTGACTCTCCAGCCTTTGTGCTCTTTTCCCCATAACTCAAGGTGTTATTTTTTTTTCTTTACCACATTTTTTTTTAACCTTGTACATTTCTTGCCAGCCTCCACAAATTTTATGAAAATTCTAGCACCCATGATTTGATTTTTCTGCACTTTTTGGAAGAACTGCAAGAATTTTATTTCCAGAAAGATAAACCTTTTGTTACAGTTTGTGGAAGGTTGGATATTGAAAAATATCCACATTAGCTATACTGGATAGTTTAGATAAAAGTTATTAACACCCATTTAAGCATCCAAGTTACTGGATCTCCACAAGTGGAAGATAATGCTGTGTAATAATGGCAACAACAACAAAAAAAGACAATCAGATTTTAAAAAAGGAAAATATCTGAATGTTTGGAGTTAGAGGCAAAAAAAAAATTGTTTCTCAGTACATATAGTTTTCACAACAAAGTAAGACACATTTATATTAATTTACTTGAAATAGTAGGGGGGGAGATCCTGCAAAGCTTCCAGGGGGAAAGGGTTAGTAAAGGGAATTTGATTACATAGTGTCTGTTATCATTAATAAAAGCACAAAAATAAAGACAATTGACATCCTCTTCAGTGTCTTTTTTTTTTTTTTTTTTTTTTTTTTTTTTTTTTTGTGGTGCTTGGAATCAAACCCAGGGCCTTGTACTTGCAAGGCAAGCACTCTACCGACTGAGCTACCTCTCCAGCCCAGTGTCATCTTTTTTAAAAAATTATTTTTAGTTGTAGATGGATACAATAACTTTATTTTATTTACTTTTTTCATGTGGTGCGGAGGATTGAACCCAGGGCCCAAGTGCACTACCACTGAGCCACAACCCCAGCCCTCCAGTGTCATCTTGTTTCATTTAGTGAATATAAAATTTTATTTGAAATTTCATATCAATGGATGATCCTGACTTTGGTTTTCTAAACCCATTTTCTCCAAGAGGGTAAGAGATTTTTTTACCTGGAAATATTAGCATTGTTAAATATCTTTAACTTCCATTCACTATCTGATAGAGGACCAGGACTTGAGGTCACTCCCCCAACTTTGCCCCTTCTCAGCAACAAATAGCCAGACTAGATGATGCCCAACCACCTTAAAAGCTGTGAGACAGAATGGGTCCTCTCAGAGAGAAGGATGGTGCACCCCTCCTGCCCTCCAGTTTTCTTGGGGATCCCAGGGAAGTTTCAGAGAGTCTTGTCCAGGACTACCTCTTGACTATTGAATCGATTTAAGTCCTTAAGGGATTTGGGGGGTGTGAGTGATGTGAAGTAGCTAGTCAGTCATGAAAGGGTGAGCAGGGAAAGACAATGAAGGGCAACTGAAAACCACAGGGAGCCTTATCTGACGATAAATACCTGGAAGATGCGGGCCTAGTATGTTAATTACATCCCCTTAAGGGAAAAAAAAAATTGTTTCACGATCAGGTCATCCTACCAGGTGGCCTGGACCCTCCCTTATCACCAAAACATAAAGAACCTCCAATCACTGTGGCAACTAAAACATGAAGACCCTCCCAATGGAAGCTTGCTGAAGGCTACTTACAGGGTAATTAACAGATTAAGGGGGCAGTAAATTGAGGCAAAAAGAGGGAAATTCAATTTCCTTAAAATTACCAACTCTGCCAGGACCACACCATCCTCTTTGGGAGGCAGCCCATGCAGTTCCCATTCTGCCATTCAAAAGTCAAGAGGTAGTCCTGGACAAGACTCTCTGAAACTTCCCTGGGATCCCCAAGAAAACTGGAGGGCAGGAGGGGTGCACCATCCTTCTCTCTGAGAGGACCCATTCCATCTCACAGCTAAGGAAAAGCAGTCTACTGTTTAAATTTCAAGGTCACTCCAGTATGATTAATTCTTTACTCCTCTACTAATACAGTGCTCTGGCTTATAAGATTTTTAAATACATATTTTAGGGATGGAGATAGATTTTATACAGGGGTGGGGTGTAAATGGAATGGTCACAAGGCTCTTGGGTGGCACATGCCTGTAATCCCAGCTATTGGGAGGCTGACACAGGAGGATCTGCAAGTTTGACCCCAGCCTGGGTTATATTTATTTATCTAAAAATAAAATTAAGAAAGGGTGGAGATGTAGCGCAGTAGTAGAGCTCTTACTTAGCATGCATCAAGTCCAGGGTTCAATCACCAGGACTGAAGAAACAAGCAAACAAAAAAGGGCTGGGGCAAATCCCAAGTATTTGTCCTTATTTCAGGCGGAATTAGGGGAAAGGCTAGAGCCTGCAGTCCCAGAATAGATTTGCATTTTAAGGACTGTTCCAGGTCCCAAAGGGCTCCACCTGGAAAGTGTGTTGTTGTTGTTGTTGTTATCTGCAGCTCGCTGTTGGTCCAAGTCTAACTGGACCAAATAGCCTTGAAGCTATTTGAAAACTCTCTTTGGTTTTGGTCTGTAAATTACAGGCGGGAGGCAAAATGTGAATGTTTGCAAAGTGTTTAAAAAGTGACAGGTAACCTGTCGTATTTTTTATGCATTGGACTATCCTGTAACAATAATGTTAATGAACGTGAAATTTAATCTACAATTTAACTGCTTTAGTAAATCACTTGTTTCTTCCTTTCTATTCTCTTGTGCATTAAACGTTATGCAAATTCTTTTGTTAGTCTAGGTTCAAGTGCTGCTTGTACACATCCCGAAAACAATTTTGCATTTTGCTTTTATTGTTTCCCCCTTTTTGCTTATATCTGAGGCTGTAAATATATATATTCACAATATGCTTTAGTGGCTACCTACTATTCCATCCTGGTCATACACTCTAAGAAACTACTTCACCGTAAATATTTTGGAGTCAACGCTAACACTTTGACCTTGCACTGCAGGGCCCGAAGGTCGGTCAAGGTTAGGCGGAAGGCTCTGGGCGACAAGGACTGAGTCGGGTGGCTAAAGCCGCGGAGGAGCGCGCCCAGTAGAAAGCCGGTGCGCCAATCGCGCGGCTTCTCCCGGCACCTGCTGTTTTGGCGCCTTTTCTCTAAGACCTCGCCCCACCCGTGCACCCAGAGCAGAGAGCTGGGGTCGGGTGCGCGCGCACACAGCCCCAGGCGATTTCTTTAGAATACCTCGTTAGGTGTACGTGAGGCAGGAAGTGACGCAAGTCTCGGGGGTCGGGGGGCGGGCCCAGCTATAAGCCGCCGGTTGAGGGTGGCCAACCCCTCAAAGGGCGTCGGGATCGCGGGTGGCTGCTGGGCGGCAGCGGACGGAGGAGGCGCCTGAGTAAGTGACGCGCTGCTGTTAGAACTCCTCGGACCCTCTTGTTTCCTCAGGCTGCGGGTCGGGTCGGGTCGGAGCGGTCTCCGGGCCGACCCCACCTTGGTGCTGTCCAGCAGCTGCGGGGAGGTGCGGAGGCTGCGTGGGCTCTGGTGGGACCGGTGGGATGCAGCGGGACCCAGGAGCTGGTGGGCCAAGAGCTGCGGGGGCGCCGAGAGCCGGCTGCAGTGCAGGTGCTTCGGGGTGGGGCCTCTGTGGAGAGAGGAGCGTCCTATTTCTTCTCTGCGGTTTTGCGCCCACCTCGGTCGCGGAGCGGCGAATGGTTTCTCTTGTCAGGGCTGAGGGCAAGATGAAGGATACCCACTGTCGCTCTGCGCCTCTCCATTCTGCTTCCGGCTCCTCAGGCCGGGTGGATCCCAGCTCTTCACTAGCTGGCCCTTCACAGCTGCATGGCCTTTGCAGCTGGCTTTAGGCCGTGTGTTCTCAGGCTCGGGCAGCCACGCTGCGGCATAACTGCTGGGCTTGGAGCACGTGGCTGCTCCAGGAAGTCGCCCCAGCGATGGCTGTCGGGGTTTTTGGGTGACCTTGGGCTTATAACCCTTCTCTGTAGGGCCTGGTCTTCCCGCTAAAAGGGACAACGCTGACCCCGATTCGGTTAGGGAGTGTCAGGGGTATTTAGTTGGCAGTTACTGAGAACCGTACATTTGAGCTCCGGTACCACCTGATCTTTTGCCAGGCTCTGCCTGTTGGCCTTGTGTGTGGACTCTTAAATTTTCCCAAGGCGGAATCCAACAGAACGTCCCAGGTGTTCACATTAAGAATACTGCCAGCAGTCCTTAAAAGATGGGAGACCGTAGGCAGAAGACCTAAATGTGTAAAGGCTATTTGGGAATTAGCAGTGTGATCAAAGGGCTGTAGAGACCCATTGTGTTCATTGTTTCTGTCGGACAGCTCTCCTGAGTGTGTGTGTGGAGAGAGGGTGTGTAAGAATATTAGTGACCCCTCTTTTCAGTTAACCATTTCTCCCTGTCCACTGGTTGTAGTGACCTTGGGGTACATGATTTATGGAGAGGACCTGCATTGTTGCATATCTTCTTCTTCTTTTTTTTTTTTTTTTAATAAGAGGATTGAAATAGGAAATAAATGTCCAGTTACCCAAGTATTTGGGGACTTAACTACGAGTCTGTAATAGTAGATGCTGACTCATTTGTCTCTGGACTGGGAAATTTGACCCATTGAAATTTAAGCTGATTTCCAGAGTTTATCTACTGCGAAAATTAAGTTTAGGCTTTCTAAGGTACTTATGGGTCCTGCAGTGTTTTTCAGTTTTGGATTATAATAAATAATGTGCTTCACAGGAAAAACCCACAGTTGAAAATTTTTATCACTGATATGAAATACTTTCCACGGGGTTATATATAATATAGCGCCCAACAGCCCCCTTTGGGATGCTCTTGTCAAGTAATGGTGGCTGTAAACCTAGCTAGTGTTGAAGATTGTTGGATAGGAGATCAGTTTGGCTAACTCCACCCTAAGGCAGTTATTTGCTTCTGATAATGTGCTTCTCTCTTATAGAGTAAGTTTCCTAGCTAAACCTGAGGCAAACAATGAAACCTAGTTAAAAATGCCCTTGTGGAACTCTTCTGTGTAAGTGCCTTCTTTCTGCCCTCCCAGATGAGCACTACACGCACCGCAATGACTTCAAGTAGTTCTGTAATTCTGACCTTCATGTTGGGTAGTCTCTTTGCAGAAAGCTGTATGGGAAGGAAGCTGCTGCTTATTTTCTGATTCCTCCACTGCCCTTTCATTTCAGGCCCATAAAATTAGACTTTTAAAACCAGAAAGACCTTGACCATCTCTTGTGAATTCATACTAGGTATATAAAGTACATGAGTTCTGAGCATTCTGCACAAGTTTGGCAAATTCATGTAATCATTTCCTGTTAACCTGGCAAATGCATAGTTGTCTAGGAAAATGTTTGCATTGTCTACAACCAGGTGCATTTTACAGTTTTTCTACTTCTATTTATTTAGGTACCTGGGATTATTATTAGATATCTAGGGTTACATAACCACTGAGCCATATTCCCAGCCTTTTTTATTTTTTATTTTTTATTTTAAGACAGGGTCTTGCTAAGTTACAAAAGGTCTCAGTAAGTTAATGAGACTGGCTTGAACTTGGCAATCCTCCTGCTTCAGCTTCCTGACTCTGGGAATAGAGGCAATGTCCCACTGGACCTGGCAGTTTTTCTGCTTTTAAAGAAACTCTTAATACTACCCAAAATTTGCCCAGTGATTTCAGGATAACCAGAATAGTAAAGGATGGGAAAAGATTTTGGTTCCAAGGTTTTCAGTATGTTCTTTTTCATGTCATTTGGAACCTCATGTGCTTGAAGCATGCACCAATACTATTCAAGAAATAAAATCTTTACACCTTATTAATTAACACACAGTCCATCATGAAGTGTTTCAGGATAGGGAAATATGTCAGAAAAGAGTTCATAAAGATGGCCCTTGAGCTGAGTCTGGAAGAAATAAGTAGGACCTCAAGGAACAGGGGAAAAATGTTAGTGGGTAAATGGATTCTGTCTCATTTTGGAGAAAATGGAGGGCGATGAACTTACTAGGCAGTGAAGATCTCTGGAACAGATCCTCAAAAGCAGCAGGTATAAGAATTTCCTTTTACGTGAACTCCAAGGACTTTAAACAGTGGCTGATTTTCTAAATTGAAGTAGGCTTGTTGGCAATAACAAATGGCTTATTCATCACAAAAGAGAGTAGTGGCTTTGGCTGTTATACATAGGTGAGACTATATCTGACCTCATCCACCCCCTCTAGCTCTGTGAAATGTTTACAGATCCTTGGTTTTGAGGCACTCCAGTTAGCTTATGACTTCAAGATAACTAGTGTGTTTTTTAAAACATGGGACAATGTTTTGCTTATCATAATTTTTTTTTTTTTTTTGGTACCAGCGATTGAATTCAGGGGTACTCAACCACTGAGCCACTTCCCCAGCCCTATTTTGTATTTTATTTAGAGACAGGGTCTCACTGAGTTGCTTAGCGCCTCAAGGTTGCTGACACAGGCTTCAAACTGGAGGTCCTCCTGCCTCAGCCTCCTGAGCTGCTGGGATTACAGGCGTGCACCACCTTAGATAGGGCTTTTTAACAGAACTGTTTATAGACAGAATGGTGTTATAACTGGTAGGAAAAGTTTCTCTCCCATGCCTTTTGAGCACATAAATTAGATTTCGCTTGGGTTTTTAATTTTGTTTGGTACCAGGTATTGAACCTAATGGTGCTTAATCATAGAGCCACAACCCCAGTCCTTTTTTTTTTTTTTTTTTTTAATTTTGAGACCGTTTTGCTAGGTTGCTGAGGCTGTCTTTGAACTTATGATCCTCCTGCCTCAGTCTCCCGAGTCACAGGTGTGGGCTGCCATGCTCAGCTCACTTGATTTCTTTTACATTATTAATTTTATGTCTATGGATTGAAATAAAAATAGCATGTTTTATCAGTAACACATGTACTGTTTTAATTATATAAATAATAAATTGTGATAATATCTACCTGTTCTATTAAATTACTCAATCTCATTTATTTATACCATTTATTTAAATATGTTATCACTGTAATTTAAAATTAATTTAGCGACCAAGGGCCAGCAGTAGAGTGCTTGCATAGCATGTGGTGTTTCATCCTGGGTTCCATTGCCAATACTGCAAAATATGTAAATAAACAAAATGAATTTAAAGCTAGAAAAATTAAGGAATGGTTGGTTCAGGCAAGTCTTAGACTTATTTTCTTTGAGGAGGGGTAACTGGGGAGTGAACTCAGGGGTACTCAACCACTGAGTCACCACCCCAACCCTATTATATATTTAGAGACAGGGTCTCATTGAGTTGGTTAGCACCTCCTGGTTGCTGAGGCTGGTTTTTGTTTTAAGATGTTGATATACCCAGTGCCTCACCCTTGGTAGGCAAGTGTTTTACCACTGAGCCACAAGCCCAGCCCCTGAGGTTGGCTTTGGATTTGCTAATCCTCCTGCCTCGGCCTCCCAAGCAAGCAACATCACGCCCAGCTTTAAATTTGTAAGCTGTTTTCTCCTAGAAAAGGAATGATCAAAACTGGCTTAGGGTGGGGCCTTCTAGTTCTGGCCCAAGCGATTGGGGTTATACACTTTTGGTGCAGTGGTACTGATAAACTTTGTACCAGAAGGGGCAAGAGATTGTGCTTCTAAGAATATGATAGATTGCATATAAATTTGCTCTTTAAACTTGGGGATTTAAAAAATTTTTTTGTTTTAGATGGATACAGTACCTTTTATTTATTTATTATGTGGCGCTGAGGATAGAACCCAGTGCCTCACACATGTGTGGCAAGCACTCTTCCACTGGACTACAGCTCCAGCCCTAAAACTTGGGGATTAAAAAAAATTTGTCTAATACTTTTTAGAAAGAAGATTTCTTAGTGGTGGTGTATGCCTGTAATCCCTGGAGGCTGAGGCAAGAGGATCACAAGTTCAAAGCAAGCCTCAGATTTAGTGAGACAGTGTCTCTATAAAACAAAGAAGCAGGTGAAAATACTGGATTAAACAAAAGTACCCGCCCCAAAACAAAACATGCCATAAAAGCACTGGGGATGTGACTGGGTTAATCCCTGGTTTACTCCATGTACAGAGAATCAAAATGTATCCCATTTGTTTACAATAAAAAAAAAAAAAAGGAAAGAAAATCAGCTTGCAGCCTTATGCAAATCACTTAGCTTCTTAGATATTTGATCTCTTCATTTGTAAAATAGCATACATGTGTTTGTTTTGTCTGTTTTTTGTGTCAAAGATCTAACAGATTATTAATACCAACTGTTCCTTTTCTTTTTTTTCATGGTGCTGGCAATTGAACCCAGGGCCTTGTGCATGCAAGGCAAGCACTCTACCAACTGAGCTATATCCCCAGCCATGCCAACTGTTTTAAATGAAGGATTAGGATTCTCATGTGTATTGGAGATGCTTTGTGATCTTGACTTAATTCTACTTCAGTCTCTCCCTCCCCCAGGTGATATAGTCTTTTGTCTTTTTGTTCTTTTTTTTTTTTTTTTTTTTTTTTTTTTTTTCCTTTTACTGAGAATTGAACCCAGGGTCTTGAGCATGCTAGGCAAATGCTCTACCACTGAGCCACATCCCCAGCCCCTTCCCTTTTCTTTCACTACTAAATTTGGTAATTTAAACCTGCTTAGCAGGGATGACATTCTAACTAGTTTTCCCATGTTTTAATTTTCAAATATATCAAGCCTGCAGGACAAGTTAAAAATGATAGTACAGTGATATGCTCTATGTACTCTTTAACTAGATTTACTGTTAGCAGTTTGCCACGTTGGTGTGTGTGTGTGCGTGCGCGTGTGTGTATGTATATGTAATGTTTTACTGAACTATTTGAAAGTAAGTTACAGATACCATGATACTTCATCCTTTAAATTACTTGGCATTAATCTAAAAACAAAAATATAACATCATTATCACACTCCCAAAATCTGACATTGATACAGTAACATCATCCAGTAGGTAGTCCCTATTCAAGTTTCTTATTTGTTCCTGTAGTCTTTCTAACTAACCCCACTGCTACCCTTCTTTAAATCAGGAATTTGGTGTATAATAATCTAGCTTGATGATAAAAAGTCCTCACTAATTTATCTCATTATATTCTTATATTCATTAGCCCTCACTAATCTGTCTCATTATATTCTTTATTCTAATATTAGGTGTGGCAACTCAGAATGATGGATCAAGCCAGATCAGCACTCTCTAACTTGGTAAGATATTTTCAGTTTTATTTCTGTCTGCAATACATGAAGTATACAAACCTGGCTTTCACCCAGCATGCATGAAATAATACCCCAAACTGTCCTTATGTAATCTTTTACATTGAACTAGTAGTCTTGAGGTATAACAGGTCCCATGAAGGAAGGACATGTTCAGTTTTTTTGTTTTGTGTGTATGTGATAATGAGAATTGAATCCAGGAGCAGTCTACTACTGAGCTATAGCCCTAACCCTTTTTTTATTTTTTATTTTGAGATAGTGTCTCACTAAATTGCCTAGGCTGGACTCTTACCTTGAAATTCTCCTCCCTCGGTCTCCTGAGTAGCTGGAATTACAGGCATATGCCACCCCATATGGCTATAGATTCAGTTTTGGTTAAGGTTAATTATAGAAAATATTAGGGGCTGGGGAGATAGCTCAGTCGGTAGAGTGCTTGCCTTACAAGCACAAGGCCCTGGGTTTGACCCCCAGCACCCCAAAAAAAAATATTGCAAGAAGCTTCAGGGTGGTTTGGGTATGTGGTTAATCTCTACTTGATAAGATGAGCTAAAGAATAAGATGAACTAAAGAAAGCACTGATCAAGATGTATCATAGGAAGCCAGGCACATTGGTGTGCATGTATAGTCCCAGTTACTTGGGAGGCTGAGGCATGAGGACCTTTGGGGCCAGCGTAGGCAGCACCACAAGACCTGAGCTCTTAAAAAAGAATTCTCTTTTAAAAATGTGTAGAGAAGACATACAAACAGAAACCCTGTATGAAAAGGCTAATGAAATGAAGACAACCAGTGTGTGATCTAGACCTCATCTACCATTAACAGAATTGGGCATAGGGAAGGTAAATTTGAAAGAGCTACTTCTTTTCCCTTAATAATGTATATCAGGTGGCCTGGGTATGATGGCACACACGTGTAATCCCAGCTTGGGAGGCTGAGGCAGGAGGATCACAAGTTCAAAGATAGCCTTATCAACTTAGCGAGACCCTGTCTCAAAATTAAAAAAAAGAAAAAAAGCCAGGGCGGGGGGGGGGAGGGGGGGCGTGACTGGAGTTGTAGGTTTCAATCCCTGTTACAAAACAACAACAATGAAAACTATATCAGGTGACAATAATGGCCCAAGTGTAGTACTTGTGTATGTCCATGGTGGCATACACCTATAATCTCAGCTTCTCAGGAGGCTGAAGCAGGAGGGTTTGAAGTTGAAGGCTAGCCTAGGCAACCTAGTGAGATCCTGTCTCAAAAACAGGCTATAGGGCTGGGGACATAACTCAGTTGGTAGAGTGCTTGCCTCAGAAGCACAAGTCCCTGGGTTCAATCCCCAGCACTGAAGAAGAAAGGGAAAAAAAAAGGCTGTGGAATATAGCTCAATGGTATAGTGCCTACCATGTTCTAGGATCTATTCCAGTACAACACCCTCCCTCCCCCCCAAAAAAAAAAAAAACAAAAAACATGTATAGTACCTGACCAAGCTTTTGTAAATGTTCCTAATTCCTTTTTATCTCTGTAATGCTTTCTTTCAAATCTCAGTTTGGTGGAGAACCATTGTCATATACCCGGTTTAGTCTGGCACGGCAAGTAGATGGAGATAACAGTCATGTGGAGATGAAACTAGCTGTAGATGAAGAAGAAAATACTGACAATAATATGAGAGCCAATGTCACAAAACCAAAAAGGTTTAATGGAAGTATCTGCTATGGGACTATTGCTGTCATCATCTTTTTCTTGATTGGTAAGTATTTCTTCTAACCAATTTTGAAAAGTCTGTTATTTCAGCTCAGCGGATAGTTATTTTGTACCTTTTATGTGCCACTATGCTAGGCACTAGCAATACAATGATGACTAAGATTCTATACCTGCCATTGAATTTAATATGGTAAAAGAGATACAAGTCTTTTTCAATATTGTGGAACAAAAGTTAATGTTAGAAACATACACAGGTTATCTGGAGCAAAGAAATTCAGCCTGAGGTTTTAAGGAAGTCTTCTGATGGGAAAATGTACTTACCTATATTTTGAACAAATAACTCTTTAAATATTTACTATATAATAGATAGACTAGTTTAAAACCTATGGGCTGAAATGCATTATATACTTTCAAATACTTAGAATTTAACTAAAATCAATATTTTCAAGGCTTAGCTAAAAATATTAAGTTATAAATCAATTCTGCAAGTTCACCTAAAACCTTTTTATCTTCAGGATTTATGATTGGCTATCTGGGCTACTGTAAACGTGTAGAACCAAAAACTGATTGTGGAAAATCAGCTGGAACAGAGATGGAGGAATCAGAGATGGCAGCAGAAGAGGACATCCTTGAACTACCTTCTCGCTTATATTGGGCAGACCTTAAAACAATGTTGTCAGAGAAACTGAATACCATAGATTTCACTGGCACTATCAAGTAAGAATGAATTACTTCACAACTTCATCTTCAATGTGTAAACAAATATTTACTGATTATTACTGACAATGAAAGAAAATAAGAGTGAGTCTTGAGGAAAGGCTTTTTAGGATAGGGGAGATTTTCCATGTGTATTCCCATGTATAGCTACAGAGAAAAGGCGTCAGCAAAGAATTGAAACTCAGCAGTAGGGGGAAAAGTTAGAACTTTGCTGGGAGTTCCTAAAAATTTTCACAACTTTGCTCTTTTTTGCCATTTGTTTTTTTGTACTTTATTGCTTACTATCAAGATTTATTTGCTTTGATGTTCCATCATAGCCTTTTTGTCATAACATGCTGAGCTCTGCTACTGTCCATAAGAACATAGTTTTCTTCATCTTCTACATCATGTCTTACTTGACTGCCTAGTTTGATGTGTCCTGTAGTATTTTTGATTTCTGCTGTTTCTTAACTCATTAATCCATAACTCAGGAAGTATCCTTAAAGTTTCTGTCTTATCTTCCTCAGACACGTCTCTGTGTAAAAAACAAATTCATCTTTTTATCTTTTGCTAGCTTCCTATGTTTTCAGTGGTACTGTAATTCTTTCAGTCTTAAATTAGAAATTTTGGTATTTTTACTTTATTTAGGGAATACTTTTTGTGTATGCTGTATAGCATGCATTATGGATGGAGTAAGTGTGGTCCATGGGGGGAGGAGCAAAAAATTATTAATGTGCTGAGTATATTTAGTAAGAACCATGGGACATATGACAATTTTGCTTCTAGGGGATTCAGAATTGAAACTATACTTTTTTTTTTTTTTTTCTTCTTAATTTTTCTCTATCTGGTCTGTTGAGAAGTTTGGGGTCATTGTTCATTTAATGTGCGGGATGATTCTGAGCTATGCTTTTAAAACAATTTACTTGGTCATTGGGATAAAATTTTTTATTTTTTGGTGGTGCTGGGGATTGAACCCAGGGCCTTGTGCTTGCAAGGCAGGCACTCTACCAACTGAGCTATATTCCCAGCCTGTTTGTTTTAAATAAATGTTTTAACAGACATTTTTTTCCTCCAGGCAACTGAATCAAAATACATACGTCCCTCGTGAGGCTGGGTCTCAGAAAGATGAAAATCTTGCCAATTTTGTTGAAAATCAATTCCGTGAATTTAAACTCAGCAAAGTCTGGCGTGATGAACATTATGTTAAGATTCAGGTCAAAGGCAGGTATGTCAAAAGATAGTAAACTTATTTTATAGAAGTAATGACTTTGAGGCATGCTAACCATAGCAGTGACTTTCAAAGTAAAAATCAAATTTAGTGTTCAGAGCAAAATTTCCAGGTAATTGAACTCTGATGCTAAATGTACTTAAGCTATTTAATATTTTCTCCCAAGGTTGACCTTAGCTTCATTTTAACTTAATCTTTTTTAGCAATGCTCAAAACTCGGTGGCAGTAATGAATATGAATAATACCCTGGTAGAGCCAGTGGAGAGTCCAGAGGGTTATGTGGCATACAGCAAAGCTACAACAGTTACTGTAAGTAAGGCAAAACAGTGCATGAGACTCTTCCCTAATGAATGGCTTGAACACTCATTATTTTTATTGTTCTTAGACATTATACTATACATTTACTTGTAAAATGTTACTGATCATGAGATTTTTCTCAACCTTCCATTGCCTCAGTCAAAATAAATTACATGGTAGTGATCTTTGTCTCAAAGCCTTAAATAATCTTACTGCTCTCCTCTTCACTCACTCTGCTCTGATCACTTTGACCTCCTTGTTGTTCACCGTTTAAACTCAGCATGCTCCCACCTCAAACTTTTAAAACACTTGCCTTCCATTGAGTGCAGTGTTGCACCCCCATCTGTAACTCAGCAACTTGGGAGACTGAAGCAGGAGGATCACAAGTTCAATTCTAGCCTTAGAAGCTTAGGGAGATCCTAAGCAACTTAGCTAGGCCTATATCACAATAAAAAGTGTTGGGAATGCAAAACACCCTGGGTTCAATTCCTAGTACTAACAAACAAAACTTTCCTTCTTCGTCCAAGTCTTTTTTCCAATATCACCTTATTGGGATGACTTCCGGTTTGTTTTTTTTTTTTTTTTTTTTTTTTTTTAACATCCCTCTGTTGCCTTCCTTTTGTACTGGTTTTTGTTTTTCCCTTTCATATACTTTTGTAGCACCTGACATCATCTATTCATTTATTTCCACTGAATGTAAACTAGAGATTAGTTTCATTTATGACATGACTCACGGCCTTGGAGAGTACGTGACATGTGGTAGTATTTGCTAATGAATGCACATATCAAATTCCCCCTTGATACAGATCTACGTATCCATCGTGGGCTAGGGGTGTGACTCAGTGGTGCTAGCATGCTTGCCTACAATGTACAAAGCCCTGGGTTTGATCCCTAGTACCACAAAAGTACACAAATATATAAAATATAAAATTAAAAATAAAAGTTTTTTAGTGTAAAAACGTGTATCTATCTTGACTGGGGTATTGTCTTAGTTGGATTTTTTTCGTTTCGTTCGTTTGTGTGTTATTTTCACAATCCCAGAGTGTTGGGGCCTCAAACCCGGGCCTCCAGCATGAGAGGCAGGCACTCTACGAGATGGGTTAGTTGGATTTTTTTAATGCTTAGTCTTTTTAAATTTAGGCAAATACAGCCAGACTAATATAAAAATAGACAATGGGCAGATAGACTAGATTATTTGTCAGTTAAAAATCACATATTTGTGCACCCACATATTCATGGGTGCCTTCTGAGCCAGATGAAGTTTTATGGTTGTTTTCTGCATTCCTGGTTACTTGTATCATTTTTCTTTGCTATCTACAAAGCCAGGAATTTGGAGATGAGTAGATTTTACATAACATTGAGGTTTTAGTTCATCTGCAGGTTCTCTATATCCAGATACAGAGTTTAGAAACATGATGGCAACTTATGCAAACGTGTAAAAGTTGGCTTATGCAAGTCCTGTTATTTAATACATGGCATTTAACAATTTTTTGGAAAGATTTATTATCAGACTCTTCATTTAAAACTTAGGCATGTCCTTCATTGTCTGAGATTCAGGTGTGGAAACCTCATGTCATTTCTGCTTCTTTAATAGCCTATGTATACCTCTGTGTTGAGTATATCCTGTTATCACTTCTTTTCCCCAGAAATATCTGAAGCAATGTAAAAGTACTTTTTAAATTAAAGGCATGGGATAAGCAAAGGCACAAATAAAGGAAGCTGGAAATCTTGGTTTTACTCCTGATAACTGACCAGTTTTGACTTTTTGAACTTTCCTATATCATTTTTTGCCTTTGATTCCCACACTTGTTTTTTCTCCTTTCTTGGTTTCCTCTCTTAGATTTGATCTGTAAAACTCTGAAGATTCTATAGCTATTCTGATACAGCTCATTAATCCTCATTAAACCTACTGTCTTTGTTCTAGGGCAAATTGGTTCATGCTAATTTTGGCACTAAAAAAGACTTTGAGGATTTAAATGCTTCTGTTAATGGATCTTTAGTGATTGTTAGAGCTGGGAAAATCACTTTTGCAGAAAAGGTGAGTGTGGGTTGTTAAATTCATTGGTATCTTTAGTTAAATGGTATTTCTTGTTAATTTTCTTAAATTTCAGTTATCTAAAATCACAGTATACTTCAAAACTATGACATATTCACTTAGGAGTATTTTGTAGCCAACCATCGTCTTTCAGTGAAAATGAAGTAATCAAAAATGCTTTAATGAGCAGGGCATAAGCACACTCCTGTAATCTCAGCAACTCTGAAGGCTGAGACAAGTTCAAGGCCAGGCTCAGCAACTTGAGATCCTGTCTCAAAAAACAAAAAGAAAGAAAAGAAAAAGAATATAAAGGTTCTAGGGTATGACTTTGTAGTTGAGTGCCCCTGGGTTCAATCCCCAGTAATAAAAGATTTAAAAAAAAAAAAAAGCTTAAGTGAAAGCAGTTTAAATTATGTCTATATAACCTGGTTTTATGTATATAGAGAATTGTTATGTTTTATAAAAGGGGAAATTAAATGCCAAACCTACAGAAGGGACAAGATTGGAAAATATTTTTTCTGTGTATTTTTTTGTATAAATATATTCTTTTAATTTAAATTTTTATTTTTACAGACTGCATTTTGAGTCATTGTACCCAAATGGGGTACAACTTTTCATTTCTGTGGTTGTACACAATGTAGATTGACACCATTCATGTAATCATAAATATACATAGGCTAATACTATCTGTCTCATTCTACTATTTTTCCTTCCCCCACCCCCTCCTGCCCCATTTTCCTCTACACCATCCAAAGTTCCTTCATTCTTCTCTCCCCCGCCATTACCCCACCTTGTTACATATTGTCATGCACTTATCAGAGAAAACATTTGGCCTATTTCACTTAGCATGATATTCTCCAACTCCATCCATTTACCAGCAAATGCCATAATTTCTTTCTTTATGACTTAGTAATATTCCCTTGTGCATATATACCACAGTTTCTTTACCCATTTGTAAATTGAAGGGCATCTTCGTTGGTTCCACAGTCTAGCTATTGTGAATTGAGCAGCTGTGAACATTGATGTGGCTGTGTCACTGTAGTATGCTGATTTTAAGTCCTTTGGGTATAAATCAAGGAGTGGGATAGCTGGGTCAAATGGTGGGTCCATTCCAAGTTTTTTGAGGAATCTCCATACTGCTTTCCAGAGTGGCTGCACCAATTCCATATATTTTTATTGGTGCATTATAGTTGTACATAAAAGTGAGATTTGTTGTTACATATTCATACATGCATACATTATAATAATATGATCTGGTCAATATCATTCCCTAATATTTCCATTTTCCCTCCCCTTGTCCCTCTGCCTGGTCCCTTTTCCCTACTGATCTCCCTTTGATTTTCATGAAGAACCTCCTCCCTATTTAATTTCCTTTTTCCTTTCTAGCTTCCACATATCAGAGAAATTTGTGATCCATGACCTTCTGAGTTTGGCTTATTTCACTTGACATGTTCTCAAGTGCCATCCATTTTCCTGAAGATGACATTTCATTTTTCTTTATGGCTGAATAAAACTCCATTGTGTATATATACCACGTTTTCCTTATCCATTCATCCACTGATGGACACGTAGACTGGTTCCATAGTTTGGCATTGTACTGCTAGTTTGAATTATACTGCTATAAACGTGGGTATACATGTTTCACTGTAGTATGATGACTTTAATTGTTTAGGATAAATACTGAGGAGTGGGATAGCTGGGTCTATGGTGGTTTTATATCTAATCTTTTGAGGAACCTCCATATTAATTTCCATAATGGTTGTACTAATTTATAGGCCCACCAACAGTGTAAGATTGTTGTTTTTTTCTCCACATCCTTTCCAGCATTTATTATTGTTCATATTCTTGATGACTGCCATTTTGATTGGTGTGAGATAAAAATCTCAATGTAGTTATGTTTCGCATTTCCCTAGTTGCTAATGATGTTGAACATGTTTTACCATATGTTTTTGGCCATTTGTAGTTCTTGTCTGTTTAGTTCATTTGCCCATAGGGTTAGTTGGATTTTCTTTGTTGTTAAACTTGTTCTTTATATATTCTGAATATTAATCCTCTCAAAAATTTCTCCTATTCTGTAGGTTCTCTCTACCCATTCTTAAGTGTTCCCTATGCTGTGCAGAAGCTTCTTAATTTAATGCCATTTCATTTATTAACTATTGGAATTATTTCCTGAGCTAGGGGTCCTATTGAGAAAGGGTCCGGAAAATATTAAAAGACAGTGGTTATCTTGGATGAATTTTCGTTGTTTATTTTCAAGATTCTCCTTAATTAATGAGTTAAGTTTTAAGGAATTTTTTTTTTTCTAAATGTGTAAGATATTTGAAACCTTTGGGAATATCAGTTTAGTCCTCTATAATAATTTGTCCTTAAGCTTAAAGTCCAGTACATATTATTCTTACCTTACATGATTAAATCTTCATTTTCTGAGCTTTTTGTGTTTTTCTGTAGGTTGCAAATGCTGAAAGCGCCAATGCAATTGGTGTCTTAATATACATGGACCAGGCTACATTTCCCATTGTTAGGGCAGACATTCCAGTCTTTGGACATGTGAGTTTTTATTTCTTGAATCAGTGAGTTTTTGAGTTCTCCTAATCATTACTGGGTTCCACCTTCCTTAGTAGAATTAGAACTGTGCACTGGGCCTGGTGGTGCACGCCTGTAATCCCAGTGATTAGGGAGGCTGAGGCAGGAGGATCACAAGTTCAAAGCCAGCCTTAGCAACTTAGGCCCCCTAGCTACTTAGTGAGAGGCTGGGGATATAGCTCAGATGTTAAGTGCCCTTGGGTTTAATCCCTGGAACCAAAAAAAGAGAAAAATAAATAGAACAGTGCCTTCTTTAATACTCTTTCTCTGGCAGAGTTTTAGTAGGAAGCAGGAAGATAGATTAGACCTAATTGCTTAAAGTACTTTATCAGTAGTGTCTTGAGCTGCCTGGGTGGGTACATGCCTGTGCTTCCAGCTACTTGAGAGGATGAGACCCGAGAATTTTAAGTTCAAGCCCTCGCTGGGTAACCAAAAGGTGTTGGGGGGTGCGAGTGGATCTGGGACATATCATAGGGACACTTAGACTCCGAGACTACTGGTTGTTGAACTAAGCTTGGGTTGTAGCCTCATACCAAATCTGAATCTTCTAGGGAACGTCTTAAGTGCCAGAGAAAGCTAATTAACTCTTTTGTTTTTATTTACTAGGCTCATCTGGGAACAGGTGACCCTTACACACCTGGATTCCCATCTTTCAATCATACTCAGTTTCCTCCATCTCAGTCATCAGGATTGCCTAATATTCCTGTCCAAACAATTTCCAGAAAGGGTGCAGAAAAACTGTTTGTGTAAGTTTTTATTTGAAAGCTGTCTTGTAGGGTGAGGTTTTATAAGGGAAGACTGAATAATAAGCTTAAGTTGATCTAAAATATTAAAACAATTGGACAATTCCACATTTGGAAATTTGGGGATTGCTTAACTAATAAACTTGGTATGGATAGAAATGAAAAATTCCTCTGTCAAGTGATTTTGATAATAGATATTATAAATATAAACTCTGGAGATCTTGCCTAGTAAGCTCAGTGAATTCATTGTGTGGTACTCTGGCATAGCGTCTGCTTGAGTCCTTCTTATGGTGAAGGACTTTGTTACCTATGGTAGCCTATTCAGTTATAGGAGAAAATATATTAGAATTCATGTTGAGCTGCAGTTTTATTCCTTGTAGCACCTACTAGTTTTGGATGATTTTCTTTGATAGCACAGAATTATTCTGGTTTCCTGGTCTATTGAATGTCCTCAGTTCTCTTGATAGATTTCAAATGTTTTACGGTCGTAATTAATTCTTTTGAATAATCCTCCCTAGCATACTAGTATCTCTTTAAAATAGAATGTAGCCAGACATGGTAGCACTTGACTATAGTCCCAATACTCAGGAGGGTGAGACTGAGGCAGGAGGATCACTTGAGCCCACAATTTAAGATCAGTCTGGGCAACAAAATGAGACACCCCTCCCCTCTCCCCCACCATCTTAAACAAAATAAAACAAAAAATACTTCAGTCTGATGAGGGTGCATATCATTAATTTTTATCTCTCCCACCTGATGTTGTCATACAATGGATATCTAATTTTAGACCTTTATTTATACTTTTTAAAAATCATGTGCCATTGAACAAGTTACTCTAAACCCTCTGAACCTGTTATTTCAACTTTATTGAATATTGAAAATACTATCTTACTTAATAGAGTGGTTGGTTGGTTTCAAATAAAGAGCATCAACATGAAATGTCAATATAAAGTCCTATGTGGCTATTAATAATGTAAATGGACATTAGTGATAGGTGATTCATTTTGACATGTTCTACTCACCATCTACAAGTCTTTCCTAACCTGTGAAGCCAGCCCCCATTTTTCTCCTTATATAATAAGGGGTAATTTTTCTTTGGTCAGGGGAGTGGGTACCAGGGATTAAACTCAGGGGCACTCAATCATTGAGCCACATCCCCAGCTCTTTCTGTATTTCATTTATAGTTCCTTAGCGCCTCACTGTTGCTGATGCTGTCTTTGAATTTGCAATCCTCCTGCCTCAGCTCCCAATTTGCTGGGATTACAGATGTGTGCCACCACACCTGGCATAATGATTTGTCTTTTATTTTTTATTTTTGTGTGTGTGTATTTTGTCTTTTAAATATATATAAGTAAGACCTTCTAGGGCAGTTTTTTTTTTTTTTTTTTGACAACACATTAGGGGAAAATAATTAACTGCCAGCAACATGGGAATATTCCTTTGTAATTGATAAGAATATACATTACCCTAGTTGGTGGAGCAATCTGGGAAATATGAATTGTGTTAATGGACTTTTATATGATACCTTCATTCTGAGTCTTATCTTGGCATGTATTTCAAATGTAAACTATCTTTGTCTCAGGCAGATGAGAGTAGGGAGACATTTTAAAAACATGGTTAACCTAGGAAAAACTCACGGTTTTCAAATAACTGCCTACTGAATAGAGTAAGAGGGAAATGGTTGACCACTGGGGAGTAAGTTATGTATGTTTTCTTTTTATGTCCTTTTAACATAGAACCTCACTGGACAGACAGTAGGACTAATTTTCTAAGCCTTACAGAAATAACAATAACCCGAATCCCTGCCTGTTTTCTACTTCTAGATATATGGTAGGAGACTGTCCAACTAGTTGGAAAACAGACTCTTCGTGTAGGATGCAATTGGCAGAGGATAGGAATGTGAAGCTTACTGTGAACAATGTGCTGAAAGAGATAAGAATTCTTAATATCTTTGGAGTTATTAAAGGCTTTGAAGAACCAGGTAAAGATCTTTGTTTTGTACTTTTTTCCTTGATATTCTTTACTTAGGGATGTGGCCACATAAGGAGGGAGTGCAGAAATGCTAGCATGGGTTGGTTTTGTGAAGTGCTAAGTCTTGTCTGTCCTCAGCTGGACTGTTCTAAGTATTAGCCTTATTTGGAGGTAACAAGGCCCTCGTTTAAAATCTGACCCATCATTACTAGAAAATCTATCTTGAATTTTTTAGTAGACCAGAGATAAGCACATTTTTTCTAAGGGGAGAGGCAAACATTTTGCCAGCTATACAATGTTAACTGTTCAACTCTGTCCATGTAGCACAAACATCATCATAGCCAATACATAATGAATGAGTGTGCATGCTACAGTTTGCCAGTCCCTGAAATCAGGTCTGTTTAAATGCAATCATATAGTCACGTAATTTACTAAGGAGAGCCCTTGGACTTATTAAACAATTAGTGAGGTTTCTTATTAAACAATTAGTGAGGGGCTGGGGAGATAGCTCAGTCGGTAGAGTGCTTGCCTTGTAAGCACACGGCCCTGAGTTTGATCCCCAGCACCCCAAAAAAAAAACAATTAGTGAGCACAAATAAGTAATCAGTGAATAGCTTAGCTGGTAATATAGAAAAAGTAGTAATTCTGATAAAGAAATAGCATTGTCATGTAACTTTTTAATCCCTGGTGTTCTAGATCATATCTGTAGTTAGGCTCTTTTTATTTATTTATTTTTTGTAGTGCTAGGGATTGAACGCAGGGCCTTATGTTTGTGAAGCAAGCACTACCACCTGAGCTATATCCCCACCCCCATATTAGGCTCTTTTATCCTTAATACATACTCTATACTTTACTGGCATGCTTATTCTAGACTTAATTATTAGAAAACAGTTTTAAAGCTCATTATAGCTGGATGCTGTGGCACACCCCTGTAATCCTAGTGACTGGGGAGGCTAAGGCAGGAGGATCGAAAATTCAAAGGATCTTAGCAAGATCCTGTCTCAGACTTAAAAATAAAAAGGGGACTTGGGTTGTGGCTCAGTGGTAGAGTGCTTGCCTCACAAGTATGAGGCACTGGGTTTGATCCTCAGCACCACATATAAATAAATAAATAAGCTAAAAGGTATTGTGTCTATCAACAACTAAAAAAAAAAATTTTTTTTAATTAAAAAATGAAAAGGACTGGGGATGTGGTTCCATAATTAAGCACCCTAGGTGCAGTCCTTGGAACCAAAAAGAGAAGCTCATTATAGGTCAGGTACAGTGGTACATGCCTGTGATCCCAGTTTCTCAGAAGACTGAGGCAGGAGAAACGTAAGTTCAAGGCTAACCTCAGCACTTAGTGAGACCTTGTTTCCAAATAAAAATGGGGCAGGGTATAGCACCCCAGGTGCTGTTTTTTTGTTGTTATTGTTTTGTTTTTTAATAATTTTTTTTAGTTGTAGATGGACACAATACATTAATTAATTTATTTTTGTGTGGTGCTGAGGATTGAACCCAGTGCCTCACATGTTCTAGGCAAACACTGTACCCCTGAGCTGCAACTCCAGCCCCCTGAGTGCTATTAAAAAAAGAAAGAAAACTCATTGTGTAAAGTTATATTTTTCCTTTTTCTTTTTTTCTCCCCCCTAAGATCGCTATATTGTAGTAGGGGCCCAGAGGGATGCCTGGACTGATGGAGCTGCAAAGTCCGGTGTAGGAACAGCTCTTCTCTTGGAACTTGCCCGGACATTCTCAGATATGGTCTTAAAAGGTAGAGTACCAAAGTTTGAGACCTTTGAACATTTATGTACTATGTGTAGTTATAGATGTTATCCTATGCTTTCTTCATTTTGGCTATCTTCTTGGGATTCTCTTTAGCTAGACCTTTACTACTTAAAACATATGGTAGATTTCCTTTTGTTTTTGCTGCCTTTTGACTTTGAAATGACTAATAAAGTGTCTTTTGTATTGGGAATCATCAGTTTTAACAATGGAAAAGTACTATATTGAGCCTTGATCTTTATTTATTTATTTTTTATATTCTTTTTAGTTGTAGATGGACACAATACCTTTCATTTGTTCATTTTTTTATGTGATGTAAGGATTGAACCCAGTGCCTCATATGTGCTAGGCAAGTGCTCTACCAATTGAACTGCAACCCCAGCCCAAGCCTTAATCTTTAATTTGACATATCTAGAATTATATGCCAGATCTAATATGGTCCTTAAGGAATGTACCTCAACTAGTGGCATATATGAATGTACTAAAGGCAAACAATGATACTTTTATTTTCAAGCTTTTCTCTCATGGTACTTACCACTCTTCCACACCCATCCACACACTTAATGCAAATCCACATTACACTTTAATCATTCATTGTACAGTAAATTGTAGTGGTTAGCTTTTATACAAAGTACATTGATATAGAAAAATAATTATCTGGGATAATGAGTGGGATGGAGGGCAGTATCAATATATAGTTCCAAAAGAAGCTGCCATAAATGTAATTTCTCTGGAAACTTCTCACAGCTTAAATTTGTGAGTTTTTATTTCTATTTCATAAAAATATTCACATGCCCACATGGGTGTGGTGATGCATGCCTGTGTTCCCAGGTGTTTGGAAGACTGAGGTGGGAGGACTGCTTGAGCCTACAAGTCTGAAGTCAGCCTGGGTGACATAGTAAGACCCTGTCTCAAAAAAATAAATAAATAAAAATAAAAACAAAATATCATGTTTTAAATGATTTGCTGCCAAGCAATTTATTCTCAAAGAAGATAGATATCACAGGGCATGGTGGCCCATGCCCATAATCCAAGCACTTGGAGACTGGTGCTGGAGGATTATTGGATAAAGGCCAACTGAGGCCCTATCTCAAATTTTTTATTTTGCAGACTGGGGTGTAGCTCAGTGGTAGAGTGCCCCTGGATTCAATCCAAAATCCCCCCACCTACCCCCCCAAAAAAGAAGATTCACATCATACTTGCCGATAATTGCAAATATTTCTTGATCCAGGTGTTAAAGTACTCAAAGAGCCAGGTCAGTAACGAACTGCTGTAATCCCAGGGATTTGGGAAGCTGAGGCAGGAGGATTGCAAATTTAAGGCTCAGCAACTTAATAAGATCCTTTCTCTAAATAAAAGGGATTGCTCAGTGGTAATCCCTGAGTTCAATTCCCAGTACCAAAAACAAAAAACCAAAGGACTCAAAAAAAAGAGTGTTGTGTACTTGAAATCTTATTGGTAGAAGATCTGGTATTCTATTCTTTATAGATCACTTTAAGAATTTATTCCTGGGGCTGGGGAGATAGCTCAGCTGGTAGAGTGCTTGCCTTGCCTCGCAAGCACAAGGCCCTGAGTTTGATCCCCAGTACCGCAAAAAAAAAAAAAAAAAAAGAATTTATTCCTTTAGCACTCTTTCACTTGGGGTTTCAAAAAGAAAAGCAATATTTTTAATCTGCTATCTTGAATTAAAAGCTTTATTAAGTTGATTACCTGCCTGCAACCTTTTCCCAATGTTAACCTAGTTTTTTGTTCTCTTACAGGTGGGTTTAAACCCAGCAGGAGCATTATTTTTGCCAGTTGGAGTGCTGGAGACTTTGGAGCTGTTGGTGCCACTGAATGGCTTGAGGTATTATTTATGTATCATTTGTACTCAGAATAGCCACCTAAACTTGAATTGGCTTAAGCTATCATATAGAAGTTGCGATTTTAGGTTTTATTTATACCATTTGTGCTTTTGTATAACAGGTTTCAATAGAATCCAAATTTCAGAATGAATCCCTAATAAGAGCTATTCTGTAATGAATAGATAGATGAATGCTATTATTAACTAATAAATACATATTATTACATACTCATTAATATTTTCTCTTTCAGGGATACCTTTCCTCTTTGCATTTAAAGGCTTTTACTTACATTAATCTGGATAAAGTTGTTCTTGGTAAGTATTTTTTCAGGAATAATTTTATGAATTCAGGTAACTATGGAACAGCACAAGAAAACTTCATAAGGCATTACTTGTTTCCTATTATGTGTGTGTGTTTTCTTTTTTACACTGGACATAACCAGACCTAATAATCCATTAGGTTGCTGAATGGACACAGACTGACTTGTCTAGAGCAGTGATTCTCAAAGTGGTCCCCTGATCAATACCATCAGGACTGTTAGGAATGCAAACTTCAAGGCCGCTCACCCCAGATCTTGTTGAGTCAGACACTGGAACATATATCCAACAAACTGTTTTTTAGGTTTTAGAACTGCTAATCTAGACCATATTCTAGACCAAAAGGAGCAAAATCATACCATATAGAATAGAACTTTTAGAGACTAATTTTTATCCTGCTGGATTATGGTAGCACTGATAGAAATACTAGATAATCAGACTTATGAAAGAGTTTGCATGTTATTTAAACTTCATATGTAACCAGTGGATAGAAAAACTAATTATATTCGTTTAATATAATTAAAATAAAATCTTTCTTACATTAGTCATTATTTCCCTGTTTTACTTCTGTAGTAGAATGTATCGAGTATAGTAAACTTACTTTAACTAGCATGTGACTGCCACACCTAACCTGGGTGAATCAAAAAGATTTTTTAAAAAAAGTACAGATGATGGGGGAGATTACACATGTGTGGAGGCAGGATATGTATGGGCAATCATTGTACCTTCCTCTTAATTTTGCTGTGAACCTGAAATTACTCTAAAAAGTCTCCAAAAAATCACATTAAAGAGCCTAATTGAGTCAGTTCCCATAGTTGCTAAAGAACTTGAGGACTCAACTACTTTTTTTGTATACTTTGTTACTGTTTGTTGTATAGGGCCACAGATGATAGGTTACTCTTTTCCTGATTGTCAGGTACTTTTAGTTGTAGAAATCTCTGTGTGAAATGTACTTGACTGAAAAAGGGACAGTGTTAAAATAATGTCTTTGCAGGTACCAGCAACTTCAAGGTTTCCGCCAGCCCACTCTTATACAAGCTTATTGAGAAAACGATGCAAGACGTGAGTGTATAACTAATTACAAAAGTGTATAACTTCTTTGTCATATTTCTTTTTTTTTTTTTTTTTTTTTTTTGGGGGGGGGTGCTGGGGATCGAACCCAGGGCCTTGTGCTTGCAAGGCAAGCACCCTACCGACTGAGCTATCTCCCCAGCCCTGTCATATTTCTATAAGATGAGAAACATTTAGGCCATTATCAGTAACCAATAACAAGTATTTAGGATAGATCTTATAGGAGCATTATTTAAGTCAGGCTCTTGACTTGTTGAACCACGTGAGGTGAGGTAAGTGGCATATATATGGCTCCAATCTCAAAGAATACATAATCTTTGGAATAGGTAACAGAATGCCAAGAAACCTGAGTTGTATTGTAGATGCCCACGGGGCAGTGTGTATAATTCAGAATGTTAAGGAAGACTTCAATGCCTTAAGTAAGTCCAGGTGAAATATTCATTGAATAAAGACAAACATTAAAATGTCTGGTTTTTTACCTTTATTTATTTTTTATTCATTTATATGTGGTGCTGAGAATCAAGCCCAGTGCCCCATGCATGCTAAACAGATGCTCTACCGCTGAGCCACAACCCTAGCCCATGATTGTAGTTTTGAATAAGGGAGGAACACATGTGAAAGAGAGTATTTGCTTAAAGGGTTTAGAGGACATATACTGGAGTGTTTAAAGTTGGAGGGAAACAAAGGTTAGATACTGGATATTGGCCTTGATCCTGTTGGATTCTAGAAATTACTATAAGCCCTCAAGGCAGTAATGTGGTTAGGTTAGCAATATAAAATGTGATACAAGGAAGAAACCAGAAACAAGATAGGCATATCCTGTAGGCTAGATAGAACATTTTAAATTGTGGTCAGGCCATCTGTAAAATGTCAAAAAATAAGACTTTTTTTTTCTTACCATAAGTTATGGAACTGACATAGTAACATTACTTTAGGGATAGGTTAGGAAATTTGGACTTTTAACTGCTTTATTCCTTTTCAATATAAATATATAAATCATTATAATAATATAATTTATTATTTCAATATAGATATAGAGAAATGTGTTAGTGACTAGCCTGAATAAGTTCAAAAAAGTTAATTTTAATGATAATTTCTTATTTTACAGGTGAAACATCCACTTACTGGACTATCTTTGTATCGGGACAGCAACTGGGTCAACAAAGTGTAAGTTGAGAAAAGTGAATGAACAAGTGAAAAGAAAAGCAGAATCACCCAGTAGCACCTACAGTGTTAGGAAGAACTCCAAACTTCTTAACCTTGCATCGAGCTTAGCTATCATTAGGGATACTCAATATAAAAATTTATTTGGATGTTAGAGGGAATTGCTTAGCAGCAGTGTTCTTTAGGAAACTTTCTAAAGACATGTTCTCCTTTCCTTGCAGTGAGACACTTTCTCTTGATAATGCTGCTTTCCCTTTTCTTGCATATTCTGGAATCCCAGCAGTCTCTTTCTGTTTTTGTGAGGTAAGTCTGAAGAGTTCTAAAGCATTATTTGTAAGATCTTCTTACATTAACTTTGAAACCAATTTTCCTTTTCAGAAGTTATAATTACTGCATACTTCCTTATTATCCGTTTTAAAATAGACTTGTTATCTCAGCTTAATTAGCATTTGGGTTTATTACTAAAACTTTTTCAAAGTTTGTTGAGTTTTACTAACAAGACTTAGTTTTTTAAATGATTGAGTAGCCAGGGACTAAATATTGAATAATGCAGGTATGGAATATTTGCATCAAACAGACAGTACTGTCTAGATATATCGCACATGTTCTAGATCTGTGTCTAGAAATGCTAAGGTCTTAAGCAGAGATTGGTGGATAAAAGCAGAAAAACTAAACAGGTGTGATTATTAAGAGGCAGAATTTTGAATTGAACCATATTGTAGGGAAACATCATTGTTTTGGCACAAGAGCCAATTAGAAGGCACCGAAGGCCAGGCAGAGTAAATAATGATGATGACTTCTGTGCTGAAAAGCTGGAGTAGGATGAAGAGATCCTAGTATTAGCATTAGGGGGTCAGGTGGAAGCTGTTGATTTGGCATCAAATTGTTGATCCAATAGAAGCCAGGTCCTCAACTGAACTTACTGGATGTTTTAGCTAGGACTAGCAGGGGCAAAAATCTAAAGTGAGCGAGTGATGGAAGATCTGAATTTAGAGATAAGCATGACTGAAATTCTCTTGAATTCATGCTGTTGAATTCATGCAAGAGCAACAGCATGAATTCATTGAATAGCTGATCATAATGTCTACATTAGAAAGTACTGGGTATCAGGTCCAAGCTTGAAGGAATTTATGATTTCTGTTTACCTAAAGATCTTTTAAAACTTCAAATGTAGTTTTAGATGCCACTCTTAGCAGTTCTGGTTAACAGGCACAGTCGGAGAATTGTACAGTTTGAAGGTAATAAATTGAAGTCAAACCAAATGATTATCAGTAAGGTTTTCACTAAGGACAATGGCAGGGAGTAGAGTTGAAGCGTAAGAAATAACTACTAAAGTTGTTTAAGAAGCATCAAACATTTTGTTAGAAAGGTAATATGCATGTATGAATGGGCTGAGTGCTACATGATTAGGAAGAAGGTAAATTTTAATTAAAGATTAACGCTTTTTATTGAAAGTACAGTTCATGTATTATTTTTATCTTTTCCCATCAATATGGGCTAAACTTCCCAGAGAGAACAAAGGATATACCTTCAACAAATTTGGCCTGAAACTGTTTTAACATGTGATATGATAAAACGTGAATTCTGTAAGACCAGGATGGAAGATAGTAGTTATTCTAGGAGTAGGTTAGATTCAGAGGAAGTAGCAAGAATGGCATCTTCTTACAGAAGCAGATGTGAGATAAAAGTGGGTGGGAATATATTAAAAATGAAGAATTGCAGTAAGTGTTACCTCGATGGCAAAGCCAGAATATGAGGCTCCTACTCTTACAACCCCCATGAGTACAGTAGCCTCCCTTTGTTTTCCAGGATGGAAATTATCCTTATTTGAATACTAATTTGGATACCTATGATGTACTGATTGAAGAAATTCCTCAGTTGAACAAAATGATGCGTGCAGCAGCAGAAGTGGCTGGGCAGTTCATGATTAAACTTACCCATGATGTTGAGTTGAACCTGGACTATGAGATGTATAACAACAAACTGTTTTCATTTGTGAGAGATCTGAACCAGTACCGAGCAGACATAAAGGTAAATACTAATTGAAAATGTTTTTATTTAAAAATTTTTTTTTAAAATTTAAGTGAAATTAATTTTTTCACTGATATAAAAGCATAAAATTTATGTGTATTTATGGAGTTCTGTCTCGCATTTTGTTTGACATTATGATCTCTAGTTCTATCCATGTTGTCATAAACAACAGAATTTCATTCTTTATGACTGAATGATATTTTGTTGTGTATGTACCAGCCATTTTCTTTGTTCTTTCATTTGTTGATGGACACTTAGGTTATTTCCATTTCTTGGCTATTGTGAATAGTGCTGCAGTAAACATGGGAATACAGGTGTCTCTTTGACATCCTGATTTCATTTCCTTCAGATATATACTCAGGAGGGGGTTGCTGAACATATGCTAGCTTTATTTTTAATTTTTCGAGAAACCGCTATTGTTTTCCAATAATGGCTATATTAATTAACATTCCCATGAGACTAAGTTCTTATGGTAAAGTATCAAGCAGTTTGAAGTATGATATTCTTGGGGAGGGATATGATTGGTAGCCAAAGTATGTTTTAAAATAAACTGAGATATGAGGAGGAAGCTATGGGATACAAATTTAGGATAGACCCCCAACAAGTATTTCAGAATGTAGAACTGTGTGGTGTTCTGTTGGTCATGATGTAGTCAATCTATACATAGGTAGGACCTGGAGACTCTGAAAATCTCAATTGTGAATGTGGGCTGTATGCCATTTGGACAATGCTTGGATGGAAAGAACATAACCAGTAGTTACACAGTAGTTACACAGAGTTGATCCTGTGTGCCTAGAATTCAGACATTAAATTAAACTAATAAGTAGTTTCTAATTGGTTTTATGGAATGAGGACCTGATTTAATGGTCCCTTAATTGAATTAAATCACTAGCAACTGAATCAGAAAAGTAATTTACCAGACAGAAATAATTGCATGCTGAAATTCACTGAACCAACATTTTCCTCCATAGGGAAATTGAACTGGAAACAATATAATACATAGGATTATATACTTTTTCCTTAGTAAATTATGTTGAATTTCTTAATGAGGATGGTTTTCTTAGGAGGTTAAGAATGGATAATTGGGACTGGGGTTGTGGCTCAGTGGTAAAACACTTGCCTAGCATGCGGGAGGCACTGGGTTCTATTCTCAGCACCACATACAAATAAATGAATAAAATAAAGGTCTGTTAACATCTAAAAATATATTTTTTTAAAAAAAGAATGGATAATTATACTGCTGGGCCCAAAAATGAATGTGTTACTATGTTTATAGAATCTCTGGTACAAGGTGCTTCTAACTTTTCAAGTCCCAAATTTCCCTGTCAGTCACTCCTTTTATTAGAATCTGCCAGGAACAGTGGTGCACATCTGTAATCCCAGCAGTTTGAAAGACTATAAGCAGAAGGATTACAAGTTCAAAGCCAGCCTCGGGAATTTAGTGAGACCTAAGCAACTTAGTAAGACCATGACTCAAAAAACAAAATCAAAATAACCAACCACTTCTCAGTTGCCACATCTACATTAAAATTTTAAATAAAATAACATACCGAAAAATACAACTTCTAATAGTGAATTTATTATCTTTCTGTGTCAGGAAATGGGTCTGAATCTACAGTGGCTATATTCTGCTCGTGGAGACTTTTTCCGCGCTACTTCCAGACTAACAACAGATTTCCATAATGCTGAGAAAACAAACAGATTTGTCATGAGGGAAATCAATGACCGTATCATGAAAGTAAGTAAACTTCTTAGTGGTGTGCTCCTGTAACTGAGTATCACAATCCCCAAAAAATAGCTGGGGATGTAGCTCAGTGGTAGAGTACCTCCTGGGTTCAGTCGTAATATTGCCAAAAAAAATTTAAAAAGGAAGGAAGAAACTAGAAGTGTGATTTATTTTATTTTTTGGTGCTAGTGATCAAACCCAGGGGTGCTCAAACACTGAGGTATACCCCCCGCAGCCCTTTTTAAAATTTGTTTTGAGGGCTGGGGATATAGCTCAGTTGGTAGAGTGCTTGCCTCACAAGCACAAGGCCCTGGGTTCAATCCCCAGCACCGCAAAAAAAAAAAAAAAAAAAAAAAAAAAAATTTGTTTTGAGACATTGTCTTGCTTAGTTGCTGAGGCTGGCCTCAAACTTGGGAATCTTCTTGCCTCAGCACCCCAAGTCACTGGAATTACAGGCATATGCCACCATGCCCAGTGAAATGTGTTAAATTTTACTTATTAAGCTTGCATTTCTAAAAAGTGGAGTAAATCTGGAAACCTAGAATCCTTAGCTGCTTTAGAATTGAAGGCAGATTTTAACTTGTAGCAAAATCTGAAACCAACATATATAACCCAGAAATACAAGAATCATTTGATCTTGAGTTGTGGGTGTTTTTTGTTGTTGTTGATTTTAATTTTTTTTTTTAGACTTTTGATGTTTTGGGGCTTTTTTTGGTACCAGAGATTTAACCCAGGGGCACTTAAGCTCTGAGAGCCACATCCCCAGCCCTTTTTTCTCTTTTATTAGAGACAGAGTCTCACTGAGTTGCTTAGGGCCTTGCTAAGTTGCTGAGTCTGACTTTGAACTTGAAATCCTCCTGTCTCAGCCTCCCCAGCCTCTGGGATTACAGGCATGTTCCACTGTACCCAGCCTTTTTTTAAAGATTTTAAGAACACTTTAGGGGCTGCAGGTTTAGCTCAGTGGTAGAATTAGAATGCTTAGCATGCACCAGGCTGTGAGTTTAATCCCTAGCATCACAAAAAACAAATCAATCGTTTTTTTGAGTTTTAACTGTCATTTTCTATTTCTGTTGTATAAGTCAGCCTTTAACTGTTTAATCCTAGTTCGCTTGGAAGGAACAGACAATGTGTTATAATCCTTTCATATATCTGCTCCTATCCAAAAAAATCTCAACACAGTTATAAAGTTCACTTTAACAGAGGATTTGACAGTTTGCTTCAGAAGTTTAACCTTAGAATATTAGTGGCTTGGGTCTCAACATTCTCAAAATCAAGGGAATCTAACATTTTGAAGTGGGAAAACAACAGTTTTACTGTGTTGGGTCTTCTCTGCAGTCATAGCACTGTGTAAGTTGCCTTGTCTGTTTTATTTTCATAGGTGGAGTATCACTTCCTTTCACCCTATGTGTCTCCAAGAGATTCTCCTTTCCGGCACATCTTCTGGGGCTCAGGCTCTCATACTGTGTCAGCTTTACTGGAGAACTTGAAACTACGACAGAAAAATAACGGTGCTTTTAATGAAACTCTATTTAGAAACCAGCTGGCTCTAACTACTTGGACTATTCAAGGAGCAGCAAATGCTCTTTCTGGTGACATTTGGAATATTGACAATGAGTTTTAAACATGAAGTAAGAATTTCAGGGTAGTCTTGTTTCTAGACTTGTGCTGGTTGTGCTAAATTTTCAGTAGGACTACAAAACCTAATGTTAAAATTCTACCCAATCATCTTGATGCTACTAGATGTCTGTAGGTGGCAGCTTTTAATACAGGGTAGGTACCTGCATTTCAAGTTAAACCACCAAAAAACATTCATGACAGAATATTTTCTCTGATTATCTTTAGAATGTTAAGTGCTTTGTAAAGCTAACTGCCTCTCGTATCGTAGTTAGGAAAATGTCAGAACCAGTTACATGAACTGTTGCTCTAAATCCCAAGGACAGGAGCTGACATGAGCTGGTTTCTTTTTTCTTTTTTCTCTCTCTCTCTCTTTCTCTTTCCCAGTACTGGGGATTGAATCCAGGGGTGCTCTACTGCCGAGCTACATCCCCAGCTCTTTTTTTATTTTGAGACAGGATCTCACAAAATTGCTGAGGCTGGCCTCAAATTTGCCATCCTCCTGCCTCAGCTTCCCAAGTTGCTGGGAGTATAGGTTGTGTCATTGTACCCAGCTGAGCTGGTATCTTTTGAGGTAGAAGGAAGAAGGTGATATCTAGTGAAGGTTAAATGGTATCTTGGTGTGATCCTTCACATTCATTTAATGCTAAGAGATACCAGATTGTAAGACCCTATTCTCCAAATGAGATACATGCCCTTCTATGAGGATTTAGCTGGTTTCTGCATACCTGAATGAAACAGTTAACTTTCAGAAGAGATAGGATTTGTTTTCTTACCGATGAAATCTGAACTGGAGATCCTTCAGTTGGATAAAATGAGGTTCAACTGTTTATTTCAGGAGTAAGGCCTTAATGTGTTAATATTATTCATGAAAAGAGGAGACCAGAAGCCAAAGACTTAGTACATTTTCTTTTCCTCTGATCTCTGCCCCCGGGCCCCATAACCTTTGTTTCATTCTTTGTCGTTTTTGTTTCTTCCAAAGTATTCTGAAAGAGAATCAGTTTTAGGCATTTAATTTCAGACTCAGTTTGTCAGACTTTAAAAGAACACACTGCCAATTTTTGGTCAAAGTGTTCATCTTTTGGGAAAGCTTTCTATCGTTTTGGCACTGAGATATTTATTGTTTATTTATCAGTGACAGAGTTCACTATAAATGGTGTTTTTTTTTTATAGAAGATAATTATCGGAAGCAGTGCCTTCCATAATTATGACAGTTATACTGTCGTTTTTTTTGAATAAAAGCAGCATCTGCTAATAAAACCCAACAGATACTGGAAGTTTTGCACTCATGGCCAACACTTGAGGGTTTTAGAAAATAGCCGCAAGCCAAATAAAATTATAATGCTAAGTATTGGGAAAGGATTAAATTTAATTAGGGGTTGCTAATCAAGTTAGACTTCTATTTAACTGACCAGATAAAAACGATATTTCTGCTAAATGCAGTGAATTGTGACCAATTTATAAATACATGTCACTTAAAGGCTGTGGTAGTATTCCTATATGCAAAATTTTACAGCTCAATTTTGTCCAGGGTGTAACTTAAATTCCAATTTTGCAAAATTTCCAGTACCTTTGTCGCAAACCTAACTCACATTATCGGGAGCAGTGTCTTCCATAATGTATAAAGAACAAGGTAGTTTTTGCCTACCACAGTGTCTATATCGGAGACAGTGATCTCCATATGTTACACTAAGGGTGTACGTAATTATCGGGAACAGTGTTTCCCATAATTTTCTTCATGCAATGACATCTTCAAAGCTTGAAGATAGTTAGTATCTAACATATATTCCCAACTCCCTATAACTCTCTTAGTTTTAGTTGCAGAAACATTTTGTGGTCAATTAAGCATTTGGTGGTAAATTCAACTGCTGTAAAATAAAATTGTTACTTCAAAAACTTTTTTTTTTAATTTAATATGGGTGTTTTGTTTTCTTTGTGGTTCCTCTAGGTCTTCTGTTTAGTGGAATAGTAGCATACATTTATAATGTTTGCTGTTGACAAATGAATATAACTTTAGCCCCTGATTTGCATGTTATAGCATATAAACTTAATTCAGGCAAGTTTGAGTTCAGAATTGGTCATATGGCTTAAAGCAAGGGGAACTTGCAGAGATTTGGGGTGGGGAGGAGTCGAATGTGGGGAGGCAAAGCTTGCAAAGAGGATCTTTGATCATGTCTACATACCCATTAGTATGGGTTGAATAAGTAAGTTTGAGGCTATATGAGTAAAAAGTCTATTTTCTACTTAGCCATCATTATAATCCTGAAAATCAAATGTGTCATAAGGTAGTTCAAAATTGCCACCTGAGAAAAAAGTCCATAGGGTCTCTTAAGGTTCTTGAACTTAGTGTCACTTACCTAAATTATGGTAGACCTAGTTTATTTTGCAGTCTCATTAAACTGTTCGCTACTCATGGTCTCTTTAATCTTCACAGTGTTTAGTCTGTGTAGCTAAATGAAAGGTCATAGCTGGGATTCATAGTTTGGGTATCATGCATTCATAGTTTAATGAAAGCTCAGTGACTTTAAGGCATGATGTGGATAAAGGGTATACATTTTATCAGTAAGTCTCTTCAAATAGACTGACCCTTTTCTATGATTAGGGTTAAGTTATTTCCAATCAAACAAACCAGTAAATGGTAAGAGGCTAAATATCCCTGATTGAATTGTGTGTCTAACAAGTGACAGCGACAGCCTGCTGGTCTTAGATTTTTTTCTGCTTAAAGATATGTGCGTTTGAAAGGTAAAGGGTAAATTGAGTGAGCTCTGTCATGATTCACTATTCTAGAACTTGCATGACCTTTTCTGTGTTTGCTCTTTGAATGTTTTTGAAATTTTAGACTTGCCAGTGTACTGCTCAGCTGTATCTTGTAAACAAATGACATGCTCTTATGTTATATACAAGTTGGTATGTACAACAATGTGGAGATTTATCTGATTTAATAAAATGCTTGAACACTGAACTGTCATTTTTTAAAAGTCTAGTTTCACAATAATATTGGGCAGAAAGTACAGAGTTCCCATATACCCCCTTGTCTCTGCTAGTGGCACATCCTCCCCCACTATTAACATCCCATACCAGAGTGGTACATTTCTTAGAATTGATGAACCTACATAAGCAAATCATTATCACCCCAAGTCCAGTTTATATTAGGTTGTCTTGGTATTGGACACTATAATTTTCCTCCTTGGACTTAGAGTATCTTAGATCTCACAGCTTTTCCAGGCATTCATAGTTACTGACAAACGGTATTCTTATTTTATAGTTGTTTTTCATCCTCTGTGGTACTGGGGATCCAACCCAGGGTCTTGGGCATGCTAGGCAATTGCTCTACTGCTTATGTTCCTAACCCTTTATTTGAATTCCCCCCCCCCCCCCCCCCTTTTGTACTGGGGATTGAACTCTGGGGCAGACCACTGGGCCACATCCCCAGCCCTATTTTGTATTTTATTTTGAGGTAGGGTCTCACTAAGTTTCCTAGGCTGGACTTGAACTCGAGATCCTTCTGCCTCAGCCTTCTGAGTACCTGGAATTAATAGGTGTGTTGTCCCCAAGCTCAGTTTATTTTATAGGGTTTTTGTTGTTGTTGTTGTTTTTTTTATTTTTTTGGTACTAAGGGATTGAACCCAGGGATTCTTAAACACTGAGCCACATCCCTAGGCCTTTTCTGTATTTTATTTAGAGACAGGTTCTTGCTGAGTTGCTCAGGGCCCTGCTAATTTGCTGGGCCTGACTTTGAACTTGGTATCCTCCTACCTCAACCTCCTGAGCCACTAGGATTACGGGTGTGGATTGCTGTGCTTGGCCTGTTTTATAGTTTTAAAATCTTGCAATAATCAAATTTGAGTCTTTTGCCCATGATGTTACTGGTTTCTTGTTAACTCTTTTGTAATCCACTTAGCTCACTCTTGCTTCATCAGAAATGTAGAGAAGGAAAAAAGGGCAAAAAGCTCTTGCCTTGGGGTGTGGCTCTGGTTGCCTAACATTATGCCCTTGATTTAATTCCCAGCACCACAAAAGCAAACAAAAACCTCTTAACTGGTGCAGGGCTGTGTGATTATGTATGGGTATGAGATGTCCAAATGCCAGTGGTCTTTCATAGGGGGTATTTGCATGTTCTTCAGAGATCTTCCTGCTGGAGGCCTCTGACTATGGTGCCCTCATGCAGGCATGTCTTGCATAGGCGCTATCTAAGACAACTAAACAAAGACTTGACTCCTTTTGAAAGGTTCCCCCTGAGGCCATTTCCTTGGTTAGCAGATTTGCTTCAGCTAGGTGTGAATCAGATCAAAGTCCCTGTATCACCCAAGTCTAGAGAGGCTAAATATACTCAAAGTAATAAATATTAAAACCTAAATAGACTTAAGAATTTATTAAAATAATTCCAACCCCAATTGTTAGAGACCATAGTTTTCAACTCTTAGCAGTTTTCTTTTGGCATTTACCTATTTATTTCAAAGTCATGTACTTATAATGACTACTTCTTTATTTTTAAACTTTTAAATATAATCTTCCTACTATTGAAAATGTGGCTTTAGCTATTATACCAATTCAACTTTTCATTCTTCAGTATAGTTACTGAATAAACCAAGTGTTTATTCACAAGCCATAAAATGATCTATTGTTAAATTTCCTTTCTTATTCAATTCTTTATCTGGAGATAATTACCTAGTTTTTTTCCACTCAGTTTTGTTTTCTATTTGCTTTTCTTTATCTTATCTCACAATCCTTTGACAGAACCAGAAATCTCTCCCTAACACATCTAAATCCATAGGCTAATTAATGAGTCTCATATTTATTCCTACAGTCATCTCTTCAGGAGTTTTTATCCTCCCATTTCCCGCTTCCACCCTCAGTTCTAGGGATTGTATTCAGGGGTATTTTACCACTGAGCTACAGCCCAGAGCCCCCTCCCCTTCTTTAAAAAGATTTTAAGTCGGGATCTTGCTAAATTGCTTAAGGCTTCACAAAGTTGTTGAGGCTGGCTTTGAACTCAATCCTACCTCAGTTTCCTGGGTCACTGGGATTGCAGGTGTGTGTTGTCATGCCTAGCTGGGGTCTGTTAATAAGAGTGTTTATGTATTACAGTAAAGCTGTGTATGTAGGGTAGCATTTGTCACCTGAAGGGCCTTTCAGTATAGTGATTAGTCGGGACCCTGAAATTGCACTGTTGAATTAGTATCTGTAGGTCTGTTCTTTGGGGAGGAATTTGTGGGGGACAATTTTATCTAAGGAGTTAGAAGCCTGTTTCCTAGCATTCTAACTCCCAGGAGAGAGGCTGCTGAGCATGACCATTCAGTCTGCAGACTAATTCAATGCTTTAGATTGGGTACCTCCCTCCCAACAAGGAAACTGCAGACTGAATTTTTTTTTTTTTTTTTTGATGGTGGTGCTGGGGACTGAACCCAGGGCTCAGTCCCCTGAACTCGTGCTTGCGAGATAAGCACTCTACCAACTGAGCTATCTCCCCAGCCCCGGAAAACTGCAGATCTAAAAGTCACCGATAAGACTTTCCGCTGATCCACATATCCTGAATTCAGTCTTCTCTTCCATTTGAGTTAACCCCCCTTTGTTCTCTAACACTATATGAACTTCAGTGTGGCTTCTGTTTTATGGCAATCATGGTGTAATCTCCCTTTTGTATTGGCTAAAAGTGTTCTGAGAGTTTCTAACCCTAAAACAGCAGAGCTGATAAATTGTCATGTGGAAAAATAAAATTGTTCTCCTACTTCAACTTCCACATAAAATAAAGATTCAAAATGTTAAAATGAAATCAAACCTTCTAAAAGAAAATACAGCAGAATACTTAAATAATCTTGGAAGAGGGAAGGGCTTTCAAAGCATGACAAAACAACAAAAATCTACCAAAAAACAGGTGCCATCTGAGAAAATGTTGATCAATTTCAGGCAAATTGCGGCTACATGGAAAAAAAAACCATAAGCCAAATCAGAAGGAAATTGACAAACTGCAATATTCTGTAGGGGCTGGCTGGGGGTATGACTCAATGATGGAATGCTTGCGTAGCATGCACAAGGCCTAGGTTTGATCCCTAGCACTATGAAAAAAAAATCAAATCTCTACACATAAGTGACTAATTCTCTTTATACCTAAAGAGATTTTTATGGTACATTTTGGATGCAGCATTATTTCCATGACCCTTTTCTTTTTCTAGATCTTTATCTTATATTCAAATGTAAAAGTCTTGTTTCTGGTGGCTTGACCTGTTTCCTACTCTTCTCCATGCTATAATCTATTCCATGTAAGTACTAACATCAGGATCAGGGACAGCTCAGCAAGTGTTTGACACCCACATGTGCTTCTAGAATTAAAAAAAAAAAAAAAAAAATTGTGTGTATGCTTGTCTCTATGTGTTAGAAAGTAACAAGAGGCCTACTGGTCTTCCCCATCCTCGGGCCACCACTTAGTTCCAGCCTTACTTCAGATCCAGCTGGTCCCCTAACTAACCTCTTAAGGTACTTACTGTTTCATCACCTTTCACCAAGCAAATTAGAGATGGGGCCATATATGCTTGCTTTCTATATATAAACCTTCAGGATTCACCAAAATATTTTGTTTATGCTGATTAGCATTGGCATGCTGTGTGTGTTTGTATTAGAGGGGTTAGGGAATTGAGTAAGAAAGTGAGAGTAGGAGCCCTGGATTTGTATCTTGGACCATGGGGATTCAATGCAAGTTCAGCGACAGTTCTTAAATTGCTGGGTGTCCCTGAATATCTCACTATAGCTCTAAGAACCTTAATTTCTTCACTACTACATTAAGGCCTGATGTTCACCAAGATCTTCTAACTATAATATAGAATCCCTCTCCCACTGAGAATGTATGTTTCCTCCTTCCAACCCAAATTCAGTCTGTCCTTTTAGGGTACATTTATGATCCTTTCTCTGTGTTCCAGTAACACGTGCTACTGGTGAGACTGCACACACACACACACACACACACACACACACACTCACGCTTTGTTTTGGTATCAGGGATTAATCCCAGGGGCACTCAACCACTGAGCCACATCCCCAGCCCTATTTTACATTTTATTAGAGACAGGGTCTCACTGAGTTGTGTAGGGCCTCAATAAGTTGCTGAGGCTGGATTTGAACTTGGATCCTCCTGCCTCAGCCTCCTGAATTGCTGGGATTATAGGCACCGGTTTAGTGAGACCTTACTGATCCATGTTTACTTTGCAGGCATTCTTCAGGCACTTGTGCAGGTGTCCCATTTTTCCCAGTCAGTGTTCCTCTTGGTCTAATCACCTGATTACCCTTTTTGAGGCTGTTGATACTGAGACATTTAGACAGCTAAAATTAATGTTCTAGGAACTTACCTTTTATTCGGGACAAGCCCATTGCAGAAGTTAGATGGTCACGTCTTTTCTGATGGTATACATGTCTTTGCTAATACATGTCCTTGTATCTGCTCTTCCACCTACTTCCCTGATTTCTGATTGCCTTGTCTTCTGGAGACAAGATTTCCTTCTAACCTGCAGACCTATCTTGACCTCTACTTTTGGCTTGGCCCTTCTGGACCCAATTTCCCCCTCTATTCCCATGATGAATCAACCCCATGGGACTGCTGTGATTTTCAGAACACCTGAGGGCAACTAGGGAGCAATTATAATTCTGGAGTAAGGGAGTGACACGATGAAATTCATGTTTTAGGAAGTTAAATGGAGAATTAACGAATAGGCACAGAGACCAAAGTCAGCAAGTTCATCTAAAGAACACTTACGGTAATAACACCACTCGAGGGTAAATACTATAGCATTATCCTAATCCTCACAATCTCCTAGTGAGGGAATCACATTTTAGAAATAGGCTGCTGATGAAAGGATCTGTTTCATCTTATATGTAAGTCTTCGTGGTTAGATTTCTGGCATTTCAAGGGTGCTTGATTACCTTTTGAATGAGAACTTGAATGTGGTGATGCAGGACTTGGATGAAGTGTGGTAGCTGAGAGGAGGCGAGGCTTGAGTGTTTGGGGCCTGTGTCCAGTGCTGAGAGAGGAGATGGATGAAATAGGCTGCCAAGAACCTGAGCGTGATTTCAGGGCAAATGAGAGAGCCAGGGAAATAGGGGAGAAGTGGCTGGATTCAAGTTGGGTTCCGTTGCTATGTCCTTGGATTTGTGTGAGCACATGGAAATGTCTGGCATGCAGGAGGGCAGCCACAAGGGCAGGGAGCTCTATACTTGTGGCCTAACTAACTCAGCTATGTGGGGTAGCAGGAAGTGGAAATGAACTCACCAGGCTGGCCAAAAATTAGCATGTCTGGACTTGCCTGTGATGAGCATCATGAGGAAGGAACAGTCAGGTAAGGGTTGTGCACTATCTACTAGGAGAGCTGAGTTAAGAAGAGGAGAGGAGCAGAAGAAAGGTATAAAGTGAAACAAAACAAAACAAAACTTCACCATTTAAAGGCAAGTCCTGACTGCCAATCATTTTGAGATCCAGAAAAATAGATTGCAGAAGCTGAATATCAGGGAGTTAAGGAGTGGGTAGATGAAAAATAAAGAATCCAGTCCTTCATATGATTAGTATTAACTTCTTCAACAGAAGTTTTTTGATTTTGTGTATTGGGTCTTGTCTTGTATGATTGTGCCCAACACTACAGGAACACATGACAAATGCTGAATCTACCCATCAGGTCTGTTTTTTGGTTACCAACCTTAACTCTAGGTGTCCACCAGAGGGCATCAGAATCCAGGACTCTATGGTGCTTCATTTGGGAATAGACCATGGTGACCTCAAGGTTTTGTAATCTCTTGGTATATTTGGCTCTTACTCTAGCTGGATTGTCGTGTGGGAGTGGCTGGCAGCAAGCAACTCCTCCCGATGCCCTAGTAAGGTTTTGGAAACTGAATTGCTTGGGGGCATGTGAGCCTGGTCTCTGGCAGCTCCAGAGAGCTCTGACCTGGGCAGCAGGGTAAAGCCACAGTTTGCTCTTGGTCCTAGGAGGACCTGGCCACAGTTAGCAGATACCCTACACCTAAGGATTCTTTCAGAAATCCCTCCTTTCACCTCCACTAAGAGGTTAATGGCCCCTTCTTGACTCCAAAATCCTTTGCCTTTGTCAAATCAGATGTTGGCTCAGATACCACAATTTACTTCCTGATCCCACAGTTTATTTTCCTTAACCTCAACTCGGGTATCTTCTAGGAACTAAGGGTGTATTAGGGAACAGAGACCAACATATCTGGGCTTTCCCCCCTCCGTGCCCAAGTTTACATTTTAGCAAAGCACTATCCATTTCTGGTTGCACCTTGGAATCACTTGGGAAGCTTTTAAAAGTCATAGGCACTGCTCAGCACAGTGGTGCATACCTGTAATACCAGCGGCTGGGGAAGCTGAGGCAGAAAGATCACAAGTCCCAAGCCAGCCTCAGCAACTTAGCAAGGCACTAAGCAACTCAGTGAGACCCTGCCTCTAAATAAAACACAAAAAAGGTCTGGGATTGAGTGCCCCTGAGTTCAATCCCCAGAACAAGGGGAAAAAAAAAAAAAAAAAAAAAAAAGCCATAGACACCAAGCCCCATCCCAGAGATTCCAATTTAATTGTGCTAGGGTGGAACCTGGGCATCAGTAGAGAATTTTTAAAAAAGTTTTCCATGTGATTATGTGCAACACTATTGAGAATCTCTGAGAAGAACTTGCTACTCAAGTGTGACCGTGGACCAGCACCTGAGCTGAAAGCTTGATAAGAAATGCCAGACTTCAGCATCCCCCTCCCAACTTGGTGAATCAGAATCTGCATTTTGACAATATCTTCAACTGATTTAGAAACACTGACCTAGTTAGTATACTCTTCACTCATGTTCGTCTCCTTGGTCTGATTCTCAGCTTGTACGACTTTTTTAAGCTGTAGGAGTGCCTTTCTGAAATTTTTCACTATGACCTACAGAAATAAATGAATTTTACATCAAAATGTAGAGCATATGTACATATGTAATGAAATAAAAATGTTACCAAAAAATACCTTTATGACCTGTGATGCAGTCCTACTTATTTCACATATATTCTTGGCACCTACTTTGTGCTGGGCATTGTACCAGTTGGGCCTAGAAGAACAACAACAACAACAAAAATCCGTGTGTGTGTGTGTGTGTGTGTGTGTGTATTGTGGAGGAGAATTAGAAAGTTAAAAATAAACTAGGGGCTGGGGAGATAGCTCAGTTGGTAGAGTGCTTGCCTTGCAAGCACAAGGCCCTGGGTTCGATTCCCCAGCACCAAAAAAAAAAAAAAAAAAAAAAACATGAATATGAACGGCATACTAGAAGATTAATATGATAGAATTCTTTACTTTTTTCTTCTTTGCACTGCTGGGGATTAAACCCAGGGCCTCAGGCATGCTAGGCAAGTGCCCTACCAATAAACCATATTCCCAGCCCTGAAGTTTCTTGTAAAAGTTACAGTTTGAGGGAGGGATTTCTGGGGTGCTGGATATGTTCTGAATCTTAAATTGAGTGCTGGGTATATTCATTTGGTAAAAATCCAAGTTTTTGTAATTCTCAGATGTATGTTGCATGTCAATAAAAAGTCGAAAAATTATATTCTGGTATTTTCTTCTTGTGCTCTTTCATTTAAAAAAAGCCAGTCAAAATCCACTAGATTCAATTCACTTCCCACTAATAGGTTGTAACGGTAGTTTAAAAAAAATTGCTGTATATAAAAATGTAAACCAGAAAGAAAAAACCTTCAGAAACTTCAGCCCAATCAACTCAGCAGCAGGATGAAGTCTTGGTTAAGCATCTGCTGCAGGTGAGCCAGCTGCCCATCACCCCAGCAGTGCCTGCCTTGCCTTCTTGCTTACCCCGCAGGGCAGCCACCTCCTTGGTTGAGTTTCTTCAGGGAATCACCAACAGCCTCCCTCTGGCAGCTTGGGCCCCCTCTGTTTAGAACTAGACCTGACAAGCCCTTCTCCATGCAGTCACTCTGCTATGGGCAGCCCGCCTAAAGTTCCAAATCTGGAAAGAGACTGGCTCCGGTACCTTAGAGGCTAGGGGTTTCCCACACAGCCACCTCCTGAATCTTCAGAGGCTTCTGTTCTTTTTTGTTGTTGTTGTTTTGTTTTGTTTTTCCCTCAGAGGCTCTTTTCTTCATTATACTGCCAGCTTCATGGTGGCAGAGCCGTCTCCCATGATGTTTTTCTGGCCACTTGTACTTAAGTCACAGAATGATGTGGAGATGAAGACAACCTCAGAGACATCTCCCAGGACAGCCCCTGGGTTCAGGGCTATGATGAGGTTAGTTCAGGAGTTGATGAAGAACAGGAAAAGATGAAGGAAGGAGGCAGGAGACTTTCCTCTGTCTTGAGTCTGAAGCTACAGGTAACCCTGCACTAGGTATTTGTAGACGTTTGGATTGGGCTCTTGAGAGAAACTGGAGGAGAAATGGGGGAATGAAGAGAATCACTGAGAAGGACCAACAAGGAACTGTTTTGACCCCTTGCTTTGTTTGATTTGGAGCTTGATTTGCTTGCAGGAAAATTTGCTCCAAATCAGTTGTTTGCATCTATTGACCACTGAAATCTAGTTAGTCCTAATGCTTGTTATAACAAGGCTTCTGGGTTAGTGTTGCTTTATTGTGTCTTAGTGGTTCAGCAAAGAGACTACAGAGTAAGAAAATTGGATTTGATTTCTGGCTTTTCTACTGCCAGTTTTGTGACCAAACAAGTCACAAAACTGGGTGGAGTCACTTAACTGGGTGGAGCCTAACATCTGTGAAATGGGGTGTGATAATATGCATCTTACTGGTTTGCTGTGGTGGTTGGATGAGAATAAATGCAAAGTGCAGGACCCTATCCACAATTGGGCTCCTTAAACCTTAATGATTGTCATTACTGAGGTACATAGCAAGAGGGATTCTGTTTCTACCAAATCTAGTGAACTTCTGACTTTTTTCCCTGAGGCCAGGCAACAGGGGAAAGACTCTGAGGCGTATTCACTTTCCTGGCTCCATAGGGAAGGGACTCTACCATGCATAGTATTATCAAATAATTAAGTAGAAAGTTGCCTTGTTTGCCTCACAGGGCAAGGCACAACCCAAATTCAACTAGACTAGATCCTGTGTAGGTATCTGGAACTCACTCCCTTTCTGATTGTCTTATTGTCCTTTGGCCATGGTCTTTGGGCCTAATGCTGGACAATGTGTTTGTTACTGGATCCAAGTCCATCTGATCACCACTCAAAAGTCAATACTCTGAAGCCAAGAGTTGATGAAAAGAAATCAGGTTTATTCAAGAGCTGGTATCCTGAGACGGGGTGGGGGAAGCTATCATCCCTCCCAAAAGAATTTCTTGGGCAACTCAGGGAGGGGAAAGGTCTTTCATATGGAGGAAAAGAAAGAAGGAACAGAGGGATAATATGCAGACAGTTTATGTGCTGAGCAGGGTCTTCTGCCTTCTAGGGTGTGTCTCTCTTTTTTTTTTTCCCTCTAGCTAGAATACTGCCATCACCTTTATCTCCTGGGGCTAGTTCCAGTAATTCTTTAGACAAGTTAAACCTCACAGCAATTTACTTGCTTTGGTTTAATTGATTGGACTAGAATAACATTGTACATTCTAATGTTATCTGAAGATCAGATATTTTGGGTTTTATAAATCTAAAGAAAAATTTAGCAGTTAATAATTAGGTGTGGCTTTTCTTCAGAATTTAGAATTTGTGCAAAGGGAGCGGATATCAGAGGTCAACTCAGCAAAGGGGTAACTTCTGTTACTCCTATATATTCCCTGATGTTTGATCCTTTATTCATTCTTTAGTTGCTTTATTATACCCATTTTATAGATGAGGAAGAGACAGTAACAGGGCTTATTAGCACAAAAAGACCAGGCTGGACGCAAACTTCACAGATCAGTTGTTTATTCAGAAATGAAGTTTCATGCAGGAACAGGGTAGGCAGGAACAGGGTGACGTTGGACCCACTTTCCTGGTGGGAAATGAGCCACTGAACAAAGGAGGAGACTGGGCTTATGTAGGTTATACTGAGAGGTGACTTAATTAATGAGCATGTCAGGTTGGGCACTCAGGAATTTGGGGTCTGTTTTACTGGGTGAAATGGGAGGGGGTCTGGGGTCAGCAGTCAGTTTGGGGATTCAGGAAACAGGTTTGTGAGAATTTGAAAATTTGTTTTTACTGGGCAGTAATTGTACTCCGGGAAGAATGGAGGGTCTGGGATCAGTGTTCAGTGCTTGTCTCTTTCCCTTCAGGGTCCCATTGTTCTGTCACTGGGAAAGGATTTATTTGGGAAGGATCAGTGCTTTGACTTCCTTTCTATGGGATTGTTCTGTTATTGGGAAAGAATGCACTGGGAAGGATCAATGCTTTAATGTGTGGCTTTCTTTTTCACTCTTTTCCCAGGACTACTTTGGGTTTTTCATTTTCCATATCTAACAGGGCTGAGTGGCCCTGAGCCTGCGAGTTCTAAGTTCCACTGCCTAGGGCTGCCTCCATTATGGGTTGGATCTAGGTTTGCAGGCTGCAATATTACTAAGAATCAGAATTTTGAGTTCTCTCCTTGTGTGTGTGTGTGTGAGAGAGAGAGAGAGAGCAGTGAGGAGAGGACTCAAGAGAGAGCAATGCAGGACTTGCGACTGTTTCTGCCTGAGGTCCCAGTGAGAAATGTCACAGGCTTGAGACAAATTCTCCCTTGTCCCCAGGGAAAGAGTGCAGATGGCCCAGTTTCCTAGACCTCCAGGCAGCTGCAGAGATTAGGATTAGAGTCCTACCCTCACTGGTTGTGACCTTGGAAATCTTCCAAACCGCCCTCCTTATTTACAGCCAAGCAACCGAGGTAGGGTGGAAGTGACTTTTTACACTCACAGTGTAAAAAAGCAGCTGCTGAACTGCTGTTTGGATAGCAGACTCTCATTCAATTGCTCCCCATTGAGCCCCCTTAATTCAGTAGAACCTCCCAACTTTTTGCTTCATCTTTCCTGCCTTTGGTACAGTAGGAAGGCCAGAGCCAGGCAGTGGCAGGTGGGGAGAATAGCCGGTTGATGCGAGAGGCGGAGAGTAGGGGGCTGCGGAAAGTAGTGGGGTTGGGCCCTTTAAGGGGGCGGGCCGACCCAGCCGAGCCCCGCCCCCCTGGGGCGGCGCAGGCGCGCGCGGGCCCCGGGAAACCGGGCGGGCGCTAGCGCGTTGACGGCCGGCGCGCGGGGCCGCAGCACCTGCGGGGGCCGGCGCGGGGCGCGGCGCCCGGCGGCCGACGTCAACGCCCGGAGGCGAGGGTCGGGAGGCCGGCTCGCAACGCAGGGGCGGCAGCGAAGTGGTTGGGGCGGGGACCCCTCAGCCCCCTCCCCTGGGGGCCGAGGCGGAAGGAGCCGGGTGGGGGGCGGTGTGAGCGGGCGCCGAGGGCAGCACCATCTGGAGGGGCGGGAGCGCGCGGCCTCTCGGGGGCAGGCGAGTGCGTTGGGCTGTGGGGGCGGGGGGTCCCCGGCGGGGAGCCCAGGAGGAGCGGGGCGGGCTTAGCCCAGCGCTGCCGGAACAGCAGCCGCAGCGCGTCGGGGTTCTCAGCTGGGGCCCGCAGCAGCTCCGCGGGTTGAAGCTCGGCGTGGAGGAGCAGGGCGGGGTGGGTCCGGCGGTGCAGGAGGAGGGCGGGGTGGGTCTGGGGGTCCAGGAGCGGGGCGGTCGCGGCCACGAGCCTAACCTGGGGGTGGTGTGGGGGCCGCCAGACGGCGCGGACTGGAGGCACTCGCCGCGGTGGAAGGGCTCAGCTGGCTGGCCTGTGGCGCAGGAGGAGGGGCTGGGGCCCCGCAAGCAACACCAGGAGAAGGGGGGTGGCAGCCCCGCAGTGCAGGAGCGGGGCGAGGCCCGCGCCGGGGTGCAGGAACGGGGGGAGGGGAGCCCACGCAGGCTGCTGCAGCAGCCCGAGCAACTGCCGGGGTTCGGGGACGGCTCCTTCGAGCGCGGGGAGGCGCTCGAAAGTTCCGGCGAGCCGGGTGGGCGGAATTGGGAGAGCTGTGGGCACCTCAGATCCGAGGCGGTGGTCCTGGGAGCGGCCCCCCGGCGCCGAGACACACTTGAGCTGGTGGGGAGGGCCCGGCCTGTGGGCCCCCAGGGGCCTGAGGGGGAAGGGCGACTGGGGGTGCAGGAAGCAAATTGGCTGCCAGGGGTGCAGGAGGGACAGGTGGTTCGGGCTGTCCAGGAAACCTATCTGAACGGGAAGGGATCCCAGGAGGGAGAGGGACCCCGCGAAGGGCACAGGACCCGCAGGCGCAGGCGTAGGAGGAGGTGGTAACTCTCAGGTCACCACCTTGGCATTGGGATCCCTCTAGGGCTGAGGGGACTACGGGATGTAGGAGGTTGGGGATTGGGGCACTGAAGAGCACTGTGAATCTGAGAGCTTCTGAAGCCATTGCCCGAGGGCAGGAAGTAGCCTGCGGGATCCTCTTCTGCTTCCTCATTCTGGGCATCATCGAAGCATTTTCTGCCGGGAGTCAGCTGAAAGTGGCAGGTAAGGAAGCCCAGTTTTGTTCTCACCTGGAGTTGATGTGTTTGGAACCACAAGGAGAGTATGCTTTCCAAACTGCTTTTGAGCTTTCTTGATTTGATGCTTCCTTCCAGTTCTGTATGTGCTGGGTGGAGTGATTGAGCATCCATCTCCTAGCCTAGACTGGACATGCGATCCTCTGAGTCGTTGCCAGGTCTGGGCAGAGGGAAAACAGGGGTAGTACCAGGTCTTCAGTTGCAGGGTAAGTAGTCACCCCCTCCACCTGTCTGTTGGTGGAGATTGGGGTGCCTCCACAGAATAGCTTACATGGTGCAATCAACCCAAGATGCCTCCAGCCATCCAGAGAAATGAAGAAGGCGTTGGACCCTTGTAACTCTGTTGGCCACATGAGCTGCTCCTGCCCGGAGGTCCTATCATGGTTCATTTATACTGATGACCCAAAGCCAAGTTGTATAGTGGGCAGAAGAGCAGAGAGCAACTGGTGAGGTCTTTTGTCTGAGTGGGACCTTGGGACTTCAATGTGACAGAGGTGGGAGAGGAAGGTGTACCTGCACTGCTGCATCTGGACTGTCTCTGTGGTGCAGGCCTTAACCCCACCCAGTGGAGATTGACAGATGGGCAGCTGTGGTATTGTGGACTCTGCATGGAATAGGGCCTGCTCCGGGCCCAGCTTAGAGGTGGGGCTTACAGAGGCCAGGGCCAGGGACTAGATTTGGCTTCTTACTGACTCTCAGCCTGAATGCCAGTCCTGCTTATTCCCGCGTGGGTTGGGGGCTTGGTTAGCAGCTTATGGGCTTTATCCTCCTAGGGCTCTTCATCCCTTTCCTGGCACTGTCAGCATTGTTGCTTCTCTAGTCCTCAGGTGGGGATGGATGCAGAATTGCTGCCTGCTTCAGGGCCTTAACTGACCCATCTTTGCCTCAACTCATGAGTGGCTGAGTCAGATAGCCCCCAGACTCCAGTCCTGAACTACACTGGGTGGAGATAATGCTTTCTTGTGGGGGCAGAGGGAGTGGTGGTGGCTGGGACTGCTGGGACTGGTGGAGAAGCCGGTTAGTCTGCTCCTCAGGCAAACCCAAACTCGTCTGTCAGCTTCATCCCGTGCCTGTCACACTGCTTCCCAAACACTCACATACCGGAAGTTCAGTTGCAGTGTCCACGATACCTGGCTCTTCTGGAATGGCAAGAGGGGTTCTGGCTCTCTGGCTTCAGTGGAAAGAATTGTCTGTTCTAAGCACATACATATAAGCATACGGGTACCTTCACCTACTTGTTTTAGGTCTACTTTTTGAATTTGTGGTAGATGAAGAGCAGGAGAAAGGCTTTAGTATCAGGCTTATCTGTTTTGATCTGGTGATACTACTTATTACTAACTCTGTAACCTTGAGTAAGATAACATCTCTGGGTTTGTTTCCTTGTCCGTTCAGTGGGCCATGACTTTCCGAATTCTGAGTGCAGTGGTACCTGCCGATTTCCCACCTCCTAGGACCTCTGATCAGCAGATGTTGGGGAGACAGGATCGTATGTCTTAAGTTTGAGATTACCACCCTGCTCTGTGCTTATTCTGGAAGATGTTTTTTGTTTTTAACAAGCTTTATTGAGGTATAATGACATGGTAAACTGAACATACTTAAAACATACAAAAAACAATTTAGTTAGTTTAAAGCATGTGTTCCCTTTGAAGCCATCATCATGATCAAGATACTGAACATGCCTAAGGTTTTTTTTTTGCCCCTTAGGAATGCCTCCCACCTCTCTTCTGTTTCCTCCTCAGGTAACACACTGATCTGCTTTCTGTCACTCTTGTGTTTGCAGTACCTAACATTTTGTGTAAGTGGAAATCAAATGGCATGTGCCTTTTTATGAATCTGGCTTTCTTTCACCCTTTAACTTTTGAAATTCATCCTCATTGTTGCGTATATCAGTAGTTCATCCTCTTATTGCTGAGTAGTCTGTTGCATACATAAAGCCACAGTCTTTATCCATTTACCCATTGGATTGTTTTCCGTTTTTGGTATTACAAATAAAGCTGCTATGAACATTTATCTTAGTCTTTGTATAGATATATGCTTTTTTTTTCTCTTGGGTCTACAATCTCTTTCTACAATCTCTAGGATTTCTAATTAAATCTCTAGGATTTCTCTTTCTACAATCTCTAGGATTGTAATGGTTAAATCATTATAGTAGGCGAACATTTAGCTTTCAAGAAACTGCCATATTGATCACATTTCTCCATTAATTTGTACAATTGTTTTATGAACCAGTTAAATTTTTTTGTTATGTATTTATTTCTTTATTCAGTCTTATAAATTTAATTTTTTCAAATCGTAAAATAAATGAGAAAACATCTAGTATTTAAAAACAAAAACAAAACCTGGACATGGTGGCACATGCTTGTAGTCTAGTCTGAGGCAGGAGGATGACTTGAGCCCAGTAGCTCAAAGCCTGCCTGAACAACCCAGTAAAAGCCCAGCTCAAACACAAAACTGCCAGACTGTTTTCCAAAGTGGTTGAACAGTTCAGTATACAACTAACACTTCATATGGTTAGTCTCTTTAATTTTAGACATTCTGATGTGTCTGTGGTGGTATCTGATTATAGTTTCAGTTGGCATTTCCTTAATGACTAATGCTGAGCTTCTTTTCATGTGCTGATTTGCCAACAGTATGTCTTTGGTGATGTGTCTCTTCAGATTGTTTACCCATTTCTAATTGTGTGTTTTTTATAATGTTGAGTTTTGAAAAGTTTTTTATATTCTGGATATAAGCCCTTTATCAGGTATATGATTTGTAAATCTTTTAAGTTTGTAGTTTGTATTTTAATTCTCTTAACTTTGTATATTTGAAGAGAAGTTTTTTGTTTTTGCTTTTGGTGATACTGGGGATTGAACCCAGAATCACTCTTTCACTGAGCTACATCCCCAACCCTTTTTATTTTTTTATTTTGAGACAGAGTCTCCCTAAGTTACTTAGGTTTCACTAAGTTGTCAAGACTGGCCTTAAACTTGCAATCCTCCTACATCAGTCTTCCAAGTCATTGAAATGACAGGCATGTACTACCACACTTGGCTTAATATTGTTTTGTTTTTTTTTTAATTATTATTTTTATGGCTTTTTTTTAATCTTTAAAATCTGTTGGGCTGGGGAGATAGCTCAGTTGGTAGAGTGCTTGCCTGTCAAGCACGAGGCCAGCACTGCAAAAAAAAAAAAAAAAAAAATCTGTTTTGTTGTTGTTTGTTTTGTGGTACTAGGGATTGAACCTGGGGCACTCTACATCCCCAGATTTTTAAATTTTTTTATTCTGAGATAGGGTCTCACTAAGTTGCCCAAACTGGTTTTGAACCTGTGATCCTCCAGCCTCAGCCTCTGGAGTAGCTGGGATTATACGGGTGCCACCAAGCCCAGCTTAAAAACTATTTTAGTTGTGGTAAATATATGTAACAAACTTACCATTTTAATCTTTATTTAAAAATGTGCAGTTCAGTGGTATTAAAATGTTTATAATATTTCATCTTATAGAATTGAAATTCTGTATCTAGTCCCTGGCAACCATAGTTCTACTTCCTCTCTGTCTTTATAAGTTTGCCTATTCTAGGTGTCTCATAGTAGTAGAATCATATGGTATTTGTCTTTTGTGACTGGCTTGTTTTACTTAGTATAAGTTCATCTATGTTGTAGCATGTCAGAAATTTTTTTTTTTTTTTGGGGTGCTGGGGATCGAACCCAGGGCCTTGTGCTTGCAAGGCAAGCCCTCTACCAACTGAGCTATCTTCCCAGCCCGAAATTTTTTTTTTTTTTTTTTTTTAAAGGCAGAATAACTCTATCAATAGTCCACGGTTTGGTCATCTATTCATCCTTTTATGTACATTTGGGTTGCATCCACCTTTTAGCTATTGTCAGTAATACTGCAATAATATGGTATTGTTTCCATTTCAATATCTAGTTGTTTGTTCCTAATATATATAAGTATTATTCCCCACCTCCCTGCTCCTTCCACCCCGCTTCTCCTTTTCCTGGTACTAGGGATTGAACTCAGGGGCACTCTGCCATTGAGCTACATCCCCTAGCCTTTTATTTTTTATTTTGAGACAGGATCTCACTGGGTTGCAGAGGCTGGTCTTGAACTTAATAGCCTCCTGCCTTAGCCTCCCAGGTTGCTGGGATTACAGGTTTGTGCCACTGAACCTGACTTATAAATACGATTGATATTTTAACATGGAATGTGAATCCTACAACCTCGCTAAACTGACTTATTCTCATAGATTTTTTTGGTAGCTTCTGTTGGATTTACTACATAAATTATGCCATCTTCTGATAAAGACAATTTTACTTCTCTCTGATCTTTATTACCTGTTACTTCTTTTTCTTATTTGATTGCACTGATTAGATCTTTTGGTACAGTATTTTTTGTTGTTGTTGTTTTGTTTTGTTTTTTGTTTTAATAATTTTTTTAGTTGTAGATGAACACAATACCTTTATTTATTTATATATTTATTTATTTTTATGTGGTGCTGAGGATCAAACCCAGTGCCTCACATATGCTAGGTGAGCACTCTACCACTGAGCCACAATCCCAGCCCTGTTTTTTTTTTTTTCATACAGAGGATTGAACCCAGGGGCACTTTATCACTGAGCCCACATCCCCAGCCTTTTTTGTTTTTTCTTTTTATTTTGAGACAGTGTCTCCTTAAGTTGCTTAGGGCCTAAGTTCCTAAGGCTGGCTTTGAATTTGCAATCCTCCTGCCTAAGCCTCCTGAGCCATTGGGATTACAGGTGTTTATCACCGTGCCCTTGCTAAGGAATTTGTTGAGTATTTTTTTTTTTTTTTGGGTGCTGGGGATCGAACTCAGGGCCTTGTGCTTACAAGGCAAGCACTCTACCAACTGAGCTATCTCCCCAGCCCCGAGTATTTTTATATCTGTGCTTATGGGTCATTTTCTTGTAATGTCTATGGGGATTCATAGTATACGTCTTTAACTTATAACACCTTCAAGTGATATTAGTATAAGAACTTAAAATAGTGTTTTTATTTCTCCTCCTTGTTTTGCTATTGTCAAAAGTATGTTATAAACTGGGTGGCAAATACCTGTAATCTCAGTGATTTAGGAGGCTAAGGCAGGAGGATAACAAATTTTGAGGCCAACTTCAGCAACTTAACAAGACCCTGTCTCAAAATAAAAAGGGCTGGGAATGTAACTCTGTGGTAAAGCACCCCTGGGTTCAATCTCCAGTACAAAAGAAGTATATGTTATAAACTCATATTACATTCATCTATTAAAGTGATTTGAATAATAAGAAAAAGATCTAAATGTTTACCCATGTAGATACTATTGTACAGTTTCCAGTGCTGTTCATTTCTTTGCATATATCTGTATTTCCAGTGATATTTTGCTTCTATTGGAGGACTTCCTTTAACATTTATTGTTAACATTGTTAAATAAATGTTAGTGTGGGTCTACTGGTAATGAATTCTTTCAGCTTTTGTATGTCTAAAAGGCTATTTTCCATTATATTTGGAAGATATTTCTTTTGAAATAGAATTCTAGGTTGTCACGTTTCTTTCATTTCTTGTTTTTGTGGTGCTGGGTAACAAACCCAGGGCCTTGGGCCTTGGGTGTGCTAGGTGAGCACTCTGCCACTGAGCTAAACCCCAGCTCCTTCTTTCAGTACTTTAGTTGTGTTATGCCATTGTTTCCACACTTCCTGTTGTTTCTGCAAGAAGTTGGCCATCATCTTTGTTCCTCTGTACATTACATGCCTTCTCTCTCTCCCATTTAAAATTATTATAATTAACACATTAATTACACAAGTTAATGGGTTTCACTGACATTTCCACACATGCAGATATTGTGCTTTGATTATGTTCACTGTGTTCTCTCTTGGTACTGTAAAAATTTTTCTCTTTATCACTGATTTTGAGCGATTTTATTATGATGTGCCTTGATGTAGTTTTCATCATATTTCTTATACTGGTGTTCATTGAACTTCTTGAATCTGTGTGCTTATAGTTTTAACCAAATTTAGAAAACTTCAGCCATTATTTCTTCAAATATTCCTTTTATTTTCAACTATCTGTCGTCTTCTTAGGAACTCATTATACATGTATTATATTTAAAGTTGGCCTACTACTCCTTGATGCTTTGTTCTTTTTTTTTTCCCCCTATACTGGGGATCAAACACAGAAGGTACCAGGCATGCTGTGCCACTGAACTACATCCCCAGTCCTTTTATTTTATTTTCAGACAAGTTCTTGCTAAGTTGCCCAAGCTGGCCTCAAACTTGAATATTCCTGCCTACACCTTCCAGTGGCTGGAATGATAGGTGTGTGCCACCAGGTTCATCTGCTGCTTTGTTTATTTTTTAACTTCTTTTTCCTTTGTGTATGTGTTCTGGATAGTCTTATTGTTTGTTTGTTTATTTATTTATTGCAGTGTCTTCAAATTTACCAGATTTTTCTTCCACAGTGTTTAATCTGCTAAGTCCACTTGTATATTACTATCATGCATTGTCATTTTTATTTTAGAAATTTTCGTGGAGGGCGGTCGCTGGGGATTGAACCTAGGAGTGCTTTACCTCTGAGCTACATCTCCAGCTCTTTTAAGAAAATATTTATTTTGATACATGGTCTTACTAAGTTGCTTGGCGCCTTGCTTTAAAGTTGTTGAGGCTGTCCTTGACCTCAAGATCTTCCCACTTGAGTCTCCTGAGTTGCTGGGGTTATAGGTATACACCATCATGCCTGGCTATTTTAGAAATTTGATTTGGATCTTTTTAAAAAAATAATTATCTCAACTTCTGAACATGTGGAATGTAGTTATAAAACTGTTTCATAAGCCCAGGAGCTGGCATGTACTAGGCAAGTACTCTAATGTTAAATTACACCCTCATTCCACGTTTACTAATTCTTATGTCTTGTCAATTCTGGGTTGTTTGGAATTGGTTACTTCATCTCCTTGTTATAAGTCAGTTTCTGGCTTTTTTCACGCCTGATAAATTTCAATTGGCTGTTACACAATGTGAATTTCACCTAATTGTTTGCTGAATATTTTTGAATTCCTATAAGAATCCTTGAGCTTTGTTCTGGAATGCAGTTAAGTGGCTTGGAAATGGTTTGATCTTTTTGGGTCTTGTTTTTAAGTTTTGCTAGGTGGGACCAGAACTGTACTCAGTCTAGGGCTAGTTATTCCCCACTGCTGAGGCAAGACCTTCTGGTGCATTCTATCCAGGGCTTACCTTTTCCAATCTCGCTGGTGAGAACAAGCACTTTCCCAGACTTGTGAGTGCCAGACACTGTTATTTCTATGAACAGGGTGGTTCATATCCCTGGCCTTGGATAGTTTCTTCACATTCCTGTGATAACCAGTGCTGTGCTGATCCTCAAGGGGGACCTTTTCCAGATCGGTGGTACTTTGTCCTCTCTGATTCTGTTCTGCAAACACTAACCACCTAAATCTTCCTGGATTCTTAGCTCCATCTTCTCAATTCAGGGAGTTTCCTGGGTTCAGCTAGGTTCTTTTCCCCATGGCATATCCTATAAACTCTCAGTCATAAGGATTCACTCTGTTATTTTCTGATATCTTGTGTCTTAAAGTATTTTTTGTGTTTTGTCTGTTTGCTTGTAACATGGAATTAAGCAGTCGAGTTCTTTGTCTAGCAAATTCAAGGAATGAAGTTCATGGATACAAGAGTGAGAGAAAAGCCTTGGGATTTATTAAAGTAGCAGAAAGCAGAGCTCCCAAAGGGGAGGAACCCCAAGAGAGGGCCAATGGGTGTCTTTTTGTTTTGGGTTTTTAAAGGCATATCTGATGTTGATTGATGGGGTGAGGGATGTCAACATGGACCAATCAAACTCTTCAAGCTCTGAGCTTTCTAAGCCAATCAGAACTGCATCATTTCATCTCTTATTTACATAATTAAGAGATTGGGGCCATCCTTGTGGTTTGACACCTGTGTTGGGGAGAGGAAGCATTTTGGGTAGGGGTCTGCTTATGGTTGGCCTTTGGTAAAGGCACGGGCCTCTAAGGAAGGGCTTCTGTGATTGAAGCTGTGAGGAACAGAAACGGGTTCTAACTAAGATGGAGTTCCTGTGGTAGAAGCTGTAAGGGAGTCACAGGATGTTCTGGACCTGATGTCTTCTTTCAGGTTGGCATGATGCCCCCCTCCTCCCCTTTCCTTCTCCAAGGCCCTTATCCTGCCTGCCTGTGGGAGATCTATATTCCTGCCTAGTTTGTTTGTTTGTGTCTCAGCAAGGAGGTTAAACCTGATCCCTGTTATTCTATGTTGGTCAGTAAGATGAGGATTTGACTTTCATTCACCCATTCTCACCCTTCCACTCTTCCCATCTTCTGTACATCCACTCTAGAAGTATTGTATTGTTTTCTTTTAAGTGATTGTTTTGTTATTATGATATCATAAACTGTGGTGACTTTTCCTTTCCCGAACAAGTTTTGGTTCTCTCTGAAGTTGTTTTTGTTTGCTTGGTTTTCTTTTTACTTAATTAATTTTTTTTCTAAGTTGGAGGTTGAATCCAGGATCTTTTGTATACTAGGCAAGCTCTCTACTACTGAGCTATATACTCTAGCCCTGCCAAATGTTCTTTGTTCCTTTTGATTAGTCACATTCTCCAGTAACTGTCTACACTTCCCAAGATGTCAATTCCATTAGGTATTCTGTCAAATTCTTTTTTCTGAAGAAGACTCTTTAACATCCTTCTTCCCTGCAGTGGCATGAACTGGGCAACCTTCAAAATCCTGGGCATTTCCTTCACTGCCCTTCTTTATTAGATCTCCTATCTCTTGTATCCATTGTCTTTCCCTTGGTTCCTTTACTTTTTAGTAGAGTATACCCTCTGTAGTTTCTGGAGAGAGCAGTGTATAGGGGTGGTAAGCTTGAGAGTGTGCCAGTCTGACACTGAATAACTCTGTAGATAGTTAGATGAATATAGAAATCTAGGTTGGAAATTGTTTTTCTTCAGCATCTTTGGGACATTACTCCATTGCTTTTTAGGTTTCAGAATTTACATTGCAGTCTAAAATAATTCTATATCCTTTGTGAGGATGAGTTGTTAATACTATTTTATTCTATGAGGTAGTTCACATCTCATTTTAAAAAAATCTTTCAAAGAAAGCTTGATTAACAAATCGAGTTTAGAGGTCTCCATTAAAAAAAAAATCAAGGGTGAAAATCTAATAAGGAAAAAATTCTTAGAACAATTTTTTGGGATTTATTTATCCACTGACATTAACGAGACTTGTCCTTGAGAATTATCTTCTGAATAATGAGTAGACCCATAAACTGATGTTCATAATTATGGTGTGAAGGGCATTCTAAAAAAGTGGTCCAGGTCAACAGTAGAGATAATATCTGAGAACAGACTGTTCTGGCAAGGACAAATGATTGGCACAATTATGGGCTCTCATTGGAGTTATGGTTCTCAGCCCCAGTTTAGATCTGTTTGAAGAAACTTCAAGATATGATGTCTGAGACTCACTTAGACTGATGTGATCAGAATCTCAAGGGATACCCAAACATTGACAGTTTCCAAGCTTGCAGGTGACTTTAATCATACAAGGGCAAAAAAATCTCTAGAGCTTAGAAGACCTTTACTTTTCGGTTTGTGCTTTATGGATCAGCACAACAGCATCACTTGGGAACTTGTTAGAATATAGACTCTTGGGCTCTACTCCAATTCTGTGGGATCAGGATCTATATTGTTATTTGTATAATTATTAAAGTTTGAAAGAAGTGAATTATACCTCATTTATCCATACAACAAATATTTACAAGCACCCACTGTACTTTAGACTCTACTAGAATGGGATTGCATCTGTTGAGTTTTTTCTCTGCTCTCATTTGCAATTTTTTGTTCCCCCAATTAAAAGAAAATCCTGTTATTTTTGTGGCTATACCTTGTATCACTCTTGTCTGAAATTTTCTTCTGGGCTTCTGGTAATTTTTTGTTGTCTGCTCTTAAGGACTACAGTGCTGGGAGAACTTTGAACTTTGTGTGTTGACCTGGCTGGCCCAGAGAACAAACTTTTTGTCTTTTAAGGGGTTGGAGGCTTCTGTTCTCAGGTAGAAAAAGGAACTGGAATTGTGGCACTTACATTGTGAGCTTCCCTTGTTTGGGATGTGCACTCTCTGTTGTCCACCAAGCCCCTGGGGCACTGTAGAGAGAGCTTCAGCTTATCTCTCTGGGGAAATTTTTGGGTCTGTCAGGGTTTGGAGGGGCAGTCACTTGTTGGCTTATATTGGGAAGGGAGATGAGAAGTTTTACTGTTTTTGTATTTTTTTTTCTTCAGAACTGAGGATCAGATCTATGGCCTCACACATGCTAGGCAAGTAGTTGACTCCTGAGCCACATCACCAGCTTTTTATATTTTGACACAGGGTCTTGCTAAGTTGCCAAAGTCAGCCTTGAACTTGTGATCATCCTGCCTCATCCTTTTGAGTTGATCGGTTTATAGGTATGCACCACTATACATAACTTACTATTTCTTATATAGCTTCTAAGTATCAGTACTCCTGTATTTTTAGCATTTCCCATTGGACACATCACCTCTTCTTTCACAGGTGCTTGGGGCTGCCAGTTCTAGACTTTTGAAGGATTTGTGAGGTCATTGAGTTCCTCTCACCTTGTAACCTGGGATTCTCTCAGGTCTGCTTTCAGTTGTCACTGGCCCATCTTTTCAACTTCCAAAGATATGTTTGTCCATTCTTCCAGTTTCCCCAGCCTTAGGGAACTATGCCATTCACAACAAAACAAAACAAAACAAAACCTTTTTTAATTATAATTTTGGTAGAGTTTAAGGATAAAAGAGTGAAATTATCTACATGGGTGAATCTGATGTCTTCTCCTGGAATCTCAAGCTCTTCTTTAAACTGTCTTATAGAATCCATAAATTCATTTAGTCCCAGAAAATGGTGTAGTATATATTTGACCTGTCATATACAGTGGAGTAGTAGACTTCTGCTCTGTCTTCCGGGAACTTGAGTCCTTGAGCCAAGCAGTTTTGTGTATGGTTATGTATGGCCCAAATCCTGGCTTCCTCTTTTACTCTCTGGGTGACCCTGGTTATTTCAGAGGGTCACTTTCTTCAGCTGTAAAATTTGAGGATAGAGTCCCTAGGAGGGTTTTAAATCAGTCAGTGCATATGAAGCATGGAGTTAAGAGCTTGTACGTATTGTACATAATTTCATCTTTTTTTTTGATACCAGGGATTGAACCCAGGGGTGCTTTACCTCTGAGCTACATCTCCAGCCCTTTTAAGAAAATATTTATTTTGATACATGGTCTTACTAAGTTGCTTGGCGCCTTGCTTTAAAGTTGTTGAGGCTGTCCTTGACCTCGAGATCTTCCCACTTGAGTCTCCTGAGTTGCTGGGATTATAGGTATACACCATCATGCCTGGCTATTTTAGAAATTTGATTTGGATCTTTTTAAAAAAATAGTTATCTCAACTTCTGAACATGTGGAATGTAGTTATAAAACTGTTTCATAAGCCCAGAAGCTGGCATGTACTAGGCAAGTACTCTAATGTTAAATTACACCCTCATCCCACGTTTACTAATTCTTATATCTTGTCAATTCTGGGTTGTTTGGAATTGGTTACTTCATCTCCTTGTTATAAGCCAGCCCTTTTTTAGTTTTTTAAAATTTTGAGACACAATTTCACTTAAGTTGCTTTGGGCCTTGCTAAATTGCTAAGACTGGCTTTGAACTGCAGTCCTCTAGCCTCAGTCTCCCAAGCTGCTAATATTACAGACGTGTGCCACAGTACCATCTTCTTGAGGACCCAGACTGTTGACTTGTGCTCCTTCAAATTTCCCCAGAATCCCTAACTTAGGGTGAACAGATATTATGTACATGGAGAATGACTGAAGAGAGGGAGGGGGCATGAGGTTTAGCCTGGTTCCTCCCTTTAGCAGCTCTTTCCTTCCCCAACCCCTACTGCCCCCAAGATAGGTGGGCAACACTGACTTTTTCCTGTCTTCTGTATGCTGTATCACTAAATGAGGTGGGGTCCCCTCTCCAGGCCCCTGAACTTCACCAGTTCCTGACCTTGGTAGGGCTTTCCCCCCATGGCCAAAAAACTAGCACTCTGAACATTTGCTTCCCCTAACTACTGAGGATCCATCCCTTATGACAGCTTCTTAATGCCTTGGACTAGGCAAACCCTTTCCCCTTTTAGGATCTGAGTTTCTTCATTGGTCAAATGGATGGGAAGAGTGTGGAGAGTGGTGATACATGTGTATCTTGAAGTTCCTGGCATTTCTCTCATTCTCATGCTCTTCTAAGCCCTGCAGCCTGCATGGGTTGCATGTTCCCAGCTCCTAGGGTTTTGGTGTGGACATAGTCTGAAGGGGATGAGCAGTTTTCTTGCAGAGTAACTGTTCTGTTCTGGCATCTCCTCACCACTGTTTCTTTTCCCACCCCACCTCCAGGGCCCAACAATAGGTCCCTTCAGCTTTGGATTCTTGCTGTGGGGGTGGGGGTGGGGTGAGGCTTGAGCCAGCAGTGGACAGGGTGACCAGCTGGGCAGCCTCTGTGCAGCCCTGGAAGAACTCTGGGAGTGGCAGACTGCAGGGAGTTGGACTGCATCCTTCTTCCCACCTACCATCCTCTCTTCCCTGGGTCCTGCTGGGCCCTGGTACTGCGTTGGTACCTCAACAGGGTGATGGGCAAGAGGCAGCTCTCTGAACTTGCATCCAAGCCCTAGCACTGAACATGCATGGCGTGCATGGCCATGAGACCCAGAGAACCACAGGAATTTGTCTTCTGTCACACACTGTAGGTATTTGTGTATGTATGTGCAGGAATTGGGGGCATATTCCAGGAGCACTTTAGGGTTTTCAGTATCATATCTGATAGGCAGGGTTGGCATACTGCTGTTTAGCTTCTGCAGCATGAAATAACTTCATAATACTTTCAAGACCAACTTGGGACAGGTGATGAGTTTAGCACGGTGTGTCATGTTCCAGAGGACCTTTCCCTTCCTCTCTAATAGTTACACCTTCTCCATTAGAGAAGGAGGAGATAAGTCATAGGAGGGTTCCTGTGTCTGGTGTTTCTCTGCCCACCCTGGCACTCCCTGGATCCCCTCCTTCCTCTTGGTGAGACTGGGATGCCTGATAAGCCCAGACTTTCCTTCTTGCATCCGATGGCCCAACTCTTCTCTGTAGTCTGATGATAAGGCTCCTAGTAAGGCTGGTTCAGGACTGGCTAAGTTGACTGTGGGTCGGAAACAGCTTTGTGGGAACAAAGTAGCTTAGTGGGTCTGGGTTAGGAGTAGCTATTATGAGATTGACAAGCTTCTTTTCTCATGAAGGTGCTAGCTTCTCTGGATTAGAAATAATGGGGAGGAGCAAAGCTGGGGCAGGGGGAGGCAACCAGCCTTGGATTGTGGTATCCACTGGGGCAGTCAGGTGGCAGTAGCACACAAGAAAAGGGGCAGCACCTTTCTCCACCGTCACTAAGGCTGAAGTCTTTTCATCAAACTCTCAACCAGGTTTCTTGCACTTTACAATGTGTAAACCACAATAGAAGTGTGTACTATTACATACTTCTATTATACAATAGAATTATGTACTATTACAGAGGGTTACAGAGAGTGACCTTTTAAGAATTGGAGCATGGTGGATAATTTAACCTTTGAAATACTACTGGCATGCTTATACTACTCCTGTTTAAAAGCATTTTTTTTTTTTTTTCATAGTGCTAGGTGAACCTAGGGTCTCCCATATGCTAGTCAAGCACTCTACCACTGAGCTACATCCCCATCCCTCTAATACTCTTGCTTATAAATGTTTTTTTTTTTTTTTAATTGTTGTCAATGGACCTTTATTTAATTAATTTATTTATATGCGGTGCTGAGAATCGAACCCAGGGCCTCACACATGCTAGGCAAGCCCTCTACCACTGAGCCACAACCCCAGCCCTTATAAATGTTCTTTATCAAAAACAACATGGGCACATTTGCAAATAATCATTTGGAAATAGGAAATGGGATTTTACAAAAGAGATGGCATTTGCTAGGGATCTTGAAGGGTATGTAGGAGTTCATCTTGTAGATAAAAAGAGTAAGTGTGACAAAGAATAGCTCAGAGGCATTAAAATTAAGGAATAGGGTATGTCTGGGGAAGAGCAAGTATTTGAATTGACCAGGACAGGAGACATTTAAAATGAATGGTAAGATGGAGGTGAAGAAATAGAAGAATGGCTTCTGAAGGGCCTTGTGTGCCAACAGGGGGTTTGACTCACAAATACTGAAAGATGCAAGGGGGATGACCTGGCTCTTCATACTGTCCTAGGAGAAGAGGTGTCTGCAAAGACCCCAAGGAGCTCCCAGAGAGAAGGGGGAACCTGACTCAGGACCAGTGGGGTTCTTGGCATACGTGACAGAAAAGAATTTCACATTGTCAGCCAGGCACAGATGAAGGTTTATTTAGGAAGGAGATACACATTCAAGGGAAAATGAGGGTGATCTTGAAAGAGATGCCTTTGGAGGTAAAGCAAGGAATATTCATTTGAGGGAGAGAGTGGGACATCCCAAGAGTGAGAGATGTGGTTTTGGGGTTCCCAGGTCTGCTTTTAAAGGAAACTTGTTGAGGGGTGGGTATGGGAAGGTATGTAGGAATTATATAATCATTCTGGTGACCTCTATATTGGTCTGGATCCTTAGGATGATGTGGTCTTCATTATTTGATTGACAGCACTGGAAAGTCTCCTGATTTATAGATTCCTCAAGATATCCTGCCTCTTTGCTCAGTCTTTACTGGGAGGTTTAATTAATAGTGCTCAGGTAGATTTACAGATTTTCCAGGAATAATAGACCTGCAAGGAAGATAGCGTTAGAGAGTAACAGACCTGGAAAAGTATGTGGAACTTCTGGATTAAAATCATTTTTTTGCCAGGTGTGGTGGCACAGGCTTGTAATCCCAGTGGCGGTGGAGGCTGAGGCAGGAGGATCATGAGTTCACAGTCAGCCTTGATAATTTATTCATGTCCTAAGCAACAGAGTGAGACCCTGTCTCTAAACAGAATATTTTAAAAAGGGCTGGGGATGTGGCTCAGTAGTTGAGTCCCTAGTACCAAGAAAAAAATAAAAATAAAAACCAACATTTTCTTGTCCTTCCTTTGTGTTCTCCTTTCTACCTATTATTTCTTCTACCTCAAGATGACAATAATAACAACAGGCAACCATGTGTCAAGTGCTGTGCTAGTCATTCTCTCATTGACTCTTTTTTTGGTACCAGGGATTGAACTCTGGGACGCTTAGCCACTGAGCCACATCTTTAGCCATTTTTATATCTTATTTTAAGACAGGGTCTTTTCGAGTTGCTTGGGGCATCACTAAGTAGCTGAGGCTGACTATGAACTCCCAATCCTCCTGCTTCAGCCTCCAGAGCTACTGAGATTAATAGGCAGGCTCCACCACGCCCAGTTTAAGTCATGGACTCTTTAACAGCTCTGTGAGGGAGATTTTGTTTATCTTCACTTTACAGATAAAGAAATTAAAACTAAGAGGTTAAGCGATTTGCCCAAATGTCCATCTAGAACATGATGAAGCTAAGATTTTGGCTCAGACCTCTGTGATTCCTAATTCCAGTGGTATTGTTGAGTGTAGGGAATACTGAGTAGGTCGAGGCAACATGATTTTGTGGTAGCCTGGTAAAGGAAGGAGTTGGGTAGTGTGGCTTCTGGCTTGAGTTGGCTCATGATGTTTTTAGTCACGGTACAGGAGCAGAATTAGCAGGGTTCAAGGGGATGGTGATGAGCTCAGTTTGGACTGTAGGTTTTGGCACTTGTGCAGCCTCCTGATGGAGCTGTCCTGTAAATGTCTGGAAATGTGAGTCGAGAGCTGCAGGAGCTTAGGAATGGACATAGGCAGCACAGGGTGGCAGTAGGATCCTTGGAAGGAGAGGAGTTGACCCCCAGGAAGTAGAGCATCCTTTGACAAGAGAATAAAAGGTAAAGTCAGAAATCTTAGGAAATAGTAACTGTTTAGCAAGGTGAAGAGGCTTCAAGGCCCAGCATTGCCAGCAAACACATGTCAGCCTTGCCTGCTCTCAGGACCTCAGTGGCTAAGCTCCCCATGTACTGGACATGAAGAGGGTGTGGACAGTTAAGTTGTGTGTCTGAATCATTCCCTTCTCGTCCTTGGCCCCTGACCAGCCACCTCCTCAGATCAGTATGATGTAAGACCAGGCTGACCTGAAGGTGCAAGGTTGCCTGGTACACTTCCCTTTGGGATGAGGTCCAGAGGGAAACCTTCCTGACCTTGGTCCAGAAGCTTGTGCCCTACATAGAGAGGTGAGTTGAGGCTAACTGAACTTGGTGGGCTCACACGGGGAGGCAAACCTCTGGCAATGGATTGGTGAGGGGTACTGAAAGCCCTCCTCTCTTCTCTAATATGTTGTTATTCCTCTGGGACTTGGCGAAGAGGGAAACAAAGGTATGAGAGGGCCAATTTGGAAGTACAGTTGGCATATATTCTCAAGGATATGGTAGCTTGTTTTGGAAAAATCCTCTTGGACGGAAATTGCATGTCATGTCTGCTCCTCAGTGTGGATTTGTCACTTCACTGATGGTGTTGGAGAGAATCTGGAGAGGGGAATGGACAGCAGAGTTAGGCTGTCCCCAGCTACTCCTGACTCCCTTTAGTTACATGGTGTAGAGAGATAAAGGGGCAAATGAAGGCCAAAGGGGTATAGATGTGGGTGTTCCCTGATTCCCAGAGGTGGTTTAGATCCTGTAGTGTCACAAGATGGTTCTAGGAGATAGGGTTTCTGGAGGAATGAGACAGACAGAAAGCAAGGAGGAGGAATGGATTGGATCAGAACTTTTATCCAAGTAGGACAAGAAGGGGTAGATGTGACATTTTCAGCTTTCCTTATTTCATAGCCTGGTGGCTTTGGGTTCTGCAGAGCTGTAGCTGTTGCCAGGACTAGTTTCTGCCATGGCTGTGATAAGATACCAAGGAGCTTCTGTACAGAATAAAACCATGTGTTCTGGACCCCCTGCCTGGCAGAGTATTGTCCCTACCCATCAAGCTTTAAGATGTGGAAGGGAGGGCTGGGGAGATAGCTCAGTCGGTAGAGTGCTTGCCTTGTAAGCATAAAGGCCCTGGGTTCGATCCCCAGCACCCAAAAAAAAAAGAAAAAAGATGTGGAAGGGACTGTATGAGGAGTGAGCCTGATGGGAACTTACCCAGTGCCCTCCTTGATATCTCTTTCCTCAGCCTTGAAACTGAGTGGAGAAGAGGGTGTTCCAAGCATCTCTTCTTCCTCTGCCCCAACCCAGGGAGGAGTGAAGGTAGCCTGAGCTCAGCCCTAAATATCTGGTAGGAAAGAGTCTGGATGCTTCAGATGCCATTAGGATGACAGGTGTGTGTGTAGCACCTTGGGACCCTGGGGCTAGAGGGAGAGAAGGAGCCTCTACAGTGGGATTTCCTGTGTGGCTGGCCATGGCCTCACCCCAGGGATGGGTGAGGCATCCCTGCGTAGGCATGTGTTGAAGCAGTTTTTCACTCCGAAGTCAGAGAAGAGCCCCAGTATGAAGGCCTACCCTGTACTTCCAGGTACAGAGGGGAGGGTGAGGTCAGGACCAGTAGAGACGAGGCAGGCCAGGGCAGGTAGGCTGCTGTCTTCCTCCAGTGTGGGGGGCATAGCTTGTGTGATTGAGTGAGGAGTGGGTTGGTGAGGTGTCTGAAGGGAGCTATACAAGTTAAGCATTGGGCTCCTGGCATTCTTAGAGCAGAGTAGAAGCAGGTGGAGGTATAGATTTCAGGCCCCAGGATGTCTAGAAAGAGGGGTCTCCAGTCTAATTGCAGTGGAGGCTTTTCTTTTGTGGCTTCTTAGATTTGGACCCCCCTTATCATGGAATATGGAGGGGCTTGTATCCCTAAGGACCTAATTGGTTCTGAATCCCTGGAGGTGGGTCAGGGACTGAGAAGAGCTGTGGTTCTGTGATCAGTATGGGTGGGGCCTCTGCCCTGACTCTCTTGAGGGTCATGGCTGACAAAGCTAGCTTGCAGTTTTATTGGCTGGGGTAGGGCAGTGCTGCAGAGACAAATGGAGGCTGGGGACAGGATTGGGGGAGGGGACAGAGGCAGGCCCTGCAGGAGGGGCATCAGCCACCCTTCTCGGACCTGAAGCTGTAAGGTATGGGGGGCGTGGACTGGAGCCATTTCCCAGCTGAGGCACTTAAGCAATCCCTGCCCTCCTGGAGGATGCTCGAGGCCCATCCCCCCTGGACGCAGGGCAGTGACGCTGCTGGTGCTGCTGGAGGGGGGGCGGCTGCAGGCGACTGCTGATTCCCTCCCTGGTCTAACGCTGGGAATTTGGGCTTCATGGGGGAGAGATCTGCTTACCAGCGCCTGGCTGGGAGTGAAGAGGGACAGCAGGTAACGGGAACAGCTAGGTAATAGCCAGGTACCTGAGGCCCAGGCCCCATCATAAGCCTTGAGCAGAGGCCCAACCCTGCACTCTGCAGCAGCCTTCCAGGAGTAAAGAGTTTCTGTGCTCCTGGGCCTGGGACAGATCCTGGGGGCCAGGAGACTGGGTAAAGCATGGTGTGTGTGTGTGTGTGTGTCTGTGTGTGTGTGTAGGGGACAGTGGTTGAAATGGGTGGTGTTGGTAGTGAATTTTCGGATGCTAGCATTTGCTGTGGTGTGCATCAGTCCCCTGGGACTCCAGCTGCCTTTTGGACTTTCTGCAATGCCCCCTAGGAGCCTAGGAAGCACTGCTGGGATTCAAGTTCAGTCTTCACATCCTTATGGGAACTATATGTGTCCTGGACATTCCTGTTTACAGCCTGTTAAGTATGAGTATCAAGCTAAATGTCCCTCTAGCTTTGGAAAATGTGATCACTGTGTTTATGGGGCTTTTCCCCTTCCCTTTGAAATTCAAGCACTTTTTCTTTTAGCCAGTAGGGGGCAGTAGCTGACAGGAGAAAGGGAATATGTTGGGGAGTTTTGAGGCAGAAAGGTTGGGGCTATTTCCCATGGCTAGGAATAAGGTGTTCAGGAATGCACCTGGTTCTGACCCCCAATATACATTGCTTCTCTTCACAGCCTCCCACAGCTGTACTTTTGGGGAAGTTGCTAGAACTTGTTCTTACTATACACCCAAGGGAAGAGTCAGACCAGGTGCGGTGACCCACGCCTGTAATCCCAGCTACGGTGGAGGCTGAGGCAGGAGGATCACATGTTAGAGGCCAGCCTCAGCAGTTTAGCAAGACTGTGTCCTAAAATAGATAGGCAGTCAGGCAGACAGACTAGGGATGTCGTTCCCCTGGGTTCAATCCCTAGTATCAGTAAAATAAAATCAGGGAAGGATCAGGCATAGGGTTCTGGTGGATTTGGTGCACATCTCTCTGGGATGACTGTAGTTTTTAATCTGACTGGTCTGATCCAATAGCCCCATCTTGCAGTACAGGGAATCTGTTTAGGTTGTCTCCAAACCCCAGTGTACTTCAAGGTGGTGCCTGATGGATGGTAGGCTAGTAGGCTTCTCCAGTCTGAGGGTGTGATTTGCCAGCTTGTGGGGAAAAGTAATTGTCCATGTAACTTCACCCTGACCTTTCTTGTTCCTTAGCTCTGACCTAGCTCTCTGACTAGATATTCACTTGGACTGAGGAGGGGAGCCTGTACCTGGCTGACCATAGCTTTGTGTGGTAGATGATAGGGAGAGAGGAAGGAGGACTGCTTACTGCCCACCCCCAGCAGAATAGGAAATGACTGTTCTGCAGACACCCCTAGGAATGTCTAGCACTGTAAAAAGCCTTTGAAAGAAAGCCTGGGATGCTGAATCCCCAAAACTCTCTTAACCCCAGCTGCTTACCCTGAGAGCCAGCTGGGGTTTCCTGAGCTGATGATCAGCTGAATAAGGACAAGCCATCAGTGTGCAAGAAACAGGGGCTCCTCAGGCATAGCCAGTGGGGCTGGAGAGCAGGAAGGGACTTCTTGCAGCTGTCAGGTGTGTCTAGGGGCCGTAGCGAGGGGGATGTAAGAGCAGCTGGTGCCCTTTGAGAAGGGGTAGAGGGACCATTTGTCAGCTCTAGGACATGGGGGGCCCATGGGGACTTGATAGAGTGTCTCCAGTCCTCTTAAGCTGTGTCTGTTGTCTGTGTGGGGTGCTATACAGGAGGCATCCTGTAGCCTGGGATCCTATAGCTTTGGTACAGGCATCCCAGCAGAGGTCTTGGAACATATTTATTTGAGACGTTTGCCAACTGGTCTGGGGAGAAGGCACCCAGCATTTTGTAGGCAGACACGGCAATCCTAGGGCTGGGGGTGGAGATCCTTACACTCCCCCCACCCTTGCTCTTGGCTGGACTGCCCCACTCTGGCAAGCTGTCGGCCTCCTATTTCCGTCGGGCACCAGGGTAACAGGGCGACATTAGGTTCTGAGCCAGGAGACGCCCAGCCAAGACTGGGACTTGGGGATGGGGGAAGGTCTCTGAAGGATCTTTTTTCAGGGTCCAGGAAAGAGTCTGGGGTCTGTGCCCCCAATTCAGGTTATATTCTAGTCCCCACAGCCCTCGATAAGCCCATATGGGGACCTGCAACCCCTTGACCCTAAATGCTGTTTTGAGTCACATCTCCCCCACTGTGAAATCCCAGGAGTTGTCTGCAACTGTGAGGGCAGCAGTGGAAGCCAGAAACAGGGGGCCTTGTGTATGGGGAGGCAGGGAGGCCAGAGCGGGTAGCTGGGAGGAAGAGTTCCCCCTATTCCTGCCGTCCTCTTGGCAGTGATTCAGAAAGGTCCTTTTTCAGCCAGTGTCAGAGCTGCTCAGCTGCAGAGGGAGGGAGGAGGGAAGGCGGGCAGACAGGCAGAAGTCGGGTGGGGGAGCCAGGGAGTAGGGCTGGAGCTGTGACCACTGCACTGGAGAGAAGACAGAAACAGGACGGAGGATCCAGGCTGCAGCCAGTTGTAGAAATCCCAGCGGAGCTTGCAGCAAAGCAGAGGGAGCTACCCTATTCTTCTGCCCCATTTCCTACTCCTGTCCCCCATGTGAGATTTGGGGGACTCGGAACAGATCTCTGGCCAACTTCCCTCTGGGCAGAGCATAAAACGAGCTGAGGCCCTTGTTCGCCCACTTCCCAGGCCACAGCCCCATTGACCTGATCAGAGTTCAGTTCTGTGGAGATGCCGGCAGCTCGTCGTTTTCCTGGCCTAGAGCTCTCCTTTCCTCTCCTGGCCAGACTGCGGCGACGACTGTACACAGTGAGTGGGGGCTAGGGTTGGACTGGCTGGGACAGGGTCAGCTCCTTAGCAGTGGCACTTAACTGAGGGGCATAGTAGGACTGGGGATGGCTGTAGAACACCTCCTATGAGGCTCGACTCTGGGGGTCTGGGCTGAGTGGCCTTTCCTTTCCAGCTGCTACATTCATTCTGATTGGTGTACGTTAGAAAAGTACATGCAGGAGCCCGCTCAAGTGTGTGCCTGCGTGTCAGCCATGGAGCTACACGTTGTCAGACAGGTACGCAGAATCTGCACTACACGGGGGTCAGGCACATGCAGAATTGGACTGTTTGAGCCGGGGGAAACTGCAGCAGTACTCTGCTTCAACAGACAAAGAACTGGGTCGGAGGTAGAGATAGGAGAGGGGAGGTGAGAGGGTCACCCTGTGCTCAGTAGTAGAGACAGGACTGGGACCCTGAACCCTTTCTCCTCACTGGGATCCCAGTGTTCTTCCCAGTCTTCCCACATACCCCCCTACGCAACCATCCTGTTCCTTGGACTGGGGAGATGGGTGGGGAGATGGGTCCAGCAGAGGAGAGAAATTTTTTAGCTGGTGTTCCAGGGAAGGGTACAGACCAGGCTGTGCTTTCTAAGTAACTTCAGAATAGAGGCCTCTGGGTTTTCCCCAACCCTGACCACCCAGGACATGACTTTGATTTGCTTTCCAGAACCCAGATGATTTAGCAGGGAGGACCCAGGAGCCCTGGAACTTGGTTGGGGGGAAAGAACAGGGAACCTACAGACTGCATGCCCTAGTAGGGCAAACATCTTGAGGCTGAGCTGTGTAGCCAGTGGGATTACTTTGGTCCAGGGGCAAGGCAGTGATTGGGGAAATGCTGGCTGGCTCTGCCTGACCTGGCTACAGGGAGACCTGCCTAGGCCAGTGATTTTCACAGTACACCTTTGGGCTTTATTCTGGGAAGCACTGATGCCCATCCACTTAAGTTTCAAACCCCCATTTTTGCAAGTGGTTGTTTTTATGGAAGTTAACAAGTTAATACAGCTAAACATTTAGAACTGGCATATAGTAAGTATAGTTTTGAAGTGTTGGATTCTTAAAAAATTATTACTCTTCTAAATACAATTATAGAAATGTAACCAGTTCACTGTGTATAGAGTCAGATAATCATAATGTCAACTGTAATATTTAGGAGAAATAAAGTTGACGGTATTTTATGTATTCTTATTATGTCTGTACACTGAACAGCATAAGAAGTCAGATTCTAAGACCTCAGATATAAGCACCGTGAAGGCTGTATCTACAAGTGCTGACAGAGAGGGAAATTTTGAAATAAGGGCGGATTGCCTTCACTGACATTTTTCCAAATAGTGAAATTTTACTATGTTCTGCATAAAGCAAAGTTCAGTTTTTCTTTAGTTTGTATAATAGTTTCATTCAAGGAAACTCAGTACATATTGAAACTGTGAAAGTATTTTCTTACACATATGTAAAATGGAATTAGTCTAGGTATGTAGGATTATGAATGTTTTCCACCTGCATGAATTAAGTTATGTGGGATTTGGGACATTGTTTATGACCATCTTGTGCACTGTAGGATAACTCGTGTTTTTATCCTCCAGGCACCCACTAAATGTCACAGTGCCCCCCACCCAACATTGTAACAACCAAAAATGTCCCCTAGAGGGATGTGCTTCCCTATGACAACCATCCAAATAAAGGGTTACAGCTTTAAGTTTGGAAACCACCAGACTGGCCCAGCTGCCTGGCTCATTCGCCTTGGTGGAAGAGCCAGAGTTTGAACTGAGGGCTTCTCATTCTCATTTGTCACTCTTTGTATTGCTCTAAGCTGCCTGGGAAAGTCTGAGCTCTTGGCACTGAGTTGGCAGGACCACTGGGAACTGTGGGGGCAGGAGGCTCATGCTGGGCCTGGGCTGTGAGTGCCTGTTTCTCTTGGTGCATCTTATTGTGCTGAGAGCTGGGGATGAGGCCACCTCTAGGTTGTGGAGGGAGGATTGTTTGGCCCCCAGCCGGACAGCTGGCCTTTTCCCTTCTGCCTATATTCCTCATTGGAAATGCAGCAGTGATCAGGGGCTGGCGGGCTGAGCTCTCTTACTTGGACAGGGATGGGCTTGGTGTCTGGTAGGTCAGCCTGCTTAGTTTTGAAGGTGCCACTGTCCTTTGTCTCTGGGTTTGAGAGTATAGGTCAGAGGTCACTTACTGGTACTCATTGGCTGATAGTGGCCTGCAGATGTTTTGTTTTGCCAGCACTGTGTATGTGTGTGTGTGTGTGTGTGTGTTTCAGACTTGAACTAGTTGACATCGTTTAAAAGTCAGTAGAAAGATAAAGTATGACAAGAAATTGAGAAACAGAACAGTATGGATAACGTTTGAATATTTGTGTGAGGGAAAACCAGTCTCAAAGAGCACGTAAAAGGCACCATTGGCACTTGGCCTTGAGAATGAGGAGATAGGTGGCTATGCAGTAGGGGAGGGAATAATAAGACTCCCGTGTTTACTTTACCGTGTGTACGTATTACCTTTTCAAAAAAAATGGCAAGATTTTATATAAATTTAGGTGTCAGATACTGGAAAACTGTGACAATACTGGGCCTCAGTCTCTTGTGAAAACCATTGATAGGAGCTGAGCTGGAGTATCTGAAGGCCACTCAGATCCCCACCCTTCCCACTTGTCTTACATTTGTGACCCTGCAGGCACCTGAGTGGTGGCCTATGAATTGGCCTTAGGATTGAAGGGAAAGGCTCTAGTGATGTCAGGCTTTGGGAGGAACTTCATTTAGATCTTTCTGTGAGGTAAATCTGAACTAAGGAGCCCCTAGATGGGTATCAGGACATTGCCACCCACAAAAAATTTTAATTAAAATTTTAGGACCAAGAGTAGATACTGTTTCCTGGAGAGAGGATATATAGTTTTTAATCAGATTTTCAAAGAACTTATGACCTCTGGAAACATAAAAGCTGGTAAGGAAATTAAGCACAGAGAGTTGATTTTGGGTCATGCAGCCATAGATCACATATTTTGTGATTAAGACTCGGTGACTCCTAACTGCTCCAGGAACAGGGCTGTATCTCAGCTGCCCCACTTCTACTCTTGTTGCTGGCAGGAATAGGGACATGTGGATGTAGCTGTTTTGGGGAGCAAGCAAGTGGTCTTAGTCCTAGGCAGCTGTATAGTAATGGATGCTACCTTGCTGCATCCATTGGTCCCTGAGCCATTTTTCCCTTCTCCACAGAGGCTGGGGAGCAGCAGCATGCAGCCAGAGGAGGGCACAGGTTGGTTGCTGGAGCTGCTGTCTGAGGTGCAGCTACAGCAGTACTTCCTACGGCTCCGGGATGACCTCAATGTTACCCGCCTGTCCCACTTTGAATATGTTAAGAATGAGGACCTGGAGAAGATTGGCATGGGCCGGCCCGGTAGGTGGGACATTTGCCTTCCTTCCTTTTCCCTTCTGACCATTAATCTCCTCTATCTCTTTTGGTGGTACTAGAGATTGAACCCAGGGGCACTCTACCACTAAGTTTTCTCCCCAGACCTTTTTCTTTTTTCTTTTGAGACAGGGTCTTGCTAAGGTGCAGAGACTGGCCTCAAGCTTCTTCTTTCTCATCCTCCCAAGTAGTACCTCCTCTGTCCTTAGGATCACTGAGCACATGTTAAAACCCCTTTCTAAGGATTCCACGGGGTAACAATTGAGAACTCTTGTCTGTCCCAGAGACCCTGAGGTGGAGCGGGAGGGGCATCAATAGATGCTACACACAGGATTCACTGAGAACAGTTTGCAATTGTAAAGGTGAATCTGTTTGAGGAGAATAGAGTCTTACCTGAAGCTCTGCTACTCAAGAGTAAATAAATACCCCTTTTTGTTTGATCAAACATTTGTAGGATGTATTTCCTCATCTTACCCATGTGTTTATTTATTTATTTATGTATATGGACACAATACCTTTATTTTTATGTGGTGCTGAGGATTGAACTCAGTGCTTCACACATGCTAGGCAAGCACTCTATCACTGAGCCACAATCTCAGCTCCTCACCCTTTTATAACCTTAGATTTGAGACTTCTGTTTACCATTCTGAACACTAGTAGGGTCAGTGCTCAGGGATCTAAAGAGAGACAGGAAGACAAACCAGATGGTTTGCTGTATCTCTTTCCCTCTAATTTGAACTCATTTCTCTGTATCTGTCCTAAAAGGAATGGTTGTAGCATCTAGAAGTCATGGTGTTTTTCAAAGAACATTAGAAACCTATCAGTGCATTCAGCTTAAAGTAGCTAGGGTAATAATGTGCTAAATTAGATACAAATTTACATTACTTTGGCCTGGATAGTTGGTTTCTTGTGGGGAGCCATCCATATCTAGCAGAATCAGACTTGGTTGAACCATGGAACACAGAGGCCTGACTCCCAGGAAGTGGCAGCCATAAGAGACTTCCAGATTGTCAGGGAGTAGGTGACCCTGTGTGGGAGTCTGGGAATATGCTAATTTTCCTGAGCAAATGACTCCCCTGACTCCACCTCATCTTGTTTACCACAGAAGTCGTCCCTCCTGGTCTAGGCCCCCTTTACCTGTGTGACTTAAAATAAAGGAGGGGTAAGCTACTCCATCTTGTTAGAGGCCAGATCTGGTATGGCCCGATCCGTCATGCCTCCTCCCATTTAAAGATTATTGATTCGTGTGTTCATTGATTAGATAAGTTTATGGGTGATTAATTGATCTATTGCTGGCATACCGTCCTCCGGCAGTTAACTCTTCCCTCATCCATGCAGGACATGGCTGAAACCCCTGCAGTTTCTGATACCAGTAACATAAAATTATGAGAAGAAAACTAAAAATCGAGAAAATGTAATCCATTGTCTTGATTGATTTTTCTTGAGTTGAAAAGACTGCTGTTACTAAATTTTGGTGGTTAAACACCTCCATCTAGTTTGAGAACCACTGCCTCGAAGTGGAATGCATTGACCGTCTGTCCTGGTTGGCTGAGATTGATTTAGTTAGTGTCATCATGGTGGGCATTGTCTAGAGTGGGCCTACCCCAGGAGCACTGAGGAGCCTGTGAGGTGGGCAGTGGCCTCTCCGGGGAGTGAGAGCTATCTAATAGAACCTAATCCCATTCCTTCCTTGCAGGCCAACGACGGCTATGGGAAGCTGTTAAGAGGAGGAAAGCCATGTGCAAACGCAAGTCTTGGATGAGTAAGGTGGGTGAGTGAAGAGTGGGGTCTGGGGCAGTCTCAAGATCCTCACTCTGCCGCCAGTCCTAGAAACCTTCCCCCATTCCCCACGCGAGTGTAATCTCATTCTTTTCCCCTGTACTTTGTACAGACCTCCCTCCTCCAGGGTCTTATCAGGAAGGGCACTTGTGGAGCTGCCCAGCTAAGTGTCTGTCTCTGGCGGAGATAGACATGTGAGCAGCCTGTGTGCAGCAAGGTCTTCACAGCCCCTCTTGGCGTGTGGGAATAGGAGCGTGTTGACAGCGCATCTCCACTTGAGCCTCGTTCTGACTGAGTGTTGGGGCCAGTGGCCTGTCTTGGTGTGTGGGGTGGTAGGGACTGTCTGGACATCTTGCCTGGTTTCCTCCTGCCCGCCCTCTATGGTGTCTCAGTGTCTGTGGTCATCTGGCCCTGCTGATAGCTTCCTTCCCCATGGCCTCCCCCACTACCTTGTCCTAATTTGGGTCTGTGGTGTAGTCAGTCGTGGTCTGACTCAGTGGAGCTTTACCCATTGTCTGGAAGACAATGAGAGAGGAAATGAACCAGTTGGGACCTCCCTCCCCACTCCTGGCCTCAGGGCTGGCATGGAATGGGGGATGGGCAAGGCAGAACAGCTGGACTGGGCTTGGGCAGTAGAGATTTCCTAACTGCAGCCTGGCAAAAGGACTGTCTTTGGGGATTCTGTGGCCTTTTCTGGGGACACAGTTTTGGGCCCTGGCCCAGGTTTTAGGGAAGGATGAGTGTGTTGGGTCTGGCAAAGGCAGGAGAGAGAAGCTGTGTGTGTACCAGGATTCAGGGATTTGGGGTCTCCCACCAGCTCACAGTAGGTGTCTGGGAGGTCAGTGCCCTCTCCACTAGCCCCATTGCCCAGCTCACCTGCAGGACTCTGGGGAGCCTAGGCTCCTCCTGGAGTTAATGATCATGAAGGTCCTTGTAAGATGAACATTGCTTGCAAACATAAGGAAGTTCAGTTACTGGGAGGAAGGATGGAGTGAGGCCAAAAGACACCCTCAGATTTGAGATATCTCCTAGCACACATAGATAAGACTTCATCAACTCTTAAGTGGGGTGAAAAGAATCCACAGCCTGAAGCCAGACTCTGATACCCCACTGAATGTGGCCAAGTCAGACTGACATGGCCAACTCTGCTGCTTACAGCCTTTTTCCTCTTGTCCCCTGACCTTTGACTCCTCCCCTCTCCAAACTAGACCTCAGTGTCCCCTCCAGTCTTCATTCTTTCTCAGCTCTTAGTTCTAGGCACTTCTCCAGAAACCCAGCTGTCTTCCCAGGTTCTTCCCAGTAACACACACACTCTCATATATCCCCCCCCCCCCCCCCCCTCTCCCCCTCTCCCCCTCTCCCCCTCTCTCCCTCTCCCTTCCTCTCCCTCTCCCCCCTCCCTCTCCCTGCCCCCCTTTCCCCCCTCCCTCCCTTTCTTCCTCCCTCTTCTTTATTTCCCTCCCTCCCCACTTCAACCTCGGACTAAAATTATCTAAAATTATCCTCTCCCCTGGGCAGTATGAAGGGCAGCCGACTCCCTAGGGAGGGTGGAGACAGACAGCGCCAAATGGTCAACCCAGAGTAGGGGCCAGGGCTAAAAATGGACAGAGAGGTGTTTGTGGAGGGCCCCTCAGGCTTCTGCCTCATCTTTGAGGGTTAAGGGCTGGAGTCTGTGCCTGGTAGGGAATGTAGGAAGGGAGGGGTGGAGCAGGAGGAGGGCAGGGAGGAGACTTAGACTGGGAGGCAAAGTGTCCCTGACTTTGGGCTCTCTCAATACCCTCATCTGGGTGTGGGGCCACCATAGCCACAGGCTGCATGCCTGTCAGTCTGTTTCAGACGTTTTCACCGGGAGGCTACCCTGCTGTGGGTTCCCTGTTATGGGCGTGATATGGAGGGAGGATGGGCTTCCAGCCAGTCTGTCCTCTGGCAATGTGGCTCAGCCTCGAGGTTGAGCCAAGGGCTAGCAGGGAGGCCTAGAGGGGTGGAACTAAGTGACTGGCTCTGAGGTCCTGGGTTCCATCTGGCCCCTGGCTGCCTTCAAACAGGTATTCAGTGGAAAGCGACTGGAGGCTGAGTTTCCCCCTCATCACTCTCAGAGCACCTTCCGGAAGCCCTCACCCACCCCTGGAGGCCCAGTGGGTGAGGGGCCTCTGCAAAGCCTCACCTGCCTCATTGGTGAAAAAGACCTGCGCCTCCTTGAGAAGCTGGGAGATGGCTCCTTTGGCGTGGTGCGCAGGGGCGAGTGGGATGCCCCTGCAGGGAAGACGGTGAGCTCCGTGTCCGTGGGTGGCGCCAGAAGGGTGGGGCCCCTGACATTCGTTGAGGTTCCTTTGCCCCTCTGCTGGGATATGAATGCAGCTGGGGACAGGTCATAAGTGGCTTATCCTGGAGTCCGTGCTCAGGGTTAAATAATCACATTTGTTTCATTTTTTAATTATAAAAATAATTTACTTACTGTAAAAGTTTGGCAACAATTCAAAAGTTTTTTTAAAAAATTGCCTATAATCCCACTACTCAGGGGAAGCAGAGTTAGTATTTCTGCCTTTTATTCTCCCTCAGGTATTTTGTTGAATTTAGTTGATTTTTACTTTTTCTTTTTTTCCCTTTTTCCAGTATTAGGTATTGAACTCGGGGGGGTTCTACCACTGAGTTACATCCCCAGCCCTTTATATTTTGAGACAGGTTCTTGCTAAGTTGCCCAGGCTGGCCTCAAACTTGGGATCCTCTTGCCTCAGAGTCCAGAGTCACTAGGATTATAGGCATGTGCCACCACACTGGGCACTAGTTAAATTTAATTATTTATTTATTTATTTATTTATGCATACATACATACCAGGGATTGAACCCAGGGGCACTTAACCACTGAGTCATATCCCTAGCCCTTTTTTATATTTTATTTTGAGACAGGGTCTCACTGAGTTACTTAGGGCCTCACTAAGGTGCTGAGACTGGCTTTGAAATTGGCAGTCCTCCTGCCTTAGCCTCCTGAGTCACTGGGATTACAGGCTTGCACCACCATGCTCAGCCTCTAGTTAAATTTTAGATACAAACTTTGGATATAATTTTTTAGATCTTATCCTTTTTCCTTGGTGTTTTTCCCCTGGGGGATAACATGCACTAAGGCATACAATTAAGTGAGTTTTTAACCTATGAATAGAATCTTGTGAGCACTGACCAGTTGGTGTGTGAGCAATTGCCAGCACCCCAGAAGACTCTGAGGTCCCTGCCACTTAGTATCACCTAAGTTCCCACTTCCATCACCATAGGTTAGTCTTTGGAATTGTATTGAAAGCATTTTCCTTTCATACCAAAGATATTTTTAATAGACTGTGTTATTATAACATGTTAGTATTCTGTCATCATACTGATCATCTCTTACCTTAACGTTGCTGTTTAACTTGGGAATTTCCCAGAAGGGGAATCCCATCTAATGGCCCCCGGGGGTCAGACAGTAGTCTTTCCCTTTCTAGGATACTGACAGAATATATAAGTTCGGCACTGGTGTCGTGCTCTTCCATACAGACAGGTAGATCTGAGGCAGAGGTCTTTGAGCCAAATTGGAGGGAAGAATAGGTTATCTCAGTATTGGGGGCCAGGCAAGTCCTGACTCCCTGCAAATTCTGTTTTGGCCAGGTGAGTGTGGCTGTAAAGTGCCTGAAGCCAGATGTGCTGAGCCAGCCAGAGGCCATGGATGACTTCATCCGGGAGGTCAATGCCATGCATTCACTTGACCACCGAAACCTCATTCGCCTCTATGGTGTGGTGCTTACACCGCCCATGAAGATGGTGAGTGTTGGGCAGTTGGGGGTGAGTACAGGAAGCTGCCTGTAGGTTCTGGTCCTCCAGGTGTGCCACACTTCCTGCCTGTGCTGACAAAGGACAGAGGCTCCCCAGATCCACCTGATGTGACAAAGGGGCTCATAGGGGCCCAACCCAGTGCTGGCTATATCATCTCTGGATTTTGCTATTGCTCATTGGCAAAGAGTTATATCCATGGGGAGGGCTGACCTTGAGTTAATTTTTGTAATTTCTATCCTGAACCTCTTTGGGCTGCTTTTTTCTCTCTGAGCCTGAATTTCTCACATTGCTTGGAAGGAGAGGCCTGAGAAACTATAGGACTTGTGGAGGTTCCTAGCTTTAGTTAGCTTTTTTGCTGCTGTGACCAAAAGAACTGAAAAGAACAATTAGAGGAGGCAGTTTATTTAGGGACTCACAGTTTCAGAGGTCTCTGTCCATAGACAGCTGGCTCCATTCCTCTGGGCTTGAGATGAGGTTGAACATCAGGGCAGAAGGGTGTGGTGGAGGGAAGTGGCTCAAGACATCACACCAGAAAGCAGAGAGAGGGGGAGAGAAAGCTTTGATCAACAAGGACAAAATATGTACCTCAAAGACACACCCCCTACTAACCCACCTTATCCAGCCACACCCTACTTGTTTCCAGTCACTACTTAGTTAATCCCATCAGGGGATTAATTCACTGATTGGGTTAATAAGGCTCTCATGACCCAGTCATTTCACCTATAAACCTTCCTGCATTTTCTTACACATGAACTTTTGGGGGACACATATCTAAACCGTAATTATAGGTTAAGAAGAAACATTGAGTAGTCTGTGACAGGCCTTCAGGAAAGAGACTGGGAGTTGGCATAGGCTGTTCAGAGAGGGGTGGAACTCATCCAGATTTATTCCTCTTCTCTGTGGCCTCAGGTGACAGAGCTGGCACCTCTGGGATCCCTGTTGGACAGACTACGTAAGCATCAGGGTCACTTCCTCCTGGGGACTCTGAGCCGCTATGCTGTGCAGGTGGCTGAAGGCATGGGCTACCTGGAGTCCAAGCGCTTTATTCACCGTGACCTGGCTGCCCGAAATCTGCTATTGGCTACCCGTGACTTGGTCAAGATTGGGGACTTTGGACTGATGCGAGCACTACCCCAGAATGATGACCACTATGTCATGCAGGAACATCGCAAGGTGCCCTTTGCCTGGTGAGGGGCAGGTGCTGCTGGCTCAGAGGGCGTGGACCCACCCTGGTCCCAACAGACCCAAGCCTAAAGCTTTTGCAGCCCTTGGCTCTGCCTGGGCCTGTCCTTATCTGTTCTGGGCCTGGAGCATCCTTGTGCGCCCATCCTTTCCTACTTCTGTCCATGAATTCTCAAGGCGAATACTGGAAGGCACAGGGATAAATGCTGTGGGCCCAAGGCTGTGCTACTTAGTAGAGTATTAAAAGACTTCCTAGAGACTTAGGTCCTAAGACATTAGAAGGGTAACCAGGCAAGACAGGTTGGTAATTGTGTTTTAGGTAGAGCTACTGGCTGGCAGGGCCAGGCTGAACTGGGCCTCATAGGCTGCTCACCTGTGTACTATGGTGGTACTAGGTGGTCCTGACCTCTATGTGGGCTTACCCTGTGATGAGATCATTGTGGTCCCCTGGTGCCAGAGGCACCCGAAGAATAGTCTTTGGGGATAGGAGGAATTTAGAGCTGTAGGTGTGGGCAACTTTTTTATTCAGGACATATGCTCACCCTAGTTGATAACTGATTCTGTAACCATCAGTGACCATGTATCCTAGATTATGCCTGGAGTGATTAATAACATACTCTCTTGTATGCAGACATCCTGATTTGGGTGATAAATTGTGAGGTCACCTTTTTTTGTTTGTTTGTTTTTTTAACCACCCCTTTAAACAACCCTGTGGAGTACACAGGTTATTATTCCCATTTCACAGAATAGGAAAATGAGGTTTAGGGATCTTGAGTAGCTCTCCTGGAGTTCCATCCTGAGAGCGTCCCATGAGAGATCTTTTTATTGCATTTGAGGTGCATGTTCCTCATTCTGTACTTCAGCACACCCTGGGAAACCCCTTTGGAACTTCACCATAGTGCTGTCTCTCTCCCATACCCAGGAGGGAGTCCAGGGCAAGTGTGGGTATATTTGGGTAAAGCCAGTGTAACTTTTTGCGCCTATTTTGTTTCTTCCCCAGGCTTTATCTGAATTTTCCATCCACACCTTTATGCTGAAATGGTTTCAGATCTCTTGCTCTTCCACAGAGCTAGAAATTGTCATCCTCCTACTAGATAGAAAATAGTCTGAGACCTTATGAGCCCTTCCTGTCCTGGAGCTTTCTGACCTCCTCCTTTTCCCTGCTTCCCTGACAGGGAAACCCCTCTCTCCTTCCACCATCCCAGGCTTTATGTGAGTAAGAGACCTGAGCATAGGTGATTTTCTCCAAGGCTGTGCACCATATATGGTTAAGAAGTCCTGCCCTTCCCTGTGCACTTCATACCATGTCCCTGGTACCCACTGTTGAGCCTGGCACACAGGGCAACAGTAAATGCTTATCAAATCAGTATTTTATGTCCCTTTGGGCTGATGCAGGTAGGGGTGCTCAAAAACCCTTCTCTTTGACCTGTCCTCTGCCAGGTGTGCCCCTGAAAGCCTGAAGACACGTACCTTCTCCCATGCCAGTGACACCTGGATGTTTGGGGTCACACTGTGGGAGATGTTCACCTATGGCCAAGAGCCCTGGATTGGCCTCAATGGCAGTCAGGTGAGGGCAGGAGATGTATTCCTGTAGGATGGGTAGGGGGGTAATTCTATCCCTGGTTCCTAGCCTGGCCTTGTTGGAACTGGCTGTCATCTGATGGACTCCCTCTTCCTCCATGCCCCATGTTTGTACCATCCATGGAGAACTGAGCGTAGAGAGGGACCACTCCAGTGGATCAGGGGAGGGGAGAACTAGAGTTGGCTCTCATTCTTTAGCCTTTGCTACAGTGTCTGACTGATCTGAGGCTCTGGGGAGGGGACCTTCCCTGGCAGTTTCCTCCTTTGGAGGATAGATAGGGCAGTCAGCAGTTCCAGTTCTAGGATGGTCTGGAGGAAGATGGGAGATGAAGAACTGAGAGTTCTTGTCTATCCTCAAACTCTGTACCACCCTACCATCAGATCCTGCATAAGATTGACAAGGAGGGGGAGCGACTGCCCCGGCCTGAGGACTGCCCCCAGGACATCTATAATGTCATGGTCCAGTGCTGGGCCCATAAGCCAGAAGACAGACCCACATTTGTGGCCCTGCGGGACTTCCTACTGGAGGTAAGGAACATGTCTGGTCTACCCACAGGAGCTGGGGTATCTAAGCAAGGAGCTGCCTGAGAGTTAGTCCCAGGGTGGTCAGTGAGTGACCTGTCTTTGTCCCCAGGCCCAGCCCACTGATATGCGGGCCCTTCAGGACTTTGAGGAACCTGACAAGCTGCACATCCAGATGAATGATGTCATCACTGTCATTGAGGGAAGGTAGGGCTGAGCCCTGGACTGGAATTCCTTAAAGGGCACAGTTTGGAGGGACATTCCTTTAAGGTTCCCATGGCAGCACTTGGATTGGTGGCAGGCCTGGGTGTCAGTGTGCAATGGCAACAGGTCTGGGTCAGTCTCCTGAGGGAAGGAGTCAAGACACAGATTCTGTAATTCAGATGAAATTTTCCCTAACTCTACCTCTGTTACCTTTTTCCTACTGGGACCAGCCCTGACTGTGTGGATCAGGGCCAAGTTGCATTACGTTGAGGCTGTGACCCAGCCTAGTGTTAGGGCCACAGCAGAGCACTTGACTCCTGGATATTCCTCCTCTCATTCCTGTACTCATCATCCTTCTTCAGCATAGACCCTTTTTTTTTTTTTTTTTTTGTTTTGTTTTACTTTGGTACTGGGGATTGAACCCAGTGGCATTCTACCACAGAGCTATATCCCTACTTCCTTTTATTTTTTATCTTGAAACAGGGTCTTGCTAAGTCCCTTAGGGCCTCACTAAATTGACAGCATAAGACTCTTTATTACCTACCCAGGTATCTCTTAGGATCCCAAAGCAGCCTGCCCTTGCCTAGGTCCACTTTTGTCAGCTGTCCATCCTTGCTGCTGAGCCTCATGGTGTGGGGTTGTCCAGTCCTACAACTTTCTTTTTTGTCTATTTTATCTTTTCCTCATGGCTGTCTCCTAGGGCTTCACAGTCTTGGGTTTCCCTCTATCCTCAGCTTGGGCCTTCCACCTTCTTCCCATTCTTCCAAGTCACCCTTTGCAAGACTCTCTGTTCTTCAACCCACCCCCACCCCCTACCCCCTACTGGCTAAGTGACTCAAATATTAGACTCATACCTGCAGCCCCCTGTAAATAGTTCTAGGGCCTGCCTTGGAGGCCTCACCCTCTCCTGGCCCCACCTTTTGTTATCTGATCCCCAAGGTGTCTGAGGAACTGGTTAGGGCAGGCTGGAGATGCCTTTGGGGCAGGGGGTGAGTGTTGGAAGACTGGGAAGAGTGAAGAAGAGGGAATTCCCTGTTCTCCCCTCCTCTGACACAGAATCAGGCAAGGATGTGGGCAGGAGGTGTATGTGTCTAACACAGCTCTTTCTGCCTAGACTTTGGGTTGAGGGGTCTGTGGGGCAGTGGTCAGATCTTGTGCCTCATGAGGACTGGTGGGTAGGATGAGTCTGAGTTTGAGTGTTGGAATAGGCCTTGTATTCCCTATTCCTCTGTCCCAGGCCAAGGTTTTCTCACCTTTGGGCCTAGTACCTGAGAATAAGAATGATATTCCAGCAGGTTGCAGGGGTATGTATTGTTGGGGAGTTAGTTGTGGTAGAAGAAAACTGAAATTGCTAGGAGAGACCTGGGGGACAGGAAGAAATAGTGCCAGTTTGCAGCTGAGGTGGCAAGGAAAGGGGTTGTAGGCTTTGCACTTTGGGGAGCAATCTGGAAATAGGAAGATTGAGGGTGGACCCTTTCTGGAAGTACCTGGCTGAGCCTTAAACCAGAAGTTTGGACCTTAAACCAGCAGGTGGGAAGGGCTAGCAGACAGCCTTGGACCTGACCACCCCTTCTGTGCTCCTATAACCCCAGATTTTTATCACCCCTGTCTCTCCTCACCACCCCCATCTCCTCTCAGGGAGCCTGGGGGTGACTCAGGAGTTTCCTGTGTTTCCTGGGTGTGTGTCTCTGGAGCTGGCGCCCTGGGTCATTGTGAGCAAGGCAGTCTGCGGGAGGGGCTGGAGGAGCGGCTTCTCCTGGAAGGCTGTCTTGGGTGCACCCTGTCCCTCCCTTCCGTCACAGACTCTTGCTGTATCCAGCAGCTGGTTCTGCCACCGGCTGCTGCTGTCACCAATGGTTTAGTACACGGGACTCCTCCTCCTGGGCCACCAGCCTTGACTAGGACCACAGTGCCTGCCCTGGGTCCCTGGAGCTGCTCAGGAGGTGGGAGGTGAGGGGCAGGAGGCCACAACAGCCGGTGAGGCTTTGGGAGTGGGCCTGTGTGTTGGTGGTACCAGTGCTTTAACTCTGCCCCCTTGTTTTCTCACTCTCCGAATATCTCTTGTTTGTTTGGCTTAGTCTATCTCCATGTCCCCAGGTGCATGGGCTGTTTGTGTCTCTTTGGGTGATGGTTTGTGTATGTGGGTCTCTGTTTCTCTGGCTCTTAACTCTCTCCTTATCTGGGCTCTTCTCTTGGTGTTGAATTCCTCCTCGCTAAAGCTATCTCCATTGTGTTTCCTAGTTCAGAGCCTGGGAAGCCACTTGTATGTCTCCAGCTCTGACTGATTCTGTAGGCTCAGTGCTTCTCAGAATGCCAGGCAGTGGGCAGAGAAGACACCTTGGAGGTTTGTGAGTTGAACTTAGACTTTGTCTAGATTTGGAGGAACAAATGATGACTGCTCTTTCTCAAAGGGTCTTATTTGGAGGGTAGGATGTCTAGTAATCATTTTGCATTCTATTTTTACAGAAGTGGTGAAGGGGGCCCTAGATTTGAAGTCCATTTACAGGTCCTTGGCCTGGGCTTCCTCTGCTTCCAGTGGAGGTGTGTCGTGGGGGGCAGGCACTAAGTATGTGGGTTATCCCTTGAGGCCAAAGGTACTTGAGACCCCCTAAGACAAGGGGCGGGCATAGGGGTGTGTGTGTGTTTTCTGAGAGAATGTTTAGGCAACGTTTGTTGTTAAGCCATTTCTTGATCAGGATAAGATCAAGGTGCTGAGATTTCTAGAGCTGGGGCAGCCTTAGACAATTCTCAGCCCAGGCCACAGTTTTCTGTCTTCTCTGCCCCAGGGGATCTGCCAGGAAGCCTGAAGGCAGCAGGAAGTAGAAAGTTTATGGTGAGGGTGCTGAGCCCCCTTTTCACTCACCCCAGGCTTTCCCATATGCTTCATTCATTTTGGATGGCTGGCCTGGCTCTCCAATCGCTGTGGAGATTCTGATGGGTGTACTACAGGGAAAGAGGGTATGTTTGGAGCAGGCTGGTGGGAAGGGCTGGCCCTAGCCTTGTGGGCTTCTGGCACCTTGGCTCCACTGAGCCCCAAAGGGCATATGTGGGCTGTGAGATGAAGCATTGACCAACTTGGAATGTTAATTTGAGACTTTCCCGGGGAGAGTGCTGCCTCTCAGTGTGCCTAGGTGCAATCCCAAAAGACTTCCCTTCCTCTGGTAGCAAGCATAATTTTGAAAAATGATTTTGGGATTTCCAGTGGCCGTGGAATTCTGGCCTGGGCTGCACCTATAATAAGGGCAGGTGGCTTTGGTGTCTCCTTTCACTCTTAGAAGTGTGTTCAGAAGGAGGCATCTGTGGGAGGAGATGGGCTGTGTTGGTAAAAGGAAAGGCATAGAGGGAATGACCTCCTGGCAGACCTGGCCTTGGACATGAGTCCACTCTACTGTGAACAACGTCTCCTCCTTAGCTGTGCTTCCCACCTAAGTTAATGAGCACCTCTAAGGGGGTGTGGAGAACAGAGTCCCAACAGCCAGCCCCGGGGTGGTGAGGGGCTGCCCTATGGAGGGTGCCATCAGGGAGCCTGTGGTGTTGCTGGGAGCAGCACTAGGCCTGTCGTACTAGGCTGGTGCTGCTCTACCAGCTTCCATGGGTGGCTCTGTGTGCAGTGGGAAGTGTTTTCTCCTCCTTGGAATGGGCTTGCTATTTTCAGATGGGTCTTGTCCCTTTTTAGGGTGTTGTCTTCTCTTCTTCCTTCCTTTCCTGCCCTTCCCACCCTGAAGGCAGGGTGTAATCACAGGGTTGCTGTGTCTGGTGGTGGGCTAAGCAGGCAACCTTGTTTAAAAGGAGGCTGGCTGTGGGAGCCTGGCACCTCCTCTGCTGGCTCTACTTCTTACCTCCCTAAGGACTGCTGTGCTCATGGGGGGTGACTGTCGGTCTCCAGGACAGGCTGTTTTGGAGATCATGCCATCATCCCAGCTGGACTGTATCACCTCAGGAAGCAGTGGGTCCAGGTGCTCAGGCATCACCCCTTCCTGCATCCTCTTCAGCGTCTCTGATCTCCTGTATTTTGGAGGAGACCTTTTGTGTGCTTCTGGCTCTGGGACAGGTGACACGAGGGTGAGGGAGTGACAGGACACATGTGTCATAGCAGCAAAGGACTTTCACCACTTGTGCCTTAGACCAGATTCTGCCTGTGTCACCAGGTATGAGAAATTCCAGCAGCAGGTATAGTAGTAGTATATAGTAGTATAGTCTCACAGTCTGTCAAAGCTTTTGGGTGTTGGAGTGTCCAGGGGAGACCTCTGTTCTTTTCCACCTGTCTGCCTGCCATCCTAGCACAGGCCTGGCTTAGGCTGCATTAACACACGCTTTGTGTCTGTAGTCAGAGAGAATGAGACTAAAGGCCCCATAGTCTGCCTACACTGCAAGTTCTTAGTTCCCTTCTGGACCCTCATTTTAATGTAAGAATAGAACTCCTGAAGAGATGGGCAGGGTGACAAGGGCCACGGTCTCACAGCCCTGTCTCTTGGATTTGAGGAGCACTGGCAGAAAGAAGTCTTGGCTTGCTCCGGGTGCTTGCAAACACTTGAAGGTCTGCACGCAGGAGATGGATTGCAGTTGGAGGGCTCTAAGCTCAGTGCCAAGGCCCATAGTGCTCCCTTGGGCCCCTGCATCTCTTAAAACTCCTGGAAACTGACTAAAGAGTAAAATGTGATGCCAGAAGAGGACTGGGGCCAGGCCTTGCCAGGGGAGTTAGGGAGGCAAAATAGTATTTTGAGAGGAGTGCTGGCTTTGCAAACTTAATGACTGGATTTGAATCCTGGGTCTGCTGCAATCGTTCTGGTAACCATAGGCAAGTTATGTCGCTTGTTACAACCTGTTGCCTTATTTGTAAACTATAGGAATAGCTGCCTGACCTACCTTGGAATCTTAGGGTAAGACTGTGAACAAACAGCCAGGCCCTGTTCAGGGAGTGGCAGGTCATGGGAGTGCTACTGGGGGAGGTGGGCTGATGCAGACTGTCTAGTTCTAAGGCTTCTTAAGCTGCTCTTCTGTCAAGATAGCAGTTTCTGTGGGCAAAGAGCTTGGTTTGAGAAGAGTCCCACTGCCTGGGCAGTTCCCCTACCCCTGTGCCAGGTATCTACCTTGTCATCTCTGTTGGACAGGGCTGAGAACTACTGGTGGCGTGGACAGAACACACGGACACTGTGCGTGGGACCCTTTCCTCGCAATGTGGTGACCTCCGTGGCTGGCCTGTCAGCCCAGGACATTAGCCAGCCCCTGCAGAATAGCTTCATCCACACAGGGCATGGCGACAGTGACCCTCGCCACTGCTGGGGCTTCCCTGACAGGATTGATGAGTAAGTACCTGGACAGGGCCACTGGTCCTCTCTGGCCCAGGGATCCCAGGGTCAACAACCCCTTACCATACCACACATAAGCTCTCATGGGCTCCTTACCCTTTGTGTTTGTCTCCAGCCCCAAATCCCTGCCACCTTTCCCTCCTGATTCTTGCTTTGCTTTGGGGAAGCTGTGGAACCCTAGAAAACCCTAACCTGAGAGTCAGGATTCCTTCTCCTCTCTTGGTGAGTTTGTGAGCTTACTTACTCTGTAAAATGGGCACATTTAACCGATGGGGTTGTGTGTCCACTTATGAGGTAAGGGTTGTAAATATATTCTGATTGGTTGGTTGGTTGATTGATTGTAACTGGGGATTAAACCTAGGAGCACTTAAGAATGAGCCACATCCCCAGCCCTTTTTTATATTTTATTTAGAGACAGGGTCTTACTGAGTTGCTTAGGGCCTTGCTAAGTTGCTGAGTCTGACTTTGAACTTGAAATCCTTCTTCCTCAGCCTCTGGGATTACAGGTATGTGCCACTGTGCTGGCTTTAAGTATACTGTGAATTAGAAAGTATTGCTGAGTGTAGTGGCGCACACCTGTAATCCTCACACCTTGAGAGGCTGAGGCAGGTGGATCTCAAGTTTGAGGCCAGTCTCAGCAACTTTGCAAGATCCTGTCTCAAAAAAAATACTAAGGTCTGGGGAGATAGCTCAGTCGGTAGAGTGCTTGCCTTGCAAGCACAAGGCCCTGGGTTCAATCCCTGGCACCGCAAAAAAAAAAAAAATAAATAAAATACTAAAAGGGCTGGTGATGTGGCTCAGTGGTAAAGCATAAAGCACCCCTGGGTTCAATTCTTGGTATCAAAAAAAACAAAACAAAATAAAAACCAAAACCAAAAAACACTGGGGTTGGGAATTCTGAGGTCGGACTCACAATCTGGTTTGGTGTGAAGGTTACCAGAGCCATGGCCTTAATGCTGTCTGGCACATTGACTTTGGGAAGTTAGACCGTGGAAGCAGTTTAGTTTGAAAGCTCTCACAACTTCTGTATTTGAGCAGTTTTCCTTTTGCTGGTGGTACTAGAGTCCCGGACAGATCCAGGTGGGAGTGCCCTGGAGGGAGCTTCCTGCAGGGTAACTTCAGAGGGAACAGCAGTGGCAGCTATCTCCCCCACACCCCACTGTTTTCTGGATTTCTCTGCAAAGCTTACTGTGTCTGGTAGGGGGTCGTAGTCTCCTTTAAGTAAAGAGTAAGGTCACTGGGAGGCATCTGGGAAAACACAGAAGAATTAGGCACTTCCTGGATGCCTCCCCCCAGAGAACCCCCTGGCAGTTCCTCCTGCCAGCCTCCATGCCTCTTGGCAGCTCTTTGTCTTGATAACTTCTCCTGAAGGGTATGGTAAAGCAGCCCTTCACCCTGCATGCCTGGCACACTGGAACACGAGGCTCTGAGAGGGCTCAGTCAGGGTCTCTCTCCTCATAAGAATCAGGCAAGGGCCTGTGAAAGCTGGGGCAACCTCCAGGAGGAGACCAATGCCCTCTGCCTCACTCCTGGCATGCTGTGGCCAGCCCAGCCTCATTCCTCTGGGCTTTAATCAGCCCCAGTGACTAAGTCCCAGATACTAACAGTTGGCACAGGGGCTAAGGATGAATCTGAAGTAGGGCTGGTGGCCCAACTTCTCCCCCAACTCCTGCTAGTTGAGCAGAAGGATACCTCTGCCACCCTGACCAGGTGTACTGGAGCCCAGAATACTTCTGCCCCAGGCCCTCCCAACAGGGCCTGCAGGACAGAGGAGCACGCACCAACAGATAGCTGCCTAGAGTGGCTTGGGTGCTGTGGTGGGAATTGAGGACTTTTTCTGCCCTTTCTCCTTAACTTATGAAGCTACAGCTTATATCCATAGAAGGGATCAGGATCTATGGATTGGGAGTTGGGAGTCCTGCCCATCTGTCTCTTAAAATGAAGTGGCTTTGATGTTGTTTTCCCCTGGACACATTCAGAATTTTATTTTCTGCCCATACCCAGGGTTTAGGCTCAGAATTTCTTCCAGAGGTTTCCTCACTGCCACCACATCACACACTGACCTGGCTCTCTCCCCACAGACTCTATCTGGGAAACCCCATGGATCCTCCCGACCTGCTGAGTGTGGAACTGAGCACCTCCCGACCCACCCAGCACCTAGGAAGGGTGAAAAGTAAGAGCCTGCTCACACCTTGGTTCCCTTGTTCACTGGCTACCCGGGAAGGGCAACTGTCTTCTCAGACCACCCTGAGCCTGCTGTTCTGCTCTGGGGACAGCTGGGTCAGGGCAGCAGGCGGGACAGCTGTGACCCTGGCTCTGACTGGGCGTGGGGTGGAAGAAGGGAGCAGCTGTATCCGCCGAGGTGGGCATCCTCGGGTTGGTCCTGCATCAGCCCTGCCCGCCTCAGCTTCCTCCTCCCTCCTTCCTCAGTGGCCTGCTCAGATCCTAGCTTTCCTCTCTTCCCCCTAATCCTGCTCTCCTCTCCTGAGCCAAAACCACCCCACGGGTTCCATCTCAGCCAGGAGCCTCATCTATCTCCTGGTTCCTGTCCTGTCATTCTGAAACACGGTTGTCCCCATCCTGCCGCCCATTTCCTCCCATATGCAGTTGGGTTTGTATATTCACTCACTCCTATTCACTTCTCTCTCTCCCCCTTCCCCCTCACTGCAAACCCCCCCCCCCCCCCCAAACACTCTCTGGCTCTGTCTTGCTCTCTTGTCTTCTGTCTTGCTTGATCACTCTCCTCTCCTGTCCGCATGGCCTGTCTTGCAGGGGAGCCTCCACCTCGCCCACCTCAGCCTGCCATCTTCACTCAGAGTAAGTGGGGCTGCTCAGGATGCCTTGGCCCCTGCCCTCGCCCCCTTTCTTCTCTCACTTCTCCTCTCTTCCTGGAAGGTACAGATTCCTGGTGGCTGACTGGGTGGGAGGGGAAAGCAGGTGTGTGCTGTGAGCTTTTGCTGACCTGGCCCAGCATGCCTGCCTCCCTGCTCCACACCCCCCCAAGACCTGGGTTTCATAAGCAGGTGTGTGGTCTGGCACTCACCTTTCCTTGCTCTGCTGTGGCTTAGCCCTGCCTCACTCCCTTTCAGATTTGCAGAGGCTATATCTGGGCTTCTGAGGTGGTGGTTCAGGAGCTCTGTCCTCCCCAAGGATGGCTTCTGTTGCCTGTGCCTGCACTAATGGTGTGCTGTAATGGAGGTGGGGATAAAGGATTACTAACAGGGCCCAGAACAAGGGTATTAGGGGTCTTGTGTTGTTGGGGGAGCATCAGAGACAGACACAAGTGGCAAGTGGCCTGTTCTAAATTAGGTAGAGGCAGGAGGCTCACCAGCCCCCATAGAGGGCTGAGAGATAGCAAGCTCCATCCTCCCGTTGTGTGGGGTCAAGTGTACACTGAGAATTTTGGCAGCTGAGAGCCATCCTTTTTGAGAATTGGAGGGTTGGAGGGGGATACTTGGCTTTCTTTCTCATATCCTACCTTCCCTTGTCCCCTGTCCCTGCCTAATGCTGCCTCCCTGTTGGGGTCTCCCTTTCCATCACAGAACCAACCTATGACCCTGTGAGTGAGGACCAAGACCTACTGTCTGGTGACTTCAAGAGGCTGGGCCTGCGGAAGCCAGGTCTGCCCCGAGGGCTGTGGCTGTCAAAGCCCTCAGCCCGGGTGCCAGGCACCAAGGCAGGCCGAAGCAGTGGTGGCGAGGTCACACTCATTGACTTTGGCGAGGAGCCTGTGATTCCAGCCTCTCGGCCCTGTGCACCCTCCCTGGCACAGCTGGCCATGGATGCTTGCTCCTTGCTGGACAAGACCCCTCCACAGAGTCCTACACGGGCACTTCCACGACCCCTGCATCCCACGCCTGTGGTGGATTGGGATGCACGCCCTCTTCCTCCGCCCCCTACCTATGATGATGTGGCCCAAGACGAAGATGACTTTGAGGTCTGCTCCATCAACAGCACCCTGGTGGGTGCAGGGCTTTCAGCTGGGCCCAGCCAGGGAGAGACCAATTACGCCTTTGTGCCAGAGCAGGCGCGGCTCCCCCCTGCCCTGGAGGACAACCTGTTCCTCCCACCTCAGGGTGGGGGCAAGCCTCCCAGCTTGGCCCAGACCTCAGAGATCTTCCAGGCACTGCAGCAGGAGTGTATGCGGCAGCTGCAGGTCCCAACCGGCTCACTGGCCCCTTCACCCAGCCCAGGGGCTGATGATAAGCCCCAGGTGCCTCCACGGGTACCCATCCCCCCTCGGCCCACACGCCCACGTGTTGAGCTATCTCCAGCCCCCTCAGGTGAGGAAGAGATAGGTCGTTGGCCTGGACCTGCCTCTCCTCCCCGCATACCTCCCCGAGAACCTCTGTCCCCTCAAGGCTCGAGGACCCCCAGCCCCCTGGTACCACCTGGCAGTTCCCCATTGCCACTCCGGCTCTCAAGCTCACCTGGGAAGACCATGCCCACCACCCAGAGCTTTGCCTCAGACCCCAAGTATGCTACACCCCAGGTGATCCAGGCTCCTGGCCCACGCGCAGGTCCCTGCATCTTGCCCATTGTCCGGGATGGCAAGAAGGTCAGCAACACCCACTATTACTTGTTGCCTGAGCGCCCACCCTACTTGGAGCGCTACCAGCGTTACCTGCGTGAGGCCCAGAGCCCTGAAGATCCGACCCCTCTGCCTGTACCCCTGCTGTTGCCCCCACCCAGCACCCCAGCCCCTGCTGCCCCCACTGCCACTGTTCGACCAATGCCCCAGGCTGCCCCAGACCCCAAGGCCAACTTCTCCACCAACAACAGCAATCTAGGTGCCCGGCCACCAGCCCTGAGGGCCACTGCTCGGCTGCCACAGAGGGGCTGCCCTGGGGATGGGCCAGAGGCTGGACGGCCAGCAGACAAGATCCAGATGGTGAGTGCCAGGCTGGCTTTGTGGCGAGTGGGTAGGGGCCCAAGGGATCCAGAGGAATGAGCCTGAGTGGTGCTGATGGGTGGGTGTGCCCAGCTGCAGGCCATGGTGCATGGGGTGACCACAGAGGAGTGCCAGGCGGCCCTGCAGAGCCACGGCTGGAGCGTGCAGAGGGCTGCCCAGTATCTGAAGGTACTACCACCTCCTGCCTGCTCTCTGGCATGCAGGGACCCTGAAGAGTGGTTCTACTGCTCCTAGCCCCTACCTCCTGGCTCTGACGCAAGGGAATCTCATGATACCACTCTCTGCCCCTCAGGTGGAGCAGCTCTTTGGGCTGGGTCTGCGGCCACGAGTGGAGTGCCACAAAGTGCTAGAGATGTTCGACTGGAACTTAGAGCAAGCTGGCTGTCACCTTCTGGGCTCCTGTGGCCCTGCCCACCACAAGTGAGTGAGCCCTACACTCTGCTGTACCTCCCTGTCCTGTGAGGGGTCCCTAGATCATGCTGCAGGAAGAAAAACCCAACACCTGAAAGGCCATGCATAGCCAGGTGCAGACAGGGCTTTCCACCTGGGAGGGAGGCGCAAGACCCAGGAAGCAGGCAGTTTGGGTTGAAAACGATTCCTTCTAAGTGAATGTATTTGGACCTTCAGCCACTTGGTTTTCACTGGAGATGATGAGTAAAAGAGGAACTTGCAGCCTCTGGGTGAAGAAGACTGGCTTCCCCTGCTCCTCAGGGTAGCTTGTGTTCCAGGTGGCAGGGCTTTAGGCCCAATAATTTGAACAAATGGTTCTCACCTCTTTTTTTGTTTGTGTTTTAACATTTCAAATGTTAATGCCTTTTTTTGGAGGTGGGGATTGGGGATTGAACCCAGGGGCGCTTTTACCACTAAGCTTACATCCCCAGCCCTTTTTATTTTTATTTTTTTAAATTTTGAGACAGGGTCTCACTAAGTTGCTTAAGCCCTCGCTAAGTTGCTGAGGCTGGCTTTGAACTTGTGATCATCCTGCTTCACAGACAGTTGCTGGGATTACAGGTGTGAACCATCGTGCCTTGCTGAATTTCATTCAAATGCCAAAGCCTTTTAAATGCCACCTCCCCGCCCCCAAAGTTCCCTTCTTTCCTGTAAAAAAAACTTATGTTTGTATATAACAAAATATATAGCATATAAATAACATAATGATATACAAATATATATATGAAACTTTTATTAAGTCCAACATAGTGAAACACAGGTAAGTGAGTGAAGTATAGGTATCATTTCAGGAAGCTGGTGGGATGTGGGACTCAACCTGCTGAGCTTTCGAGGTGGACAGCCCAGGTGAACCAGTCTTTGCTGCTCACTGATGGTGTGAGCTTATGCACATTTCTGAGTCCTTGACTTCCTCATCTGTAGTTTCTAGTCAGAAGCAATTAGAAAGATAGGCGAAGTAGATCTGTCATATGCAGGATAGTCCCTAAGTGTTGAATATTATCTTGGGATTATTCTTCCTAATCTGCATTCAGATAAATTTAGAATTTGTTGTCTGTTGTCCTTGGATATGCCAATACATAATAATGTTGTTCTCTTAATTTATTCATAGTTTATTAAATAAAAAACATTCCAGGATTATAAATTCCAGAATTATTGCCTGAACTACCAGTTTTCAAGACATTTGCCTGGTGCCTAGAGGCAGTGATTTCCTGTGACTCTTCAGTGCTCAGCCACACATGAGTTTCCATAATCTGTTTATCTAGCCCATGTTGATGGAGGGACTTTTGATTCTTTCCCATTCTTTAGGCGCTGAGGGGCGTCTGGAGATCGAGGGTCTGCTCTGAAGGAATCACTTGAGCCTATCCATGTGACAAGGGTAGGGAGACACTCCCACCCAGGCCTGGAGAACCTGCTGCTATCTGCTGCTCCCAGTGGACAGAGTAAAGCCAAGGCAGCAGGAGGCTGGGAATCCTGCCTTGCCCATCTCTCCCTCGCCACGCACTGTCCCTGCACATTTTTGTTCAGACCTCAGTGCCCCAGTTAAGAGGTGGGAAGGAGCCCTATAATAGGCTGGGGGCTGCTTTAGCAGGCCCTGTGTGTGACCTGACTCTGGCTTCAGTCTTTGACACGGCCTGTGACTGGAGTGTGTTCTCAGGCCCTGCCCAGGGGAACAAGACTGAGAGGAAACCAGGCATGCTCCTGGGCAGGGAGGATGTGTCGGCCCCATGGAAAGGTTGGTCAGCACCTGGAAAACCCTAAGGGCTGGGCCCTTTTCCAGAGAGCCCCTGGCAGGCTGTTGAGAGTGCCACACAGAATGTGACTTGTGGCCTCACCATGAACATGTTATGAGATTTGTTTGGTCTTAGACTCTTATGCCTGGATATAACTCGAGGCTGTTTAGGAAGCAGAGAAGGGGTGCCAGACCATCTTCTGGCAGGGACCAGGGCCAAGGGCCCCAGGATTGGAAGGAGACCAAGGGGGCATCTGCCCTTGGGGGGATACCAATGCTTCCTATTTGACCAACCCTAATTCCCCCCTGTACCATCCATGTTTTCCCACCAACCTCTGTGGCCAAAGTTGCTGCCCTAGCTATCGATATCTGCTTCTTCCAGAGAAATAAAGTTAGTTTCTATTTTATGTTATTTACTTGTGCCTGCCTGTTTTTGTGCTTGTTGGTCAGCAGCTTGAAGCCCCAAGACTCCCCAAGTCACTGTCAGGGCTTGGAGCTTGTAGCACCACCTGTAGGCCGAGGGAGGAAGTGCAAACCAGGAAACCCCCCTCAAGCCTAACAACCGCTAGCAGGGCTGTCCCAGAAGACAGTCTGCTTGGTTTCTTTTGGTTTTTGGTTTTTTTTTTTTTTTTTTTTGTAGTTGTAGATGGACAGCATGCCTTTATTTATTTTTTTATACAGTGTTAAGAATTGAACCCAGTGCCTCACATGTGTTAGGTAAGTGTTCTGCCACTGAGCCTGTTTTTTGGGTGTGTGTGTGTGTTTTTGTTTTTTTTTTTTTGGTTTTGGTTTTTTTTTTTTTTTTTTGTTCTGGGGATTGAATTCAGGGGCACTCGACCACTGAATCGCATCCTCAGCCCTATTCTGTATTTTATTTAGAGACAGAGTCTCACTGAGTTGCTTAGCACCTGGCTTTTTTTGAGGCTGGCTTTGAACTTGTGATTCTCCTGCCTCAGCCTCCCGAGCTGCTGGGATTACAGGCATGTGCCACCACACCCAGCTTGATCCTGTGTTTTTACTCCTTGGATTTCTTTAATGCAGCATATGCTCCAGGAGTGGCGGCAGCCACTCAGTTAACTAGAGCTAAGCCAGAAGACTTAGTAACAAGGAAGTCTTCAGAATGTAGAAGTGTTCTGTTTTTCTGAATTAAGTATTCACATGGTTAAAAATTCAGAAGCTATTGAAGAATATACAGTGGTGTCCCACTACAGATGCTCACTCCCCCCCGCAGGATGCCTTTATAATCCATTTCTTGTGTATTCTTTGTTTCTTTTAAACTTACAGTAGTTTGAGGAGCTTCACAGCAATATTTAGAGAGCTTCCCCATATGGATATCTGGGTTACTATATTTTTTAACCATCCTCTTCTTTTGTGGGGGGTACTGGATATTGAACTCAGGGGCACTCGACCACTGAATCGCATTCTCAGCCCTATTTTGTATTTTATTTAGAGACAGGGTTTCACTGAATTTCTCAGCGCCTTGCTTTTCGCTGAGATTGGCTTTGAACTTGTGATCCTTCTGCTTCAGCCTCCTGAGCGGCTGGGATTATAGATGTGCCTCTGTGCCCTGCTTCTTCTTCTTTTTAATTGTTGCATTATAGTTGTACATAATGGTGGGATTTATTGTTACATATCGTACATGTACATAGTATAACAATACAGTTTGACCAGTATCATTCCCCTGTATTTCCCCTTGACCTTCCCTCCTCCCCCGCCTGGTCCCTTTTCTCTATGATCTCCCTTTGATTTTCATGACATCCCATCACCACCTTTCTTTTCTCTTTCCTCTCTAGCTTCTACATATGAAAGAAAACATACTACCCTTGACCTTCTGAGTTTGACTTATTTCACTTAACATTCTCATTTCTATCCATTTCCTATAAAATACATAATTTCATATTTATGGCTGAATAAAACTCCCATTTTGTATATATTCCACATTTTCATTATCCATTCATGTGTTGATGGACACCTAGTCTGGTGCCATAATTGGGCTATTGTGAATTGTGCTGTTATAAACACAGATATGCATGAATCACTTATGAAGACTTAATTTTTCAGGATAAATACCAAGGAGTGGTAGAGCTGGGTCATATGGTGGTTCCATGCCAAGTCTTTAGAACCTCCATGCTGATTCCATAGTGGTTGTACTACTTTTAGGTCTCACCAGTAGTTTCAAAGTGTTCCTTTTCTCCACATCCTCTCCAGCATTTATTATTGTTTGTATTCTTGATGACTGGATTGAAGTGATGAGATCTCAGGGTAGTTTTGATTTGCATTTATTAATTGGGTTATTCTTTTTTTAGTGTTAAGTTTCTTTTTTTCTTTATGTATTCAAGATATTAATCCTCTGTCAGAAAAGCAGCTAACAAAGATTTTCTCCTATTCTGTAGGTTCTCTCTTCATATTCCTAATTATTTCCATTGCCGTACAGAAGCTTTTTAATTTGATGCCATCTTATTTATTAACTCCTGGCATTATTTCCTGAGCTTTAGGTGTCCTATTGAGAAAGTCATTTCCTGTGCCTGTGTGCTGGAGTGTTGACCCTATGTTTTCTTCTAGGAGTTGAATAGTTTCTGGTCTAATTCCTAGGTCGTTGATTCATTTTGAGTTGGTTTTTGTGCAGGGTGATATAAGGGTCTAGTCTCAGTCTTTTATGTATGGATAGCCACCCAGCACCATTTGTTAAAAGGCTGCCTCTTCTCCAGTACATGTTTTCAGCACCTTTGTCAAGGATCAGATGACTGTAGATTTGTATGACATAAATAAGTTACTGATTGGCAGAAACAGTGTGGGTTTGTCTCTGTGGCTTCTATTCTGTGTATCTGTTTTTAATGCCAATATCATGCAGCTTTTGTTACTATAGCTCTGTAGTATAATTTGAAGTCAGGTATTGTGATGACTCCACTTGGCTTTGAACTGCTTTAGCTATTCTGGGTCTTTTATTCTCCCAATTGAATTTTAGGCTTGTTTTTCCTAGTTCTGTGAAGAATGTCATTGGTATTTTGATTGAGATTGCATTGAATCTATATAGTACTTTTGGTAGCATGGCCATCTTAACAGTATTACTTCTGCCTATTCATGAACGTGGGAGGTCTTTCCGTCTTCTTGTGTCTTCTTCAATTTCAGTTTGTTCAATGTTCCATAATCATGCTCTTTTTTTTAAAATATATATTTTTAGTTGTAGATGGGTACAATATATATATATTTTTTATGTAGTGCTGAGGATTGAACCCAGTGCTTCACATGTGTGAGGTAAGCGCTCTACCACTGAGCTACAACCCCAGCCTAATCATGCTCTTCTTAATGAAGAGATATTTTGGTTGTTTTCATTTCTTTGCAGTTATAGCCATTACTGCAGTAAGTCATATATGTGGGCTGTTTTCACTGGCAGGTCAATCTGTCTTCATTGTCTGTGGTTCTGTCTTCCAAGTGGTCTAGTCTTTTGGTGATGCTTTCCATTGAGTTTTTTATGTGGTTTTTTATTGTTTCCTTCATTTCAAGGATTTCCGTTTGGTTTTTTTTTTTTTTTTTTTTTTTTTTTTGAGAATCTCTATCTCTTTGTTGAAATGATCTTTTGCTTCCTACAGTTGCTCTTTCAACTGCTTATGGTATTATCAGTCATTGCCTGCATTTGCTCTCTTATCTCATCCTTTGCTTCGCGAATCATCTTAATGTATAATCTGAAGTCCTTTTCTGACATTTCTTCTAACATACTGTCATTGGATTCTATTAATATAGAATCTAGATTTGTTTGGATCATTTTCTTCCCTTGTTTTTTCATGTTGTATCTTCCCCTCTAGCAGTGCAGATCTGGGGTATTGCAGATTTCCCCCTATAGGCTTATAGTGGCCCTATAGGTTTCCTAAACCTTTTCTTTAAGGGGGAGATCAATATTAGCAGTGCCCAATTCAGACACTATGCAATCCTAGACCAAACAGCCCCTATGAGGACATTAACAATATTGTCATAATAAACAGAATGAGTTCAATTATCTTCAATATAACAAATAGATTTGCAATAAGGTCTGCAGTTTCTAATGGAGGACAAAGAGGATGCAAAGGGGTGTAGGCTGTAGCTGTTAATGGGGTAAGAAAAGAATATACAGAAGTTCTAGATAATAGAAAGGGTGAGAGTGTAATCAAAAGAAATTGGTTGTTAGCATGCAAAAAGGGAGAGAGACTGAGGAAACAGGTAAACAAAAGGAAAAGAGAGCAAGAAAAGTAAAGAAATAAAAACTTAAAATAGTTCAATAAGGAGAAAAAAGAAAATCTACACTATAACAATCATATAGTAATGAAACCTCCCAGTCTTCAGTAGCCTGATGCATGAGAGGTACCTGACTATGAGCTTCAAGTCTCCAGCAGGCGTCTCAGGATGGGATTTGCCCCACCTAAAGATGGGAGCTAGGGCTTCCAAACGTGTCTAAAGATCAGAGCTATGGCTTCCAAATGTATTGGCAAATGGGGAATTGCAGCTTAGGTGTGGGCATGGTTGGCTGGAGGTCCTGGAGGTGGGGTGTGGTTGGTGTGGTTGCGGGATCCTGGAGGCCGGTTGCAATTATTCGGTCTGGGGATCCTGGAGACGGGGCTCAGTCAGTCTGGCCAGGGGTCCTACGGGACCTGGCTGTTGTCTCAAAATGGCGGCAGCCACATGTAACCAAACCTGCAGGTACTGTGACAGTGAACTTCCAGGCAACAGCAGGCAGCTGGCGCTCCACTGGCGGTTGGTGATCAGTTTGCTGACTGCTGTCAGACGATCGATGGGGAGGTGAACCTCGGTCAGTAGGTGATGGATAGGTGTAAGGCAGGTGATGGACAGGCAGGAGGCAGGCAAATGGCAGATGATAGGCGCCTGACAGCAATCTGCACTCAAAAAAGGCATCGATATGCTGGCAGACTGCAGGTGATCACAGCAGACAAATGGAGTAAACAGCAGGGGATTGATAAGCAGCACAACTGCCTCACCAAGAAACAGATATCCTCTGCTTGAAACTCGAGTTACTGAGCGACAAGGAACGCATCCTCCCTCTAGTCCGCCATCTTGGATCCTCCTGGCAAGTCAATCTGAAGGATGAATTGTCGACAGTGAAATTCCTGGGTCAAAGAGCATGTGCAGTGATGATAGATGTTGCTGAATTGTCCTCAATAGAGGAAGCAGTTCCAGTTGCCATACCAGCAGTGTGTGAAAGCTGTCCACATGTTAGGGAACCTTCTGATCTTTGTCAGATTGATTGGCAGAAAATGGTGTTTTTAGAGTTTTGAAATGCATTTATTTTATGAATGAATACACTTAAAAAGTTGAGCCATCTGTATTTTTTCACCTGTGAGTTGTCTGTTAATATTCATGACCCATTGTTTTCCTCCTCCATCCCCTCCATGACCCATTTTTAGAAAAATGAGATTATTAATCAGTTCTTATTGTGTCTTGGAGAATTACTAGATTGAGGACATTAGTTTTTTGAACTTCACATATTATTATATGAACTTTAAGAAAAGAGGTAAATCAGAGAAAGTAAGTTACCCTTTCTGGACCTGTAAACTGAGAGAGAGCCATTCCTTCTTCAAAGAATGGTTGTGATGACTAAAGGTCACAGAGATAAACATTTTGCCCATTGCATAGGCTATAGTAATGCACCCACTAAACTGTAACCATTATAAATTTTATTTTTTTCATGTTTCTGCCAGTTAGTAATGTATATCATTTACCTACCACATGTGCATAGAATTGTGTTCTACTTTTCCCATTTTCCCTTAAAAACTTTAAATGGTTTATTCTTTTGCTACACAGTTATCTTAGGTCAAGGACATTGTTAACTCAAACATCAATTTTTTTTTTTTTTTGTAAGTGGTGGCAGACTTTGTACACTTTAGGAGGGTTTAAGAATCTATTAGAGGCTAAGGCAGGAGGATCAAAAGTTTGAGGCCATCCTGGCACCTTAGCAAAATTCTGTCTTAAAATAAAAGAGCTGGGAATGATATCTCTAATAAGTGGATGATGACACATAATGGGGGAGGGAAGGGTTAGTGTTAGGGTTAGAGTTAGGGAGGGGGGCAAGTATGGAGGAAGGAAGCACTGTGTAGAGGGAAAAGAGGGGCGGGAGGGTGGGGGGAAGGGAAAAAATAACAGAATGAATCAAAGAACATTACTCTTGTGAATTTATGATTACACAAATGGTATGCCTTTACGCCATGTACAAACAGAGAAACAACATGTATCCCATTTGTTTACAATAAAATTAAAAAAAAATAAATAAAAGAGCTGGGGGTGTATCTGAGTGGCAGAGCTCTTGCCTGGCATGTGTGAGGCCCTGGGTTTGATCCCTAGTCCTACCAAAAAAAGTCAAACAAACAAACAAACAGGTCTGTTACAGACAGAACACATTTCAAAAGAGTCCCGTCCCCCGCCCCCAGGGGGGACAGGGATTCCACAGCATCTGGAGGTTTTTTTGGGATCAGGAGATCATGTCATACTCAGTTTCCTAACCCCTAGGGTTTCCTGCTGGTTTTCTTACAATCGGCCTGTCAGCTCTTGCCAGCATCTCCTGGATTTACTGAGATCTTAAGGGAGCATGGTGAAAAAGTTGACTCAGCTTTGCCAACATGGGGAGTCAACTCAGGATTTGTTGGGCACTTTATGTAGTAGATCCTCGATGATGGGGCACAAGCAAAATAGACACAGTCTGTGCCCCTGGGGAGAGATTGACATTCTTTAGGGAACTGTGATATCATTACAGCAAGAAGAGAGCTGTACAATCATGTTCCTGAAGAGGTTGCTCTCCAGAAGGTGACCTTGTGCTGACTGATGGGTAAGAAAAAGCAGATCCCAGGAAGGTGAGGGTGTGACAGCATTGCAGTGGTCATCTGTAAAGGTTGGAGTCATGAACTGGCTTGTCCCAGAGCCTGTTGTTCTCTTGTTTGGGGGTGGGTTGGAGACAGCTCTCAAGATCCTGGTGAGTGAGGCAGGCCTGAATCATGAAGATGCTTGCATGAAATGGCTGAGTCTTTAGTTTGTTTTTTTAATTTGTGCATTGTAATACATAATGGGGGGAACTGTTGTTACATATCTATATATACTCACAGTGTAACAGTATAATTTGGTCAGTTTCATTTCCCAGTACCTTCCCTTTCTCTCCCCTCTTCCTCCCTGGTCCCCTTCCTCTGTTCTACTGATCTTCTATTTTCATGAGATCCTCCTTCCCTTTTTCCCCTTTTTTTCTTTGTAGCTTCCACATATGAGAGAAAACACATTCTTGACTTTCTGAATTTGGCTTATTTCACTTAGCATAATATTCTCTAGTTCCATCCATTTGCCAGAAAATGACACAGTTTCATTCTTTATGGCTGAATAGAACCCCATTGCTCATATATACCACATTTTCTTTATCCATTTATTCATTGATGGACACCTGGGCTGGTTCCTTAATTTGCTATTTAAGTTGTAATATTGTAAGTTGCTGTAAACGTGGGTATGTGTATATGCTGACTTCTTTAGGATAAGTACTGAGGATTGATACAGCTGGATCATATGGTGGTTCCATGACTAGTCTTTTGAGGCATCTCCATACTGATTCCATAGTGCTTGTACTAATTTACAATCCCACCAGCTGTGCAGAAGTGTTCCTTTTTCTCCTGTCTCCAGCATTTATTGTTATTTGTATTTATGGCTACCATACCATATAACAAGTGAGGTGAAATATCAGATGTAGAACATTTTTTCATACATTCTTGGCCATTTGTATTTCTTTTCTTGAGAAGTCTGTTTAGTTCACTTGTCCATTTATTGACTGGATTTTTTTTTTGGTATTAAGTTTTTTGAGTTCTTTATATATTCTAGGTATTAATTCTCTGTTAGAAAGGTAGCTAGCAAAGATTTTTCTCCCAGTCTGTATGTTCTTTCTTCACATTCTAAATTGTTTCCCTTGCTCTGCATCCCATTTGTTAATTTGATACCATCCCATTTATTATTTTTTAAAATTTTTTTTGTTGTAGATTGACACAATACCTTCATATTATTTATATTTTTAATGTAGTGCTGAGGATCAAATGCAGGGTCTCACATGTGCTAGGCAAGTGCTCTACCACTGAGCCATAACCCCAGCCCCCATTTATTATTATTATTATTATTTTTAATTATTATTTTTTTTTGCGGTGCTGGGGATCGAACCCAGGGCCTTGTGCTTGCAAGGCAAGCACTCTACCGACTAAGCTATCTCCCCAGCACCCCCCACTTATTATTTAAAAAAAAATTTTTTTGTTGTTGTAGATGGATAGCATGCCTTTATTTTGTTTATTTTTATGTGGTGCTAAGGATCAAACCCCCTCCCCACAACACCCCCCCCAAAAGGATCAAACCCACATCTCACACATCCTAGGAAAGTGCTCTGCCACTGAGCTACAGCCCCAGCCCAATCCCAGTTATTCTTGATATTATTTCCTGAGCTTTAGAAGGTCCATTGAGGAAGTTGTTGCCTGTGCGTACAGGTTAGGGTGTTGGCCTTGTTTTCTTTTAGCAGTTGCAAAGTTTCTGTTTGAATTTCTGGGTCTTTGGTTCATTTTGAATTGATTCTTGTGCAGGGTGAGAGATAGAGATCTAGTTTCATTCCACATATGGATATCTGGTTTTCCCAAGTGCTGACTTCTTTTGACTTTTTAGATGAAGGAAATCAGCAGAAGAGAATAAGCAGAGGGAGATGTCATATCTGAGTCTTTAAGCAAGATGAATCTACTTATAAGTGGCCCACTGCTCCAGCTGCAAGTAGAGGAAATACATAGCATGTCTCACTGTACCCTGGGAACAAAAAGTTTTTAGTTTCAAGCAAATTAATTTTTTATACAACTCTGAAGTTGGAGAATGGAGAAACTTCCAAGTCCTAGAATACTTGGTGAGAGCCGCAGTTCTCAAAGGGCCAATCCAGGGCCACTGCTGGTGTAGGGTCAAGTTTTCATTAGTCTGAGGTGAAATGATAGGAGTAAGAACCCTGCTACTGAGCTTTTCTTTAAACTAAGTGTGTATTTCATTTTAAGGACTGTCTTTACTGAGATTTTTGTGTTCCTTCACTTTTGGCATTGAAATGGCTATTCTTGTGTGGTGATAGTAGTACTAGTATTAGATGGTGACTTTGTCCTTCATGCCCTTAGGCAGTGATGCGGTGTCACAGTCTCCTCCAGAAGTTAATGTTAAATGATCCTTGAAATCAATCTTGAGAAGCCCTGGACAAGAACACTTTTGTGTTAGACAGTGCCACCTACTGGCAAAACCTGACATTTCGGTTCGCTCTGTCAGACTGGGAAGGAGGGAGGGATAAGATTATGCAAAAATCATTGCCCAGTAACTCAATTAAGTCCAACTGCTGCTGGCCCAGGGCCATGGGTGCTTAAAGGGATGCAGCCCAGGCATGGTGGCACATGCCTATAATCCCAGCAACTTGCGAGACTAAGGCAGAAGGATCACAAGTTTGAGGCCAGCCTCAGCAACTTGGTAAGACCCTGTCTCAAAAGTAAAAATCAGAAGGGCTCGGATGTAACTCTTAGTGATAAAAGCACTCCTGGGTTCAATCTCCAGTACAAAAAAAAAAAAAAAAAAAAAAAAAAAAAAAAAAGTGTGGGGTGAATGCAGCCCAGGGAATCTTAGAGGAGAGGGACATGTTTACCTGACATGGAGCCAAAACAGGACCAGCTAGGAGGATTTAGTACCAGGAAAGGGGACTGGATGTGGGCACTCTAAAGGAGGCCACACTTAAACCTGGGAAAGAAGCCAGCGGCCACAGGGCTCTGTGGTAGGATTCTGAGGGTTAAAGGAGAGCATGCAGTCACTCCCCATGGAAGTCCTGGCATGACACAGCTCCATTTGGGGTGCCTTGGATTCCAACTATATTTTTTAAAAATTTTTTATGATTGTTATAATGCTTATAGTTGAATTGGAACATTCAGAAAAACTCAGTGAAAAAATTTAAATTACCACAGCCATTGAAATCTTGATGTTTCCTTGCACTTTGTGTGTGTGTGTACATATATGTTGTATGTATTATGGTTTTATAAAAATAAGGTCCTTTGGGTGGGCTTGGTGGCACATACCTGTAATCCTAGCAGCTCAGAAGGCTGAGGCAAGATGATTGCAAGTTCCAAGGCCAGCCTCAGCAACTTAGCGAGGCCCTAAGCAACTTAGGGAGAACCTGTCTCAAAATAAAAAAGGGCTGGGGATGTGGCTTAGTAGTTAAGTACTCCTAGGTTCAATTCTGGTACCAAAATAAAAAAATTTTAAATAAAGTTCTCTGGTGCATATTTTTTTATAACCTGCTTTTAAAATTTTCATGTTATATTACAAACAGCTTCCATATCTTCAAAGTCATACTCTCAAAGGATGTTTAAACACTGCATAGTTCTCATTCTACAGATAAACTCTTAACACATTATTTTAACATTTTTATTTTGTAACATTATTTTAGCAAATATTGTTAAAAAGCTTGCCAGAAAGATGTTTCTAAAGAGAGGATTTGTATTCTGGAGATATGTTTAAAATATTTATGAAGTGATCCGTAGTGGGAATAGTCTGGATGGTCAAACAGCATCTCCGTTACTGAGGATCGTTGAAGCTGGTGGTGGGCTGTGGGGCTCATATTATTCTGCTCATGCGCAGATACAAACCTTTCCACAATCAGAGTTAAAACGTGCACTGTGCAGGTCGAGCTGTCTTCAGAACTCGTCCCTTTGGAGATTTCTCACTTTGTTTCTGTAGCCCCTATCAGAATGGCCTCCAGGGACACATGGCTTCCCCCTTGAAGCTGTTGGTATAAGGCAGACAGAACCTCCTTCTCTTGCTGAACTTTGTGAGGTAGACGGCACCAAGTTCTGAGGGGAATGTGGAAATCCCTCCAGTGCTTTCCTCACCAGCCCGGTCATGAGACCCAGCCCCAGTCCTTTTGCTTCTTCTCTCCTTCGCCTAAAGCCTGGCACATAAAGGGTGCAGTGGCATCAGCAGCACCTCGGAGCCTGTTGGAAATACAGACCTGGTCCCTGGACCTGCTGGACTGAAATCTGCATTCTCCTGAGATTGCCAGGGAGTCACAGACACTATCAAGTGTGAGAAGCATTGAACTCGGGCAGCTCCACTCTAATCCCAAAGAACTGGCAGGTCTTGGGTGGCCCTGCCTGGTTCCCACGATCCCCTTCTGGTTCTCTAAAAGAAGGATCTGTGCTCCCTGCCACCCACTGTAGGTGGCATCCTACCTCCCCTCTTGGAATAATAATACATTTTTAACAGTCTGCTTTAAATTTAGGTAACACACAACAAAATTTGCCATCGTAACCATTTTTAAGCGTACAGGTAAGTAGTGTTAAGTACGTTTACATTGTTGTGCAACCGTCGTCACCATCCATCACTAGAACTTATTCATTTTATAAAACTGGAATTCTCTATCCATTAAACAACTTCTCATTCCCCCCAGCCCCTTGTGATCACCATTTTACTTTGTCCCTATGGTTTGCAACTACCCTAAATACTTCATGTGGTGGACTCATACAGTATGTCCTGTGACTGACGAACTTCACTTAGTTTATCTTCAGGCTCATCCATGTTGTAGCAGGTATCAGATTTTCCTCCTTGGAAGACTGAATGAGCCACTGAATGTGCACCGCATGTATTTATCCATTTATCTATGGACATTTGGCTCACCTCTACCTTTTGGCTGTTGTGAACATGCTATAAAATATCAAGTCACTTCTTTCAATTCTATATGTATATCTAGAAGTAAGATTACTAGGCCAGATGATATTTCATTTTTAATTTTTTGAGAACCTCCATACTGTTTTCCATAGTAGCTGAGGCAGTTTACATTTTCACCTACTGCATAAAGCCTCTAATTTCTCTACATTCATGCCACACTTGTTATTTTCCAATGATGTGGCTTTGATTTGCATTTCCTAATGATTAGTAATGTTGAGCATGCTTTCATGTTCTTGTGGACCATTTGTATATCTTTGGAGAACATCTGCTTAACTGCTTTTCCTATTTTTCAATTCAGTTGTTTGTTGTCCTAATTGCCCCTTTTCTAGATCTTCTGAGCTGGAGTCTCATCCTTCACCAGCTGGTTTCGTTGACCAGGAGTCCTGGTTTCTGTCTCTAGCATGAGACAGGCTCTCCCTCCACATAAACCAGCACATTCTGTCCTGGCATTTCCTCTTCTCAGGGCATTCTAACATGTTCCTGGAGGAGTAAGTGACTTGCAAGTGCTTCTTGCCCTCCCCCAACAAGCCTGGCCTCCAATCTGCCTGGAATGACTTGCAATCCTAATGGCCTCCAGCCTTGGGAAACGCCACCTTCCCCACAGTCATTCTAACTCAGCCCAGGTGGCCTCTTCCACACACCCAGAGTCAATACCCTGAGGTTCACTTCACAGTGGTCCTGTCTACTTATGAGCTGCCCCCTGGAGCAGCAACTTGACTTTTGAAGGCTCATAGCAAATGGTGGAAGACGTCCACACACAGAAATCCTTACAACAGGCTGAGACAGAGCTCTGATTAGGCAGACAGGGACAAGGAGCCCCCTAACAGCATAATCTAAGAAACGAATGATCCCAGGGTGGTGCTATCAGGAGGTGCTGTGGATCTTTAAAAGGAGTGGCTGAGTGGGAGGTCTTACATCATTGGGGACATGCTTTTGAAAGGGATTGTGGGACCCCAGTCTCTTCCCCCACAACCCCCAGACTAGGGATGGAACTCACCGGCACTTTACTACTGAGCTACATCCCCACCCCCTTTTATTTTCTATTTTGATAGTGGTCTTGCAAAGTTGCTGAGGCTGGCCTTGAATTTGTAATCCTCTTGCCTCAATTTTCCAAGTTGCTGGGATTATAGGCATGCAACCTACACCCACCAGCCTTTGTGGGCTCTATTTGTGCATCCAGATACCTAGTGACTAAATCGTTTGCTCTCTATGCTCTCCAGCCCTGATGTGTCACCCTTACCAGAGGCCCAAAGCAATAGGGCCACTTGGACTGGAACCACCAAAATGAGCCAAAATAAATCTCTGTCTACTTCATAAGGAGTCTGTGTCAGGTATTTTGTTATAGTAACACAAAACTGATGTCCTTCCTTGGGCCTCCATATCACAGACTAACCCTGCCAGTGCTGATACTGTGCCCCAAAAAGAAGGCTGATTAGGGAGCTGATGTTTCCTTATCTCCCATCTTCCTCAGCTAAAGGGTTAGAGGCAGAAAACCTGGTTTGGTTCCCAGCTCTGCTCCTTGTGTGCAACCTTATTCTGGTCTTTTAATCTAGGAACAGTTTCCTCATCCTGAAAAGAAGGTGAGAAATTGTGAGGGAGTCTGTGTGGCAGAGCTACCATTATAATTAAGAATGCATTACCTGCTAACTTCTGCTCCCCCACAACCCAACCTGGAGGTGAATCTTTAGTGCAATAGTACAGGGGGGTTCCAGGACCAAGACTATTTGGTTTGGTTTTGACCTTAGTGTCCCCCATCCCAGTTTTCCAAACCTGTGGAGTCCTGGGAACTATCTGGGTCCATTCTGATACTATCCCTATTCAGCAAATTTTTTATTTTGGTTATTATATTTTTAGCTCTGGAATTTCCATTTGCTTCTTTTTACTATTTTACTTCTCAGCTGAGAATCCCTTTCTATTCACTTCAAGAGTGTTCTTCTTGGAGCATAGTAATCATAGCTCTTAGTCTCCGACCAATAATTCCTTTGCTTCATCTGGGTTTGGTGTCTATTGATTAGCTTTTTCCTTGTGAGATGTTAGATTTCTCTTGACTAAGATTGAGTAGTTTTTTTTTTTTTAATTGCATCCTAGACATTGTGACTATTATGAAATTGCATTTTTTAAAACATATTAGGTAGCATGCTTTATTAGATATTTTTGTCAGTGGAAAATTTTCCAACATTTTGGAAACTTCCTTCAGACACATGCCTGGAAGGCTTGAGCGATTAGATGGGCCACAAATTCAAACTTCTATCAGGTCTTTCGTGTTTTTCTCAACAAGGGCTAAACTAGACTTCTCACTTCTAGCTTCCCAGGAGGGCATTCCCTTTTTATGGATAGAGCTAACTCCAATGCAACTGAAAACAACCATGCAAATGGTAAGGGGAACCCTGAGGAGCCTCAAGAGAGATGGTCCTACTCATTCTGGTGGCCAGTGATAAGACTCCAGGTATTTGGTTCCACCATGATGTTGCCTGCCAGGTCTCCATTGGTCAGGGGCTGGCTCTGGACATGCTTCAACATTTCCAGGCCTTGGGACTTATAGTAAGAATTCTGGCTCCCCACACTTCAAATCATGGCCAGCAACCACTGCCTTGCTCTCTGTGCTCCAACGACAATAACTCAAGTCTGGCCTGTTGAAATTGCACTTTTGTTTAAAGTCTCTGGAGAATGTTTTTGTTTGTTTTTTTTCTGCAGGTAACTGACATAGATTCAGGCCGCAGGTTTCGATCTGCCTTCCTTGATGAGCTGTGATTCCATTCTCAAGTCTCTCTAGTGCTCTGTGGGTCTCTCACACGTGTGCGCCACCCAGTGGCCAGTGTGGGGCCTTCGTGATAGTGACTGCCTGGTTCAGTTCTCACAGCCTCCAGTACACAGTTGAGGGTCTGATCCATCCCTGTGCAGCACAGGAATGACCCCACACTTTCTAGGACCCACCACTTGAACAACCTCCTCTTCTTCACAATGTCTTGGATGTCTTGACTCAGGTTTCTCTGCTCTATTACTCACTTCCTGTGACTGCAACTGCCTCTGGCACCAAGTGAAAGGAAGACAAAAAAAAAAAAAAAAAAAAAGCCAGTGGGGATTTCCCCCATAACTTAGGGACAACAGACCCTCTGGTAAGAGATGGGTTCCCCCCTCCAGGAGCTGTAGGTTCCAGTCCAGATATTTCAGTGAGTTTACTGTGCCTAGACACCCGCACCTAATGCCAGTGGTCCAATGCATTGTGGGTCACTTAGGGGGCAGGTGAAACCAAAAACTTACCACAGACTGAATCCCCTGCCACCTGCAAGAATATAAGCTCCACGAGGCTAGGGACCTTTGTTGCATCTTCAAGTGCCTGGCACATAGTAGGCATGCAATAAACATTAGTTGAGTTTGGTGAACTACTATTCCTGTTAAGGAAAACCTCCACCATTCTCTGTAGAGAGGTGCTAAACCATTAGACCCAATGTTCCCTCCCTCCCTCACCATTAGACCCAATGTTCCCTCCCTCCCTCACTCCCTCTCTCTCTCTCTTTTTTTCTTTGCTTTATTTTGATTCATTGTACACAAATGGAGTACAACTTGTTTCTCTAGTTGTATATGAAAGTAGAGTCATACCATTTGTGTAATCATACATGTACGTAGGTTAATGATGTTTGTCTCATTTTGTTATTTTTCCTTCCCCCCACCCCTCCCCACCCCTCTTTTTCCTCCATACAATCCATTCTTCTTCCATTCTTGCCTCTCTCCCACCCCTCATTATGTATCATCATACACTTATCAGAGAGATCATTCGGCCTTTGGTTTTTTCGGATTGGCTTATCTCACTTAGCATGATGTTCTCCAACTGCATCCACTTACCTGCAAATGCCATTTTATCCTTCTTTATGATTGAGTAACATTCCATTGTATATATACCACAATTTCTTTATTCATCAATTGAAGGGCATCTAGGTTGGTTCCACAATCTAGCTATTATGAATTAAGCAGCTATGAACATTGATGTGGCTGCATCACTGTAGTATGCTGATTTTAAGTCCTTTGGGTATAGGCCAAGGAGTGGGATAGCTGGGTCAAATGGTGGGTCCATTCCAAGTTTTCTAAGGAATCTCCATACTGCTTTCCAGAGTGGTTGCACTAATTTGCAACCCCACCAGCAATGTATGAGTGTACCTTTTTCCCCACATCCTCGCCAACACCTGTTGTTGCTTGTATTCTTGATAATCACCATTCTAATTGGGGTGAGATGAAATCTTAGGGTAGTTTTGATTTGCATTTCTCTTATTACTAGAGATGTTGAACATTTTTTTCATATATCTGTTAATTGCTTGTAGTGAAGTGTCTGCTCATTTCCTTAGCCCATTTATTGATTGGGTTATTTGTATTCTTGGTGTAAAGTTTTTTGAGTTCTTTATAGATTCTGGAGATTAGTGCTCTATCTGAAGTATATGAGGTAAAGATTTTCTCCCACTCTGTAGGCTCTCTCTTCGCATTCCTGATAGTTTCCTTTGCTGAGAGAAAGCTTTTTAGTTTGAATCTATCCCAGTTATTGATTCTTGGTTTTATTTCTTGTGCTCTGGGAGTCATGTGAAGGAAGTCTGATCCTAAGCAGACTTCATTGCTTTGGAACTACTTTTTCTTCTATAAGGTTCAGGGTCTCTGGTCTGATTCCAAGGTCCTTGATCCATTTTGAGTTGAGTTTTGTGCAGGGTGAGAGACAGGGGTTTAGTTTCATTCTGTTGCATATGGATTTCCAGTTTTCCCAGCACTATTTGTTGAAGAGGCTATCTTTTCTCCATTGTAAGTTTTCGGCACCTTTGTCTAATATGAGAAAACTGTATTTATGTGGGTTTGTCTCTGTGTCCTCTATTCTGTACCATTGATCTACCTGTGTATTTTCGTGCCAATACCATGCTGCTTTTGTTACAGTTGCTCTGTAGTATAGTTGAAGTTCTGGTATTGTGATACCCCCTGTTTCACTTTTCCTGCTAAGGATTGCTTTAGCTATTCTGGGTCTCTTATTCTTCCAAATGAATTTCATGATTGCTTACTCTATTTCTATGAGGTACGTCTTTGGGATTTTAATTAGAATTGCATTGAATCTATATAGCACTTTTGGTAGTATGGCCATTTTGACACTATTAATTCTGCCTATCCAAGAACATGGGAGATCTTTCCATCTTCTAAAGTTTTCTTTGATTTCTCTCTTTAGTGTTCTGTAGTTCTCATTTTTGAGGTCTTTCACCTCTTTCGTTAGATTGATTCCCAAGTATTTTATTTTGAGGTTATTGTGAATGGGGTAGTTCCGATGTTCCTTTTTGATGCCAAATATTTTGCCATGTCCTCGCTATAATGGAATTTCATAGATGGTACCCATGTACTATTTTATTTTATTTTTAAAAATTTTTTAAAGGAACAAGACAAATATTTTTTTAATGTAAGAAAAGTTTGTTAGTAAATTACCTTAAGAGAGATGAAGAGTTCTGGAGATAACATCTGGATTTAGGTCCAATCAGGCCAACATTGGACATTAAGGAGAGAAGATTAAGATCCTGATGTTATGGGGTGTTAAAAACAAAACAATAGGGAGATCCAAGATGGCGGACTAGAAGGAGGCTGCGTTCCTTGTTGCTCTGTAACTCCGGTTTCAAGCAGAGGATATCTGTTTCTTGGTGAGGCAGTTTTTGCTGCTTATCGATCCCCTGCTGTTTACCCCATTTGTCTGCTGTGATCACCTGCAGTCTGCCAGCATATCGATGCCTTTTTTGAGTGCAGATTGCTCACTGTCAGGCACCTATCATCTGTCATTTGCCTGCCTCTCGCCTGTCCATCACCTGCATTACGCCTATCCATCACCCAATGCATGAGGTTCACCTCCCGATCGTCCAACAACAGTCAGCAAACTGATCACCGACCGCCAGTGGAGCGCCAGCTGCCTGCTGTTACCTGGAATTTCACTGTTATAGTACCTGCAGGTTTGGTTACATGTGGCTGCTGCCATTTTGAGACAACAGCCAGGCCCCATAGGACCCCTGGCTGGACTGACTGAGCCCCGTCTCCAGGATCCCTCACTCTGACTGATCACTCCCTGCTTCTGGGGGCCCTCACATCGACTGACTGCTCCCTGCCGCCAAGACCCCCAGACCGACTGATTGCACTGGGCCTCCAGAATCCTGCAACCATACCAAACACACCTGACCTCCAGGACCCCTGCCTGACCAACTGCACCCCGCTGCCAGGACTTCCATTTGACCACGTCCACACCCTGAGCTGCAGTTCCCCATTTACCAACACATTTCAAAGCCACAGCGGCCATCTTGGATAATCCTGGAAGTTGTAGCTCTGATCTTTAGGTGGGCCAAATCTCATCCTGAGATGCCTGCTGGAGACCTGAAGCTCATTATCAGATACCTCTCATGCATCAGGCTACTGAAGACTGGGAGGTTTCATTACTATATGACTGTTATAGTGCAGATTTTCTTTTTTCTCCTTATTGAACAATTTTAAGTTTTTATTTCTTTACTTTTCTCACTCTCTTTTCCTTTTGTTTACCTGTTTCCTCAGACTCTCTTTCTCCCTTTTTTGCATGCTAACATTAGTTTCTTTTGATTACACTCCCACCCTTTCTATTATCTAGAACTTCTGTATATTCTTTTCTTATCCCACTAACAGTTACATTCTATATCCCTCTGTATCCTCTTTGTCCTCCATTAGAAACTGCAGACCTTATTGCAAATCTGTTTATTTTACTGAAGATAATATTTGAACTCATTTTGTTTATTATGACAATATTGTTATTGTCCTCATAGGGGCTATTTGGTCTAGGATTGCATAGTGTCTGAATTGGGCACTGCTAATATTGATCTCCCCTTAAAGAAAAGGTTTAGGAAACCTATAGGGCCACTATAAGCCTATAGGGGGAAATCTGCAATACCCCAGATCTGCACTGCTAGAGGGGAAGATACATGAACAACATGAAAAAACAAGGGAAGAAAATGATCCAAACAGATCTATACATGATTAAGATGATTCATGAAGCAAAGGATGAGATAAGAGAACAAATGCAGGCAATGAATTATCATTCTAATAAGCAGTTGAAAGAGCACCTGCAGGAAGCAAAAGATCATTTCAACAAAGACATAGAGATTCTCAAAAAAAAACCAAATGGAAATCCTTGAAATGAAGGAAACAATAAACCAAATAAAAAACTCAGTGGAAAGCATCACCAAAAGACTAGACCACTTGGAAGACAGAACCTCAGACAAGGAAGACAAAATATTTAATCTTGAAAATAAAGTTGCCCAGAGGAGATGGTAAGAAATCATAACAGAATCTCCAAGAACTATGGAACATCATGAAAAGACCAAATTTAAGAATTATTGGGATTGAGGAAGGCACAGAGATACAAACCAAAGGAATGAACAACCTGTTCAATGAAATAATATCAGAAAATTTCCCAAACCTGAAGAATGAAATGGAAAATCAAATAAAGAGGCTTACAGAACACCAAATGCACAAAATCACAACAGATCCACACCAAGGCACATTATAATGAAAATGCCTGACATTCAAAATAAAGATAGGATTTTGAAGGCCACAAGAGAAAAGCATCAGATTACATGTAGGGGGAAACCAATATGGATAGTGGCAGACTTCTCAGCCCAGACTGTAAAAGCTAGAAGGGCCTGGAACAACATATTTCAAGCTCTGAAAGAACATGGTTGCCAACCAAGAATCCTATACCTAGCAAAACTAATCTTCAAATTTGAAGATGAAATAAAATCCTTCCATGATAAACAAAAGTTAAAAGAATTTACAAATAGAAAGCCTGTGCTACAGAATGTTCTCAACAAAGTATTCCATGAGGAGGAAATGAAAAACAACAATGGAGGTCAGCAAAGGGAGGAACTACCTTAGAGAAAAACCACTCAAGGGAGAAACCAAGCCAAATTAAAAATGAAAAATAAGCCCAAATGACTGGGAATACAAATCATTTCTCAATAATAACCCTGAATGTTAATGGCCTAAACTCATCAATCAAAAGACATAGACTGGCAGAATGGATTAAAAAGAAAAACCCAACAATATGCTGCCTGCAAGCGACTCATCTCATAGAAAAAGACATTCACAGACTAAAAGTGAAAGGATGGGAAAAAACTTACCACGCACATGGACTCAGTAAAAAAGCAGGGGTTTCCATCCTTATATCAGATAAAGTGGACGTCAAGCCAAAGTTAGTCAGAAGGGATAAAGAAGGACATTTCATATTGCTTAAAGGAACCATAAATCAGGAAGACATAATGATAGTAAATATTTATGCCCCAAACAATGGTGCATCCCTGTACATCATATAAATCCTTCTCAATTTCAAGAATCACATAGACCACAACACAATAATTCTGGGTGACTTCAACATACTGATGTCACCACTAGATAGATCGTCCAAACAAAAACCAACCAAAGAAACCATAGAATTCGATAACACAATCAATAACCTAGACTTACCAGACATATATAGAATATTCCATCCATCAACAAGTAGATTCACTTTCTTCTCAGCAGCACATGGAACCTTCTCGAAAATAGACCATATGTTATGCCACCAAGCAGCCCTTAGGAAATGCAAAAAAATTGAGATACTGCCTTGGGTTCTATAAGATCATAATGGAATAAGAGTAGAAATCAATCACAAAATAAAAAACAGAAATTACTCCAACACCTGGAGACTAAATAATATGCTATTGAATGAAACATGGATAATAGAAAACATCAGGGAGGAGATAAAAAAATTCTTAGAGGTCAATGAGAACGACCATACAACATATCAAAATTTCTGGGACACTATGAAAGCTATACTAAGAGGAAAATTCATTGCATGGAGCACATTCCAGGAAAGAATGAAAAGTCAACAACTAAATGACCTAACATTACAGCTCAAAGCCCTAGAAAAAGAAGAACAGAATAACAGCAAAAGTATTAGAAGATACAAATGGAATGCCTTTACGCCATGTACAAACAGAGAAACAACATGTGTCCCATTGTTTACAATAAAAAAAAGGTAAAAAAAAAAAAAAGAATAAATAAAGGTCCATCAACAACTAAAAAATAAAAAAAAGTAGTAGAAGACAGGAAATAATTAAAATCAGAGCTGAAATCAATGAAATTGAAACAGAAGAAATAATTCAAAAAATTGAGAAAACAAACAGTTGGTTCTTTGAGAAAGTAAACAAAATAGACAAACCCTTAGCCACACTAACAAAGAGAAGGAGAGAGAAAACTCAAATTACTAAAATTTGGATTAAAAAGGAAATATCACGACAGACACCACTGAGATACATAACATAATGAGAAACTACTTTGAAAATCTGTATTCCAATAAGGTAGAAACTACCAAAGATATTGACAGATTTCTAGAGACATATGCTCCTCCCAAACTGAACCAGGAGGACATACACGATTTAAACAGATCAATATCAAGCAATGAAATAGAAGAAACCATTAAAAATCTACCATCCAAGAAAAGCCCAGGACCAGAAGGATTCTCAGCCAAGTTCTACAAGACCTTCAAAGAAGAACTCATTCCAATACTTCTCAAAGTATTCCAGGAAATAGAAAAGGAGGGTACCCTACCAAACTCATTCTATGAAGCTAATATCACCCTCATACCCAAACCAGGAAAAGACACATCAAGGAAAGAAAATTTTAGACCAATATCCTTGATGAATATAGATGCAAAAATCCTTAACAAAATATTGGCAAACCATATCCAAAAACAAATTAAGAAAATCGTGCTCCACGATCAAGTGGGGTTCATCCCTGGAATGCAAGGATGGTTTAACATCCGTAAATCAGTAAACGTAATCCATCATGTCAAAAGACTTAAGGATAAGAATCATATGGTTATTTCAATTGACGCAGAAAAAGCATTTGATAAAATACAACACCCCTTCATGCTCAAAACACTAGAAAAAATAGGGATAGTAGGAACATACCTGAACATTGTAAAGGCTATTTATGCTAAGCCCATGGCCAACATCATTCTTAATGGAGAAAAACTGAAACCATTCCCTTTAAAAATGGGAACAAGACAGGGATGTCCTCTTTCACCACTTGTATTCAACATTGTCCTCGAATCTCTAGCCAGAGCAATTAGGCAGACCAAAGAAATTAAAGGGATATGAATAGGAAAAGAGGAACTTAAGCTGTCACTATTTGTGGATGACATGATTCTCTATTTAGAGGATCCAAAAAACTCCTCCAGAAAACTTCTAGACCTCATCAATGAATTCAGCAAAATATCAGGCTATAAAATCAATATGCATAAATCTAAAGCATTTTTATACGCAAGTGATGAAACAGCTGAAAGGGAAATGAGGAAAACAACTCCATTTGCAATAGCCTCAAAAAAAAAAAAAAAAAAAAACTTGGGAATCAATCTAACCAAAGAGGTAAAAGATCTCTACAATGAAAACTACAAAACATTGAAGAAAGAAATTGAGGAAGACCTTAGAAGATGGAAAGATCTCCCATGTTCTTGGATAGGCAGAATTAATATTGTCAAAATGGCCATACTACCAAAAGTGCTATACAGATTCAATGCAATTCCAATTAAAATCCCAATGACGTACCTCATAGAAATAGAGCAAGCGATTGTGAAATTCATCTGGAAGAATAAGAAACCCAGAATAGCTAAAGCAATCCTTAGCAGGAAGAATGAAACAGGGGGTATTGCAATACCAGAACTTCAACTATACTACAAAGCAATAGTAACAAAAACGGCATGGTATTGGCACCAAAATAGACAGGTAGATCAATGGTACAGAATAGAGGACACGGACACAAACCCAAATAAATACAATTTTCTCATACTAGACAAAGGTGCCAAAAATATGCAATGGAGAAAAGATAGCCTCTTCAACAAATGGTGCTGGGAAAACTGGACATCCATATGCAACAGAATGAAATTAAACCCCTATCTCTCACCCTGCACAAAAATCAACTCACAATGGATTAAGGACCTTGAAATCAGACCAGAGACCCTGCATCTTATAGAAGAAAAAGTAGGTCCAAATCTTCACCTTGTTGGCTTAGGATCAGACTTCCTTAACAGGACTCCCATAGCTCAAGAAATAAAAGCAAGAATCAATAACTGGGATAGATTCAAACTAAATAGCTTTCTCTCAGCAAAGCAAACTATCAGCACTGTGAAGAGAGAGCCTACAGAGTGGGAGAATATCTTTGCCACTTATACTTCAGATAGAGCACGAATTTCCAGAATATATAAAGAACTCAAAACTCTACATGAAGAATATAAATAACCCAATCAACAAATGGGCTAAGGATATGAACAGACGCTTCATAGAAGAAGATCTACAAGCAATCAACAAACATATGAAAAAATGTTCACCATCTTTAGTAATAAGAGAAATGCAAATCAAAACTACACTAAGATTCCATCTCACCCCAATTAGAATGGCGATTATCAAGAAAGAATACAAGCAACAATAGGTGTTGGCGAGGATGTGGGGAAAAGATACACTCATACATTGCTGGTGGGGCTGCAAATTAGTGCAGCCACTCTGGAAAGCAGTGAGGCTATTCCTTAGAATACTTGGAATGGACCCACCATTTGACCCAGATATCCCACTCCTTGGCCTATACCCAAAGGACTTAAAATCAGCATACTACAGAGATACAGCCACATCAATGTTCATAGTTGCTCAATTCACAATAGCCAGACTGTGGAACCAACCTAGATACCCTTCAATTGATGAATGGATAAAGAAACTGTGGTATATATATACAATGGAATATTACTCAGCTATAAAGAATAATAAAATTATGGCATTTGCAGGCAAATGGATGAAATTGGAGAATATCATGCTAAGTGAGATAAGCCAATCTCAAAAAACCAAAGGACGAATGATATCACTGATAAGCGGATGATGACACATAATGGAGGGTGGGAGGGGGGCAAGAATGGAGGAAGGAGGGACTGTATAGAGGGAAAGAGGGGTGGGAGGGGTGGGGGGAAGGAAAAAATAACGGAATGAATCAAACATCATTACTCTATGTAAATTTATGAATATGCAAATGGTATGCTGTTACTCCATGTACAAACAAACAACATGTATCCCATTTGTTTACAATAAAAATAAATTTAAAAAAAGAAGGAAATTATCTTAAAAGCATCCATGCACACATGCTTTAGGGTCATATATTTTGAACTTAGCAAATATACTATATATTTAGGTAAATGTTAGAACTGAAAAAGGAAGTCATAAATCATCAGTGCTGTTTCTCTTGCAGAGGAGAAAATAGGCCCTCTGAGAGGCCAACAACTTCCCTAACTTCAGTCACTGAATCACAACGGTGCTGGAACTGCAGGAATGAGAGCCCTGGGCTTGATGCTCCCTCTTTTTTTATTCTGATTTATTTTTATTGTAAACAAATGAGATTCATGTTGTTTCTGTTTGTACATGGAGTAACAGCATACCATTTGTGCAATCATACATCTGCATAGGGTAATGTTTGATTCATTCTGTTATTTTTTCCTTCCCCCCACCCCTCCCACCCCTCTTTCCCTCTATACAGTCCCTCCTTCCTCCATTCTTGCCTCCCTCCCACCCCCCATTATGTGTCCTCATCCGCTTATCAGCGATATCATTCGTCCTTTGGTTTTTTGAGATTGGCTTATCTCACTTAGCATGATATTCTCCAATTTCATCCATTTGCCTGCAAATGCCATAATTAAAAATATGGAACGCTTCACGAATTTACGTGTCTCCTTGCGCAGGGGCCATGCTGATCTTCTCTGTATCGTTCCAATTTTAGTATATGTGCTGCCAAAGCGAGCACTTGACGCTCCCTCTTGACACTTCTGCTTCCCCTCTACAGGCTCTCCCTTGCCATCTGACGGCTAAGAAGGAGCCCAATCCACCTACTATTTAATATTAATCTAGCATATAGGTTATAGCTTTATGAGGGAGAAATATATTAGGAAAAAGGAAAAATACTATTTTTTTTTTTTTTCTCTTTTTGAACAACTCAGTTTGGCCAGAAGAGACAACACATACAAACACCCCCACAATGAGAAAGAAGTATTATCCATCTACGAAGAAAAAAAATAAATCGAACTGGGTATTTGGAAATAATGGGGAGCTAGGAAGAAAAAGTGAATGATAACTTGATTTTTGTCAAACCATGAGCTTGCCAACTTCTTTCCTTGAACAGCATTTGTCTTCTACTTGATACCTAGCTGCATCTATATTAGAAACAGTGAAAGCTACTTAGTGATTCCACTCTGAAATTATACGCATAAGACTAAGATGTTTTGAATATAAACCCATGTGTGTCAGGTAAAGTTCAGGAACTCCTCTCTTTTTTAAAAGAAATTCTACCTCTATCCTGAGGTAGTTGGGTTGATCAATAAAATTAAACGCTAAGGGCCAGAAAGCTAACTTCCTTAAATGAAACAAAAGGAAAGGGTTTTTCCAACCACCTCTGTAACAATAAGAAAATTTTCAAGTATTAAAAATTAATCACTTCAGCTGTACAATGATTTCTAATCAGATGGTTTTCAAGGCTAATAAAGTAACAACAAAATGTGACAAAATGAAGAAAATATAGAAGTAGTGAAAATAAAGTAGATAATTCAAAAGCAGCCTAAAATAAAATGACATTTATAATAGATTTGAAAGTCATTATAGAATTATATATTTAAATTTTACTTTACACATAAGATCATAGCCAAGGAGGTCCATAATTTAAAATTTTATCACAAACTATTTTTGCCATTATTCTCATAACTGAACATTTTCATGCTGACTACTTCATCACAAACGGTGACCAGTAAAGTTGTTTAGACAATAATAATAAAGTACTTTTTCTCTTTTTTTTTCAGGATAATGAAATGAAATTAAGTAACATGCTAAAGATACTACTAAAGAGACTTAAGCCTCTGATTTTGGCCTCTGAAATGAAGACCTGTAGGAATTTTTCTAATTAACTTTCAACTCTTTCCACAAGCTTTCTGTTTAAAGAAGTACCATCTTTTAAATAATTGGACAAATACTCTACAAATAAAAAACTGATTCATAAGCCCCTACTCCCATAAACACTAGTCACTTCAATATGTCCTGGGTCAGTTTTCTTGATTATGTCAAGAACATGGAGACATTTTACAATAACAGAACATTGAATCACATCAGTTTCCCATCAGCCCCTGGAAGACACTGAGTGATCATATTGGCCATTTCCACTGGTTGGCAGGTGGCTCTTCCTCTAACGGCTCCCCTGGTTTCCACGGCAGCATTTTTATTGCCAGACTTAGTTCATTTTCGGCCTGAAGAATAACCTCTTCTATTTGGCCAAGTTGAAGTTGGTCTTCTAATTTTTTAACATCTGATTCTGCTTTATCCGTCCCCAGTTTTCTCATTTGTAATCTGCTCTGTATATTTTCTCTATGCTGCATTTTTAGAGATTTACTCAAGAACATCAAGAATCTCTGCGTGCAATGTTCTCAGCCTCTCGTGTGGATTCTCACATACAGCAACCCCACAAGGCCACTGGTCTTCTCTGGCACACCCGCCATGACAGCGCCCCCCGGGGACTACTTTAAAAATCAGTACTCTGCCTTAGTGTATGACAGGTGTGCCCCCTGACCCTTCCCCCGGCTCGCGGATCCTCCTTTCTCCAGGTGCAGGTGTGTTGACAGCTAATGCCAATGAACCAAGTTGATGACTCCAGGGAAGGGGGTGTCCGCTTCCAGTGGTCACTTGATGCCCTGCCCCTTCTCTGAAGGGCCAACCCAGGGCTGAGCTCCCTGAGGAACCAGCTGAGGCCTCTGTAGTGGCTGACGTAGGCCCTGTATTTTTCCCAGGAGGAGCATTTTGGAGAGCATGGCCCGACTGGCCACCTGCACACAGATGGCCCTTTGTAGGGGCTATTTTCCTGGGAAAGTTCTACCTAAGTTAGTGCCCTGTCACACAGAGGAGAGATGAGAGAAACATTGTTTATCAAGGACACGTTCCCTACAGGTCCCTGCTCAGGCCTGACTACATGAGGGCCTCTCGGCACTGCCATCTTCTGGGGGATGTGAGAAATGCAGACTCTCAGGTCCCACCTCAGACTCCACATTGGAATCTGCACTTGGACAACATCCCCTGGGGACTTGTGACCATTACAGTTTGAGAAATGATGCACTAAGGGCTGTTCCAAGGGTGAGATGTATACATCTAAGTGACTACTGTTACAAATGTGGGCTGACATGCAGGTGTCACACGGCCACCTCTAGTCAAATGGAGCATTTGTCACACTGACAATGCTATCAGAGTTGAGATTTTCCAAATGGTGAACGACTCCTAGTGAAGTGCCAAACAAAACACATAATGAAACTCCCTCAATTTGCACAATAGTCAGGTTTCTGGAAAATTGGATTTGTCTTAAAATTGTACAAAAAGTTACTTTGTCATGTAGGATACAGGACATTTCCTCATTGTGCATTACTGCCCCGGGTGTTGTAGGAGGTCAGTGGGCACCTGGCCCTTTACACCAGTAGCCTCTGGTGTGGTGCTAAATCAGCCCAGGAGCTTCCCAAACTGTCCCCTGGGAGTCACTACTGTTCTCATTCAGGAAGATCAATCTCCCAGATAAAACCCCAAGCTTAGAACTTCACTTTTACATCTTGTTTATTTAATCTTCTCTACCAGCTAAAGAAGTGAGTGTTATATTCTCGGCCTTTAATGAAGAAAAGCAAGTTCTGGGAAGTGAAGCAATTTGTCCAAGGTCACACAGGTAGTAAGTAGGAAAGTAAGCCAGATTTGGACCAAGGTTGGCTTATCACCAAAACCCATGTTGGCCTCTTTGGGTTGCTTTGCAGGTATTTTTAGTTATCAAGAGTTACATAGTCACTAGGCCATGGCAAAGTTTTTGTTTGTTTTTTGGTACTGAGGATTGAACCTAGGGGCACTTTACCACTGAGCTCTACCCCAGACCTTTTTATTTTTTATTTTGGGACAGGGTCTCACTAAGTTGCTGAGTCTGGCCTCAAAAGTTCAATCCTCCTGACTCAGCCTCCCAAGTCGTTGGGATTATAGGCATGCCTGGCACCAGGTTTGTTTATAATAACAGAAAGGATAAATTGTGTTTAGAGCCCACCCTCCTGTGTGGATACAAGATAACAACAGGAACTTGAGGCTAAGAGTACCTGGGCCTCCTTAACTGCCCCCATGTCCTTAAAGCCTGGATTGACAGATGGAACGATAGCCCTAGGCCCCTTCCCTCAGGTGAACCCTCAAGTGACTGTTCACCCCACACTACACAGGCCCAGATCAGGAAGTGCCCACGAGGGTGTCTAGTCTATGTGGTCCTTCTACCCATCACACCTGGGCCACAGGGGCTGGACGTAACCCAGTATCTAGCTCAGTTGCCTTGCCCCCTCCCCCTGAAAATCAGCTTCCTTACCTCTCCACTGCCCTCGGGCCACCACTACTCTTCCCCTGTCCTTTTGTGGAATAAAGAGCATGTGCAAAGTGTCCTTTAAAACCCTGGATGCAGGCGCCCTGTTCTCACCTGGGTCTGACTCCTCACGTTCATGGGCTCCCAGGGCAGGGGGCTCTGCATCCCTCCACCCACACCTTCACTGCCACCGCCAGTGTCAGGATCAGCAGATTGTGGCAGCTTGAAAGAGGACAGGTGAGAACTGACCCCTGGCAAGTACCTGCTGCATGCTGGGGGGCCTTTTATGCTCCTGGTTCTTAGAACAACCCCAGGGAAGGCCATGGCCAGCGTTTTGTTGTTGTTGTTGTTGTTGTTTTTAATTTTAATTTTTATATTTTGGGACTTAACCACGGAACCACATCCCCAGTCCTCTTTTTAATTTTATTTCAAGACAGGGTCTCACTACGTTGTGGAGGCTGGCTTTGAACTTGTGATCCTCTTGCCTCAGCCTCCCGAGCTGCTGGGATCATTTCTCTTTTTGTTTTTAATGTGTTCTTTTTAGATATACATGACTATCGAGTGTATTCTGTCATACTATACATACATGGAGTGTGACGTACTCTAATTAGTACAGGTTCGTCTATGACAGAACAAATAAACTGCATTTAGGTCCCACCCTCTGTGTGGACAGGTACTGTTTGGGAAGTCCAGGTGTTGCTTTCAGTTCCCACCATCCCAGAAGCTACTGGTAAAGGGACACCGTTTCCCCTTTTGACAGATGGGGAAACGGGTTGAGAAAGATGGTAATTTCCTACATTAGTTAGTGGCACAGATGTGACCTTTGCCTATTTGACTCCAAAGGCGTCCCTACCCCAGTGGTTCTCAATCCTGGCTGCCCTTTGGATTCACTAGGGAGGTATAAGAACTCTGATGCCTGCACCTCACACCCCAGAAACTGATTTAACTGGTGAGAGGCAGTTGGACTTTTTTTTTTTTTTTGGTACCAGGGACTAAACCCAGGTGTGCTTTACCACTGAGCCACATCTCCAGCCATTTTTATTTATTTGTTTAATTTAGAGACAGAGTCTCACTAAGTTGCTTAGGGCCTCATTACATTGCTGAGGCTGTCTTTGAACCTACAGTCCTCCTGTCTCAGCCTCCTGAATCACTGGGATTACAGGCATGTGCCACTGTGCCCGGCTATAGACTTTTTAAAAAGCTGTCAAATGTAGTTCCAGATGAGTTGCCATGATTAAGAACCACTGTTCCATTTTGAATTCACTTGGCCTTGCATGAGGCTTTGAAAAGCACGTGTAAGTGCAAAAAGCAAACACATGGAGGTAGAGGCTGAGGTTGGGGAGGTTGGGGAGCCTTGAGTAGGAGGGCTGCGGGGACGCTGTGCGTCTGCACGGTGGGTAGACTCCTGCGCCACTTCCGTGCCTTGGGTGTGGCTGGGCTGAGGGTGTCTGGAGAAGAGATGCGCTTCATTGTTTGGGCCAGATCCTCCAAGAAGGATCCTCCAAGATGGGGTCACAGGCCCAGGATTTCACTAGTGGAAGTGACAGAGAGAAAACAAGGAGGGAACTGAGAAGCTGGAGAGGGGTCGGCCACCATGCAAGTGTGAGCCTGAGAGAAAAGGAGGAAGGGAAGCTGAGAGGAGCACCTGGGTGGCCGTGCAGCCCCAGTGGGCTGGGCCTGCCCCACGTCCTGCCTGTCAGTCGGGCTGGGAGCTGCCCCGGGAGGGCACCGCCTCGCCTTGGCGTGGGACTGCAGGGGGCCTGGTAGTAATCCCAGATTCATCCCGGTGGCTGCCTCAGCAGTGTCACGGCTGGGACTGGAGGGTGGGACCTTAAGAGGACCTGTGGCCAAACCTCACTGCTTCCCGAGTATGATTCCGATCAAGTCTCCATTTCTCGTGTGTGTCACGTCGCAGCCCCAGCTGCTGCCTCAGAACTGTGGTACCGGTAAGTGGAGCGCGTGGCGTGCGGTGGGGCCGGCGTTCCAGGCTGGGCTCCAGCTCCGAGGAGAGCACAAGACCTGGTTCCACCCCCACGGCATCAGCTGCTCTTCTTACATGACCTTCAACTGTTCTTCCACAACCTGTCATTTGGGTGTAAAGGTACAGACTCCCCAGAAGGAAACCTTCCTTGTAAAGCAATCGAGCATTTATGGACACCACGTTGGCTGTGGGTCCAGGGTCCCCTCCCCTGCCCACTGTAGGGGCATTGGGGAATGTGCCTGTCTTCCTCCCTCCCTCCCTCCCTCCTTTCCTTCCTTCCTTCCTTCCTTCCTTCCTTCCTTCCTTCCTTCCTTCCTTCCTTCCTTCCTTCCTTCCTTCCTTCCTTCCTTCCTTCTGTCCGTCCTTCCTTCCTCCCTCCCTCCCTCCCTCCCTCCCTCCCTTCCTTCCTTCCTTCCTTCCTTCCTTCCTTCCTTCCTTCCTTCCTTCCTTCCTTCCTTCCTCTTGTGCACTATTTCTGGAGGGACTGTAATATCAGGCTGATTCAGGGAGTGTTTGGGGCAAGCTTCTATGACACATTGGTTTGTGACAGACTGAGGAGGGAAATCTGTGCAGCCCTCAGTAACGAAGGCCATCAGTGGACCCCACACCTGCACCAGTCCCAGCCTGGTCCAGAACAGCTGCTGCTCCGTGCCGTCCTTCCTCACCAGGGCTCAGTCTCATCACACCGGAGTGTATTTTATACCTGCGGTACCTTCAGTCTGGCCTAGCCACATCTCAGGTGTCAACACAAAGGCTGCAAGACCTGGACTGGGTCTTTGCCCTGCAGTCCAGACTTCTTCGCTGTCCTCCTAGTGACCCCAACATCTCTGCCACCCCATGTCCCCTGAACTAGTGACTCAAACAGAAACCTCCCCAGCAAGAGCAGGGACTAGGCCAACCTGAAATGGAAACTAAACCCAAGGGTGTGGTTGACACATTGGGCAAAAGCTCCCCTGTGTGCCTGGGAGTAAGGAGAGGAAGGGGCAAGAGCAGTAAGGGGGCAGGCAGAGGGAAGGATGCGGAGAGGGGTCCCACTGGATTGGGAGCTCCCAGAAGGCAGGGACCAGGTGTGTCTCACATACCTAGGGCCTGGAAGGCAACTGGCACCTAGTAAGCACTCAAAACACATTTCTTTGATTGGCAGGATGATTTTGAACAAACTCACCTAATAGTGGCACAAAAGATGGTGGAAAAGGGATTGGGGAGATAGAGGAGCTGTTCTGCCTCCTGAGAGAGGCTTAGCTTCTGGAGAGAGGCAGCAGAGCTCCCCCTGCTTTTTCTTTTTTCTTTTTCCATACTGGGAATTGAATCCAGGGATGATTTACCACCGAGCTACCTCCCCAACCCTTTTTAAGAGAAATTTGTTCTAGTTAGCTACGCATGACAGCAGAATGCTTTCCAACTCATTGTACAGAAATGGAGCACAGCTTTTCTTTTCTCTGGTTGTACACAATGCAGATACACACTGTTTGGGCAACCACTGTGTACATAGGATGATAATGTGTCTCATTCCATCATCCTTCCTACTCCCACACCCCTTCTCCTTCCCTGACTCTCCTCTGCCCAATCCAAAGTTCCTCCATTCTTCCCTGGCCCTGCCTCCCAATTATGGATCAGCATCCACTTATCAGAGAAAACATTGGGCCTTTGATTTTTTGGGATTGGCTTATTTTGCTTTGCATGATATTCTCTAGTTCTGGCCCTTTACCTGCAAATGCCATAATTTCATTCTTCTTTAAAGCTGAGTAATATTCCATTATGTATATATACCACATTTTCTGTATCCATTCATTTGTTGAAGGGCATCTAGGTTGGTTCCATAGTTTAGCTATTGTGAATTCAACTGCTATGAACATTGATGTGGCTGCGTCACTGTAGTATGCTGATTTTAAGTCCTTTGGGTATAAACCAAGGAATGTGATAGCTGGGTCAAATGGTGGTCCATTCCAAGCTTCCTAAGGAATCTCCATATTTCTTTCCAGAGTGGCTGCACCAATTTGCAAATCCACCAGCAATGTATGAGTGTGCCTTTTCCCGCACATTCATGCCAACACTTATTATTGCTTGAGTTCTTGATAATAGCCATTCTAATTGGAGTTAGATGAAATCTTAGGGTGGTTTTAATGTGCATTTCTCTAATTACTAGGGATGATGAGCATTTTTTCATATATTTGTTGATCACCTATATATCTTCTTCTGTAAAGTGTCTGCCCAGTTCTGCCTATCCAAGAACACGGGAGATCTTTCCATCTTCTAAGGTCTTCTTCAATTTCTTTCTTTAATGCTCTGTAGTTTTCATTGTAGAGATCTTTCACCTCTTTTGTTAGATTGGTTCCCAAGTATTTTATTTTTTTTGAGGCTATTATGAACGGAGTTGTTTTCCTCATTTCCCTTTCAAATGTTTCATCGCTTATGTATAAAAATGCTTTAGATTTATGCATGTTGATTTTATAACCTGCTATTTTGCTGAATTCATTGATGAGGTCTAGAAGTTTTCTGGTAGAGCTTTTTAGATCCTCTAAATATAGACTCATGTCATTGGCAAATAGTGACAGCTTGAGTTCCTCTTTTTCTATTCATATCCCTTTAATCTCTTTAGTCTGTCTAATTGCTCTGGCTAGTGTTTCAAGGATGATGTTAAATAGAAGTGATGAAAGAGGGCATCCCTGTGTTGTTCCCATTTTTAAAGGGAATGGTTTCAGTTTTTCTCCGTTAAGAATCATTTTGGCCATGGGCTTAGCATAAATAGCCTTTACAATATTGAGGTATGTTCCTAATATCCCTGTTTTTTCTAGTGTTTTGAGCATAAAGGGGTGTTGTATTTTGTTGAGCGCTTTCTCTGTGTCAATTGAAATAATCATATGATTCTTAACCTTAAGTCTATTGATGTGATGAATTACATTTATTGATTTCCAAATGTTGAACCAACCCTGCATATGCGATTTGCCAGGATTTTGTTAAGGATTTTTTGCATCTATATTCATCAAGGATATTGGTCTAAAGTTTTCTTTCTTTGATGTGTCTTTGTCTGGTTTGGATATCAGAGTGATATTAGCTTCAAAGAATGAATTTGGAAGGGTCCCTTCCTTTTCTATTTCATGAAATATTTTGAAGAGTATTGGAATGAGTTCTTTGAAGGTCTTGTAGAACTCGGCTGAGAATCCATCTGGTCCTGGGCTTTTCTTGGATGGTAGGCTTTTGATGGCTTCTTCTATTTGATTGCTTGATATTGATGTTTAAATTGTGTGTGTCCTCCTGGTTCAGTTTGGGAGGAGCATATGTCTCTAGAAATCTGTCGATGTCTTTGGTATTTTCTATTTTGTTGGAATATAGATTTTCAAAGTAGTTTCTCATTATGTTATGTATTTCAGTGGTGTCTGTCATGATATTTCTGTTTTCATCACGAATTTTAGTAATTTGAGTTTTCTCTCTCCTTCTCTTTGTTAGTGTGGCTAAGGGTTTGTCTATTTTGTTTACTTTTTGTTCTGTCAATTTTTTGAATTGTTTCTTTTGTTTCAATTTCATTGATTTCAGCTCTGATTTTAATTATTTCCTGTCTTCTACTACTTTTGCTGTTATTCTGTTCTTCTTTTTCTAGGGCTTTGAGCTGTAATGTTAGGCCATTTAGTTGTTGACTTTTCATTCTTTTCTGGAATGTGCTCCATGCAATGAATTTTCCTCTTAGTATCGCTTTCATAGTGTCCCAGAAATTTTGATATGTTCTATTGTCGTTCTCATTGACCTCTAGAATTTTTTTATCTCCTCCCTGATGTTTTCTGTTATCCATGTTTCATTCAATAGCATATTATTTAGTCTCCAGGTGTTGGAGTAATTTCTGTTTTTTATTTTGTGATTGATTTCTACTCTTATTCCATTATGATCTTATAGAACCCAAGGCAGTATCTCAATTTTTTTGCATTTCCTAAGGGCTGCTTGGTGGCATAACATATGGTCTATTTTCGAGAAGGTTCCATGTGCTGCTGAGAAGAAAGTGAATTCACTTGTTGATGGATGGAATATTCTATAAATGTCTATTTAGGTTATTGATTGTGTTATTGAATTCTATGGTTTCTTTGGTTGGTTTTTGTTTGGACGATCTATCTAGTGGTGACATCAGTATGTTAAAGTCACCCAGAATTATTGTGTTGTGGTCTATGTGGTTCTTGAAATTGAGAAGGCTTTGTTTGATATACAGGGATGCGCCATTGGTTGGGGCATAAATATTTACTATCATTATGTCTTCCTGATATATGGTTCCTTTAAGCAATATGAAATGTCCTTCTTTATCCCTTCTGACTAACTTTGGCTTGAAGTCCACTTTATCTGATATAAGGATGGAAACCCCTGCTTTTTTACTGAGTCCATGTGCGTGGTAAGTTTTTTCCCATCCTTTCACTTTTAGTCTGTGAATGTCTTTTTCTATGAGATGAGTCGCTTGCAGGCAGCATATTGTTGGGTTTTTCTTTTTAATCCATTCTGCCAGTCTATGTCTTTTGATTGATGAATTTAGGCCATTAATGTTCAGGGTTATTATTGAGATATGATTTGTATTCCCAGTCATTTGGGCTTATTTTTCATTTTTAATTTGTCTTGGTTTCTCCCTTGAGTGGTTTTTCTCTAAGGTAGTTCCTCCCTTTGCTGACCTCCATTGTTGTTTTTCATTTCCTCCTCATGGAATATTTTGTTGAGAACATTCTGTAGCACAGGCTTTCTATTTGTAAATTCTTTTAACTTTTGTTTATCATGGAAGGATTTTATTTCATCTTCAAATTTGAAGATTAGTTTTGCTAGGTATAGGATTCTTGGTTGGCAACCATGTTCTTTCAGAGCTTGAAATATGTTGTTCCAGGCCCTTCTAGCTTTTACAGTCTGGGCTGAGAAGTCTGCCGCTATCCATATTGGTTTCCCCCTACATGTAATCTGATGCTTTTCTCTTGTGGCCTTCAAAATCCTATCTTTATTTTGAATGTCAGGCATTTTCATTATAATATGCCTTGGTGTGGATCTGTTGTGATTTTGTGCATTTGGTGTTCTGTAAGCCTCTTTATTTGATTTTCCATTTCATTCTTCAGGTTTGGGAAATTTTCTGATATTATTTCATTGAACAGGTTGTCATTCCTTTGGTTTGTATCTCTGTGCCTTCCTCAATCCCAATAATTCTTAAATTTGGTCTTTTCATGATGTCCCATAGTTCTTGGAGATTCTGTTATGATTTCTTACCATCTCCTCTGGGCAACTTTATTTTCAAGATTAAATATTTTGTCTTCCTTGTCTGAGGTTCTGTCTTCCAAGTGGTCTAGTCTTTTGGTGATGCTTTCCACTGAGTTTTTTATTTGGTTTATTGTTTCCTTCATTTCAAGGATTTCCATTTGGTTTTTTTGAGAATCTCTATGTCTTTGTTGAAATGATCTTTTGCTTCCTGCAGGTGCTCTTTCATCTGCTATTGGAGTGATCATTCATTGCCTGCATTTGTTCTCTTATCTCAACTTTTGCTTCATGAATCATCTTAATCATGTATAATCTGAAGTTCTTTTCTGACATTTCTTCTAACATACTCTCATTGGATTCTATTAATATAGAATCTAGATCTGTTTGGATCATTTTCTTCCCTTGTTTTTTCATGTTGTTCATGTATCTTCCCCTGTAGCAGTGCAGATCTGGGGTATTGCAGATTTCCCCCTATAGGCTTATAGTGGCCCTATAGGTTTCCTAAACCTTTTCTTTAAGGGGAGATCAATATTAGCAGTGCCCAATTCAGACACTATGCAATCCTAGACCAAATAGCCCCTATGAGGACAATAACAATATTGCCATAATAAACAAAATGAGTTCAAATATTATCTTCAGTAAAATAAACAGATTTGCAATAAGGTCTGCAGTTTCTAATGGAGGACAAAGAGGATACAGAGGGATATAGAATGTAACTGTTAGTGGGATAAGAAAAGAATATACAGAAGTTCTAGATAATAGAAAGGGTGGGAGTGTAATCAAAAGAAACTAATGTTAGCATGCAAAAAAGGGAGAAAGAGAGTCTGAGGAAACAGGTAAACAAAAGGAAAAGAGTGAGAAAAGTAAAGAAATAAAAACTTAAAATTGTTCAATAAGGAGAAAAAAGAAAATCTGCACTATAACAGTCATATAGTAATGAAACCTCCCAGTCTTCAGTAGCCTGATGCATGAGAGGTACCTGACAATGAGCTTCAAATCTCCAGCAGGCATCTCAGGATGGGATTTGCCCCACCCAAAGATCAGCGCTACAACTTCCAGGATTATCCAAGATGGCCACTCTGGCTTCGAAATATGTTGGCAAATGGGGAGCTGCAGCTCGGGGTGTGGACGTGGTCAATTGGAGGTCCTGGAGGCGGGGTGTGGTTGGTCAGGCAGGGGTCCTAGAGGTGGGGTGTGGTTGTTCTGGTTGTGGGATCCTGGCGGCACGGAGAAATCAGTCGATCTGAGGACCCCAGAGGCAGGGAGTGATCGGTTGGGCTGAGGGATCCTGGAGATGGGGCTCAGTTAGTCCAGCCAGGGGTCCTATGGGGCCTGGCTGTTGTCTCAAAATGGTGGCAGCCACGTGTAACCAAACCTGCAGGTACTGTGACAGTGAACTTCCAGGCAACAGCAGGCAGCTGGTGCTGCACTGGTTGTGTGTGGTCAGTTTGCTGACTGCTGTTGGATGATCAGAGCTGAACCTGGGGCAGTGGGTGATGGATAGGTGAAAGGCAGGCGATGGACAGGCAAGAGGCAGGCAAATGGTGAATGATAGGTGCCTGCCAGTGAGTGATCTGCACTCAAAAAGGTGTAAATATGCTGGCAGACTGCAGGTGATCACAGCAGACAAATGGGGTGAACAGCAGGGGATCGATAAGCAGCAAAAACTGCCTCACCAAGAAACAAATATCCTCTGCTTGAAACCCGAGTTAGAGAGCAACAAGGAAGACAGCTTCCCTCTAGTCTGCCATCTTGGATCTCTCATATATTTGTTGATGAACTGTATTTCTTCTTCTGTGAAGTATCTGTTCAGTTCCTTAACCCATTTATTGATTGGGTTATTTGTTTTTTGTTTTTAAGTTTTTTGAGTTTTTTATATATCCTGGAGATTAGTGTTCTATCTGATGTGTGTGTGGTAAAGTTTTTTTTCTTATTCTGTAGGTTTTCTCTTCACATTATTGATTATTTCCTTTGCTGAGAAGAAGCTTCTTAGTTTGAATCCATCCCATTTATTGATTCTTGATTTTATTTTGTGTGTTTTAGGAGTCTTGTTAAGGATGTCAGGTCCTAAGCCGAGATAATGAAGATTTGGGCCTACTTTTTCTTTTATGATGCACAAGGTCACAGCTCTAATTCCTAGGTCCTTGATCCACTTCGAGTTTTATGCAGGGTGAGAGATAAGGGTTTAATTTCATTTGGTTACATGTGGATTTCCATTTTCCCAGCACCATTTGTTGAAGAGGCTATCTTTTCTCCAATGTATACTTTTGGCAACTTTGTCTAGTATAAGATAATTGTATTTGTTTTACTCTGTGTCTTCTATTCTGTACCATTGTCTGTATCTCTATTTTGGTGCCAATATTATGCTGTCTTTGTTACTATGGCTCTGTAGTATGGTTGAAGGTCTGGTAATGTGATGCCTCCTGCTTCACTCTTCTTGGTAAGGAATGCCTTGGCTCTTCTGGGTCTCTTATTTTTCCAAATGAATTTCATGATTGCCTTCTCTATTTCTATGAAGAAGGACATTGGGATTTTAAGAGGAATTGCATTGAATCTGTATAATGCTTTTGGTAGTATGGCCATTTTGACAATATTAATTCTGCCTATCCAAGTACATGGCAGACCTTTCCATCTTCTTAGGTCTTCTTCAGGTTCTCTCTTTAGTGTTCTGTAGTCCCCAGTCCTTATAATTAATTAATTATTTTTTATTTTGAGGCAGGGTCTCACTAAGTTGCTGAGACTGGCCTCAAATTGCGATCCTCCTGCCTTAGCCTCCTAAATTGCTGGTATTACCGGCATGTGCTACCACACCTGTCAGCAGAGCTTTTTTGTACCCCAGAATGGCAACCCTTTGAGAAGTCACAGTGGGGCCAAGAGAAGAATCCAATGTATGCATGCAGGAGAGGGGTCCCACTTGATACTACGCTCAGGTTAGTTGCCACTACCACAAAGCACCCAAGGGGGAAAGATGGCTGAGCATGCAGACACTGCTGCTCTTGGATGTGTCATGGTTATTTCCTGCTGTGTGCTTGCTCTGTCAAAGTGATCCATCTACATGGTCCCTTTGGTAGTCACCTGTGGCTGTTGACACTTAAGATATGGCTAGACCAGACCGTGAGGTACAGTAAGTATAAAATACAGCTGCATTCCAGAGACATAGTATGAGAAAAATATAAAATATCTCATTCATAATCTTTATATTAATATGTTGAAATGATAACATTTTAAATATATTGGGGTAAATATTTTTTAAAAATTAATCTCAGGCTGGGGATATAGCTCAGTTGGTAGAGTGCCTGCCTTGCAAGCACAAAGCCCTGGGTTCAATCCCCAGCACCGCAAAAAAAAAATTAATCTCACTTATTGATTTTACATTTAATGTGACATATCATTTAAAATGATATGCATTCTATTTCTGCTGAATAGTATGCCCTACACACTATTCGGCATTTGCTTTTTTTTTTTTTTTTTGTATGTTTTACTTGTTCTAAATAGTTACACATGATGATAGAATGCATTTTGACACATCATGCATAAATGGAGTATAACTTCTCATCTTCTGGTCGTACTCGATGTAGAATCACACTGGTCGTGTTATCATATGTTGTTGGGGTCTTAAGCCCCCTTGCTCTTCTCAACCAGTGACAAGGGAAGGGGACACTCCCCAAGGAGGTCAGACCAGGCTAGGTAGGGCCAACTGACTGCCTGTGGAGGCCAGTCAGACACGTCAGGAAGACCAGTCACAGCAGGAATCTCATTGAGGAAGTCACACAGCTTTTATGTAGGGTGGAGGCTAGGCGGGAACCAATCAGCTTAAAAGTCAGCAAGGCATGGCGGGGATTCACGCAGGTGAGAGTCCCATAGGACTATATGGCAAGCATGAGCTGATCTTGTTGGTGGAACTGTTGTTAACCAATCCCTGACGGTGGTCCGATTTATCGTCATTAGCCTTTGAAACTTCCTTTTGAGCCTTGATTTTGCTCACTCGCCAGGGAGTAAGGAGTCAGCCTGAGTTAGTTAACATGTCATTAGTCCCAACAATATGTGTGCATAGGGTCATAATGTCTGATTCATTCTACTGTCTTTCCTACCCCTGTACCCCACCTTTGCTTTTTTCATGCAGTATATTGTGGAAATTGTTCCAGATCAATACACATGCAGCTGTTGCATTCTTTTCAATGGACATGTGATACACAATTACATAAAGATGCTATAATGAGGTTTCGACATGGTGATTTTACAGTGATTACAGAATCCCCAAGAATTCAGTGCTAGGAGCTATGTCTTCCATCTCAGAGTTTCAAGCCACAAATGGAATTCCAAGCGGGACCTTCTAGGTTGCTGATAGTGGGGACGGGGGTGTAGGGTCCTACAAAGTGACTAAGCTACCACTGGAGGGATGAGTATGTCCTGAAAGAGAGCATCAAGACCCGGGTATTGAGGAAAGTCCATAGCTGGGAGGAGAAGGAGGAAGGTGAGGAAACAGGAAACCAGTAGACAGAGGACCAGTCAGAGCGGCTGAGGAGCCGGGATGGCTCAGGGCCACAAAGGTCAAAGGCAAAAAGAATTCCTTAAGGAGGAGGAAGTCAACAGGCACACATCCCAGTGACTGGGGCCTCTGACTTCTGTAAAAGCTTCTTAGTTAGATTTGTGACTTTTCCAAAAAAGCCTTATGATTTTTAAAAATATAAACTATTTCTGGCTGAGAGGGACCACATACCTATAATCCCAACCACTTGGGAAACTGTGGCAGGAGGATCTCAAGTTCAAGATCAGTCTCAGCAACTTAGCAAGACCCCGTTCCAAAATAAAAAAATAAATAAAAAGGTCTGGGGGTAGAGCTCAGTGGTAAAGTGGCCCTGGGTTCAATTCCCAGTACCACACACACACACACACACACACACACACACACACACAATTTTATATATGGATATATATTACTTTATATTATATGTATTATATATGATACGATTTATACACATATAAACTATACCCACATTAACTACATAGTCATTTAACATATAGTACTTGGCTGTGTCCCTTTTGTGTGCCAAGCCCTGCTCTTGGATTGGGGCTCAGGGGTAAATAAGATGGTGGGTGTTCCTGCTCTCAGGAGGTTCATATTTTAGTGCAGAGAAATGGATAATAAACAAGTAAACAAATTAATAACATTTCAGGTAGCTATAAATGCCAAGAATGAAATTGAATAGTAGTGACTGGGATGGGCAGTGGCATGGCATTTTCAAGGATTGCCTTTCTATGGAGGTTACATTGTGACATTTAAGTGGAGATTTGAACAAGACAGAAGGGTCAGTCCAGCAACCCGCTAAGAGGTGAATGTGAGAATGCAGCCAAACGTAGGTTTTAGTCCACTTTGGAGGGTGGGAAAGAGATCAGGAAGCACTCAAGTGAGAAAGCAGCCCCTGAGGTGAGTCTCCCTGCCCTTTTGGTCCTGGAGATCAAATCCAGGGCTTCTCACATGATAGGCAGTGCTCTATACTGATGTACATCCAAACCCTTTTAGAGATCTTTATTTTGAGACAGGAACACACTAAGTTTCCAAGGTTGGCCTCAAACTTACAATCCTCCTTCCTCGGCCTCCTGAGTTTCTAGGGTTACAGGTGGGTGCCATTTAGATATTACCAGTGTCCTAATGATCATGAGCAGCCATTCAAGAGTTTTAAGCAGGATAGAGATACAAGCAATTTTGAAAATAAAGAAAATCACTCATCACTAGAGAGTGGATGGAGAGGAAAGGGCTAGGGACACAGTGACAGTTCAGGGGGTTGGGGTAGTTATCCAGGTGAGAAAGGACGGTGTCTAGAGCTAGGGTAAAGTCTATGACGACATAGGTGAGAGGATGGGACAGAGAGGAGAGATTTAGAGGGGGACAGAATTGACAACATTTCTGTATCCTCTAAGTGGATTTTGAAGGTGACTGAGAAAAAAAAAAAGATCAAGGAAGAATTTGAATTTTTGGGTTGGGACACTGGATAAAGGGGGATACTCAGTAGATACAGAAGACAGAAGCAAGAGCAGGTTTGGGGAAAAACAAATTGTGCTTTATCTACATAAATAAATCCTCAGTCACAAACAGGAATGAAGCAGTAATGATGCTAATGTGTCATGCTTCAACATGGACGAATCTTGAAAATGTGCTAAGTGAAAGAAGTCAGACACCAAGACCAAATGCTGTATGGTTTCATTTATACGAAATGTCCAGAAGAGGCACACCCATAGAGAGAGAGCATGGATCACGGTTGCAGGGGATGAGAGAAGGGAATGGGAAATATATTGCTTACTTGGTACAGGATTATTTCAGGATGATAAAATGTTCTGGTATTAGTGATGACGATTCTACAATATTATAAATATACTAAAAACCTTTAAAGTGGCTAAAACAATGAATTTTATGTTAGATGAATTTTATCTCAATAAAAAATTAAAACATTTTAAAAAGCAGATTTGGGATATGGTGTTGAGTTTGGTTTGGGAGATGTGAATTTGAAATGTCTGAGGGACATCCAGGTGGATCAGCCCAGCAGGTAGGCGTCTGCGACCTCTGACATAGGAATGAGGTGTCAGATGGAGTTCTTAACCCTGGAACCTCAGAGAAGCCTCAAGCTGCTCCTCTCCTTCTGGCCCATTCTATTTTGGGAGCCTCTGCCATCTTTTTAGATTTATGCCAGTGGAGACAAAGTTCAAGTTACCTCTTTGTATTGATTACTAGACTTCTTTGCAATGCAGGTCTTTGTATTTTCATGGAAGGATTAAAGGAGAAGCAAAGATGGAAGGCTTCCCTTATTGGTCAGCTTAGTGTACATAGTTGTGACCAAGATAGACCTCGTCCACAAAGACATGTACCTGTCAGAGGGTACATGGCCTCAGGGTGCATTCTACAGGACTGCAGAATCTATTGCCAGCATCAATGCTTGGAGTAAGTTATTTGGTGGCTGATTTTTCTGGGGCCAAATTAAACCCAAAGTTCACTTGAACTTTGTGTTTCCATAGTGTTTTTATTTTGATTTATTTGATACTTAGGGACTGAGTTTCTTCCCCCCCCCCCCCCCGCCTCTCTCTCTGTAGCAGGGATTGAACCCAGAGGCACTCAACCACTGAGCTACATCCAGCCCATTTTATCTTTTATTTTAAGGCAAGGTCTTGCTAAGTTGCTTATTAGGGAGTTACTAAATTGCTAAAGCTGGCTTTGAACTCAAGATCCTCCTGCCTCGACCTCCCCACCTGCTGGTATTACAAGTGTATGTCACTGCTCCCAGCTGCTCTGAGTTTCTTTCCCACATTTTGCATTTAGAATTCTTTCCCTTTGGGCCAGGGGTGTAGCTCAGTAGTAGAGCACTTGCCTAGCATATGTGAGGCCCCAGGTTCCTTCCCAAAAAAAGAAAGGAAAAGAGAATTCTCTTACCAAACGGAGCAAAAGGTTTACACAATCATTCAGTTAATCACTTACCACATATTTGAAAACTCAATAAGTACAAATATTTGATCTTCTCATATGACTCTTTCATCTTTTTCAGTTGAGTGGATAAAAATCATTTCCTCTTCTGAGTCTTACATTTTCGTCATTTAAAAAATGAATTATTTTGTGGTTTCTCTTATTTATTAGGCAGTGTATTGATAAATACCCTGGTAGTCTGTGAGCAGCATCTTCTTCTTCTTCTTTGTACTGGGATTGAATCCAGGGGAATTTAACTACTGAGCTAAGTCACTGCCCTTTTTTATTTTTTAGTTTGAGACAGGGCCTTGCTAACTAGGCAACTTCGGGCCTTGCTAAGTTGCTGATGTTGGCTTTGAACTTGTGATCCTACTGCCTCAGCCTCCTGAGCTGCTGGGATTACAAGAGTGTGCCACCATGTCTAGCATCTGTGAGCTTCTTGAGGGACAGTTTCCCTTTGTATCCTGTATTGTAGACACCCGGGGGGGCCTGGCATAATCGCCCTGAAGCATGAAGGCTTTCCAGTGCCCACACTCATATGCATAGTTTTCTTTCTCCTTCTTTCTTCAACTTTCTGAGTCCATGCAAAGGCTTTGTTTGTAACCATAGCTTGCCCACTTTTGTATTCCTCCATAATCTTGTCTGATTCCTGAGGCATCTCTCCTGGTGGCTATGCAGAGCCAGATTGAGGATCCCTTCCTAATACTCGGATAAGGAAGAAGCAGGACACAAACATGAAAACCACCCCAGGATTGAGAACTGATAGATGTGGCTTTCTGTCTTTCACTCTTCCTTGTTGAAGCAGAGTGTCTTTGGGCAGGTTATTTAGATCAGGGCGTATTAAATCATTTGTGGTAAAGGATTGGTGGTTTTGTTTTTTAATTTTGAATTCAGCATAGATGAATATTTTTACAAAATACACCACCTTCTGCAAAAGGCAAAATTATAGTGATGATTTAAAAGATCTATGGTTGCTGGTGGGGAGAGAGGAGGACTGAATAGGTGAAGCACAGCAGATATTTTTAGAGCAATGGAACTATTTTGTATGATCCTGCAAATAGTGAACACAGGATACTATGCATGGTCAAAACCCAGAGAACTATATAGCACGGTGAATGAGACACAGTGCTCGCAAACAAAAATAATTTAGCAGCTCAGAATCCCAAATGGAATGTGACAAAACTAACCACACTACAGATGCATGAAACAACCTCACTAAGTGGGATGCTGGCCCAAGAACTTGGGGAAAAAGTGAAGTCTTTAAGACCAAAGGCAAAAGAAATTGTACATAACACTGTGCTATTGCTGATGAAGTTGTTTCCCAGCAGGGTACAGGCTAATGTTCCTGATAGCAGTGCATACCGGAGTTGAAGGATTAAGGACTGAAGGTGGATGGGCAACCAGGTGCCTCGCTGTTGGGTAGGAGGTTACAGGCAAGCAAGGGGAGAAGGCTAAAGGATCCATGTGGAAATGGAGTGGAGTTAGAGGTATCTACATGATTTATGTTTCACTTATAAAGATGGTTGCTTATGAAGTATGTATAGATAGTGTGTACACACAGGTTTGCATACATGGACATGTCCTTGCTCTGTCAGCTGAAAGACACCCCAGGAGCAATGAGCACACCCAGCAGCAAGATCTTGGTTTCTAATACCATTCTCCAATAAAAAGGAGCCAGGCAATTCACAATAGCTGAGTTATAGAGTCAATCTAGGTGCCCCTCAACAGATGAATGGATAAAGAAAATGTGGTGTATATACACAATGGAATATTACTCAGCCATAAAGAAAAATGAAGTTATGGCACTTGCCAGTAAATGGATAGAACTGGAGACTATCATGCTAGATGAAATGAGCCAATCCCAAAAAAACAGAGGCTGAATGTTCTCTCTGATATGTGGATGCTAACACATAATAAGGTGTGTGCGTATGTATGTGGGGAGAATAGAAGTTCACTGGATTAGACAAAGGGGAATAGAGGGAAGGGAGGGATGAATACATGATCAGTGTAACTCCACATCATGTATAACCACAAGAATGGGAAGTTATACTCCAACTATATATAATATGCCAAAATACACTCTACTATCATATGTATCTAAAAAGAACAAATAAATTTTTTTTTTTTTAAAGGAGTCAGGGCTCTTTGGAGAAACGACTAATTCTAGGCAAGAAGTATTACAAGATGAGCTGAAGCATTTTTTAGAAGGACAGAAAGTGAGGAAATTTTTAAGACACACAAAGTGATGAGGTCTATCAAAGGAGTACAAGGGCCACTCACGGTCAAAGATGAAAACACTGGGGCAACAAAATAAATAAAATAGAACATCTAAAGTACAATATAAACATCCAGCCGACCACGGTGGCTCATGCCTGTAATTGCAACAGCTCAGGAGGCTGAGGCAGGAGGATCATGAGTTCAAAGCCAGCCTCAGCAACTTAGCAAGGCCCTAAGCAATGTGGTGAGACCCTGTCTCTAAATAAATAAGGGTTGGGGATATCTCTCAGTGGTTAATATCTTTGGGTTTAATCCCCAGTACCAAACAAAACAAAACAAACAAACCAAAAAACCCAACCAAACCCATCCAGATTTATAATTTATATCTTTTGATATAAATTATCAAATAATTAAGTAGGAGAAATCCTGGGATTCTTGAACTCTGAAAACAAATCTCTGCAGAAAAATTCTTAACTATTTGTGGGATCCTCTCCGCTAAAGATGTGGAGTGTAGAGCCCCAACCCAAAATAATAGTCTGTACACAGTGACTTCTCTCCAAAGAGTTCAGCAAGGACCAGGGGAGAAGTGACTTCAAGAAGACACCGACAAGCATGTCCTCAGCCAGGTGATCACGGTCAACATCATGTGGTCGGTGGTGTTGACAGTGTGCACACTTGGGGCAGACGATGGGATGATAATGGCACTTCCGTCTGTGAAGTCCCTCTCAAAAAGCCCCAATCTAATTGTGAGAAAACATCCGTGTAACCCAACCGAGGGACACAATACAGAACTCCTGGCCAGCATTCCTCCAGACTGTCAAGGTCATCCCAGAAAATCTGAGAAACTGTCACAGCCAAGAGGAGCCTAAGGAGACACACAATCAAATGCAGTGCTTGGAACAGACAAAGGACATTCAGGTAAGAATTAATTCAGGCTGAGTTAAGTTAGGATAAATCATATAAAATTAATAATGTGCTTACTTTAGTTAATAGGTATCAATATTAGCTTGGTAATTATGGTAAGAAGCCATACTAACATAAGATACTAATAATGGGGTATAGATGTAGAGTACATGATTACTCTCTGTACTGCCTTCACAGATTTTCCTTGAAATCTATATTTGTTCTAAAAAAGTACTGAAAATTTGGGGCTGGGGTTGGGGCTCAGTGGTAGAGCACTTGCCTAGCATGTGTGAGGCAGTGGGTTCAATTCTCAGCACCACATATATAAATAAATAAATAAAAATAAAGGTCTATGGACAACTAAAAATATATTTAAAAAAAGAAAATTTATTATTAGAAAAATGAAATTTGTGAAGACCAAAGATATACATCAATCCCCATACTTTAAATGATAATATGCTTTTTGCCAGGGGTGGGAGGTGTGGGGGATTACCAGGGACTGAACCCAGGGTTGCTTAAAAACTAAGCCACATTCCCAGCCCCCTTTTTTAATGTTTTATTCTGAGACAGGGTCTCACTAATTTCTTAGGGCCTCACTAAGTTGCTGAGGCTGGTTTGAACTTGTGATCCTCCTGCCTCAGCCTCTGAGTCTCTGGGATTAGAGACATGTGCCACTATGCCCGGCAATAATATGCTTTTCAATCTTTTATTTATCAAGTTGCAAGGTACAATTGTGTTTATAAATACCCAATGATTACTTAGACTATTTTTTTCTGACAAAAATAAGTTATGGCATAATTAGATGTCCTTCATCTAACTTTTAGATTATTCTGTTTCGATGATTTAGAGCTGAGGTTAGCACACTTTTTTTTTCTTTTTTCTTTTCTTTTTTTCTGGGGGCGAGGGTACTGGGGATTGAACTCAGGGGCACTTGACCACAGAACCACATTCCCAGCCCTATTTTGTATTTTATTTAGAGACAGGATCTCACTGAGTTGCTTAACACCTTGCTTTTGCAGAGGCTGGCTCTGAACTTGTGATCCTCCTGCCTCAGCCCCCCAAGCTGCTGGAATTACAGGTGTGCAGCACTGTGCCCAGCAGCAAACTTTTTCTGTAAAGTACCATATCATATGGTCCCTATCACAATAATTCAACTGTCACTGTAGCTTGAAGATAGCCAGAGACAGTTTGCAAAACAGTGGGCATGGCTGTGTTCCATAAACATAAACAAAACACATGTTTTGTTTATTTACAAAAACAACCAGAGGCCAGATTTAACCCATTGACCATAGTTGGCCCCTCCTTCATATGGAGGATCATTTGAACCAAATATTTGTGGAATTTATCAATTTCCCCAAGGGCATCTTGGCTTTCAAATTACTATTTTATAGTGAAGCAACCTATTTGTATCTTTTTCCTTGTAGATTTGTTTTCAATTTTTTTTTTTGTTTGTTTCCAAGGAATATTTATTGATGAGCCCACAAATATAAAAGTGTTTCTAACCACCCTGTGAGAGACATGCTGAAAAAATAGATAGAGATTTTATTTCTTGGGTTTCTGCATATGATTTCACACAGTACAGAGTTTCACAATTGTCAAAATCCTCATTTAATTTCCATGATTTTTTTCTAAATAGTTTCTTTGCATTGATCTATTTACCAATTCTTAGGCCAGGAGTATACTTTAAAATATCATATATATTTATGTGTCAGTAATGTCAGCTTTCTTCAGTTTATAACACATTCTGCTATTAAGAACACGAATTAATCCTCCTGCAATTTTGCTGGCCATGTCTTAGGCCATTGGAAGCCACTGCCAAGGACTGGCCAGGCTGCCTTTAGGTCTTGAAGAGGACTTACCATCTCAAGGGGACATACCACATCAAGAGAGTTTGATCACATTCTTCACTTCTTGAGGAATAACGTGGGCAAAATTTTCTGAAGGGAAAGGCAGAATATTTTTTTTTTTTGGTCCCAGTTGTACTTGTCAAAGCAAAACAAAACAACCAAAAACATCCTTTTCAGCAGGCAGCTATGCTAATCAGTGTGGCCAGACTTCCTGGGGTGCCCATTCCCCGCAACCCTGCTTCCTGCACTGGCCAGGATGTCTGTGGAAGGGTTTTCATTCTTTTACTTTTTAAACACACCTTTATTTTTTGTTGGCAACTGTATTTCTTGTTGGCAATTGTATACATTTATAGGGTACGCTGTGATATTTCAACACTTGTGTACAATGTGTCATGATCAAATCAGGGTAATCGGCATGCCCATCACCTTAGACAGACACCACGTCTTGTGTTAGGGACATTCAAAATCCCTCCATTAGCTATTTGGAAGTACCTGACTCATTTTTGTGGTTCTTCATTCTTAACTAAACTGCCATTTCCAAAAGAATTTCTGTGGAAAGGACATTTTTACTTTTTAAATTTTTGTTTAAAAAATGTTTTCATGGGTGCCCTATAGTTGTACATAATGGTGAGATTTGTTGTTTTGTATTCATACATACCCACAATATAACAATATAATTTGGCCAAGATCACTCCCCAGCTCTTCCCCCTCCCTCCCCACCTCCCACTTGCTGTTCCCTTTTCTCTACTGATCTCCCTTTAATTTTCATGAGGTTATACTAGAATCCTTTTTTCCTTTTTTCTCTCCAGTTTATGAGAGAAACATGTGATTCTTGACCTTCTGAGTTTGGCTTCTTTCACTTAATGTAATGTTCTCAAGTTCCATCTGAAGGGTTATGGAAAATAATATTACTACAAGACAGCCCCTGGGAAAAACAGAAAGACGGTGTGGCTCGGGAGGAAGGAGGGAAATTAGCCAAACATTAAACATCTCCCAGTAAATCCTTTTCCAGGAACAATGGGCCCTGAAGGAAGGAGGTGGATACTGAAGCTGAGCCCTAAAATTGGACCTTCCCCCATTGTCCATTAGTCCTGAACTGAGGCACAGTAAATAGTGAAACTCTGAGAAACAACGAATCCCAGAGGAAGGAGAAAAGCAATGGGCAGGAATTGAGTTCTCCTTCCTCAGGATCTGAGTTCCTGTCTCCTCCCAGTAACAATGACTTTCAAACTTTTTACAACTGCCTTCCTGAGTTAAAATTGTAACCTGCACAATTAGTTCCCTGATGGTCCAGTTGGCATGTCTGCAGGTTCCAATGATTAAATCACCCTCATTGTACCTTATAAAATTCAAACCCCTTCTTTGACCAGTGACCATTTTCCTACAGAAAATGAGCCCCTCCAGTGCCTGACTGATTGATTCCATTGCGGAATAAAAGAAAGCTTGCCGATCCATTTGAGGTCTGTTTCCGTCCCTGTTATTTGTGTTCTCATAATGATGCTGACACTGTGTTGGTTATTTTTCCTGAAAATGATAATTTCATTGTTCTTTATGGCTGAATAAAACTCCATTGTGCATATTACCACATTTAATTTATCCATTCATCCACTGATGGACACCTAGGTTGGTCCCATAGTTTGGCTATTATGAATTGTGCTGCTATAAATGTAGATATGCATGTGTCACTATAGTATGATGACTGTAATTCTTTAGGATAAATACTGAGGAGTGGTGTAGCTGGGGCATAGGTGTTTCTATGCCTAGTCTTTTGAGGAATCTCCATACTGGTTGTACTAATTTAAAGTCCAACTAACAGCATAAAAGTGTTTCTTTTCTTTACATCCTCTCTAGCACTTATTATTGTTTGTATTCTTGATGACTGCCATTCTGGTTGGTGTGAGATGGATTCTCAGCCAAGTTTTATAAGACCTTCAAAGAAAAACTCATTCCAATACTTCTCAAAGTATTCCAGAAAATAGAAAAGGAGGGAACTCCATCAAACTCATTCTATGAAGCTAATATCACCCTCATACCCAAACCAGGAAAAGATACATCAAGGAAAGAAAATTTTAGACCAATATCTTTGATGAATATAGATGCAAAGATCCTTAAAAAATACTGGCAAACCATATCCAAAAACATATTAAGAAGATAGTGCACCACGATCAAGTGGGGTTCATCCCTGGAATGCAAGGTTAGTTCAACATCCATAAATCAATAAACGTAATCCATCATGTCAATAGACTTAAGGATAAGAATCATATGGTTATTTCAATTGATGCAGAAAAAGCATTCAATAAAATACAACACCCCTTCATGCTCAAACCACTAGAAAAAATAGGGATAGTAGGAACATACCTGAACATTGTAAAGGCTATTTATGCTAAGCCCATGGCCAACATCATTCTTAATGGAGAAAAACTGAAAGCATTCCCTTTAAAAACGGGAACAAGACAGGGATGCCCTCTTTCACCACTTCTATTCAACATCGTTCTTGAAATACTAGCCAGAGCAATTAGATGGACTAAAGAAGTTAAAGGGATACAAATAGGAAAAGAGTAACTTAAACTGTCACTATTTGCTGATGACATGATTCTCTATTTAGAGGATCCAAAAACCTCCTCCAGAAAACTTCTACACCTCATAAATGAATTCAGCGAAATAGCAGTTTATAAAATCAACACGCATAAATCTAAAGCATTTTTATACATAAGAGATGAAACATCTGAAAGGGAAATGAGGAAAACAACTCCATTTGCAATAGCCTTAAAAAAAAAAAAACCTGGGAATCAATCTAACCAAAGAGGTAAAAGATCTCTACAATGAAAACTACAAAACGTTGAAGAAAGAATTGAGGAAGACCTTAGAACATGGAAAGATCTCCTATGTTCTTGGATAGGCAGAATTAATATTGTCAAAATGGTCATACTTCCAAAGGTGCTATACAGATTTAATACAATTCCAATTAAAATCCCTATGACAGGGCTGGGGATATAGCTCAGTTGGTGGAGTGCTTGCCTTGCAAGCACGAAGTCCTGGGTTCAATCCCCAGCACAGGAAAAAAAAAAAAAAAAAATCCCTATGACATTTTTCATAGAAACAGAAAAAGCAATCATGAAATTCATCTGAAAGAACATAAGACCCAGAATAGCCAAAGCAATCCTGGACAGCAAGAGTGACGCAGGAGGTATCACTATACCAGTTAAACTCTACTATAGGGTCATAGTAACAAAAATGGCATGGTACTGGCACCAAAATAGACAGGTAGATCAAAGGTATAGGATAGAAGACACTGAGACAAACCCATGTAAGTACAGTAACCTCATACTAGACAAGGGTGCCAAAAACACAATGGAGAAAAGATAGCCTGTTCAACAAATGGGGCTGGGAAAACTGGAAATCCATATGCAGTAAAATGAAACTAAACCCCTATCTCTCACCCTGTACAAAACTCAACTCAAAATGGATCAAGGATCTAGGAATTAGACCTGAGACCCTTCACCAAATAGAAGAAAAAGTAGACCCAAATCTCCATCATGTTGACTTAGGACCAGACTTCCTTAACAAGACTCCTAAAGAGCAAGAAGTAAAATCAAGAATCAACAAATGGAATGATTCAAGATAAAAAGCTTCTTCTCAGCACAGGAAACAATCAGTAATGTGAAAAGAGAGCCTACAGAGTGGGAGAAAATCTTTTCCACACACACTTCAGACAGAGCACTCATCTCCAAAGTTCATAAAGAACTTAAAAAACTACACCCAAAATACAAGGAACCCAGTCATAAATGGGCTAAGGAACTGGGCAGATACTTCCCAGGTGATCAACAAATATATGAAAAAGTGCTCATCATCCCTAGTAATTAGAGAAATGCAAATTAAAACCACCCTAAGATTTCATCTAACTCCAATTAGAATGGCTATTGGGAACACAAGCAATAATAAGTGTTGGCGTGAAAGTGGGGGAAAAGGCACACTCATACATTGCTGATAGAGTTGCAAATTGGTGCAACCACTCTGGAAAGCAGTATGGAGATTCCTCAGAATACTTGGAATGGACCCACCATTTGACCCAGCTATCTCACTCCTAGGTTTATACCCAGAGAACTTAAAATCAGCATACTACAGTGATGCAGCCACATCAATGTTCATAGCAGCTCAATTTCCAATAGCTAGATTGTGGAACCAACCTAGATGCCCTTCAATTGATGAATGGATAAAGAAACTGTGGTATATATACACAATGGAATATTATTCAGGCATAAAGAAGAATAAAATTATGGCATTTGCTGATAATTGGATGAAGTTGGAAAATATCATGCTAAGTGAAATAGGCCAAGCCCAAAAAACCAAAGTCCAAATGTTTTCTCTGATATATGGATGAAAATATATAACGAAGGGGCAGGGTGACGGGGGTGGGGGGAGAAGAATGAAGGAACTTTGGATGGTGTAGAGGAAAATGGTGTGGAGGAGGTGGGAGATAGAAAGATAGTAGAATGAAACAGTATTAACCCTATATATATATATGTGTGTGATTACATGAATGGTGTGAATCTACATTGTATACAACCATAGAAATGAAAAGTTGTACACCATTTGTATACAACAAATCAAAATGCAGAATGCAATCTGTAAAATAAAAAAGATTTAAAAAAATGTATTGGGCTGGGGATATAGTTCAGTTGGTAGAGTGCTTGCCTCACAAGTACAAGGCCCTGGGTTCAATCCCCAGCACTGCAAAAAAAAAATAATAATAATAAAATAAATAAATAAATAAAATAAAATAAAATAAAATATATCACAAGCTGGGTGTGGTGGTGTCTCACGCCTATAATCCCAGCAGCTGGAGAATCTGAGGCACGAAGATAAAGAGTTCAAAGCCAGCTTCAGCAATTTAGCGAGGTCCTGTCTCTAAATAAAATATTTTTAAAAGGGCTGGGGATGTGCTGAATGGTTAGTGCCCCTGGGTTCAATCCTTGGTACCAAAAATTATTTATATGTAAAAAAACCCAAAATAAAAAAACAATGCTTCACAGCCAAAAAAAAAAAAAAAAAAAAAAAAAAAAAAAAAAAAAGGCTTAAAGGTAAAGCGCATTACCCCTCATCACTTGCAACCTGCTATTCATGGAGATGAAGAATTGGACTCCCTCATCAAGGCTACAATTGCTGCTGGTGGTATCCTACATATCCACACATCTCTGATTGGGAAGAAAGGACAACAGAAGACTGTCTAAAGGATGCCTGGGTTCCTTATTATCTCAGGACTCTAATACTCTTAACAGCTGTCCAGGGTTAGTGATTCCGGTGGACTGTATCTCTGTGAAAAAATCCAATTTTGCCTTCTTTGTAATTCTATTTGAGCAAGTTGGAAGTTTAATTAACTCTCCAACCAACCAAATTTCTGCATTTGAGTCTTAATCAGATTTCAGTGTTACTGTGGCTTCAAAGAAGCTATTGATTCTGAAGTAGTGGGTTTTGATTGAGTTGACTGTTTTTAAAAAACTGTTTGGATTTTAATTGTGATGCAGAAGTTATAGTAACAAACATTTGGCTTTGTATAGACATTATTTCCACCCTGGTGGATAAGTTCAATAAAGGTCATATAAAAAAAGTTAAATGTTCAACAATAGGGGAAAAGTGTGTTAGATTATGGCATAGCTATTTGATAGAGCTCTTTCATTAAAATTAAAGTTGTAATATTGAAGATGTATAATAGAGTAAATAAGACAACAGAATATGAATGGTACCTCCTTCATTGGTCTAACAAGCTATGTTAAAATATATATGTAGATGAGAAATTTGGGAACAAAAAATATTAAAAGTTATTTATGGGTAAGTTGGATTATATGTGATCTTCTACTCTCTTATGTTAGATTTTTCTAAAATATTTGCATATTGTATTTATATTTTAACAAAGGAGAAAAGAATGAGGAGAGAGACTGAGACAGAGACAGAGTGCCTCCCAGTGCAGGTCTTGGTGGTGAACACAGTAGTGCCGCCCCCTCTGGCCCTCCATTCAGGCCAACATCCCAGCTCCTCCCAGGAAGGAGGTGAGCAGGAAACTCCTGAAGGGGAGGAGAGGTATTATGGCTTGAATGTGCCCCCCACGATTCATGTGTTGAAAACACCCCCAAATTCATGTTAGTGGTATTTGAAGTTTGGGATATAATTAGGATTCGATGAGGCCTGAGAGTAGGACCTCCATGGTGACATTTGTGGTTTAATAGGAAGGAAAGAGACCTGAGCTAGCATCCTTGTTCTTTCTCATCATGTGATGTTCTCAGCCATGTTATGATACAGTAAGTAGGCCCTCATCAGAGGCTGAGTGGATCCCAGGCACTGTGCTTTTAACCTTACCAGACTCTAGAACTATGTGCTAAATAAACTTCTATTCTTTATAAATTACACAGTCTCAGGTATTTTGTTATAGCAACACAAACCAGACTAAGAGAGAAGAGTCATGACCTGTCCCTTCCTTGCCAACCGCCCTTCTGTCTACCACTAGGTTCCTCCTCCACCTACTCTGGTCCTACATCCTTCAATTCCCTCTCACATCTCAGGATGTGATTGATTAGTCAGTCTTTCTCTGTCCTCTCCCTCTCTGGGGGAAGCCAGCTGCTATGTTGCTGAGCAGTTTCTGCACATGCAGCAAGGAATTGAAGCTCTGGTCAGGGGCCCCATGAGTGGATCTGGAAGCCCTTGTCTGACGCAGTCTTCACTGACACCTCCACTACAACCTCCTGAGAGACCCTGAGTGCAGCCACCTAGCTCAGCTCTCTAAATCCCCCGCCCTCAGAGTGAAATAATAGACACACGTTTTAAGCCCTTCAGTTTGGCAGTAATTTGACAGACGGCCACAGCTGCCAATGTACTCTCTTGCTCCCTTCAGAGATGCTTCCTCCAATAAATCTTTGCGTGTCTCATTCTCATGGTGTCAACTTTTCAGAGGACAGAAGTAACACAGGTGGAAAGAGATGATAGTAAAAAGAGCCAATCCTTATTGAACACCTGCCTGTGATAGACACTTCTAATCACATAACTGTTTAGTTAATCCTCATGACCATCCTGAAACATGTTTATAGATGGAGAAACTGAGACAGAGGGGTAAACTCTTTTGAATGTGGAGAAAGAATTCAGAATAGCAAAAGGAGCTCTGGTCCCTGTAGAAGGTTCCAGCTCTGCCGGGATTTTGGATTAGCCATTACTCTCCTCTAGACCTCAGTTTCTCCATGGTCTGCCTCTTGTCCCCACCACCCATCCCTGCTGCCCCAGCCACAGCACCCCCTCTTCCTGCTGTGGCATAGAATTATCAGATGAAATATAGGGCATGGAGTCAGGTCTGAATTTCATATAAACCATAAATCATCTGTAGTATAACTATGCCCCAAGTTTTGTTCAGAACATATTCTAAAAACAAACAAACAAACAAACAAACAAACAAACAACAACAACAACAAAAAACCCATTTTCTGTTGATGTGAACTTCAAATTTAACTGGCTGTTCTGTTTTTATTTGTTAGAACTGGCTTCCTCCCTCTTTGCAGGGATTCTCACCCTTCCCTTTCAGATCACTCTGACACTCCAGGTTCTGGTCACTGAATGGAGCAATCCGGTCTTCCCAGTCCTCACCCCAAAACTCAGCCCACACCTGCTTATCTAGATCCCTTGAAGACATTTGCTCTTTCATTAGCTCAGAGCATTCACAGTTTATGAATTTTCTTTGATTTCCTCAATTGTTCCCTCTCTCTTACTGGCAGGGAAGTCACCTTAAGCACAGAAAGACTTCCTCCTCCTCCTCCTCCTCCTCCTCCTCCTCCTCCTCCTCCTCCTCCTCCTTCTCTTCTTTTCTCCTTTGGTACCAGGGGTTAAACCCAGGGGTGCTCAACCACTGAACCACATCCACAGCCCTTTTGTTTTTTATTTTGAGACAGGGTCTTGCTAAGTTGCTAAGCAACTTACATATGTGACTGAGATGGGCCTTGAAATTGTGATTCTCCTGTCTCAGCCTCCTGAGCCACTGGGACTACAGGCATGTGCCACTGTGCCTGGCCAGAAAGGTTTCTTGAGCTGATATCAGTGCCTAGACACTGCCAATAATGTGCATAAAGAAATATATATATATATATATTTTTTTTTTTTTTTGACCAGGAATGGTGGCATGTGCAAAAAATAAAAAAAAGGATTAGAGATGTAACTCAGTGGTAAAATGCCTTGAATTTGATCCCCAGTAACACACACACACACACACACACACACAGAGAGAGAGAGAGAGAGAGAGAGAGAGAGAGAGAGAGAACAGGGATGGGGCCTGAGAGGGTGCCTAGGCACAGGGACCCAGCTCTGCACTCCTTGGGGAGAGCTGAGACACTGCCTGACAAGAGCCCAGCCTTAACCTCTGGATGGTGTTAGGGAGCACAAGGGAAAGCAGTTTTGTGGTCAAATAAATTTGGAAAACTTCTTGTAAACCAGTGTTCGCTCCAGAGCCACAAACAGGCCAATGCACACCACAGATGTCCAGGACAGGTGAGGCAGCAGCCTTCTGAAACCTTCGTTAGCCATGGAGTCCTTTTCTGGAAAGTAGCTCCGTGAGGGTGCTCTGCTTTGGAGGAGGCAGCCTTACACTTTCCTCTCCCTAACCCTGACTCTGCTTGCCGAGCTGCCTAGTTTGTTTTCAGATGTCCAGGAGTTGTGAAGGGGCCGCCCTGTCAGCAGACACAGTGTGCTAATCCTTGCAAAGGGACAGTCCCTGGTGAAGATTAAGAGATTTGCACCAGGGAGAAGAGCTCAATAGGCAAATGCAGGCATTCGGCCAGTTTGGGAGCTGTTTTATATTTTAGGTTAATAAAAGTCCTAGTTCATGTATCAGTTCTGCTCCCGTGGGTCCGGTTAGCAGGCTGTGACCCCAGAGGCTTGTTACAGCTGGGGCAGTAACAAGACCTCACTCCTGGCCTCGTGGAGAGACAGGGTCTGGCCAGAGTTCCCTCCCACAGAACCCCTTCCAGCTCTGGGATTAAGGGGTGTACACAGCACGGATTTTTCAGAGATGCTAAATTTGTCAAGGGTCAAGGGTTCATCATAGAACAGCCACCTTAGCGATGGGCAAAAGGCCAGGGGTCTAGGAGGGAAGAGAGAAGTGAGGGAGAAGGCAAGTAGGACAAAGAAGAGGGGAGATGCATCATGGGGTTGAGAGATCAGTTCCAGACCTGTGGCACAGAGGCCTGAAAGGAGGCAGCGAGAAGGGACTGGGGAGCAGGAAGTGGGTGCCAGGCAGGAGGAGAGGCACTGCCTTGAGGCTGAGATGCTGTGGCTCCGCCCTGGTGGCGGGCTGCAGGGTTGGACAGGTGTAGAGGCTGTCTTTGAGGGAGGAACTCACTTTGAGCTTCTCACTTGGGTGGAGGGGCTGGCAGAGGTGGTTCTGGGTGATGGAAGAAAGCTCCGGAATTGAGGACTCTCAGCTTCATGTTCCCACCTTCCCGTTTGGACGCCCCTTTGCCAGTGGCTGCCGGGGTCTGGTTCCTCTGGTCCGTTGTGGTTGTGTGAGGCCTGTGAGCCTTGGGGACAGTTGAGACCCCTCCACAGAGGACCCCTCCCCACCTCTGCCAGGATCCCCAGGCAGCTGAGTTCACTTACTTGACCAGCCTGGGTGCCTCTGGGGCCTGAGCTCACCTCCCGCAGGCAGGTGCTGAGACAGGCTTGCCACTCGTGACTCCCCTCCCTGTGTGCCGTAGGGCGCACCCTACCCAGTTCTCAGGGCGGCCAGCATGGAAACATCTTGCTTCCTTGTTCCTCTTGGCAGCCAAATCACCACTGTCTTGGCCCAAAACGCCCCTTGTGCCAGCGCCCTCCGGTCAGAGACCCACCCAGGCAGCCGCAGAGTCTGACAGTGTCAGAGCGGGAAGGGGCTGGCCAGGTCAACCTCATTTCACAGAAAAGGAAACTGAGACTAGTGGCGTGCTGCTTCCCATGGTAGTGAGAGGGACCAGGTCTGGGGCTCTTCTGAACCAACTCAACGCTGTCACACAGAGTCCCTGTGATCCAAGCAGCCTTCAGCCTCCAAAGGGCCGATGACAACAGGTGGCTGCTTTCCCATAACCTCAGTGGCTTACAGGCCCCCCCCTCACCCCAGCCTCCTGTGCTGCACGTGGACAGGTTCAGCCCGCTCCCCTGGGGCCCAGCACCACCAGTGGTTGTTCTGATTTTCCACAGGCCATTGGGCATTGGGTGATTAGTTTTATTACGTGTGGCTTAGCGTATCCAGCAGGTTAAGGGGCGGCAATTCCAGTAGGCTCTTTTTCTTCCCTCCCAGGGTTACTGTGAAGCCAAAATGAGATTCTTTTTTTTTTTTTTTTGGTACCAGGGATTGAACCCGAGGGTGCTTAACCACTGAGCCACATCCCTATCCCTTTTTTTATATTTTATTTAGAGACTGGGTCTCACTGAGTTACTTAGGGCCTCACTAAATTGCTAAGACTGGCAATCCTCCTGCCTCAGCCTCCGGAGCTGCTGGGATTATAGGCATTCACCATCACACTGGGCCCCAAATGAGATTCTGATGAAAAGTTTTTAAGGAAGGAACCGTGAGGCTTTGCTAAGGTGACAGGAAAAGAAATCCCATCACTGAAATTTGACTTTACCTGGGTCAGTCCACTTTGTCCCCACCCACTTCTGAGCCACATAGATTCTTGCTTTGCTGATTTTGTTCCCTTGTCTGGAGGGTCTTTCCTCTATCCCTTACAGGGTTTTTTGTTTAAACAATGTCTATTAAGCCCTATCTGTGCCAGGGAGGAGGCTAGAAGCAGAGGCAAGGCTGTGGGGAGCAAGACTAACAGTCTCTGTTCTCATCCGTCTGGTCTGGAGTCAAAAATGAAACAGAAAGACAAGCAAATAATTGTAATTATGATGTGTTAGGAAAGAAAACAGTACTCTAGGGACATACAGACGGATGATAGGGCTTAATAGACATTGTTTAAACAAAAAACCCTTTAATTTTCTCATCTGTAAAATAGAATGGTAACACCTATTGCAAAATTTCCAGTAATTATATATTATATTATATATAGATAATATAATATATTATATATAATCAGTGTAATTTTAAAAATTTTAAAAAGCTTTTTTGCAGTATTTGCAGTTGAACTCAGGGCCTCATGCATGCTAGGCAAGTGCTCTACCATTGAGCTACAGTCCCAACCATAAAACTTAACTTTAATTGACAAATAAGATTTTATATATGTATAGTATTCAGAATATTTTGAGATATGTGGATATTGTGGAATGGCAAAATCAAGCTAGTCAACATATGCATTACCTCACATACGTATGATTTGTGTGTGTGAGTAGAGAATACTTGAGATCTCTCTTAAGCAATTTCCAAGTATACACAATAGTAGTTATTAACTACAGTCACCATGATGTACAAGAGCTCTCTGGAACTTATTTTTCTTTTCTTTCTTTCTTTCTTTTACATTTTTCTTATCTAACTGAAAACCTGTGTCCTTTGACCCACATTTTAATCCTCCCAATCCCCCAGCCTCGAGGGACCACCACTTAACCGTAAGTTTGTAGGAGTCTGATGTCTTTAGATTTTGTGCAGAAGTGAGATTATTCAGTATTTGCCTTCGGGTCTTCCAGGTTCATTCATGCTGTCACAAATGACAGAATCTCCTTCTTTTTTTAATGACCAGATAATAGTCTGTGTCTGTGCACCACCTTTTCTCCATCAGTCATTGCTAAGGGACACCTGATTCCACATCTGGGCTGTTGTGAATGTGCCGTGATAGACGGGGATGCAGTTTCCTCTGGATGGACGCCTAGCAGTGGGATGGCTGGACCCCATGGTAGTTCTGCTGTTGATTTTTTGAGGACCCTCCACGTGGTCTCCCATGATGGCTGTGCTAGTTTACATTCCCGCTGGGAGCCCACCAGCGTTCCCTTCCTCCTCCTCCCCGCCAGCACTCACCTCTCGTTTTTGCAACAGCATGCTTTCTAAGTGAGTGAGGTGATATCCCACTGCGGTTTTAACTTCCATTCCCCTGATGATTAGTGACGTGGAGCCTTTTTTTCAAATCCCTGTTAGCCAGTTGTACGTCTTCTTTTGAGAAACGTCTATTCAGATCTTTGCCCACTTTTAAATCAGGTTATTTGTTTTCTTGCTTTTCAGTTGTTTGAATTCCTCACACGTTTTGCATATTAAGCCCTTATCAGATGTATGGCTTGCAACTATCTCCTCCCATTCCACAGGCTGTGTCTCCATGCGGATCATTTCCTTTGCTTTGTGGAGATGTTCACTTTGATGTAAGCCCACCTGTTTTGTTCTGCTTTTCTTGCCTGTGCTTTTCAGGGTAACATCCAGATAAATCATTACACGGACCAAAGGCAAGGAGATTTCCTGTGTTTTCTTCTAGCAGTTCTACAGTTTTGTGTTTTATGTTTGTTTAAGTCTTTAATCCATTTTGAGTTGATTTTTGTATACAGTGTGAGATGAGAACCTAATTTCATTCTTTTGCATGTGGATGTGCAGTTTTCCCAGCACATTTATTGAATATGTTCTTTGGGAGCTTTTTTTAAAAAATATTTTTATTTGTAGATGGACACAATGCTGTTATTTTATTTATTTAGATTTATGTAAAACTGAGGATTAAACCCAACGCCTCACATGTGCTAGGCAAGCACTCTACCACTGAGCCACAGTCACAGCCCCATCTTTGGGGGCTTTATCAAAAACCAGTTGACCAACTGGGTGTAGTGGGGCACACCTGTAATCCCAGTGGCTTGGGAGGCTCAGGCAGGAGTTCAAAGCCAGCCTCAGCAACTTATCGAGGCCCTAAGCAACTTATGGAGACCTGTATCAAAATAAAAAATAAATAAAAGGGCTGTGACTCAATCTTTAAGCAATACCTGAACCAAAAAACAAGCAAACAAAAAAACTCAGTTGACCAAAATGTGCAGATTTATTCCTGGGTTCCTTATTTCATCCCATTCATCTAAGTGTCTATTTTTATACTAGTGTCAAACTATCTTGATTACTACAGTTTATAGATTTTATAAAGAGAGCTAAATACTAAAATGCCAAACATAATGAATGCTTGACAAATATTTACTTTTGATTAAGAAAAAACAACAAAAAGTCAACATACAGGAGGAGACCAGCACAAAGGAGCTTGGCCTAGAGCTTAGCAGGCTGTAGCAATCAGTTCCTCTGGGCGGGTGGGTCCATTTTATTCTGCCACCTGTGCATAAGATGACATAGGTTACTGACCCTTAGGAGGCTTCAAACCTCTAGCAGAAAGCCAACGAGGGAGCAGAGCTTGTGTGGCCTTGTGCTGCCCTCCACAGAGATACACCTTGCCTGGGAGCTGCCCAGAGGGGCTGGGGGCCAGTGGCAGGCAGTGCCAGGAGGCTTCTCTCTGCTTTGGGCCCCCTCGGTCAGCCCTTAGGGGCAACAGGCCTCAGTCACGGCAGACAGCCTGGGCCAGCTACGCTCCCTCCGCCTGCCAGGGAGGAGGCAGGGGCTGCCTTCCTTACTCTTTGGGTGTCTCCTGTGTACACAACACAGTTCTGGGCACACAGCAGATGCCCACTTAATGATCATGAAATGAATCCGAGGGCTCATTGGTGAGTAAAATGGTCTGGCATAGTGGTCTCAGTCCCAGGGTGGGAGGTTGTATTTTAACAGACCAGGTGGCCAGAGGGGACGATCTCTTCAGAAGAGGCTGTGGAAGGTAAACCTGGTGGCGATGATGGTTAAGGAACTGGAGAAGCCGGGGGACAGTGCACTTGGGGTGACACGGTGGCTGCCTTCAGGTATCTGAGGTGCTGCCCCAGGGAGGAGGGGTGGGGCCTGGCCAGGCATGACGAGTAATTAGAACTTGTTAAATATAAGGGAAAAGCCTGACGCTTTGTATTGCCCAGAAGTCATAAAGGTAGCGAGTGCTCTAGTTCCTTGTCACTAGAAGGGATCCGCCAGGGTGGACCATGCCTGGTGGGCTACCACAGAGTAACACCTCAGACTTTTAAACTCCAACCCACATGAAAAGACATTTCACACTGCAGCCCTGTGCTCAGGGCACCTTCTCACAACAAAACCCCGCATCCCAGTGCCTTCCCACCTTGACCTCCCTACTTGCTCACTTGTTCACTCCACGAGGAATCTCCAGGCTGTTTTGCATTGGTGGCAAGTTGAGAAGTAAGAGTGAATAGGCTGTGGACAAAGACCTGAGCTCTAATTCTGACCCTGGCCTTTGTTGTCTGCATAATCCTGGTGCTGAGCTACTCAGAGACATTTTGGTAGTTTTCTGTATGCAAATTATTTGTTTACATATATGGAGAAGAATACCTATTAAGGTCATTGTCAATAAACAAAAGCAAAAACAGGATTTTTAAAAAGTGGGCAGAGGGGAAAAAGTTGTTTGTGAAGAGTTTTGCATTTATTTTTTTTCAGCCCATTGGTAGGTGAGTGACTGGACAAAGGGCCCAGGAAGCAGTCTGCCCCTAAGCAGGCTGGCTGGGGCCCTCCCAGACAGCGATTTTAGTTTCTTATGGATTCTCTGGAAGCCGCGAGAATTTAGCCACAGGATGGTGGGCCCTCTAAGGCCCAATAGGGTCTCTTGTTATTCATAATCCCTCACATATATGGGTCCCCACGTGCTCTTTGGATTGCCTCAAAGTAACTCCCTGACGGGGTTATTTCTGTGATAACTGCAGGTATCAATGTATGCAAACATCAGACCAAAACAGTCAGTCTGCTACAACTCCTGGAATTGGTTCCAATGTGATTGATGTATTAGGATATGTGAGCTGAGCATACTGTGAATATTTTATTTATGAGCAACTTTGAGAAACACTAGGTGAAAGAGTAAAAAATCAGACCCAGCTGAATGGAGCCCTGTAGGAATACAAAAAACCCACACATGCACACTCCTCAGACATGCCCCAGCTTCCTCAGTTCACCAAATGGGCCATGAGCCACCTCGTTCCACATCTAGTGTCCCTTCCTCCCTCCCATCCACCTTGCTTAATAACAACAGCCGCTACCTTTCCAACATCATGCCCACCAGCAACTGCAGGACCTTCTCAAGGTAAAACGCTATGTTCATTGTGATGTTCATGTATTTCTTTCTTTTTTTTTTATTTTGGTTTCCAGGATTTAACTCGGGGGCACTATACCACAGCCATTTTTATGCCTTTGTTTTAGAGACAGGGTCTTACTAAGTTGTTGAGGCTGACCTAGAACTTGCAATCCTCCTGCTTCAGGCTCCCAAGTCACAGGATTACAGGTGTGTACCACCATGCCTGGCCAGGTCACATACTTTTGACACCACCTCTGGTTACAGCAGAACTGCCTAGTTGGCATGCCATTTCTATTGGAGTTTCTTTTATGTTTTAGTGATTTTCATATTGTTACAGCAGAAATTCTATAAAGATCCTGCCTTCATTCATTCATCCATCCATTTGACAAATATTTACTGAAAATCTTTCAGGGGTCAAGCACTGTACCAGGCATGGAGACCTGGGGGAAGGGAGTATATGACACTTGAATGAGCCACCCAAGGAAACCAGAGACAGGAAAAAGAGCCAACAAGCAGTGCCAGTTTGGCCTGGGTTGCCCCTCTTGGGTGTTGGGAGACAATTCTTCATGAATCTCTCATATTTCTGAAAGTCTCACAAGCAGAGGCATTTGATACCCTTTTGATTTGGACTATCTTTTCCAGAATGTTTATATAGCGAAAGTCTTGGAAGAAAGGGTTAGTGTCTCCCTCTGGGCCAAAAGGCAGTTTTGTTTGCTGTTAAATATAATAAAGATTATATCTACCACTGGGGAAAAGGTTGGGCAGTTTTGTTTTGCAGTCCCTTGTAAGAGACTGATGGGGGCTTCTCAGCTGTGATGTCACAGAATCCACGTGGGTCTGCCTCTGTGTCATCTCCATGGGACTTGGAGGGCAAGGGAAACCAAGGTGACCATGAAGTTTATGCTCCCTGCTATGCCTTGAGCAATGAAGTCCTTTGTCTGACCCAGGGTCTCATGTCTTCTGCCAGTACCCATGAAACTATGGCAGGTTACCTTGTTGGCTTGCAAGTAGAGTAAAATCCCAGAACCTTCACCGTTTCTGATATCCATGGGGCTCTCTTCAACCCAGTGGATTGTGAAGCAAATCCAGGAGGACCTATAGGAGGAAAAGACTGGGCACTGGGCACTTGCAGATCAGGAAGAACCCTGGGCAGCAGAGTAGGTAAGGAAGCTAAGTTCTGCCTGGGGAAGAAAGAGCTGCAGCAACCCACCCCCATGAGCTTCAGTCAAACCCCGAGGCACTGTGAAGACCAGCCAGGGAGAGTGGGGACCAGAGGAGGCCAATAAACCTCCTCCTCCCTGCAGGGAGAAGGAAGGCCTGGGAGGAATCCCTGGGGTGATGTGGGGGTGGGCCTTCTCCCTGGAAGTAGGTGTGAGCCATGAGGGAACCTGGCCAGAGCTTCCTGAGGGACAGGTGGTGGCAGAAAGGCTCAGGAAGGCTCTGAAGTCTATGGAATCCAGCTGGAAGCTGGAGACTCCAGCATTGCTGCAGAAAGACTCCTCTCCCTCGGGTGACAACTTTCACAGACTGGTGCCCACCCACTGGCTGACTAGCCACTCACTAACTCTCACACTTGTACATGAACTCGAAAGGCCTCCATCCCAGGGAGAAAACAGAGACACCACCAAACCCAGACCCTCTCTGCACAAAACCCTCCCCTGACCCGCTTCCCAACATGGGGCTGTGGGAAACGTTGCTTTCTACAAAGCAGGTGCTGGATTCTCTAAGTCCCATTGGTTCCTCTGTGGTTTTCCTCATTTCTGAGGCTGCCCTGCAGAACTGGATTCCAGCCAGGTACCCAAAGAATTTCATCCACATTGAAGGGAATTTTGGTGAGTCAGCTACCAATACTTCTCAAACTTCTCATAGGGCCCTGCCGAAGGAGCTCTGGTTCCACTGTCCCATTTATTATTCTCTGACAAAGTTGTAGTTTATGTACCACCCCCAAAACTTAAGATTTTAATTTTTAAATTTAAGTTAAATATGGTCATAGTACCAGTACTTAAGAATAATGGCTTCAATTTAGAGGGTTCAATATATACATTAATAGTATTCGAAATTAGAGATTACACTATAATTCATATGGAGAAAAATTTCCCAGTTCTTGGAAGACCAAAATGTATTGTTTTGTTCCTATAAAATATTATTAATTCGGTGTCTTTTTTGATAATCATATTCAAGTCACTCTTTATAAGAAATAATCCTTGTAAGAGGCCTCAATTTTGGTTTAAATGCAATTTTTTTCTGCCAGTTAAACTAACATAAAGATGTATACAATATGTTTGCACTATTTAAGGTAGGTACACATTGAAATGTAATAAACTTAACCACTAGAATGTTCTCCCAAGGATAAGAGAAGAAAGAAAAGTTTAGGATGGTTTCCCCCGCACCAATGGAACTTTTTATTTAATTTTATTTATTTACGGTGCTGAATATCAAACCCAGGGCCTCTCACATGCCAGATAAGTGCTCTACCACTGAACCACAACTCCAGCCCCTAGGACAGTTTTTAAGACAAATGTTTAAACAGCACTCTTCTTTTAGATAATTTAAAAATAGGGGCTGGAGAGATAGCTCAGTTGGTAGAATGCTTGCTTCGCAAGCACAAGGCCTTGGGTTCAATCCCCAGTACCAAAAACAAAACAAAACAAACAAACAAAAATCTCCGTGTGGGTACTGGTTCCTTTGACAGTGGGGACACTAGTCTGGTGTCCCCATGACCACCTGCGTCACTCCTGCCATACTGTATTGCTACTGCCTTGGGAACAGCTGCATGATAGGGCCACAGTAGTCAATGAGTAAACATATTCCTCAGTTCTGTGGTCTTTGATCACACATTTATGAGGCCAGTGGAGATTACTGCCAGGCACAGCCCAACCCGATGCAGACAAGTGAACTGTACAAATCCACTCCTACTCCACTAAGAAGCCCCATGACAGTGGTCAGCCTGGACACAGAGGTGTTGGGTTGAAAGCACACAGCATTTTACGAGTTCTCTCAGGGAACATCCTTTCTACTGCCCTGGTGTCAATGGACTGAGGATTTGCTTCTTGTGAGCAGGCTCCTTTCATCTCCTATCACTCCCACCTTTAATCTTGAAGCACTGAGAGTACCAGGTGAAGTTTATTGAAGCAGGCGTCAGTTACTTAGCATCATTTTTGTATTGAATTTTAAACATTCTGTCATAACTCTATTGAAGGTTCTTAAACTAAATTAATAAGGCTCAAATGAACTACACTGCTCCTGCGGAAGTCATGCACAAGAAGCCCCCATTAAGGGTGGGGAGATTTCTTATTACACACAATGCAACCTAAAACAAACACGCAGAACTTCAGAAGTATAGAGTTACCACAACAGTAACAGTATGTGAAGCAACTTACAACTCTCCTCTTGTGGAGAAAGAAGGCATCCATGTTCTCCATAGACCTTTTGATGATGGTGTATTGCTGTCCAACCAGTCTTGTAAATCTAAGTTTTGTGAAGAAGGTGGAATGAAATACCAAGATGCAGTACAATTCAGGAGCCAAAAGTTGTGTGGAGCTTTTAACAGCAAGCAACCTTTGTATTTGGAGAAGTGTCGTCCTAAAATGTGGCTGCACTTCAAAGACTTCAAAAGTCATAGAAACAACTGCTGCATTCGATAAAACGGGGGTGCCTGATGCTATTGCCTTGGAAGCAGAATTTAAGGCTTAATTTGTTGTACATATTAGCCACATATTGCTGTGGTGAATGTCTGATGAAGCTTCCATAGGAGTATTGGAAAGCAGTTTTACCAGGTAACAAGCTTGAAATTCAACCTGTACGTTTGGGTCAACCCAACCTATTTGGACTCATAGCAAAAGATTCTTTCTGTTCAACCTTTGAAATGTGCTTACCATTTGTACCGATTGATTTTTTCCGAGATCATGCAAAATTGTTTTTAAATCTATTTCCATACCAGAATTTATCAATAAATAAGAAATTTTGAAAGATCAGGTACCAAAATACCCAGCACAATACTTGCATATTTTTAGTATCATACAAAACCATATTCTAGAAACCAAGAATGCTCTAGACCTCATGTGATCATTTCTTCAGTCATTTCAAACATTGTAGGGATGGTATGGTCATTTGCCTGCTCACTTTATGTTGGTATCTCCCATATTTATACCAGTATACATAAGATTTGCTTAACCATTGGTCTTTTGATTTTGCTTTTGCTTCTTACATTTTTAAAGGTCTTATGATGATTATTCAACATCTTTATATAAGTCTTATTTTATACTGTTGTAGAAAAGCTCCATTTTGAAAAATCTAAGTTTTACAGAAGCCCATGCCTTTCTTTTTAGTTTGTTTGTTTTGGTACTAAGGGTTGAACCCAGAGGCATTTAACCACTGGGCCACATCCCCAGCCCTTTTTATATTTTATTTGGAGACAGGGTCTAACTAAGTTGCTTAGAGCCTGACTAAATTGCTGAGGCTGGCCTTGAACTTGTGCTCCTACTGCCTCAGCCTCCTGAGCTGCTAGGATTACAGACATGCACCACCACACCCAGCCAGAAGCACATGTATTTAATGTCTCCAGACACAAAAAGCAAAGCTTGCAGTTACTTTAATATTTGTGCTCTGAGATGCAACGTAACAGGGAGGGCCTGAAAAAAATGGGAGGGGCTACTAAATGTTCTTAGTAAAATATTTTCTTTGTCTCATACAGAACATGTAGGATAGGTTCTTTAATAAATTTTTTGAAAGGTAGAGATGCTTTGTTAATGTAGCTAAAAAAATCCTTAATCACGGGCTGGGGAGATGGCTCAGCTGGTAGAGTGCTTGCCTCGCAAGCACAAGGCCCTGAGTTTGATCCCCCGTACCGCAATAAAAAATAAAAATAAATAAAATGTTCAAGTAAAACAAGAAATTAAGAACAATAAAGCCTTTAAAAAAATCCTTAATCATAAAATTTCTGAAATTCTTGTAATTTTTTCCATACTTATCAGTAGTTCTTTACCAATTTATTTTTGTTTGACGTGTGACTTCACCCCTTCTTTTCTCAACTTCTTACAAAAAGAAAAAAAAAAAGAAGTGGTTTTCTGCTAATTAATTAAGCAGACAGCTAATATTTTATATGCCTTTGAACTATGTAACATAACATTTGGATACTTGATAATTTGTCTTAATATGTAATTGATAAAATGTTGATACACGTGTGCATGTGAACCCAGGTGAGCTCTACCGCTGAGCTCTATCCTGAGCCCTTTTTATTTTGAGACAGGGTCTCACTAAGTTACTGAGGCTGGCCTTGAATTTGTGATCCTCCTACCTCAGCCTCCCAAGTTGCTGGGATTACAGGCCTGTGCCACCATACCGGGTGGTGGTGTGTATTAATGTTAGTTCAACCATATGTTTTTACTGTCTGAGATTGTGTGGTTATAATTTCATGAGAGAAATAATTTGTCAGTGTTCCCCAGCTTATTAGAAACAGCTTAAACATCTAAATAAATAATTAAATGCAAAAAAATGTTTTTGGCAGCTAAAGCACCTCTGAAGCACCTCATAACACATAATCATTTACAAAGATCAAGCAACAGATACAGAATTAATGATATACTTTTAATATTTGTATAAGTCCCTTTAAGTGTGTGCATGGTGGTATTTAACAAGAATTTTATGTTTGATGTAAAGAGATTTAGAACATAAACTAAGTAATAGATATAATATCTCTATGTCATGAATAAATCAACTTCTTACATATCACGACTCCTGCATTAAAATTCAAACCATTCCTGTCTCTGCATCACTTCATTCTTTGGCACCCGACTAAAAACCACCATGGGTTAGGAAACAACTGTTTGCTCCTGGTTTTCACTTTTTTTTTTTTTTCAAAATAAATAAATCTTATGAAATGTGAGCATTTCATAAGAGCAACCTGGACTGTTTGCTTTATACTAAATAATTATAAGTAAGCAAAAATATGCTTATTTGGCTAATCCATTCCTAAGGTTTTGAGTTGTCAGTCAGTCTCCTTGCCTTTGAAATAGAGGCTAATGGTAAACTTTGAGCAAAATGGTGCTTTGGCCATCTTTCCAGAAATTTCAATTCTGATTTCTTTGAGAACTTGATTCACAACATCCTGGCTTTCTTCTTCATCATGGGAACTGTAGAAGATGCCATCAAGTGGGTCAGGAGGTCAACAAGTGTGTCGTGGATCATTTCTGCAGTCATTTCCTTTCTCATGTTTTCCTTCTGGAAATTCTGCATTGTTTGTAATGTTGTATGTGGATCCATCTTCTTGTTAATTAGCTGGGCACTGACAGGAACAAAAAGGGTCAGGACTTTGCAGGGCTCCGGGTGGCAGAGCGATTGGGCAGGAGGAAGAGGTCAGGGTCACCAGGCAGGACCCTCTGAGGGCATGTATCTGAAAGGCTATCTCGGAGAGTGGCTGGGAGCTCAGGTGACGGGGAACTAAGACACGTTTCAGACATGTTACTTCTCCCATTTGTTCTTACTAATGCGCCTTTCAGCCCCTGGCCTGGGTTGGGTCTGTAGCACCTAGACTCCTGTCAGGACTCTTTCCATGTCCCTCCAACTTGGCCCCTTCTGAGGCTGAGTTCAAGGCCTGAAATGTGAAGGGAACTTACAGACTTGCTTAGTACTCTGCTCCTGACCTCCCATTTCCTCTTTGCCTTGTGCATCTTTTGTATTTGTCCGATGAAAGATCATACTTAAGGGTCCTGAGAAAGGTAAGTGAAATCATCGTTGTTCTATAAATGCATCCATCATTCATACAGACTCAAGCGTGAATTGAGTGAATTCACCAGTGAATTTTAATGTTGCCTCTTGTTCCTGTGGTGGAGGAAGGAGACCAAAGAACAGGAGGGGAGCTTTCATTTTCTTAATACTGTGTAGACAAAGAGCAGTCAGTGATCTTTACTGTGATGGCAGAGGGCTGGGGGCAGGCCAGGTCCTTGCAGGCTGAAAGTCAACTTCCCACTTCTCTGGACAGCTGGATTCAGGCTCTGCTGCTGGCAGGGTCTGCTCGGTGTGGGCCAAGCTAACTGAGGGCAGATGGCCTCACTGTTTCAGGACTGTCCTGGGCTTGAGTTTGGCTGCCCAGACATGTTAAAGGCGATCAGAAATTCAAGACAACCTAGGCCATAAACTCATGAAACCTGTGAAGGCATTTTTAAAATCAATTTTGCATCTAAATCAGACTAATATAATTATATAACTGTAAGTATTACAATTATACAGTATAAAGAGATATTATACAACAGATCATAATATATTGATTATTAGGTTATGCATTAATTGTTATAATACAGATATTGGGGTCTAGATTTGAACCCTCACTAGATAGTCACAGTTAGTTTGTGTCCAAGGCCTGTAGTCGCATCCAAAATTTTAAAAGCACTCTCAGAAGTGTCCTCCCAGACACCCTTCATCCTTCGTATATTTTGCTTTTTAGTAGATTGATTCAGTTCAATTGCTTCTGAATCTCAAAACCCCTTCTCTCACACAGGCCCCTGTCCCCCAGTCTCCCAACCACAGTTGTCAAAGAAATTACCACCTCACATAATCATTGTCTCTAGTGAGCTTACTGGAGTTTGAGAGATACCAATCCTTTTGATCCAGTCAGGCTGACCGGCCCCAGTTTTTGAGAACTCTGGTGGGACCAGTAGCCCCCTGAATCAGGCAGCTTCCCCTCCACCATCACCCTCCAGAGCTAGTCTGTATCAAGAGTGGGGCACTGAAGCCCTCACGTCCGTGAGCCGACCCCTCCACCCAGAACAGCTCCAGGCTCTCCTTCCACAATTCTTTCTCTCTTTTTCCATGCCTTCCTTCCCTGGGGGTGAGCGGGGAGGGCACACAAACACTTGTGGAAAGCTTACTCTGTCCTAAGCTAATTATTACCACCGTGCCCACTGTGCAGGTGCGGAGACGAAGGCCCAGCTAGGAGGTTCTTGTCCTCAGTGACTCCAAAGCCCTTGCTCTTTCCCCAGCACCCGCTCTGCCTTCCAGGCCTCAACAGCAGTCCCTCTCACGCCTTCCTTCCCCAGGAGACCAGGCTGGTGGCTCCTCTAGTCCTGGGTTGCTTATTCTGTATCTGGCACCTTTGTGGCTAAAGCCATTACTGGACCATGATGATCCTTGTGCCCCCTTCAGCGCCAAGAGTGGGAACTAGGGGCTGGGGAGAGAGAGCAGTCCAAGTGCATCTGAGGAAGCAATTTCAAGGAAGTGGGCAGCGTGAGGGGTCACGTTTTCCTTTAAAGGGAGAGTCTGACATTGTGAAGTTAAAGAGAAAACGTCTAGGTCTATTTCCTCCCCACTTGGAGAGCCATCAGGGGTCACCTGGGGTTTTGGGGAGTTGACTGGCACACCTGGCTATGGAATGCTTGGGGACAGGGTGTGGTTGATTTATTTTTAAATATACTATTCTGTCCCTCTGCCCCCTCTCACCCTTCTCTCTTCTCTGGGTCCTGAAGGGAACTAGGAAGTGTGATACCGTCACTCAACTGCAGCAAGCCCACCTTTGAGAAAGTAGGGCTAAAATCACCACTGGTCAGTGTGGCCAGCACTGCCTAAGGCCTGCTCTTCTACTTCTGCCACTTCGCTCTGGCCCTCCTAGGCAGCAGTGGTGGGCTCTTAACATGGACCTGATGAGGCCCCGCAGGGGGCTCTGGAATCTGCTGTCTGTCCAGTTTCACAGGCAGGGAAGTTTAATCAAGGCATTAGTCCAGCTGTTTCCCTCAGTTACCCAGCCTGGCTTGTAACTCGTTGGTGACATGGGCAGGTGTTTGGGAGATTTCCAGGGCCAGCCCAGGTTGAAGTGGCTTACTGCTGGCCTTCTCCCACACAGGCTGTCATTCAACAGGAATCAATTATCGCAGGGATCCATATGCTGACCCTTCCCCAACCTTTCTTCAGAGACATTGTACTGGGTTGAATGAGCAGCCTCCAAAAATCATTTCACTCAGAACCTCTGCATGTGACCTTATTTGGAAACAGAGTCTTTGAAGATGTTATTAAGTTAAACTGAGGTCATACTGGATTAGGTGGCCCTCCTCTAATGAATGGTGTCCTTAGAAGATGAGAGGATGACCATATGACCAGAGGACACAGAGATTGGAGTGATACAGCTGCAAGTCCAGGAATGCCCAGGACTGCTGGCCACTGCCAGAAACCAGGAGAAAGGCAAGGAAGGAGCCTCTCCCGGAACCCCTGGTGGGAACATGGCCCTGCTAACATCTTGATTTTGAACTTCCAGCTTCTAGAACTGTGAGAGAAGAGATTTTCGTTGTTTGAGGCTATCAAATTTGTTGTGGCAGTCTTGGGAGACTAGGAGAGATCTTGGATTGGCCTCACTGAACCTTCTCCATTGCTCAACACCAACTTAGGGCCACTGACCCAGAGGGCCTCTCATTAATGCCCTTCCTTCCATGAAGATCCCATGAGATTGTGACCCCGTGAGGGCAGGGTCCTCCCCTTACTCATCAGCAGTGCCTAGGACAGCAAATATCTGGGACACAGGTTCACACAGTAACTTGGCAGCTGGTTGCCAGGCTGACCCTTCATCTGAGTTCTGCTGCTCCCTCTGGACAGCGGGGAAGCAGGGCTCACTGGGATGCCCTGGCCCTGTTCCCCTTTCATCCCCTTAGCCTTTCCCTCCTGCTTCAGCTGGTCCCTCTCCCCAGGGAGCAGCCGGAGGAGGAGGGATTCCCCACTCCCCAACTCCCCATTTCTATTTTCTTCTGCTCTAACACTCTGGCGAATCTCCCTTCCTCCCCTACCCTCTCTCTTTCTTATTCTTTCTGGATCACCTTCTCTAGAATATTCACTTGGGCTAAGAATCAAAGGTCAGGTATTCAAATGAGAGACCTGGCAGTTAATCCAGGATCAAGGAGGGCTCAGCCAAGAAGGAGTCCTGGGGCACTCCCAGTTTTACAAACCACCAGCAGTCCTTGGTCCAGCCATCATGTTTTATGTCACCTGAGTAATCACCTCATTCTGCTCTTGGTTTTGCCTCTACTATCACACTGCCAACATTAAAAGGTTTAGTAGACCCCAAGTGTCCAAGAAAATGCTTTATATCCCAGACTGAGCTAATTCATGCCATTGACTGCCTGCTGTGGAGAAGGAAGCAGCTCAGATCTATGGAGCAAAACACACCAGGCCTGATTCTAGTTTAAGGAAATGAACTGAAAAACAGAAGGAGCTTTGGGTACAAAACTCTTTGTTATTTATAATAGAGACAACTGCAACTTGGTTAAGTTATGATGGCACTCGATGGAAATGGTGATACTCGATAGAATATTAGGCTGTCTTTAAAATACCTAAATGCAATGTTTGCAATAATAGAAGAAATGTCTAGATTTAAAGATAGGTGGTAAAGAAAGAATGCAAATTGCATCAATGATATGATAAATTAATTCTATGTCCATGATAAACTAATTCTATGTCTATGAGTGGGGTGCACACCGTACTCCTATCTACTTGGGAGGCAGGAGGATCACAAGTTCAAGGCCAGCCTGGGCAACATAGTGATGCTCCATCTTAACAAATGAACAAACAATGACAGCAACAAAAACTCTGTCTATGAGCTATTCATGGGGAAAAAGCCTGAACTCTATCAAAATATTGAGGGTGTTCTTAAGTGTGAAACATTGATGATGTTTATCTTTTCTCTAAGTATTTTCCATATCTGTATAATGAGCATGTATTACTTTTTTTTATTAAAAAGCATAAATTTACATAGGGCACTGTTGTTTGATTCATTCTGTTATTTTTTTCCCTTCCCCCCCACCCCTCCCACCCCTCTTTCCCTCTATACAGTCCTTCCTTCCTCCATTCTTACCACCCTCCTTATCCCTAACCCTAAACCTAACCCTAGCCCTAACGCTAACCCCTCCTACCCCCATTATATGTCCTCATCCGCTTATCAGCGAGATCATTCGTCCTTTAGTTTTTTGAGATTGGCTTATCTCACTTAGCAATATATCCTCCAGTTTCATCCATTTGCCTGCAAATGCCATAATTTTATTATTCTTCATGGCAGAGTAATATTCCATTGCATATATATGCCACAGTTTCTTTATCCATTCATCAACTGAAGGGCATCTAGGTTGGTTCCACACTTTGGCTATGGTGAATTGAGCAGCTATGAACATTGATGTGGCTGTATCTCTGTAGTATGCTGATTTTAAGTCCTTTGGGTATAGGCCAAGGAGTGGGATAGCTGGGTCAAATGGTGGTTCCATTCCTAAGCAGGGTCGGGCCTGGTTAGTACTTGGATGGGAGCATGTATTACTTTTATAGGGGGAAAAAAACTCAGTAAATTTTGTTTTAAAAGTCAATTTCAAGATGGGCATGATGGCACATGCCTGTAATCAGGAGGTTGAGGCAGGAGGATCATGAGTTCTAAGCCAGCCTCAGCAAAAGCAAGGTGCTAAGCAACTCAGTGAGACCCTGTCTCTAAATAAAATACAAACTAGGGCTGGGGATGTGGCTCAATGGTCAAGTGCCCCTGAGTTCAATCCCTGGTACACCCCTACCCCCATTAAAAAAAGTCAACTTCAGGCCTGGATTGGGTTTTCTGCCAGAAGTCTGCATGGGGATCTCTTGGATCCACCCTGAGACGACAGTCCCTCATCATGTTCCATCATGGTCACCTTTACCGAGTGTTTCTGTGGCACACAGGAACTGGTTGTAATGGGGATAATCAGAAGATGCAAAGACAGATCAATAGGGGCTGGGGGTGTAGCTCAGTGGTAGAGTGCTTGCCTACGATGTGTGAGGCACTGGGTTGATCTTTGACACACATAAAAATAAATAAATAAAATACAGATATTTTGTCCATCTACAACTAAAAAAAATTATTTAAAAGAAGAAGACCACTCAATAAAAACCTGGGAGGAAGAGCAGGCAAGAGAAGGAGCACAGGAAAACTGGGTTCAAGGCCCAGAGCTCTGTGAGTTGGGACACTCTCTTCTTTATGGGCTCACACCTCCTCCTTAGTAGAATGATGTGCACCTTGTGGTTACCAAGGTCTCTTCCAGTTCTAAAATTAAGTTAGGATTCTTTTATTATTTCATTTTATAAAAGGGGAATCCCAGAAGTAAATTCAGGGACTTGGATGCGGGGTTCCTACTTTCCACTGTGGTTAACTTCCTGGCCTTAGTTTTTTGTTTGTTTGTTTGTTTTTGTTTTTTTTTTTTTGTTTTTGCTTAAGGTTGCATGAATGGAGCAAATTGAAATTTCTGGGCTTCAAGCCAACTCTAGTCCTCCACACCCTCCTGTGCACCCACGATAGTCCCTGCTCTGTGGGGACACCAACCCCAGATGACGGTTGGGTAGGGATTATGCCCCTTCTGCCTCAGAGGTAAAAGGAGAAGGGAAATGAGTTGATGAGCATGAAAATGCTTGGCACTTTTAGAGAAAGGGGCCGTGAAACCCAACCCTGCAAGGACGGTGGATGGCGGCCTTTCTAGCCTTACTGTAACCCAAATACCAGGGCCCCTGCCTTCACCACAGCTAGGGACCAAGACTGCAGCCATGGGCCTTCCTATTCATCGCCTCTGCCTCGTCCTCTATTGTGGTGCACAACGTCTCCCCGTCTAGGGATCCCGCCATGGCACTGCTGGCGTCAATCCCTTTGGTCTTCATCTTTTACAGCACGAGGGTCTTGTCTTTGCAAGCAGAACCCATCCCTTTCCTGGACAGAAATCATGGGCACCCCTCCTTGCTGAAGAGTTGGGTGTGGAGCATTGGGAGATGAAAGGCTTTGGGGTGCAGCTGACATAGGTCTCCATCTCCCCATGGAGAACCAGTTTGTATATATGAAATGATTGTCCCTCTTATGTCAGGGTCTCAGACTGTGTCCTGCTGAAAACTGAGACAGAATCAGGACAAAAAGGCCCACTAGGGAGAAACACCCATGAAAAGGAAAGAGGCGGGACTGGGCGGGGGGGTGGGGGGGGACATGGCAGAACTGACAAGGTCACAAAGCCCCTGCCCTGTGGGTACTCTGAAGTACAGACCGCTCGTTTGAGAATCCCTGGGGATGGAAATGATTGGTTCTCGTATTGCCACTTTGCTCAGTCATTGGCAGAGGGTCACCTGTTCATCGAAGGGCATGATCTCAGCTTAAAACCAGAGGGGGAGACAGAAGGAGCCAGCAATTGGAGACCACCCTCTAGCCATTTTCCTTGCAGCTGGACAGCAAGTCCCCTTGTAAAGGCCACCTCTGGGTCTGCTGCTGGGAAGCAAGATAGAGCTAAGCGCGTGGCGAGCACCCAGCCCAGATTAATTCTCTTCTTTTTGCTTTGGTCCCAGGTAAACCTGAGCTGGAATTCCAGCTTTGTGACTTAGTGTGTGACTCAGGACAAATGCGATCAGGGAAGTGAGCTTTCTCCAGTTTCACTGGATCGCCCAACCTGGCCCATGAAGCTGTGAGAGGGGAGTGTACGTTTGACTGCCTGAACCTTGTGTGTGAGAGGGGGACGTGATAGGCGCCTCGCAGAGTGCAGTGGACACACACAGGGCCCAACACTCTGGTTACAAGTCTTTCATCAAGCCTTAATAAATCAGATTTAACACATGTTCGACTTTCTGCCCTGTCTCAGTTTAGGTATCTTAAGTAACTTTTTAAGGTTCTATGAAGGCATGAACTATCTGGAGGCAAGCAATGTTAGGGGCCCCTAAGAAACTAGGGACTCTCACTTTAGGGATTTAGAAATCTCCATCAAATATCATGACTTTGCTACCCAGAGCCCAGCTGTTAATTCCAGCCAACTCTGGCTTCCTACCATGAGAAAAGTTCACAGTATTATTCCTGCTCCAACTTACCTACATCCCAAGTCCAGATTAAGCTCTTTTGGCCCTCCAGGGAATACTGATTTATTTTTTTATTATTATTATTGTTGTTGTTATTATTATTATTGATACCAGAGATTAAACCCAGGGGCACTAACCACTGAGAAACATCCCCAGGACTTTTTAATATTTTATTTAGAGACAGGGTCTCGCTGATTTGCTTTAGGACCTTGCTAAGTTGCTGAGGCTGACTTTGAACTTGCAATCCTCCTTGGCCTCAGCCTCCTACTAACATTACAGGCATGTGCCACCACACCCAACCAGGAATACCAATTTAAACCTGACTTCAGATTCCTGCTTGGGGGTAACCCAGCAGTCTGCAGGCCTTGGGAGGTCTCCACTGGACAGAGTTCAAAGAATCCACTCATTTACCCCCCTCTAAAATCACCTCTAAAATGCCTTGGGAGGAGAGAAAGGCAAACAGGTGTCCCATGGCCCACCCAGATAGGGAGAGGGCACTTATCACAGGAACCTAGAAGCATACTAACTCTGGGTAATGGGCAAGTTAAGAAGGAGCTGGACTCTGAGGGAAAGCAGAAGGGAACCGGGAATGGGCAGGAAGAAGATGCATTAGGATCACGCACACCTCCTTATCCAAAGCTTAAGGTTCCTAGTCAAAATATTTTAAGATCCAGGGCTAGGGAGATAGCTCAGCTGGTAGAGTGCTTTCCTCACAAGCACAAGGCCCTGAGTTCCTGAGTTCGATCCCCAGTGTTGCAAAAAAAAAAAAAAAAAAAAAAAAAAGGCTGATGAAAATATTTTAAGATCCAAAGAAGGCACAGGAAAAACTTTGTAGGCAGATAGGCCTAGAAATTAATTTCTAGTCTCCTCCCCTTCCCCTGACTCATTTAATTCATATCTACCTTCAGGGATGATGTCAGGATGAAATGAGGAGTTACACGCCCTTTATGGGTGACTTAACATTTTTAAAGCACCTTAACACCTATAAAGCTCATTTCAACCAGAAAACCTTTTGAATAGGTCTTCTTATTCCTGTTTTACAGATGAATAAAACAGTTTCACGAAGACCATGACTTACTTTGGGTGACAGCTGGAATTCAAGCCCAGGTATCCTGATGCCCACTGGAGTCTTGGTTTAGGTCAACAAGATGCCCAACTTTTACTTTGGTGCAACTGGAATGGTTGTTTTTTTTTTTTTTTTTTCCTCCCCTGTATATGGGAAACTAGTCTAGACAGTGTCACCAAAAAGACTAGATGTATTCATAGGGAGACTCCAAATTGGGCCTTGGTATCTAAGCAAATTCTCTTCAGTGATATCCTCCTGCTATTCCATCCAGGTTCTCTGTGCACAAAATCCCTCTTGACCTTTATGTCTTTCCTGATCTCAGAAAAGAACAGGATGGATTTGTCTGTACAGAGGGGTGGAGGGGGCACCCTGCTACTTACTTCTCTATGATATGGTATAGTATCTGCATGAAAATGGCAAGGTCCAGCCTTTGGACTTGGGTCACAGCTGTATTTTTAGCTTCAGAAGGCAAGTGGTCAATGAGATGGTAGGGCCACTGTGGGGCTCAGAGATGGCACCAGTGTCAGCCGCCCACTCCTCCTTGGGCAAGGCTGGCTGTGCCTGGGAGTGCAGAAATGATTACTCCGGTGAGATCTGCAGTGTCCAGCCTGAGCTCCCTGCTCTGGGGCTAAACCCTCCACAGACACCATAGTCAGGGGATCACGTCTCAAAGTGCCATAAGCAGAGATTTGCCCTGTGGACAAGAGTGGGGGACCTCCATCATTTCCTCCACAGTCACACGAACTGCTTTCCCTTGCCTTTGGAACTTCCGGCACACCCTGGCTGAGGTCCCTGCTCCTTCACACTTGAGCTTTTGAGTTCCAATAGATCAAAAGGGGCTGACTTGAGCCCCCAGGTTCCCAGGAGCCTCCCCCACTTCCCTCTTTGTCACTGTCACATACTCGTCCCAGGTTCTAACTCAATCCCACTCCCCACACCAGAGCCCTCAAACTCCTTTCGGAGATTGCCTCGGGCTCTCTGGACCCTCACTCGCTGCTCCCTGTCCTGGGAAGGGGGAATCTACCATGTGATAAGCATCTACTGTGTGCTGGCACTGAGAAGATCGTCTAAGCCCACTGCCCCTTTCCAAAACAGGCCACGGGGTATTTCTAACTTCCACTCCTCACCCCAAGTGGTTCCCCCAACGCCACGTTTCTAGGGACTCTATAAATCTCACTTTCTCTGACCACCTTTGGTCCCCATCCTCCTGCCCTTTCTTCTGAAGTGTGGCTGTAGCCATCTGCACCCCGACAGAGGGAGAAGAGGGCCCAGGACAGCAGGCAAGAGTGCGTCTTGTTTCTCTTTCCCCACAGGTCCCCGCCCCCCACCCCCGACTTTGGCTCAGGGTGAAGGAGAGCAGAGCAATGGGTGTATCGGTATTTTTTTTTTCCTGGTGGGGGAAGAAGGTGGAGATTGAGGAAAGAAAAGACCAGGCAAGGATGATTGGCACTGGGCCCCGCCTTCTTTTGTCCTCTTCCCTGCTACTTACTCTGGCCCCTTCAGGGAAGTACACCTGTTTGAGGCCAGCAGCCAGTGGGGACAGGCTCGCCTCTGCTCCTCACCTCTGGAGCTTCTGTGCCACAGAGCTTTCTCCGGGGAAGACTGAGGGACTCTTTCTGGAACCATGAGGGGGGCCCACTGGAGGAGTTTCCCCTGGGTGCTCCTGAGCTGCCTGTGTTTCTGCCTCATTTGGCCAGTGGTCATGGGTAAGTGATGCACCTGGGGGAGCATTCTGGGTGGCAGAGGAAGCTGGCTTCAGGGTGCCCATCAGGGAGCTGGGACCTGGCAGGTATATATATGTATGTATGTGTATGTGTGTATATATATATATATATATATATATAGAGAGAGAGAGAGAGAGAGAGAGAGAGAGAGAGAGAGAGAGAGGAATGGGCAGAGGTAGGATAAAATGAGGGAGATAAGGAGGTGGAAGAACACAGAAAAGGAGGAGATAGGCAGAGAGAGGCAGAGATGTCTGGTAGTGGGGATGCGCAGAAGGTGGCCTGATTTGGGGAGCTCATGGAGGGAGCTGGGCTGTTTTGCATAGAAAAATAGAGCCACAGCAAGGGGTAGAGAGAATATCTAGGAGAGACTGTGATTGAAAAACAGGAAAGCTGGTGACAGAAATGGAAGAAAAACCACATGAAGATATCAATTCAGAGGACAAGACAGGTGAGAAATGAACAAATCAAAGCAAAAATAGACACAGTCAGAAAAGAAAAGAAGGGGGTGCTAGCAGAGCGGAAAGGAGAGGGCCAAGGGGCAGCAAGACAGTCTGGCTTGGAAAGTGGTGGAGAGATGCCAGGCAGGGACAAGATGTAGCAGAGATTCTGGTGACGGTCAGCTGATTGACCCGACCTTGGGTTTACAAGCCTCCTCTTGGGCTAATGCTCTGGCACTGACCTTGGCCTCTTGCATACCCCCTTCCCCACCACGCGCAGAGCTGAGGTGGGGTGGGCACAAGGCCTGTTGGGGATGTTCCCCTCTGGATCCCCCCATTCTCTTCCCGCCACTTTCCAGGCTGCCCCTCCAGCTCCAGGAGGGATTTTGCTCTGTGTTTCTGGTCGCCTGAATCTTCTGGGAGGGTGTAGGGTTCAGGAGAGTGTGAGCGGTTAGGAACCCAAACCAAAGTCAGAATCACCTCACAGGCCTTGGGGAAGAATCACTTATGGTACAGATAGCAAGAGACGCAGGACTGGTAGTGGGTAACAACATTCTGCCTTCCTTGAAATTTTTAAGCCCTTGGATAGAGCAAAGGAAACAAAAACCACCTCCCCAAACCTCAACCTCCCCATATACAGTGAGGAAATGGAGACCAGAGGAGCCAGCATGGCCAGCCACTCAGGGGTTTCTCCTGAGGCTGGGGAAGGAGTTGCCATGGGAACTGTGACTCTCAGGGCTGCGGGAGGTGGCTTGAATTCAGGAGTCCTGGGTTACGCCTTGGTTTACTGCTAACAGTTCTGGTCTCTGTGACCAGTTCCTATCCTAGCTCTCCAGGCCTTATTTCCCCTGTGCTAAAATCAGGGTGGTGAATGGCATGACCCCTGATCCCATGGTTCTTAAGTTTGTTTGCTTGTTGGTTGTGCTAGGGATTGAACCCATGTTAAGTGCACACTCCGTCACCGAGCTGGACCCTAGCCCAGTTCTTAAATTTTGACATTCTGTGATTTAAAGTCAACTCTCAAAGTGTTAAGTACCAACTCTACACTCAGCCTCAAAGTGTTAGGGTCATCGAACTCAGGAGGAGACAGGAAGTGGGGTCTGCAGAGAGGATCCCTGGGGGCAAGAATTAGGGTGGCAGTGAGTGGGGAAAACAGAGGTAGGACCCAGAGAAGGAGCGGGAGGACGATGAGGGTGGAAGGATGTCCCCATAATAGCCTGAAGAAGTGCGGGCATGCCCTGGCGCTCCAAGACCTGTGTGCTGCTGAAGGGGACAACAGGGAGCAAGGCCACAAGAATAGGTGGGAATGGCGTTTGAAATGGCGCCTGAGTGCCTGATGGAGCCCAGGACCTTGGTGAGGGAAAGCAGCCTCTGGACAGGCAGGGAGTCACACCTCCTGGAACAGCTTCTGGGGGCCAAGGGGCCTGTCAGTCGTTCCTTAGGGCTCCCTGGGGGCTCGATCCAGGCTCTGCCTTCACACTGGCTGGCAGGACCCTCTCCCAAGCCTGGGTCACCTCTGAGGCAGTTGTTAGAGCCTCCTCTGCCTTGGGCCACAGGGAAAACCCAGGTTTCTACAAAGGAAGTGCAGCACTAAGAGCTTCCTTCAGGAAAAGCCTGACTCTCCAGGGGGCAGGTGGGAAAACGGGGTGGACAGAGGTGGGCTGGACAAGGAGCAAACAGAAACATGTGGCTCCAGGTGGCTCCAGCAGGAATGACGCAGAGGAAGCCCAACAGCTCTACTTCTTTGCCCCACAGTTAGGAAGGTGGTTTGGCATAAGCCTCCGTCTCCCGTATCATCAGGGGCCCACTCACTGCTGAGAGGCTGCCGCTCTGATGGCCGCTATGAGGTCAGGGTGCTGCAGCAGGTAGAGGAAAGGGAGGAGATCCACAGCCACACGGGACCCGGAGGGACCGGTCCTGCAGGCCTTCTCTCAGAGAACCTCCCTGTCAGCCAGTCTGGGAGAGGCCTCCCAACCTTCTGCCCAGGGTACCAAAACCTCCACATCTGTCCTCCCCAGGAAACACTCTATATGTCAGGGACACTCAAAAGGAGAACATCCCTGGTCCTCTCAAGAAAATCATCCAAATTCAGGTCACAGCTCAGTGAAGAGCAAGAACTTAAAATCAGAGACCAGCATCAGTATTGTCACTTATCAGCCCAGGGAGCCCAGCTAAAGTCCCTTTAGCTCGAGGTCTCAGGGTCTCAATGGCAAAACAAATCAAATGGGATGTGGCTGACACAGAGTTGCCATGAGGATAAACTGTGTCCACATCTGGTGTAAAGTAGAAAAGCCTTGCAAACTTCATTGAGAGGGTCCATTTCATTTCACAGCAAGGAGGAACCAGGAATGGAGGGGGCACCTCTGTTGGCTCAGGGCAGGTTCATTTACCCAAGGGCCTTGTGCCTCTCCAGAGCTACCCCTTCCTTCCTGTGGCTTGGTTTATTTAGAATGTGTCTTATTGTGAACTGACCCTGAATGCCAACCACAGCCATTGAGCAGAGGCACGCTTGGGCTGACAGCTCTGTTTCCTGGCTCCCTGCCCAGCAATCTCCTCCACCCCCTGGTTTCTGGGCTCAGCGCAGGGCAGAGAGTGGCCTGGTGCTGCTATTTGACATATGAATGTTGCTGTTTTTACTGCCAGGAGAGGCTGAGAAGCAGTTGGCCTTTTATGTGCTCAAATCAGTGTTTTTGCCACGCGTCTGTCCTCTGGTTTCCTGGAGTGTTAGATACTTCACACAGGCACATTGTGCAGCTCACGGAGCCCCTTCTTTCTGGGACAGGACTGAGAGACCCTGTAGGCCAGGTTTCCTCCAGTGTTTCAACCTTTTGCCTCAAATACACATCTTTCCTTCTGATAGGCTAAGTTAACTCCCTGGCACATGTTGAGTTGTCAAATCAAGATGAATTGAATTTGTTGGTGCTTCAAAGGGGTTTGATTACTTAGCCTTTTCCCTGAGACTCTGAAGTGTCTCACACAAGGTCTCCACAACGGTGGCCGTGTTCTTGGGGGGCACCTGTCTGCCTTGCAGGCATCTCTGCTCTCCACATGTGCGTGTTTAAAGACCTCATAGACATTGACTCTCTATGTAAATACCCCAACTTCCGTTGTGGTTTGGGTTCCCGAAGTCCAGTTGACAGTGGATTCTGGGAAATTCAGAAGAGGAAAGAGCTCAGACTTTTGAGTTATTCATTCACTTGCTGAACTTCTACTTGTGCCCATAGGAAGTCATGGTCCCTGCCTGCGAAGCAGTCTAAGCAATCTGCTTAAGGTCACATGACCCAGAAGTGGGACAGCTGGGACTAGACTCAGGTCTCCCAAATCCAAGTTTCCATGGCAGTACACACTTTTCACAAACAAACTTCCAAACCAACCAGCCCATTCATGGAGGGAAGAACCCCTACTGAGAGAGCCATTCATTCACCCATTTATTAATTAAAGAACACCTACCAAGCATCTGACATTGTTCCAGGGCAGCACTGTATATACACTGCGAAGAATAAAATAGATATGGCCCAGCCTCCTGGAGCTAAGGTCATGCCATATGTAGGTAGACGTTAAGTAATTACAGAAAAGTCCTCAACGGCAAATGCAGCAAGTGCTATGTGGAACAAGCACAGGGTGCGATGACCTTAAATGGGCCCACGTTTAGATGGGTAAGTCCAGGTAGGCCTCGCTCGCTTCAGGAAGTGCTGCACATGAGAACCGAGACTGAAGGTTGAGGAGCAAGCAGGGGAGGATGTGCCAGGCACAAGCAGGCAGGGGAAGAGCTCGTGCAGCATGGTAAAAAGTGTGGCCCCTTGGGGATTTAAAAGGTGCTAAAGTGTGCAGGGCCTTGTAAGGGGTGGAATGGATTATGAACTTTAAGTAACTAACATGGCATACAGTGAGGGGTTTTAGGTTAAGGAGTGAGGTGTTCAGACATCAGAATGATCTTTGACATGAACTTTGGAATGATCACTCTGGATACTGTGAGGAAAATGGATTGGAAGGGGGCAAGGGTGAGATGGGAGACCAGTTAGGAACTGCATGGGCACCAGGTAGAAGATCTGTGGTGTGGCCTGGTGGCAGTTGCAGAGGTCTGCTCTAGTAAGGACACAGTCCCAAGGACTGTTGAGTTTGTCAGGACCTCAGAACTTTGCAGAGACAAGAAGATCATGTACAGCAGAACAACATTTATTGAACTAAGTCAAGTATCTCACCCAGGTCCTACAGCACTGCTGGTATGTCTAACTCTAGATTCCCTCCTCAAACACTCCATGATCTCCATATGGTCTCAGAGTACCAGAAACATCAGTGACATCTTCCCAGCTCTCTCACGTCCCCCTTCTCTTCCCTCATCAGAAAGGATGATCTTAAATGTTTAGGCTGGCCAGGCACAGTGGTGCACACCTGTAATCCCAGCAGCTCAGGAGGCTGAGATAGGAGGATTGCAAGTTTAAAGCCACCCAGCAACTTAGCAAGGCAGTGAGCAACTCCGGGAGATCCTGACTGTAGATAAAACCTAAAAAAAGGCTTGGGATGTAGCTCAATGATTAAGTGCCCCGGGGTGGTTCAATCCCTAGTACCATTTAAAAAAAAATTAGGTCAATAATATCAAGGAAAATAATTGAGAATTCACCCTTCTCAACTGACTCTAAGGCAAGAACCTCACTCCTTTCCAACTATTCCTACTAAAGTCATACCCAACAATGCCTGTCAACCAGATGCTTCTTCACCTTGGATACTGTTACAGGTCACTGGACTTCATTTCTCTCAGCATGTGGTGTGGCAGCACCTTGGCTACCCTGATGACAGCTCTATAAGCTTCAGGACAAGTGAAGAAGCACTAAGTCCCAGCTGTAAGCACTACATCCTAATCCAGCCCTCACTTTCTCCTTTCCCCTGACTCCTTCTCCATAGAGGAAGTTCCATCTCCAGGCTCCACAATCTTGGTTTTGGAGCTCATCTCTCCTGGTTCCCAACGGAGTTGGGCACACCCTCCTAGCCTTGGCTTGCCCTTGGAAGTTCGGTTACTGTCTGCTATGGTGGTAGTCACATCTTTCAGACCATAACTGTCAAGTCAGCTCCTGCTGGTCTTGGGACCACCATGACAGTCACAGGAGAAACAAATGCAACCTCAGGTGAAGGAACCAAAAAACAGGGTCTGGGGACATATGATTTCATTCACTCAACAGATGTTTATGAGGTAATTACTATATGCCAGGCACCACTCCAAGGGCTAGATCAGTTACTCTGAGGGCATTTTGAGTTAGTGTACTACCTCCTCCTGAATTTTAGGAGCAACAGGGAAAAAATATCCAGTAACAGACACAACACTGGTCACAGTCGACTCTCAGACTGACACAGGAAGAGCCCTTGACTCCTCACACAGAGTGGCAGGGCTGCAGGTCCTACCCTCCTCCTTCAACCTCTTCACACCTTTTAGGACACCCGATACCCATGTGTGACTGTCACATTTCCTCCTCAAGTCTGTCACTACAGTTGGGGGCTTTGCTTGGGCTCTACCCTACTTACCAATCTAGAAAGAGCAGCAGAAAAGTGACACATTGAGGGAGATATGGTTTATGGGTTCCTCACCTCTGATTCCAGGAATAGCTCGAGGCAAACAGACCAGGCACTAAGAACTAGCCTCAACCCACGGCACTTGCAGGGTGCAGGCTTGCTGTCTCTTTAGGGAGGGACTTCCCCACTCCGATGGTGTGATGGTATGTTATCTCACTGCTGCTGCCACCACCCTTCCTCCTGAATCAACAACACACCCATCCCCTCTCACACCTGTGGAGTCACCAGAGGGCCACCGGGAGGAGCAATGCCTGTTATCTCTTTCAACTTTGCCATCCCAAGAGGCACAAGACAGCTGCTGGACGTCTCCCACCTAGCACAGTGCAAGGGAGAAAAATAACCATCTTGCTGAAGGCTTTCTGATGGAAGTGGTGGCAGAGAATAGAAGAGGTTTCAGGAACTCAGGTGTGAGGAAGTCCTCTCCCTCAGCGCTCTCACTGTCACAGGAGGAAGCCCCCTCCTCTGACAGAACTTCTCAAAAACTCTCTGTTTTAGACGTGGGGGGTCTTGTCACCCCAAGGGGTCAACAGCCATCACAATTCACTGTGACATCATCACAGAAAACAGGCACCAATAAAATAGGCAAGAAATAGCTTGGTTCATCATTTGCTCCTGAAAATGGAGCAGACTTGTCCTTAGACTCAGACTCCTCTGCATGTGGCAGGTCAGGAACTTGGGGCAGGTCAGTCACCATTGCTCCATTCCTATTGCAGCTCTCCACCTGCTTAGTGGCAGGAGCGGAGCAACATCTTCAGCACCTTGGCTCTTACCCTGAATCCCCAGCCCTGCTGCTTGTAAGATATGTGATGTTAGGCAAGTTGCTTTGCCTCTCCAAATCTGTTTCCTCACCTGTGAAGTGGGGACCACCATTAGTGAGATAAGCTATAAAGCACTATACAAACATGAGAGATTAACAATTCTATTAGTCACTGAGTCAAAATGTACCTACTGAAAGAAATCTCAGATGTATGCACTAATTAATCACAAAAGCTGGTTGACACTCAGGAACTCAGAGTGAAGATGATGTCTCCCATGGAAACTGTCTACAGTGTAGATGTGTCTTGGTAGCGTTCATTCTTTCTGACAGAGGCCATCCTGCACACAGACAGACCTATTCAGAAGACTCTTAGGCACTCTCTCAGTCACAACCAGAGCCATCAAGAGTGGCCTTCCTCTGAAGAGAACAGCTTTGGGACCCTCATTTCTGACATTCTTATCACAGTCAGGAGGAAGTGAGAGGAGCAGTTCTAATCACCAGTCTCCATGACACTGATAAGTCAACCAGACCCATGTCCTCAGAATCTCAGTTGCCTTCCAGGGCAGGCAATCCAGGCCACTTCCAAAGCACTCTTTGCTAAGGAGATGATAGGAGAAACTCCCCTCTTTGGTCCCTGAAATCAAAGATCAACCCAGCAGTGGCGTGATAGAAGTTTGGAGTGGGGTATGTTAATACACTTTTCATTACTATAATGAAATACCTGAGGCAGGCCAACTTTAAAAAGGTTTACTTAGCTCACAGTTTGGGATGGAAGGTGCAGGCTCTAATGAGGACCTCATGGTAGAAGAGTGGGAGTGCATATAGGAATGAGCAATCACAATGCAAAAATAGGAAGCCAGAGAGAGACTGGGGTCCCACAGTCCCTGGGGTCCCACAGTCCCTTCCAAGGGCACACCTCCAATTGACCTAAGGACCTCCCACTAGGTCCCACCACTGCACTGAGGACCAAGCTACCAACAGATGAACCTCTGGGGGACAAACTCAAACCATACCCAAACAAGAGCAGGGTGGGAGAACTGGAAGCAGGAGGCACAATTAAGAGGGTGGGGCGTAACAAGAATGAACCGCAAAGTGACAGGGAGAGAGAATTTGGCTGAGAAATAGTTGGTGCCAAACTATTATGTTGGGGACAAGGAAAAGGAAGGAATTAAAGATGACTCGGAGGTTTCTGGCCTGGCCATCCGGGGGATTGTTGTTACAATTAAAAATACTGTTGAAGGAAGATGGAAGAAGCAGTTTGACTTGGGCACGTCTCATTGGACGAGAAGCAGAAAATCCCGGGAAGGTGAGTCTGGACTGTGGGTGAGAAGCCAGGAGGAATTTCAGATGCATGAGGCATGAAGAGAGGTGTGATGTAGCCAAAAACAGAGAGGAGTAGGAGCGAGAGGGCGGAAGATGCCACCCAGAAGTGTGGCGGTCAAGGGGAGAAAAAAGCAGCCCAGGAGCAGGACGGGAGGTGGAGGCGGGGAGAAGAACCACGAATCCTTCCGCTTCCAGGGGGCAGCACCCTGCGGGACCAGGGGGCCCGGGCCAAGGGGAGAATGTTGACACTGGCGCTGCAAAAATATGTGTTAAATGAATGAACAGATGAGTCCAGATGTTACAGAGATAGTGCTCTGGGTGAGTAGGAAGGACAGTCCCCTTGATGTCAGTGATGTGACTGAGGTAGAGCGCGAGTGTGAGGAGGGCCAGGAAGAAGAGGCGGAGGTGTCAGCTGCTCCTTCAAGATGCTTGGGGGAAAGCAAAGATAGGAACAGGGAGGGCACAAGGTGGATGATAGACGTTTCTCAACAACTGCAGTTTTGTTGTAATTGATGAAAATCCCTTCCTCCTCACAAGCCCATAGCTGAAAAGATGGTGTGCCTGCTCCCAAGACAATAAAACTGCCGTCTTCAACATGCCCTGGTTTGCTTGCCTTCCTGTCTGCTATAGCAGGAGCCTCTAACCAATCAATCATGATTAGAAAGTTCTTAAAATAAACATTTGAAAGAGAGATTGCTAGGCAACTGCTCTGTTTGGTGAGATTTAAAATCAGTACTGCAAAGGTGTCCATAAGGGACCTAAATGTGATGGTGGAAGAGAAGGAGCGATGCAGAGAGAGACTCAGACAGAGAGAACTGGTGGATGAGGCCCTCAGGGAGGAAGGAGGAGGGAGGAGAGGACACTAGGGAGGGTACAGCCTTTCCATGAGGAGTAACCTCTTTTCTAAGATGAGACAGGGACCTGGAGAAGTCAGATAGTTTTCCTGGTTGAGAGGGTTCCAGGACGTGGAAGGAGATCAAGGTAGACGTCTGCCCACTTCCTGCGTGGGGATGGAGTGGGTAACTTTTGGAGGTGTGAGCTGGCTGGAAAGAAAAGCTCTGAAAGTAATATTAAGAAAATATGTTAGTACTCAAAAAGGTAAAATTTTGTTAAAAATTAAATGAAAATTACATGAATTTTGAACAACCTTTCATTAGCATTTAAATAGAGATTTACATTTCTTTTTATTCTGTTCTCTCATACTGGTGCTACTCTCAGCACTTTTTCTTCCTAGAAGACTCAGGCCTCCATAAAAGTGGTTAACTGCTTGACTAAGAAAATAAATTAAACTTTGAAGATGGCAATTTAAACTTCAGTTTATTAGATAGGGGGAACTAATGAAAAGAAGAGAATGAGGACTTTGCAGCAATGTAGGCTGCTTGCTAACTCAAATCTATTTTGATTTACATGTTCCATCCAACTAGTTTTTTTCCACATTGTGATAGATTTGTGACTGATGGAACTATAGTTTGTAATTCCAGACATATAACTACTTAAAACAGTTACTTTTAATTTTCTAGCACATACAACAAACAGTATTTTTCTGCAAAAAATTCATTATTGCATCTTCTAGGTAGAAACAATCAATAAAAAGTGATGCATGTATATTTCTGATTTTCTTAAATATATGTATTATAAATTATTATATTATGTTAAAATAAATTTTATATTTTTTCACTAAAAAAAAAAAGAAAGAAATAAACACAAAAAACACAGGAAATTAAATGAAGCAGGGGCCTGACTGGTGGAAGAGACCTGATGGGTCTGATCCTAACAAAGAGAAAAGCCCTTGAATGCTTTATTCATCGTGATTCACCAAAGGGAATCAGTAAAGAGCTTCTTTAGGAAAATACGATAAAGTTGGAAGAAAACAGGTTGTTTGGATCTTGGCAGGTCATGCCCATCTCTGGGCAACTGTGTTTGAACCTGGGGCTGTGAGCTAAGGCAGGGAGCCAGCATGTTCTGGACTTTCTTGAACCAGGGAATTTCATCCAGGAGTTCTCAGAAAAGCAACTTCCCTGCTGTAATGGCTCAAACAAAATTCATAGTTCATATATAGCTTCCAACAGTAGATGGCTTGTATAAGATGTGTCATGAGAAGTGAGAAGAGAGGAGAGGAGAGAGTCTCTCTCAAATAGCAACTCTATAGTCAGCTCTCATGACTCTCTGCTCTGCATTTGGCCAAAGTGAGAAAAACAAGCTGCTGTTGTCTAACCATGGGATGGAAACTTCACAGCCTGACTTGCATTCTGGGAAAAGACAAGGCCAGTGCATTCTGGCAATGCTAGCAAGAACAAGACTGAGTGTATTCTTCAGAACACAGCTTAAATAAGATCCCAACTTTCTGCACCTTGCAACTTCAGTAATATGGTGTTAGTTTACAAACACTTCACTGGTTTTGTTGTTGTTGTTTTGCTTCACTGGTATTGGTGCTGGGGACCAAACTCAGGGCCTGGCACATGCTAAGCACATACTCTGCCACTGAGCTACACCCCCAGTCCCTAAGAACATTTTTTAAAGTAGAGGGTATTAGTTTATTTAAAGGGCTGCATGTGGTCCATAGACCACCTGTATCAGAATCTCCCTGAGCATCTGTTAAAATGCATATTCCTGACCCCACCCCACAAGAATGAAATTTGACTCTCAAGGTCAGCCCAAGGATGCATTTTTACAAGCTTCCCCAGGGATTCTGATTCATCCTATCTGTTGAGGACTATTCTTACCAAAAATAATTCTACCTACAGGTGTTTCTTTTATTTTTAATTTTTTTAAATTAGAGCTTTATAGTTATACATAGTAGTTGGGTTCATCCTGACAAGCTCATACATGCATGGAATTCAATTTTGGTTCATAATCTCCCTTTCCTTCCTGTCCTCCCTCCTCACCAGTGTTTCTTAACTAAGAATAACCTACTCAAGATTAGTATATTGAGTAATATGCAAACTGTTTTCTTAAATAGCTGAATAATCTGTTGAAGGAGTAGCTCAAGGTTTATCCTTCAAATGATAGTGAAAGAAAAATACAGTAACTACAGTTTTGATGTACTCAATAAAACTGCCTTCCTCCTCACGGCAAGCCCCATAGATTTAGGAAAGTGCTTTACCACTGAGCCACAACCCCAGGCCCTGCCCCATAGATTTAGAGACCTTGCGCCTATTCCCAAGAAAACTGTCATTAACGTGCACTGGCTATCTTGCCTTCCTATCTGCTGGAGCAGGAAACTCTAACCAATCAATCTTTTTTTAATATATATATTTGTGGGTGAATTTTTATTTTTATTTATTTATTTGTATGTGGTGCTGAGGATCAAACCCAGTGCTTCACACATGATAGGCAAGCAATCTACGACTGAGTCACAACCCCAGCCCTAATCAATCAATCTTGATTAGAAAGTTCTTTAAATAAACATTTGAAAGAAGGACTGCCAGGTCACTACCTTGTTTGGCAAGATTTAAAATCAGAACTGCAAAACAAAGAGCTTTTCAAAGGGAGGGGAGACTGGGCAAGGAGAACTCTCTCATACACTGCCAGTGGGACTGTACATGGGCACAACCTTTCTGCAAAGAAATTTGGCAGAGTGTTTGAATAACACAAAAATCTGTCTTTTTGTCTAACAGTATTAGCCAGTAATTCTACCAATAAAAATTTATAATAAGGAAATGAACTGAAATAACAAAAACCGAACCAAACATTATCCACAAAGATACTCATAAAAACTTTCTTTATAAATAGCAACACACTGAAAAACAGCTTAAATGTCCAGGAATAAGTTAATTATAAGCTTTCCCCATGATGGAATATTTATTTAATGTTTTCTTCTTCTTCAATGTTAAATTTGTCTACATGTTCATTTCAAGTCATTTGATCAGCATCATTACAGATATTTAATATTTGAAGCCGGCATCCAATGTTCCATAGGGACGTAGATAAACATATACACGTGTGGGCGCACACACATTCATACCAGCAACACATGGAATAAGCACAAAGAAAGGTTTACTAGGGGAAAACTTGCATGCTCATGATCCTGAGCTCACATTTTTGCACAGAGAAGTGGGCATGCTACAGGATGTGCTCCTATCTGCAGGGACATGGAGATTTGGCAATGGAAGTTTCCAGTTGGAGAATAGCTTTATTAGGAATGATGGCAGTGGGGAAGTAGGGGGTGCTTTCAGAACTCAATATAGAGCGTTTTCATACACCACCCAAGGTCCTGCTTTTGGGTTGAGCTCACCCAGCCCCCCTGAACCAGTTCTTCAGGACTCCAAAATGGGGCAAGGAAAAGAGCTACCATCTAAGACATGAAAAATTGGTCTCTACTTGGGCCATGTTCACAAAAATAGTAATACAAAGAAATCCTCAATGATATCAGGTAAAGCTAAAATTGTATATACTGGGTAAATTTATTTTATATATAAGTATATATATAAATATATCTTATATATATTTATGTATATTTTATATATATTTATAATAATATAATATAATAATATAATAATATAAATAATATAATATAATAATATAAATATAAATATATGTGTATATATATATATATTTTTTAATGGTACCAGGGATTGAACCCAGGGGAGCTTAACCACTGAACTACATCCCCAACCCTTCTGATTTTTTATTTTGAGGTAGGGTCATGCTAAGTTAGGGTCTCACCAAGGCTGGCTTTGAACTTGCAATCCTCCTGCCTCAATATCCCAAGCCTCTGGGATTATAGATAGGTGCCACCAGGCCTGGCTAAACTACATATATTTTCAAAGTATAGGAAAAACATAACAATGTTGTCTGTGTAATGAGATTGTGGAATTTTTGTCTTTTAACTACATTTTCCAAAATGTATATAATGCCTTGTTTAATATATTTCAATTGAAGTTGTATAATTTGGTCCATAAAGATGAAGTTTTTCTTTTCCTAGATTTATTCTTAAATACTTTATATTTTGTCAATATCATAAGTATTATAGATTTTTAAATATTGTTTTCTTTCACTGATGTATAGGAATGCAGTTATTTTTAAAATTTTTATATATATAGAACTTTGATTATAATTAATAAAATAAAGAGATTTCTTTGTTTATGAATTTTTTTCTTTTCATGGTGCTGGGGTTCCAACTTAGATTCTCATGCATGCTAAGCAAGTGCTCTACCCTCTACCACTGAGCTACATCCCCAGCTCAAAGAGACTTTCTTATGTAAATGACTACATTATTGGCAAATATTCATAGATTTGTTTCTTTCTTTCCATGTGAAAATGAAATTCTTTATACCCACATGTCTTTTGTTTATTTTTCTTGTCTTATTGCACTAACTAGGAGCTCCAACCTAATGTTTGTACCATATTTTGTTTTGTTTGGTATTGCTTAGGATCAAACCTACAGCTTTGCACATACTAAGCAAATACTTTACCACCACACTACACCTCCAGCTAATCAATGTTTAGTAGAAGCAGTGACCACTGACATCTGGGTTTTATTCCAGATTTTAAAGGAAATATTTCCAATATTGAATTATTATGTTTACCATGGGCTTTTGATTGATATTGTTGATGAGGTCAAAGGAGTTAACTTCTATTTTTCATTTGCTAGGACTGGTAACTGGAATGAGTGTTGACTTTTATCAAGTACCTTTCCTGTATCTGCTGGATTATTATGTTTCCCTTCCATTCTGTTTAGTTGGTGATTTACATCAACGTCTTATATTTATCTTGCTTTTGTGGTTTAAACTGAGTTTGATCCACTATATTAGATTTGGCTTGCTGATATTTTGTTTATAATGTTTCAGTGTACGTTATTAAGAATTAATTAATCTACAGCTTTCCTCTCTACACTGTCTTTGGTTTGTGTACTAAAGTTATATCAACCTTAGAACATTAGACATAGACCTAATGGTTTTTGAAACTCTGGAAGAGTTGGTATAAAATTCAGTTGCTTATTCCTTGAATTGCCTATAAAATCACCTTGGTCTATCTTTTTCAGTAGGTGGATAGATTCTCTCTCCCTTTATTTTCTTTTTATATGGTGCTGGGGATCGAACCCAGGGCCTCACGCATGCTAACTGAGAGCTCTACCACTGAGCCACAACCCCAGCCCCGAGATTCTCTCTTTTTTTTTTTTTTTTTTTTTTTATGATGCTGGTGGAAATTGAACCCACTGAGCTCTACCACCAGCCCCCTAGATTCGTTTTTAAAGTGCTGGCAATTTAAAATTGTTTATTTTGTTTTTTTGTGTTTACTTTTTGTTTTGTTTTGTTTTGTTTTGTACTGAGGTGTGAACCCAGTACTTGGTAAGTGCTCTGCCCCCTGCACTATACCTCCAGTCCCTTAAAATAGTTTATATCTGGGTTTTCTGTTTTTTTCTCCATCCAAATTTGATAAATTGTGCATTTTTTTAAATTATTCAATTTGTTCAAGCTTTACATTTTTTGATATAAATTCATCAGAGCATTATCTGTCTTAAACATTTTTTTTCCTGAAGTTATAGCCCCCTTTTTTATTCCTAATAATCTTCATTTCTTTTTTTTCTTATCCATATTGCCTCCCTCCCCACTCCCTCCTTTCCCTTTCATTTCTTTCTATCTTAACTTTGCCAGGAGGTCGTCTATTTTGTCTTCAAAAAACCAACTTTGGGCTACACTGATTCTATTTTTAATCCATGTCTCTGTTCATTCCACTCAGAAGTAAGGCCTTTAGGAAATAATTATTAACAAAGTACACAATCAAGTGAGTCACTTCTTTTTTAATAGTCAGAGCTGATTCATAATCACTCTCACTCACTTGAGGGTCTAAATGACTCTCTTAAGAAGAGAAAGTGGACTGGGGCTGTAGCTAAGTGGGAGAATGCTTGCCTCGCACATGTGAGGCACTGGGTTCGATCCTCAGCACCACATCAAAATAAAGATATTGTATCCATCTACAACTAAAAAATATTTAGGAAAAAAGAAGAAGAAGAGAAAGTGCTGGAATTACAGTCAAGCCTGGGAACTGTACTTGAATCCAAATTCTTCCCTGGGAGTTTGTCTCCCTGTGAACTTCCTCCTGTGAGCAATGAGCTTAAAAAAAAGCTGGGTGCAGTGGTGCACTACTGTAATCCCAGTGACTTGGGAAGCTGAGGCAGGAGGATTGCAAGTTTGAGGTCAGCATGGATGACTTGGTGAGACCCTGTCTCAAAATAAAATAAAAAGGGCTCATGATGAGCAGTGGTAGAGCATCCCTGGAGTCAATCCTCAGTTCAAAAAAAAAAAAAAAAAAAAAAAGGTTTGAGAAGCAGCTGGCAGTGTAGCTCAGTGTTTCAGTGGTAGAGCACTTGCCTAGCATGTGTAAGGCCCCTGGTTTGATCCCTAACACCACAAAAAACAACAACAACAACAACAACAAAAAAAGAACAAAATGTGACCAGGTAAATTAGCATCAGGATAGGATGTGATCAGGGCTAGAGTGTGTGCACCTACTTCTTACCTTTCTGCCAGATTGGCACAAATACTAAATTTTTTTTAGACCTAAGAATTTAATTTACTCTTAAAATTATGCTGTACAGAACATTCCAGAAGTGAACAATTCATGAATTTTAAATAAATTTTTATCAGAATATCATTCTATTTTTATTAGTTATTATTAATCTCTTTCTGTGCCTAATTTATAATGAAACATAGATAAGATAGTATATGTAGGACTCAGTTCTATTAGAGGTCTCAGGCATCCACTGGGCTCTTGGAATGTGTGCCCAGGGGAGATGCGTATTGATGATACCCATTAGTGTGGTACAGTGTACTATTTCCACACGTGCATGCAAAAAGCACTGATCAAATTCCACCTTCCTTTGTCCTCCTCCCACACCACACACACTTTCCAACTGCTAGAATTCTAAAACTGGTTATTGTCACCTTGGAAGAAACAACATTGTCCAAGGAAGGAACAGTGTCTCAGCCTCACTGTTCATGTTTCTTAGAAGAATAACACCTCTTGATTTATAGAAAAGGGTTTTCAATGAAGAAACAAATACTGCAAATGTGTTAAAACTGGGTTTGCTGTTGTACCACAGTAATGGTTGTATCTCAGCATCAACAGTATAGTTAAATCAGAAAGAGCTTAGCTCTGTGATTTTTTGTTTGTTTTTGTTTTTGCTTTTTTGTTCTTGCTGTTGGTACTGGGGATTGAACCCAGGGGCTCTTTACCACTGAGCTTTTTATTTTTTATTGTGAGACAGTCTTGCAAAGTTGTTAAGGCTGCCCTTGAACTTACTAATTCTCCTGCCTCAGCCTCAAGTAGCTGGGATTACAGGCACACATCACCATGCCCAGTTTAGCTCTGTGATTTTTTTTTTTAACAAATATTTTACTTTTTGGAAGCTGATTTTTTGGGGGTGGTAGTGGTGGAAAAAACACCAGTACAAGCGGCCCAAACTAATGAAAAATAAAAATGAAATTAGATGGTTATCAGACAACTTCTTTCATGCCTATCTCTTTATCTATTAAGGGCCACAGCTCAGGCCTTAGGTATTTTTGCCTTCCTGGGCACATTTCTTCTGTGAAAAGCAAACAAACCGCCCCCCCTCAAAACCAAACAAACAAACAAAAAATCACTAATGCAATTGAAGCTGGATTCATTGATTTTTATGTTGATTTTTCCCTTTCTGATTGTAAAATAAATTAATATGAAAACTTTTTGTGGGCCCCTAAAAGTACTTCGGGTCACAAATGCAGTGACCTCCAGGTTCCACTGCTCCGCTGGCCCTGCTGGCAATCACAGAGCTGTGGAGCCTTGAGAAACTATTCATGAAGATTTGTTCTGAGTTCAGCCACATCCTCCCTGTGTGATTTTGAAAATAGATCAGAATTCACTCTTCCTCTCAGGCAAAAAGAAAAAGTGAATCAAGAGGGAAAGTTTCCAGATTGAAAGTAAAGGGAACCAACCAATGGCAGAGACACCTGAAGGACTGTCCATGGGGAATCAAAAAGGAAATCAAAAAGGAATCAAAAGGAAATCAAAACAATTGTGTATCTGGGGGCTGGGGAGATAGCTCAGTCGGTAGAGTGCTTGCCTTGTAAGTACAAGGCCCCGGGTTCGATCCCCAGCGCCCCCCCCAAAAAAAATTTGTGTATCTGAAGATAAGCCAGGAGACCCTCCTCACCCACTGCTCCCCAGGCCCTCACATTGTCCCCAAAAGGAGGGAGTCGTGCTTTGGTTTGAGTCCTCATCAATTCTCCTATATTACTGTGCACTCTCTCAATCATTTCATACCAAATAAATGAAGATGTTTAAGCAAGTGCCAAAGCACAGGTATTCAGGCAGGGAAGGTGTTCACATACAGTCATGTGTCACTTAATGATGGGGACGCTTTCTGAGAAATGCACTGGAAGGCAGTCATGTCATTGTGCAAACACCAGAGTACTTACCCAAAGAGGGCTACAGCACCATTAGGGCACACAACCTCAAGCGACCTCAGTCCCGTGGGGTCCACGGAAGTGTCCTTATGCGGCTCGTGCCTGTACACATTCACAGCCTTTTCCCTGCCTCTACTCTCTAAAGAAGGTGCTGTCGGGCTGGCGAGGTCTGTAGGCTTTCCAGATGGGTAATTGAGAGATAAGAGAGGAACAGAGGATCGTGGAGCTCTTGCTGGAGTGAGATATTTGGGGGATGAGTTGTGTTCAATCCCAGCGCTGCAAATGCCCTAGTGTACTGTTTATGGATCCCAAAGGAAGAACTCAGAGAGGTTCTGGACATCACTCACTCACTCCTCAGCTGTGGGAGGGGATACCATGGAGGGCTGCCCAACCTACAAGCAGAGGGATATACAGGAGAGGGCGCGTGCTCTCCGCGAAGGGGGCTTTCCTCTGACGTTTCCTTTACTTTACAACCTGGATTATTCTGTTTGGCTCCTCTCCTGAAGAACAGAGATAAGGAGAGGGGCCAGCACCCATCTCCATTTCCCTCCTTACCACATTCTTTTTAAATTTTTTTTTTTTTATTTTTACAGACTGCATTTTTTTGATTCATTGTACACCAATGGGGTACAACTTTTCATTTCTATGGTTGTGCATGATGTAGATTCACACCATTTGTGTAATTATACATGTACATAGGGTAACGATGTCTGTCTCATTCCACTGTTTTTCATACCCCCCCCCATTTCCCTCTATGTAATCTAAAGTTCCTCCATTCTTCTCTCAGCCCCACCTCCCCACCTCCATTATACATCACCACATTCTTTTAGAGACCTTCTTATCTCACTTCAAGCTTTTCTAGGCATTGGTAGTGTTTAACCCAACAGATTAGAAGATGAGTAAAAAGGAAAACTGATAGGAGTAAATAGTAGATTAAGGAGGAGAAAAGGGGCCATGAAACAGAAGAAGACTACTCATCTCACTAGTTTTTGAAAAATGTGTGTACAGGACTTAGAGTAATTTGAAATTTTTTTGCGTGCATGATCTATGCGTGTATTTTAACTAAACAATATTTGACTGAAGTACATGGACCATGGCTTTCAAACTTCACATGGTGAAAGTGGTAGGTGCACTTGATCAATCATTCCAAAAGAAAAATCATTCTGTTATTACATTTTCCTAGTACGGAGGAAAAAGGTTGCTGCATGTTTTTTGCTGTGAATATTTTAGTAGTAGTCATGTGCCTGTATTTGTAGAATTTGTAGCACTGGTTAAATAACTAAAGACTTACAGCAATCATTCCATAGGAAAGTGAAATGAAATGAAAATATTGGGTCAAAAATTTTGATTTCACTGAACTAAACTCTTCAGTCTCACAAAATCCTTGTATCTCTTACATGACACATTAGTGATATCCTTTCCTCCAACTCTTTCAGTGGAAGTAACCACCTCATGCCTTTCAGGTGTCACCAACGCACTCTCCGTGACACGAGAGGTGCCCACCATGACATCCTCCACAGACTCCACTGCAGAAAACACAGGGGCCACGTTACAACCTGTAACTGCAAGCTTTACAACAGCCACTTCAGGAGTTTCCAGGACAGCAGGACCAGAACGATCAACTGTTCCAACATCCAGCTTCTCTGCCCAGGGAACATCTGCATTTCTTCTGAACCCCCAGACTCAAACCATGGAGGCCTCCCAGGAATCTAAATGCAGCTCCTCCCCAGAGGTGACCACATCAGCTCTGTCAACCTCCATGAGTGGAAACACTCTGACAGTGACTGTTTCTGTAGCGGCATCTCCTCCTGGTGATGCAACCGGCTTGTCCTCTTCCAGGGTCAGCAACACACCTCCAATGACAATGGAGGTGCCCAGCACAACAGCCTCCACAGACTCCACTGCAGAAAACACAGAGGCCACCTCACAACCTGTAACTGCAAGCTTTACAACAGCCACTTCAGGGGTTTCCAGGACAGCAGGACCAGAACGATCAACTGTTCCAACACCCAGCTTCTCTGCCCAGGGAACATCTGCATTTCTTCTGAACCCCCAGACTCAAACCATGGAGGCCTCCCAGGAATCTAAACGCAGCTCCTCCCCAGAGGTGACCACATCAGCTCTGTCAACCTCCATGAGTGGAAACACTCTGACAGTGACTGTTTCTGTAGCGACATCTCCTCCTGGTGATGCAACCGGCTTGTCCTCTTCCAGTGTCAGCAACACACCTCCAATGACAATGGGGTTGCCCAGCACAACAGCCTCCACAGACTCCACTGCAGAAAACACAGGGGCCACGTCACAACCTGTAACTGCAAGCTTTACAACAGCCACTTCAGGGGTTTCCAGGACAGCAGGACCAGAACGATCAACTGTTCCAACACCCAGCTTCTCTACCCAGGGAACATCTGCATTTCTTCTGAACCCCCAGACTCAAACCATGGAGGCCTCCCAGGAATCTAAACGCAGCTCCTCCCCAGAGGTGACCACATCAGCCCTGTCAACCTCCATGAGTGGAAACACTCTGCCAGTGACCGTTTCTGTAGCAACATCTCCTTCTGGTGATGCAACTGGCTTGTCCTCTTCCAGGGTCAGCAACACACCTCCAATGACAACAGAGGTGCCCAGCACAACAGCCTCCACAGACTCCACTGCAGAAAACACAGAGGCCACCTCACAACCTGTAACTGCAAGCTTTACAACAGCCACTTCAGGGGTTTCCAGGACAGCAGGACCAGAACGATCAACTGTTCCAACATCCAGCTTCTCTACCCAGGGAACATCTGCATTTCTTCTGAACCCCCAGACTCAAACCATGGAGACCTCCCAGGAATCTAAACACAGTTCCTCCCCAGAGGTGACCACATCAGCTCTGTCAACTTCCATGAGTGGAAACACTCTGCCAGTGACTGTTTCTGTAGCGACATCTCCTCCTGGTGATGCAACCGGCTTGTCCTCTTCCAGTGTCAGCAACACACCTCCAATGACAATGGGGTTGCCCAGCACAACAGCCTCCACAGACTCCACTGCAGAAAACACAGGGGCCACGTCACAACCTGTAACTGCAAGCTTTACAACAGCCACTTCAGGGGTTTCCAGGACAGCAGGACCAGAACGATCAACTGTTCCAACACCCAGCTTCTCTACCCAGGGAACATCTGCATTTCTTCTGAACCCCCAGACTCAAACCATGGAGGCCTCCCAGGAATCTAAACGCAGCTCCTCCCCAGAGGTGACCACATCAGCCCTGTCAACCTCCATGAGTGGAAACACTCTGCCAGTGACCGTTTCTGTAGCAACATCTCCTTCTGGTGATGCAACCGGCTTGTCCTCTTCCAGGGTCAGCAACACACCTCCAATGACAACGGAGGTGCCCAGCACAACAGCCTCCACAGACTCCACTGCAGAAAACACAGAGGCCACCTCACAACCTGTAACTGCAAGCTTTACAACAGCCACTTCAGGGGTTTCCAGGACAGCAGGACCAGAACGATCAACTGTTCCAACACCCAGCTTCTCTACCCAGGGAACATCTGCATTTCTTCTGAACCCCCAGACTCAAACCATGGAGACCTCCCAGGAATCTAAACACAGTTCCTCCCCAGAGGTGACCACATCAGCCCTGTCAACCTCCGTGAGTGGAAACACTCTGAGGGTGCCAACTTTGTTATCTGCAATGACTAATGGGCCACCTGTGGCGGGTTCCACCACTCGGAGTGATGCTACTTCTCATTCTCCTTCCTTAACTGTGTTCACAAGTGGAGATGTTCTGACAATGATCCCAAGCTCAATTCCCCCTGTAGGTTCTGGCAGTGGGTCCTTCACAAATACCCCACAATTCCCCACTTCCACAGAGGGCATTTTAAGCACACCAACCCAAGAGCATCCTAAAACTGTTCAAACAACATCTGTGATCAATCCCAGGACAAGTCTAACATATATGGATCCTACAAACAATCTTAGCAGCACAGTTGGTTCTATGTTGACTTCATCATTTCTACCTACGAACTCTCCTTGGATCAAGACCACTCTTGAAACGTCTTTATCATCTACGTCTCCTTCTCTGCAGCCATCCACAGACTTTTCTCTCTCTGATTCTACTTCCTCTAGTAACATGGGCACAGACCAGACCACATCAGGTTTCTATACTTCTACCACGAATACTTCATTCTCTCAATCAACCCCTATTCCTGTGGTCACCTGGAACCCCGCCACCCTACTCACAGGTCACAACGCTCCCTTGTCCATTACCAGCACTTCTTCACTATCCACAGAATCTTCAGGCTCCACCGTGAAGACAGAAACACCAGGTAGGTGGGGAATCCAGGGTTTCCATCTCTTATAGTGGCCCTATGGGCTCCATCTAGCTTAGAAAAGAACTTGAGAATGGTTGGTGAATTAGCATACAGCCTAGGGCCGAGGTCAGGTTCACCAGAGTATAAGGTGAGCAGGGGTATGATGGGTGGCAAGCTCACCATTCCCTTGGCCCCAGCAGAAAACTGCTTATATAGGGAGTGGCTTGGATGTGACTAGTAGACAGACAAGGTTTGCAGCTGTCTCTTCCAGCTACTGGTTTCTTTGAATATCTTTGACTCTAAGACCCGCTCCTTTCTTCTCTCCCTAAATGTTTAGGAATGATTACAGCCTCCCTAGGGACAGACAGTGGGAGAAGCACAGCAACATTTCTACCTTTTAAAACCTCCCTGACTCTTACAACCTCCACTCCCAGAACATCCACTAGTTCGCGCTCAACAACTTCCCCAAGCCCTGACCAGCTGGGGCAAGGTGAGTGATGCTGTAGAGGTGGTAGCTCTCCCCCACAACTGAACTAGATGTGGAGGTTGTAGTGGTGGTAGCTGGGTTGAATTTGCCAGTGAAGGCCCTGGTGTGCAGTTGAGGGAACAAATTCTCTGGGTACCTCCACTGCCTTATCTGAGCCACCGGAAATCTGGTTGTTCTGCATATTCCATTAGAGGGTGGTATAACTCAGTGCTTGGTCTCAGCTGCTTGCTCACGGTCTCTACTCTCTTGGATCCAAAGGATCCTTACAGGGGAAAGTTAGTGCTAGAATTGGGTTCTAAAGGTGGTTTTGTACATGACACTGGGCGAGGAGCTGGAGATAGGGAAATGATCATGTGCCATTCATCTTATAGATGTAAGCCCAGGGTACACAACGGAAAGTCCCTAAAGGATGTGGGAATGGGTTCAAGGTGAACAGGAGGCTTCCAGGCAAGAGTGAATAGAAGCGCAGGCTGGGCACTCCAGGCAGAGAGAAGGAGCTAAGCAATGGAACAAAGGCACGGAAGTGGGGAAAAAAAGCATCCCAGTGTCAACTGGAGAGGAGATTCTCGAAGCATTTGGGGTTGCTAGAAGGTGAAGAACAGTGAGAAGGCTGGTGTGTGCAAGACTCCTCTAGGTAAGAGGAACCAGGAGGACAGACTTGCATTGTATGAATGGCACTGAGGCCACTGGTGTGGATACACTTGCAGGAGGGGTTAGTGAAGAGGCCAAGGGAGCTGTGCAGCCCACCGCAGTATTCCAAGTCAGATCAGGAGAGGGCGTCAAGGAGTCAGCGGCTGCCAGGATGGAGCAAGAGCCATTTGAAAACATTTAGGACAAAGTCTCTCAAACTTTGGTATCTCTAGTGGATCCTGAACAAATTTTAGGGGCTCTTCAAGTTTATTTGGAAAAAGACCATCTTAGGAAACTGGTCCCATTCTACGAAAAGAACTTTCAATTATTAATCTTCACTGCATCGGAGTTTAGTCTTTTTAATTCTTACAAGAATTTGGACTAACAAAACAAATATAGAATAGTTTGTGGGTATTCTGAGAGCACGACTGTTTTTTCTCCAAACTGAGGGATGGTAAGTGTTTTAGTCAGCTTTTTTGCTTCTGTGACTGAAGGATCTGACCAGAACAATTTTAGGGGAGGAAGTTTATTGAAGGCTCACAGTTTCAAAGGTCTTAATCCATATAAGGCTGGCTTCATTCCTCAGGGCTCGAGGTGAGGCTGAACATATGGAAGAAGAGTGTGGCAGAGGGAAGCCACTCACATGATGATGATCAGAAAGCAGAGACTCCACTTGCCAGATACAAATATATACCTCAAAGGCACACCCCCAGTGACCCATCTCCTCCAGCCACACCCTTCCTGCCTTCAGTTACCACAGAGTTAATCCTGTCAGGGGATTAATTCACTGACTAGGTAAAGGCTCCCATAACCCAATCATTTCTCCTCTAAACCTTCTTGTATTGGCTCACACATAAGCTTTTGGGGGACACCTCACATCCAAACCATAACAGTGAGAATATATGAGAGTGTTAACTTTGTGGACAGAAGAGTCCTTGATGGTTCCGAGTCAGGGCCTGCTGGAACCTCTTGAGGAACAGAGGAGAAGAGTGAGGAACAGCTTGGGGAAAGCTCTCTTGGGATCACTTTGAGCCTAAAAGGAGGTCACAGTCCCCAAGGACTTTGTACTCTTCTCTGTCCTGGCCAGGTGTTCCCCTCTTCTCTTATGGGTCCAGCACTGGAGACTTTCAGTTGTTCATCGGGACTGAGGATTTCACCTCGCAGCTCTTCAAGCTCCAGATTGGCTTCCCACTTGGCTCCTCTCTGCGGGATTCTCTCTACGTGAGTCTCTGACTACAGCCCAAGTGGCAGGACCAGTGCTTTCTGAGTCCTGCTTCTCTGTTCAGCCTTGGAGATGACCCTGTGTCTAAAAAGAAGGGAGAATGGAAGCCATCTTGCTAGGCACCATTTTGACATTTATAGCCTTCTTTAATGTCAGGGCTCTAGCTGAGGAAAAGAGGGAGTGAGGCAAAGCCTTCCTCCCCACGCAGACAAAATGTCCTTATCCCAGTGATAGAGCCCAGTCAGCTCACCGGATTTCATGGGACCTTTTTTTATGAGTAGGAAGCTATACTTGGGAAACTTGACTGGTTTATATGCCTTTTCCATTTCCTATGATTACTTCCTGGTTCTCTCTGGCTCATGTCTCCCAGAGAAGATTTGTACATAGATTGTGGCTCCTGTTGCCCTTAGGACCCAGGATGAGGGAGAAACAAAGGCGAGAGTGAGGGGTCACAGGCTTCAGGATGGGGTTGGGCAAAAGCCAGGGGTCCACACTGAGACCAGGACACAGTCCATCTTCCTCAGATATGAAGACTGTCCTGAGTTTGATGAGTATTTGTGAGGTTACTATGTAAAGAGCTCTCCCAGAAGACAGAAAGTGGAAGAGTTGAGCTTCCAGGGGTTGTTGACATCTCTAATCTGCCCAGAGAGGCCTTTGGGTGTGATACTTCTGAAGAGCTGGCCCTAAACTAGGATGTCTCCTCACTTCCTCCTTCCCTGAATGCTAACCAAAAACTCTCCTTCTCAGTTTACAGATAATGGCCAGATCATTTTCCCTGAGTCAGATTATCAGAAGTTCTCCTACCCCAACCCACCTCTAGGAGGCTTCACAGGAAGAGAAACTGTGGCTATGGTGGCTCCATTTTGGGATGATGCTGACTTTTCCAGCCACAGAGGAACCATATTTTACCAGGTGGGCCTTTCAAAGCCGGGGAGTCAGGATTCTGGAAGTGTTACTGCCTGGGCTCACACAGGCAAGGACTGAGACTTAAACATGAGGTAGGGAGTAAGCCAATAAGGAATATTAAATAGACTCAGGAATACCCCAGTCTAACCATGCAAAGTCTTGCAGGTGACAGGAATAGGAATTGGCAAGACAGCATCTGATTTTAAAATAGGGCTGTAGTTTGGTATGCAGCTCAGTGGTAGAGCGCTTGCCTACCATGTGCAAAGCCCTGGGTTTAATCGCCAGTGTCTCAAAAAACAAACAAACAAACAAAAAATAGGGCTGCAGAGAGTCTATTCTAACAGATCTGAGTCAAACAAGGGCTCTCCGGTGCTCCTAGATTGGGCTAATAATTCCGGACATTAGGAGCACGTAATGAAGGCTACTGCAGCAAATGTGTTTTGTGCCCTTGCCACAATGCACTGCAGAGGTCCCAAAGATGGAGAGACCCATGCCTATCCTCAAGTAGCTTCTAGTCAGACATGGGGAGGTAAAAATGGGCACGCATGGCCACACCATCTGAGCTGGTTTGAGGTAAGAGATGCATGAATTCAAGTTCAAAGGACTCAGATTTCTGGGTGGGGACCCCCCCCCCACCCCATTCCATACCCCAAGTTTTCCTGCAGTCCAAATTTGAATGGATATTAAGGTCAAAAGAGCTCATTGTAAAGATGCAGGCCTAGGACAGGGAAGTATAGGCAGCACAGGGGCACCAAAATGAGCAGAATCCCAAGCAGAAAGTGTGGGTTCCTCAGGGGTCTTGAGTGGGACCCTCATTTCCTTGCTTTTATCTACCTTCCTTTTCTAGGAATATGAAACACTCTATGATGAATACAACCCGCTAGTTCAGCAGGTGGAGACTTGGATTAAAAAGTTCACGAATACCTGGAGCTATAAAGCCAAGTGGACCCTAAAGATCACATGGGTCAATGCCCCTGCCTATCCTGCCCAGAGAACCTTCGGGGTGAGTGAACCAAGGATGGTCCCTTGTGAGACATGTGGGGGTCAGACATCCTAGAATCCCAGGGAGAGGCTACTCTTCTAGAATCCTCTCTGACTCAAGGAAAGCAAGAAAGATTGCTGATTATAGTAATTCCTGCCAAAACCAGTTTACTGAGCACAAACCATATGCCAGGCCTGCTTCAGCCCTTTCTTATATCACTTCATGGTAGCTTGGAAACCAGAAACATAGGAAATGGCATTTTTTGGTCAAATATGTCTGGCTATTGGCAATTTCATATGACTAATATATTAGTCAATTTTTCATTACCATAATAAAATACCTAAAACAGGATACTTATGAAGAAAAGAGGTTTATTTAACCCACAGTTCTGTAGGCTGAAAGTCCAAACTGTAGTGCAGGCTCATCAAGGGCCACCCTTTGGCTGCATTACCTCATGGCATGGATAGCAATGCTGGCAGCACATGTAGGAGCCAGCAAGTGATTACGTCTCAAACCAGGACCAGAGAGCAAGGGTGGGGCCCATTGTCTTTTTATAACAATCCTCTTGAAAAAACTCAAGGGGGTCACATGAGAACTACTAGATGTTCCCAGTGACCAAAGATATCCCACTAGACCCTACCTCTTAAAGGTTGCACTATATCACAATGCAATCACCTTGATATCCAAATCTCCAAGCAAATAATCTTTTGGTGAGGACACAATTAAGCCATGTCTATTCATATCGTGGTTCAAAATGATATTATTACCCACATTTTAGAGATGAAGACAATGGTTAGAGAAATTAAGCAATTGTCTAAAACTTACCCAGCTAGCAAATGACAAAACTAGTTCTGAAACCAAGGTTTTTCTGACCCCAAACTCTGGCTTTTAAGTACAGTGCCCTCCAGTGGCATGTGCCTTATCCAATTTCCATTGACAGAGAACTCTGTCTCACCTCCTGCAGGTCCTCCATACCATTCAGGTGGAGGGGATTTTTGAGCAGTGTCCTTAAATATCCCTGAGGAAGCTAACTGAGCCTCTTATAGCACTAGTGCCAAATCTCTCAGATTTGTATAGCTTTCTCCTATAAACCCTCTTCTCACTGGAATTTTCCCTTCCTTGGAAAAAAGCCTTTACAAAGAAGGCAAATCCATCATGGTAACTACTTAGACTTCCAAGGTGAATGCTGCCCTGATTGTAAATTTGCCAGCATTTTAAGCCCCTACCTTTACTCTGGGTAGACTAGGAACAAGTGATGTGTATGTGGGAGGGAGGGAGGCAGGCCAGATTGGGGGGGGGGGGGCATCTGGGAGGAGACCCGAGGACTCTCACAGGCATCTTTATGTTTGTCTCCCATCAACTTTCAGACCAACACCTACCAAGCCATCCTCTCCACAGACGGGAGCAGATCCTATGCCCTATTTCTGTACCAGAGTAATGGGATGCAGTGGGACTCAACCCAGCGCTGGGGCAACCAGGTCCTCATGGGCTTCTCCAGGTAGGATGTGGAGGAAAGGCTGTCAGTACTGAGCAGATACTCCCCTCCCTACACACACACTCCATCCCCTGGAGGAGGAAGGACTCCTCACTTACCTCACTTCCCATAGTGCCTCCTTCATTGCTGCTTCCAATGAAGAGATCCCCCAATTCATCCTGCCATATTTCCTATCCTAGTCCCTGGGCTCTGCGCTATTTTTACTTTGAATTCCCCAATTTCCATTGACATATTTGATTCTCTTTACGCCTCAAATATCATAATACCAGCCAACATTTACTGTGCTAAAAACTTCATTTATATTATTTTACTGTTTATCACAACCACCCACGATGTAGAACTATTTGTCAGCTCATTCTGCAGGAAACTGATATACAAATAGATGAGCTATTTTCCCAAAGTCTGATTTGAACGGAAACATCTGAGACTAGATCTGCTTTCCTGGCTTCCTGAGTGTTATCTACCTACCCGGGGCACCTGGCAGCTCAGATGGCACCAGAGGTAGAGGAGGGAGAGGTCTGTGGATGGGGGCAATGTAGGTGCCTGTGTGTGGAAGTGACCCAATCTCTGACATAACAGATCCCATCCACATACTGGTGTGTAGCAATCAGGGGTGAAGGTTACATGCCATTTATTACTGGCCATTGCTGCAGATGGTTTTCTCTTACATTAGGGTGTGTTCGGGTTCCCCTATAATTAGATTGCTTTCACTTGATTTTTTTTGTGGGAGTCACTGGAGATTGAAGCCAGGAGGCACTTAACCACTGAGATACATCCCAAGCCCTTTTTAAAATATTTTATTTAGAGACAGGGTCTTGCTAAGTTATTTAGGGCCTCACTAAGTTGCTAAGGCTGGCTTTGAACTTGAGATCCTCCTACCTCAGCCTCCCAAGCTACTGAGATTACAGGCATGTGCCACAGTTCTCGGCTTCACTTGATTTTTGATGTGCTACGAAGGAGAAAGGAGTGGAATTACCCAGCTGGCAAGAAATTTCACACCACCCTCAGAACATCTAAGGGAGCTGTCATGCATGTGTGTGTCATCTAGCTGTGTCACAGAGGAGCAAAGATCAGGAGTCACTGTTCTGTGTCACACACCCAGAGTAAGGCTATGGGCTGTGGGCGTAGTGAGGCTACATCCCACTAGACCCTACCTCTTAAAGGTTGCACTATCAACACAACTACCCTGCCTGGACCTACACAGGGTGGTGATGCAGTGGTAGAGATGGTGGCGCCATCGTATAGGGTCTTCACTGAGTTCTGAGGCATGTGCAGATGTTACTGCATTGAATCCTCACAATGCTGCGAGGTAGACGTTACTGTAATCCCTAAGAATCAGAGGTAAAAACTAAGGTTAAACTAAGAATCAGAGAGAATAAGTAACTTGCCCATGGTCACCAAGCTAGTATGAGTTGGAATCATCAGTTGAATCCAGGACTGTCTTACTCAGAGTCCAACTCTGAACCAATGCAATATGTTGACCCCTAGAGTCTGTCCCTCTCCATCCCTAGTTTAAGGGAAACAGATGAGAAGGAAGGCTGAACTCTATTATTTTCACATTTCTATCTCATGACCAAGTGGACCTACTGGTTTCTTGTAGTCAACAATCAGATGTGGAATAAGCAGACTCTCTCCAACCCTGCCCATCTTCTCCTCCCTTCCCCATCATACTGGGACTCAGTGATTTAAGTTGGCTGCCCAGCTGATCGACTGAGTAATACGCTACCAGCTGCTGACTGCTGACTAGCTGGACTGAGTGCTGGCTGACTAACTAGCTGAATGAATGACTTTCAACTGAGAGGGGAGAACCTATAGTGACAGAGGACTAAGAGTCTTTCCTTGCCTGCAGTGGAGATGGGTATTTTGAAAATAGCCCACTGATGTCCCGGCCAGCATGGGAGAAGTATCGTCCGGACCGATTCCTGAATTCCAAATTAGGTAAAAGCACCACCTTATCATACTTGAGCTGGACTCAGTCTTCCCTTGTCCTTTACTCTGTGTGTCATGGCAGTATTATAGAATGGATCCCTAAATTCTCCATCATTCTGAAAGGCAATCCCTGCATAGTCTGACTGCCTTCAGGAATACTCTGGACCTAGGACTGCCCAGGGAGCAGCTAGTGCCTTCCATACCCTTCTCACCGTGCAGTCTCAGTTGGAGCTCTGTCTCACATGAGCCAAATCAGTAGCACCAAAATCCAGGAGGTCTGTTAGTGGGGGCCCAGATCCTAGAAGTGAGGAAAATGGGAGGTGGGGATATGAGTGGACAGATGGGACAATACTCCAAATGTCCTGTTCCAGAGCTGAATTGAAAGCCTAGATTAGATTCCTTAAAATAATCTACCCAAAGGAGTTCCAGAGGTCTGATGTTCAGTCAACATTTATTTAGCACCTCTGTGAGCTGAATAAAAGTTAAAAGGTCAACTATATTTGCTTTCAAATAGCTTTCACTCTGATTAAAAAAAAAAAAAAAAAACTTTAATATCCAGAGGCAAACCGTGGTTGCCTGCTCTATGACTTAGTGTAATGTGCAGAGACCCCAAAGAGAAAGAAATTCTAGTTTCCAGAATGTAATAGAGCAAAGGATATTTTAGCATTGAAAGTCAGTCATGTAAATAGTTATTCAAATGAATGACCTACCAGTGCATATCAAGGTTTCACAAAACCAAGAGCAAACCAAACCAAAAATCAGTAGAGGGAAAGAAATCAAGATCAAGGTGAAAATTAATGAAATAGAGACTAAAAGAATAATACAAAGGATCAATGAAACAGAGTTGGCTCTTTGAAAATAAACAAAACTGACAAACATTTACCTAATATAAGCAAGAGAAAGAAAACATTATAAATAAGGTTAGAGATGACAAAGGAGACATTACAACAGACACCACTGAAATCCATAAGCTCCTTAGAGAATTTTGAAAAACTACATGTGGATAAATTAGAAAAATCTAGAAGAAATGGACAAATTTCTAGACATGACAAACTGAATTGAACCAAAAGGGTACAAAAAAACCTAAATAGATAAATAATAAGTAAGCATATTGAAACAGGAAAAAAAAAAAAAAAAAAAAGAAAGAAAGAAAAAGTCTCCAAACAAAGAAAAACCCAGGACTGGATGGATTCAGTACAAAATTTTACCAAACTTTTAAAGAAAAAGTAACACTAATGCTCCTGAAACTATTCCATAAAACAGAAAGGGAAATATGCTTTCAAATTAATTCTACAGATTGAGTATTATTCTCCTACTAACAAAACCTGGTAAGGGCACAACAGCAAAAAAAAAAAAAAAAAAAAAAAAAAAAAAAAAAGAAAACTATGGGCTGATATTTACAATGAACATAGGAGCAAAAGTCCTCAATTAAATACTTGCAAATTTAATTCAATAGTACATTACAAAGATCATACACCTCAAGTTAGTTTCTGTCCAGGTATGTAAGGATGGTTCAACATACACAAATTGATAACTGTAATACAGTACATAAATAGAATCAAGGATAAAAGTTTTATGACCATCTTAATAGATGCAGAAAAAGATTTTGATAAAATTCAATATCCCTTTATCATAAAAACCCCAAATAAATTAGGTATAGAAGGATCATACCTCAACATAATAAAGACTATATATGGCAAACTCAAATGGCCATACTACTCCAAATGATCTACAGATGTAATTCGATTTCCATCAAAATACTAATGATATTCTTCCTAGAACTAGAAAAACAATCTTAAAATTATATGGAAGTACTAGAGACCCAGAATAGCAAAAGCCATTCTAAACAAATATGTATAATCAGAAAAATGAGAGATTATACTCTATGTATGATATATCAAAATGTATAAATACATTCTACGGTCTTGTACAACTAATTAGAACAAAAATAAATAAATAAAATGAAATGAAAAAAGAATAATACTGAGGCATCACAATACCTGATTTCAGAACATACTACAAAGCCATGGTAACAAACTCAGCATGGTATTGACACAAAAATAGACAGTTGGACCAACGGAACAGAACTGATGACCCAGAAATCAGTTCACACCTCTTCAGTTGACTGAGCAAAGGTGCCAAGGACATGCACTGGAGAAAGGAAAGCCCCTTCAACAAATGCTGCTGGTACGACTGGAAGTTCACATGCAGAAGACTGAAGTTAGACCTCTAGCTCAACTTGTACAAAAATCGTCTCAAAATGAATCAAAGACCTTAACATAAGCCTAAGACATTGAAGCTTCTGTAACAATACATAGGGAAACACTTCAAAATAGTGGCACAGGTAATGATTTTCCAGATGGGACTCCAATAGCTCTGGTAACAAAGAAAAGAATTAACAAATGGGATTACTTCAAATTAAGAAGCTTTGCACAACATAGGAAACAATCAATGGAGTGAAGAGTCAGCCTACAGAAGGGGAGAGAATCTTTGGCAACTATTTGTCTGACAGAAGATTAATAATCGAAATATATAAAGAACTCAAAAAACTTAGCAACAAAGTAATGCAGTCAAAAAATGGTCAAATGATTTGAATAGATACTTCTTTAAAAAAGAAGTACAAATTGTCAATAAAAATATGAAAACAACTCTCAATATCTTTAGCCGTCAGGGAAATGCAAATCAAAATTACATTGAAGGCTGGGCTTAGTTTAGTGGTAAAGTACTTGCCCAGCACACACCTAAGTTCTATCCCTAGCATTGCACAACAAACATGGCTATACTGAATTCTTTTTCACTGCAGTTAGAATAACTATTAGCAAAACAAACAAATGTTGGGGAAGATGGTGAGGAAAAGGAATCCTTATACACTGTTGATGGGAATGAAAATTAGTACAGCCACTATGGAAAATAGTATGGATATTTATTGCAGCAGATTGACAAAGGCCAAGATGTGGAATTAGCCTAGGCACCTGTCAACAGATAAATAAAGAAAATATAATATATACACAGTGGAGTACTAGACAGCCATAATGAAATCCCATCATATGGAGGAAAGTGGGTGGAACTAGAGGACATCATGTTAAGGGAAATAAGCGAGACACAAAAAGACAAGGATCTCACATTTTCTCTCATATGTGGAAACAAAAATAAATCAAGAAATATATTAAAAATGACCTGAAGGTAGAAGAGGAACTATTAGGGACTGGAAAGAGGACCAGGGAGAGAGGGGAAGGTGAAAGTGGCTGGAGGGGAGGGTGAACATGATCCTGGCATGATGTGTGCATGTACGGAACTGTCACCATGAAACCCATTGATCTGTGCAATTAATATGTGTTAATAAAAAAGAAAATCAGATGGCCCCTAGATGCAGAGGAGAATTCCTCAGCCCCAGGGTGTTGCAACCAGTTCCTGCTTCACATGTCAGCTTCTTCGTGGCTCCCAGCTGGGCTCTGGGCACCAGCTTCTGTCCCGGCTGCTTTGGCCACTGAAGGGTCTTGGTGGGTGGAGAGCAAGGGTGGGGCACAAAGGACAGTGTCTCCCAGCATGACTGATGGATGGTGGTGTCCCTGACCACGGTGCAGTGTGCATGAGGCAGAACCGATTTGGGGGGATTGGAAGGTGCTAGAGCTTAGAGGGAGGATGGGGGTGGGGGTTCAGACCAGGGTTTGGCTCCAAGTTGGACTAAGGTAAGGCCTGCCTGCCCAGCACTTGCAGAGTTTTCCGGTGAGAGCCAAGGTTAGAGGGCTTTGGAGCTCATGACCAAGGGGTTTGAGGGAAGGAATCACTGCCGATCTGAAAAGGGTCCCATCCCAGGAAGAGCTGCAGGGAGGCAGGGAATGGCAGGGGGATGCTTTCAAGCAGAGCCTGTGGCCCCGGGTCCTGGAATAACTCCCTCTTCTCTTGCTTCTCTAGGCCTCCGCGGGCTACAGGTCTACAGGCTACACAGGGAAGAAAGTCCCAACTACCGTCTCAAGTGTCTCTGGTGGTTGAAGAGCCAGCCTCAGTGGCCCAGCTGGAACTGGAACCAGATCTCTTGCCCTTGTTCCTGGCAGCAGGGACGATGGGACTTACGTTTCCAGCACGTCAACATAGGTGACACCTTCTTCCTGATTCCCACAAGCCCACCCACCATCCCCTCAGCTCACGGACTTTCCTTTCTAATACGCTCTCAGCCCCTTCCCCAGAGACACCTCCTCCCATCCCTGCCCCACCTCAGGCACCCGCCTGGGCCTGAGTCCTCCTGGCCTCATTGCAGGATGGTGGGGCTTTCACCACAGACAGTTGTGCAGCTTCTCCTCCTGGCGCGGTGGCGTGTGCTGCAGCTACGGGCCCTGGGGAGAGTTTCGAGAAGGCTTGCGTGTGTGGAGCCCTTGGGAGATTGGTATGTGCATCCCCTGAGGTCCCACCCCACCTGCTCTGGATCTCACTGCTCTTTCCGACAGCCGAGCAGTAGGCCTCTCCATATGAAGCATCCGGTCCCCATTCCTTCCCAGCTCTTTCACCGCTGGCCCTCATTTCCCTGACCCTGGGAAGTTAGGAAGTTTCCACCATCCCTGCCAGTGGGCGATCTAGAGATTTAGTATTAAGTACCTCTTGCCCGCTTTCCACTTGGCCCCACGGCCCCACCTGGACAAGTTTCCAGGAGAGTACTTAGTCTGAACCGGTCCCTGAGCCCACATTAGCAGGCTATTTGGGGGAAGACAGAGTCGGCTCCCTGCAGAGACCCTCCAAGGGAGCTTGGGAACATGGAGGTAAGGGGGAGAGGGTGCAGGTTGGTCTGTGTCCACCCGCCTCGGTCTACCATCATAGTCTCCGTTCTCCCCACATCCTCCCACTCTGGCTCTGTGGGAGCCATGGAACTCCACACCTGCAAGGGAGACAGAATGTGAGCTGCTGCGAGCCTGAGGCCAGAGCCACACTCTTGCCCCTGATGTCATCTTGCAGCTGTTCTCTGGGGCTCCCCTCTGACCCCCGACACCTCATTCTTCTCCACAGACAAGGAACTAGAGACACAGAACTGGTGCTGCCGCTGGAACGACAAGCCCTTCTTCTGCTTCCTGTACCAGCAAAGGCGGCCCCGCGTCAGCTGTGCTAGATACAGGCCCCTGCGGCCCGGTGAGGACTGGGGCCAAGGCAGAGCATCCCCCTGGCCTCGGGATGTAGAGCCAGGATTGGGAGAGGACCAGATTCCTGGCGAAGAGCTGGGGTCACAAGGAAGATGAGGACAATTCCTGTGTGGGCCTGACAGCAAAGGGAGGGGCTTTGTCTATAGTGTTAGGGAAGGGGTGTGGATGGGGTCGGGAACACAAGTGCAAGAGGCTTGGGGGCGGGTTATACACCCCTGAGCATCTGCCCAGGCTTGAGTCCACTTGGCAGATGCCCTGCCTGGTGGGCAGGGGGGAATCTCAGATACTAACCCTGGTTTGCTAGTAATGTGTTATCTCCTTGTTTCCAGCCTGGACTTTTGGGGACCCCCACATCACTACCTTGGATGGTGCCAATTACACCTTCAATGGACTGGGGGACTTCCTGCTGGTCCAAGCCAGGGATAGAAACTCCTCCTTCCTGCTGCAGGGCCGCACTGCCCAGACAGGCTCAGCCAGGGCCACCAACTTCATCGCCTTTGCTGCTCAATACAATTCCAGCAGCCTGGACCCCATCACAGTGAGTGGGGGGCACCCAGAAGATCCCTGCATCCCCGCACCACCAGAGAGCCCTTCGGGGGCCTTCAACTGATACTGAGGCTTGGAAGGAGGAAGAGAATGGAAAATGGGAAGGGGCAGAAAGATGGGGGACACATCCTGCCTGTGGAGCCCCCACAGTAAACCCTGGAGATGGCAGGATTAGGATCCGCTTCTATCTCTTACCAGCTGTTTCACTTTGAAGAAACCACTGAGCTTCCTGTGTCTCTATTTTTCTTATAGTAAAGTGTGGATGTTGTGAAATTTAAATGAGATAATCCAAGAAATGTGCCTAGCACAGGGCCTGGCCAGCGCCAATCTCTCTGTTCATGTCAGCTGGCATAACCTCATTGCCACTCTCCCCATACATAGCTTTCCTCTCCCTCCAGGGACCAGGCCCCAGTTGAGTTGCTCTCTAGAGCCTCCTTTCTGGACCTTGGTTCTACCTGCCCCAGTGGGAATGAAGTCTCTCCTCTGATTCCCTTCCAGGTTCAATGGCTCCTTGAGTCCAATGACACAATCCATGTTCTGTACAATAACCAGAATGTGACGTTTGAGACCAACCATGAAGACACAGAAGGTAGGCTAGGGAGACCTGTCAGTCACCCTCCCCCAAGCCCCCAGGTAGGAGGTCAGCAGGGTGCTCAGCACCCTGGGAACTGTGTTGGGGCATGGAGATGGCAGCACTAGGCAGAGAAGAGTGGTCACCACCCCTGTGGTCCCTGTGGCAGCCATGCTGCTCAGCTGCTTCATGGGCTCAGCTGCTGGCACGGACTTTACATTTTCTCTCCTTGCTTCCCTCCTTCCTTCCCGTACTGTGAGTGCTCCTTTGATAGCCCCCATCTTCAGTCTCAAGGAAGAAGGAGTGGAGTGGGGCTTGAGGGTAGCCTGAGTGTGTGGGTGGGGCCTCTAGATGAGACACTCTCAGAACGTCTCAGACCTGCCCTCAGATTGTCCTCTAGGTCATGAACCTTCACTGCTGCCAAGTCCTGTGGCCTGCAGGGTGCTGGTACTGGCTGCCTCTCCATTTGCCTCCCCATATTCTAGGTCCAGAGATATTCAACACCACTGGAGTCCTGCTGACCCGCAGTGGCTCCCAGGTTTCAGCCAGCTTTGATGGGACGGTGGCCATCTCAGTCATGGCTCTCTCCAACATCCTCCATGCCTCCTCCAGCCTCCCAGAGGAGTACCAAAACCACACACAGGGCCTCCTGGGTAAGAAACAGGAGATGAGATCCCAGATGGAACTTGGTCCTTCTCCTGCCCCTCCAGGGAACATGGCTGCTCTTCCCACTTCCTGTCTCCCATATCTGTCCTTCCTTTTTCCATGTTTTCCACATTCCTCCAACTCTACCACCCACCTTCCTTCATTTCCTTCTCCTCCCTCCTTGAAGAAGAGGAGTGCGGTATGAGGTGATGGTCCTCTCCCTTCCCCCTGAGACCCAAATTGAGACCCGATACAACTGCCTGTGGGATGCTCCCTCAGGGAAGAGAAGAGCCACATTCGCCTGGTGGTCAACTTCCTACTCTGTCCCTCAGGGGTATGGAACGACAATCCAGAAGACGATTTCAGGATGCCCAATGGCTCCACCATTCCCAGAAATAGCTCTGAGGAGACACTTTTTCACTATGGAATGACCTGTAAGTGTGGGCCTCAGGATCCTCAGAGCAGATCGGGGAGACCCAGATGAAGGGTCTCTGTACGCTCTCTCCCTCAGGGGTGTGGAGACAGACCTCCATCCTTGGTAAGGGTCTGAAGATTCTGCAGGCTCCCCAGATATGCCCCCCTCCATCCCTACCTTACATGTCTCTACTGAGAAGAGAGGACAGGGGAAGGGGGTGGCCCTAAGTAATGATCAGAATTTCCAGGCTCAGCAGCCGGAAGCTGATGCTGGGGTGTAGCTCAGTAGTAGAGTGCTTGCCTAGCATGCATGAAGCCCTAGTTTCAATCCCCAACACAGAAAAAGAAAAGAAAAACAAGCCAAATCCATGCTGTCCTTCCCGGCCCCCTCCCCTGCCTGAACCATACACAGTGAGGGTAAGGAGTAGGTGCAGCTGAAATGTGGCTGGAGTCCCACCCCTGGTGCCACCATTGTCACACCTGTGTCATAGGGAAGATCAGCGGATCAGGCCTTCTTGGCCAGAGGGTTGACCATCTGCCTTCCAACTTCACCCCTGTCTTTTATGACCAACTCATGGGAAACAGCTCCTTGGACAAACTTTTGACCTCTGGGTGTAATGGAGATAGACAATGCATCTATGACGCCCTGGCCACGGGAAACGCAGGCACTGGACTTCACACCAAGATGCTCTTCACAAGCTACCAGCAGATGAACACCTCCATCAGTAAGTGGCGGGAGGCCCAGGGACAGGGGGATAAGGAGCCCCCTTCCGTGGCACTCCCTTCAGCTCCACACGTTCATTCCCTCAGGGGTCATTTTGCTGGTATTACTCCTCTGAGGATGAGGACACCACCCTTACCGTGGCCTCCCCTTTCCAGCACTCCCTGCCTTGCTTTCTCCACTCCTGCCCCAGTGCCTTCTTTGGGCTCTTCCAACGTGTGGGGTTCACTCTCCACTCGACCTCCCTGGACGGACCTTTTCCCCAGACAGCCACTGGCTTGCCCCTCGGCTCCTTCCAAGTCCCTTCCTCAGTGAGCTCTTCTTGGCCTCCCTACCTGAATTTCACAGTGACCACACTTCCTAATTACCTGTCCTACTTATTTTTTCCCTTAGTATTTATAACTACTTGTATTTTGTAATTTTCATAGTTATTTGTGTGTGTGTGTGTGACCTGCTCCTTGCTGTATTCTAGAATAGCGCCATCTACATATTAGGTGTTTAGGTGTTCAATAAATATTTGTTGAATGACTGGCAGACTGAATGACTGAATGACTGAGGGAAGGAATGGAAATAGCGGGCCTCCAAGAAACAGACCATTAAAAGGGTCCACTTGCCTCTATTTCTAGACATATACAGTGTCCGTCCAGACATCAACCTCATGGTTTTCAGCTCTTCCCTACTGTAAAAGGGATGATCTAAACAACTCTCTTCTCGAATTCACTGAATGCCAGGCCCAGTGTGGCAGTCTGTCCAGGAAAGGACTTGAAAAGAACCCTGTTCAAGGGGAGGTAGAGAAAGAGAGTCTTAAAGATTTGGGCAGGTGGACAGGACAACGTACTCTGCCTAGGTCTGAGGACAGTACTCCTGCTTCCAGAAGTGGGTCACAGGCCTAGGTCTGCCTCACTCAGGTCATAGGGGGAAAAGTGGAGAGAAAGCTCATCCCCTGTCCCCTCCCTGTGTTTCAGATCAGTACCCACCCTTTATCGATGGTTGCCAGGAGATAGAGGCCTACAGGGGACAGACCACGAGAATTCAGTGTACCAGCAACTCTCAGAATGTCACTTTCACCCTCAGAAACCACAATCCTGAGGTCAAGGTCTTTGGTAAGAATCTGGGGGTGTGGGTGGGTAGAGAATGAGATCAAAGTCAAGCTGGGTCATTTTGCATCCCTTTACCCTGCATCATTTTTTATTTGAATATCCAGGACCAACATTTTCTTAGGAAGGACACCTACAATTCAAACAGGCACCTTCCCCCATAGCAGTGACGAGCTTATGGAGATTTGACCAGATGGCTAGACTGACTCAGGGCACAGACAACCGATTCAAAGACCAGTTAATCTTCATCTAATAATGTGCAATTCTTTTTTTCATTGTTTCTGTTTTTACCTTTTCATTTTTATGTGATTCTCTTTAATCATTATTATGCATTCATCAAATTATTAGAATAATCAAACACTACTTTACAACATTTTTATGTCTATTAAAAGAAGGATAGAATGGGGGACTGTTGTGGGAATCACCCAGAAAGCGACAAGTGGCACTCTAAGGGTGGGAGAAGCCAAACTTTATTTAACTCTGGCGGGCCCAGAGAAGATTAGCACTCCAACATTCTGAGCACCTCTGACCGATTTTTCATGACGTTTTTAGGCTCTCTAGTGTCCTAAGTTTTCCAGTCTACAACAGTACACAAGTTTTCACAAAACAACATATGATTGTGCATAAGGGTCTTCGAGTGGAATCTGTTTACAAAAGCAGACTGGGGTAAGGGAAGCCGGCTTACAGGGTCTTCTGTACCTCTAGCCTTGAGCCCCCAGCTTTCACAGGGGCGTTTACACTTCAAAGGGACGTGGTTAGGTCCCAGGGAAAGTCCTTTACATTTCAAAAGCAAGGAGTAAATGGTGCTAATTAGTTTTCCTAACACCCAGCTGGTGGGAACAGGAAGAAGGGGACTCTCCCTCTCTGAGGGTGCATCCTCAGTTTACTTCGTATCCAGGCCTGTGTCAGTTACCCACCACAGGGCAAGATTTAACGAAATACAAATACCTTCTTTTGGTACCTTTTCCCCTATTTTTGTGTTGGTTAACCACGTTTTCCTGACTTTGTCTCTTCTTATCTGGTTTTCTGTGTTGGGACCAAGCAGAGCTGGTCTTGCCCTCTGGAAAGTGTTAGAGACCTCCAGGCTTGCTTCTGTGGTCTGGGTTGAAGGGGCAAAGCACATCGAGGTAGCTTCCCTTCTGTCGCCTGCACTAACTGCACTGGTGACTATTCTTTGCTAAATCAAAGCCTGCAGAGACCTTCTTCTGAGCTCTGGTCGCCTCCTTGCTTCTTCTTCTTCTTCTTCTTTTTTTTTTTTTTTTTTTTTTCCTCTCTCTCTCCGGGTGGCATCTGCCCTGGTGCCAGACGGTGACATCAGAAGATTTTCTTCTCCACTGGGCTCCTCTCCTGAGGAGTGATGATCTGGAAGTTACTCCCATGTATTTCCTACTGTTGGCTCCTTTCAACCTACTGTTTACAGGAGATTTTCCTATTTTCTTGAAAAAACAAATATAAGACAGGTTTGATCAGTAGGAGTGTTTTCCTGTAGTTTGGTGTCTGAAGGGGCAGCTGCTCAGAGGTCCAGGAAGTAAAAGGGGGGGAGGGGTGAGAAACCAGGGATGGGGCTGCTCTGACGAGAAGCCAAGAGGTTGGCCTGCAGCGTAGCCTGGGGAAGTGTTGGGGGATCCTGGCCTTCACCCTTCATTGCCCAGGACCTTTCAGCCTGGTACAGGCCCAGGCAGGGTTCTCTTCAGGCAGAAAGGGCCTTCCCCTCTGTGGAGTCCCACCTACGATCAGTAAGCTGAGCTGGTGTGCCCTTTCTCCGGCTTGGAGCCTGACCAGGATCACCCCCTGCATACAAGGCCCTGCTCAAAGGAGATGGCCCATAAGATTTTGGGGGAGGTCTGAAGTGGGTGGGGGAAAGCTCAGAGCCAGCAATCAGGGTATTAGTGGGCAGGTCACCTCAGGCCACAGAGCAGAGGAATCTCCTAGCCCGCAACTGTCTCATCTTTCCTGGACAGAGAATGGTACTCTGCTATGGACACCAAAGCTGCTGGAGCCATTCACTCTGGAGATTCTAGCAAGAAATGCCAAGGCTAACTTGTCATCCATACTCCAGCCCAAGACTGTGGTCTGCTTTTGCAGGGCAAAGAGCCAGTGTTTATATAATCAGACCAGCAGGGTGGGCAATTCCTCCATGGAGGTGAGTGTTGGGAGTGGGTAGGTTGCCATGTTGAGGGGAAAGAAAGTGGGGATTGAAGTGACGTGCTAATTCAGGTAAGCAGGTACCACTCTCAGGCCACAAACTCAAGTGTGAAGAAGTAGAATGTCCTTGCTCGTAGCTCCATTCTTCCAGGCTAGCAGGAAATTTCCACCTAGGCCTTTCTTACATTTCCCCAGCACAGGCCACTGAGGAGTGGTGGGAAGGTGCTGTCCTCCCTGGGGGAGACACGGCACTGCTGCTGTGCTGTGCTTGTGCCCAGGAAACCTTCCTGAGATGCTCACTTAGGGGCATCTGCCCAGAGCAACACCCAGACTTTTCTCACTGGGGGTCTTGTCATCATGGTGTTGGAAGACAAGTGAAGGTCCCTTTATCTTGAAATTCCCAAGCGCCTTTGTTTTCTCCTACTCCAGTTTAAGGGAGTCTCTTTTTTAGTTTGGAGATAACCTTCTTCATCAATGTTTCCAACCAAGAGACTCATCCACAAATCTTGTCCATCTGAACTATTTTTTTTTCTCCCTCCCCTCCTTCCCTATCTTACCCAATAAGGATTCCAGGGAAAGAGATATGGTGTGAGAAGGCTGAGTCCGAGATCCTGCTGCATGGCCAGGCAGGGGGCTCAGGGTGAAGAGCAGCTCAGGGAGGCTGAATGGGCAGGAGGGTGGTATGGTTTCAGGCAGGATTTGCAGGCCCAGACTGGTCAAGAAAGTGTTTGACATCAACGTTTATAACAGCACAATTCATAATAGCCAAGCTAGGGAGCCCACCTGGGTGCCCTTCAACAGATGAATGGAAAAAGAAAATAAGAAAATGTGATACACACACACACACACACACACACACACACACACACACACATACACAGTAGAATATTACTCACCATAAAGAAGAATGAGTTTATGGCATGTGCCAGTAAAAAGTATTTCACTTATCATGCTACATGAAATAAGCCAGCCCCAAAAAGTCAAAAGTCAAATGTTTTCTTTAATATGCAGAAGCTAATCCAAAATAAAGGGGGAATAAAAGTAAAAGAATAGAAGATCAGTAGAGTAGCAAAGGGGAGTGAAGGAAAGGGAGAAGGATGGGATAGAATGAGTCTGACCTAACTGTCCTATGTGCATATATGACTATATCACAGTGAATCTCACCGTCATGTAATCCACAAGACACTAATTTAAAAAAAAAAAGTAAATAACAGGAAGATCAGTAGAGTTGAGGGAAGGGAACAGGGGGAGGAAGGAGGGGAGGGGAAGTACTGGGGACTGAAATAGAACAAATTATATTCCATGCATTTATACTTATGTCAAAATGAATCCTATTGTCACGTACGACTAAAAAGAACCAATAATTTTTTTAATGGTGTTTAGTAGATGCTAGAAGAACTGACAAGGACTCAGTGTCCACGGGATCTCATACCAGAGGGGTCGGTACAGAGACACCCAGAAGCTCTCAGTGGCTCAGCCTTTTGGCCGGGCAGTGATCAGCAACCTGTTTCAGGTGGCCGGCTGCAAGTGTGAGGGGGATACCTTCGGCCAGTACTGTGAGCGCTCCCGGGACCCCTGTGATGAGCAGTGCTTCCCGGGCGTGCAGTGCCATCCTGGGATGGGCTGCGGGGCCTGCCCTCCAAGCATGACCGGGGATGGGCGTCACTGTGCAGGTGAGCTGGGAGCAGGGCCCCAGCAGGAGGAGGTTCTGGGCCAGGTGACAACTCAAGGGCAAAGGCAGCCAAAGGCAAACAATTGCTCTTCCTTTCCTAGTCAGTCTCTAGAATGCTCACCAGGGGAAGCCAGGGGAAGGATGGCGTGGAAAGGGGACAGGAGTTGGCATGGTGCTGAGGGAGAAGAGTCTGTCCAAGCAGCAGGAGGGCCAGGCCAGAGCAGCTCTGAGGCACTGGTGGAGAAAACCCAGAGCAGAAGACTCAAGCTGAGAGAAGAAGTCCAGAGAACAGGGGCAAGCTGGGGCCCTTGGGCTCCTCAGGGGTCTTCAGAGACTCCAGGCCCGGGGGCTCTGCAGTTCACAGGTCAGGGTGTTTTTCTTTTGAATCCTCTCCCACTCGTCCTGGGAGCCACTGCAGTCACCATGAAGGAGATCACAAGGAGGCTTCCCCTCGAGCCCCCGAAGGTGACCAAATAAAGTCAGGAGAACACTGTGTCTTCTGAGCAGAGGCCTCAGTGGGCAGAACCACAGCCTGAGGAGATGAATGTGAAGTCTTTTGGGTCCTTCCCTGATGCAGAGGCTCTGATAAACATACTACTCCTTTGGTAGAAGTGAAAGAACACCTACCTGGCAGAGGAAAAGGGGTCGCCTTGCAAGAAATGTCAGGAAAAAGGGAGGATAGTTCAGGTTCAGAGTGGCCCACAAGCAGAGCACAGATTGAAGGGGCAGTGGGGGAAAGAAACTGAGATGTCCTGAAAACAGTTTCCCATAGATGTCCCTCCACCCACCCCAACTGCCCCAGTATGGTGTTGCTGACCTCCCTGCTCCCTCGCAGCTGTGGAGGCCTCTCCTGTCTGTTGGAACCATTCCTGTCCTGTAAATTACTGCTACAACCACGGCCACTGCTACATCTCCCAGACGCTGGGCTGCAAGCCCACTTGCACCTGCCCACCAGCCTTCACTGACGCCCGCTGCTTCGTGGCTGGGAACAGTTTCACTCCATCCATCTATAGAGGTACGACCAGAGGCACCTGCCAGTCCCATCTCCACACTCATCTTGTCTTTGGGGAAGACGAGGAAACTAGGGTCCAGGGCTAAGTTCCTCAAACTCACAGAATAGACCTTTCACGTGGTAAGCCGTGGGCTGCACGGGTTCTTGAGAGCAGCTGCCAAAGCCCAAACCACGGGCCTGCTGAGGAGGGATGGAAGCAGAGGCTTCCCGGCTCAGTGAGGCAGGAGCCACAGAAGCCCTGGCCAGGACAGAAGGAGTACCGGGGTGAGAGTAGGAAAGGGGTCAGTGACTGTCACTTTGGAATGAAACGGTCTCTGTGGGCCGGCCCAACAGACTTCTGAGACAAGTCTGGGTAAGCTGAGATGGTGATGACTCTGCCTCTTCCACCTCCAGAGCTTCCCCTAAGAATCATCCAGCTCCTTCTCACTGAAGAAGAAAACGCCTCCATCGCAGATGTCAACGCCTCGGTCAGTGCTGTGTGCTGGGCTCTGGCTGAGGCCGGGCTGTGGTTTATGTGTCCCTCTCCTAGATCCACTCGCCAGAGGAGGCTGGAGCCTCTTCCACAGGGGAGGTCCATGGTTGGGGCAGGGAGCCAGCAAGCCTCAGGTTAGAGACCCCAGAAAGGGTTGGACTCACCAATTGCCATGAGCAGAATCTAGGGTGCCAGTTCACCTCAGCCTCTCCGAGTGTCCCTCAAGACCTGCACCTGGGTGTTATGTGGAAGAAGCATGAGCGGTCACTTCACTTCTACTCTGACTTCCCAGAGGGAACTGGGTGCTCTGCCCCTTGACCCCATGTCCTTGTCCACACCTCAGCCACAGGCAAAGCAGCCCAGCTGTTGAGTGCCTGAGGCTCTAGAATGCCAGACATGGGCTTCAGATCCCTGCCCTACCACTTACGAGAGCAGGTGTAATAAGAGGATAAGCTTTTCAGTTGCTCATATGTATAAGTAGGGACGATAATAGTACCTGTATCAGTAGGTTGTGTCTAGGTTTAAATGATAATGTACATAAGGTACTTAGCACAGTGCCTGAAACACAACAAGCATTCAAAAATATTATTATTCCCTGGGGAGATGGTGCACACCTGTAATCCTAGCAGCTCAGGAGGCTGAGGCAGGAGGACTACAAGTTCAAAGCCAGCCTCAGCAATTTAGTGAGACCCTAAGCAACTTAGCAAGACCCTGTCTCAAAATAAAAAAAATCAAAAGAACTGGGGATATGGCTCAGTGGTTAAGCACCCCTGGGTCAGTCCCTGGTACCAAATAAACATACAATCACTATTACTACCCCTACTATCACAGCACTCCACACCTGCAATGCTAAAGTCCATAGTCAGTTTTCTACTGCACCTGACTGTGACCACTTTGAATACAGCCTCTTCCTAAGTTACCTTGAGATCCCAGCACCTGTCCAGTGTGGCTAAACAACTGATGTTCAGTACACATGGGGGGAAGATATGGTTTGGCGAGTCGGGGATCAGAGGCAAGCTGGGGTCATTCATTTCAGATCCCCCCCTTATAAATGTGAGGCAGAGGAGCAAAGAATGTAAAGCCTTCACTCACCAAGGAGTACTGATGAGCCATCTCTGGACTTGGCTGGCGTGTGGGGATGCAGAGATGGGTGGCGAATGTTCCTGGGACCCGGGGTTCACTTCCAAAGGGGAAGCCAGGAAGGGATGAAGAAATGCACTACAGGGTGGGGGTCTCCTCTCTAGTCTGGGCCTCACCGCCACTCACCCTCCCATCCCCCAACCTCCATCGCAGGTGGCTTACAGGCTGGGCACTCTGGACGTGCGGGCCTTTCTCCGCAACAGCCGCGTGGAACAAAGGTAAGCGAGACTGTCCCTGCCTGGCGCTGGCACATCTCGTCTCCCCCTCCACGTAGGCCCTTGCTGACCCCCTCCCACACAGCTCTTCCCCAGCACCAGCCTCAGGAAACTCCATTCGACACTGGGTGGTCATCTCGGAGTTCCGGTACCGGCCTCGGGGCCCTGTGATCCACTTCCTGAATGAGCAGCTGCGGGAGGCCGTGGTGGAGGCCTTCCTCCTCCCGGTGCCCAGAAGGAGGTGGAAGAGGAGTCAGGAGCCCAGGAACGACGTGGTCTTCCGCCCCATCTCCAGGGAAGATGTGCGGGATGTGATGGCGCGTGAGTCACTCTCTCGGGAACAGTTGGGAGGCCGAGTCAGGGAATAGAGGGAACCTGTCACAGATTGTCAGGCCACCCCAACTCATAATGATCCCCAGACAAGGAAGAAACAAGTTAATTTAGTTTTGTTGTTCGTAATCTTTGAGAGAAATTACATCTCAAAAGCTGAGATTCCAAGCAGGGCCACAAAATACCGCTAACACCCCAACATGTAGTCTCAGCAGTTTGCCAACCCTGGACTTCCATATATGCCCCCTGCTCCACCCTGGTCCCAGAGAACGGGGGATTGAACCCAGGGCCTTGTGTCTGCTAGGCAAGCACTCTACCACTGAGCTACGTCCCCAGACAACCCAGGCCTTCCTGACTATTGCTGCTAATGGTTTCCTTTCCTTTAGTAAAATTGCTCATGATTTTCCTAAAAGTCATTGTGCTTAAACACACACACAAGGGGCCAGGCCCAGTGATGCACACCTGTGATCCCAGTGACTCTGAGGTGGACTGAGGCAGGAGGATCACAAGACCCTGTCTAAAAGTAAAAAGTAAAAAGGACTGGGGATATGTCAGAGGTGGAGCTCCCCTGGGTTCAATTCCCAGTACAAATAAATAAATAAACAAACACACACAAGGTTCCCCTTTGAACCTCCAGCTGAAGGATTCTAAGTTGGAAGCTGAAGATTGGCCAGGGGCAGAGGTACCCCACTACTGAAAGGGTGTGGCTCTGTGTGAGTGCCTTCCCCAAGCCAAGCCTCAACACCCTTGTGTGTAAAGTGACATGGGATTTCTGAGGCCCTTTTCAGTTCTGACAGCCCCTAGTTCTCCTGCAAAGGGAATCAGCAAGAGCAAGGAGTAACCCAGATGGGGCAGGCAATAGGACAATGACCATTCCCAACACAACAGAAACTGCTGTTTCCCTTGGGTCTAGAGCCAGGCAAGAGTTCCTTCTAAAATCCAGTTCATGCCCCTTCCTTCCTGGGCAGCAAGGAGAAATCCCTCCGAACTACCACATCTTGAGCAATCAGGATGAGAGGAATGGGTGGCAGTAAGGGAGCAATAATCCCAGCCACGACTGTGATGTTTGTTAAAGATAATCTACAATTTTTATTATATGAGCACAGTATGTTTATTACTGAAACTTTAGGAAAAACCAGTTAACAAGAAAAAAAGAAAGAAAGAACCTGTAATCCCAATCCCCAGAGACGACACTTTGTACATATCTTTCTGAATTTTCTTTTATGCCTAGGGATCCCCACGTATTGATTTTAAAATAAGGGATCAAATCATACCTCATGTTTGACAGCCTCCTCATTAAGGAGTGGTGAGCATATCACCTCATGAATTGTGTATTCCCATTTGATTTTGTTCAACCCCAGGGTTGCAAACGCTCCAGTGTACTGTTTATGGATCCCAAAGGAAGAACTTGAAGGACTCCACAGAGAGGTTCTGGACATTTTATCATCCACTCCTCAGCTGTGGGCAGGGATGCAATTGAGGACCCCCCATGCCTGTAAGCAGGGGGAATATACAGGATAGGATGCACGCCCACCACACAGTTGGGTTTCTTCTGACATTCCTTTACTTTACTACCAGGGTCACTCTTCAGATCCTCTCCCAAGGATTGTGAGAGTAGTCAGCTCCCCCTCTCCATTTCCCTCCTTACCATATTCTTTTAGAGAACTTCTTACCTCACTGCAAGCTTTCCTAGGCGCTAGTTAGTATTTAACCCAACAGATATATTATTTTATAATGCTATATTTAAATATAGTATCATGATATATTTTAAACATTATGATAATTGTTGCTTTATTGAGTGCTCACTCTGTGTCAAGCACTATACTATGTACTCTGCATGTGGCGTTTCCTTTAGATCTCACAGCAAAGTCAATGCTATGATTGTAATTTTCTTTTAAAAATAAGGAAACTGAAATTTAAAAAAAATAATTAACTGAGTCTGAGAAAAACTTCCCTATTACACAACTAGTTAGGAGCAGAGTTTGAATTTCAATTCAGGTGTGGTCAACTTCAAAGTCTGTGCTCTTCACCAATGCATTTTCCATACCTTGGAAACTGTCTTTCCTTTGGTAAGGATATACAGTGATTTATTTACCAAGACCCTCTCCTTTTAAACTTTGTTGATATTATCAATTATGTTGATCTGAGTACCCATAAATATGTATTTGTGCACTCTTTCAACTATTTCTCAGGATAAATGCCTGAAAATGAAATTCTTGATTGAAAGGTGTGAATTTAGTGCTAATCAGTTACCTTCCATGTGCATTCTTGTCCAACCTGACAGTGAACCTGAGCATGCTGGGTGATTACTTCAGATGCAATGGCTACAAAGACTACCGCCTGGTCTACAGCCCCCAAAGCGGCGTCACTTGTGTGTCCCCATGCACTGCAGGCTACTGTCACCATGGAGGCCAGTGCCAGCACCTGCCTAATGGACCTCGCTGCAGGTTTGTAGGTCTCTGGGCAGGAGGTGGAAACAGTGCAGGGGAATCTAATTCAGGCAAGATACTGCAAAGGTTCCTTTGTAATTAGCAAGAACAGGGACCAGAGCTCAGATCCTGAGAAACAGATTCAGGATCCCGGCATGTGAAAGAAGATGTGAGGTACAGTTGGGATAGTAGACATGCTTTATTCAAAGGTGGCAGCAGTCCCTGAGCCTTTCCATAGGATTTTTTAAGTGCAGGCCAAAGAATACACAGTGCCAACAGGTTACAGAAATAATTGTATACTCGCAAGCAGATTTTTATGACCTTGAGAACATATGCTGAATCAGGGTGTTTATGACCTCGGCTACATATAGCCTGCTAGAAGTCTCGGCCAGGGAGCCTAACTGTAGCCATCTTGGGCCTACCCTACAGTGGGAAAGAAGAGTTGTGCATCCTTACCCTGTGTGGAGAGTAAAGATGCTATATTACCTCTGAAACTCAAACCAGCCAGAGAGTGGGTATCATGACCATTTTGAAGATGAGAGACGTGCAGCTTAGAGATAATAAGAAACACAAACCAGTAAGTTAAGAAATAGGGTATGGTTTCCTAAGTCAAACTCCTTGGAACTGATTGTACTTCTCCAGAATGGAATCTCAGCTTGTCCCCTTTGCATGAAATAGAATCTCATTGTCTTGTATCTTGGGCCGACCCTGCCCCTCAATGAGAGCACTCAGCCGAAGAAGGCCCCTACACTAGCACCTTATGCACTCTTGGGTTCATTAAGAGTCTGAGTGGCTTCCGTGAGGACAGCAGTAAGGCTGCAGCTCCATCCCAGCTTCGGCTTCTATCACCATAGGGCCCTGGGTCTACCCTTGGCCCACTGCAGTTCCAGATCCCACGAAGTAGAGGGTGGTTTGAGTTGAGGGAGGAGCCCTGCCCTGCAGGTCGTGAGGAGGGATGTGGTTTACGACTGCGCCTGCGCACCGTGGTTAGCCCCCTTCCCTGCTATCCTGGTGGAGCTGACTCCAGGTAAATTGACACCCACTTTTTTAAGGTCCAGGCCTGACTCCTTTGCCCAGTGGCCTCGCTTTGGCATGGCTTCAGGTCTGACATAGCCCCTCTCCCTAATGGGTGGGCCCAGGCTGTCCTGGACAGCCTCCCCCGTGGACCGCCCACCTCCCCGCCCATGACAGCGCTGCCTCTCTCTGTCCCCAGCTGTGTGCCCTTCTCCATCTACACGCCCTGGGGCAAGCGTTGTGAACACCTGAGTGTGAAACTGGATGCATTCTTCGGGATATTCTTTGGGGCCTTGGGCGCCCTCTTGCTGCTGGGGATGGTGGTGTTTGTGGTCCTTCGCTTCAGGTGCAGCTCCAGAACCAGGAGCTCCTACCAACTGGACTTGGAAAGTTGAGAACTTGCCCCAGATGGGCAGCTGTGGCCAAGGATACCTCAGGACCCCATCCTCAACACTCACTTCAAGCAGCACTGCTTCAGGGAGACTGGAAAGGGAAAGGTGAAAGCTGGTGATTTGGGATTCTTCAAGAATGAATAATGGGAATAAAGACAAGATCGTACCTTATTAGGAGGCCAGAGTGCCCCAGGAAGGTGCCATAAAGACCAACGCATGTAACCAGTTGGGTTCTCTCACACAGACCTACATACCCTCAAGGAGGACTCTGGTCCATGTGTAAATGCAAGCACATGTGCTGCGCGTGCACACACAGCGGAGTTGGGGTGATTGGCTCTAAGTTAACAAGTGTGCTTTTGCACACTGAACTCTCTGGTTTACTTCTGATTAAAGTCTATTTAAATAAAATCTCTCTGACTTGTGTCTCCAAACCATGATTGCATTCCAGATTTTCTCCTGGTGATGCAAGGGCTGGGTACAGGCTTCTCCCAGCCACTGGAAGGCACATGGCATGGAAGTTAAGCATTAGGCAGGTGGCAGGGAAGCAGAGGTGGATGGGGCCCAGTCCTACCCCAGTTCTCAGTTACTCCATATTGGGAGGCCTCAGTTGCCACAACCCTGACTTGAGTCCTTGTTTTCACCTCCATATCACCTTCTTTCCCCACCCAACAGAGGCTGTGATGCTTTAGAATTGGTTTGTCCGCCAAAGCTTCGTGTGCTGGAGGCTTGGTCTTCTGTGACAGTGTTGAGATGGTAGAACCTTTAAGAGGCAAGGCCTCGTGCAAGCTAGTTAGGTCAAGGGGGCATCACCCTCAGAAGGGACTAATGTACTTTTTGAAGAGCCCTGAATGTTTTGTTTTGTTTTCTTTTTGTTTTTGTTTTTATACCAGAAATTGAACTCAGGGGCACTTGACCACTGTATTGTATTTTATTTAGAGACAGGGTCTCACTGAGTTGCTTAGAACCTCGCTAAGTTGCTGATGCTGGCTTTGAACTCGAGATCCTCCTGCCTCAGTCTCCTGAGCTGTTGGGATTACAGGCATGTGCCACAGCCCCCAGTGAGCCAACACATCCAGTGATCCCTCAGTTTTGAAAGTGGGTTTTAAAGTGAACATACCTCAATGCCCTCAGTCCTCTTGCATGCCGCTGGTTTCCTTTCTGTTTTTTTCCTATGTTGTGACCCAGTCAAGGGGATCCTTACCAGAAGTCAAACAGATGAGACCACCCAATCTTGGATTTTTCAGCCTCTGAAACTATGAACTAAATAAGCTTCTTTTCTTTATTAAGTACCCTGCTTCAGACATTTTGTTATAGCAACAGAAAAAGTTGCAAGAGGTGGTATTAAAAGTACAGTTGTCAGACTTAGCAAATAAAAATATGGGATGTCCAGTTAAAATTAAATTTCAGATAAGCCACCACCATAAATTTTTTTTGTATAAGAATGTTCCATTGAATATTTGGGACACCTTTATATTTTTACAAGTTATTTATTGTTTATCTAACATCACTGGTAACCTGTATTTTATCAGGCAACCCTGGTCAAAACAGGTTCTGGAAAGGAAATTAGTGGAGACCATATGAAGGGTAGTTTGGAGTGGGAAAAAAAAATGGTTCCATTTAAAGAAAATAAGAGGACAAAATAATGTCACATGACCTTCTTTCTTTTCATGTTAATAAACATACATCTCAACAACACTTTTCTAGATGATATAAAACCAAACCACTACATTGGAATGTCTTAGATTGTGTTTTGTCTTTTTCTTTTATTGGCTGTTATAAACAGTTCTGCATGGATTCTCTATTATTTTCTGAAGATAAACTAAGAATGAAATTGCTGATTTAAAGGGATCTACTTTCTTTTTTCCCCTTGCAGTTCTGGGATTCCATCCATGGCTTCATAGGTGCTAGGCAAATGCTCTACAACTGAGCTACATCTCCAGCCCTTTTTAAATTTCATTTTAAGACAGGTTCTTTTTAGTTGCCCAGGCTGGCCTCAAACTTGTGATCCTCGTGCCTCAGTATCTGAAGTAAGTGGAACTCTATAGGCATGTGCCACCATGCCCAGCTTGGGATCCACAATTTAAAGCCTTTAGATAAACAGTCAAGAAGATAAATCCAAAAAGATCGTATCCATTTCATTCATGCTAGGAATGATTAGGAATGCTCACACCCTCATCAGTATGGATAGTGAAATTGTTAGAAATCTTTACCTTTTTGACACATGATAAGCAGTATCTCACTGTATTAATTTGTCACTTTTTAGCTAGTTTAGTCGAATTTTCTTTTTCCATGATAGGGCTTTTATGTTCCTTCTTCTGTGAATTGCCTGTCCTCGCCAGTTATTTATTTTTCCAGTGATATGTTTCTTTTGATTGCCTTGTAAGAGTTCTCTGTATAGGAAGGACATTCTGTGGTTTTTATATGTGGTGTAAATAGGTCTTCCGGCCCGTAATTTTTGTTGATGTCTAGCTTCCCCTAATAACTTAACCCCTCTGGGAAGAGACACCTTTGAATCCTCTGCAGCACATAGCACTGTCTCTCTTCCATTGTAGGTACTCAAAAAATATGCCAGGGTGAACATTGGATTTATTTTGGTCCAGTCTACTTTCTGAAATTCATTCTATCCTACTCTGAAAGTAGAAGGGGGTCAGTATAACATACACACTCCCCTCACTGAGAGAAATAGCCAAGTTGTTTTGTCATGCTCATCATTTATTTAATAAATATTTATGGAGCTCTGTTTTTAGTGGGGTGGTTTACTGGGGAACTTGACCACTGAGATACATCCCCAGTTCTTTTTTTTAATCTTTTAATTTGAGACAGGCTCTCACCAAGTTGCTGAGGGTCTTGCTAAGTTGCTGAGGCTAGCCTCAAAGTTGTTATCCTCCTGCCTCAGCCACCTGAGTGGTTGAGATTATGGGCATGTGTCACCATGCCATGTTTTAAATTTTATTTATTTATTTTTGGTACTGGAAATCGAACTCAGGACCCTGCACATGGGGCATCTTTTTTTGGTTGTTGGTAGTGGTGGTGCTGGGGACGGAACCCAGTACCACCATCAACTACTTATCCACGCTAAGTACTTGCTCTACCACTGAGCTACACCCCCAGCCCATTGTGTGCCAAGTACTAGGGTTACCACAATGTGCAAAATCTTTTATTCTAGTTGGAAGACACAGATAATAAACAATACAAATAAATGAAATAAGTATGAAATAAGTGTGATGTTAGGTTGTGATGAAGAAAAAGCAGAGGGGATATTGATTTTTAAATTGGGTGGTCAGGGTTGAGCTCAGTAAGAAGAGGTGTGAGGGTGGTGGAGGTGGAGTTAGCCCAGTGGGTATCTGGAGAGAGACCTTCTAAACACACTGAGCTATGTGTGCAAATGTGCCAAGATAGCCAGATGTGGTGGCCCATGCCTGTAATCCCCATGTGGTTCAGAAGGCTGAGGCAGGAGGATTGTTATTTCAAAGCCTGCCTCAGCAACTTAGTGAGGCCCTCAGCAGCTAAGCAAGACACTGTCTCTATAAAATATAAAAATGAGCTGGGGATGTGGCTCAGTAGTCTCAGTGGTTAACTGCCCCTGGGTTCAAAAAAAAAAAAAAAAAGTCCTAAGAAAGGAGCAGGCCTAATGCATTCAGGAAAAACCAGGAAGTCAGTATAACTTACAGTGAGCAAGTTAAAAAGGTGGGTGGAGGGATGCCAACCACGCACAGTTTTGCAGGCCTTTGTGAGAACTCTTCTTTTCCTCTGACTGAAATGGGAGTGTTCGGGCCTCCAAGTGGCATGGTCTGCCATACGTTACAAAAAGACAGCTCTGCTGACATCCTGGGACTAGACTGTGGATGGCAGGCAAAGGTGGAAATCCTGTGACGCTGTAGTAACCCAGGTGAGAAATGATAGCATCTTGGACCATCTTGGTGATGGCAGTGGAAAAGGTGAGGTGGAGTCAGATTGTGGGCATTGCTTGGGGCAGTAGGGCCAATAGAATTTCCTGGTGTAAAATGTAAGAGAAAGAGAAAAATAAAGAACGGAGGGCTGGGGATGTGACTCCATGGTAGAGTGCTTGCCTAGCACACATGAGGTCCTAGGTTCTATCCCCAGCACCAAAAAAAAAAAAAAAAAAGGTTGCTTGCTGGGCGTGGTGGTGCAGGCCTGTAATCCCAGCAGCTTGGGAGGCTGAGGCAGGAGGATCATGAGTTCAAAGCCAGCCTCAGCAACTTAGCAAAGCCCTAAGAAACTTAGTGAGACCCTGTCTCAACATAAAACATGAAAAGGGCTGGAGATGTGGCTTAGTGATTAAGTGCCCCTGGGTTAAATCCCTAGTCCCCAAAAAAAATTGTTCTCAGAATTTTGATTTGACCAACTGAAGGATGTAATTGACATTAGCAGAGATGGGGAGGATGCAGTTAGAGCAGGTGTAAGGGGCAAAAATCAGAACTTCAATTTTGGAAATGTTGAATTTGAGGTGTCTCTTTAACATCCACCTGGAGAGGTTGAGTTAGCAATTGAATATATTCATTAATAATCATTGTGTATGATGTTGATGACGCTAGAAAGCCGACGTCCAGCGTTTCCTTTTTTCGCTTGGTCTGGATGGCGAGGAAGCGGCGTTGAAGATGAGGCAGAAGCACTATCTGGAGGCTGCGGCGCGAGGCTTACTCGAGAGCTGCCCAGGCCAGGCCCGCTATCTCCTCTGGGCCTACAGTTCGTCACACGATGACAAGAGCAATTTTGAAGAAACACGTCCATACTGTTTCCAGCTATTGGTTCTGGATAACTCTCGAGTGCGCCTCAAACCCAAGGCCAAATTGACACCCAAAATACGGAAACTTCTTAATCGAGAAGCAAGAAGTAGTACGCTCAGTTTTAAAGAAGCAAAAATAATCAAAAAGTATAAAGACTCCAAAAGTGTATTGTTGATTACTTGTAAAACATGCAACAGAATGGTTAAACATCAGGGTAAAAGCAGAAGCTTTCTGTCAGCATTGAAGAGCAGTCATATTACTCCTACAAGCAAACTCAGCCCCAAGAGACCAAAGAGACAGACTCCAGGTTCTGCAAACTTCAGTCCTAATATGCATGGCTCCAAAGGCAAGAGCCCAGCATTGATTGACAGAACACCTATATCTGGACGATCAACACCCATTTGCTCCTCAAAGAGTGTGACAAAAAGAAAGAAACACTTCTCTCAACTAAAAATGTTGCTTAGTCAGAATGAATCCCAAAAGAATCCAAAGGTAGACTTCAGAAATTTCTTATCCTCTCTATGAAGTCTCTTGAACTTTGAGAAAAAGAAATTTTTCTGATACAATTTCTGAAACTAAGTTAACAATTAAAAAAAAGAAACTTTTATTTATTCTTTGAATACATGAAAATTAGGTCCAAGGGCAGACTTTCCTTGGCATCCTTCAGTGTATTAGGGAAAACATCTCATTAGAATGAATAACTAAAATATCACAGGTGGTCATTGAGAATCAAAAAATATATGAAAGGTTCTTATAAATAGTAAGGATATATGTGAACCTTGAGTGATAGTATTTTTTCCTCCTTTAGTCTTAACAGTTTTCATTATGTCATTTTCTTTCAAAATAAATTTGAGAAATTAAGGAGAGGGTCTGTCACTCATGAGGGTTTCTTCTGTATATGTGTAGCCCTATCAGAAAAGGAATCCAGTGTGTATTCTTATTTTCTCACTCATATACATAACTATGAGTAAATTCTTAACATTATTCCTATCTTGAATGCAAAAATAAGTATCTAGCACATTCTTTTTTGTAGTATTGGATTGAACCTAGAGCCTCATGCATGCTAGGCATGCTTTCTAGCACTGAGCCATACTACCAGCCCAACATTCTTGATTTAGGTGATCTACAGGGTACTGAAATTTCCATTTTACAACTTCTTTTGTTACTGTAGTAATATTTTGCCTTGAAGCGGCATTTTAATTTGCTCTAGAGATGACTCATTTCTAGGTCTGAAAACTATCAGAACATAAAGAGTAACAGTTTTGCTACCTTAAATCTTTCTGGAATGAATATATATATATACATACATATACATGTATGTATATATACATACATAAATACATATACATCTGGAATATATACACACAGACACACATATATATAATTTCATTTTTTAATGATAAAGTAGGACTGTATTCAACCTGTCTTAAGCTCTTTAGAAAAGGGAACCTTTAGCTGGGCATGGCAGCACATACCTATAATTTCAGCTACTTGGGAGGCTGAGGCAGGAGGATTCCAAGTTCAAGTCCAGCCTCAGCAACTTAGCAAGACCCTATCTCCAAGTAAAATAAATAGGACTGGGAATATAGCTCAGTGGTAAAGCACCCCTGGGTTCAGTCCCAAGTACCACAAAAATAAAAGAGAAAAGGAACTGTTACACAGTACTGTAAGTTGATATAGCCATTTGGAAAACAATATGGAAGTCCCTATAAAAACTAAAAGTAGAACTGGCTTAATGGTAGAGTGCCCACCTCTCTAAGATGTGAGAAACCTGGAGCTCAGTAGCCAGCATGCAATCCCACTTCTGGATATATATCCAAAGGAACTGAAATCTATATGTTGCAGAGATGTCTGCACTCCCATGTTTGTTACAGGTGTTATTCACAATAGTCAAAATAAGGAAATGACCCAATAGCCATCAATGAACAAATGACTTTTAAAAAACATACCTTTATTTTATTATCTATGTGGTGCTGAGTATTGAACCCAGGGCCTCACACATGTTATGCAAGTACTTTACCACTGAGCTACACCCCAGTCCAATAAATAGACTTTTTAAATGCAAAATACATAATGGAATACTATTTAGCCTTTTCGAAGCAGGATATTCTGTCATTTGCTACAACATGGATGAACCTGAAGGATTATGCTATATGAAATAAGCCAGGCATAGGGAAAAAAATCTCTTATCTTGTCATATGGATCTAAAACAGTTGAACACATAGAAAAGTAAAGAATAGAATGGTGGTTACCAGAGGCTGGGAGATAGATTGGTCAAAGAATACAAGGTTCCCGTTAGAATTAAGTTCTGGTAATACATTGCAAAGCATTGTTAATGTATGCTTCAAAATAACTGAAAGATTTTAAATGTTATCACCACAAAGAAATGATAAATATGTGATATGATGCATATGTCCGTCAGCTTGATTTAATCCACAATGTACACATGTAATGAAACTCACATTGTACCTGTAGTTATATACAATTACTTGTAAGAATAAAATAATAAAATGGAAAAAAAAATAATCATTGTGTATAAGAGTTGGGATTTTTAAATTTTTCTTTCTCTTCCTCTCCTCTTCCCACTTTTATTTTTGATGCTTCTTTTTGAATTTTTCAAAATTTTAAAATCAGAAGCCAGTTTTGCTTTTACAATAGGAAAAAACAATAAACCATGCCTAATTTAAAACAGTAACATGTGAGTTATGAGCTATGGAAGGAATACTTGAATACTGTAGAGTTTCTTTATTTTTTATTTTTTTAGTTGTAGATGGACACAGTACATTTGTCTTATTTATTTATTTATATGCAGTGCTGAGGATCGAACCCAGTGCCTCACACATGCTAGGCAAGTGCTGTACCACTGACTTTCTTTTCAATCTGCCTAAGTCTAGAACTTAAAATTTAGGTTCATTCAACAAACATTCTCTTGACATTCTCGGTGACACACAGATCAGATGCTCTGCTAGGTTCAAGGGAATCTGAGACACACAAATATTGTCTTTTCCTCAAGGACCTTGTTATAGTTTGTTTCTCAAAGGCCCATGTAGTAAAGGCTTGGTATCTGTATTAGGAGATAGTGAAACCCATAGATGAGGCCTCGGGAAGGTCCTCAGGTCCCTGGGGATCTTGAAGGGGACTGCAGTACCCCAGCCCCTTCTTCCTTTCTTTTGTCTCCTGACCATGAAAGGAGCAGTTTGTTCCACGATGCTTTCTCCACCATGGCCATCCAGCACACCCACCAGGTGCCCAGAACAATGGATCTGCCTGATCTTGGACCAGAACCTCCAAAACTCTGAGCCCAAATAAACTTTTTCAGAATGAATTCTCTCAGATATTTTGCTATAGTGATGGAGAGCTTACTAATACATGTTTAAGGTTCAACCAGTTCCAGAGCTGGCCTCAGTAAGTGCGAAATCAAGGTCCAAGCCAAGAACTGGGAACAAGAAGAATAGGGAGAACAATAGGGATGTACAAAATCCCTATATAAAAAATATGTCAAAGCATACAGGTCACAGAGATAACCTCTGGTACACACTGAGTATAATTTTAGTACAAGATGGAAGCACATGGATGAGTGATCAGGTCTCTCTTTATTGAAATCCAACATATGGGCCTAGGGAAGTGAAGGACACCTCTGGGAGCAGGGGACACACCCCTCTCCACATGCACACAGTCAGGCATAAGTGAGCCAGGGTCATTTGGCTATGTCTGGGGTAAAGGGCTCAAACCAGCTGACCTTCATGGTAACCTTCTGGGTACATCTCAGCATAGCAACATGGCTCTGGTCTGTTGGTGAGGGCCCAGACCATGGGAAGCACTGGTCCTTTTTCAGCAGAAGGTATACACCTGGCTTCAGCTGAGATTCGTTAGCCCTTCCTGACACGCAGTAAGGAGACTTGGACGAGAGGCAGGTGGGTATGCAGTTCACACTGGAGCTGGAGAGCAGAAGGAGACAGAGGGTACACTCAGCCTCTCTGACCTAGGAGCTCACCTCAGGCCAAGTACAGGCAAGGACAGTGGGAGAGAATATCAACAATGCTCCCTGATCCTCCTACATGATAAACACGAACTAGGTGCTTCGCATATGTTATATCATTTAAACCGGATTGTTTTATAAGGGATAAAGGTAATAATGAAAACCTTCCCCAAGGTCACACCGTTAGGAACTAGAATTCACACTCGAATCTATCGCCCAGAGCTCCAGAGTTCACTGACTGATCCCTGACCCCTACACCACTGGCCAGGCCCCAGGAACAGACACCCAACCCCTTGCGGCCTGATTCCTACATCTCAGCTGCCTGAACTGCTCCTAATCACCCAGTGTTTTCCCGACCCCTGAAAAAATTCCAGTTTGGAGGCTCAGATACGATACTCAACCCTGGCTTCCCTCTTTGACTGGGATTCCTGTCAACTTTTTTGATTTTCGTGAGCAGAGGGCATTTGTCATCTATTCGGCTGTCCCACATCAAACCTCCGTGCCTTATGTAGGGAACTCCTCAATGGGGAGTCCTGATGAGACTCCCTGCCACCAAGGGAACTCAAGGACCCACACAGTCCCTCTTCTCATTCCCTGGCAGTGACTGTGGACACGAGATCTAAGCTTAGACTACTGGATGTTCCCTCTCAAGAATTTGACTCTGGGACAGGTGACACAAAGATAAAGAGGCAGTGAGAAGCCATTCGCAATGGAGCGTGCAGGCAGCATGATGTCCACTGACCATGGCGGCATTCAAGAGTGACAGTAGTCAGCAAGAAAGACAGGGTCCCACCAGGCGGGGTGGTACAAGTCTGTAATCCCACCTGCTCAGGAGGCTGAGGCAGAAGGATCGCAAGTTCAAAGCCAGCCTCAGCAACTTAATGAGGCCCTAAGCATCTCAGCAAGACCTTTTCTCTAAATAAATTATAAAAAAAGGCTGGGGATGTGGCTTAGTGGTTAGGGACCTCTGGGTTCAATCCCTAGTACCAAAAAAAAAAAAAAAAAAAAAAAAAAAAAGGCAAGGTCCTAGCCAGAATGCTCCTGCTCTTCTTCTGGGTTCCTGTGACTCTATGCACCTGGAACCCTGCCAACAAATCTCCTTTTTGCTTAGGAGAGACCATGGTTTTCTTTTACTTGAAATGGCTGTCCCCTGCCTCCATCGGCCAAGGGTAACCACCTCACCTGTCCAGCTTGGATACAGATCTCTAGCTGGCATAAGACCCACCAGTGGCACCTCTGGTTTGCCCTTAGAGGGGATGACACCAAGCCCACACTGCTGACAAGCTGTATGGCACCTATTGACTGTGACAGGCACTAGTTGCAAGCTTGAGGTGTGGGCAGGGACACTGCTGAAAGAACAATCCACACTAGACTCTGCAGGGAGCCCATTTTCACTGGTTATCCTGGAGATAGAACTTAAACCCCTCCTCCTACATCACACTCCATTTCCCACTTGGCAAAATCTACACTGTGCCGGGCCAGTGAAGCCTACACTGAGCTGGCCCAGTCTAACCGTCCATGCTTCACGCCCTCCCCCAGCTGTGATCCCAGAATATCATCACTGGAAACCCTGTCCAACAATCTTGGTTTAAGAGAATTTTCCTCACTTGTTCTACAAATATCTCCCAGTCTTGGTACTCATCTAGAATGTATCTGTAGTTTTTTTTTTTTTTTTCTTCTACTTAGTATCCATATTTCATCTGGGGCCTATCCTTCCCAATCTATGTGGTAATGATTGGGCTGACAGTCCTGGAGGTGAATGCAGGTCAATGAGACCAACCCTCCTCTTAATGGGGAAAGGTTAGTGCCTTGTGAATATAGAGCTGTCAGCGTCATTTTCGCATATGTGGGTAGAAAGGCTGAATAAGGATGGAAGCAGAGCTGAGAGTGAGAGAGACTGAGAAAATTCTCATGATCATGTTTGAGCTGCTGGATCCAGCCATAATTGAAGCTGGAGAAGCCACTGTAGGTTTCTTGGATTCTTAGACCTTGCCCTTTCTATGTAAACTACTATAACGTGAGTTTCTTCCATAATCCACCAAGTATCCTGTTTCCCTACCTATGGTCCATCTCCTCAGAGGCCAGAAGCCCAACACTTCCAAGGACCTGAAGAAATTGGAAATGGGGGAAAGAATTTGTTTACATTGTAGAAAAGACAAAATGAATTCAGAGAAGCAAGGCAGAGGGGAAACAGGGCAGAGATCCTTCAATTCAGCTCCTAACCTTCCATAAGAAACTACACCTCCTTCTGGGTAGTAGTTGCTCTTCTACATCCTGAAGATCTTCCCTGCTATCCCTGAAAACCACTCATTTTACTCTCCTGACTCTGAAAGTGTCCACTCACCTGCTGCCGCACCCTCTCCGCCTGACTGGGCTCACTGAGGTCTTCTGGGTAGGCCACACTCAGTCGCACTAGGAGGAGGCCTCCACCATCGCCTGTGAGTTGAGAACAGGAAGAATATGGAAATAGCAAGTCTGTTCAGGAATCAGAACGTGCCTCCCACTAGACCATCCTCTGCCCCTCTGCATACATGTGTACACTTTTACGTGGAAATGCATGTGTTCACACAGGATCTTACATGTGCTGGCTACAAAGAGAAAAGACGATTCCTTTTCTAGGATAATTGCAGTCACTCCTGTGTCCTCCTAACAAGAGCGAAAGGCCTGGTGACTCAAGGCACCTCTCAGACTTGAAGAAGCCAAAAGGGCAGAGTGAGGAGGAAGAAATGGGAGCAGAATTACAGTGTACTCAAGGTCAAGAGGTCCTGAGGGGCCGAGGGAAAGGCCCAACGAGGGAGTGAGCTTGAGAGCGACTGGCTCCTGGGTGATGCCCTCTGCCAGTTCTTACAGCGTTATATTGGTGGGAGACCGAAGGGGTTTCTAATCCAGCCCTCCTGGTTTAGCAACTCTGCAAGAAAGTTCTGTCTTTTGTTGAGTCCTAATCTGCTTGCCTTCACTGGGCAAAGGGAAGAACCTGTATCCCAGGAAGAGGAGAGATTGAAGCAAGAAGATTGAAAATTCCAGGCCAGCCTTAGCAACATAGCAAGGCCCTAAGCAACATAGCAAAACCCTGACTCAAAATAAAAAAGATATATGTCTGACACCTCCCACACCTTCACCCACCGTCATCTACTAGGATTTCAAGACACTGTGGCACAGAGCCAGCAAGTACCTGCAGCAAGCCCCCCTTTCATGGGGTCCCAGCTGCTCAGAGAACAATAACTGGCTCCGATGCCCACATGATCCTCCAGTGCAATCCCTACAGCTACAGGGGAAACTGAGGCTCAGAGAGGGAGAGGGTCAGGTCCAAGTTCACTCGGCTTGTCAAGGCAGAGCCACGGTCTCACACCACTTGTCCATTCGTGCAGCCCGCACTCTTTCCATCCCCCTCCTACCTCTGCTCAGGGCTGACTTTGGCAAAAGCACTAGGAGACCATGGAGAGGCCACATTGGTGAGAGGCTCAGCAGAGCCCCACACCCACAGCTCCTTCCTCCCACCTCCCTAAGCAGGCAGGCCTCCCAGAGACTCCCAAGCCCAAATCCCAAAGCTCCCACCAGGAAGTCACTTACCTGCAGTGACTTCTGTGGTCCACCTGGTCTGAGCAGTGGTGGGAGTGGCTGCTGGGGGCTCTGGTGGGGATGTGGCCTCGTCTAAGCTGGAGTGTGTTTCCTGGCTGCTACTGGCTGTAGTGGGAGGCACAGAAGGAAGGGGGCTCCTGCTGATGGGGAAGGACCCCCAGGTTGTGCCTTCCGTGGCAAAAGTCTCTGAGGGAGTGGAGTTCTGGATGGTGGCTGCCTCTGAGGGGCTGTAGACTGAGGCCGTGAACCCAGCAGAGGAAGTCACTTTGCCCGCCGTTGACCCAGGCTCCGTGGAGTGGGTAGCAGCTCTGGAGGCCTCCACGTGGGGTGTGGTCTCAGCAGAGAGGGCTGAGGTTTCTTCCCAGGGCTTGGTGCTAACGGCCACGGAGGTTCCACCTGGGTTGGGGGTCTCGGCTGCTGTGGTTTCTCTCTCTGTGGTGCCATTGGTGGGGAGTGGGGCCTCAGGGGTGGTGTCAGGGGAGGCTGACTCTGAGGTGCTGGCTGTGGACAGGGCCTCGGCAGAGGCTGGGGTCTTGGAAGTGTGTGACTTTGACTCAGTGGAGGTGGACGAAGCCCATGTCTCGGAGGTGGACAAGGCCTGCACTCCTGTGGGGCTGTGATCTGTGTCTGAGGTGCCGGAGGTGGTGGCCCACGGAATGTTAGCTGAAGAAATAATGGGGAAACAAAACAGAATGTTGAGCAGGCATGAAAAAGAACCGTTTACTGGGGGCGGGAAGTGGGAGTTGCTAGTCAATGGGGATAAAATTTGTTATGCAAGTGGACTAAATTCTAGAATTCTGCTGCTCAGTGTGCCTGTGTGAACAATACTGTACTGTGCATTAAAAATCTGCCGCAGGTAGATCTCATGTTAGTGTTCTTACCACAATTAAAACACACTAAGAGAATAAAATCAAGGAGACAAAATATGAGGTCACAAACTTGAACTTAAAATATGAAATAAGTAAAAACACTTTTATTCCCTTACCTCATGGGCGCGTGCACACACACACACACACACACACACAGACACACACACAGAGGAGATTCGTCACAGAGATGTGATCTTACCATAGGCTCCACTTGGATAAAAAAGGAGTATGTGGAAATATATCAAATATATGTATATGCTGAACACCTCTTACTTTACTCCCTGGCCTCCCCTTTGCATCTTGGAATTTTGTCACGTGAATGTATTATCTAATCCCAAACAATAAGGAAAAACATATGAAGAAATTGAGCTTATAAAAATAGAAGCACAGCTATTTGTCCTCTCAACTTTTCCTGCAGTTTGTGGATGGTAGGGAATGTGGAAGTTCCATTTTATATTTAAAATTTTAGCCAATTCTTGGGTAATAGATGAAGTAAACTCGTGGCCATTATTGGACTGCAGGAAGGCAGATGAAGAGAGTTGAGAGTCTATAAAAACCAACTTCAAGTCAGATCCAAGATGGCGGTCTACAGGGAGGCTGCGTTCCTTGTCGCTCCACAACGCCAGATTCAAGCAGAGGATATCTGTTTCTTGGTGAGGCAGTTTTTGCTGCTTATCAATCCCCTGCTCTTTACCCCGTTTGTCTGCTGTGATCACCTGCAATCTGCCAGCATATCGATGCCTTTTTTGAGAGCAGATTGCTCACTGTCAGGCGTTTATCATCCGCCATTTGCCTGCCTCTTGCCTGTCCATCGCCTGCCTTACCCCTATCCATCACCCAACGCTTGAGGTTCACCTCCTGATCATCCAACAGCTGCCAGCAGATTGACCGCAGACCGCCAGTGGAGCACCAGCTGCCTGCTGCTGCCGGGAAGTTCACTGTTACAGTACCTGCAGGTTTGATTACACATGGCTGCCGCCATTTTGAGAAAACAGCCAGGCCCTGTAGGACCCCTGGCCGGACTGACCGAGTCCCGTCTCCAGGATCCCTCAGGCCAACCGATCACTCCCTGCCTCTGGGGCCCTCACATCAATTGACTGCTCCCTGCTGCCAGGACCCCCAGACCAACTGACTGTGCCCTATCACTGGGAACCCAGACCAACTGATTGCACCCAGCCTCCTGGATCCCACAACCACACCAAACACACAGAACCTCTAGGACCCCTGCCAGACCAACTGTATCCTGTCTCCAGGACCTCCAGCTGACCACGTCCACCCCTGAGCTGCAGCTCCCCATTTGCCAACACATTTGGAAGCCAGAGCGGCCATCTTGGATAATCCTGGAAGCCGTAGCTCCGATCTTCCGGTGGGGCAAATCCCATCCCGAGACGCCTGCTGGAGGCTTGAAGCTCATTGTCAGGTATCTCTCATACATCAGGCTACTGAACACTGGGAGGTTTCATTCGTATATGACTATTATACAGTAGATTTCCTTTTTTCTCCTTTTTTAAAAAAAAATTTAAGTTTTTATTTCTTTATGTTTCTTGCTTTCTTTTCCTTCTGTTTACCTGTTCCCTCAGAGTCGCTTTCTCCCTTATTTACATGATGTTCTTGTCCCCATAGGGGCTATTTGTTCTAGGATTGCATAAGTGTCTGATTTGGGTACTGCTAATATTGATCTCCCCTTAAAGAAAGGGTTTTGGAAACCTATAGGGCCACTATAAGCCTATAGGGGGAAATCTGCAATACCCCAGATCTGCAGCACTAGAGGGGAAGAACATGAACAACATGAAAAAACAAGGGAAGAAAATGATCCAAACAAATCTAGATTCTATATTAATAGAATCCAATGACAGTATGTTAGAAGAAATGCCAGAAAAGGACTTCAGATTATACATGATTAAGATGATTTGCAAAGCAAAAGATGAGACAAGAGAGCAAATGCAGGCAATGAATGATAATACCAATAAGCTATAAGAGCACCTGCAGGAAGCAAAAGATCATTTCAACAAAGAGATAGAGATTCTCAAAAAAACCAAACGGAAATCCTTGAAATGAAGGAGACAATAAACCAAATAAAAAATTCAATGGAAAGCATCACCAACAGACTAGACCACTTGGAAGACAGAACCTCAGACAATGAAGACAAAATATTTAATCTTGAAAATAAAATCGCCCAAACACAGAAGATGGTAAGAAATCATGAACAGAATCTCCAAGAACTATGGGACATCATGAAAAGACCAAATTTAAGAATTATTGGGATTCAGGAAGGCACAGAGACACAAACCAAAGGAATGAACAACCTATTCAATGAAATAATATCAGAAAATTTCCCAAACCTGAAGAATGAAATGGAAAATCAAATACAAGAAGCTTACAGAACACCAAATGTGCAAAATCACAGCAGATCCACACCAAGGCACATTATAATGAAAATGCCTAACATTCAAAATAAAGATAGGATTTTGAAGGCAGCGAGAGAAAAGCATCAGATTACATATAGGGGGAGACCAATATGGATAGCAGCAGACTTCTCAACCCAGACTCTAGAAGCTAGAAGGGCCTGAACCAACATATTTCAAGCTCTGAAAGAACATGGTTGCCAACCCAACCAAGAATCCTATACCCAGCAAAACTAACCTTCAGATTTGAAGATGAAATAAAATCCTTCCATGATAAAGAAAAGTTAAAAGAATTTACAAATACAAAGCCTGCACTACAGAATGTTCTCAACAAAATATTCCATGAGGAGAAAATGAAAAACAACAGTGTAGGTCAGCAAAGGGAAGAACTACCTTAGAGAAAAACCACTCAAAGGAGAAACCGAGCCAACTTAAAAACCAAAAATAAGCCAAATGACTGGGAATACAAATCATTTATCAATAATAACCCTGAACGTTAATGGCCTAAACTCATCAATCAAAAGACATAGACTGGCAGAATGGATTAAAAGGAAAGACCCAACAATATGCTACCTGCAAGAGACTCATCTCATAGAAAAAGACATCCACAGACTAAAGGTGAAAGGATGGGAAAAAACCTACCACGCACATGGACCCAGTAAAAAAGCGAGGGTTTCCATCCTTATATCAAATAAAGTGGACTTCAAGCCAAAGTTAGTCAGAAGGGATAAAGAAAGACATTTCATACTGCTTAAGGGAACCATAAGTCAGGAAGACATAATGATAGTAAATATTTATGCCCCAAACAACGGTGCATCCCTGTACATCAAACAAATCCTTCTCAATTTCAAGAATCACATAGACCACAACACAATAATTCTGGGCAACTTTAATGCACTGCTGTCACCACTAGATAGATCTTCCAAACAAAATCCAACCAAAGAAAACATAGAACTCAATAACACAATCGATAACCTAGACTTAATAGACATATATAGAATATTCCATCCATCAACGAGCGGATACACTTTCTTCTCAGCAGCACATGGAACCTTCTTGAAAATAGACCATATGTTATGCCACAAAGCAGCCCTTAGGAAATGCAAAAAAATAGAGATACTGCCTTGTGTCCTATCAGATCATAATGGAATAAGAGTAGAAATCAATGACAACGTAAAAAAAGGAAATTACTCCAACACTTGGAGACTAAACAATATGCTATTGAATGAAACATGGATAACAAAAAACATTAGGGAGGAGATTAAAAAATTCTTAGAGGTCAATGAGACTGATGATACAACATATCAAAATCTCTGGGACACTATGAAAGCAGTACTAAGAGGAAAATTCATTGCATGGAGCGCATTCCAGAAAAGAATGAAAAGTCAACAACTAAATGATCTAACATTACAGCTCAAAGCCCTAGAAAAAGAAGTACAGAACAATACCAAAAGTAGTAGAAGACAGGAAATTATTAAAATCAGAGCTGAAATCAATGGAATTGAAACAAAAGAAACTATTCAAAAAATTGACATAACAAAAAGTTGGTTCTTTGAAAAGTAAACAAAATAGATAAATCCTTAGCCACACTAACAAGGAGAAGGAGAGAGAAGACTCAAATTACTAAAATACATGATGCAAAAGGAAATATCACAACAGACACCACTGAGATACAGAACATAATGAGAAGCTACTTTGAAAATCTGTATTCCAACAAAATAGAAAGCACCGAAGACATTGACAAATTTCTAGAGACATATGCTCCTCCCAGACTGAACCAGGAGGACATACACGATTTAAACAGATCAATATCAAGCAATGAAATAGAAGAAGCCATTAAAAATCTACCATCCAAGAAAAGCCCAGGACCAGACGGATTCTCAGTCGAATTTTACAAGACAATCAAGGAAGAACTCATTCCAATACTTCTCAAAGTATTCCAGGAAATAGAAAAGGAGGGTACCCTACCAAACTCATTCCATAAAGCTAATATCACCCTCATACCCAAACCAGGAAAAGACACATCAAGGAAAGAAAATTTTAGACCAATATCCTTGATGAATATAGATGCAAAGATCCTTAACAAAATATTGGCAAACCGTATCCAAAAACATATTAAGAAAATTGTGCACCACGATCAAGTGGGGTTCATTCCTGCAATGCAAGGATGGTTTAACATCCGTAAATCAGTAAACGTAATCCATCATGTCAATAGACGTAAGGATAAAAATCATATGGTTATTTCAATTGACGCAGAAAAAGCATTTGACAATATACAACACCCCTTCATGCTCAAAACACTAGAAAAAATAGGGATAGTAGGAACATACCTGAACATTGTAAAGGCTATTTATGCTAAGCCCATGGCCAACATCATTCTTAATGGAGAAAAACTGAAACTATTCCCTTTAAAAACAGGAACAAGACAGCGATGTCCTCTTTCACCACTTCTATTCAACATTGTCCTCGAAAATCTAGCCAGAGCAATCAGACTGACTAAAGAAATTAAAGGGATACAAATAGGAAAAGAGGAACTTAAGCTGTCACTATTTGCGGATGACATGATTCTATATTTAGAGGATCCAAAAAACTCCTCTAGAAAACTTCTAGACCTCATCAATGAATTCAGCCAAATAGCAGGCTATAAAATCAACACACATAAATCTACAGCATTTTTATACACAAGCGATGAAACAGCTGAAAGGGAAATAAGGAAAACAACTCCATTTGCAATAGCCTCAAAAAAAATAAAATACTTAGGTATCAATCTAACCAAAGAGGTAAAAGATCTCTACAATGAAAACTACAAAACACTGAAGAAAGAAATTAAGGAAGACCTTAGAAGATGGAAAGATCTCCCATGTTCTTGGATAGGCAGAATTAATATTGTCAAAATGGCCATACTACCAAAAGTGCTATACAGATTCAATGCAATTCCAATTAAAATCCCAATGACGTACCTCACAGAAATAGAGCAAGCAATCATGAAATTCCTCTGGAAGAATAAGAAAACCAGAATAGCTAATGCAATCCTTAGCAGGAAGAATGAAACAGGGGGTATCGCAATACCAGAACTTCAACTCTACTACAAAGCAATAGTAACAAAAACAGCATGATATTGGCACCAAAATAGACAGGTAGATCAATGGTACAGAATAGAGGACATGGACACAAACCCAGATAAATACAATTTTCTCATACTAGACAAAAGTGCCAAAAATATGTAATGGAGAAAAGACAGCCTCTTCAACAAATGGTGCTGGGAAAACTGGAAAACCATATGCAACAGAATGAAATTAAACCCCTATCTCTCACCCTGCACAAAACTCAAATCAAAATGGATCAAGGACCTTGAAATCAGACCAGAGACCCTGCATCTTATAGAAGAAAAAGTAGGTCCAAATCGTCACCTTGTTGGCTTAGGATCAGACTTTCTTAACAGGACTCCCATAGCCCAAGAAATAAAAGCAAGAATCAATAACTGGAATAGATTCAAACTAAATAGCTTTCTCTCAGCAAAGGAAACTATCAGCAATGCGAAGAGAGAACCTACAGAGTGGGAGAATATCTTTGCCACTCATACTTCAGATAGAGCACTAATTTCCAGAATATATAAAGAACTCAAAAAACTCTACACTAAGAATACAAATAACCCAATCAACAAATGGGCTAAGGAAATGAACAGACACTTCACAGAAGAAGATGTACAAGCAATCAACAGATATATGAAAAAATGTTCAACATCTTTAGTAATAAGAGAAATGCATATCAAAACTACACTAAGATTCCATCTCACCCCAATTAGAATGGCGATTATCAAGAACACAAGCAACAATAGGTGTTGGAGAGGATGTGGGGAAAAAGGTACACTCATACATTGCTGGTGGGGTTGCAAATTAGTGCAGCCACTCTGGAAAGCAATGTGGAGATTCCTTAGAAAACTTGGAATGGACCTACATTTGACCCAGCTATCCCACTCCTCGGCCTATACCCAAAGGACTTAAAATCAGCACACTACAGAGATACAGCCACATCAATGTTCATAGCGGCTCAATTCACAACAGCCAGACTATGGAACCAACCTAGATGCCCTTCAATTGATGAATGGATAAAGAAACTGTGGTATATATATATATACAATGGAATATTACTCAGCTATAAAGAATAATAAAATTATGGCATTTGCCAGCAAATGGATGAAATTGGAGAATATCATGTTAAGTGAGATAAACCAATCTCAGAAATCCAAAAGAGGAATGATCTCACTGATAAGCGGATGATGATACTTAATGGGGGTTGGGAGTGGGACAAGATTGGAGGAAGGAGGGACTGTATAGAGGGAAAAGAGAGGTGGGAGGGGTGGGGGGGAAGGAAAAAATAATGGAATGAATCAAACATCATTACTCTATGTAAATTTATGAATATGCAAATGGTATGCTGTTACTCCATGTACAAACAGAAACAATATGTATCCCATTTGTTTACAATAAAAATAAATTAAAAGAAAAAGAAAAAAGAAAAAAAAATAGAAGCACAGATTCAGTGGCAAGAGGCTTTGTGGAGCGGCGGTTCTGTGCCTAAGAGTGGTCGACATGGCTGGTTGGAGGCCTCTTCACATTTGATTACAGGTCAAAATGCAGATCTTTGTGAAGACCCTGCCTGGCAAGACCATCACCCTGGAGGTGGAGCCCAGTGACACCATTGAGAATGTGAAGGCCAAGATCCAGGATATAGAAGGCATTCCCTGACCAGCAGAGGCTCATCTTTGCAGGCAAGCAGCTAGAAGATGGCCCCACTCTTTCTGACTACAAAATCCAGAAGGAGTCCACCCTGCACCTGGTCCTGCGCCTGAGGGGTGGCTGTTAATTCTTCTGTCTGCATACATGGTGTGCAGTGATACTATTATGCTGCACCTAGCCATTTGCCCCAATTTAAGTTTAGAAATTACCAGTTTCAGTAATAGCTGAACCTGTCCAAAATGTTAATAAAGTTTTGTTGCACGGTAGCAAAAAAAAAAAAAAAAAAAAAAAAAAAAAATAGAAGCACAATGGGAAGACTCTACGTTTGGGAGTTAAACTGACTTTCATTTGAAGCCCACTGCCATACTTCTAGGACAAGGTGCGTTTAAATCTGTTTCCTCTCCTATGAGATGGGTAATGTTTCCCAGCCCCTGACATTGTTTTGGAGGATACATTAGAGGCAATGGCAAATGCAAAGCTTAGAACACTTCTGAAAACAGAGAGAACTCTGGGCTGGTGCCAGTGCACGCCGGGTGTGATATGTGTAAATCACTCCTGAATAGAATACAAAAGATGTTCATCAGAGAGGTTGTGATCAGAGGCACAGGACAGAGTGGCAGGAAGTGGAGGTGGAGGCTGCAGGCTGACCAGGGGCGGGGTTGACCAAGCAGCCTCTGAACATGACTGCTCCTGAGAACTGCACACTCTCAAAGATGTATCTCTGACACCTCCCCACCTTCACCCACCGTCATCTACTAGGATTTCAAGACACTGTCTGTGGCACAGAGCCAGCAAGTACCCGCAGCAAGCACCCCTTTCATGGGGTCCCAGCTGCTCGGAGAGCAATAACTGGCTCTCTGATGCCCCCATGCTTCCCCCTGTGAGCCTATGGCTGGACTAGAGGCTTCCAGAGGTTGGGGGCCAGGGCTTTAAATAAGAGCTGGGACCTTGCCACGTGCACCATAGTCACTCGGCACTTAACTTCATGGAAAGAACTCCAGTCTCCTCCAGTGCAATCCCTACAGCTACAGGGGAAACTGAGGCTCAGAGAGGGAGAGGGTCAGGTGCAAGTTCACTCGGCTTGTCAAGGCAGAGCCACGGTCTCACACCACTTGTCCATTCGTGCAGCCCGTACTCTTTCCATCCCCCTCCTACCTCTGCTCAGGGCTGACTTTGGCAAAAGCACTAGGAGACCATGGAGAGGCCACATCCACGCCCACAGCTCCTTCCTCCCACCTCCCTAAGCAGGCAGGCCTCCCAGAGACTCCCAAGCCCAAATCCCAAAGCTCCCACCAGGAAGTCACTTACCTGCAGTGACTTCTGTGGTCCGCCTGGTCTGAGCAGTGGTGGGAGTGGCTGCTGGGGGCTCTGGTGGGGATGTGGCCTCGTCTAAGCTGGAGTGTGTTTCCTGGCTGCTACTGGCTGTAGTGGGAGGCACAGAAGGAAGGGGGCTCCTGCTGATGGGGAAGGACCCCCAGGTTGTGCCTTCCGTGGCAAAAGTCTCTGAGGGAGTGGAGTTCTGGATGGTGGCTGCCTCTGAGGGGCTGTAGACTGAGGCCGTGAACCCAGCAGAGGAAGTCACTTTGCCCGCCGTTGACCCAGGCTCCGTGGAGTGGGTAGCAGCTCTGGAGGCCTCCACGTGGGGTGTGGTCTCAGCAGAGAGGGCTGAGGTTTCTTCCCAGGGCTTGGTGCTAACGGCCACGGAGGTTCCACCTGGGCTGGGGGTCTCGGCTGCTGTGGTTTCTCTCTCTGTGGTGCCATTGGTGGGGAGTGGGGCCTCAGGGGTGGTGTCAGGGGAGGCTGACTCTGAGGTGCTGGCTGTGGACAGGGCCTCGGCAGAGGCTGGGGTCTTGGAGGTGTGTGACTTTGACTCAGTGGAGGTGGACGAAGCCCATGTCTCGGAGGTGGACAAGGCCTGCACTCCTGTGGGGCTGTGATCTGTGTCTGAGGTGCCGGAGGTGGTGGCCCACGGAATGTTAGCTGAAGAAATAATGGGGAAACAAAACAGAATGTTGAGCAGGCATGAAAAAGAACCGTTTACTGGGGGCGGGAAGTGGGAGTTGCTAGTCAATGGGGATAAAATTTGTTATGCAAGTGGACTAAATTCTAGAATTCTGCTGCTCAGTGTGCCTGTGTGAACAATACTGTACTGTGCGTTAAAACTCTGCTGAGGGGCATTCTGCTTCCTGATTGCTAGATCCTGAGCTCCTTTCCTCCTACATGCCTTTCTGCCCTCATGTTCTGCCTCATCTGGGCCCAGAGAAATGGGGTTGATCATCAATGGACTGAGACCTCTGAAACCAGTAAAAACCCCAGGACCAAAATTGAGAAGAAACATGCTGCAATAGGGCGACTTGACGAAAACCAGTGTGACATTTAACTCATCACAGCCCCCAGAATCATAGCTCTGGACTCACTTTATTGGACCAATTCTTTCTTTATTACAGTGCATAGGAATATCTCTTTCACAGTTATGAAAATGTATCTAACAAATCTCAAGCACCTCAACGTGTGTGAAATGCTGTATGTTATGGTTTGGGTAAGTGTCTCTGTATTAAAGGTTAGAGCCCAGGCAGTGGAGGCTTATGGGAGATCCTCAGGTCAAGGGGGTTGCCTTTGAAGGGAGTTGGTGGGACTGCAGCCCCTTCCTCTTCCTCTTTTCTGCTCCCTTGCCATGAGGTAGGTGGTTTTTTCCCCTCACACACTCCACACCATAATGTGTTGTCTTGCCACAGGCCCAAAAGCAACAGGCCTGATTGTGGACTGAAACCTCCAAACCTTAGAGCCAAAATCAGCCTTTTCTCTTTGTAAGTTGATTATCTCAAGTATTTATTATAGCGTTGGAAAGCTGAGAAACACAGCATCTCAGTGTTGTTTAAGTCCTTTGCTGCCGAACTTGGTAATGCATTTCTATATATTGAATGATCATCTGTTGACTCTTTAAAAAATATTTTCAGTTGTAGATGGACACAATACCTCTATTTAATTTTTTTATTTTTTTATGTCATGCTGAGGTTCGAACCCAGTGCCTCACACATGCTAGGCAAGTGCTCTACCACTGAGCTACAACTCCAGCCCTGTATTGACTTTTTATTAAGTAATTTTTAAATTAGTGCCCTATTGTCATGCATATTATTTGGGTTCATTTTGTCATAATCACACATGCATGGAATGTAATTCAGTCCCCAATACTTCCCCTTCCCCTTCCCATCCCCCTCCCTCTGTTCCCTTTCCTCTAACCCACTGATCTTTCTTACGTTTATTTAGTTTTTTAAAATAAACACCACAGTGAATTTCACCTGTATGTATCTTGATCTTTAAAATCATTAAAGTGTTCAGTTTTTTATTTCCCTTTTAATCTTTATGATGTCTCTAGCTATATGTTACTTTAAGTGTATAGAAATTTGACTTATTGCCAGACATGGTGGCATAGGCCTGTAATCCCAGCAACTCAGGAAGCCAAGGCAGGAGGATGGCAAGTTGCAGACCAGCCTCAGCAACTTAGTGAGACCCTGTCTCAAAAATAAAAAATAAAATAAAAATTACGAAAAGGGGACCAGGGATGTAGCTCAGTGGTAAAGCACCTCTGGGTTCAATACTACTACCAAAAGTAAAAGAGGTTTTGATTTTTTACATTTATTTAGGATTGAGCATCTCATTTCATCAATGTAGTTTAGATATCTAATTTTAAAAGGGACAAAAACAAAACATCAGGAGAATACTTTCTCAGCATTCTGCTTAATGATAAGAATGCGTGCAATGATACTGGCTAATCAATACAGGATGCTAACATAACCATTCTTCTTTTTAAAAGCTTAAAAAAAAACCCCAAATCTGTTGAGAGTAGATCTCATGTTAAGTGTTCCTACCTCAATATACAAAAAAAAAAAAAAAAAAAAGAGAGAATAAAATCAAAGAGACAAATTATGAAGTCACAAACATGAAATGAGTAAAAACATTTCCCTTCCCTTAAGGAACAAAATAGAATAGCTTTATCACAGAGAGGTGAGTTCAACATAGGTTCTGCTTGCAGTAAAGAGGAGCTGTATATGCTGAGAATCTCTCACTTTACTCCCCTGGCCTACAGTCTCTTGGTAGCTATGGGATTTTGAATACTGTGAATGTATTATCTAATCAATAAAAAATTAAGAAAAGTATTATAAGTAAAAATTTATTAAGTCCAGTTATAAAAATAGAAGTACAGTTTAAAGGCTAAAAATTTCGGAATGAAATAAAAACTCATTTGAATCCTATTGCCATATTTCTAAGACAATTTAGTAACTGTTCTTACATCGTCACTTGTGAGATGGGGCAACAATTCCCAGTTCCAGATATTGATTTTCTTTTTTTTTTTTTTTTTTTTTTTTTGGGGGGGGTACTTGGGGTACTGGGGATCGAACTCAAGGCCTTGTGCTTGTGAGGCAAGCACTCTACCAGCTGAGCTACCTCCCCAGGCCCCAGATATTGTTTTGGAATATACATTAGAGGCAATGGCAAATGCAAAGCTTAGAACACTTCTCCTGAAAACAGAGAGAACTCTGGGCTGGTGCCAGTGCACGCCGGGTGTGATATGTGTAAATCACTCCTGAATAGAATACAAAAGATGTTCATCAGAGAGGTTGTGATCAGAGGCACAGGACAGAGTGGCAGGAAGTGGAGGTGGAGGCTGCAGGCTGACCAGGGGCGGGGTTGACCAAGCAGCCTCTGAACATGACTGCTCCTGAGAACTGCACACTCTCAAAGATGTATCTCTGACACCTCCCCACCTTCACCCACCGTCATCTACTAGGATTTCAAGACACTGTCTGTGGCACAGAGCCAGCAAGTACCCGCAGCAAGCACCCCTTTCATGGGGTCCCAGCTGCTCGGAGAGCAATAACTGGCTCTCTGATGCCCACATGCTTCCCCCTGTGAGCCTATGGCTGGACTAGAGGCTTCCAGAGGTTGGGGGCCAGGGCTTTAAATAAGAGCTGGGACCTTGCCACGTGCACCATAGTCACTCGGCACTTAACTTCATGGAAAGAACTCCAGTCTCCTCCAGTGCAATCCCTACAGCTACAGGGGAAACTGAGGCTCAGAGAGGGAGAGGGTCAGGTGCAAGTTCACTCGGCTTGTCAAGGCAGAGCCACGGTCTCACACCACTTGTGTCCATTCGTGCAGCCCGCACTCTTTCCATCCCCCTCCTACCTCTGCTCAGGGCTGACTTTGGCAAAAGCACTAGGAGACCATGGAGAAGCCACATCCACGCCCACAGCTCCTTCCTCCCACCTCCCTAAGCAGGCAGGCCTCCCAGAGACTCCCAAGCCCAAATCCCAAAGCTCCCACCAGGAAGTCACTTACCTGCAGTGACTTCTGTGGTCCGCCTGGTCTGAGCAGTGGTGGGAGTGGCTGCTGGGGGCTCTGGTGGGGATGTGGCCTCGTCTAAGCTGGAGTGTGTTTCCTGGCTGCTACTGGCCGTAGTGGGAGGCACAGAAGGAAGGGGGCTCCTGCTGATGGGGAAGGACCCCCAGGTTGTGCCTTCCGTGGCAAAAGTCTCTGAGGGAGTGGAGTTCTGGATGGTGGCTGCCTCTGAGGGGCTGTAGACTGAGGCCGTGAACCCAGCAGAGGAAGTCACTTTGCCCGCCGTTGACCCAGGCTCCGTGGAGTGGGTAGCAGCTCTGGAGGCCTCCACGTGGGGTGTGGTCTCAGCAGAGAGGGCTGAGGTTTCTTCCCAGGGCTTGGTGCTAACGGCCACGGAGGTTCCACCTGGGCTGGGGGTCTCGGCTGCTGTGGTTTCTCTCTCTGTGGTGCCATTGGTGGGGAGTGGGGCCTCAGGGGTGGTGTCAGGGGAGGCTGACTCTGAGGTGCTGGCTGTGGACAGGGCCTCGGCAGAGGCTGGGGTCTTGGAGGTGTGTGACTTTGACTCAGTGGAGGTGGACGAAGCCCATGTCTCGGAGGTGGACAAGGCCTGCACTCCTGTGGGGCTATGATCTGTGTTTGACCTCTCAGAGATGGCTGCAGCTGTTTCTATCTTCATCACACTGTCCCTGGTCAGCTCAATGTGAGTGACGCTATATGCTACTAAGGCTTTGGGCCCAGTCGCAATGTCAGGTGTCAGCACGTGTGATGTGGTGTTGCTGGAGACAGAGCTATCTACAGAGGAACTGAGGACAAGCTCTCAGCTTCTGGGGAGGTGTTGGTCAACATCCAACTGTCAGCTGTCATCCTCTTTGTCTCTTCTGAGCTGTCATCAGTAAAAAGGGCGTCAGAGATGGCTTTTGTGGGACCACTTCTCTCACCTGTGGTAGTTCCAGTTCCCATAGTGCTGCTGCTCATGACAGAGGTCTCCACAGGGGAGGTGATCACAGCCATGAAACTGGAAGATGTTACCTTTGTGAGGGCGTTGGTTTCCATTGCAGGGAACGTGGTCTGGGCCTCTCTGGTCTCTGCCTTTGAAGTGGTGCCAACTGGAGTTAAGTTCTCAGAAAGTGTCTTGGTGCTCAGGGTTTGAGTTTTCAAAGAAACATGGGTTGGTGCTGAAGTCTTAGCAAGGTCAGTGGTCTGGAAGCCTCCCTCTGAGCTTGTCCTGACACCCTGAGTCAGAGCAGGTACTACTCTGTCGTTTGATGTCACCAAAGGGACTGGTATACTGGTGCTGGGGCCTGTGTTGAGTAAGACCAAACTTGTGAACCTTGTGACCCAATAGACTGGCTTCACATAAGCCCTGGACACTGCCAGGAGGGGTGGGGTAATTGTTACCCCATTTTCCATCTATATAAATGAGGAAAAAGGAGGCACACTGGGAAGCCCAGTCCCATGTGGAATTCATGGAGCCAGTTATCCTGACCAGTGGCTTCTGAAGCCCCCATGATCTACTTGAGGCCAGCAAGCTCTAGGATCTGAGCTGATTATTGGTATGTGGCCATCCAGAGGGATTGTGTGTGGCCAGGATCTACCATCAAAGATGGACAAAGAAGGCAGAAATCCACAGGAGTCAACAACTGCAGAGCAGGGACCAGGAATCTCAGAAATTTCTGAAAGAATCCTTGTCATTTTCCTGTGGATATTTTCTCATCCAAAAGTGTTTCCCCATGGAAGTATTTTCTTTTTTGAATGGGAATTGAACCCAGGAATGCTTTGCCATTGAGCTACACATTCAGCTCTTGGATGACAAGTATGCACCACTGTGCCCAGCTCTTTTTATTTCTTGATATAGTCTCACTAAGTTGCTTAGGGCCTTGCTAAATTGCTGAGACTGGCCTCAAACATGAGAGTCTCCTGCCTCAGCCTCGAAAGTTGCTTGGATTACAAGCATGCACCTCCATGTCCAGCTGGATGTATTTTCTTAAAATACAAGAAATATTTGTGGTTTTTGTAGAGTAACTGGGAGGACCGGGGAAAAAGAAACTCCTGTGTGAGTGTAGGGCCTATTGTTTCAAAAGCAAAGACAGCAGTAGAGTCCTTGGGGCTGCAGCAAGAGAAGAGAGTACTTCCCATTCCTGCCCAAAGCTCTTCCCCAGGGGGACCCAAGAACTACCAGGTTGGAACCCCAGGGCTACAGAAGCAATAGGCCATTGGGGAGTCTGGTGAGGCAAAGCCCAGCATTTTAGAGAGAAGCTGCTAGAATTTCCGTGTAGAGCAGCAGGCCTATTCATGTGGCTTCTGAGGTGACAGGAGTGTCGGTCTGGCCAGCATAAGTATCTTTTATGGCCTGATAAAGGTGACTCTCCTGCCTACTGAGGGGGAGTGCTCCCTCTGTGAGTGGGCCAGGCAATCCACTGCCCTTGGGGAGCTCTTCCAGATTCAGCAAGTAAAAATATAAGACATCCAGTTAAATTTGAATTTGTATTTCAGATGAACCAATGAGTAGTTTTTTAGTTATTATGAGAGAGTGAATGATTTTTTAGTGTAAGAATTTTTCATGAAATATTTTAAACATACTTACACTTAAATTTTTTCATCACCTGAAATTCAAATTTAACCTGCTACCTTGTGCTTTATCTGGTGACCCTACTCTTAGAAGGAAAAGAATCAAAGCATGAACTTCCTTTTTGGCATTCTGTCATGTTGAGATGGTCTGTACAGAGATCCATTAGCCCAAACATAATCCAAGGAGAGGCTCAGACCCCCACATGGGGGGTGAAGGCAGGGTCTCAGGTCCTTGGCTCACCCTCTTTGAATGACTGCAGGAGTCAAGAGACTGGGTTGCAGCCCCAAGTCTGCTACCCACTTGCTCAGAAGATCTACTGGTTAAAATCCCAACTGCCTCCTACCAGCTAGGCTGGCCTCTAGATGGATCTCTCCCAGCCTTCATATTTTTACCTGAGGAAAGATGGTCACAACACCCAACCCACCACAGTAGTCAGGACAAAGGGAGGAGGTGAATGGGAGAGCGCTGATATTCCAAAACCTGCAAGAGGTATGAAATATTTCCATGTGTCCCCTCAAGGAGTGACCTGAAAGCACATGATCTGGCTTAATACTGGGGATTTCAGGCTGTGTCCCACATGTACATTGAGTGGGCCATGGGGACAAACTCTCCTTACTTATTCCACTCAGCCCAGTTGCTCACAGAAATCATGCTTGTACAGGAACTACCAGTCTGCCTTCTTAATATACTTTCTTCTCCCCATTTAAAACCCCAGGTGTTTCCCTGAGCCTCCTTGACTGGACCCCATGCAAGGGAGGCACAGCCTTGCTGCCCAGCCCACACAGCCAGAAGCCCAAACAGTGCTGGTGGCTGGCTGTCTTGCAGTCTGATCCCTAACTTCCACAGGCACATTGTCTCCTTTTTCCAGGAAGCTTGGGTTGTCATGGCTGCTATGAAACCTTCCCATCCCCCTCAAACCCAAGGCCTCTCTATCTCCAGAGCGGGGGAGGTTCCCCCGCAAGCCTTTTTCCTGCCATTGTTTTCTGGAACAGAGTGAAAGCTACCCATCTGCCCAGGACTCTAGAATGTTGCCACTCTCCTGCTCTGTTCAAAGGGTGGACTTTGGAGTCTGATTTGAGTCTTCTTTCATCTGCTTGCTCTCCTGTGTGACCCTGTGACCCTGGCCACATCTCCCAGCTCCAAACCTGCATTTTCTCATTTATAAAATGAGGCTAGGGGCACCTATTTCATGGGGTTCATGTAAGGATTAAATGAAACGAGATGAAATATGTAGCACAAGCCTGGTGGTCTGAGAGCACGTTGGTGTCAGTGTGGTCTAGTGGTTAGGCACACATGACATCACTTCTTGGCTCTGTGGATAAATTTCTTAATCCCCATAAGCCTCAGTCTCCTTGCCTTTAAAGGGGTGGAGGTGAGCCCGATGTGCCGGGTACATGTCTGTAATTCCAGCTACTTGGGAGGCTGAGGCAGGAGGACCATAAGTTTGAGTCCAGCTTCAGCAACTTAGTGAGCCCCTGTCTCAAATTAAAAAAGGATAAAGGACCAGGGATGTAGCTTAGTGGTAGAGTGCCCCTAGGTTCAATCCCTAATACCAGGATAATTAATTGATTGATTAGTTAATAAAATAAAAGATGGCAGAAGGAATGAGGATAGTACCTTTCTTACAGGGTTATTCTGAGGACTAAAAAGAAAATGTAAAATGATTATGTGTCAAGGTAGAACCATCAATAGTAACACATGTTCCACACTGGTGAGGGATGTGGATAGTGGGGAGCTTGTATGTGGTAGGCACAGGGCTATATGGGAAATGTTTGCTCTCCTCAATTTGGCTATGAACCTAAAACTGCTTTTTAAAAAGTCTATTTTTTCATGCTAAGTGAGATAAGCCAATCTCAAAAAACCAAAGGATGAATGATCTCACTGATAAGTGGATGATGACACATAATGGGGGGTGGGAGGGGTTAGTGTTAGGGTTAGAGTTAGGGTTAGGGAGGGGGAGAAGAATGGAGGAAGGAAGGACTGTATAGAGGAAAAAGAGGGGTGGGAGGGGTGGGGGGAAGGGAAAAAATAACAGAATGAATCAAACAACATTACCCTATGTAAATTTGATTACACAAATCGTACGCCTTTACTCCATGTACAGAGAAACAACATGTATCCCATTTGTTTACAATAAAAAAAAAAAGAAAAAGAAAAAAAATAAATCAATAAAAAGTCTATTTTTAATGTATATAATGAGTTTGGCATAGTGCCTGTCAGTGACAGATCTGTGTTAGGTCCCTTCTTCCATAAAAGCCTGCCTCTCGGAACCTCTCCTGACCAAGAAGTTTGTGACAGTCAGACTTTTCCCACAAAGTTGTATTTTGAAGGAAATCTATGCTAGGTAACAAGTGTCAGACTCTGAAGCCACATTCTTCAACTTTGGGTAGAATTATCATCATTGGGCACCTCCTATCCCCCACAACCCTCCCATCCCAGGTACACTGCCACATGCATAAAGACAAACTCACAGAGACTCAGCGATGGCTGCGGTGCTGGCTGATATACCCTGATTCGTATACTCATTATCCACAATAATCACACTTCACACATAGACTCTGGCTAATTATGATTCATGAAAGAGCCCACCCTCGCCCACCCTCATTGCCTCAACTGAAACTCACACTCAGAACCCTGCAGGGGAAGAAGCCCACAAGGCCCCTGTCCTCTCCTTACCTGTTGAGCTCCCTGAGACCCCAGCCTCCCAGCAAAAGAAAAGAAGGGGCAGAACCAGGCCCCTCACAGAGTCCATCCTAGCTCAGGCGCTGACCACCACTGCCCAGCAGACCCGCCTGTTGCCTCTCACCAACACCTTTTCCTGCTTCCTCAACCCAGGGAGGAGGGGCAGGCCACCTGCCTAGGCGTGACTGGGTAGTTTCCAGGATGCACCCAGGTGCAGGCTGAGAGCTGGCCAGTCAGGGCTATCAGCAACCTAATCTTCCTGCCCTTCTTCCAGTGACCTTGCCTCTCTAAAGTCTGATTCCTATCATCGTTTCCATGGTGATATTCGCCCCCACAGTCCCGCAGCTAGGGAGGTCGAGGGAGGTGGTATTCTACCTCCTTTACACCATTACCTGAGGCTTGGCTCCCTGGACACTTGGGTTTCATTCCTGATCCTAGACCTTATCAGCTCTAGGATCTTTAAAGGGGTGGAGGTGAGAACTTATCAGCTCTAGGATCTAGGACAAATAAGAGAACTTTTCTGAGCCAAAACTTCCTGATCTATAAAATGAACATAGTGTCTACCTCAGTAGGTTGGTCTTTTAAGGAACATGTGAGACAGTAAAGCTCCTACACTGCTTGCTACATAATTAGTGCTGACCAAGAATGTATACATTTTAGGTGCTCAGTGAATAAGCAGAAGTCCTGACAGCCACTCTGGTCCTCAAGCAATAGAGAGAAAGGATAGCCCCTGAGGTCTTAAGGAGATAGCTCCCCAACATGGGCCAGGTCTTTAATCTCTAACATCCTTCCATCTCCAACATCCTGTGATTGCTTATCCAAGACAAAGCCAGGACTATGTCCCCCAGTAAGGCAAGTGTAAGCAGGCTCATCCAAGTGTCAGGACCTAGGATGGGAAGTGTGAGGGTCATGGTTTAGGGACACTTAGGGCATTAGTCCAGACTTTCTAGAGAAGAATATTTTTCCTCCAGGGCCAAGGACATTGAACTGGAAAACTAGTGGCCAGATAAGTTACTTCAGGAACTTTAAGTAGGAGTTTTGGAGGAAAGCAGCTCTAGGGCAGAGGAAATATGCTGGATGGGTATCATGGAATCGAGATCTCAGGGCGGGTGCCAGATGTGGTGTCACAGACCTGTAAGCCCAGCAACTCAGGAAGCTGAGGCAGGAGGATCACAAGATCAAGACCAATCTTCTCAGCAACTTATTGAGACTCTGTCTCAAAAAGGGCTGGGGATGTGGCTCAATGGTTAAATGCCCCTTGGTTCAACTCCTTGTATTAAAAAAATAAGCAAACAAACAAACAAAAACCCTCAGGTTGAAAGAAATTTGAAACTAAATAAATGTGGTATGAGTTCTGTTCCAGCTCTGTCATTAGTGATAGTATAAAAGCTATGTCATCTGAGACCAGTTATTTGCCCTCTATGGGCCTCAGTCAACAAGAGCTCTGGGGTTTCTTTGACCCTGTGGTGTGACACCATCTTCTAGAACTTTATCCCATTTTGGGATGAAAGGCTGTGCTTCCTGGAAGGAAGAGGATTTGCCCCAGGGAAGGGGAAGGGGACTCTCCCAGAAGAGGCTGCAAGGGTCCATGTGGGACATGACTTGGCACTTAGAGCTGGGTATCTTGGACCCCAGTTTCAGGAATGCCATTGATCTGCAGAGGCCAAGCCCATTCCATCCTCCTACTCAACATTAGTGCTTCACTTTATAAAATGGAAGAATGGACTTTCCCCTAAGAGGTTGTGGATGAGGAAAGAAGACTGGGGACACCCCAGTGATGTGAATTCTGTGAGACCTTGTCTAGCAGCTGTGATCCACTGAGAGGCTCACCTCAGGAAAAGATGGAAAAGAAGCCCAGCAAGAGTGCAGTTCTTCTTGGTCACCCCACTTCCGTCTCCCGGCTCCACCCCAGTTGGCAAAGGGCTTCCTCATTCCAGGAGAAGGTGAGCCCCTAGACCAAAGCTTAATCTTCTGACAGGTGCCTTTTTCACCCTGATAGGGGACTCCCCACTCCATTTCCTTTTTCTTTTTATCATTAAAATGATCAACAGCCTTGCCCCCTTGTCCTGTCTGCCCCCCAACCTCTGCTTGTAGATGAGGATCCTAATAGAAAACCTGAGAAGGAAATCTGGCTGAAAGTGTTCCTGGGTTTTTCTGAATTTTGTTTGGGCTGGTTTCTTCTGTATCTGGGGAAAATTCTAAGCCTGGGCAGGTAGCTATTGGCCCTGGCGGGGGCGGTCATAAAAAACTTCTCCAGAAAATTCCTGGGCTATGTCTTCAGCCAGACTCAGTTCTACCCTGAGGGAGCCCAGGAAGCTAGTTTCACTCATTTCACCAGCATACCTGGAGCATCTACGATGGGCCAGACACTGCTCCGGACCCTTGGACTAACTTCCCTTCTACCCTTGTGGAACTAACTTCCTAGTGAAGAGAGATGGCAAACAGTAAACATAATAAACAAGTGAAGATACAAAGGTGAATACTTAGGGAAATAGGGAAGAGGAATCATGAGCACGCGGGGTGGCGCAGGTTGCAGGACGGAGTGGTGTGGTGAGAGGGTCGTAGCAAGGTGCCAAGTGGATTCCTGGGGAAGAGCCTGCCAGGCAGCAGAAACTGCTGGAGAAGGGCCGAGAGGCCTAAGGCTCCTAGGAGCAAGTTAAGAGCACCACAGAACCACGAGACTGGAACCAATGAAGGGTAAGGGTTGGGGGTAGGGGAGAAGGGTGATGGTGCTGGGTGATGGTAAAAGACTCTGTGGGTCTCAGGGACTTTTACTCTGTCAAAAGACAAATTACAATTGAGTTTAAAAAAGATCTTGGTCTGTGGTTTGGGTTTTCCCCCGCTTTTATGTGGTGCTAGGATTTGAACCCAGGGCCTTAAGTATCACGTGCTTTGCTACTGAGCTACACTCCCAAGTTTAAATACCATAATGGGTTTTATTTGTGTATCTAGAAACAGTAAACACTTCATTCCATAAAACAGAACAAATCTTTCAATGAACCGAACAGAGGAGGTTGATTTCACAGATAGAAAAAGGCTGCAGGAAGCAAAAACATAACAAAGAGCAAGACTGGGGTACAGCTCAGTGGTAGAGTAAGTCCCTACACTCCATCCCCAACATCACCACAAAAAAAAAAAAAAAAAAAAAAGTGAATCGGTCACTTCTGCTTCAGTTACTTTTCTTTCTTGTAAGGCAGGAACAGGGAAACAGAATAACAAAGATATGACCGGTTAATATCAAGTTACTTTTTCTTTTCATTCTCCTTCTCTCTTTGGTGAGGATAAAAGCAAAGGGAACTTTATTATTATGTCAACTGAAACTGGTGTGTTTGGAACATTTGACCATTTTTTCTCTCTCCTCTGACTTCTGGGAAGAGCAGAAAACAACTTAGCTTCAGTTTGGTAAGGAGGAACTTGGGCACTGGAGATTCCATTCTGGTCTTTAGTCCAGTCTGTTGGGCCTGGTCTAAAACAATGGCCTCCAGTAATTGTGATCTAAACTGAGTGAGGTAGGATCTGCTCCAGTGGAGTTTTGAGCAGCATGATGGGACTTAACAGGTTTTGGAAGGACCCCCTCATCTATTGTGTTGAGAATAAGGTAGATACAGGGAGTTGGAAGACTTTTGCCCTAATCCAGGTCAGAGCCACCCCCATCAGATGGGACAGTGGAGAAGGCAAAGGGAAATGGTCTGATTAAAAGTATATCTAGGAAGTAGAATTGGTATGATTTCCTTCCAGACTGAAGTGAGATGTCAAAATAAGAGCAGAGGGGCTGGGAATGTGGCTTAGTGATAAAGTGCTTGTCTCACATGCATGAAGCCCTGGGTTTGATCCCCAGTAACACACACACACACACAGGAGTTGAGAATAACTTGAAATTTTTCTGCCTGAGAACCTGGAAGAATGGAGCCATCCATTCCATTTAGGTCTGGCCCTCCCCTCGGGGTAGATGGACCATCTTACCTCATGAAACCAGGGCATAAGGTAGTGATGAGCACTGGCCTGCTGAGGGTCTAACAGAAGAGTTAACTTGGTAAAATGCCCTTGAAATACAAGGTCACAGATCCAAATCTGGAAGGCAGTTATACTTACCACTCTACCACCAATACCGCCCAAAGATCATAGTTCTACTAGACCACTGAGCTGAACTCTAGCTTCACAGGCCACAACCAACTTTTTCTGGGTTTGTTGGGACCTGGGGGCCTATAAATTAACTGAAAAAAGATTGTTTATTTACAAGGGCCCCTGGGAGTTACTAAGTAAAGAGTAGCTGTATAATCAGAGATAAAGGTTCATATACCAAATTTAATAAAAGGGGTTGAGGGTTTCCTTGGGAAAGTACTGAAGGTTCTGTTGGGCTTTTTGATGCTAATGGAATGGGCGGTCTGTCTCCAAAGCAGCTCAATTGGCAGGAAACTGTCTCAGCCCCTGTATTTTGGGGAGGCTCAGTTTCAGATACGTAATGGAAATTGGGATAGGACTTCTTCCTACATCTCAGATGCTTTCACTTTAAAATAATCTTTATACCAACTCTTTATACCAACCCCATGGGCTCCAATTGTTGAGCAGGCACACACCAAGTGGATGAGATCTTGCCAGGCAGGGTTCCCTCAGGGAGATGGTGGGAATCCTCTAGCTTGAGAACAGGTTATAGAATAGAAAACACCAGGGAGGCCACTGCTGGTTTGTTCATTTACTACCTCCTTTATTATAGAATAACTTACATGCATTAAACTGGTCAATCTCAAGTAGCATGCAGCTTGATGAATCCATTCTCAGCTCAAGATACATTTTTAGCACCTCAGCAGGCTCCCTTGTGTCCCTTCCAGTCAATATCCCCCCTCCAGATGTAACCACCATCCCTATGTCTATCACCATCAATGAGTTCTGCCCATTTCTGAACTTTATATAAATTATATCATATATAAATACTTTTTGCATCAGGTCTCTTTCTCATAATATTATATCTGTGAGACTCATCCATGTTGTGCTTAGCAGAAATTCATCCTTTTTTGATGGGTAGTTTTCTATCATATAAGTATACTACAATTTATTTGTTTATTTTCCTATTAATGGACCAGATTGTTTTCACCTTTTCACTCTTCTAAATAAAGCTGCTATGAATATTATTGAATTTATCTTAGGTATCTATATCCAGGACCCATTGGAGCAACCTATAACCTCATGGAAAATAGAAACTGGAAGACAGATTTGTCCCTGGGAGAGATGACTCTCAGACATTTCCAAAGACATCTTAGGAGATCCCACAGAATCAAGCAACCAGTCAGCCAGGGCTGGGGCCAATTGGGTGACACATTTTTGTGCTGGCTCTCTCTCTGTCCTTGCTTCACTTCCCCTTTCCCTAACCCCTGCTCCTTGACATTAGTCAGAGAAACTCAGCTTAGATAAACCCATTATTCAAGAGCTGGGCTCTGTGCCAGCAAGACACCTAAACTATAATCATTTACCCAGAAACCAGTGTTCAGATTAGCAAAGGCCAAGAGCACAGCTTGGACAGGGATAATGGGTCTGTCATTTCATTTGGCTGCAACACAGGAGTGGACGAATAGAATTAGCAGAAGATAAGGCCGAAATGTGCACTGAAGGGCTGTTGTGGAGGATTTGGCATGCCATGCATGCCTAGGAGTTTAGGCTTTGTTCTATAAATGAGGGAAAGCCAGTGATGGCTTTTAAGCAGGGAACTGGCAACACCAGCACTCTGCTTTGGGCAGTACAATCTGGGCCAGGGACCAGTTAGGGAATAGCACAAGGCAAGAAGACCAGGTGGTAGGCTGTAACCTAGAGACCCAGCAATGGAACTATAATGGGGATGGATGTGACAATGTTGTGAACTAGAACTAAAAAGACTTGGTAAGTAGGGGAAGAAGGCCAGGAGAAGAGAGAAGCAAAAGATGACTTTGGGGTTTGGAGTCCAGGAGGCTGAGGCTAAGAAAACCATTGATGGAAACAGGAGGAGGAGCAAGTCTAGGAGGAAGAGGATGGACTTGTCAGGCCCCACAGATCCTGGCATTGCCCCCTAGAGTTCTGCAATAATGCACACAAAGAGATCCTTTGGAGGTCACCCCTGCAGAGGAAAATCTGCTGCCTCATCTTCCACCCCTGGGAAGAGAAAGAAGTGGGACAGGAAGCCTGAGTCACAAGGCTCAGATCAGGACTGTTCCAGATTTGTGGGCAGTGATATAGAGCTCAGGAAAAAATACTGAAGTAAGAGAAAAAAATTACTAAGCTAAAGGAGTGGTAGGCTCTTATTTTCTACTTTCAAGAAATGTTTGCTATATTGTCTGAAACCACCACAGCACAATGAATAATACCATGAGGCAAATCTATGTTTTAGAATTTGTATTACTGATTCTATGCACATTTAAATGGGTTTATAACAGTTGCAGATTTCCTTTTTCCTCTAGTTAAACCAATGTGGAAGGAAGCATACTGTGGGTCCAGCAACACTGGCCTGGACAAGCCAAAGTGGAGACAGATGACCTCTACAGGCACAGGTCCTGCTGGCGTGATGGAGGAGGAACCTCAAGGAGGAATCAGGCCTTCTTTTGAATTCCCTTCACAGCTATGGAGAATGGCCTTCCTGGGAGGCAGTTTTGGAGAAGCTGCTGAATCTAAATGAACATCAAGCAAAGGCCTGTTTCTCTCCTACTGATGCATGTGTTCCCAAGTAACAGGTGTCCCTTGTATGCCCCCCAAGCCACACCCTTCCATACTTGATCTCAATTAACTCTCTCCACGGCTTTATTAGGCAAGCTGTAGGATACAGATTAAGAAATAGGCTAAGAAAGGCTAAAGGAATTGCTTGTAGCCCCCAGGTAGTAATAAGTGGTGGAGTCAAGACTTGAAGTCATGTCTACCTGACCCACATGCCCCTATTCTTTCCATTGCACTGTACTGCCTTTCTTTTCAGCACCTGTTGTAAATGCCAGGGTGAAGGCCAAGGCCTGTGCTCCAGTGCCGAGCTGAGAGCTCTGGACAGGTTAGGGCTGGAGCCAGGACACAGAGGAAAGAAGAGAAAGGAGGAGGGTTTGGGGAAGAGGGTGGCAAACTATAGCCCATTAGTAAAATTTGGCCTATTGCCTATTTTTGTACAGTCATCAAGCTAAGAATGTTTTCTCCATTTTAAAATGAGGATCAAAAGAATACATCATAAAAAATAAATGAAACTTATCATTTCCATGTCCACAGGCAGAAATCCTGGCTTTTACCCCAAGCCATCATTACAATGGTGCTCTGACTTAGCACAGGGGGCACCTTTTCCCCCTTTGGTAATTCTCCCTGGTAATTTTGGGACTGGAGGCTACAGTGGGTGCTGCTCAGCCTTCCGAGGGAACCTCCAGTACACTCACCATGCTCTGCACCCAGTCTAGATGGCTTCTGGCAGGGTCGGGTGGGCTCTCCATTCTCAGCACCATGTGCAACACCATCTTGGTAGTCTGGGAAGCTGAGAGAAACACATGGTGAAAGTCCTTGTCTTGCTCTGTCAAACATCCCAAGCACCTCTCTGCAGACTTCTCTCCACCCTCAAAAGTCTACATGGGACAGGCCGAGAGGCATGCATACTGCAAGAGAAGGTAAGGCAGTTAAGTGGAATCCAACTACCTTACTCCCCACCCTGAACCCACCACCAGCATCTTAACTTCTCCATGTGGAACCTAGAAAAGAGGCTCAGAGGGGAGCAGCAGGTGGCAAGGAATATTGGGAAGACAAAATTAGGAGGAACATATAGGCGTTTTTGGTATGAAATGGATAGACTGTGAGAATCTTAGGATTGTCAGGGTCCTAAGGTACCATCCAGTTGACAACCTGACCATGCCTAAAGGTACAGGCAAGGGGCTTGCCTCTGTCAATCACACATGCAGCTCTTCCATGGAGGGAAATGAACCTGCGTGAGTTACCAGGTTTGCAGAGGGCAATGTGGTCTGGGCAGCAGTCTGGTACCACTTGGCAGAATTCATCACAGTAGCAGCTTCCCCTCTTGCAGTGGTGATCTCTTCCAAGGCAGCAGAGAGGCTGGGGTTGGGAACAACTGCCTGGAGAAAAAGGGAAGTTAAGAACAGACAGATTTCTACCAGAAGGCTGAGGCAGGAGGCTCAGAAGTTCAAGACCAGCCTGGGTAATTTAGTGAGATACTGTCTCAAAAATTTTAGAAAGGAGTAGTGATGTAGCTCTGAAATATACTACTCCTGGGATTGATTCTCATTACCACAAAAGAAAAAGAGAGAGATAAACAGGTTTAACAAATAGTGCTGGGACAACTGGATATCCAAACACAAAAGAATGACTTTGGACCCCTACCTCACATCATACACAAAGCTAACTCAAAATGGATCATAGACCTAACTCTACATTCACTAATTAAAAATAAAATATAAGTAAATAGTAGAGAGATCAATAGAGTAGAGGAAAGAGAACAAAGAGAGGGAGGAGAGGAGAGAAAGGGAAAGAACTAGGGACTGAATTAGAACAAATTATATTCCAAGTTTTTATAATTATGTCAAAATGAATCCTATTGTTATAGACAACTAAAAAGAACCAATAAAAAATTAGAGGAAGACACTATGATCCCTATTCACAAAAATTTTGCCAAATTCATCCCTCCAACAATTTACCCCGGTTGCTCAATTCAGTGGTTGTCTGGTCATTACCATCCACAATAAAATGAGAGAATGCATCTTCTTTCAGACATGGAGAGCAAGGCATTGGCAGGCAGGGGCTATGGACCAATTAAGTGGTGAATCTTTGGCTTGGGTGGGAATGGGCCTTAGGTATTCACACCCACACGACTCTCAATGCTATTCTCTCTCTACTTCTGCCTTGACCTTTCCAATCGCCTCCTGTTAGGTTAGCACCTGCCTAGGGCTTTGTTTAAGGATAAACCTGAGGGCTTTTCAAAGTTGACCTAATAAACAAGAAGCAGGCTTCTGGGTGTGACTGACTCAGTCTATTGTGGAAACAGGGACCAGCAGGTATCTGATGAAAGGGTAGCAGTGGCCCAGACCTCTCAACAGGAGGGTGGGCTGAGCTGGGGTGGTGGCCTCTGGGTTTGACTTAGCTTCTGCCTTCATGTTCAGCTCAGGAGACTTCCACAAATGATCTGCTCCCCTTTTTTATGTTGTCCCTATTCCTCAGTGCCTGGTCTAGCACCAGGTTGTCATCAAGACCAAGGATCAATAGAGATGGCAAGTCCCAAACTAAGGTTGTAGGCCATTTGTGAGTCAAAGAGCAATTCACTGGTCGCAACCAACATTTATTTTAACAGAAAGAGATGAGATGGAATGGAATGGAATCAACTCAAATCAAATTGAATCGAATCAAATCAAATCAAATAGAATGAATGGGTCTACATACATCTCATATTATAAGAGGAAGTTCTTTAGAGTGCTCTTTGAAATTTTTGTTTGCTTTATCTACATGTACTTAGGTCCTGGGTCACAGCATAAAGTGTGTTTATTGAAGGATTTGGGCCAGAAAAGTTTGAAAGCCATGGATCTACAGAGGTCCTCTCATTTTATAGATAAAGGAAGAGTCATTTGCCCAAGGTCATGCTCGAGGTGCTAACAGAGCTGGGAGATCATGCTCCCAGCAATCCTGCCTTCTTTCCTTTTTCCCCCACCACACCATGTTTAGGAGTTTCACTCAAAAATGCCCAGCTGGGAAGGTAACTCAGTTGGTAGAGTGCTTGCCTTGCAAGTGCTAAGGCCCTGGGTTCAATCCCCAGCACTGCAAAAAGAAACAGAAACAAAAAAGTCCCTTGTTGCGCCTGCCACCCACCCTACTATTGTCTAAACGCCCTGCATGCTCCTGCCTCTGGGCCTTGGCTTACTTTATTTCCTTTTATTGGAAGTCTCTTCCTTCCCAAACCCAATAGAAGAAAACATTCTTATACTTCAAGGTCGCAATTAATCCCAGCCTCCCTGGGGGCTGCTGAGGAACTAGTTCATTCTTGTGAAACTGTTAAAATAAAGATTCGGACATTTGCTCTCTTTCCTGATTGCCGTGTCCTAAGCTGTCTTCCTCCACCATGATTTTCTGCCTCACCCGGGGCACAGAACTATGACCATGGATCAAATCTCTGAAAATGAGCCCAAATAAACTTTTCCTCCTCTTAAAAAAAAAAAAAAAAAAAAAGAATCAAACATTTATCCAGTTTTTCTATACAAAACAAATAATTGATAAGGGTAATCTCAGTAGAAAAATTCCAGCTAATAAATGCAGAAAGAATGATAGAATTTTAGAAAATCATCACTTGGCAACCACTAATAGAAAAAATAAAAGGCTCTAAGCCGTAATCATCAATGGAAACTAAATCTATTAGATAAAAGTTAATCAGAAACTTTGACAATGTACTTCTTCTCTGACTGATCAAGTTTAACACCGGTAAAAATGGAACAACTAAACATTGTGTCTCCTTCAAGATGTAATAGAGGCCAGGCACAGTGACACACACCTATAATTCCAGCAATCTTGGGGGCTGAGGCAGGAAGATTCCACGTTTGAGATCAGACTCAGCAACTTAGCAAGACCCTGTCTCAAAATAAAAAATAAAAAAGGGATGGGGATGTAGCTCTGTGGCTCAGTGGTTCAATCCCCATTACCAAAAAGAAGTAAATAAATAAAAAGGTTCAGTGGAAAGTTCACAGCCCCAGCTATGGAGAATTTGTGCCAAAAGAAGTGATCTGATTCTGATCCAACCCCAACTACCAGGTTTTAGGAAATATAGGGGCTGAGGTATCTTCATAAAAAATTCAATCAGTCAAATCCAGATTGTAGGATATGTTACAGAACAAATCACCTCCTTTGCTCAACAAACAAATGGCCTGAAAAAATAGACTGACATACAGATTTAGATACTTTTAAAAAATGCTAGTCAAAAGTGTGTGTATACCTTGTATGGATTCTGATTCAAAATAAAACAAAGTAAAAAGGATTTTTTTTGAGCAGTAGGTACTAGGGATTGAACCCAGGGGCACTTAATCACTGAGTTCCATTCTCAGCCTTTTTTATTTTTTATTTTGAGACAGGGTCTGACTAAATTGCTTAGGGCCTCAGCTAAATTGCTGAGGTTGGCTTTAAACTTGTGATCCTCCTCCTTTAGCCTCCCGAGTCACTGGGATTACAGGTATGTACCACTGCATGTGGCAAAAAAGGCATTTTTGATTAAGTGGGAAAATATGAACACTCATAGGTATTAAATCATAGTAGGCATTTTAATCATTTTACACGTGATTAGGTTTTTAATTATGGTAAGAGCTTGAGTAAAATGTTGATAATTTTGAAACTGGCCAACAGCTACAATGGGCTCATGATACTGTTCTCTACCTTTGTGTATGCTTGAAATTTTCCAAGATAAGGCAGGCACAGCAGGGCATACCTATAGTCCCAGCTACTCAGGAGGCTGAGGCAGGAGGATTGTAAATCTGAGGCCAGACTGCGCAATTTAGCAAGACCCTGTCTAAAAATGAAAGCATTTTAAAAGTGGTTAAGGATGTAGTTCAGTGGTAAAGTGCTTGTCTAGCATGTGAAAAACCCTGGGTTCAATCCCTAGTACCAAAAAAAAAAAAAAAAAAAAAAAAAAAAAAAAATCCTGTAGTAAATAGCCTTAAAAAATAAATTAAGTCTATTCTGAGAGAACTTTTACAGCTTTCCAGCTGGAATTAATCTTTTTTTTTTAACCTTAAAAGATGCTGATTTCAATTTCTAACATAGCATTCATCCCTGCTCCACTATTAGGACAACTTTCTTTGTACCGGTCATCCCTACCAGTACTTTGAAGGCAAGAAACACATTTCTAAGGCCAAATAATTTGAATTTAATCAAATTAAAAGACTTTCCTTTAATGTGCTTTTATTTTCCGAAGGTACCAGACAGGACTGTTAAAAACTGTAACTCTCTCCTGGCCCATAGGCAACGTGCTCAAACTTGCACCCCCACATTGCCCATGAGTCAGGAGAGAGTTACAGTTTTTAACTGTCCTGATTGGTACCTTCAGAAAATGACAGCATATTAAAGGGAAGCCATTCACACCCACTGTGACCAAGGACCCATTCATTCATGCATTTTACCTACCAAGTAACTCTGAGCTGGGTACCATTGTGGGTCATAGAGGTACCACACCCCTAACCCCCACCATCCAAACAAACGTCCTCCATCTCAGTGTAGTGAAGAGAACATCATCACTGCATATGGTGCTGTGTGCAGACAAGAGAGCACAGAATTTCATGGAAGGGCAGCGAGGCCACCAGAAACAACTTCCTGGTGAGGGGACATCTAAAGTGGCCCCTTTAAGACAGTCTTAGTTTGTTTGTTACTGCTGTAAGAGAATACCGCATACTGGGCAAATTTCAAACAATAGAAGCATATTTGGCTCACTGTCATGGAAAATGGAAAGAACCAAGATTGAGGGGTAGCAGCTGGTGAAGGCCCATGAAGCACTATGACTGCATCATAACATGGCAGAAGGGGCATCACGGGTGAGAAGGTACATGCATGAGAGAGGAAGCAAACAAGAGCAGGCCAAATTCCTTTTTTTTTTTTTTTTTTTTTTTTTGCAGTGCTGGGGATTTGAACCCAGGGCCTTGTGCTTGCAAGGCAAGCACTCTACCAACTAAGTTATATCCCCAACCCCCCAAATTCCTTTTTATAACAAGCCCATTCCCTCAACAAATAACCCACTTTGGTGATGATGACATTCATTTGTGAGCGGGGCCCTTCTGTCCTGATCACCTCTCAAGGTGTCTAGACTCCCAACACTGTTGCACTGGGGTCAAGTTTCTAACACCTGAACTTTGGGGGACACATTGAAGTGGTAGCAGTGACCATACACTGACTTCAGAAACAGAAGGTAATAGAAGTGCCAAGCTGGGGGGTCAGGAACAGGCCCCAAAGGAAGAACAAAAGGCATCCCTAATAGTCTGGCTTCTCTCCAGAGCGATACTCTTTAATTATGTTTGACCAAGTTCTAGAGAAGGTGAGTATGGTGAGGGCAAGGAAGGGCACTGGGCAGCTCTTCCCACCCTCTATGGTCCCAGCTATCCTGCTTCAGCCTCAATTCTGCAAACCCCACTCAGCAAAACGGAAACCCTTCCCTTTCTCACAAGCTTTTTCTTTTGTTGTTATTACTTCTCCTTGAGGTCCCGCTTCCACAAGAAGTATTCCTACCAATGATCAAGTTTTCTCCCCTGAAAAGTTCTTGTAAATACAACCATATTGAATTTTCCATTGAATTTCCAGGGATGTTTTAGCAAACCTAATGAATTTGTGCTTCACAGTTACCCAGTGAGTCTGCTATTAATCTGGATCTGGGCTTGTCCATTCACCTTCCCTGCCGTTCCTGCAACCCCCAGACAAACAGTGCATCTTCCAGAGCTCCATGCTGCCTGTCCACACCAGAATGTTCTCTGGATCCAACATATCTCCGCAACCTGTCTCTCCCAAGGTAATTACCCAAAGATATCTTATGGACATGATGCACACAGAGAAGCCACATCAAAACACACCACAAGTACTTAGTAAAGGTCTGAATAAATTAATTATTTGATTAATGAGTTAATGAATGCTAACTTCCAGGATGTGGTGGATCATGCCAGAAAAAAGATTGGTAAATTGAATGAATGAGTGAGTGAGTGAATGAATAAGAGAAAGAAAGAGATCAGAGGCCAGGGTCCCTCTAGCCTCTAGTACAGTTGCCAGCTTGGCTTCTCACCTGTCTTCTGGTTTGGGGCCACGGGGCTCAGCCACAGCAAGAGCAGAAGGACCCACCACATGGCTGCAGGCTTGAGCAGAGACAAAAGTATTTCAGGGATCAAGGTCCAGGCTTTTAATACCCACCTCAATAAGCTCACCTGGCTTCTGCATTCCAGGGGAGGAGCCAATTGACACCTGGATTAAGTCAGTGTGTGGCACTAAGGCAGTAGTAGCACAGGTGTCCCAGCTGCTTGGACTAGCTCATCCAAACAGAGGTCATTTTCACATCTCCTGGGGACTCCAAACTCTGGGAAGAATCAGAGAAACCAGAGTAGCAGAGCTGCTGGGAACCTTGGAGGTTATCTCATCTGACCTCCTATTTTATAGGTAAGGACTTTGAGGTCCAGGGAAGACAAGGGACAACCTGGGTGCATGCAGCTTGGATGTGGTAGAGCTGAGGTGAGAATTCTGATCTCCGGATTCCCACTGCACTGTTCTTTCCACTAAAATGTGGGCAGATATTAAGAGAGATCCCCTGAGAAGTCCCATCAACCAAGAAAATGAGGGGGGCATCTCTGTTCCCTCTCAGAGTTGGCAAAAGTCACCTACACTATAGCTGTTGGAGTGCTGATAAAATAGGAGAGAGTCAAGGGGTAGAGATATTTTTGTTCTTATCTCCTATATGAAGATGTGAAGAGTTGACTCCGTTGGGTACGTGGAGAATGCCTAACTACAATCTGGTACTGGTTATACCCTTGGCCTAACCAGGTTCCTGATTCACCTTTGCACGTGGCGGAGAATTTGCTTTAAAAGAGACAGTGAGTACCTAAGCCAGACTCAATAGCCATTCCTAACAACACCCTATCTCCTTCTACTACAGAAAGTGGAAAAATTAAATCTTGCTTTTCCAGCCTCTCTTGACTTGGTGACCAGTGATACAGTTCTGAGCAGTTAAATATAGATAGAAATATGCTGAAGAACTTCCAAAATTTTGTTTTCCTGTAAAAGTAAAGGGGATAGCTGGGCGTGGTGGTGCATACCTGTAATCCCTGTGACTTTACTGCAGGAATCAGGGAAGAAGCAGCACTGGAAGAGTGGGGGAAACCAAACTTTATTTTACACCAGCAGGCCCAGAGGAGATCAGCACTCCAGATTCTGAGCACCCCTTACCAGTTTTTCACAACATTTATAGGCTATCTAGGGTCATAAATTTTCCAGTCTAAAACGACAGATGGTTGTGTACAACTTTAAAAAAACAAAACGATATATGATTATGTGTAAGAGTTTTCAAGCAGGAAGTGTGCTTACAGGAGAGATCAGGGCTCCTCTTACAAGGCCTTCCTTAAGCCTTGGGCCCGATCTTTCACAGGGGCATTTACATTTTTTTTTTTTTTCAAATTATCAGTGTTTTTTTTTTTTTTTATTGTAAACAAATGGGATACATGTTGTTTCTCTGTTTGTACATGGCGCAAAGGCATACCATTTGTGTAATCATAAATTTACATAGAGTAATGTTGTTTGATTCATTCTGTTATTTTTTCCCTTCCCCCACCCCTCCCACCCCTCTTTACCCTCTATACAGTACTTCCTTCCTCCATACTTGCCCCCCTCCCTAACCCTAACTCTAACCCTAACACTAACCCTTCCCTCCCCCCCATTATGTGTCATCCTCCACTTATTAGCGATATCATTCGTCCTTTGGCTTTTTGAGATTGGCTTATCTCACTTAGCATGATATTCTCCAATTTCATCCATTTGCCTGCAAATGCCATAATTTTATCATTCTTTATGGCTGAGTAATATTCCATTGTATATATATACCACAGTTTCTTTATCCACTCATCAATTGAAGGGCATCTAGGTTGGTTCCATAGTCTGGCTATTGTGAATTGAGCAGCTATGAACATTGATGTGGCTGTATCTCTGTAGTATGCTGATTTTAAGTTCTTTGGGTATAGGCTGAGGAGTGGGATAGCTGGGTCAAATGGAGGGTCCATTCCGAGTTTTCTAAGGAATCTTCACACTGCTTTCCAGAGTGGCTGCACTAATTTGCAGCCCCACCAGCAATGTACGAGTGTACCTTTCTCCCCACATCCTCGCCAACACCTGTTGTTGCTCGTATTCTTGATAATCGCCATTCTAATTGGGGTGAGATGGAATCTTAGGGTGGTTTTGATTTGCATTTCTCTTATTACTAGAGATGTTGAACATTTTTCCATATGTTTGTGGATTGCTTGTAGATCTTCTTCTGTGAAGTGTCTATTCATTTCCTTAGCCCATTTGTCGACTGGATTATTTGAATTCTTGGAGTAGAGTTTTTTGAGTTCTTTATAGATTCTGGAGATTAGTGCTCTATCTGAAGTATGATTGGCAAAGATATTCTCCCACTCTGTAGGCTCTTTCTTCGCATTGCTGATAGTTTCCTTTGCTGAGAGAAAGCTTTTTAGTTTGAGTCTATCCCAGTGGTTGATTCTAGCTTTTATTTCTTGTGCTATGGGAGTCCTGTTAAGGAAGTCTGATCCTAGACCAACAAGGTGAAGATTTGGACCTACTTTTTCTTCTATAATCTGCAGGGTCTCTGGTCTGATTCCGAGGTCCTTAATCCATTGTGAGTTTAGTTTCGTGCATGGTGAGAGATATGGGTTTAGTTTCATTCTGTTGCATATGGATTTCCAATTCTCCCAGCACCATTTGTTGAAGAGGCTATCTTTTCTCCATTGCATATTTTTGGCACCTTTGTCTAGTATGAGAAAATTGTATTTATTTGGGTTTGTGTCCATGTCCTCTATTCTGTACCATTGATCTACCTTTCTATTTTGGTACCAATACCATGCCGTTTTTGTTACTATTGCTTTGTAGTAGAGTTGAAGTTCTGGTATTGCAATACCCCCTGTTTCACTCTTCCTGCTAAGGATTGCTTTAGCTATTCTGGGTTTCTTATTCTTCCAGATGAATTTCATAATTGCTTGCTCTATTTCTGTAAGGTACTAAAAACTGGAACAAGGCAGGGATGCCCTCTTTCACCACTTCTATTCAACATCGTTCTTGAGACTCTGACCAGATCAATTAGACAAACCAAAGAAATTAAAGGGATACGAATTGGAAAAGAAGAACTCAAACTATCCCTGTTCGCTGATGACATGATTATATATTTAGAGGAACCTGGAAATTCCACCAGAAAACTCTTAGAACTCATAAGTGAATTCAGTAAAGTAGCAGGTTACAAGATCAATGCCCATAAATCCAACGCATTTTTATACATAAGTGATGAATCTTCAGAAAGAGAAATTAGGAAAACTACCCCATTCACAATAGCCTCGAAAAAAATAAAATACTTGGGAATCAATCTCACAAAAGAGGTGAAAGACCTCTACAATGAGAACTACAGAACACTAAAGAAAGAAATTAAAGAAAACCATAGAAGATGGAAAGATCTCCCATGTTCTTGGATAGGAAGAATTAATATTGTCAAAATGGCCATATTACCAAAAGTGCTATACAGATTCAATGCAATTCCAATTAAAATCCCAATGACGTACCTTACAGAAATAGAGCAGGCATTTACATTTTAAAGGAAAGTAGTTAGATTCTAGGGAAAGTCCTTTATAATCCAAAAGGTAGGAGTGAATGGTGTTAATTAGTTTCCCTGAAAACCAGCTGTCTGGAAAGAGGAGGGGAGGGAAACTCTCCTTTCCCAGGCACTAATCTTCCCAGACAGGGTCCTTAGTTTACTTTGTATCCAGGCCTGGGTTAGTTACCCATTACAACTTGGGAGGCTGAGGCAGGAGAATCTCAAGTTCAAAGCCAGCCTAAGCAGCTTAGGCCCTAAGCAATTTAGCGAGACACTGTCTCAAAAAAATAAAATTAAATAAAAAATAAATTAAAAATTTTAAAAATTTTTAAAAAGAGGAGAGTTGGGTATGTGACTCAGTGATAAAACATCCCTGGATTAAATTTCCAGTACTAAAAAAAAAAAAAAAAAAAAAAAGTAAAGGGGACCGGCAGAAAAGGAGAGCTTGCTGACCTCCTCTTTCTCCTGTTGAAGTCAGGAAGTGAGGGTTAGGGCTGTGGCGACCACTGTAGGATCATGAGGAATGAGAGCAAATTGAACATGTCCTGTGATCCCAGTGGCTTAGGAGGCTGAGGCCGGGGATCATGAGCTCAAAGCCAGCCTCATCCACCTAACTAGGCACTAAGCGACTTAGGAAGACCCTGTCTCATTGTCTCAAATATTAAGAGGGTTGGGGATGTGACTCAGTGGCTAAGTGCCTCTGGGTTCAATCCCTGGTACCAAAAAAAAAAAAAAAAAGAAAAAAAAAGAAAGAAAGAAAGAAAAAGAAAAAATGAAAAGAATTAAACAAAAGGCAGAATATTTAGATTGGCAGAACAGAAAGATGAAAAGAACCTGGGTCTCAGAGACATCACAGAGCAACTGAAGCAGAGTTGACTGAATTGACAATGAATCATAATTGCCCACCCGGCCCTCTTAATCTATGAAAGAAGTAAACCTCCATTTGTCTGATGCTCTTAGTTGGTGCTCCCGTAACGTGTAACTGAAAGCAGAGCCATTCAGGGATGATCTTTGCAAGTACTCAGGCCAGGCTGGAAAACCAGCTCTGGGGAGGCTGTGCTGGGAGGTGCTTGGTGAGAGATTTCATGCAATGCCTCACTGAGGTTCTTCCAGCTCAGGGATTCTGAGATGCTATGACATGGGGATAATCTTTCCCTTTCAAATGGCCTTTGAATAATTGCTGGAGGAGACAGAAAGGAGGGGGGTGGGGGGTGGGGGCACAGTGTCCAAGGATTATAAATGCTTTCTATTATTTTGTTATAGCCCTAAAACCCATTGATTGATTTAACAATGCTATTTAAATACCTATGCTAATCTAACTCTGAAGATTTAACAATGAATAAGACAGATATAGTTCTGTCTTCAAGGACCTTCCATCTAGGAGTAAAGGACATATATGTTGGTAATTGCAATTCAACGTGATAATTGTTTAGGAAGAACTTGACACAGGCAGCACCATTTTGAAACATATCCCCATCTTAGAACCAGAGTCACCTCATGGTCACACTGACTCTGCCTGACCTAAACCCTGGACAGTACTCCAGATTATGCAAAGAAAGGTAATGGTTATCTGGGACCGAAGTTCTCAAACATATCTGATTTGACATGTGTAGGTGACACCACAAGGACCCCCTTCCCTGACAATCCCCTAGCAACCACCTAATTGCAAAAATTCCCCTCTCCCTTACCCCTGATAACTACCCCAGGCTGTAAGGGGAAGATGGTTCTCAGTCTTCACTGGGCTCTCCCCCGCAGGTTTGTCCCAAATAAATCTGTTACTGTTGAGCTGCCTCCCCTCTCTCTTTATTTTCTTCATTCAGTTCTTTCCAATAAAAGAGAGAGAGAGGACACATAGGTGGGAACAGAAGCGTGTGAGCCTGAAAGACTTTCTAGAAGCATTCTGGCCCCTTCAAAGGAAAGGATATATGTGGGTACAGGTACAGGCTACATGCTTGGTGGCAGGGTGTAGAAGGGGTTTCCGTCTGATGGCTTCCATTTTCTCTGTGAAATAGGGAAGAACTATTTGCTGGTTTTGATGGTGGGAAGGCGGGATGTAAAAGACAGTCAGTGTAGCTAATGAATGATCAGGACAGATGGGGAGATGGGACTGGTTCAAGAGAAAAGGAAATAAAATGCTAATATCTCCTCAGCCCTTCCCCTTCCTCCTCCAACCTTTTGCCAAGTTTACCTGCCTCCAGGGAATTGTTCCCCACTGCAGGGAACTGTAGGAACTGTTAATGAATGCCCACTCCTGGGCTCCCTTTCTGCCTGTACCCGGGGCAGCTTTGTTCTGCCCTTGGATCACTCCACATTTTGACCCACCTTTTGGTCACTAGTCACGTAGGCAAATTGGGGGGAGCATGAGAACTAAGGAAATCTAAAATCTATAAAAGAGACGGGCACCCCCACTTCTTCAGACACCCAGCTCTGGGCCCCTTCTCTGTGGAGAAGTCTATCTCTGTTCTATCCTGTAAATAAAACTCACTTTCTACACTTGCCTCAGCATTTCTCTGGTGTTCACTCTTCACATCGGGGAAACGGGACTCAGCCCTGATTCTCAGCGCTGGTATCCTATTTGGAAGTTCCACCAAGATTGTCACTGAAGTAAGCTCCTACACACACCCCCACACACCCCCACATCTTTCTGAGGTGCGTCTTCCTGTTTCTTTCTTTTTCTCTGGAGTACAATAATGGACACCTGTTGGCTAATGAAATGCAGTTAGTGCAAGCTGTCATCCTATAAGACTCAGGTGACAGAATCCAAGGCCTAGGTGGTTCCAACTTACCTGTCCTGGGCTCAGGCCTGTTGGGTTCTGCCAAAGTCGTCTCCCACTACCCTCTCCAGAGCGTGTCTGGTGTGAGTGCACAGGGTTTCTAATCCCAGTCTGCCTCGAGATCCTGGCCAGGGCCACTACCGGTGAACCTCAAAGGTTCCCGCCCCGAATCCCCTCCTGACCGCCCTAAGGGGCATTCTGTGACGACTGGTGGATTAAGTGGCACTGGCGAAACCCCGCGACACGTGCCTCTGGATGAGCCGCACTGCACTCTCCCACGCAGTCTCCTCCTAGCACCCCCTTCGCTCTGATCAGACACTGGCCATTGAGAGAGGGATACTTTACATAAAGTGGTTTCTAAGGAAATGCCTGGGTTACCTTTATTAGCACAGTGAGCCTTTGTGAGCCAGTAGGGGAGAGGAGGCATTTTTAAAATTATTTATTTATTTTGATTCATTGTAAACAAATGGGTTACAACTTGTTTCTCTGGTTGTACATGAAGTAGAGTCATACCATTTGTGTACACATACATGTACATAGGGTAATGATGTTTGTCTCATTCTGTTATTTTTCCTTCCCCCCACCTCTCCCACCCCTCTTTTCCCTCTATACAATCCATCCTCCCTTCCACCCCCCGTTATGTATCATCATCAGCTTATCAGAGAGATCATTCGGCCTTTGGTTTTTTGGGATTAGCTTATCTCACTTAGCACAATATTCTCCAACTTCATCTATTTGCCTGCAAATGCCATAATTTTATTCTTCTTTATAGCTGAGTAAGATTCCATTGTATATATATACCACAGCTTCTTTATCCATTCATCAATTGAAGGGCATCTAGGTTGGTTCCATAATCTGGCTATTGTGAATGGAGCAGCTATGAATATTGATGTGGCTGTATCTCTGTAGTATGCTGATTTTAAGTCCTTTGGGTATAGGCCGAGGAGTGGGATAGCTGGGTCAAATGGTGGTTCCATTCCAAGTTTTCTAAGGAATCTCCACACTGCTTTCCAGAGTGGCTGCACCAATTTGCAGTCCCACCAGCAATGTATGAGTGTACCTTTTTCCCCACATCCTCTCCAACACCTATTGTTGCTTGTATTCTTGATAACCGCCATTCTAATTGGGGTGAGATGGAATCTTAGTGTAGTTTTGATTTGCATTTCCCTTATTACTAGAGATGTTGAACATTTTTTCATATATCTGTTGATTACTTGTAGATCTTCTGTGAAGTGTCTGCTTATTTCCTTAGCCCATTTGTCAATTGGGTTATTTGTATTCTGTCCCAGTTATTGATTCCTGCTTTTATTTCTTGTGCTTTGGGAGTCATGTTAAGGAAGTCAGCTCCTAAGCCGACATGATAAAGATTTGGAACTACTTTTTCTTCTATAAGGTGCAGGGTCTTTGGTCTGATTCCGAGGTCCTTGATCCATTTTGAGTTGAGTTTTGTGCAGAGTGAGAGATAGGGGTTTAGTTTCATTCTGTTGCATATGAATTTCCAATTCTCCCAGCACCATTTGTTGAAGAGGCTGTCTTCTCCATTGTATTTTTTGGCACCTTTGTCTAGAATGAGAAAATTGTATTTATTTGGGTTTGTGTCCGTGTTCTCTATTCGGTACCATTGATCTACCTGTCTGTTTTGGTACCAATACCATGCCATTTTTGTTACAATTGCTCTGTAGTATAGTTGAAGTTCTGGTATTGCGATACCCCCTGCTTCACTCTTCCTGCTAAGGATTGCTTTAGCTATTCTGGGTCTCTTATTCTTCCAGATGAATTCATGATTGCTTGCTCTATTTCTATGAGGTATGTCATTGGGATTTTAATTAGAATTGCATTGAATCTGTATAGCACTTTAGGTAGTATGGCCATTTTGACAATATTAATTCTTCCTATCCAAGAACATGGGAGATCTTTCCATCTTCTAAGGTTTTCTTTGATTTCTCTCTTTAGTGTTCTGTAGTTCTCATTGTAGAGGTCTTTCACCTCTTTTGTGAGATTGATTCCCAAGTATTTTATTTTTTTGAGGCTATTGTGAATGGGGTAGTTTTCCTAAATTTTCTTTCAGAGGATTCATCACTTATGAATAAAAATGCATTAAATTTATGAGCATTGATTTTATATCCTGCTACTTTACTGAATTCATTGATGAGGTCTAGAGGTTTTCTGGTGGAGTTTTTTGGCTACTCTAAATATATAATCATGTCATCAGCGAACAGGGATAGTTTGAGTTCTTCTTTTCCTATTCGTATCCCTTTAATTTCCTTGGTCTGTCTAATTGCTCTGGCTAGAGCCTCAAGAACGATGTTGAATAGAAGTGGTGAAAGAGGGCATCCCTGCCTTGTTCCAGGTTTTAGGGGGAATGCTTTCAGTTTTTCACCATTTATAATGATGTTGGCCATGGGCTTAGCATAGATGGCCTTTACAATGCTAAGGAATGTTCCCACTATCCCTATTTTTTCTAGTGTTTTGAGCATAAAGGGGTGCTATATTTTATCAAATGCTTTTTCTGCATCTATTGAAATAATCATGTGATTCTTGATTTTAAGTCTGTTGATATGGTGAATGACACTTATTGATTTCTAGAAGTTGAACCAACCTTGCACCCCGGGATAAAACTCACTTGATCGTGGTTCACTATCTTTTTAATATGTTTTTGTATGTGATTTGCTAAAATTTTGTTAAGAATTTTTGCATCTAATCATTAAGGATGTTGGTCTGAAAGTTTCTTTCCTTGATGTGTCTCTGTCTGGTTTTGGTATCAGGGTGATATTAGCTTCATAGAATGAGTTTGGAAGGGTTCCTTAAAGGAGGCATTTTCAAAACACCCGTTCCGTAAACTCCTCCAGGAAAAGGGCGTTAATTGTCTCATGACCACTAGATGTCATCCTTACTCTCCCGAGACTCCTTCAGCCCACAGAGCAGAGAAATGTGCACCATCATGGGTTTTTTCGTGGGTCATCACATTTGGAAGTTTATACTGGCAGAAGAAGGTCGGTCAGGCCCCTAAGTCTGAATTCTCCCAGGTCCTTGGCATGGGGCGAACAAAGATTCTAGCATTCTGCCAATGATGGCAGAAATAGAGTTGGCAGAACCATATGGTGAGAGACGGGTTTTCTGGACCATCAGAAGCTCATGCGGAGTGTTGCCAGTGAAATGGACAGTTTTCTCTGGTGTGGGTGCCTGCGTTCTGTTTTCTCATACTCAGAGGGGAGCTTTGCTCTCAACAGTTATGTGGCCAGGTTCACAACTAGTATGCATACTGGGATAAGTTTGATCCACAGATGAATTTTCTGCATCCAACCTGGCCAACCTGGGGAATACAACTGGTCTCTGGGGCAAACATAAATTACAGAAGCACATCTTGAGAGACTGATTTTACAAAAGAACATGTGATTAAAACACCCTATACATGAGATTTTGCCTCCAAAGCTCAAAACAGCAACTTCCCTTACTTAGCTCCTGCCAGATCTCTATCTCTCCAAGGTTTGCATTTGAAAGGTAAATTGCAGAGGCCTTCGGGGCTTGCAAGGCTTGCAGGTAACCAATTTGAGACCAAAGGAAAAAAAGTCAATTTTCAATCCAAGCTGCTTGTGGGACATAAATGGCTGGCTATCTTATCTCCCTCTTGCAGTCTACCACACTGCTTTCTTAACGAGTTCGTCCCTAAACACTACAGCACAGGGAGGGAAAATGGAATGATCAAGTCCTCTTTACCTTGAGAATCTTTACCTAAGTATTTCAGGGCTCTCTCATTCTTTCAATGTTTGAACTGACTCTAATTTGAGCCAAAAGTGCACTCTGATCTGATAAAGATGTTCTTCTGTATGCTCCTTGATTAGAGTAATTATGGCTCCTGATTTTTAAAATTCTTTCATTTTGAACTCATTATTTTATGGTGAATTCACATTTGATCTTGTGAACATAAATTAATAGATTTTTCTAACCAGTCTTATTTTATCTTACTATAGAGGATTTTACATTGTTTTTGTTCAGAGGCTAATTTTCAAGGGTTAGCTCTCAAATACATTGGAAAAATTTCTTCTTACAAAGTCCTAATTAGGACATAGACACGGTGATGTTGGGAATGAATCTGATAGACATTGAGGGCAACTAGCCACCTGAAACTTTTATCTCAGTGTCACCATGGCTGTTAGACTTTACACCTAGCATTTCCACCTGTATAGGCCTATCCTATATTTAAGTCATAATGCAAAAGTCTGATTAGCTTTATTTTAATTTCTAACAAGTTTAATAGAGGCTTTACTAAACGTCTGTAGAATTGCCTCTTACTTGTGGAGATCTACCTACAAAAAGCTGCAAGATCTTTGTTTCCTATTTTATGTATGTATACACACCGTGTATTGTGTTATTGTGTCTATATATGTGCTTGTGTCCATATATCATGTACATGGTATCAAAATTCACAAATAATAAATGAGTGTTCATAAATTAAAATTTAGATGAGAAATGGATCCAAATACATTAGTTCACAAGACTTAAAAAAAGGGGAAGTCAGTTTAAAAACAGACGAGAGTAAAGATGTCTTTCAAATTACTAATTCACAAGTTATTCTAAGTGGTCAGACAATTTCCATTGTCTCTGGGATTTTTTCTTCATCAGGGAAGAGATGGCTACTACTGTTAACTGTATTTGTCTGTTATTTTGGTTTTTACAGTTAAATATGAATAAACTAGATTTAACATCAATGGGATTAATCATAAATGTGTTTGTTACAGACATCTGATTAATTTGCAAAATAAAGTACTAAAACCTCAACTGCTAAATATAAAATCAAGTACTCTTGACTTCTTAAAATTCTGTAAGGTAATATATTTAGATATTATGTGTGTTTTCATAAATTGGTAAATGGAAAAGGTTTAAGATTGTTTTGTCACAGCCAGGCATGGTGGTGTATGCCTGTAATCCCAGCAGCTCGGGAGGCTGAGGCAAGAGGACCACGAGTTCAAAGTCAGCCTCAGCAAAAACAAGACACTAAGAAACTCAGTGAGACCTTGTCTCTAAATAAAATACAAAAAATAGTGCTGGGGATGTGGCTCAGTGGTTGAATGCCCCTAAGTTCAAAACTCCAGTACTTCCCCTCCCTCCAAAAGATTGTTTGTCTCTGTGTCTGTGATTGTTTTTAGTGTCTTCACTAAAAACAGGTTACTAAGAATCAAGATTCTATCAGGTGTGTAACTTGTGCTAAGAATATAAGGTTTCCATTGGGTTTTATTTAAGGTACTATGAAAACATAAAAGTATTTCATCATATTAAAGTGGAGTAGTTTGTCTAAATTCAAAAATTTCTTAAGGATTATTTCAGAATGTGAATTAAGAAAGAGATCAACATCTAAGGAGGAGATATAAGAAGGTTTTGGATATGAAAATATATTTTAATATGGAAAGTAGAAGGAAAATGTTTCTGGATGAGAAAGTCATTGTGTGTTAAAGTTAAAAAGTTGTAGAAATCCAAGTAAGTTAAAAGGAGTTTATAGAGGATAAATTTCAAAAGTGCATGTGTAACTAAATTGGTTATATAATTAGCATACTCAGTTAAAGCTAGTCAGGTTTTTTCCCTAAGGTCAAATATTAATATACTGATATAAGCCAATTTTAATCCTTTATAGGCTGAAGTAAAAAGGATTTCTTAAAACATTAATCTGTTCTTATCTATCAAGATAATTTCTTTTGTCTGTTAAGTTTTATTATTTAGAGAAACTAGTCTTAAAGGAATTGGGTTTGTAAAACTTTGGTTCAATAACCAAAGTTTATTTTAGAATATTACACTACACTAGAGATTCTGAATTTTTCTTTAAAAGCTAAACTTGGTTAGTATAAGAACATCAGTGTAATTGTGGTGCTGTTACTGGCTTCTTGGTATACTACATGTATTCTTATCTTTCAAGCATACAAATCTTTTAAATATAAGATTTAGAAGATCATTTCACCAAGCTGATATTCTTCAAACTAAAGATTGATGGAAAGATTTGGGATTATAAAAATTATGTTTCTTGGTTCACAGCTATCATACAGACTCAATATGTTTTTAACTCTTGCTAATTTCATTTTGCATTTTTCTTGTAAACTCCATAACTATTGTTTGTTAATGCCTTATAAAAGTACAACTTTCAGTATAACAACCTGAGTTGAGATAATAGGCCATTATTGATAGGACAGACAAAATGTGAGGCTGATTTTCAGCACTAATACTGACCCTGTTAAATAGAAGGGGTATGATAACTACAAAGTAAAACCCAGTATTCCTACTTTAAAACTGGTAAAATGGACTTGCTGGAAGTTTAAGGTCAAAACTTGGAGACTAAAGTTAAGAAAGTAAAAGGGCAAAGAAAAAGTAGCCAATATTTGGCTTTTGCCCTGCAGGTCAGCTTGAACCCAGGGAACAAGAGAACTTCTCTAAGGGCTTTGCAACTCTGAGCCACATGACCTCCCAATCAGAGAGATCAATGAGACCCCAGAGAACAGGAAACCAACCAATGCACATGCTGCAAAGAGGAGGGTCATTGGAGAAGGAAATGTCCCTGATGCTTACAAAGTAAGCCACTTGGTCAACAAGACCCTCACCTATCAGCAGATGGCACTAAAGGAACTAAGAGGCTAGGCTGCTCACAAGTTCTCAAGAGTGACCCTCTGAGGAAACTCAGCTGCCTCTTAACAATAGATAGGAACAATGTCAATTTGACCAGCTTGGTCTTAAACAATTAACAAAAAAAGTTATAACCAAAGCACAGTCATACCTGGGCATTTAAAAAGAAAAACAACAGTTCTTTTAATGTAACTTAAGCTGTACACTTGTGTTAGCCCCACCAAGAGAAGTAAGACTATAAAAGAGGGATTCTTGGGCAGAAGTGTCAGATAATTATCAAAAGAGATTGTCAAAATCAGAAGCTATTTTAGTCAATTAAGGCCTACAAATCTTCCTAACCTTCTACATAGACAGACTTGATCTGTCTGTTAGTATTATTATCTAACTATAAGTAACAAAGATAAAGGGATCTCTACTAAACGCAGAGGTTATGCCAATAGGAAGGTGTTTTACAAAAATAAGATGACATTAGATAGCTTAACTATATCTTATGAGGGCATCTATGACATTATAAAAACTAAGTGTTGTGTTTACATTCCTAATAACTCTGACAATGTAACTAATATCCTTAAAGATTTATATTACCAAATAAAGGCCAAGTCCAACCTTGTCATGGGAATGAATTTTTTGCTCTTAAACCTTCTGGTGAAAATACTAGTTTCTATCATCATCATGACATTCATTGGCATGTTCCATGCTATGACATTTATTTTGTATTAATTTCTTTCCAGTACTCATGTCTTCTTGTTTTTCTCATAGAAGCATCTCTATCCCAGATGACTTTACAACCTGTTGCTTCCAAACCAGACTTTTGCCACAGACCCCTATACTGACCCCAAACATTCCAAATTGCTTGCCCTTGTTGCCCCTCAGCTCAAAGCAGCCAGAGAAGTCTTTTTCCATTTTCCCTTACAGCAATAAGGGCTGCATTATCAGGGTGGGGGGGTTGAAAATAGGGGACAAAAGGACTGCCAGTGTAGGTAATGAATTATAGGGTCAGATAGGGGAGATGGGGGCTGGTTCCAAAGGAAAGGAAATACAATTCTAATATCTCCTAAGTCCTTCCCCCTCCTCCAACCTGTTGCCAAGGTTACCTGCCTCCAGGGAATTGTTCCTCCCTGCTGGGGGTTTAGGAACTGAGCCACTCCTTTCCTGCCTGTACCTCTGGGTGGCTTCATTCTGCCCTTCATTCACTTCACCTTTTGGTTCACCTTTCAGTCACTAGTCACATAAGCAGGATGCGGGCAGGAGAGAGCATGAGAACAATGGAAATCAAAATGTATAAAAGGGGCAGGACCCCCCCCCCCAACTTCTTCAAACAGCTCAGGGCCCCTGATGAGGCCCCTCATCTTCAGAGAAGTCTATCTCTGTTCTATCCCTTAAATAAAACTCACTTTCTACACTTGCTTCATTGTTTCTTGGGTGTTCAATTTTCACATCAGGAAAACAGGACACAGCCCTGACTCTTGTCATTGATATCAATGGGAAGTGATAGGGTCAGAGATGTGGGGAGAAATTGAAAGGTCTGGAATGGTCCATGTGAGAAAATGGGAGTGAGGAACCATTTGGAAACAGTATTCCTCATTGAGGCCTGAAACTTACTGGTTAGAGATCTTGGCTTAATGGTAGCCTAGTAGGTGTCTGTGTAGCCCAGTGGTAGTGAAAGTTTTTGGAGTTCCTAGTGTAAGGAAAGAAGTGAATGAAAGAAATAAAGAAAGGAGTTTAACAGTAACAGGTTTATTCGAGAAAAATCTGTGAAGCGGGTGCCCAGTGCAGACTAACCCATCTTCCACTTACAGCCTGGGCTAGACACATGGTAATGAGGGATGGGGGAGTAGACTATTGCTAGGGAGTCATCAGGGAAGGGTCCTTGTGTTGTCATCTTCATAAGGAGCTAGGTGTTTCAGGATTTCAGTCCCAGATAACAATTTCATTTCTTACAATGGAGTGTTTGGGGGATTTGCATGATGAGGGAGTATTGTCTGGGGTTTAGGTCAGACTGAGCCAGAGTGACCTTAAGCTGACTGTGGATCTAAGATGGAGGATATGTTTCAAAATGTCATTGCCTAGGTCAAGTTCTACCTTACATTCCTGCTTTTTTCTTTTTGTTTTACAAGAAATGGGTGATGGGAAAATGGGTGGTGATATTTCTTACGCTGCTTCTCACTGAGGGGAGGCACAGGTGAGGACTTCTGTACATGGTGGTATTGAGCAGTTCTAATGGAGCTCAGCAGGAGAATGTTCTGGACCTTTGATCACTAACAGTCCTCTGTGAAAAGGAGATGAATAGCCAAAACAGGGATGGCCCAATGACAAAGTCAATAATTATACAGATAATTGGGACTAGGAAAGGGACTAGGCAAGTTCCTGTCCAGGTAGTGGGTAAACAGATGTATTATTTCTACATGAGAAGATTCTCTGATTATAGTTGAGACAGCCAGAGAGGTGATAGGAGACAACTGGCTTTAGCTGGAGACAGTCTTTTTGGAAATTTTAATGCAAGTGTGATTGGTGTCCACTCTGGACTTGGAGGTATCCCACACCATGATTGACATCTCAGGGAGAAGAGTTGACAGGAATGTTAGAGGGGAAAGGAAAGCTTCTGATCAGCATAAGAGGATAAAGGAGGCAGGAGAAATGTAGGGCGCTATAGTGGAATTAAAATGAAGACATCAAATTTGGTTAGGATGTTCTTGCCAAGGATAGGAGTTGGGGCATTCTGGTCAGGCATCTAAAAATAAATGAAAACGCTTTAGCCTAGGGTTTTAATCTGGGGTGGTGGGATTCCATTTTTCAAGGTCTCCATTTCTTTCCTTTTTTTTTTTTTTTTTTTTTTTTTTTGTACTGGGGGGATCGAACCCAGGGCACTCTACCAACTGAGCTATCTCCCCATCCCCTAAGGTCTCCATTTCTCTCTGCTTAAGGTAATCTATCTCCTGCCTCAATCCCATCCCTAAAGTGGTCCTTGACTGCTGTCAGGGGAAAGGAGTGACGGCTGCTCTAGTTTCTTCAAGCTGATGGCGGGAATTGGCTATGACAGCCAGGGAATCCTTCCAGAGGGTCTATCTAAGGGCCTTGATAGAAGCCAGGAAGCAGTTCCATGGAGAGTCATATTCCATGACCATGTGGACCTTAATGGACTCTGGGCATCTTGTGCATCAGGGCAGTCCAGAGGTCCATGATGGCAGTTGGTAGGTGACTGGACAGGTGGACATGAGGAGGGGCCATGCTAGGACAACCATAAACAACCATAAACAAAACAAAGCATTATTCAAACAAAGCCATCAGTGTTTTCAGCTAGCCTCTGAAGACCATGAAGATAGTAACTTATTAGAGCTTAAGGTGTGGTCTGACATGTCGTTCATTTGTGGGTGGAGGCCACTCAAGCCTTTAGAAACTTCAGTAGAGTTGCTAGAAACACGTTTACTTTTTATAATGGCGCACGTGTCCCCTTGAGTTGGGGAATGCCATCTGAATTCTGTAAAGTAGTCATTTATTGACACTACCTCTGTGTTAGCCGAAGAATTCCTTTAGCTGTGTCACTTAGTACTTTCTTGGTAAAATCAATCAGGGCTTTTATGTGCCACTTCACAGTTTTTAGATTGATCTGAGGGGTAAATATTAGAACTAGACAATCATACCAGTGAAAAACAGATTGAGCCTGCCTACATAAGAGGTTAGGAAAATCTGTAGGTCCTCAATTGACTTAGAACAAACTTATAATTCTGGCAATGTCTTTTAAAACCCATTCTTTTTAACCCCCCAGTTTTATTTACAGTGCAGTGACTGACACAACTGTACATTTCAAGTCATATTAAAAGAGTGGTTGTGAGGGAGACTCAAGATGGTGGACTAGGGGAGACTACATTTCTTGTCACTCCATGACTCTGGATTCAAACAGTGGAAACACTGTTTCTCAGTGAGGCTGCCACCACCCACCACCCACAGCTTATCCATTGCCTGCCACCCAGCTAGAGCCTGGAAGTCCAGTGTCAGGATTCCTGCAGGGTTGGTTACATGTGGCCACCTCCATCTTGGAATACAAACCACAGCCAGGGGGTATATTACAATGTTGTTGTGTGTTCTTATATTTTTACTTTTCTCCCTTTTTTTCCTTCTTTCTTCTTTAATTTTTTTTTTTTTTTTTTTTTTACTTTGTATTTACTTTTTCCTCTCCCTGGGTTCTCTTTCTCTCTTCTCTCACACTAACGGCCAAACTCTATTAATTCCTCCTTCACTCTTACTATAAATGTTATATCTTCTCTCCTCCTCTCTCATAAACATCACACCCTACACCTCTTCTGATCTCTCTTTGTCCATCATTTGAAACTGTAAACACTTTTAGCAAACTTACTGTATATATTGTACAAAATAATTGAACATATCATTTCTGTTTATTGCAACAATAGGAGCTATTTGATTTAAGGCTGTATATTATTTGCATTAGTGCTGTTAATATTGGTTTCCCCCTTAAAGGTGAGTTACTGGAAACATTCAGGGACACTCTAAGACTACCAGGTAGAATCTATACTGCTTCAGATCCATACCACTAGATGGGAAGACACACAACATGAAAAAAACAAGGGAACTAAGCACCCCAGACGAATCAAGATGTTCCAATAATAGAATTCATTGACCACAGAAAAAATGTCAGGGAAGCAGTTTAGAATGTACATAGTTAAACAGAGTCCCAACATAAAGGACAATGTAAGGAGTGAAAACAGATAAATTTCAGGAGGCGAAAGATCATTTCAATAGACAGAGATTGTGAAAAGGAATCAAACAGAAATCCTAAAAATGAAGAAATAAATAAACCAAATTAAAAATGAAATGGAAAGTATTCCTTTGAATTCCAGGACTAGACCACTTGGAAGAAAGAACCTTAGAAAATGAAGACAAAAATATATAATCTTTTTTTTTTATTGTAAACAAATGGGATACATGTTGTTTCTGTTTGTACATGGAGTAACAGCATACCATTTGCATATTCATAAATTTACATAGAGTAATGATGTTTGATACATTCCATTATTTTTTCCTTCCCCCCCACCCCTCCCACCTCTCATTTCCCTCTATACAGTCCCTCCTTCCTCCATTCCCGTCCCACTCCCACCCCCCATTAAGAGTCATCATCCGCTTATCAGTGAGATCATTCCTCTTTTGGATTTTTGAGATTGGCTTATCTCACTTAACATGATATCCTCCAATTTCATCCATTTGCCTGCAAATGCCATAATTTTATTATTCTTTATAGCTGAGTAATATTCCATTGTATATATATATACCACAGTTTCTTTATCCATTCATCAATTGAAGGGCATCTAGGTTGGTTCCACAGTCTGGCTATTGTGAATTGAGCCGCTATGAACATTGATGTGGCTGTATCTCTGTAGTGTGCTAATTTTAAGTCCTTTGGGTATAGGCCGAGGAGTGGAATAGCTGGGTCAAATGGGAGGGCCATTCCAAGTTTTCTAAGGAATCTCCACACTGCTTTCCAGAGTGGCTGCACCAATTTGCAGTCCCACCAGCAATGTTTGAGTGTACCTTTTTCCCCACATCCTCTCCAAAACCTATTGTTGCTTGTGTTCTTGATAATCGCGATTCTAACTGGGGTGAGATGGAATCGTAGTGTAGTTTTGATTTGCATTTCTCTTATTACTAAAGATGTTGAACATTTTTTCATACATCTGTTGATTGCTTGTACATCTTCTTCTCTGAAGTGTCTGTTCATTTCCTTAGCCCATTTGTTGATTGGGTTATTTGTATTCTTGGTGTAGAGTTTTTTGAGTTCTTTATATATTCTGGAAATTAGTGCTCTATCTGAAGGATGAGAGGCAAAGATATTCTCCCACTCTGTAGGCTCTCTCTTCACATTGCTGATAGTGTCCTTTGCTGAGAGAAAGCTATTTAGTTTGAATCTGTCCCAGTTATTGATTCTTGCTTTTATTTCTTGTGCTATGGGAGTCCTGTTAAGGAAGTCTGATCCTAAGCCAACAAGTTGAAGATTTGGACCTACTTTTTCTTCTATAAGATGCAGGATCTCTGGTCTGATTTCAAGGTCCTTGATCCATTGTGAGTTGATCTTTGTGCAGGGTGAGAGATAGGGATTTAGTTTCATTCTGTTGCATATGGATTTCCAGTTTTCCCAGCACCATTTGTTGAAGAGGCTATCTTTTCTCCATTGCATATTTTTGGCACCTCTGTCTAGTTGAGAAAATTGTATTTATCTTAGTTTGTGTCCGTGTCCTCTATTCTGTACCATTGATCTACCTGCCTATTTTGGTGCCAATACCATGCTGTTTTTGTTACTATTGCTTTGTAGTATAGTTGAAGTTCTGGTATTGCGATACCCCCTGTTTCATTCTTCCTGCTAAGGATAGCTTTAGCTATTCTGGGTTTCTTATTCTCCCAGATGAATTCATGATTGCTTGCTCTATTTCTGTGAGGTACATCATTGGGATTTTAATTGGAATTGCATTGAATCTGTATAGCACTTTTGGTAGTATGGCCATTTTGACAATATTAATTCTTCCTATCCAAGAACATGGGAGATCTTTCCATCTTCTAAGGTCTTCCTCAATTTCTTTCTTCAGTGTTTTGTAGTTTTCATTGTAGAGATCTTTTACCTCTTTGATTAGATTGATACCCAAGTATTTTATTTTTTTTTTTTTTTGAGGCTATTGCAAATGGAGTTGTTTTCCTCATTTCCCTTTCAGCTGTTTCATCGCTTGTGTATAAAAATGCTGTAGATTTATGTGTGTTGATTTTATAGCCTGCTATTTGGCTGAATTCATTGATGAGGTCTAGAAGTTTTCTGGAGGAGTTTTTTGGATCCTCTAAATATAGCATCATGTCATCAGCAAATAATGACAGCTTAAGTTCCTCTTTTCCTATTTGTATCCCTTTAATTTCTTTAGTCTGCCTAATTGCTCTGGCTAGAGTTTCGAGGACAATGTTGAATAGAAGTGGTGAAAGAGGACATCCCTGTCTTGTTCCTGTTTTTAAAGGGAATGGTTTCAGTTTTTTTCCATTAAGAATGATGTTGGCCATGGGCTTAGCATAAATAGCCTTTACAATGTTCAGGTATGTTCCTACTATCCCTATTTTTTCTAGTGTTTTCAGCATGAAGGGGTGTTGTATTTTATCAAATGCTTTTTCTGCGTCAATTGAAATAACCATATGATTCTTATCCTTAAGTCTTTTGACATGATGGATTACGTTTACTGATTTACGGATGTTAAACCATCCTTGCATTCCAGGGATGAACCCCACTTGATCGTGGTGCACAATTTTCTTAATATGTTTTTGTATACGGTTTGCAAATATTTTGTTAAGGATCTTAGCATCTCTATTCATCAAGGATATTGGTCTAAATTTTTCTTTCCTTGATGTGTCTTTTCCTGGTTTGGGTATGAGGGTGATATTAGCTTCATAGAATGAGTTCGGTAGGGTACCCTCCTTTTCTATTTCCTGGAATACTTTGAGAAGTATTGGAATGAGTTTTTCTTGTTTGAAGGTCTTGTAGAACTCGGCTGAGAATCCATCTGGTCCTGGGCTTTTCTTGGATGGTAGATTTTTAATGGCTTCTTCTATTTCACTGCTTGATACTGATCTGTTTAAATCGTGTATGTCCTCCTGGTTCAGTTTGGGAAGAGCATATGTCTCCAGAAATTTGTCAATGTCTTCGGTACTTTCTATTTTGTTGCAATACAGATTTTCAAAGTAGCTTCTCATTATGTTATGTATCTCAGTGGTGTCTGTTGTGGTATTTCCTTTCGCATCATGTATTTTAGTAATTTGAGTCTTCTCTCTCCTTCTCTTTGTTAGTGTGGCTAAGGGTTTATCTATTTTGTATACTTTCTCAAAGAACCAACTTTTTGTTATGTCAATTTTTTGAATACTTTCTTTTGTTTCAATTTCATTGATTTCAGCTCTGATTTTAATTATTTCCTGTCTTCTACTACTTTTGCTGTTATTCTGTTCTTCTTTTTCTAGGGCTTTGAGCTGTAATGTTAGGTCATTTAATTGTTGACTTTTCATTCTTTTCTGGAATGCACTCCATGCAATGAATTTTCCTCTTAGTACCGCTTTCATAGTGTCCCAGAGATTTTAATATGTTGTATCATCGTTCTCATTGATCTCTAAGAATTTTTTAATCTCCTCCCTGATGTTTTTTGTTATCCATGTTTCATTCAATAGCATATTATTTAGTCTCCAAGTGTTGGAGTAATTTCCTTTTTTTACTTTGTCATTGATTTCTCCTCTCAGTCCATTATGATCTGATAGAACACAAGGCAATATCTCTATTTTTTTGCATTTCCTAAGGGCTGCTTTGTGGCATAACATATGGTCTATTTTCAAGAAGGTTCCATGTGCTGCTGAGAAGAAAGTGTATCCACTCGTTGATGGATGGAATATTCTATATATGTCTATTAAGTCTAGGTTATTGATTGTGTTATTGAGTTCTATGGTTTCTTTGGTTGGATTTTGTTTGGAAGATCTATGTAGTGGTGACAGTGGTGTGTTAAAGTCACCCAGAATAATGGTGTTGTGGTCTATGTGATTCCTGAAATTGAGAAGGATTTGTATGATGTCAGGGATGCACCATTGTTTGGGGCATAAATATTTACTATCGTTATGTCTTCCTGATTTATGGTTCCCTTAATCAGTATGAAATGTCCTTCTTTATCCCTCCTGACTAACTTTGGCTTGAAGTCCACTTTATCTGATATAAGGATGGAAACCCCCGCTTTTTAACTGGGTCCATATGCATGCTAGGTTTTTTCCCATCCTTTCACCTTTAGTCTGTGGATGTCTTTTTCTATGAGATGAGTCTCTTGCAGGCAGCAGATTGTTGGGTCTTTCCTTTTAATCCATTCTGCCAGTCTATGTCTTTTGATTGATGAGTTTAGGCCATGAACGTTCAGGGTTATTATTGAGAAATGATTTGTATTCCCAGTCATTTGGCTTATTTTTGGTTTTTAAGTTGGCTCAGTTTCGCCTTTGAGTGTTTTTTCTCTAAGGTAGTTCCTCCCTTTGCTGACCTACATTGTTGTTTTTCATTTTCTCCTCATGGAATATTTTGTTGAGAACATTCTGTAGTACAGGCTTTCTATTTGTAAATTCTTTTAACTTTTATCTATAATGGAAGGATTTTATTTCATCTTCAAATCTGAAGGTTAGTTTTGCTGGGTATAGGAGTCTTGGTTGGGTTGGCAACCATGTTCTTTCAGAGCTTGAAATATGTTGGTTCAGGCCCTTCTAGCTTCTAGAGTCTGGGTTGAGAAGTCTGCTGCTATCCGTATTGGTCTCCCCCTATACGTAATCTGATGCTTTTCTCTTGCGGCCTTCAAAATCCTATCTTTATTTTGAACATGTTAGGCATTTTCATTATAATGTGCCTTGGTGTGGATCTGTTGTGATTCTGTGCATTTGGTGTTCTGTAAGCCTCTTGTGTTTGATTTTCCATTTCATTCTTCAGGTTTGGGAAATTTTCTGATATTATTTCATTGAATAGGTTGTTCATTCCTTAGGTTTGTATCTCTGTGCCTTCCTGAATCCCAATAATTCTTAAATTTGGTCTTTTCTTGATGTCCCATAGTTCTTGGAGATTCTGTTCATGATTTCTTACCATCTTCTCTGTTTGGTCAACTTTGTTTTCAAGGTTAAATATTTTGTCTTCAATGTCTGAGGTTCTGTCTTCCAGGTGTTCTATCCTATTAGATATGGATATGCTTTCTATGGAGTTCTTAATTTGGTTTATTGTTTCCTTCCGTTCAAGGATTTCTGTTTTTTTTTTTTTTCAATATCTCTAACTCTTTATTGAAATGATCTTTTGCTTCATATATTTGCTCTTTTAACTGTCGATTGGTGCAATCATTCAAGCCTGCATTTAGTCTTTCATTTCATCATTCAGTGCCTGCATTTGCCCTTTCATCTCATCATTTGCTTCTCTGATCATTTTAATTATGTACACTCTGAACTCCCTTTCTATCATTTCTTCTGCCATGCTATCATTGGATTTTATTGATGTAACATCTAGATTTGTTTGGGGCATTTTCTTCCCTTATTTTCTCATATTGTTCAGGTATCAGTGGACCGCTGAGATATTACAGATTTCCTCTATTGACTTATAATGTCCCTGAAGATTTCTAGTATATCCCGTCTTAGCCTTCAGTGGCCTGAAGTCTTGGCGGAAGTTGATAATGCGGTGCTCCACAAGGAAGCTGCCTCTCTAGGGGTGGTGGCCTTCAGGTGGGGTATATTCCCTGCTAGTGGGCAGAGGTGCCTCCACTTGTTGACCAATGGTCATCCAAAGGGGAACTAGGCTGCAGGCTGAGGCAAGGCCTGTTTGGGCCTGTGTCTCTGGTTTTACCATCCTTGTCGGAAAACCTCACCCAGCAGGGAAGACACACCTGGTGGGGAGGTCTTGCTCATCAGTTCCCTTCCTAGAGTTTCCCCTCAATCTACATCTACCACCTGGGCTGGGCTGCCTTCCTCTGCAACGTTCACAGGGGCCTGGACCTATCTCCTGGGCCTGGGAGCCTCACCCTTCACAGATGAGACTCCTTAGGCTGCCTCTCCTCAGAGAATCTGCCCGCAGTCCTCAACCTTCGCTCTGCCCCTAAGCATGACTCTGTGCAGCTCTTCCACGAAGAAATCTCCTAGGTCCTGGGACCCTGCTCTGCACCTAATTGCCTGGCTATGTGGCCCCTCCTCTGAGCAGCCACCTGGAGCCCTGTAGAGTCGTTCTGAGTCCCAGCGACCTGCCACATGCCTCTTCCTCCAGAGAGCCGCCCGGTGTTCCGGTGTGGTCACTAGGAGTCCAAGCAACTCACTGCGTGCCTCCTCCTCCTGACAACCACCCATAGCCCTGGTGCAGACACTCCGAGTCCAAGTGATCCGCCTCGTTCCTCCTCCTCCTCCTGGCAGCCCCCCAGTATTCAGGAGTGGTCGCTTTGAGTCCAAACAACACACCATTTGCTTCCTCCTCTGAGCAGCCGCCCGGAGCTCTGATGCAGTCACTCCAAGTCCAAGCGACCCACTGCACTCCTCCTCCTCCTACAGGCAGGCCCCAGTGTTCAGGGGCGATCGCGCTGAGTCCAAACAGCTCGCCGCTCAGCTCCTCCTCCGG